>NC_137846.1:54181666-55596666 GCF_948465745.1 Chenopodium album | reverse complement strand
ATCTAATGCATAACACATAAAGAACAAATAATTGTACCTTTGAAGCGTGATTCCACGTGCGATCGAGCAAGAACAAAGGGAGATAAAGAACCCCAAGCGTGATTCCTCTACTTGGTCCACGGGCACAAGTTAAACCTCCACTAATGCTAGTTAGTCGCAATTGAAAGCTTCAATTGACCTTCTATGGAGAAGAGCGAGCAACGAACCACCATAAACCACAACGAACACCACACGCGCCACCTAGAGTGGCCGGCCGTACGGACGAGGGGAGGAGTGAGATAGCCGTGAGTTAGAGAGAGGATTAGGGTTTTGGGATTGGTTGCCTTGATGTCAAAATTCACTGTGTGTGAATTATGACTGCTTACTCCAAACCCTAGGCATGGATCTTATTTATAGATCTCATCTCTAAATAAGAGCCCATGTCAAAAGCCCAAAACCTAATTCCAATCTAACTATGCTAGCCCATTCCAATTCATGATTAGTTAATTGCTCATGAAGCCCATTAATGGGCCTCTTACTTGCTTAACCCAATACCCTTGTTGTGTGACCTCATAGGATCCATTCTATAAGGCTTTGGGCTATTTAACTAACCCAAAGATCAATTATCATATCTAGCACCAGATATTGACGACCCTAATAGTGATCCTTGATATATCTAGTAATTGCACTTATCGAAGACATAACTCCTTCAATCTCCCACTTGTCTGAGACAAGTGCGCAATATTCAAATTCCTTAAGTCAATGTGTGTCGATTTGATAATATGATTGCATCTTATGTCGTGATCATATTAATCTACAAATCTTTTCTTGAAATCTGAGTTAGAATTACAAAACAAATGATTACTATGTAATCCATTTGAGCACGGCCATGCATTTTCTGAATTCTCCCTCTTCAAGGGGCCAAGACACATTCCTAATTAAATAGGTAGACTCTATCCAATCTTGTGGCAACCAAAGCTCCCACTCAACTCATGAAGTAACCGGGAAACATCCTTTATAATCTCCAGTTACGGCTAGACGTTTGAATGTACCACAGTTAAAACAATCATTGAATGGTATCAGTGTTCCACTCATGTCAAAGGAATCCACTAATATATCCGGAAGCTCTATACTTGAACTTCAAAGTAGGTCTATAGTTCGATCATGCATCATTCATGCATATCCATGTGATTGACCGAGCATCACTACGCTCCTATAGCCCATGAAACTGCGCTGTCCAATCAATCTTAACATGCTAGTCCATTATTGGAAATCATTTATGTCCAGTTTAATGATTCCGAACTAGGAACTTAAATATTATATAAATTTAGTTCACCTGTGGGGTTTCATTCAAAAGGTCATCAACCTAGTGAGCCCATCAATTCATAATTATTTTGGACATTTTATTTAATCTTGAAACCACGATTAAATAAGATTGAAACTTTGTTTCAATTGATAAACATAATTCTGCAAGCTAATGTATTTACTTTTGTAATATGCTTTCTCAAAACATACACAACTAAAATTACATAACTTGCTTCAATCCAAAAACCTTAGTATGACTCTCATACCTTGGTCATGGAAGGGGTTCAGTAAGTAGAGTTCATGAGACATTCTCATAAACATGAACTTTGCAATTTCTAAATCTTATAATCATTTTCATCTCCATACACTAATAATTTTCCTTCGCCCTTTCGCAAGGATTGAACTTAGGAATTTCTAATTTGTATTCCAACGTTACATTGGATTTCGATTGAAATCTATCATCACTTGTTCTTTAAAACACGTGAATCAAATAGACGAGTATAGTCCATGGCATGCATGATGCATCCTTTGCAAATTGCATAAGGATCATCACTCAAAGTCTTAATTTCATCAACCTTTCTCAAGGTATTGAATCATTAAGCAATGTGCCATGTCACATGGGATTGAAAACTCTTTTCAATATAATGTTGAACCTTATAAGAATCTTATCAATATAAGCTTCTTAACCAAAACTCAAACATTCTTCGAGACCTATCTATATAGATCTTGAATCCCAAATATACTCATCTTCTTCTTCAAGGTTTTTATACAAAATGCATTAGCCATCATTTGATCCTTCAAGCAATGAATAATTGCTCTTTATACTAGACCAAGAAGACTTCATAGCTCCCACTAAACATCTTGTACACATAAGACCTTTTCTTCATTTTATGAGAACATCAAACGATTTGATTAACTTACAAAATTAAGAACATTAACTCCCTGATGCTAACTTCAATCCATTATGGATATTTTATGCATCCCTAGGATTATTGGATCTTCAAACTTTTGATTGTATCATATACAAATCTTATTTCATGAACAATTTCAAGAAAGTGTTTTGAAATCCATCTACCAAATCTTATAAGGTAGAAATCACTAAAGTATCTTTAATAGATCTTTGCAACATGACTAATGTAAAGGTTTCATCGTAATCATAGTCATAATATGAAATGGCTGAATCCTTTAACAAGTCTTTGCTTTAGTTAGAAAACATTTTTCTTTCTTGTCTGCTTTGCTTTACAATGGGTTTCATCCAATTTAGGCAAATTATTTAAGTGTCATACACTTGCTTACAAACTTAGAATCTATTTCAGATTTCCTGGTTTTTAAACCACTTGGAGTTATAACTTGTCAAATCATCCTTATTACTTGCATAATCATCATGTTCCAAAATAAATATTTTAGAACTCTTAGTCAATATGAAATCATATTTCTTTGGCTAAGTTTTACATATGCTAGTCATCATTGTGGGTTTGATGCAACAATTGAAACTCTTACAACAACTTTGTTTAGTTTTCAATGAGAAACGACAATTGAGGATGTGCACTTGGAATGTACTACCTTCGACACATGGTTATTAATCCCATTACACTTAATGAGACCACGCGTTGTCATTTGTAACATGAGGTGAATCATGCTCATATTGTTGCTTTTATTCGATTACTTCTCGAATTTCTTCAGGATTTTCGAAATCACTTTTCTTGAACTCTTTCAAGGCTCTCGAACTTTTCAAGATTCTTATACTTCCACTTGCCTTTTGAGGAGGCATATTTAGCATAGGGTGAACCAACCATGGTTTTGAACCATGTTTGTTTGTTGCTTTTCTCAAACTCTACTCCCACTTGACCTTTTGGAACAATTTCCATAAGGGCACCTACTTGAGCAACAAACATTTTGTGCTAAGTATGGTCTGTGTAGTAGTACCACGTGCTCTATATAGGAATCGAATGTGCATTAAACGTTTTAATACTACTTTTATTCCTTGCTTTGTAGAATGACTTTATAAGAGCTTTTCTTATCCATATCACATATGAAGCCTTTGCTACATTCTGATTTGACCTATGTAATTTTTGTTTAGTTTTGTAGCTTATCTTAAAAGTATATCCTTTGAACAATGGTTGGAAGATAGGTAATTTGATAGCTTCCTTCATAAACACTTCACAAGGTTTTCTTTCGGAGTTTGTTGTAAAACGATTTTATAACTCTTGGATGTTTATCAATGTCTTGGTTTAAATTCTCATTATTACGATCATATCGCAATACTTTGAATGTGTTCCCAAGTACATGTCTTTACTTAAATTTTCACAAATACAATCATATTGTAATGTAATCATTTTCTTGTCAAGTTGATAATGAACTTCATACTGAACATTTTGAACTTTTCAAAATTTTCACTTCCATGCTTCAACTAAGCATAAGTAGTGATCGTATCACAAATGAAGTTTCGTTGTCCGTCTCTAGCCTTTGAACCTTTGGTTTTCTTACATCAATATGTATTCGACCTCGAGTTCACATCATCATTTCTCTAAATGGTGACTTAGTCATAATTTCAAATTAGAATGATAATTACATATATCAATAGATTCATAATCTAATGATATTGAAAGTCCATCCCTTTGGATCTTTCGCATGCAATTTTCATTTTCATTCGAATTAATTGACATGTTAGAGACAACTTATATACATAGAAATGGTTTAACTATTTCTATCATATAGAACTTTAAACCTATTTAGCAATTCAAAACACATTATTACTCAAAGAAGCATAGAATAACATTTATTCCACGTTTTGAATCTTCGATGTTTAGTCATTACTAACATTGAATGGTGTTTTGATAATGGCAAGAATGAATAACATTTATTTAATTCTAGCCAATTACTAGGTAAGGTGAAATATTGGTTCTACTTGTAAAGTTGCAATTTTTGCTTCCAAACTTGTAGATTCTACTTGTAAAGTAGCAACATTTGCTTCTAAACTTGTAGATTTATTCCTCCTTTAGCTAAATTCTTCCTTTAGTTCAACCAGATTGTGCAATGAGTGAACTAAACAAGACATCATATGTCCAAGAAGTAGCAATATGCTAAATCAATTTCTATAATATAATTCTTAAATTGGAACATTTCCATTCTTTTACCTTCCAACTATATGAGGTAGTATCTAATCAATTGGAATTGGTCCATTTAATTTGAAACATTTGTTGTTCATAACAACTTTTAGCATGTAAGTAGTTCTAGGTTTGAGAAGTAGCAACTTGTTTGCATTTCTTGGCCTATAACTTCTTAATGCAATCCTCATATATTCCTAAACCTTTCCCTTTGAGCCACTTAGAACACTTCTCTTAGGTTCAAAATTATGCTTTGCTTAACCTTTTAAGCACATTTCATGATTTTGCTAAGTCTATTCAATCATTTTACATATTTGAGTTTAATCAAGTATTAAACTCTATATGAAATGGATGAAGAATAGTGTCATTTGATCAACTTTTGATCGTAGATATTTCCAATCACTTTCTTATATTCAATCATATTGAGGATAAGAGATTTTATTGGATTTCTTTATTTGTCTTTAAGAGGGTTTGTACCTCCCATCTCATTATATCCCTTAAAACATTTTTCAAAATGAAGATGTGTTGGTATTTTACTCAAACATTTTGAATAAAACCAACCTTAGACATGTGACATGGATTTCTAAAACTTGCCTTTTAGAACCATCTTAGCAAAATTAGAATATAGGTTTATGGATTATCTTTTAAACTTTTGAGAACGTTTCTCAACTTTATTTTCAATCGAGGAGATTATATATAATAATAAAATTAGAACGACATGTAAAAATTCAATTATGTTTATTAAATTTAAAGTACCAAAAGCGAATTAAATTGGTAACTTTAAAACATTTATTCAATTTTAAATGATCCATATTGAATAAAATGATTCCAAGATCCTTTATTTGTGTAATAATTGACCGGACTGAGGCCCTGCCATCAACCATTACATTTTCAAGGTGAGTAAACTCTTTACTGATTACAACTCTTGTAACTCTTGGTTGAATAATTAACCATCACATGTTTAATTATTACCCTTAGCTTCAAGGTTCTAAACTGATCTTTAGGTAACCTTGTTGAGTATAACCAATTAAAAGTGTAGAACGTGATCTACCCCCACTTCCCCAAGATATATTATGACGCTCTGCTGAGGCCGACCCATCATAAACGATCGAAGGTTTCGTCGGGTTTTTAATTGGAAAAGCTGCCTCAATATTACTGGGATCTAGATTTATTATGTTGTGATTAAATAGTGAACTCTAGCGCATCATCACAAAACATCAATAAAATCTAACATGCATAAAATACTGAATGCATAAATAAGACATAGCATGGCCCCTAATCCTAAGAAAACTAATAAAGTAAATGCTCCCACTTGAATCTTCATGGATCTCATCCACCTTGCTCCTTTGGGCCTTCACTTCATGGGATTCTTGGATTAACTGCAACCTGTATTTCTACTCTATTCTATCTACTACTTAACTAAAATAAAATGAAATTACAAAATACTTTATCGGTTCGTAGACCGTACTAAGATTACAAAAATACATCACGATGCGCAGATCGTATTTAGCAATCTACTGGGCCATACTAGTCGTTATATAGCAATAAACAACATCATATATTATAAAATTGCCACATAATAAATCACTCATCATGCTTTCCTAAACTACAACATCGAATGTTCACAATTAAGGAAACATGGCATCTAAATATCTCATATTTTAATTAAAGCAATTAGATAATATCATATATTATTCATGATCATCAATAAAATATCATATATTCTAAATTAGTCATGAGATAGAATCAAATCTTATTTTAATCTTAAAAGATAAATCATATTTATCCTTAAAGATTATCCTAACAAAGTTAGGAAATTCTATCCTAATTACTAGCCAATCACAAAATTTTAAATCAATTATATCCAAAATTAATTATGGGATAATCACATTATTTAAATCAATTATTATCCTTTTGGAATATGCTCAGAATATCCTAATCATTCTTATCCATAATTAACCACTTTAATTATGGATAACAATTTTAAATATGGATAATATCAAGCTTAACAACTTTTGAAAGATTTGATTTTATCCTTTAATAAACAATATTTATCCAAAATAAAACTGATTTTATCCCAAAATAATTTGTAATTATCTTGAAATAATTTTTCAAAAAACAAATTTTTTTTTTTTTAAAACCGTGCGCCACCAACGCCGGCCACCGTGGTTGGCTAGCCGTAGCTAGCCACGGTGGCTGGCTGCCATGACAGCAGCCACTGCCGCAAGGGCAGCAACGTGGCAGCTGCCTCTGCCGGGGCTGCAGGCCACCGTGCGTGGCCAGCCAAAGCTAGCCACGGTGGCTGGCTGCGGTTAGCAGCCACTGCCGCGCAAAGGAGGCAGCAGCAGCAGCCTAGCGTGGCTGTGACAGCAGCCGTGCAACTCTTGCACGTTGCTGTCCAGCCACCTTTCGGACCACCTGCCCTCCCTCCCTCCCTCTGGACTGACCACCTGGTCGGCAGCCGCCGTGGCTGCGCCACCCAGCCGCGGTTGCCGGCCACAAATTAATTTTTTTTTTTGTGTTTTAATTTAATTAAAATAACACTTATCGTAATTAAATTAAATCAGTCCATAAAATTAAAATTAAATCACATTCAACTTTAAAATTAGGGTTTATCATAAAATTAATCCCAATTTAATTCTAACTTTTAAAATTAAATATTTGATCATACATAAAACATTTTTATGCATAAATCAATCCAATTAAAATTATGAAACATAAAACAAATCGAATTAAATCAAAATCAAGCACAAAAATCATATTTTAAGGCTAGAAATTCGAAATTATTCGAAAAATAGGGTTAGGGGGTTCGAAAATTTTGAACACTTTAGGGCTAACTTTCGGTCCTCTTCATGGCTATTTTGAGCATAATTAAATCACATTTAATCAATTCCAAGAGTTAAATCACATTTAATATAATAATTGACCCATAATTAAATATTCTCCCTCCTAATTGAATTAAAATTGTGGAGTATCAAAGAATTATTGGCAATATGCGTAAATGCAATAGGCTAACTGATACCACTGTAGGAGTTTATAGGTACTACGCAGCGGAAATAAACATGAATCATATTCATACAGTACCTAATCCAAGGATCTAATGCATAACACATAAAGAACAAATAATTGTACCTTTGAAGCGTGATTCCACGTGCGATCGAGCAAGAACAAAGGGAGATAAAGAACCCCAAGCGTGATTCCTCTACTTGGTCCACGGGCACAAGTTAAACCTCCACTATTGCTAGTTAGTCGCAATTGAAAGCTTCAATTGACCTTCTATGGAGAAGAGCGAGCAACGAACCACCATAAACCACCACGAACACCACACACGCCACCTAGGGTGGCCGGCCGTACGGACGAGGGGAGGAGTGAGATAGCCGTGAGTTAGAGAGAGGATTAGGGTTTTGGGATTGGTTGCCTTGATGTCAAAATTCACTGTGTGTGAATTATGACTGCTTACTCCAAACCCTAGGCATGGATCTTATTTATAGATCTCATCTCTAAATAAGAGCCCATGTCAAAAGCCCAAAACCTAATTCCAATCTAACTATGCTAGCCCATTCCAATTCATGATTAGTTAATTGCTCATGAAGCCCATTAATGGGCCTCTTACTTGCTTAACCCAATACCCTTGTTGTGTGACCTCATAGGATCCATTATATAAGGCTTTGGGTTATTTAACTAACCCAAAGATCAATTATCATATCTAGCACCAGATATTGACGACCCTATAGAATGAACTTATTATCTCCATAATAGTGATCCTTGATATATCTAGTAATTGCACTTATCGAAGACATAACTCCTTCACCAAGTCCCTCTATTGCTAAAATCTTTCTATCCTAGAAAATTGCTAACATCCTCTAAGGGAGAGTTCTACAGACCTATTCTTCTTCTCTTTTTTTTTTCAATTGCACCACTTTTCTTTTTAGAAAGTTGCATATTAATTACACCATTGTCTTGTATTTTTTTTTCCCACTTTTTAGTTGTTTTTTACACACAAAATTAGATCATTGGTTTTGTTGAGTAATCACATTATAAATATCTTGAAATGATAAGCTGCTTGAAGTGAAATTCACATTATATCTAGAAATTCACGTTATAATTTCACACACAACTTCACTTTTTAGTTGTTTTCACACACAACCAAACCATCTTTTTTAGTAGATTGAGAATTTAAGATTAAATTTCTTGAAATTCACATTATAAATTTTTTATGCTTCATGCAAAGACATATACATATAGAATCTTAGCAAGGAGGGCCTTACCCATGCCCAACACTTAATACTCCACATAAGTGGTGAGATGGACAAGATCTGAACCTACGATTTTTTTGAAACATTGACTCTTATATCATGTTAAAAGACCAAATCAACCAAAAATTCAAGCTGATAGTTGAACCACATAATTGGTTTCACACTCTATCATCAACTAACATCGATACGTAAAACACAAAACGTCAACACCCAATCAACCCATCACATATCCGTATATCACTTAACTCTCTCTTTTCAACCATTTCTCTTCGCCTTCACTTTCCACCTATTTCTTAAACTCACTCGAAAACTCGAAACCCACTATTAGGGCTGGCAAATGCTGAGTTACTCGATAACCTGACACGAATCCGACCTGAAAATAGCGGGTTAGGGTTGAGATTTTTGACCTGAAAACTTAAATGGATCAACCTGAACCTGACCTGAAATTAAATGGGTTAGGTTAAGGTTGAAAATTTCAACTCGAAACTGACCCATGTAACCCGAAAATAAGGTATAGACCAAATAGAAAAAAAAAATTTAAAAAAAAAACCTTAGGTACTTAGGCATTCAGCCCAAAGCCCAAATAAATATCCTAATAAAACTAAACCCTAAGATCCTAAATAATTACTCATAATATCAGCTGACTATGAACACTCACCCTCTCAAAGTCTCAATTATCTATTTTTTCCTCTGTTCAGCTCTCAAGAATTCAACGACTCTGAATTTCTGTAAAATTTAGTTTATTCATTTTTGTTTCTTCTGTTTTTTAATTTTCTGATTTTTCTTCCATTAATTATACTTCTATTTCTATTAATATAGATTTTGAATTTTCCTGAATTTCATCCTTACTTTTGTTCTTTGAATTTTTTTTATTTTATTTTTTTTACTTTTGTTTTGCAAGCATGAAAGATGCGAGTTTCATATTGATAATAATCTTGTTTGATTTTTAAGATTAATTTCAATTTAATTTCATCTAAACTTTGTGAATTTCCAGTTTCAAACGAGGTATTAGATACGGAGTATTAGAGATTACCATATCAAATTGTAAAATTTAATTTATAGATGAATGTATTGGGGCGACAAATGTAAGTAAAATGCATAAGTCTCTTAATTTTTTTAATAAAAATAAATAAATAAATAAATCATGTCAACGCAAGTTGTTTTCGGGTTGACCTGAACTCGAAAAAACCAAGTTAGGGTTGTGAATTCTGACCCGAAAACTTAAACAGATCAGGGTGTTTTGATCCGAACCCAAACTAACCCGAACATGAAAGTGACCCAACTCGGCCCGAATGTCACCCCTACCCGCTATGTGTTAAGGTGACCCCAAGAGCACCTATTGGGCTAATACCCTAGAAGTGTGCTGATGTGTTCATTTTATATATATATTTACCCCCGTCCCTTGGTCGTAATTTGTAGTGTTTTTGGCTCCTACGAGTCACTTTTATTACTAATTTGTGTTTTCCAGTGCTTTGGTAGTTTTGCTTGAGTTTTGTAGGAATTTGCGTACTTGGAGCATTTTCCCGGGTTTTCAAGGAGCATCTACAAGTGTTGGAAGACCGCGACCACGTTCGATAGCCCAAGACCGATCGGAGGTATCGATCGGTGACTAAGGGCTCAGTTTGATGGCACTTGGGCCAAGTTCGGAGGCCCAAAGGTAGAAGCTCGAGGCCCAAAAGCCTCGCCCAAACCACCAGGCTTCGCCCGGAGGCGCGCCCGGTCGGGCGCTAGAAAGCTTCACGAGGAAAAAGGACGGGCCCGGTCGGGCGAGCCACTGCCCGACCGGGCGCGAGTATGGCTTAGGGAGTTGTTACTTTCCGTTCAGCTTTGTTTAGCGATTAGTGCTTGCTTAGTATTAATGTGATTTTATTAGGCAAGATTAGATACTTCTTTTTCACTTCTCTTACTCTTTTTCTTTTCACTTTCTCTCACTACTTAGACTTTCTCTCTCTAGACTTATTCTCTCTTGTTCCTTAACTCCATTGTAATTCCGCCGTCTTGGTACGATTTCTCTCTTAATTAATCTCAGTATTTTACTCATTCAATTTCTTCATGTCTTGTTTAATTATTATGTTCTGTTTAGTTTTAATTATGTCTGAGTAGTTTAATTCTAGGGTTTATGGGGATCCATAATTAATATGAAGGGATAAATTGTTATTATTGATTATTGATGTTGCATGGTAATTTCTTATTGAATTGTTTTAATTCTTTGCAATTAGATTATGAATCGAGCAGATGTAATTTGATTGTGAATGTTTAGCAATATTGAATTGATGAATCGAGCAGATGTTAATTTGATATTAAAGGCTATTTTCAATAGGAACTTAGATCTAGTAAATTGCGAGAGCCTGTTAGATCTATGTTGGTTAATAAATTGCGAGAGCCTGTTAATCATGTTATTTGTGCAATGTTAACTGTTGATTGTTATGTTTTATCCCGGAATATTAATTATTGGTGAACCTGTGACCCTAGGCCTTCTAATTATTGATTTTCTCCCTTAACTTGATCTCCGTAGTTTAATATCTTTTTAATAACAATAAATTGGTTACTTTAATAATTTAGATTATAATTAATTAATTAGGAATAGAAAGACCAGTTTCCCTATGGATTCGACCCTACTTCCCTATCTACTTTAGTTAGAAGACTTAGGTAATTACTTTTGATTAGGTGATACGACTTTATCCTGTCATATACCTTATCAATATACAACACACAAACATTATAATTCAAGAATTGATTTTTATGATACCCAAAAAAATTGACCCAAGCCTTAATAAGATGGGCTTAATTTAAAGGGCTCATTTTCTCTCTCTCTCAACTCGCATTCAAGAGTGTCGTGCAAAAACCGACCTAACCCCCCAAGGCCATAAACACCTCATCGAATCACATTTCCATAAACATTGTCGGTCTATTAAATCCCCAATTGCTCTATCTTTTTTTTCTTTCTTTAGCTTGGACTCTTTTATTTTTAGTTTTTGTTTTTCTCTTCGATTCTTTTTGTTTTGTTTTCATTTATTCCCGTTGATTTATCATAATTATCAACATTGGCAATCCAATTTGACACAAGTTAGAATTAGTGAGTCAGAGAGAGGAGTGTACGAGCGGTGAAGAGGAAGGCGAGAGGGTGGGTGGAGATTGGACAGAGAGGGTAATTCATCTTCAGCAGCTAAATCTGGTCTATCATGGCGATGCGGGATTTGGTTACAGGTGGTGCTTCTTGTAACGATTCCGGCTCATCCTCCTCTTCTAATCCTCTGGGTTCTCTGGCCAACGCCCTTATTGGCTCATCCTCCAAAACACAGGTATTTTGTTTTCCCCTAAATTTTTCCCTTAATTCTGCTAACCTTCTGTTGTACGAGTATTATTTTATTATTATTGCGCTGACGGAAAGGGTGGAATTTTAGTCAATGATTTCTATTGCCTGCGCTATAGCTTGGACTTGTTATCTACAACTTAATTAATGTATGCCTGATTAATTCCATATGTTTTACCATCGGAGTCTGACATCACCCTTTGATTCTTCACCCACTCAGCTTTTCTTATCATTTCGTCTATATTTTGTGTTATCTTGGCATCAAACTGATATAAATTGTAGAGCAGATTAGTCTTTACACTTGCTGCGATAGTAAACTTTAGAAATAAATGAATGGGAAATGCATGTATTGTGTTGGGTGAGTGAGTGAGAAACACGTTTTGGAACATTACATATGCCGATTAAACGGCACTTTTGAGTTTTGATAGCATTATGTACAACTGCGATGCTTGAATCTCATGAATAAAATTCCCTTATTCTGATTGTTATATATATTATATAACAGGAAAGGTTGAAGGAGATCCCTACGTCAACTTCCTCAGGTTCCAGCAATCAATTTTACTCAAATTCTGATGAGCAGTTGACAGCTCTTCCCGGTTCAGAGTCAGAATATCAATTTAACCAACACTCAGCTGGCCAGGTGTGTAGTTTTTGGCTTAGTAATTAATGACAATGTATGATGGTGATACATAGTGCAATTATGTATGTTACGCACTGATGGATTTCCGAATATTCTGTTAGGACGTGGGCTTTCTTCACAACTATCGTTCTGCTAGTTATAGTGGATTTACGGAAGCTTGGGATGATATACAACCTGAGAGGGAATCAAATTTTCTTGAATCACGGCACATTTATAATGAAGGATTTGCTACTCAAACTCAACAATCTTGGGATGGTAATTATAACGCTTTACATTTTTTGTTATTCGTATTATTATCTTTGGTTTTTGGATGGACTTGCTCTCAAGGTGGATTTGGAAGTAGGTGTTACCTTTGTTTAGTGTTCCTGTCGAATATCTCTTCATATGCATATGGATTTTGTGACAATGCTCTTGATATATGAGTGAGGACTCTATAAAGACTAAATATGTTTTGTACCTTGGCATCTACCAATATGGTATGCATTTGCTTTTGTTATGTTACCAAGTCTAAGCCTTTTGCATTGTTCTACTCTCTGTTTATTATTTACTAACTTTCCATTAGTGTTTTTCTTCTTCTTTTTTATTTTTTAAATTAATGGATTTTTTTTAATGGTACCTATTTCACTTTATTCTATTTTAGGCAAACACATTATACCAAATACTTAAACCTTCTTACTCACTCTCTCCTACTATATCCACCTTTTTTTCTTACACTCACGCATCTTTTTACTACATCTCTCTTGCTTAATCCACTCAATTCTTACATGCACTCACTCTCTTAGAAACAAGAGTTTACAATAATTGGATATGTTTTGTTATCCTAACATGGAAACAAGGCCTTTTGTTAGAGTTCTTGTGATTGGGTGTTTTGAGTCATAGCGTGAGGTTCACCACTTCCCTCATTTGGATTGCTTGATAAGTTGATTATAAGAAAATTAGGAAGCTTGGATCAGGTGTAAGGACGTGAAACAAAACAGAGGACAATGTTAGAGGCAGTCTATAAACATGCTCATGGCACACTAAGGCGATAGGAATCCTGCTGTGCCTAGGTGCGTGTTGGATCGCCTCATTGAAATGAGGTGCTACTTAAATAAAAAAAATTGACTGATGTGCAACTAAGATGCAACCCTGGTGCGTCTCACATAGTAAACGCTCTACCCCAGAGCTCTAGCGCCTAGATGCTCCCTAGGCACACCTTTTCATACACTGGTTTGAGGTGACATGAATTAAGCAGAGGGCAGCAATGAAAAACGTGTTTCTTGAACATCCATGCTTTACAGCCAGAATACACTATCAGCAGCCAGATGCAGGAACAACAGGTGCAGCGTGCAATACAGTCAGGCACTCAGGCTGTGTTCTGCCGTGTTGTGTAATATTGCCAAAAAAACCAAAAAAATTTGTCTTGGTATCCTTTCTAAGGTTATTTAAAGTGGAGGCTTCTTCCTTGGACAATGTATTAGCCAGCTGGTGGGTAGCTTGTTTTAGAGGAGTTACTTGATGCCCCCCTTTAGGCTATGTTATCTTTCCTTGAAATTAGGTGATCTTGAATAATAATTTTTATGTTTTCTTTTTTTTTTTGTTGGCTTAGAAGTCATTGAAGAGAATGAACTAAAGAAAGAAGTTGGCACAAATGTATCCTTTTTGAGGTTTGAAGATGTTTGGAAAGGTTGATTAGCAAACAGACATGTTTAACAAGATTTGGAGAATAAACAAGATGCCACATGATTAGAGGAAGAGCAATTAAGTGCCAATTTATAAGAACAAAGGGGATGCTCAATTAGGGTTGTACACCGGTCCAAACCCAAACCGAAGACCAGACTGGAATCAACTGGTTCGAGTTCCGGTTTGGAACTGATTTTTTACGGTCCAGTCCGATATTTGATTTATATTATATATATATATATATATATATATATATATATATATATATATATATATATATATATATATATATATATAATCACTTATTTTTTAAGGATCGGAATCTACTGGGTCTGATTCTGGTTGGGTTTTTGGTCTTAAGTCCAATTATGGAAGAGAGTGATGCACTTTAGACTGAAGTACGGGGTTATAAAAAGATTTGATGGTAAGGGGTGTCCACGAGTGAGTGTTCTAAATACCTTAGGTCAATTTCACAAAAGAATAAAAAAATTAATCAAGATGTAACCCACGTGAATAAGTTTGGTTGACTCAAGGAGTATTGTTTGATTATAGCAACCTTTAAAGCTAAAGGGTATGTTTGGCTTTCAAGAGGGATCGTATTAGAGATGGATGTGTGGGTACATCTTAAAGGATAAAATTAGAAATGAAGATAAGGGGATGTTGGGAAGATCAAAGATGACTTAGATGGGATATATACATTAGAGAGAAGGAAATGGAAGGTGAGGATCATAGTTGGCAAATCAGACTTCAGTTGTTGTTATCAGATGTGATTTCTTAGTTTGACTAAATTTGACATTGTTTTCTTACACAAGTATATACTCTCCTTGTCTCCTAATTAACTTTCTCATTTTGGGCTAGGTCTACGTGATAAAATATTGTTTATAATCATCTTATCTCCCCATCTTCTCTCACATTCCTTGATAATAAAACTATACCTACTAGTCTACTACCTCAATACATCGGGTCAGCTTTTGTAAGATTATTTACATTTTTTTTTTTCTAAAACATATTAGATGTCAAGATAGATAAGGAGTTTCCCTTAAAATTCTGTATGATACCATATAATATAAGGATTCAACTTCCACATGTCGGCAAATCACTTGATTCTTCAACCTCTTATTCAATGCTACCTCAACAATTTCATTTTTCTTTCTTGAAGCCAACTCATTCCTAACAATAAACTAGGGAAAAAAAGGTTTAATCCAATTTGCCAAGTATTGTTCATTACAGTAGGCTTGACAATTAATTCTATGCTTAGATGAAATCAAGTGCCTGGAAGAAAGGAACTGGTGAATAAATTGATTTATGTAGTCGTTTATGAAGTTTGCAGGGATTGCCTTCGGTAGAGTGTAATATATGATATTTCTTCAATTTGAGTTTGTCTTTTGTTGGGATCTTACACTTTCAAGCTGCCAAGTCTAGGAAAAGAAACTTGCTTTAGGATTTGCCTAACTAAATGAATATCATGTAGCACCTTTATCAACTATATTGTTGAACCATGCCCTTGTTGACACCTGACCAGTGCGGACATTGAATCCTTGTCACATACTGAGAACTAAGCAGAACCTATAATATTATGAATCACTTTATCTCATATCAAAGAAAAAAAAAATTATGCAGCACTTAATCGACTAGATTGTTGTGATAGTCAGAATTGTCACTTTTCCCCTACTGTACCCTTCTTGACACAACCTGACCCAGTGCGGACACTGAATCCTATTCTTATACCTATCAAGCATTTCTACTGTAACATGCTCATTGAAAGGGCGGCAAGATAATGAGATATAAAAAATGTCTAGGGTTCATAGGGTCAATTTTAGATGTGCAAATTGAAGGTAAGGGCAAAACATTTGCCTTTATGAGCAAGGTCAATTTCTTGGGCAACTGCTGCTAGATTTTTATGGGGTTGGCTGTTGAGTATTACCATTCTATTCTTATATTGTTAATGGGCATTTGTTTCTTTTCTTCTATTGAGCTTTTCTCTTCCAAATTAATTAAATGGGGGGCAGAAGTCACGCGTAATTGGGGTTGTTTCTTTTCTTATTTTGAGCTTTTTGCTCTCCTCCATTAATCGAATGTGGAGCGGAGGTCATGTGGGCATGTAATAGTATTTTGAATTTTCAATCATTTGGCTCCCTTTTGCATTTCTGTGTGTGAATACTTCATTATTTTATGATAAATTGCTACTTAATTTTCTGCACTACATCTTATACTTTTTTTCTTTTCTTTTCTTCTTTATTTATTTTTTCTTTGATAAGTTACATGGAGTAGTATTGTCTCCTGTACCGCTTTAATTGGAGAAATTTACAGATTTTTTTTCTTAAAATTTTGCTGTGTCCCACACCCATATTATAAATTAGGAAACTTCATGAACTTGCCTTTGTACCTTTGAAATTAGAATTTTCCATGTTCGCTCTTGGATTCACTCTCTGTATCCAATTCCAACCACCATAGTATTTCTAAAAAACTAATATTTATTCATAGCATTGGTGCATTACAGTAGCTTGAAAAAAAAGGGAACTTCAACTCTTAAGATACCAAAGAAATGTATCGGTTTCATTTTTAAGGGCACAAATTGATAGTCAAATGAAATACCAGCCCACCATCTCGCTAGATCAGTGCCCTTTGGTGATGAACAAGTGTGGATTAATCATTCTCCTTCGGAGATTAATTCTTATATTGTAACGGACTCTTTGTTAATTGAATAATAGCACTGACCGTTTTCTTCAAAAAAAAAAAAAAATTAAAAAAAAAGAAAGAAATACCAGCCTTTTTATTTATTATATATATTTATTTTGGGGGGGTGGGGGGGGGGGGGGGGTGGGGTTCTAACCCACCACATCCTAGTGATTAAACCTTTCTTCATCTATTTGTTCAAGGCTTCAAGCCATAAATTATCTTTGGCAGAACATGGTTGCAGTCAATTCTTCCCACACAAAGGTATCAATAAAAGCAATAGAAAAATAGGTGAAGGATACAAGAGTAAACAATATTCTGCCTTCACTTTATTCACTTATAAGATAAAGTGTCTGGTAAGAATAAGACTTCTTTTCTTAGGAGCATTTTTAGTCAGGATATAATGTTCTTAAAAATGGGAGGGAGTTGGGGGGTTGGGGGCATGACTAAGAGTTTTTTTTGGAGATTTAGATATTGACGCAAGGAACTAACAAAGACACGATAAATGACATGGCTAATAATAGAGTAATAGAAATCCACCATGCTTCAACCCGATTTTTGATTCATTGAATTGGTCATTAGATAGATTGACAACCCTTACTAGTTGAACCACCTCATACATTTTCAATTATCGTTAAAATGACACGGACATCATTTATTTTGTACAACTAACATACTAAAATCACATGATAAGCAAAGATTACTAAAGATGACAATTGCAATCAATGTAAGAGGTACAATATGATTAGAACTCCTTGCTGCTTTCATAAGTCATTAAGTAGTATCAGACATTAGGTATATAAGTTTAACAAGGTATGATGATAATGTTGATCGTATCGAGCAATTCATGCACTATGCATTAATATATGTTAAAACTTAAAATAACAATACTATTGCTAAAAGAACAAATATCTGTTGAATAGTTGAAAAGTACAATTGTCAAGATGCAAATGTGATTTACAAGTCCATCCTTTATTCCACATTGGTTTGTAAGGATTGAAAAGGGCTTAGAATTAATCTTTAAAGATAGTGTTGGGGGGATTTCAATTCCCCTCCAAGGCTCCAACTTTAGAAAGATTAAAGGAAACAAGAAGTTCTTCCGAAATCCTATTTTTCTAGCTGCAAAATCCTCTAATTCAGATGATTATAAAGTGCCTTGGGCTTGAAGAATCCAAGGAGGTGTGGCAATTTATCAATTAGAACCTTGCAAACTCCTAATGGTCTAGTTTGAAAACTTCATGCAACACCAATAAAGGTTCAAAACACCCACAAAAACACATATAGAAGGTTTGGAACTGCAAATAAATAAAACATAAAATGAGCCGTAAAACACCCCATAGACATTGTACAAATGTAAAGAAATCTATGCACTTTTGGACTCTAATCATTTGCTTTGATGATGCCTTGGAAAAAGATAGGGATTTTCTTTAGGAGGACCTTTAGTCTTCTATATATGGTCAACAGAGAAATTCCTCTCAAGAAACTTAAGATAATGTGTTTGCAATTGTTATAAACATTTGTGAGGTAGTTTCTTTACATTGATGTTTTGAGAGTTGTGTTTAGGTGTGTTCATAATCAAGCTAGCTGACTGATTGCTGAACTATGCAGGACCACCACAAAAAATATTGTCTGGTTTTCTGCATTCCTTTGTTGATAGTAGCCGTTTTGGTGCACCTTTTCGTCCCACTGCACTACCTATGTTGGGGTTGACCAAAGGGGAAAAACAATGTATTCGTAATCGCAGCAGCATAATGGCTCGACATTTTTTTGCCGACAAGAGTGAGGAATACATTAATGCACAGGTTTGTCGTCATTTATTTAGTTGCTTATTCCTTTTATGAGTTGTAAATATTATGGTTATTATAAATCCACCTTACTATAAAGTAATTGGTTCTATTTTCTCTCTCATCACTTAGTAAAATTGATAAAAACCATTCGCCTCTTTAACTGGAGCAAAATTGAAGGTGTTCGCCAAAAGATTCAATGTTGAGGGAGAGAGATGACAAGGAGAGAGGGGGGGTTAGTTAATGATGCCCCCCTCCCCCCTACACACAGACACACAAGCTAGACTTGGTCATTTGGACTTAAGTATCTAATTAGGTGCTAAATTTGCCTATTTATTGAAATGTGGTTATGTACATGGTTGATCTACGTTGGACCTTCTGTATCTAACATGAGCAATTAAAATTATATGTAGAGTCCTACTCACACTCATCACTTGTATAACACAAGTAGCAGCTGGAGGATAGCCAGAAATGAGAGTGAAATAGGGGTCCTTTTATAGTGGCTGTCTTCTACACCCCCCCTGATGGACAATCTCCTTCTTATGCAGGGAATTTTTAGTGTGCAAAGATTGTTGCTACTCCCTCTGTCTCTTTTCAATGACTATATTTTGACTTTGATGGTCAACGTGTATAAACTTTGACTAAAAAAAATTACTCTATTATAAAAATCAAAACATATCATGTGGGATGTTGTTGGATTCGTCTTGAAATGAATTTGCAAACTATACACGGTCAAAGATGTGCGTTGGAGGCCGTGAAGGTCAAAGTGTAACCATAGAAAAAGTGATGGAATGAGTAGTTTTTAGGGGTCATTTTGATTTGCTCGAGGCAGAATGATTTTTTCTGTAGTTTTGACTTGAATGCAAACAATGCTGAACATTTGGAATGTTGGCCATATTAACTATTTGTTATATATTTTTCCTCAGGTGGATGCATTACTATGTTCTCTGGATATTGACAATGATATTCAATTAAAGGGACCTCTGCCTGGTAGGGTAAGGGAGCTGGAAGAGTACTGGAATGAGTCACAAGGGCTTCGTGCTCCTGTTGCTGATGGCTGGGTTGCCGAATATAGGCAGAACAAGCCGGAACTTTTCAATCCGAATGGTTGGGCCAATTTATTTGAGCAGGAACACGGTCCTAATGGTTGGGCCTCAGAGTTTGAGCATGTAAGAAGTGCAGCCTTTAACTCTGCTGCTTTACCTTCTTATTATAGGACGATAAGTTAGCTGTGGGTATTAAAGTTGTACGTGTTAAATCACCAAATCTGATTTCCACATTCTTAATGTGTTACCAGTTTGCTATTTCCTACCTTATTTTGCATCCATTTGATACTAAATTACAAATTTTGCCAGCAAGAATTTTGATTATCTGAAGAAATATTTTACTCTTTCTCAATGTGATCTATGTTGTTGATCTGTTCAATTTGTCAATAACTGATGCCTCTCTCCTTTTTATAGGATCAAGCTCAGGCTGTATCTCTAAATCAATCAAATCAACATATGTCAAGGCTAGCTGGAATGGAGCAAACCCGTGTTCTTGCACACACATTAGCCCAAAACAATGATCCCAAGTTTCAGGTTTGAGTGTTATCCTTGGGTTACTTCAATCTATAATTGAGTATCATTTTCTTTTCAATATTATGACATTTTTTGGGGAGAGGGTGTACTTCGTACATTTTGGGGGGGTGTTGGGGGAGCAAAACATAATACTCCCTCCATGTTTTTCAAGTGTTACAATTTCTTAATGCAACCTTTTTTTTTTTTTTAAGTTTTAACACTTCTTTTTTTTTGGCAAACTAATACATTTTAATATTATTTCTTTCTTCTCATGGTCCCCACATATACCTACTACTGTTTTTATTTTTAACTTTTAAAAATATTATTTCTCTCCTCTCACGTCTCTTACTTGTATTTAACTATTACTTCCACTATCTTTTTCTTGTTATTTCTTTTGATACCTCAACTACCCCTACTTATGTCTTGTTACATTAAAGTCAATTAAATTACCTAAACTATGTGCTATTCAAATTGTGACACTTAAAATAAAAATGGACAGAGCAACACAACTAACATAAAGTGTCCATCTTAGTGGGACACTGGGACCTGATATGCAACCTTAAAGCCACTTGAAAGACATAAGTAAAGATAGCACTGCTATGGTGTGAAGCATTATGCTTTTACTATTATGCATTAGAGTGGTATGCTTTCTCCGTTAAAAAAATTAGGGTGGTATTCTGCTATTCTTAAATACCTTTTGATGGTTTCTTGGGTTGCTTGGTTTCCCTTTAGGCTGGGTCATAGAAGCTTTAGGAGTTTCCCTCATTGAATTTAGATGTGATGGAACTCACTAGTAAGGCCTTTATGTGATGTTTATGAAGGTGCATTAATTATGTCTATCTTTGATTGATTTGTTCAGACTTCTGAAATTCATCAAGATTGTAATGGGTACATTTTGTGAGCTCGTTTTTATTCCACTATGATATGCTTTGATTAGATTTTGTTATTATTATAATCTAGTAGGAATCAGTGTTTTTATTTTTGACTATATAAAGACATTTAATATTTTGCATTAGAATTGAATGAATGGAGAATTTTCTTTTCATGAGCTTTTTCTGCCATAGGCTTAGGGAATTGAACCAAACACATAACATTGACTTTGTGCATTTTGTTAATCACGAATAAAAAAGAAACCTTCAATCTCTGCGAGAGTTGGGAATTATCTTTGCTACTTTCTTCCAGTTCTACTTAGATTCTCTTTATATGCAGTATTGTATTGTAGTGGACCTATTTGTCAGTAAAAAAATAATACTAGCTGTAATGCACCTCATGATTGGTTTAAAAGGATTTGATATACTATTCGTATCAACAAGATGCATCTTCCTTTTAAGAAGCTCATATGCTAAGATACTCCACAGTTAAGTGTGTTTGGCTAAGAATAGTCTTGGGATGGGTGACCTCCCGAGAAATTTTCTCGGGGTGCGCATGAGTGAGGATAAAATGCGCCGGAAGAATTTGTGTTGGTCTGTGGGGACAGTTGTTGGCCCTTCATGCGCATTTCGTGACAATAGGCCCCTCCCTAATTTGTTTGGGGTCGGGGTGTTACACTAGTTTTTAGGGTTTTTTATCATACAATGTCTATCTAATGTTTGATCCTGCTTTTTGTGTTCATTTTTGTTCTGAGATTGGTTTGCATCGCATAGTCTTAATTTCTGGTAAACATTCCAATTTGTAGAATTCAAGATTTCTTCAATTCGTATCAAAGATGAGTCGTGGTGAACTTTTTGTTGAAGGAAATCAAGTCAAGGAGAGTTCAATATCTGCGTCTGGGGACTGGGGAGCAGAATACCAACAACATCATGATGGGGGTCTTTCATGGGCTGACCAGTTTTCTAAAGAGGCAAGTTTGCATCTTCTGAAATTTTAGACATGTTCAGTTGTGCTTTATGCTTGAATCCTAACTGTATAATATCTGTAAAAAAGTAACTTGACTAGTTATATTCTAAACTAAGTAATTGTAAATTAGATGAGAAAGACACCGTAAACAAAAAAAGGGTAATGGACAAAAAAGCTCATGACCTCGAGATATCATAAAGCAACTAGTGTGTGGCCAAATATTTTACACATTGACGAGCTTCATTTCATTATTTTAAGATTATCTTGCAAATCTTTATGTATTTTAGATCACTTGTGTGTTGTGTTGTATCCTTTGAGTAATATTGATCATTATCCTTGTAGGGTTTGTGTATATGAAGACTCATACCCAATGTTTTTTAGCAACTGTTAATTATTTAACAACATATTTTGTAATTTTATGATATGGATGTATGAATAACTAAGACAGTATTGTTTGAATTCGTAAAGTTGCTAAAGTTATTTCATTACATAATTTAAATTGTTTTGCGATCACTTTCTTGTTGTAATGGATCGGACTTGGATTTGACCCTTAGGATCCAAGTTCTATACAAAGTATTAGACCTGGCAATCCTAACCCGACCCGTGACCCGAAATTGACCCGAAATCATTGACCCGAAAATGACCCGAACCCGAACTAACCCGAACTTGACCCGAAATAGAGTTGACCCGAATATGACCTGATGCCCGATATTGACCCAAAACCCAAACTTGACCCGAAACCTGAAGTGACCCGACCTGATTTGAATCCGAATTGATTGACCCAAATCGACCCGATCCGAAGTGACCCGATTCCTAAAGCGAATAGGGTGAAATGGTTAATTACTTAGTTTAAGGCTTCTTTCTTTCCTAATAAGTAATAGGTACTCACGATCATGTGCCTCCAAGAGACAAGATGGACAGGAGAAGGAGCTCGAGGCTTGGTTTTGGGGTATAAGGTATGGTATGTTGGGCAAGAAACGAGCCACAAAACAAGGAATGGTGGAGCTAGGAACGGAGTTGGTGTGGTTCTCGATGAGAGGTTGGCAAAAGAGGTGATCGAGGTCTATCGGAAGAACGATAGGTTGATAAGGCTGAAGTTGCTATGTGGCAAGGAGATTGTGAATGTTATCAGTGCTTATGCTCCCCAAGTGGGTTTAGATGCAGAAGAGAAACGACAATTTTGGGAGGACCTAGACGAGGTGGTGCAGGGTGTCCACCACTCAGAGAAGTTATATATTGGAGGGGATCTAAATGGGCACGTTGGGGCGAGCCGAGATGGCTATGAGAGTGTCCATGGAGGCTTTGGGTATGGGCAGAGGGACGCCGGTGGTGAAGCTATTATGGATTTTGCCCAATCATATGATTTAATTTTGGCTAATACTTGGTTTAAGAAGAGGGATTCACACTTGATAACTTTTCGGAATGGAGCAAATGCAACTCAAATAGACTTCCTGCTCACAAGGAGCATAGATAGACAAAGTTGCATAAACTGTAAGGTTATCCCAGGGGAGAGTGTGGTCACCCAACACCGGCTATTGGTAATGACTATTCGTCTGAAAGAGAAGGCGAAGAAAAAAGTTAGACAAGAAGAACCAAGGATAAGATGGTGGACCCTAAGGGATGCAAAAGCTAAGGTTTTTACAGAAAAGGTAATTGAAGAAGCGGATTGGGATGGAGAGGTGGATCCGGACATGACTTGGTTACGAATGAAGAACTGTTTCCTAAGAGTGGCCAAAGAGGTCTTAGGGGAAGTAAGGGGAAGAACTTCGGTACAGAGAGATACTTCGTGGTGGAATGAAGAGGTGAAAGCAGTAATTAAGCAAAAAAGGGAATGCTATCAAGCCTTAGGAAAATGTAGGAGTGATGAAACCTTTGCAGCGTATAAGGAGGCTAAGAGTAAGGCAAAGGCAGCTGTTCGCCAAGCAAAAGAAAAGGCATATCAGGAGGTTTATGAAAAGCTTGATTCCAAGGAGGGAGAAAGGATCATTTATAAGATGGCAAAGAGAAGACAAGAGGCAAGGAAGGATATTGGCATGGTGAAGTGTGTCAAAGATAAGAACCAAATGGTCCTAGTGCAAGAGGAGGGCATCAAGGACAGGTGGAAGGGGTACTTCGATGAATTATTTAATGGAAGTAATGGAGTTGTGATAGGAGATACCTCTATGAGTGATGAAGAAATCAACATGGAGTATGTGCGAAGGATTAGGAGAGTAGAGGTGGAGATTGCACTGAGGAAGATGAAACCTAAGAAGGCGGTTGGCCCTGATGGGGTACCGATAGAGGTGTGGAGGTGTTTGGGTAAGATTGGTATTGATTGGTTAACAAACCTTTTCAACAAGATATGGACGGCTACAAGGATCCCACAAGATTGGAGGAAGAGCACCTTGGTCCCGGTTTATAAAAACAAAGGAGACGCTCAAGATTGTTCTAACTATCGAGGAATTAAGCTTATGAGCCATACTATGAAGTTGTGGGAAAGGGTGATTGAACAAAGGTTGAGGGCATGCACAAGCATTTCAGATAACCAATTTGGTTTTATGCCTGGGAGATCTACTATGGAGGCAATCCATTTGATAAGACAAATGATGGAGTTTTATAGGGTAAAGAAGAAAGATCTTCATATGGTCTTTATTGATTTAGAGAAGGCATATGACAAGGTGCCAAGAGAGATACTTTGGTGGGCAATGTTGAAGAAAGGTATCCCACGAAGGTATGTAGACCTAGTTAAGGATATGTATCGGGATGTGTCAACAAATGTGAGGACATGCGGAGGGTTGACAAAAGATTTCCCTATTACAATCGGATTGCATCAAGGGTCTGCATTAAGCCCTTTTCTTTTTGCAACGGTTCTAGATGAATTAACTAGACCAATTCAAGATGAGGTTCCATGGTGTATGCTGTTCGCAGATGATATCGTTTTGGTGGATGAGACTAAGGATGGGGTTAATGTCAAGTTGGAGCAATGGAGGCAAAGGTTGGAATCTAGAGGGTTTAAGCTAAGTCGGAGTAAGACTGAATATTTGGTATGTCGTTTTGGCACTCAGAGGGGGACAAGCAATGAAGTGGTGAGTTTGGATGGAAAGGATTTGACCATGAGTGAATGTTTTAAGTACCTAGGGTCGATCATCCAGAAGAATGGTGACATTGATCAAGACGTGACCCACAGGATTAAGTCAGGGTGGCTTAAATGGAGAGCGGCCACGGGAGTGTTATGCGACCGCAGCATTCCCTTAAAGTTGAAGGGAAAATTCTACAGGACTGCCATAAGACCAGTGTTGCTCTATGGTACAGAATGTTGGGCTTCTAAGAAAGAGCATATTAAAAAGATGGAGGTTACGGAAATGCGCATGTTAAGGTGGATGTGTGGAAACACTTTAAGAGATAGAATCAGAAATGAGGTTATTCGCAAGAAAGTAGGTGTGGCGGGCATTGTAGATAAATTAAGGGAAAATCGTCTGCGTTGGTTTGGACATGTAAGACGGAGACCCGAGGGTGCACCGGTGCGAAGAGTGGAAGAGTGGGACCATGGAGGGATTAAACGAGGAAGAGGGAGACCAAAGATGACTTGGTTGGAAGGAGTGAGGAAGGATATGAAGTGCATGGATTTACGTGAGGATGAAGTTTTGGATCGTAAGGGATGGAGGAGAAAGATTTATGTTGATGACTACACGGAATAATCAAATTTGGTTCATGTTAGCCGACCCCACTTTTGGGATTAAGGCTTTGATTGATTGATTGATTGATTGATTTACTTTATTTTTCTAACAATTTTTTGTAAGGGAATTTATTTTGGTGACCCAACACAAACTTAGCCCGACCCGAATTGACCCGACCCGAAATTGACCCGAAAATTGGTTCTAAAAATTGACCCGATTCGAACCGAACTAACTCGACCTGATTGACACGACCCAAACTTGACCTGAAGTGATGGCCCGAAACTCGAATTAACCCGACCCGACCCGAATATTTGCGAACCCGACCCGAACAACCCGTTTGCCAAGTCTACAAACGATATCAAACTCTTGAATCAGATCCAACTCCAAGTTCAATTAGGTGGATTTCGAGTCCATGTCCATCGGAATATGTGGACATTTGAATCCAAGTTCATGTCCACCAGGGTTTTAAAATGCGGCCGCATCGTTACATATTGGCCGTTTTGTAACGGATTTGAATTTTACCGAACCGAATTTTTCCGATTCAGCGCGCTGCATTTCAAAGCTCCGCAATTTCGGCCGTTACGGATGTTATGAATTGAAAATCGGCCGCATCAAGCGTTCCCGACGGAGAATCCAAGGAAAAAGAACCCAAAGTATAAGTTTTCCGGCGAGGATCCGTTTCTCCATGAAAGTCGATGAAAACTATCACATCTTTTTTGTCTTTTAAATAAAAATTGGGTAGTGGACTGAATAGTGACAGCTGTATGGAGTAAAGATCAAATACGGTCCCTAAACTTTGGTATAAGTTTGATTTAGGACCCTCAACTTTCAAAAGTCTGATTTTGGTCCCTCCACCACCACTAAACACTTATTCCGGCGAAAAAATTAATGACTAGGCAAAGTTTAGGGACTAAATTGCTGAGTTGTCAAGTGAAGGGAAAAGTTTAGGGATTTTGCCCATATAATATGTCATTTTATATTAAGAATGATGAAAGTTTAGGGACCAGAGACTCAGCAAGACATTGTGGCGTAATGAAACACCACAAAAATAAAACAACGCGCTTTGGTCTTCGCTTTGCCCCAAAAATAAAACCACAATAGTAACCTCCGCCACCACATCCACCGCCACTACATAAACCACCACCATCACCATCATTACACCACAACTGTTTTAAAACTAATAAAAAAAAAACCAAAATTTCCAACAAATCTAGAAAAGCCAGTCAAATTGAAAAAAAAAAAAATCAAATCGAAAACAATTAGTTTTGAATTTAAGAAAAAAAAAAAAAAGAATTAACCCATGTCAAGTTCATGAGACGACCACCACCTTGAAGTTTGGATAGTAATATATACTTATAATTTTATAGGTTATAGATCTGGATGCATTGGTAAGTTAGAGGCTTGAAGATTTAGAGGTGGTGCGTGGTTTTCGGTGAGAGTGTTGGCGGTGTAGGTGGTTTTCGCGGAGAGTGGTGGGGTATTGGTCAATTTCAATGCGAGTGGTGATGATTTTGGTGAGAGTGATAGAGGTTTTGGTTTTTGGTGTTTCATTTTTTATGGCAGCAATGTTGGTTGTTCGTTGATGGTGTTGGTGGAGGTTTTGGTGGTTTTCATAGGGAGTGACTGGGTTTTGGGTGATTTTAGTGGGAGTAGTATAGTGGGGAATTTGGTGGCTTTGGTGGGGGTTTAAGTTCCGGTGGGAGAGGGTGGGAGAGGGTGGTGCTGTTGGAAGTGGGTTAGATATGTAGGGTGGTGGAGTTTTAAAAATGGGGAAGGTAAGAAGTTCAGGAGATATAAACATAAAGTTATTAAAATTAATGTGGGAAATTAAATAAATTCAATATTAGATAGAGAAATAAAATAATAGTATTAGATTTTTTTTGAAGGGAAATAATAGTATTAGATTAGTTAAGGGTATATATGGTTAATTAACATATTTAGTAGCAATTTAAAAAAAAAAAAAAAAAGGGCAAAGTCCCTAAACTTTGGTCCAGTGAGCATTTTAGAAGTTCCTAAACTATGCTCCAGTCAGCAATGAAATGAGGCAAGGTCCTTAAACTTTGCTGACTCATTGTAGTAGCCACCACAATTGATGAGTCATAAGTGGTTGAGGGACCAAACTCATACTTTTGAAAATATAAGGACCAAAATCAAACTTTTGGCAAAGTTTAGGGACCGTATTTTATGTTTACTCCAGCTATATGTTACCTCTTTTTATTTTTTTGACTTCTGACCTGACCCCACTAGCCATCACTCTTCCTCTTCCCTCTTTTATTCTTCCTTCTCCCCCACGTGACTTCCTTTTCTAATTACTACTGTACTCTTTTATACTTTTTTTTTTTATTACAAGAATTACCACTACATTTATATAAAGTAGTAAGTTTACTACGTATATTGTATACTTGTACATCGCACTATTGTAGTACTGTACAAGATATAAAAAGGGGATATATATTGAAAAATAAGATTTTCAAAAATTATGAGAAAATTTATTATAAAACTTGTAAAAACTAACATTAAATAAATTAGGGTGACAACCGCGACGCGTTCCGCGATCAACACATCAATTCCGTTACCGAATTACCGCAACCGTTTCCGCGATCGCGACCGAAACCGCATTTTCGAACCATGATGTCCACTGAATTTGAATCTCCGAATCCAAGTTTGGATCCAAACCTGCTTATACATTTTTTGGCCTGATTTTATTGTAAATGCATGCAAATTGTTTAGGGTTTTGTTTAAAAATTTATTCTTTTATTATCTGGGTTGTGGATATATATAAGATTGGGGTCGGACCGGACCTATACCAATCCGAGTTCGACTCTTAGAGCCAAAGATTTTTGTTTAGCGGACTGAGGTAGACTTTTTGCTTTGGATCGGGTTAGATTCGAATTGGACTCGAATTCAATTAATCAGGTGGGTAAAGCTTACATGTAGTTTATCAAGCTGCACATAGACTTGATGAACTTGGTGTAAGCTTACACCCAGTTCATCACGCTACACATAGGCAATGAGTACAATATCTAGTTCATCAAGCTGCACCTAGTTTTAGAAAGCTTACACCTAATTAATCAAGCTGCACATAGACAATGAGTACAATAACTAGTTCATCAAACTGCACCTAGTTTTAGAAAGCTTACACCTAATTAATCATGCTGCACATAGACAATAACAGTTCATCAAACTGCACCTAGTTTTAGAAAGCTTACACCTAATTAATCAAGCTGTACCTAGTTCTAATTGATTAGGGTCTATGTGCAGTGATCTAAGCTTACACCTAATTTGTCAAGTTGCACATAGACAATGAATACAATAACTAGTTTTAAAAAAAGCTTGCACCAAGTTCAACATTTGGTAGTAAAGCCACCTCAACCAATTAATTACAACGAATGCTTGTTAGGTGCAATAAAATAGCACAATCATACCAAAAATAACTAAGCTTGTTCAGAGGCTTTGTCAATGATGTATAAACAATGAGTACTTAATAGTGATTAATTCCTATGGTTCTGCATGAGAATTAACAATTGAATATGCATGTCCAATCTAACTAGTAACTGATTTTTATTTCTTTAATGTTTGTTTGGGCCATTGGCAGCTAGTGCTCAAGTGATGCAAAAATAGAATGTTAACTTGCTAGGAAGCATCATTAAAAACTTCTAAGAAAATTAAAAATAGATAGTTGAGCCACAATTGAAAGGTTGCTGTAAGTGAAATGGATTAACCCTCATTGATTTTAGATTCCAATTCTAAAGAGTTAAGTTAGATATTTGACTACAAAGGGAGTTTGTCTTCATTGAAAAGTATTGGTTTTATCTATTATGTGTCTTCTTTTTTCAATTGAACTTATTAATTTGAAGTTTTAACTTTGGACTTTCTTTTTAACCCTTTTCTAGTGTATTTTTTTTGTTATATATGATCACATTTTCAAGAAAGTCTATAGATGCCTTTTTAAATTTATCTTAGTATTCTCTTTTATTATTTTACCCCATTAGTGTTTTATGAAACTTTATTGATATCCTTTGCTAAAGTTTTCTCACCTTTATGTTTTTTACTCTAAAAGTTTTAACCACCTCTTTAAAACTTTCTTGAATTTTTATTTTTGTTCTCTTTGAAAATTCCCTTTATTTTTCTTGAATGCTCTTGTTTTTCTCACTTTACTCACCTTTTTCCAAACTATTTCAACTGAATATCTTGTTATGATCCTGTTTATATTGTACGGTTCCTTATGACGATTCATGTTAGCCGACCCCAAATCATTGTGGGACTAAGGCTTTGTTGTTGTTGTTGTTGTTGTGATCACATCTTTCCCATATCTGGGAGGACTATCATTCTCTGTAGTAGCAGTTTATTACATCTTCCCATATCTGATTGGATTTTTTTTGTCTCATCTCTGATTTTTCTGTGTAATAATAAATAATAAAAATTCAGCTCCCTCGTGGTGAAGAAAAATGGGTTAATGAATTTACTAGCGGAAGAGAAAAGGAATTGTTGGGGGATGACAAGTGGGTGGATGAGTTCTCCAAGTTAAACGTCCAAGACTGGGTAGGAGAATTTGAGCATCAAGCTGAAGGTGCAGTTGGTGAGGATATTATGGACAGCTGGGCTAGTGCTTATGATGAGTAAGTGTAGCTGACTGTGGAAATTAAACTTGTTTATATACCGTACTTAATAAAATAACAAATGGGAGCTGATGAATTGACTTTTTGGATAACACATAATTATGCATATAAGAGCTAATTGGCCCTGTTTCTGTATAAAGTGCAGGTATCTCAATGAACAGTCTGTTGCCAAGCATAATTCAGATTCCTCAAAGGGTGTCTATGTATTTTCTGACATGAACCCCTATGTCGGTCACCCTGATCCTCTAAAAGAAGGGCAAGAGCTGTTTAGAAAGGGGCTATTAAGTGAATCTGTGCTTGCTTTAGAGGCTGAAGTCTTGAAGAATCCTGACAATGCTGAAGGCTGGAGGTTATTAGGAATAGCTCATGCAGAAAACGATGATGATCAACAGGTCAGTGCTACCCATTATATAACTCTGATGGCAATTTTTTGGTACATCTCCTTGGTAAGTGTGTGGCTGGATCCATGCTGGGATGAATACTTTGTTATTCTTCTACATTTTGACTCATCGTTCCGTGATTTTAGAAATTAAATGAATTTACTGAATGTTGGATAACTTTAAGAACATGATGCCTTTATTATTGTTATCTGAGATTCAAATTGTTCCAATATGATGGCAAATGCTTAGATATTTGGGGGACCCTTTTAAGTTAGCAGATGAGCTCTGGTCCGTTTTATTGGAATATGTTGCAATTTTTAAGAGATTGTCTCTTGAACTGGCTATTATTATGTTAGTTAAATCTTCTTAGCACTGCCTTTTTATGAGTTTGCAGGCTATAGCATCAATGATGAGGGCTCAAGAAGTTGACCCCACAAACCTAGAAGTCCTTCTTGCTCTTGGAGTGAGTCATACAAATGGTAAATCTAATGTTAATCTTCTTGCTCTTCCGCTTGCATTATTTTACCATCCTTTGTTATACTTTGGTATAACAGAACTTGCTAGGTGGGTAAAGGTTTGATGGTTGTTTTTTTTGAATTTGGGAACCTTTAAACTGTTGCGTGTTTTTCTTTCTACAAATTGGATACCCGTTTATGGTTACTTCGTTGTGGAAATTTGTTTCCACAAGCAGAGTTGTGAACTTGTAGCAGATGAATGTAGAAATTATAATGTACTGTATTTTAGTAAAGCTTGTCAGTTAATTAAATTAAATTGGGATTAAAAAAAAAAAATTCCTATTTCCTTTATTTCTGTTTTTATTTAAATTAGTTTTTATATGACTAATTGAAATATGTGTAAACTTCAGAATTGGAGCAATCTGCTGCATTGAAATATCTGTACCAGTGGCTTCGCAATCACTCAAAATATGGGACACTTTCACCTGAAGAGCTGCCTGATTCTCTTTATTATGCTGATGTAAGTGACCTCATCTCAAATCTATTGCTTATTGAGTTGTTACTTGTTTGGCTCATCAACGAGGTTTGAGTTTACTGGAGCCATTACTAGAATTCCATCTGTGATGATGCACTGATGCTTCAAGGGGATTTTAAAGTAACATGACAAAGATACTGTTCTACCCATGTACCATTCTTTGATTAAATGTTGGAAATGGCTACTCTCGCTGTACCATAATACAATGTTGGTTTCTCATGTTTCACAATATTTAAGGACAATGGAGGGAGTTGCAAGATTCCCTTACATACATTTATTTAATTAATATATTCTGGTACATGCACACCTTTTACCCTCTCTTTTCAAAATAAATCAGCATTACTTGTTTTTCTTTCTTTCTGACTTTCAGTCATTCTCCCCCAATTTCAGAAACCCTAATTGTGTTTCTATCTCTTTTCTCCCTTAATTTCTTTAACTCCCCCCGCCCCCTTCAACTTCATCAGATTCCTATTTTTCTCATAATTTGTTTCGTTATAATCGAAATTTTATAATGTGCTGCGCAAATGGTTCAATAGATTTACATCACTTCTCCGTCAGAGTTCCATCGCCCTTGCCACCGCTTGACCTACCTCCTCAATGGAAACTCGCTGACGAGATCTACCAGTGCCTGCTGCTGCTACCGTTGAGTCTAGTCATCTCTCTTCTAATTTTGGTTTTACCTTCACTTTCACTTGAAATCCGATGACGATGATCTGGTTTTAAATCTCTCCGCCGCCATCACGACTCACCTCCTACAGAAACTATGATGTATTACAGATGCTGGACTGGTGGTGGGAGTGACACGGTGATGGAGGCGACAATGGGTTAATCCATCGTGGTGGAGGTGGGTTTAATTGTATATGAAGATTTGGAGAGAGAGAGAGAGAGATAAGGGTCTTGAAGGTGGAAAGACAAATTTTTTAAAAACAATGCATCATTATTAAAAAAATAAAAATAAAAAAATAAAAAAAAAAAAAACTAATTAGGCACAACCGCACAAATTTTGTTGAAAAGTGGCCGTTATTTTGGGTAGATTAAATGAATAGTAAGGGAATTTTTGTCATATGTTGTCGAGGAATTGCACGCGACACCCAATGTAAAACAGGGTGTCAAAGTAACATCAATACATGTACTTTATAATGGGACGAAGGGAATGGTATTTCAGTTAGAGCATAGTCAACAAACGGGTTGTATTGTATTGGTTGGAAACCCTAAACACAAAAACACAGGAATGAACACAGCTATTTTTAAAACTAATAACACGGACCTAACCCGCCAATGCGTGGTTCTTACAGGTGCCTGTGGCATCGTATTAAAATGTAATGAATAGCTGTAGTGAAAAGAACATACTATTAAAATGTGATGAACATATAATTAGCTTAAGTTTAAAAACGCGTTGTTGAGGCGCAAGGCGACGCGAGGCGTAAGCCAAAACACCTCGGTCTTCATAGGCGTAGCACATTCCAGAAGGCGCGCGCCTCAGACCGCCTCTACCAAGGCGTATCGCGCACGGCCTCAGCCGCCAATTTTAAAAGCGTGAGAAAAGGAAGTTTGGATTAAACTTTGTAAAAAAAACACTTTTTTTTTCCAAATCGAACTTTACCCTGTTTTTAGAGTGATAATTCGAACAAAAGCCCCTTTTACGGGTTGCTTTGCAATTGAAGAATTGGTGGATTCTGCTGTGATAGAAATTGCCGGAAATTAATTTGGCAGTTTCAGGCAGCAGATATACCAGCGCCAACCTAGGCGGATTTTTTTTCCTTCTATTCTCTCTCTTGGACCTCTACTCTTTTCCATTACGTAAAGTTTTTTTTTTCCTTTATTATTTTTTCAGTTTTTTTTTTATTTTTATTTTTTAATTTTCTCCTTCTGACTGATTATCATGTGACCAGTCTGACCACCTTCCCTCTTTTTTTTTTCTAATTTTTTTCCAAAATAAAATAGTTGTATTTATTATGCTTAAATTTGAGTATTTTTGCTTCAAAAAAAAAGAGTATTTTTAGAAAATTATGACAAAAATGCAGTTAATTTTCTTAAAAAAAAAAAAAAAAAAGCTCTAATTAAAATAAAATAATTATCATTTTAATTTGATTTTAAAATAAATTTTTAATGTCAAAAAAGAAGTAAAGTAAAAATAAATTTTAAATTAAAAAAATTTGCGCCTTGTATTCAAGAGGCGCGTGCCTCCGCTTTGCAACTGTGCCTCGGTGCACCTCGTGCTTTTTAAAACTAAGATACCTAGTGAAAAGAATATATGTCCATGTTCTTTGGTTGTTAGTGTAATGTATTTCTATTTGTGATAAAATATTCATTGTTTATTGTGAAATGTTCTTTGAATTTTGTCTTTAGATTATGGTGGGTACATATAAATAATGTTCATTACATAATATTATCATGTTTTTTATAATATTACAGGTGTTCTTTAGATATTCAAAAAAACATAAAGCTGGATATTTTTTACAAAACAGATATATATTCTTTACAAAACAACTATATGTTTTTTCCGCTTTTTTTAAAAAAAAAAAATAATAAAAATAATATTGAAAGGCTAGTTGTACCATAAAAATTTCATAACCCGCCTAACCCATGTAATAAACCAACCTAAGGAGAGTCATAATGGGTAGTCTAGTATCATTCTGTTAATAGTGATCAGATTTAATATAAATAGAGAGGAAGTTGTCACTTGTGCACATGAGACAAAAGCAATCATCCTAGGGATTGATACCGTGTATGTATATAGAGAGAGATGAAGGAGGAGGCAAGCAGATTATGAGTGAATTCTCAAGAGAATTGTGACCTCAAGAGAGTTGTGACCTTAAGTCACTATTTGGAGCTTTGTAACCTAAAACTGCTAGCTTGTATGAAATATTTAATATTTTCATTCAAAGATTTGATCATTCCTCTTTGTTTTTCTATGTTAACTGTGTGTGAGAGTCTTAACAATATTGAGTCCATTTCAACCCGTTTAGCTAATCGGGTCGTGTTTTTGTTAGGAATTTTCAACCCTTTCGTGTTCGTAACTAGCTAAAGCTTATGGAGGTGTATTGTGTTCTAATTATACTTAGGTCTGTCAAACGTGTCGTGTCGTGTCGTGTCGAGTTCGTGTTCGTGTCGATGTTAAACGGGTTGAAAAACCCTTGACCCAAACCTAACCCGTTTATTAAACGGGTTGAAAACCCTTGACCCAAACCTAACCCGCTTATTAAACGGGTTACGCGGGTAACCTTTAACCCAAATAGTATGTAATAAACTAATTAATATTCAATTCAAAAATGAAAAAGACAAACATCATTAATTCATTAAACATACTACAATAGTTTAAAGTTAGTAGTTTTAGCAAAAGATACCACAAGGATTTAAAGCTAGTACATAAAAAAATTACCAAAATGTATAAATGGTGTGAAGGTAAATACAAAATTACAAGTTTTGAATAAAAAATTCAGTTTTTTTTTTTCTACTTAATTAATAGATTAAGCGTGTCGAGTTCGGGTTGACGGGTTGTCGTTCAACCCATTTATATAATCGGGTTATGCGTGTCGGTTTCGGGTTGAAAATTTCAACCCAATCCTAACCCGTTTAATTTCGTGTCGTGTTCGTGTCGACCGAATTATGTAAACGGGTCAAGAATTGTTGACCCAAACCCGCTTATTTCATGTTGGGTTCGTGTTGGGTTACCGTGTCGTGTCAGTTTTTGACGGCCCTAATTATACTCCAAATTGCAAACTATTGCTAAAAAATTAACACATTCGTAGAATAAATGTACTGTATGAGATTTAGTAAACAGGCTTTTACTAAAAAAAATTAATACTCGTACAAGCTTCACAATTGTCATATTCTCTTCTGAATACTCGAAGGTGATGCTAACAAAACTTCATGATCTTTAGGGGTGGTTGCTCCATTGTCAAACTTCTAAAATTTGTATGACCCCCATCTTCAAATTGGAAAAATAAAAAAGGAGGAAACAAACTATGCAAGAGGAAAAAAAAAAAAAAAAAATCACCTTAGATAGGTATAGAGCACGAGTAAACAAATCTACAAAAATTAACCAAGAGAAAAACTTAATTTCCATTTTCTTAGAGAGAGGAATTGTAAAAGAGTGTTTTGAGTCTTTAAGAGGCTGAAAAGAGACTTTTATGGCGACTGCTATGAAAGAGTGACCAAGTGAGAGTGTTACCTGTATAAGGGCTTGATTCTTTGATTGAGAGATCGATATATGAAGGCTGAGTATTGGGGTTTTAGGATTTAGTCATTTTTAGGCCATGTTTTTTTAAAAAGAACTGCTTTGGACTTTAAGACTTGGATCAAAGTACAAGCTGTATAAGTTGATTTTTTTTTTTTTTTAATATTCCTTTAAGTGGCTGAATGAGTCTAACATGACCCTAACTCAACCCTTTATACGTATTAAGTTCGTTTTGTAATTTTCAACACTAATCCGACCCTTTTAACTTGTTGTGTCTTGTCGTGTTTATCAGTTTAACTAAATGAGTTGAAAATGCTTAATAATAACCCCTTTTTCATGTCTTGTTCGTGTTGTGTTAGCTTTTGCCAACTCTAATGTTAGTATCATAGGGGAGTATTCTATATGGTGTATTTATGGATGATCTTGGATTTGGAGCCCCAATTATGCCTGGGTTCCCTTAGGGGTTTCTTGGAACCCCTAAAGTGGCTTGTTCTCAGGTTTAGGTTACCTTGGGCTTACTAGATCAAGGGCTCTCCCTTTCACCCCCTACAGCGTACACCACCACCACCACCCCCCCCCCCCCCCCCCCAAAAAAAAAAAAAAAAAAAAAACAAAAACAAAAACAAAAACCACTAGCACCACATAAAAAGCAAAATCAGAAAGGAAAAAAAATAAATAGAGCTGCCATATTATTTTATTACCTTGGCCCTTGGGGGTGAGGTTTATGGATAGATATGCACTTGTAATGGCCATTTTTGGGGAAATCCAAGAGGGTATGTGTTACTAAAAACTGTTGTCGACTAACTGTAGATAAAAAATTCACGTGTTTGTCTCAAATTTCTTTTGTTATTAGTGCTCCTTTTTTAACTTCTTCCCTTACGATAGGATAAGAGAAGTGTGGAGGGCTCATTGGTCCAATAGTTCTGGATGTTTCTCCACCTTTAAAACATAATCATAATCTAGCCATATATATGCAAATTTAGTAGTTGTTTATGTTCATTGTTTATGATCTAGAAGCGCATGGCTTGCAGGTTGCAAGGATTTTCAATGAGGCTGCTCAGATATCACCTGAGGATGCTGATGTCCATATTGTATTGGGTGTACTTTATAACTTATCCAGGGAATATGACAAAGCCATTGATTCATTTAAGACAGCCATAAAACTAAAACCACATGACTACTCCCTTTGGAATAAGCTGGGTGCCACACAAGCTAATAGTGTTCAGAGTGCAGAAGCAATAGATGCTTATCAGCAGGTAGCTTCTTATTCTTTCTACTCCAAAAATTGCCTAGGAGTACTTTCAAAAGTGATGCATCTAAAAAAAATGGAGGAAGTATTTACTAGTTTATTTCTGCTATCTTCTGTAGTCTGTTTTAATTAGTTGGGCATCCCTTAGGATTCATCCGTTTATTATTAATTCTCTCTTGCAAATCTGTTTGACTGAATACCTTTCTTTTTGGCCAAAGTTAGTTCAGGAATTTCGAAGTCCCCTTACCCTTACTGTTTACTAATGAAAAATTAGCTTAGGAATTCTTGTGTTTTTTAGGTTATTGTCATAAGTACCTTGAATCCTTTTAACTTGATGAAATTTCGTTAGAAAATTCAAATGACCAATATGGCAATATGTTCTGTATCCTTGAAGTTATAGTTTGAAGGCAGCTGACTTGCTCTGCTACCTTTTGGAGTCATGAAGGGAGGAAATGACTGTTGTTGTCAACTTGCATGGCTAGCCTATGGGTGGCTGGGTGCATAGTTGGGATGAGATGACTAGGTTTTCAAAAGTAGATTTATAAGTAGTCTTTATGGAATAGAATTATGATTGTTGCTTCCCTGCTGCATGATTTACACAAACTCACATTCGTTAATTAGAAGGGCTGTCTAATAAAAATACAGATTTGTGTTTGGAAATTTTTTTTAAGGAAAACCCTTCATAATAACAGTAACTTAGCTTAATAAATAGAGTGAGGACACTGGCCTGTATGTGCTCTAGTGTTTAGTTTTTGAACCTTTTCATTTCAAACATAGATTCAATTTGCGGGATGGTTACATTTTTTGTTAATGTTTTTTACTGGAACTCTGAAAGCATTTCAGCCTAGATGGGTGAAATATTGTTGAGGAAATGTATCCTTAAGACTCCCTGGTTTTATTAATCACTAATTTCTGGATGCACCAAGAGCATACTATTCATTTCAGCTATATGTAATCTTGAATTTTCACACCCCCTACATTGAATATTAAGTGTCCACTTGGCTACGTTTTCATTCTTTTTATTCCACATCATTGTTTGTGTCTTATGTTTTGTAGCTACAATTTTTAGGAATAAGAGATTCACCTGTATATTTCTCCCTGTCTTTTTGCCATATCACCTAAGAAGCTGTCCCTCTCTTTGATTTACCGGCGTCTATATCAAACAAGTATCCAATATTTTCTGCAAGTCGCTGTACAAATGTAGCAGTAACATGGGTAATCTGATAGCCTTCCACTTTTGTTACCACCATTCATGTTGCAAGCTCTAATTTCTGTTTAGTCTTTTAAGTGTGGTAATTCCGTAATTTCTATATTCATGTTTTCGGGTATAGGAAGTGGGAACAAAAGGATTTTAGTGGTGATTGTAGGCCTTTCATTTTGAAATCCAGAATCCATAGGATTTATTATGCGGTATGTAAATATTTCAACATCAATATATATCATTCGCAGTTCTAGACTTCTAGTCATCTGAAGGAGTGAAACTGTCTAAAATGATTCCCTATCCATGAAAAGTACTAGAGGAGCTAGAAAGGATTGAGTTTGACTGTTTGAGTTTAGGTCTCCTTCAAATGAGAAATTATGAACTTATGAGGTGCTGGTTGAAAATTGCTTTTCTGTTTACAACAATGATTCACTTCACTTCCCTACTCTCTCTGTGTGTGTGTAACATTTTCACACTTATTTTATTCTGTGTCTACCAGGCCCTAGATCTGAAGCCCAATTATGTTCGTGCATGGGCAAATATGGGTATCAGCTATGCCAACCAGGTTCTGCTCTACTTCTTACTTATTCCTGTTTTTCTTGTGTATAATTAGTGAAATAGCGACAGCTACCTTTCATTGTGAACTTGGCCTTGAGATCTTTTTCTACTTCGAGAGTCATATTTACAAGTCTAGGAGCTCCTGCAGTATCCCTCCCTTTTCATGTTTATTTTATCCTCGCGCAGGATAGGGGGTTATACTTGTGGTCAAAAGACCAAGACTGTTGCGTAGAAGTTCTGCTAATTTGCGAGGAATGTAGTTTTATTTTTGTAAATAAACTTATAATAGAGTTGAGTCCTGAGTGCCTTGCCTCTACCCTCTGTGTTACATCTAAATGTGTTTATTCGTAACCGGATCTTCCTTGTTTTCCATGCTATTAATGACCCTTGTACGTATTGCCTCCACCCCTAATTATGTATATCTCTTCATAAATTTCTATTACCGCTCAAAACTATTAAAGGTGGTGAGTGTTAGTGAAAGCGTAAAAAGAGAAACACATACTTGGGGACACTTGGTGATGGAGTTGCATTAATGTGGACGTTGGCATGGGACTTATTTTACAATAATACAAATGAGTTCAATACAAGTACTACCATTTATTTACAATAACAGGGCAGTATAGTATTAAAACTATTAGCTACTTCACCTATTTAGGAATTGGGATCTAAAAGCATAATGCTAATTGAGGCCTGGGGTATATGGGCATTTATGAAGTTCTTGGGGGCACCCTATGCCATTGAACCTTGACTTTCTCATACCTAATCATCAGATATTTTGGTGCATGCAGCGCCCAATTTTATTAGGATTTGCATTTTACCTATTGAGCCCATGCAGAAAAATATAGGGTTATAATTAAGTTCTTGACAGGGCATGTACGAGGAATCTATCCGTTACTATGTGCGTGCGCTTGCAATGAATCCAAAGGCAGATAATGCGTGGCAGTATCTGAGGATTTCTTTGAGGTATTTCTGTTGTCATGAAGTTTGATTTGCTAAATTGAATTTCGTGAGTGCTCACATGACATGTATATTGCAGTTGTGCTTCAAGAAATGACATGTTGGAAGCATGTGATTCTCGTAATATTGATGTCCTTCAGAAAGAATTTCCGCTTTGACTGTCTTTATACCCTATGAACATGGTATGATATAATCTGGACATAAAGCATTGATGTAAATTCATAGCGCTCTATTATTGATTACATTTTTTAGATTTTGTAGCTGAGCAGCATTTCTTTAAGAATGTTGACAGTTGCTTGTAAAAGCTTTGAAGACGGCTGAAATAGTTGATTATCCTTTGAGAAGATTCTCCGAGAGCTAAACTTGAGTTTTGTTTACATGTATATATATGAATCATCTGCTGACACACTTCACAAAATGTTATGGAACATATTTCTATGCCAAAACATGCTAAGTTGTTACTGGGTTGTTTCAAGCGAGTCGAATCATTAGCTAGAAATAAGTTAGGATTATGTAAAATAGGACTTTTTAGTTTTTCAGAACAAAGAACTAGTAAGTTAACACTATTCTAATCATTTTCTAAAGAGTTTGGTTCGGAGTAAACAATAAAGGAAAGGTGATTTTTGGCTAGCTTTTTCTTTTGGCATTTCGTTTTCCCACCTTTCATTTTGGAGTTCCCCCAATCCTTTCTAAAATGATTCCCCATCCAACCTTAAAGACTTGAGGATTCCCTCATTCTTCTGGTTAAAGTCTAGCACATAGCTCCTATAGGATGGCAATGTAGTAATAAAGTTGAAGTTGTAGTGGGAGTATAAAGTACCCATTAAATGTTGTAGTGGTATAAATATTATGCTAATAGTACAAATAAATATGTAAATGGTACATCAAAATATTATATTACCTTCGTTTTTTATTAGTTGACACGTTTTGACTTTAGCACTATTCATACATCTCCCTTTGACCATGTTTTGTGATTCATCATATGTGAAGAAAAATATAGTCAAGTGGGATCTTGTTGGATTCGTCATATTTTTAAAATATCAACTTTTCATAATTTTTGTTTATCGGTAATTAAAGATATTAATGAGTGAATTTGTGTATTGGCAAACGTGACTAAAGAAACGTGTCAACTAAAAAGAAACGGAGGAAGTACTACTTTGAGATATAATAGTATTACTAAGATATAAATGGTACAATATACATGTATAATAGTACATAAAATGTACCACGTACTGAAACCATAAAAAGCACCATTTTAAATGTGCTTTTCCACTTTTGTCCTGCTATATGCAACAAATGCATATAGGAACTATGCGATAAGATGCAATTCATTCTTCTACCTCTCAACTCCATTTTGGGGTGGGTGAGGTAGACTCTTAAGGGAGCATGAATCTTATAATTTGTATCCAGTCCTCATCAAGCATAACATTGAGTATCACTCTCTTAATTCCCTTCCTCTCATTTTCCTTATTTGATTCCTTTCCATTCTTGTGACCAAACAAATTAAGACTTCAATCACATAAAATATAATATATAGAATAATAGGCTTGGTAGGGTTTGTATTCTTCCTGTCCACAGAAGTCCAAGTTGTAGCATCTATTCAAAAAATAGAAAGTCCAAGATGTAGCATCATAAATTAGCAAAATGTCAATATATTCCTTGTCATTAGTAGGGGTATTAACGAGCCGAGATCTCGACTCGATCTCAAAGCTTATGAGCTCGGGCTTGGCTCAAGCTCGAAGATTGTCAAGCCTTAAAAAATTGAGTTCGAAGATTGTCAAGCCTTAAAAACCCTTAATATGAGTCGGTTGGTTTTATGTTAATATTTTCTCGTATATTTGGCATGTAAAACTTAGACTACGTACAAAATACAAGTATTTTCTCCTTTTTCCTTAAATGATTCGACTTTGAGGAAATATATATCACAACTATCACGAATATTTTACATAGCAAAATACAGTCTGATCTATCTGTACCTTTTTTTTAGATCTATTAAGAAAAAGTAAAGTGAAAAAAAAAAAAAGGAAAAGAAAATTAATATTCGATCTTGATTCAACGCAGGATTACAAGATGAAAATGAAATCACCTAACTACATTTATAGAGTGTATTAAGTGGGTACAACCACCGCTGATTTGGGTACTAATTGCATGACAAACAGTGCAAATACTAAGACCAGCAAAACCAATTGTAAAATAAGGCATTTTGAAAACTTAACTACCCGTTTCTGCATCTTCTGAATCTCTTCACCACCCAAGATACCACCATACAGTGCGTCCGAGTTCTCAGCTTGCCCTTGTAGCATGACAGCCTTCTTTTCTACACTCACTGTCATTTTTGGAGATTGTGCTTGCTCCTTGCTTAGAGAAATTTGATCCCTCAATATCTTATCTTCAACAAGAACACTGAAGTCCTTGGAAGATCTTGCTATCACAACTGACTGAACTTCAGCTTCAAGTTTTTTCTTGAAAAGATCCTGCAGCTCAGCTTCCATTTCTATGTATCTTTTACTTTGCTGCTCCATAGTGCTCCTTACACGTTCTTGAGGTGATTCCATACTTCTCATTGTTTCTAGTTCAGCAATCCTCAGTTCCTTCTCCTTGAGGCTACCTTCGGCTTCATTCAGCTGTCTTTCAAGTGTTTGGACAATCTTGCTCAAATAGGCATGATTAAACTCACTCCAACCATCAGAAGCATTTTCCATGTAAACTAAAGGATCAACAGACAAAAATGAGACAGGAACACCACTAGTCTTGTCGGAGTCATCACACAACGAACAAATGCCCTTGCCTATCTCCCCAAACTTCTGAACTTCTGCAAGAATCAAATGCATACTATATAAAATATGTAGAAATTACTTGAGTACCTCCAATAGATGATGCGCAAGGCAGTTTGGCAACTAGATCTAAAACAATTACCCAAAAAAAAAAAAAAAAAAAAAAGAACCATGTTTTGCAATTAGCAGATCACACCTATGGCAGGAAAACATGAATTTGGAAATAAAAACCAAGAATAAAACTAGGACACAAACACAGAAGCCAGTAAATCAATATTTTTCATAGAAATCTTTTATTATTATTATTTTATTGTTGTTAGCATCAAAATTATAAATAAAAAGCTTATGGAAGTTAGTTTGGGAAGTTAGAGCGATTTTAGAAAGAAATGTGTATGCTGTGACTCTAAAAATCCTTATAGGAAGAACTTGCTCATCTTTCAAAGAAACAATTATTCCCCATGAGTTTCTGAGTTCTGGAATTGGAAAATGTTACTTTCATGACACTTTTCAAGCCTCAAAGATCAAACTACATTCATAGATGATCACCGTGCTCCAATTTCAATATTAAATGTAGTAGATAACCATTTATAAATTAGCAGCTAACATTTTGAATGTATAGAAAGAAAGGAAATTTGAGGATTTTTTATAAACAGTGACAAATTGATATTCTAAAGGGGTGGTGATAATTATGAAATATTTTAACTCGTAAAGCAAATTGATTCCTCCGATATATGTATTCAAAATCCTTTGCCAAAATGGGAGTGAAGTAGAAGTCTAGCTAACAATAAAGAAAGGATGTAAATGGAAAGCATAACTCTCAAAAAGGAACGCCGATAGTATTTGACAACAGATAAGCAGCACAAAGTTTCACAAACCATTTTGATCTAGTCCATTAATACCCATTAATACAACTCGGTTGATAAAATACAAAGGTCATAATTTTCACACAGAAACGGAAGCTACATATTGAAACAAACACATTGTTCATCCATTAAAGACTTTATGGGGATCGGAACCAGTTAAAGACCTATTTTAGGAAAAAGAGTAATATATACTAATGAGCTTGCCTTTCAAGGTCACTTAATTTCTAATTTGATATGATAGCTACTTTTTGTTCCATAAACCATATAGCATCTTTTGGTATGCTAAATGGCAGCCCTTTCTCTACTTCATTGGTACTTGGTTCCTAGGATTTTGGTATCTTATACTAGAATTAGCCATGACATCTTCTTCAGCTTGAACGCCTTAACCCTATAAGTGAGGTCGGCTACGTGAATCAACATGAGGACTTCCTAAGAGGTCACACTTCCTACTACTACTCTCAATCATTGTGGCTCATGTCAACTGATGTGACAAAGTTTTACATTGGCTGTCGCTGGCCTACCGTGACCCTCCTCCTTTAACCTGGGATTGGCAACATAAAACAAACACTTTGAAGAGGATGGCTAAACAAAAATATACAAAGTTATGTTTCTTTCGTCATTTACGGTTTTTTCTTGATAAATTTTTACTTGTGAATTGTGAATACAAGATAATTCCCCCACACTAGAATCCAAGAGCTCTAAAGAGTAGAAATCCCAAAGGAAGTTAACCACCATGCTAAACCTACAAATGGCTAGCAGACCTACTTTTTCTTTTTCTTTGTTTTCACTTTTGAAAAACTACAATATCAAAGCACAGTAAAATAACTATCACCAACATGCTGTGCCCCCTCAAAAACTCCCTTTTCAGAGATCAAGTACAATTAGAAATGGAGAGTCTCACAGATCAAACTACTATGTTCTAAAGTGTTTTTTGTTGTTTGATCTGCTAAAATTAGAAATGTTGGCGAGTTCATTCAGGAAAAGTACAATACAAAAAGAGAGGGATTCAATCCCTAAAGTTTAATCCCAAAACAATGCATGCGGAATAGTAATATTGCCATTGCTGCATTTCGCCAAAGTAACTTCTTCTTTAACCTACCAAAACCACAAATCGAATTTGTAACAACTCCTGAATGTTCGAAATTTCGAACAGCACACCCAAGGCTCCCTTGTTTTCATCGGAAATAGTCTTCTCTTAAATAGCTAGCCAGTTCATAGTGAAGAAAAACACGCAAACAAGGCTCATTGACAGGGCAAGCATATATCACATACTACATAAACTTCATTAGCAATTTGGCATAAACCTGGTAAATTTTAAATCTACTGATGGAGAGGATCAATTATTTTGCAGCTTAAGGTTAATTCTAGTGACGTTGTCTGCCTTTTGAGCCTTACTTGATTTTCTATTGGAAGCCTAGGTTCTTCAATTTTTTAATTTATCTTTTGAAGATAAGAAAATAGGTTACATAATCGGCTAAAAAAATGAGTACAGATTAAGGGTGCGTTATATTCACCTGATTTTTACTTATCTGAACTTATTAGCCTTTATTAGAACTTATTTTAGTTATAAATTAAACTTGGGTACCCTGATTAACCCTTATCACAACTTATCTGAACTTATCTAAACTTATTTTTCCTGAAATTATCTTACCAGAACTTATTAACCATTAACCATTATCTGAACTTATTAACCATTATAAGTGAAAATAAGGTGAACAGAACGGGAACTTTAAATTAAATACAAAGTGACTCTTGAAAGACCCATTTTAGCCCAAGAAGACGCTAGATATAGATAGGTTACTTTGTCTTAGACCGACAAGATAAGGAAGCTCAAGAAAGACACAAGAGTAAGGCCTCCGGCCAAACATGCCACAAAATTGCCATATTGAAATTGTGCCACGACAATTTCTACACCTTTTCCTTACCAAATCCAAGAAATTGAATATGTCGCCAATCCACTACCAATAAGGCAAACCCAATACTCCTAACGTGAAGTAAACAATCTCCTCCTAAGGTAATTTTTCATTTCACATTGAAGGGAAACACATGAACAAGACTTTTTAATATCAATTACTAGCCATATCCAGCCTAACATTGAAGCATGTCATTGATATAGATCCTACCATACTCTTGAACAATAGAAGAAGGATATTAGTAAAAATGTGGGGGTCCAGTTAAAGTAGAAAGCTTTAACCCAAAAAAAAAAAAAAAAAAAAAAAGTTATAGTAGAAAGCAAACCTGTTTGAAGAGCAAGTTGGGCAGATTGGAGCAGCAAGATAGAGTCGAGAAGAGGGTCGCGGTCAGTGGAGACCTTAGTGTTCCCATGGTAAGCAGTTGAGGACAATTGATCTGAAGAGTCTGATGAAAGACCAAAATTAGTAGTTCCAGTAAGAGTAGAAGGAAGTTGTTGTTGAGAGGGTGGTGGCGGAGGCAGGGGGTGGGGATGGGGATGGGCAGCATCATCTGCATCAAAGGTTGAGGGATTTGGAGTTGGAAGATGATCGCGAAAAGAACTTCTGGAATCAGACTCCATGCTAGAAAGGGGGGAGGTTTCTCTGGGTTTCTGTTTCTTGATAGGGTCGGGATGAGTCTGAGCCTGAGGTTGAGGTTGATTCAAGTTGGGTTTGTTGGGCCTGCGCTGATTCGAATGCGGATGATGAGCTTGAGTTGAGCCTGAGGAAGCTCGAAGAGAGATTTTGGGATGACTAGCAGCCGTTGATGACTTGCTGCTACTCCGATGGCTATGGCTATGGCTATCCTCGCTGTTATCGGAATCCGCACCGACATTAAAAGTGTCAACAACAACAGCAGCAGCAGCTAAATTGTTGTGATTGGGTGACACTGAAGAAACAGCATTGTCATTCAAAATGTTAGCAGACCCTCTCTTGAGCATTCTACCAGTAGTAGAATCGGAATCATAATCCTTTTCCTTTTCCTTTTCCTCTTCCAATTCCGTTTCCTTGGTGATAACAACATCTTTTCTTCTAATCCTTCGCCACTTCTTCAACCCATATCCCTTATTAGTCAAGGAACGAGATTCCTGAATCCCGATTCCCGTAGAATGATGATTGGTGTCCGCCTCCGCCTCCGCCTCCACAGGATCAGCGCTGCCGGTAAGTTGATCGGAATCCAGCAAGTGGTTTCCATTCCTTTGATTCGCATCTGCCCCAACAACAACAGTTGATTCACTCTCTAAATCCATGTCCTAATTTTACCCTATTTCGATCCCAATCTACAATTTCAACGAGACAACGAAAACCAGAAGGAAAAGGAAAAGGTGGTGAACGTGGAGCTACGATACAAGAGAGTGGACATTGGACAACAGGCAGTGGGTAAACGTGCGCCTAGCCTGGATACCTCCTCCTCCACCATTTCACCCAATTATTCATGCTCAGTTTTCATTTTTTCTAGATTTTTTCTTTTTTTTATTAAAAAAAAAAAATTATCCCAATATTACTCCTTTTATTTTTCCTGTCCGTAAATAGAAAATACAAGAGCCCTATTTGGGAGAAAGCTGAAAGCTTAAAGCTGAACCTGATTAACTTAGCTGATTTTATTAACTGATTTGACTAACTTATTGTGTTCGCTGATTGTATAAAAGTGTTTGGTAAATAGCTGATTACTTAAAGTTGTTTGAGTATGCAAAATGACCAATAAGGACATTAGCATATTTAACTTTGAAGGAGTAGTTATTTCATAAATGATATATGTATTTATTGTTAAACAAATTTACATCATAGGTATAATTGGGCATATAATTTTATTAATGATATTGTGAGATAATTTTTGTACATAATTCTATTTATGAAGTTGTGAGATCATTTTTTATATGAACATTGGAACAATACTGAATGCACAACATTAATAAAATCGAAAAGAAATATTACAACCTGAACTTTGTAATGTTACAATGCAAACAACCTTTTGATATTGGAAAATGAGAATGTCTATTAAATTTTAAAAAAAAAAAAAAAAAAAACTCCATGTCTAAGAAATACGCCGTCGTCTTCTAGATTGCCTATTTGCCATCAAACTAGTAGTAATTTCATTTCGAATTTTTGTCATCTCGTTAGTACTCAAACGTCTGCCCTCTTGCATGGAATGACAATCACCATCTACTAAGCCTTCAGGAGGAATGAAGTTTGGATCTTTATCAATGATCACAAATGCTGGGTCAGGGATTTTGCTTAATCTAATGTAGTTATGCAAGGCACACGAAGCACAAATTATTTTGTTTTGATCTTGTGGTGTATACATTGGCAATTTAGCTAATATTTTCCACCGAGCCTTTAAAATGCCAAATGCCCTTTCAACACAACTTCTCAAAGATGAATGAGCTTAATTAAATATTTCTCGAGCCCCTCTTGGATTTGAACCACGAAATTCAGATTGATGATACCTTGTCTTATGGTAAGGTGTCAAGTACCCTTCTCTTTCAGGATAGCCTTTGTCTGCCAAGTAATATTTACCTAAACAAAATGGTATGAAATGAGTATTATGCTAATAATTTCATGTTAGTAAACTAAAAAAAATTTAATTATATAGACATAATGAATAAAATTTAATTCTTACTACTGATAATAATTACCTGGAGGAGGTTTTGGAAAATTTAAACTCGGATTACTTATTGTGTATCAAGGAAAATTCTGGAATCATGAGCGGATCCCTCCCAACCAGTTAGTACATACGTTAAAAGTAAATCAAAGTCACAAGCTGCTAATACATTAAGGGTAGGTGTCCCTTTCCTTCCTCGGTATCGCAATTGGTCTTCCTTGGAAACAATTACATCTATATGAGTACCATCAATAGCTCCAATGCAATCCTAATGTGACCAACATCGTTACTAAATTAGAATAAATTGTAAATTTCATTGATATGAGATAAGAACAACAATATCTAAAAAAATTGTTACCTTAAAGTATGGCATATATCGCGTATCATTAGCAATTTGGTGGGGAATCTCCTTGAATTCGGGATCTCTCGGTCTTGAAATATCCCTTGACAAACCCTGTGTTGCATCTAAAACTTCTTTAAAAACTCTACTTATGGTTTCTCCGGAATGTTGGAATCGTTCTTGAGCTTCTCGATTTGATGCTCCTATACTAAGGACATATAGAAATATACTCAACTTCTCTAGTGTTGACATTCTCTCTGAAGGAAGCAACCCATATTTATTTTCCAAATCAAAGGCTAATTGCCAAAAAGTATTCTTAGTCATTCTAAACATGTTAAAACAATGTTTTTCATGTCCATTTAATATTTCATGAATCCATCTTTCTCCGGTCATATAAGAAGTGAAGCATGGCTCCTTATGTATGTATTTTACATAATAAAGAGAAATATAACCCAATGCACAAGCCACCGAGTCCCAAAACAAATTATTTCTACGTCTCTTACGTATTGCATTACATTTAACCTGCAAGTCCATACCTATAAACAACCAAGAAATATATTTGTGGTAAATACATACAAAATATGAACACATAAATAACTAACACATACATATGCTATTTCCATGTACCATCTAAAATTAGCATAATTCATACCAAAAAAAAAAAAAAAAAAAAAAAAAAAAAAAAAAAAAAAAAAAACCAAGCTCATGAACTACTATCCAAAAAATCATGAGACAAGCACATACATACATATGCTATTTTTCATGTACGTAGTATCTTCTACTTAAACTTACATTCCGATAACAAAAGTAGTAAATAAAACTATCTAGCTAATACTTATAATATCCTACATAATAAAGTTAGCATGATGATCAGATCACTCTTTCTTTTCACTCTTGTCGTATAAGTATTTTAACCATTGGTATCTTGAGTGATCATCTGGCATACCATCAAGAATTATCCTTTTTTGGGGATCCTCAATTAAGGTGCAAGCAAAGCAAAACTCTTGACTACCGGGTATTAAACCGGGCAACGATACTAACTTGGCCAAAGAATCGGCAAGTGAAGAAGAAGAAGAGTCAAGTTTTGGAGATTCAAGGTTCATTAATTCCATGTCCTTCATGTTTCTTTCCATAACTACCTTCACCATGGCATCTAATTTCTCAAGTAACATTCCAGAGCCTTTTTTTTTTTATGTTTCAGTCTTACAACTTTTAGAGCTCTCTGAAACATCATTACATTCAAGGACCCTTTTACTTCCTCTCCTAGTGTACTCATTACATGGTGGAGTAGGAGAATGAGATGGAATGGAGGCATTATCATTCCAAACTTCTTGCCATTCCCTCCTAGATTGGATGTTGTTAAATGCATTATTCTCACTCATCTCATCATCATATTGAAATGGTACATCACCAACATTAAAACTCGGAGGGGAAGAAATGTAAACATCTTCTTTTTCAATTTGAACCGGAGTAAACCTATGCACCCCTTGAGCAACTGAAACTCCAAACAATTGGTCCATCTTTAACTCCAAATCTAGATCAATCCCTTCATCTTGAAATGCCTTAAAGTGGGCATTTTCCTATGAAAATAAATAAAATAAATAAAATAAAATTGTTTTCCTAACATTGGCAGAATAATTAATAGGTAAAAGGATGGAAGCTACTAACCTTAATTTTGTTTTTCCACCACTCCTCACTAGCACTTATAGTCCCTTTTTCATGATCCCATCCCAATCCGGTTTCTTTTCCTTTCAAAGCTTTCCAAAGGCTCCATCTACTCCTCATGTGATCCCACTTGTTTTTTAGTTTGTTCTTTTCATATACTAAGTCTTTTTTTGAAACTCTACCTCTAACACCTTCCATGGCATTCGTTGTGAGGTTGTGGAACCACGCTTACCCTTACTCCTCTCCTCAAATTTGATACACAAATCACAGAACCCACATGTAAATTTTCTTTAGACCAATTAGCCCGATTCACCCCACCTTCTGTTTCGTCATTCACTCTTTTGTTGTTGGGTGCCATCTAATCATTATAAGACGGCAAAAATTTCATTCAACTGATTTCTACATCAATTTCAAAGATGATAAAACATAGACAAACTATAAAATATGAAATATACCAATTATTCTACCAAGGTAAAGCAATCACAAAAATTGAATGCAATTTTCCACTTGAATACAGAACATGTTCTAATCTCATCATAAACTACATTAGAACCTTAACATGAAAATGATCCAATTTTAATTTCCCTACTTTCACAATCAATAAAAAGCACATAAATTGTGATAAACATTGTTGATCTAAACTGAAAGTAAATCAAATCAAGTCACATAACTTACAAATTTTAGCAACAATATAAACAATCCCACTAAATTATTTATGCTAGAGTATAGGAACGAACCTTAATTGGCCCAATAGCTAAACTTTGTGAGTAGTCTTCAATACATGATATATATGACAAAAAAAATTCAGATAATTAATAAAAATTCTGATAAAAAAAAAGCATATACTGTATATAATTTTTTTTTTCTGGGTAATGCATATATAATTCAGATTAAAAAAAATAAACGTATATATAATTCAGAAGAAAAAAAAATTGACATAATTAAAAGCCAAATCAGTTAATTAAACACATATATAACTTAATTAAAAAAAATTTAAAAAAAAAACAAAATTATTCTGGGTAACAACTAACAAGGATTTCGAATTTTTGTTAAGATGAGATAATTTTTTGGGAGGAGATAAGGATTGCTAAAATTTGGATTTTTAAAATAGATAATTTTTTTCAACAAAAAAAAATAAACTGAAAAACAATAATCAAAACAAAGAAATTAAGCAAGAAAAATAAAAGTTAAGGAAAAGAAATTGATAAAACTGACCTTGAGAAGCAGATCTTCTATGGAGTGGTGGACGACTGAGGGAAGAAGTGAGAATACTACTTTTGTTTTGCTTCATTGTATGTCATAGGGTTTATAAGAGGGTAAAATTGTAATTTAATTTCCCCAAAACAAATCAGCTCTTTGAATACGTTGGGTTACCCAACGTATTGAAAAAAAGCTTATTGAGGTAAATAAGCTCTTTCAATAAGCTTACTACCAAACACTTGTATTAACTTATTTGACTAGTCAATCAGCTAAAGTTAGTCAAATAAGCTAATATACCTCTAATAAGCTTACTACCAAACAGGGCCAAGGTTTTTTTTTTTTTTTTTTTTAAATCAATCAATTAATTAAAACCTTAATCTTATAAGTGGGGTCGGATACATAAACCAAATTTGATTATTCATCCACAAAAATCTTCCTCCATCTCTTCCATGTGTAAAACTTTGTCACATCCCATGACATGAGCCAAACTGTTTTTTTTAATGATTAAAAAAAAAACAAAAGGAAAATTGAAAAATAATAATCCAACCTTTCAACGGTTTCTCAAAATCGTCCCAACTTTAATATAACTCAGACTAATCCAAACTTTTCCACCCGTCTTCTCATATTGGTCCTTTGTCAATTGTTACCTGCAATAGGAGGTAATTTATCCTACGTGGCAATGCTTGTTGGTTTTTTTTTTCTTTAAATTCCAAAGTCTTAATACGTAGTATAAGCAAACCCCTTCTCCTTTATCTTCCCTTGTCAAAATTCTATTGTTATTTGTAATCACATTCTTCTTCTGTAAATTTGTATAATTATTTTCTCTTTTCTTGAAGCTATCTCTTAATGGCATCCAAGAAATCAATTTGTTATGAATCTGGGTCGTCTTCCAGCGATATAGTGGGGTTTCAACCAAGGCTCAAGTGTCACCATAACCTTGATATTGTTGTGCGGATTGCTCAAAAAGGCCCTAATTTTGGAAAAAAAATTAGGGGGTGTTGTAAATGGCCAGTAAGTGTGTGATTATGATTATTTACTTGGGCGGTTATAGTGTCTTAATTTCAATTTATAGGAGGTTGATTACAAACTCTAGGGTTTAAATATGAAATTTGTGGGTTTAATTGGGCAATTGTGATATGAAATAACCAGAAAACACATATAAGAGGGGATAAAATCAAGTAACAATAATTTCAAATCAACAAACAAGATAAACCTATCTCAACAATCACCAAGATATATGAAATAGGGGTTCTTAATCAAAGCTAACACGAAGTAAAGCTGTGATTAAGGTGTAACCACAAAGATTACAAAGTTGCAATCATAAAGAAAGCAAATAATCACAAAGATTATGGGTAAAGAGAGAAAATCTCATTGATTTCAAAATTAAGCAAAAGTTTTTTTCAAAAAGAAATCTTATCCCTATTTAAAGACTTTACAAACAAACCCTAAAGTTCTTAAATTACAACCCTTGGATTACAAATGAAAGGCCAAGATTAAAAGATAGCAAAATGAAGCACAAAAGAAAAGAAGTTGTCCGTTCGAAACAGGGCCTCAGGAGCGGCCGCTCTAAAGGGTTGGAGCGGGCGCTCCTCACTACTGAAACTTCAAGTAACGGCCATAAGAGTGGGCGCTCCTCTTGGGGGAGCGGCCGCTCCTCACGACTGCCTGGACAGCTCTATTTCAAACGTTCATAACTTCTTCGTTTCTTGCTCAAATTTTACATGTGACCTGTTGTTGGAAAGATCTTGAACTCTACTTTCACCTCCAACTTAAATCACATGAAAATTCCTTGTAACAAAGAAGATATAGCTGATTGAATTTGAGTGTTGCATTTTTTACCAAGTAAAAGCTTTTCTTTCTCATCCTTTTTTCCATGCTTCATCTTCAACTATAACTTGTAAACTCAAGACACAAGGATTGCTCTTATTCACCTAAACCACATCATAACATAGAGAATTCACTCAAAATGTTGATTGAGCCTTAAATGCCACTAAAAGAATTGTATAGCCATATAATTTGTAGGTTTCAAGGGTGCTTCCACATCATATTGTGTGCAAGAGGTTGGAGATTGTGACTTTTTTGAGTGGATATATACTAGATAATAGTAGGAATATTGATTATCAATTTGAAATTTTAGAGAAGGACACCAGAATTGCTGAATATGAGCAGAGCATGATAAGATGGATTTGCTAGAGAAAGTGAAGAGGGTGCAATCCAAAAAGGAGAAATTAGAGGATGATGTGCAAGATTTGAAGCATGAGCTTTGCCAAGTGAGACTAGAGCTTATGAATTGTGCAAGGAATGAAAAGAATTTCTCTCTAGCTCTGATATTCTCTTGGATTTTTGTTGTTGTTCTTGTATTTTATTTGAAGCAGTAAATGTTTATGTATTGAACTTTGTTAGATTATTTGTTGTTAGAAATAAATAGATGAAGTAATTTGAAAAAGTTGTAAGAATCAAGTAAGCGTCATGGTTGATGTAAGCACTTATATTAATGAGAAATGTTGTAAGATGATTACAGTTTGGATTTAATTTTGAAGTACATACTTTGCATAAGGTACCTGAGGTGTGTCAAAAAAAAACAATCATCCAAAAGCTACTTAGTTGTAAAAGTTATAATAACATACATCAATCACTATTTTTTAATTAATCCAAAATGACAATACAATGCAATTTAACCATAATCTAATGAGGTGCTTGATTCACTGTTGATGAAGCTTGACTTGGCTGTTGTATGGACTGGCTCATGTGTTGCAATGTTGTTGCTTGCCCAAATTGCTGTAATGAGTGGAATGCATTGGCAAATTACAAATAAAATAGGAAGTAAATAAATATTCAATGAGCGAAAATATTACATTAAACCAAGGTGATACATCATCAGCAATAAAAACTCCCACACCCCTTGGAATCTGGTGCCAAAGGGGGAAAAAAAAAGTTACACACGTACAATATTTAGTGTGGTAAACAGTAGGTGGTTCTCTCATGGGAGTTAATTTCTTAGGTCTGGCGCAAATTTTAAGATGCACCTAGAAATAGGTACACCACGCCTATACTTTTGAACATTTAGTAAAAAAAATCTGAACAATTGCAAATTTTGAACATGTAGTAAAAACATCTGAACATCGCAAATTTTGAACATTTAGTTTAAAAATCTGAACAATCGCAATGCATCACGCCTATACTTTTGAACATTTAGTAAAAAAATATGAACAATCGCGAATTTTGAACATTTAGTAAAAAAATCTGAACATCGCAAATTTTGAACATTTAGTAAAAGAAAAAAGTCTGAACAATCACGATGCACCACGCCTATACTTTTGAACATTTAGTTAAAAAAAAAATATGAACAATAACAAATTTTGAACATTTAGTAAAAAAATCTGAACCAATCGCAATTTTGAATTATTACGAGTCAGACAAATTTTGAAAGAAGTTTGTCTGATTCGTAATAATTCAATAGTTTTGTAATATAAACTGAACATTTACTATATACAAAATGAACATTTTTTTATAAAATATGAACATAAAAATTGCATGTTTCTGTTTAGTTTTTGTGACGTGTTCATATTTTTTTTACTAAATGTTAATTTTTTGTAAAAATGTTCAATTTTTTTTACTAAATGTTCAAAAGTATAGACGTGGTGCACATATTCATGGTGAACATAATACTAATTGTAGGTCTGGAGTTATTATTGGGCTTTTTTTATGAGTTTATGAATGAGATTCTCAACTACCTTCTCTGTGGGCTTAGTTTGAGGTACAAATATAATAGATGATGATTGTGGCCCTTCTACTTCTAATACAGAGTCAATAGGTTCTGGCTCATCAACACCATGTACTACATACACTTGAATACATTTCTACTTATTAATAATCTCAATCATCTCCAACACTTCTTTGTCCTCATACACCTTTCTCAATCCACTTTCAAGTGACACCCCAGGGATGAGGTAATACAGTCTATCAATCTTACTATAATTCCCACAACTTTTTGCAAGGTCAACCAAGCTAGTCCCACCAGCAAAGTTCATCAGGATCTACATCAAATGTTTTTTCTAGCCCACCATAATATACTAACTCATTTCTATGTTTCTTAAACAAACCACCATGCCAATGCTTCAAAGTTACAACAGAATCCATTATTAATAATGATGTACCTAAGACAATTACAATTAAATTCAAAATCAATCTACTACTATGTTAACCCTAACACAAATCATTGAAAATCACTCAATTCATTTAAGCAATTAATCAACAATACAAATGTAATTTTTTATTACTTAAGCAAATGTAATACAATAATATGATGCAATTTCAGCAAAATACACTCTAAATTTATACAATTTCAATCGAACAATGCAACAACAAGCCCAATTTCGAATATATACATGTACTATACAAATTTGAGAATTATACTACATTTTTGTGATTGATCTACCATTCCCAATTTTGAATTTTAGACATAATTAATTAGAATTTTCAAGCAAATTTCGAACATACCCATTTTCAAACATATACATATACTATACAAATCTGAGAATTATATTGCATTTTTGTGATTAATTATGCCCAATTTCAAATTTTAGACATAACTAATTAGAAGTTCAAGCAAATTTCGAACATACCCATTTTCGAACCCAAAATTTGCTGCTCTAATTTCACAATTAGACCACAATTTACACCAATAAAACCCAAATTACGCTGCTCTAATTAATTAGGAGGAATAACAACCCTGTACTATAGTCGCTCTTCAAGAAGTTTCAGAGTATAGCAGGTGAGAGAAAGAAGAGTTAATTGCGGTACAATTTTTTTTTTTTTTTTTTTTTTTTTTTTTTTTTTTTTTTTTGAGGAGGGAAATGAAGGCAAAAGGACTAATTTAGGTGGTAATTATGTTGACTACAATTAATGACATGTCAGCAAGTTATTAACCTCTTAAATAGGTTGCCGGTCATCGTGGACCAATATGAGAAGACAGGTGGGAAAGTTTGGATTATTCTAAATTAAATTAAAATTGGGATTGTTTTGAGAAGACTGTTGAAAGTTTGAATAATTATTTTTCAATTTTCCAAAAAAATAAAATAAAATGTTTGTCGAGTGTAGATTTTATATTATAATGTATAGATTATACTACTATAAGTATAGATTTTTTATTTATTTACAGAATTGCTATTTTTTTTTTTTTTGAAGACTACAGAATTGCTATTAGATAAACTTTTTTTTATCATAAAGATAAACGGGGCTCCCTCGTACATAGATGCACTTATGTTTTTTTAACGTTACGACAATATGGTGACGGCTAGTACTAACGACGTTATTCCCACAAAAAAAAAAAAAAAAAAAAAAAAAAAAAAAAAAAAAATTACACTCAAACACTTGTCTCTCCTTCTTGTGAGTTAGTAGCATAAGAGGACCATGAGAGTGACGAAGATGTTTGTGTAAGAAGTTCATACTCAAAGCCATTGTTTTTGTTACAAACCCAATCCATACTCGATCACAATTCCTCACTCCATAAAATTTTGATTTCCAAGAAATTCAATTCCTCACTCCAAAAGATATGATTTCATAGAAATTCAATTTTGCGATTAGGGTTTTAACAGGAAGAGGAAAGTAAAGGTCTTAGGTTTTTACAGAAAGAGGAAAGTAGAGGGAGAAAGAATTAACGGTCACAGAGTAGCTTTGAGTGCAGACGTCGTTACTCAGTCTAAAGATTCCCTGTTTTCGTTCGCCTTCCTATATCATCCATAATTACTATACTACCCCTTCATAACTTGAAATTTACAAAAATTACCCCTTAATATGCCTCAGTTGTTTCTCAAACTTATTAAGATGTATTTTCTCCAAAACTAGTTTTTGCTCAAACCTGGGTCATAATTAGGGGTAAGCAAAAAAGCAAGGTACCATAAATTGGAAACCGAAACCTGTTAGGAACTACAACTTCTAGAACCGGAACCTTGACAAGAAGTTCCAGTTCTGGGATAGTAAAATTGAGAACCCGTTGCAGCAAGTTCCGGTCAGGTTCTCAATTTTTGGAATCGGAATATGTAGGATACCTTGTAACTTGATAAATGATTTCACTACATTGCAAATTATACACTAATTCAAGCCCAATTTTTTAAATAGCAAATATAAAAAACACAATTATAAATATGTGCATTATATTTGCTAAACAACTACTTTTGATTCGTTGTATTTGTGAGTTGTAAACGTTATAAATTAGTGACCATCCAAATTTTAAAAAAATAATTATGAAAAAGTTATTAAATATATTAAAAGATGTTCCGGTTTCGGTTCAGGTTCCCGTTTTTGAGAAACTTGTTGCAACATGTTCCGGTTGCAGTTTCAGAAATTTTAACAGGGTACCTTGTTATGTTCATCCCTAGCCATTATACTGTATTATACAATAGAATAAAATTAGTGTAGCTTGGACAACGCCCCGAAGTTGCTAGTTTGTAAATTTTTTTTACGGAAATCGAGAAAAAAATATTTTTTATTAATTAAAATAAATGATTAAAAAAGGCTAATTATATCATGACACGTGTCATTATTAACCCTAATGACTAACAAAGCTAACAACCGTTGGCATCAGGTAAATTTTTGAAAAATTCGATGACGTTTGGTGAATTTCGAAAAAAAACACAATAGCATTTGGTGAATTTTTACAAAACTCGATGGCATTTGGTGAAACCACCGTTTAAAAAAAGTGAAAAAGCATATGAAAATTATAAAGCGACAAGTGTCACAAGTAACCTATTTTATAAGGTTATTAACCGGTCACCTTCTATTTTTGGAAGATGTATTTTTATTTATTTTTTATTTATTTTTTTAATTTTTGGAAGATGTATTGTAACACCCCCAAAATTCGAGTTTTTTTAAAACAATAAGAGTAATCTTTTTAACTTTCAAAACCCAACCATCGAACTCTGGGACTGTTACTGCTACACCTATTTTCCGTGGAAAATAAATGCAAAGCAAAAAATGAAATAATAATTAATAAACTAAGTGGTCTAATTGGTAGCAAAATAAAATAGTCATTACATCAAAACTGCAATTATTTTGAAACCAATAGTTGAAAGAAAATAATTAAATTTGGAAATAAACTAAAATGTCTTAGCTACGTGATTATTCTAACGTCTCCTCACACGTAACCGAGTACCCTCTTACCAACCTGCAAAATAAATCAGAAACAAGAAAAGAGAGAAAATTCCCAAAAATCAGGTAAACTGAGTAATTCCAACTCCATCCCGTAAAATAAATAATTTTAGTTCAAAACATTCTATACATAATATAGTCTCATAGACATTATAATACTCAACCGAAATTAACTTGTCACATAGCAATTTATTACTTTGGTTAAGAGAGGGAAAGAGAACGCCAGTAAGTCGGGACTAGTCCCTATCACCACCTACTTTACAGAGGGTCGCGCGTTACCCCAAATGACCATGAAATAAACAAAATGTCCCTAGTGTGCACACCCCTCACTAATACCCAGTGATTAGGAGGAATGACAACAGCAATATACAATAATTTAAACCAACTAGTAGCAACCATAACTACTAGTGGGCAACCTGTTCTTCACCCTTTCGGGTTTCATTTCCCTTCTTAAATTAAATTTCACTGTACATTTTATTAGATTAAATCATCCGATTACACTGTACACAAGTACTGCACAAATCAATTTAATCCCAAATAACAATACTTCAATTTCAGTATTATTAGTCCATAGTCATCCCACATGAGTCCATCAATCACATATAATCAAATCATCCAATTCCCAAAGATTTATTTATTTTAAATAACTCATACGATGTCAAATAATCATTTTTTCGAAAATACATATACTAGTACACAAAATAGAAAACTCGTATATAATATAATTCCATAATATCATACGATAGCCCACTCATCACGTATAATTACGTAAGCACGTATTTGGCACACAATATTTCAAAACAATTTCCTAACGGGATTCTAGAGATGATGGACATTGAAAATTACCTTGATCGTGCGTAAAACTCAAGGTAATTATCCTCCGAAATGTTCACCTATTAGCCTCCGTCTACAATTAAACAAAGAAATAACCTAAATTAGATAGTTGTACGATTAACAGAAAAAAAAAAGAGCGTAAATTTATTTATCACCACCTATAATCTAATCAGCCCAAAGATATTATTATCAACAACTAATAACTAATTAAGGGGTTAAACGATTGATACTATGTATCATATCACAACCCTCATCACCATCATCACCATCATCATCATCACTGACATCATCACTGACATTCACCCCTAAAAATCCACTAGCTCAAATACACTATGCTCCACCACCACCAAATTAAGGGAATCGGTAAAGAAAAAAAAAATTAAAGAAATAGTGATTAGTTATCAAAACCAAAACCAAAATAAGGAGGAAGTGACGGGTTGCAAATTACTTTTGAATAGTGATTAGTTTCATTTGTTTTTAGTTTAGGTGTTTTTTTTTTTTTTTTTTTTTTATTCTACATTTATATGCATTTATGTGGATGCAATGAAGCATAAATTATTGTTAGTTAAGATGGCAAGGCGTGTGGTATATGTTCCATGAGGTTAGGGGTTCAAACTTCTTTCTATGTGTTTTTTACTTAACATTGCGTTGAAATATTGAATTGTGACGTGGCATGATGCCATTGATTATTGAGTGGTGACGTGACACACGTGGCGCATAAACGTTTTTAGGAACGCTTTTTAGTATAGAAGTATAGATTTTGATAATTTTTCCTTATTATTTTAAATTTTTTCTAAAAGTTTTAACTAAAATCTATACTAATATTTAATAACAGGAACTTTTGCAAACAATATACGCTGCCATGTGTCCCATTCTTATTGGTACACTTTTACTTTTATTTTTTCTTTTAATTTTTTATTCCTTCATTTATTGTGTCATTTCATTAAAGAGTCACTTTTATTTTGTAACTAGGTGTGAAGCCCGTGCGCTGCACGGCTTTATTTTTAATATTATTTTAGATTTGTTTCGACATTTATTATTATTATTATTATTATATTAACAAAAATTATAAAAAAAAAAAAAAAAAAAAAACCAATGTGTGCTTCAAATGGAATTCTCTCTTCTACACATCTGTGCAGAGTACTCTATTCTTTTTTTGTAGTTTTGATTTATGTATCTTGTGTCTCCTGTGAATGACGCTGACAGGATAATCCTATTCCCTTTTTCAGCCCTAAATATGTAGTGTGTAGAGTATATCGTTTCTTTGTAATTCTGGTACATATTTCATTAAAGAGTCACTTTTATTTTGTAACTAGGTGTGAAGCCCGTGCGCTGCACGGCTTTATTTTTAATATCATTTTAGATTTGTTTCGACATTTATTATTATTATTATTATATTAACAAAAATTATAAAAAAAAAAAAAAAAAACCAATGTGTGCTTCAAATGGAATTCTCTCTTCTACACATCTATGCAGAGTACTCTATTCTTTTTTTGTAGTTTTGATTTATGTATCTTGTGTCTCCTGTGAATGACGCTGACAGGATTATCCTATTCCCTTTTTCAGCCCTAAATATGTAGTGTGTAGAGTATATCGTTTCTTTGTAATTCTGGTACATATTTCTTGTGCCTCCGATCAATGACGGTGACAAGATTAATTTTTTTCCATCTCCAACCTTAGTTGTATCTTTGTTTACCATTGCATCCTCGAAGATATTATAAATATTGCATCCTCGTAGGTATTATAAATTTCACTTTGTGTAGCCATGAATCTTGGGATCTCCGACTATGAAAAGAAACAATTAATATTTTTCTATGTATTGTGAATTAAATTAAGGCCTATTTATAAGGAAATATAATACATCATATCTTCTCTACATAAATCTTATCATTCTTTATAAAATCCTTTTTAATTGTTATCCATATCAACGTTGTTTTTATTAACGACACCAATCACATGAATATGCCATGGTAATTTATCTTGTTAATTTAAAATTTTATCATTTTTTTAGTTATTATCTATATGAATAATTTTTTTTATTTATTTTTTGTTTTTATACATATTACATTTTTTACGTGATTTTGGATATTTGGGATAACAATAATCATATATTATGATTTTTTGATATTATGTTTTTTTTAATATCACTTTTTTGAAAGTCGGTGAAACTTGTTAAAAGGATTAACATATTTTATTTCAAATAATTAGATAAATCATTAAATTAGTATGATAATTTTAATTTTTCATTTTTTTTTGTATAGTTCTTTGAACCGTGGAAAGATAATGGTAGGATAGAATTAATAAATTTTTAAAGGATTAACATATTTTATTTGAAATACTTAGATAAATCATTAGATTAGTATGATAATTTTAATCTTTCATTTTATTGTTTTTATTTCATCCTACGTGGCACACATAAATATGTGATGCTCTAATTTTTTTTTTTAAATAACAAAATCATACGTGGCTCTCTAAAATCTCTGGAAAAAACTCCCCTTTATATATATATTAGATTATCTTCTTCAACTAATGAAGTTAATTTCTTTTAAAAATAATTGTTCACTCGCGTCTCATGGTTGATTCTATCAACTTCTTATATAGAGTAGGAGATAGTTAATTCTTATTAAGTATCTCTCTATGTATCTTTTTTACGTGAAAAAATGTAAAATTGAAAATATGAAACAACATAATTATTTTTACTACTAATCTTTCTTTATTTTACTACTCCCTCCATCCCTTAATACAAAGCCTCATTCCTTTTTGGGTAAACCAAAATACAATGTCTCTTTCTATTTAAAGGTTGTATTTTTTGACATTATTACCCTCTTTTTGATGAGTTGTCCTTTTTATTCTTTACTTTTTTTGTACTTTTAACATCAATTTCCAACACTTTCTCTCTCCATCTCTTCAATTATTCCCAACTATTTTTTTTTCTCTATCTCTCTCTAACCCAACACGCACATATGTACTTTTAATCATTAGTTTTAAAGAATACAACTTTTTTAATTTCCGCGTAAAAACCAAAAGAGGCTTTGTATTAAGGGACGGAGGGAGTTCTATATACCATTTTTGTATTCATAAACATTTTAGTTTAATTCATAAACAATTGAATTCTTACTAATAAACATTTTAGCAAAAAATGTAACCCGTGCATATCTCAGACTAAATAATAGTTTTTTTTTTTAAAAGGGGCTAAATACTAGTTTAATTAAAAGGACAAAGAAGTACTATCTCCATTTTATATTATTTGTAATGATTTGATATAAAATAGAGAGAAAAAATGTTAAATAATATGAAACGGAAGTACTAATTAGGATCAAACAATTGAAAGATCCGACAATTGACATACATGTCTTTAATCTAAATAATTTTCCTCCTGTTAAGAGTTAATTAATTTAGTCAAAGTGTGAATGTCCACACTCCAATTTCTTCATTACATTTAATGTAGTAGCCAACCCTAATTGCCACCCTCTAAGGTTATAGCCCACAATGTAATAGTGGTTTTTACTACTATAAATAGCCATGTAATTTCACTTGTATGATGCACAAAAATATTACCAAGAGTAATACATAAAAGTAGTAATACTTCTCTTATTACCTTCTTCTCTTAATCCTCTAATTTCTATATATTTCATAACACGTTATCAGCACCATCTTTAATCAGGTATACTTATACCGATTATCCAACTTTTACAAAGATTCAATTTCCTTCACAAAATATATTTTGAGGAGTATGCTCTATAGTTGCCCATATGGGATCCTCTATACCAGAAACTCACAATATATTTCTCCACAAAATTACTCTACATAATTAGCCATGTTGATTAAAAATGAGGATATCAATACATACCTTATTTATGATACTTAGTTTGGTAACTCTCATGCATGGTTATAGAAAGTAATATATAATTACTTTTGCATGTGGAAATATTTGTTGTATGCATGTTAATAGAGTAAATTTCATGGTCACACAAATCATGTTTATACTTACTTACTTGTGCATAATTACTAAAATGAAAAAAATGATGCAGCCTTTATATTTATTTAATTTTTAGATTACACACTTTTATGTTTCTTTCAGTTTTCGAACCCTTGACCTCATGAATAGATTAGGGTTCTCGGACCACTACGGCTTGCATCCCAGTGTGATACTTATTTACATTTGTAAATATTAATAGTTTGATTACGATTATTTTACCAGTCTACTAGAACATTGTATGATATTTTTACAGTAGTGTAAAGCTAAAACGGATAAATTACGCGGATTACACCCCCTTATTTCACCATACAAACCTTATCCCCTCCTTAAACTTTACCCAAATTATCTCCTCTTCTTCTTCCTCCATTTACACCGGTCATACACCATGTTCCCCGTCGACAACCGACAACCACCACACCCCTTTACCTTTGAAGAAGATTTAAGGAAATTAAAACTATATTTAGTTTTAATTATGGCCCTAGTAGTTTTATTAATGGCAATGATGATTTTCATCATTTTACATAAGTAACGCTCGGTTTTTCGACAAAGGGAATTCATGCATGTAATCTCCGTAGTACTTCAAGTTTTTTTTGCCTTCTAGGTAGATTATAAGTGCATTTTGTTATACTAAATGTTCCTTTTGTCTTATCATTAATGTATGTCATTAATATTTTTATTATTATTGTTGTTGTTGTTGTTGTCGGTGATGTAGTGATAGTAGTAGTATTTATTGTTATTGTTATTATTATCATTGTTATTGTTATTATTGTTGTTGTCGTTGTTTAATTAACGTAATTATCATGTTTAATTTTAGCTTAACTTTATGTAAATCATAATAATAACCCAAGGGGGAGAAGCAAATATGTTTTAAATGGATTATTATTATGATTACAAATTGATTACTTTAATTATCACTTGCTTAATTGGCTTAATAATAATTACCTATTTGATTGTAGTTAAAATGGGAGACTTGATGAAAAGACAATTTGACGTATTAGACTTGTCCGGACATAATTATCTTGAATGGACAGTTGATGCCCAAATGAATTTGAAGGCTCAGGGATCGGAACATACAATCAAAGAAATTACTATCCCAGGAAACGAAAAAGATGCTCCTGCTCAAGTTAAAGTTCCAACTGATCAAGAGAAAGCAAAAGCTATAGTTCTCTTAAGGCATCATTTACATAACAGTTTGAAAACTGAGTATTTAATGGTGGAAAATCCCAGAGAACTATGGGATAGCTTGAAAGGAAGATATGACCACCATAAAAGGGTACTCCTTCCTTCAGCACAATTTGAGTGGACAAACCTGAGATTTCAGGACTTTAAATCTGTCAGTGATTATAATTCATCACTATATAAAATCGTATCAATATTGAGATATTGTGATCAACCAGTCACTGAAGTGCAAATGATAGAGAAAACACTCTCTACATTCCATGCTAACAACATTGTATTGCAACAGCAATACCGTGAAAGAGGTTTTGCAAAATATTCTGAGCTTATTTCTACATTATTGGTTGCTGAAAAGAATAATGATCTTCTGTTGAACAATCACAACCTAAGACCAACTGGGTCTCAAGCATTCAATGAAACAAATGCTGTAGAAAGCTCAAATCCACCCGAGACAAATGTTGCTCATAGAGGTGGACGTGGAAAATATAATAACCGTGGCAGAGGTCGTGGAAATTTCCGCGGACGTGGCCGTGGACGTGGTTATGGCCGTGGTAGAGGCCAATTTCCCCCTAGAAACAACACTCAAAGGGGGCATCAACAAGGAAACAAAAATCAAGCCACCACAAAAGGAAAAGACACATGTTATAGATGTGGCATGACTGGACATTGGGGACGTACTTGTCGTACGGCCAAACATCTGATAGAACTATACCAGGCTTCCATTAAAGGGAAAGAAAAACATGCCGAAACAAATTATGTTAATGAAGAAAATGTCCCTGGAATTAGCCTTGATGTGTCTGATTTCCACATAGACAATGGTGAAGTTGGTGGTGAATTTATCTTTGGAGAGAATAATCATGTTTAGATAATTCATCAATTACTATGATATGTATTATGTTTTCATTATGTACTTTTCTTGTATGTTTTTTTTTTTTCATGTTCAAGTTATGTACTCTTAATTATTCATCATTAATAAAGTAAGTCCTGTTTAATTATCTTAAACTAATCTTATACTTATTATTTTATGAAGATATGGATCTGCCCGAAGTTGGTTCCAAATTTCAATGCCTTTTGGACAGTGGAACAACACACACTATTCTGAAGGATAGAAAATATTTTTTCAAGTTAAAATTATTTCAAGCAAATGTTAATACCATTTCTGGGTCAGCCAAGCTAATAGAAGGTTCTGGAAAAGCTTGCATAATACTCCCAAATGGAACAAAATTAATCATTAATGACGCTTTATATTCGAGTAAATCTCGAAGAAATCTTATAAGTTTTAAAGATGTGCGTCAAAATGGTTTTCATTTAGAAACAATGATAGTGGATCAAAAGGAATATTTATGCCTCACGGTAGAAAAACATGGCAAGAAACATGTGTATGAGAAATTGCCAGCATATTCTTCAGGCTTATATCATATAGATATACGACCAGTTGAAATAAATTTGATATCTAACCAGAAGTTAGATAATAAGAATCTGCTAAATTTATGGCATGATCGTTTGGGTCATCCTGGTACAGGAATGATGCACAAGATTATAGCAAATTCAGTAGGACATTCAATTAGGAATGTTAAAATCCCTCGATCAGATGAATTAACATGCTCTGCATGTTCACTTGGCAAATTAATAATAAGGCCATCTATGAACAAAATTGCTACTGAATCTCCAACATTTTTAGAGAGGATTCAAGGAGACATTTGTGGACCAATTAATCCTGCATGTGGACCATTCCGATATTTTATGGTATTAATTGATGCCTCAACTCGATGGTCACATGTAAGTCTCTTATCCAGTAGAAATGTTGCTTTTGCAAAACTCCTTGCTCAAATTATTAAACTAAGAGCACAATTTCCAGACCATACAATAAAAAGAATAAGGCTTGACAATGCAGGGGAATTTACATCCCAAACATTTAATGATTATTGTATGTCGATTGGAATTGTTGTAGAACATCCAGTAGCTCATGTTCATACACAAAATGGACTTGCTGAGTCATTAATTAAGAGACTACAATTGATTGCAAGGCCATTATTGATGAGATCAAAATTGCCTTCATCTGCTTGGGGTCATGCCATAATACATGCGGCAACGCTAATTAGGTTGAGACCAACTGCTTATCATAAGTTCTCACCACTACAATTAGTTTTTGGTCGAGAACCTAATGTCTCACATCTAAAAATTTTTGGTTGTGTGGTGTATGTTCCTATTGCTCCACCCCAACGAACAAAGATGGGTCCACAAAGAAGGCTGGGAATTTATGTTGGGTTTGAATCACCCTCCATAATTAAATATCTTGAACCAATGACCGGTGATTTATTTACGGCCAAATTTGCCGACTGTCATTTCAATGAGACAGTATTCCCAGCCTTAGGGGGAGAGAAAGTGGACCCACGAAAGAAAGAAATAGAAATCATTTGGAATGCAACACAATTGTCAATGTTTGATCCACGAACAAATATGTGTGAACAAGAAGTTCAGAAAATTGTTCATTTACAAAGCATTGCAAATCAGCTGCCTGATGCATTTATAGATGCAAAGAAAGTGACAAAATCACATATACCAGCTGAAAATGCCCCTGCACGAATTGAAATTCCATCTGGTGATAAGATCATTGAAAATGAATCTCTAGCACGCCGAAAGCGTGGAAGACCACTTGGTTCAAAAGACTCTAAACCAAGAAAATTAAAAAGACCTGATGAGATCGACAATATTCCCCTTACAGAAGGTCAAGAAAGACAAAGTACAGATAAGAATAGAGAAAAAGATGATAATCCGAAAGGGGATGAACAAGATGACCATAACATCGATAACAATGAAACTTCAATAAATTTTGTTTCTACCAGGAATTATTGGAATAGAAATGATGTTATCGTAAATGAAATATTTGCATATTCCATTGCAATTGAAATGGCATCTGACGAAAATGATAGTGAACCAAGAACAGTGGAAGAATGTCGTTGCAGGCATGATTGGCCAAAATGGAAAGAGGCAATGCAGACAGAGTTAAAGTCACTTGAAAAACGAGAAGTGTTTGGAAAAATAACCCTTCCACCAGAAGGTGTAAAGCCAGTTGGATACAAGTGGGTATTTGTGAGAAAACGAAATGAGAAAAATGAAATTGTAAGATACAAGGCAAGACTTGTAGCCCAAGGTTTTTCTCAAATTCCAGGGATTGATTATGAGGAGACATATTCTCCCGTAGTTGATGCAACTACGTTAAGATTTCTGGTAAGCTTGACAGTCTCAGAAGGACTAAAGATGCGATTAATGGATGTAGTAATCGCATATTTATATGGGTCACTCGATACAGATATTTATATGAAAGTCCCAGATGGATTAAAATTACCAGAAAACCACAAGCCTAGACATTTACTTTCCATAAAATTAAAAAGGTCACTTTATGGATTGAAACAGTCTGGGAGGATGTGGTATAATCGTCTTAGTGAATACCTTATGAAAGAAGGGTTCAAGAATAATCAAATCAGTCCTTGTGTTTTCATTAAGAGATCACAATCAGGGTTTGCAATTGTTGCAGTTTATGTTGATGACTTGAATATCATTGGAACCCCAAATGAACTTGAAAGAACTGCAAAATACTTGATGAAAGAATTTGAGATGAAAGACCTTGGACAAACTAAATTTTGCCTTGGATTGCAAATTGAGCACTTAAATAATGGTATTTTCGTCCATCAGTCTAACTACACCGAAAGAGTGTTAAAACGTTTTTTCATGGACAAAGCGACCCCAACAAACACCCCGATGATTGTTCGGTCTTTGACTATGAAATATGATCCATTTAGACCTCGAGAGGAAAACGAGGATGTCCTTGGTCCTGAAGTACCATATCTAAGTGCAATTGGGGCTCTAATGTATCTAGCTAACAATACTAGACCAGACATAGCTTTTTCTGTGAATTTGTTAGCCAGGTTTAGCAACGCACCAACGAAGAGACACTGGAAAGGAGTAAGACACTTACTACGATATCTACGAGGAACAAAAGATCTTGGTTTGTTTTATCAATCAAGGCAAGATGCCACCCTCATCGGATATGCAGATGCTGGATATCTATCAGACCCACAAAACGCCAAGTCACAAACTGGATATCTGTTCACCTATGGTGGAACTGCAATTTCTTGGAAATCAACAAAACAAACCTTAACTGCGACATCATCAAATCATGCTGAGTTGATTGCCCTTTATGAAGCAGGACGTGAGTGTGTATGGCTAAGGTCAATGATCGGCAATATCCAAGAAGAATGTGGGATGAAAGAAGTAACTGAAAGTCCAACCATCATTTACGAAGATAATACTGCATGTATCGCACAAGTAACTGAAGGATATATTAAAGGTGATAGGACTAAACATATATCCCCAAAACTGTTCTTTACACACGATTTGCAGAAGGAAGGGAAGATAAATGTCCAACAGATCCAATCATCTGATAATCTTGCAGACTTGTTTACAAAGTCCCTACCTTCGAAGAGTGTTGAGCGGTTGGTCCACAAGATTGGGATGCGTCGTCTTCATAAACTATGTTAAAATCAGGGGGAGCATTATATGCACTGCACTCTTTTTCCCTTCGATCAGGTTTTTATCCCAATGGGTTTTTCCTGACAAGGTTTTTAATGAGGCAGTACACTAAAGCATATAGTAATATATTGTTGTACTCTTTTCCCTTAGCTATGGCTTTTATCCTAAAGGGTTTTACCTAGCAAGGTTTTAACGAGGCAACGTATACCCTATTCTGTATGGACATTCAAGGAGGAGTGTTAAGAGTTAATTAATTTAGTCAAAGTGTGAATGTCCACACTCCAATTTCTTCATTACATTTAATGTAGTAGCCAACCCTAATTGCCACCCTCTAAGGTTATAGCCCACAATGTAATAGTGGTTTTTACTACTATAAATAGCCATGTAATTTCACTTGTATGATGCACAAAAATATTACCAAGAGTAATACATAAAAGTAGTAATACTTCTCTTATTACCTTCTTCTCTTAATCCTCTAATTTCTATATATTTCATAACACCTCCGATATTTTCAATTTTTTTCCTTTGGAAATTTTCACTTTTACGCTGCACCCCCTTTTCTCTCCTGCATTGAAACATACTCTGAGTTCTCCATTGACGCGGTTTTTAAGCTTTCTCCCCTCCATTGAAGCAGCTTCTGAGGTAAGAGTATTTTTTAAATAATCGAATATAAACTTGACAACCTAGGGTTTGGTTTCGCATATTGTTAATTTGATTGTCCGTATAGTCAATTTAGGGTTCTTCACTTCTTCTAACGTTGATTGTTGAACTATTGGCTTTAATTGCTTAATTCATGAGCGATTATATAGCTAGAATTTTGCTATATGCACTTTGTGTTAATATTGAAAAGAAATTCATGTGATTTTTCGAGCCTAATATGAATTTTGAGTCAAATTGCATTAGTCTTATAAGTAATAAACCTTTAATGATGGGAAGGAACTATGAATATGGACCTTTCTCCCTGGCCCAGGCGGCAGCCACCCCTCCTGCCTGGGCTCAGGGACGGGCTGCATAAGAGTGGTAAAATCGTGCTTCTAACATGTATTTGAGTTACTGCTCTTGCATGATTGCTTATCATTGCATATGTATGCTGCTTCTAGTCATTGCTCCCATTTTCTATTTCTAGTTTGTGCTTTACTTGAAACACAGCTAATCTTCATTGCTGTATTGTTTGGTTGTTGATATGGGTAGAATAGGCTGCTTTGAGGATGTCCCATCTTCATATCGAAGATGCTGATTATATGGCAGAGGAGTATGAAATTGAAGATTTTGATGATGATATGGATGAAGATTTTCATGATAGAGAGATGGGTGGATCAGATTCTGAAATTGAAGAATATGATTTCATGGTTGGTGATAATCCACCCCACTTTTTTAACTTTATTTTCTTTTTCCTACGAGTTCTAGCAATCCGCCAATTTTGATTTCTTCTGGATTTAGGAAAATAAATTTGCAGATACTTCCTCCGCCCAAGCTAGGAGAGGCAGAGACATCCAAGGCATTCCCTGGGAAAGGCTCAGCATTACTAGGGAAAAGTACCGGCAGACTCGAATAGAACAATACAAGAACTATGAAAACATCCCCAACTCTGGTGAAGGGACAGAGAAGGTGACTGTAGTTAAATCTTTTTCTATTTTCCTGTAAAGTGCTATGTTAAGTTTTAAAGTTTATTGATGATTATATAGTGATTGCTCCTTCCTTTTGACAACTAGGTATGCAAACAAACAAAGAAAAAGGGGATATATTACGACTTTAGACACAATTCAAGATCTGTGAAGTCAACTATTCTCCACTTTCAGGTTACTTTATCCAGATTGATTTATTCGTTCTTTTGGCAGTGATTCCTTTTTTTTGTTCCCTTGTAGTATGACTAGTATCTCATCCATAAATCGTGTGAGTGGCTGGTTAGTGTTGTCTTTGTCATATTTGGTCACACTATCATTCTCTTTCATGTGTATGTGGTTGGAGCAAAACTCCTGGGTCTTTTCATGTGTTTCTTTGTCTTCTAATCGATGTGGGCCAATTCACTTATCAGTCATTGTTATTGGCTAAGGCAGCAGGGGCTTTCTAGGATTACTCAGTTGGGAGGTTCAAAGGAACTGGGTTTAATGGTTGATCTATGATTTCCTTATCCTGTTTTTAGAGGACAACTTATCTTGTTTTATTTACTCCTTTTCCTGAGCTGTTAATGTAATCCTTAATTTTTTATTTTTTTATTTTTATATAAAGTAGAGTAGTGTTAATAGCAAGAGTGGGAGAGGTAATGTTGGAGTGGTGGTGTTTGCACGTATCCTTTTGTTGGTTTCATAACTCTTGGACACAGTACCATTTTCCTGCATATTGTTTTGTGATTACTAAGCCATTTGTTAATAAATTGCACAATTTTTTTTATAATTCTTGTTTACCAACTTAGTTATTTACGATGTGATAAGGAAACTGATGAACTCTTTATCAAATACGTATCTCCTAACAGTTTGTGTTATTCCTCCTATGTTTCTTTAGTTTTTTGATACTTTTTCTTAATTTCTTATTTGGATATTAAAGGCTCCACTTAGAGTTCAATACTTTGAGTAAGGAGAAGTACATTTGTATAGTGGCTATATTGGAATTTCCCTTCCCTATTGTTCCTTCTCCACCCCAAAAAAGTAGTGAATTTATACCATTACTTCCTCAATAGTCAAACATAAAATTACAAAATTCGTATGGAAGGATAATTAGAACAATCCTCTATTAGTGAGAGCAGGTGGGGAGAAAACCTCCTCAACTACATAGCCTTCTAAATGCCTCTATAATCATTGGGAATTGATGATAGCAAAAATTTTCTTTATGTCACCGGTTAGAAAATAATATTTCCTAAACAGAGATTTAGGGTATCCTTGCACTTCTTATTTATAATGGGTTTTGAAATCAATGAGAACCTAGTAGAATGCTAAGATAATTGATGTGGTGTCGAAACGCTCACAAATTAATAGTAATTACCCTAAGACTACTAACTTGTAATTAGTGGAAGTAGGGGTCAATCCCACGAGTGTGATTGCAACAAATTAAGAATAAGATCCAGACCACTTAACCAAGACTCTAAAACAATAAAAGATATGATTGGGGGGAGTTTAAGGATAAGGAACAACTAATAACTAAATCAAATGAAGAATAGAAACACTAAAGGAACTTGATATACTCAACAACTATATATAGAAATCCATCATGCATATGTATAATCCAAGACATATTACTTAACCCTTTAGAATAGCTTGACTTATGGAACAAGTTCCCCTATTTTTCCTTAGTAATAGTTAGATCTAGTATGACTTTCACTACTCCTAACCAACAAATAACCCCTATATTATGAGCACAGAATTCAACAAATAACCCTTATACTACGAGCAAGGAATTTAACTTGATGATAGCATTAAGAACTAGGAAAACATTAAGCCTATACAACCACGACATTATTGGAATGCGATTTCACCTATATTAAGAATTACTTTACAATTAATAGAGTGGAACGTCCTCCTCTACAATTGATTGCTAATTTATTAATGCTTCATAGCAATTACGAACTTAGTTTTATTAATTAGCGATAGAAATCAAATCCAAACAAATAGTTGTACACCTACTTTTAAGAAATCATCATTTATAGGAATAAGCAGCAATTCAAGAATACCTCCAAAGCATTAATCTTTAAAAACCAACAATACTCATCTCAAATACTAATTACAGACTCATAACACAAAGATAAGGAAGGAAAATAAAGCAAAAACTCATCAAGTTCCTCTAACCTTGAGTTTGCCTCCCTTCTCCTTTTTTTATGACCTAATTTCATGGCTTTAAATAGGCTAAGAGATGAGTTGGAACCTTTCAAAGATAAGGAAAGTAATTAGATAAGTTTAGGAAAAATATATCTCTTTCCATATCTTTATCCATTTGATAAGATCTTTGCTTTTATCAAATATATCTTTTCCAATTGCTATAGATCTTGTAAATTACTACCCAAGACTTCCTGAATTCGTGGATTCAATGAACCTAGACGAACAAAACGTGCCTAACAAGTTCTTTTTCGCTTCGTCAGTTTTCCAAGTTCCTCGGCAGTAACTTCCATTCATGTTTGGCATTGGCTCCTCTGTTCGGTTTATCTTTTTATCTTCCAAAACCACTCAACAACCTATACACAAAAGAGATATAAGCTACAAAATATCAAAACCCAAATAAAGACACTAAAATGTTAAAGGAACTAACCTAAAATCTAAGGAACATAGATAGAAAATAGTGTCGGAAATAACACTCATCAATAATCTTCATATGCTATCTCAATCAATGTATAAAAAAGCTCAAGGCGCACTAAAACGAGAGGGGTTCTGCTGCGCCTAGGTGCGCCTCTTTGAAGTGAGGTGCACTATATGGGCATTTAAAAAAATTTGGCTGATGTGCGCCTTAGGTGCCCCTCGGGCGCTTTTTGTGCGCCTAACCCAAAACGCCTCGGCCAGACCAAAATAAGCGCTCACCCCCCCTGATCGCCTTGCGCCTCAGCGCCTAGGTGCGCTTTTTCAAACACTGATCTCAATGTTATTAATGTACTCCTTAGTAAAACACTTTTCAACCTCAAAAGTCTTGTTTGCAGCGTGTAACTCATTTCCCATCGAGTCATAACTGTCTTTTTTTTTTTTTTTTTTTTTTTTTTTTTTTTTTGGGGGGGGGGGGGAGGGATTTGGTTCACGAATTCCAGTATGGATGTATGGACTTAAAATGGGTCTAAATTCATACCATGTGTTTGGTTGATATTAGTAAGAGTTTTAAACCTATGCCTTAAACCCTTTAAGTATAGGCCTATGAAGTTGGCTCATACCAATGTTCCAAGTATCAATTAAAAAGTGGTGTGTTTTTTGCAATGAACCCACTTCCACCACCCGTTACACTCACCTACAGCAGACTGACCGTCAGAAGCCGTGGCCAGTACAAGGGGAGGCAGAGGACCGTTAAGAAGGCAGACAAACACCTTTAGCTATTTGTTTGTTACTGTGCTAAAGTAGAAAGAAGACAAGAATAGTACTTGTAGTAATTAAGGCCTTGTTAGCCAATTCTTACAATGTAGTAGTAGTATAAATAGTAGTGGTCTAGTAAGGAGAGGGTATCCAGAAATTGTATTGAGAAACCTTGGAGAGTCATGGCCTAAAGCCATTGTTATGTACGCAAGCTTGATGCTTATCGATCGAAATTATCCTCCCGACCGTTTATTTTTGTCTGAACAACCACGTCCGTTGCATTTTTTTATTTTTTGTGGGGTGGGGGGTAGGGGGGATTCTAGAAATGAACCAAACACCTTTTACTAAGAATCATGTTCCAAACCCATACAATCTTGTTCTCATTTTTGAATTCCACCTCATACCACTTTGCGGAACCCAATGGCCCCTCAAAGTGTTTTTGGGCTTGGCTTATTGGGTATATTGTGTTAACTAGACTAATTATAAGGGAAAGATCTGTATAGAATGTTATGGAGGCAGGAGCAAATGTATTATGAAGAGTATTTATTAGGCCAAAAAGACCTCTTTGAGCTTTAATTGGTTGGGCAGAGGTTATATATATATATACATTATATATACATTATATATATATATATATATATATATATATATATATATATATATATATATATATATATATATATATATATATATATATATATATATATATATATATATAATGTATATATAATGTATATATATATATAACCTCTGCCCAACCAATTAAAGCTCAAAGAGATATTATGAGGAGGGCTTGTAATGATTGGAACTCGGCAGTGCTGGTAGGAGCCTTTGTTGAATCTTTTTGAAGTTTCTTTTGAACTTCCTTAATTTCTTCTTTGAGCTTAATCTTGCAATGGACTGGCCACTGGTTATAATATATGAGGGATTAGCTGCATGCACATATAAAACTTCCATATTTTTTCTGGCTGCTCATGTACTTTTTGGATGTCACTCATGTCTTTCAGCTTTGCTATTAATATTAGCAATGGTTCTATCGCTTAGCAAGCATCGTCTCACTTGATTTACCGTAGCATAAGTTGATTTAGTGCAGAGATTGATTGTTAATGCATCATTGGTAGCATCACTAGCATGTGCCTTTTTCCTGAAGTTCATTGTCTAAATGGGTTGTGTCTAAAACTTTTGACTAGTATCCTTTTGCACAAGTTTGATTAGTCCTGTATAGGAATCTGAGCTAGTTCATATCTGAACATATAAACCCAAAAATATTAATATGCCCGCATCACATGTGAATAGAAGCTGTAATAGAAAGAATACCTTTAAGTATGATGTAAAATTTTATTAAACAATCATGCATTTTCTTGTGCTGGTGCAGTTAAGGAATTTGGTTTGGGCTACCTCGAAGCATGATGTATATCTCATGTCTAATTCATGTATTGTCCATTGGTCTTCATTGGCGCGTTGCAAATCCGAGGTTCTTAATGTCTCAGGGCATGTAGCTCCAACAGAAGTGAGTTTTGATCATGCAGAACTTGGATTCTTACCCCTTAAAGCATCGCCTACTATATGGTTGGAATTTACTTATGTTCATTGTATTGCAATACTCACTCCATCCACCTAATGAGGTTTATTAAACTTATAACGACTATTTCTGCACTATATGGGATGAGATGGATTTGTTTCTGTCAGAAACTAATGTTTTCATATTGCTGTCTATCTAGAAACATCCTGGAAGTATATTGGAAGGATTTAGTCAAACCCAAGTCAGTACTCTTTCTGTCAAAGATAATTTGCTAGTTGCTGGAGGATTTCAGGGGGAACTTATTTGCAAGGTTAGACAACATTTCTTCTATTTATCGTATTATTTTGTTTTGTAATTTGAATGAGCTATACTTGCATTTTTCATGACATTTTCAGCTAACATGAAAGACCGCTGTATTTACTTTAGTTTGCTGCCTTTTTTATCCTCTTGGTGGCCCCTTGGAAACTGGGAAGGATCATCTCATTGACTAGACAATATTTTGGAAAGATTTTGGTCATGCTATAACACAAGATAGATTCATCACAAATATATGCTAAATGCTATATTGCAAACTGAACTGGCAGAATTTGGATAGATCTGGAGTGAGCTTCTGCACGCGGACCACATATGATGATAACGCTATTACTAATGCTGTTGAGATCTATGCCTCTCCCAGGTAGCTGGGGAGTTTTTCCTGTGCTGTTTTTCCCTCTTTCCTTTTGTAAAATACTCCATTGCAAAGATTTTCACTTATCAAGTTTTCTTTCAATATTGTTTCTATTGCAGCGGTGCAATTCATTTTACTGCCTCCAATAATGATTCTGGAGTGAGGGACTTTGACTTGGAGAAGTTCCAGCTTTCAAAGCATTTTCAATTTCCTTGGCCAGTAAATGTTAGTCAGCCTTTTAATCTTGCATTTCAACTTTCATGGGAGTCTTTAGCTTCTTTAACTTGTTGATTCTTACCTTCTATATGTATATGCTAGTTCCCTCCCCTCCCCAGTGGTGGGGAGGTTTGGAGGGGACCAGGGGTGACAACACTTGGTGCGCGGCAATCATGAGTTGGATGTTTTCTAACATATATGGCCTGTTATAACCTCACCCACATGCTTTGTGAATTCTGCTGTGCCTACGCATGCTTTGGGTGCACCTCATTGAAGTTAGACACACTTGATGAATATTAGGCGAGCAAGTTTGCGAAGACGCTTAGGAAAGTATTCAAGAACAAATGGGGGATAGTTCAATGTGCCCATCAGCGCCTGCCTGACCGCTTTCTATTTCAGGAACAAGCATATATAAATCAATCTCTTTTTAATTGATAAAAAATGCTGTTTTTCAAAGAGTATCCGTCGCATATAGGATTCAATTTAAAGGCATGTAGTCTAACCGTCAAAGTGAAGTCATGACCTAAAACAAAAAATATTGGAGCAACATCTAAAGCTGTGTGCCTTGTTGAATGCGCCTTGCCTAGCTCAAAAAGAGCTTTGTACCCCATTTACTTAATACCATAGCGCCTTAGGTGCACTCTTTTATACACTGTCTATGAAGCATGGATATGTCTACCCCTCGGTTATATCATCATTGCCAAACCATATTGAACACCAGAACATGTATAATGTGAAATTCACCCCAAAAGGCAATGTTGGCAGCATGGCTATCTATTTATTTTGAGTTCTTGGGAAGTGAGGATTGCAACATGTCAAAATGGGCGTTTAGTTCACAGTGCATATTTTGTTGCTCAAAAATGGCAAAAGAGAGAAAGATATGTAATTTAGTTAATTAACATACCTAAACATAGCCTTAGGATGTTGAACAGGCCCTTCTCTTTGTTGTCTGATCTGGTGGGGCTTTGCTGTAAAAGATTTTTACAGCATCAATTCAATTCATTTGGCCTGTTAAGTACGGAGTATCATTTTGGTGGATTTCTCTCTGTCATGGTCTCGTTTTTCTTTCATTCCACTCTTGATTAGGTCATCTTTCAGCTGTCTGGTTAATAAGTGGAGTTGGCTACATTATTTATTTTCTTCGTTTACTATACTTTTATTTTTAGGAAAATTTGCCAAGAATAAAACAACCTTTCACCGATCTTCCGATAATGGAACCACCTTTTGATTATCTCAAAATAACACGACCTTTAACATGTATCTTCTTAAAATGTTACAAAAAACCGGTAACCTATTTGAAAGGTTAAACTGGACACGTGTCGCATTAGGATTTTTGTATAATTTATAATTTTCATTTTTGAAAATTGATTTTTAATTAACTTTTTTTTTTTTATTTTGAAAAGTCTTAAAAAATAAAAATCAAAATTTTTCTCTCCTCCCTTCCCTTCCATGACCACCTGAACACCAACTCTTACCTCTCTAGCTCGTCCCCCTCACGTTGCCGGACACACACTCCCCATTTATCGTCGAGTCACCGTCCACCCCCTCCTCGCCACCCCTATCGTCTACCGATTAGACCGCTTACCAACAGTCGTGAAAACCCTCCAAAACTAACCCATCCCAAACCCTTTTCTCACCCTAAACCAACGGGGGGGAGGGGGTGCGTTTCGGGGTGGGCGCAATGGATAAGAGACGCTTTGGGAGTGGTTAGTGGATGTAAGGAGGTGGCTGCGGGGTAGGTTTTAGGTGGGGATGGGGAGAGCTGGAGAGGACGAGAAGATGGTTTGCCGGTGGATTCTGGTTGGGGGAGAGACAAGGTAGGTTTTTTTTTTTTTTTTTTTTTTTTTTTTTTTAAATAAAATTGTTAAAAAAAAGTGACCAATGACATTGTGACACGTGTCACAGGTTACTTATTAAAGAGGTTACCAATATGTCACTTTCCATTTACGGAAGATTTGTTTAAAAACACGTATTGTATTGAGATATCAAATGGCCATTCCATATTTGAAAAACCGCCGAAAGGTTGTATTATTCTTTACAAATTTTCCTTATTTTTATTTTATTCTTAAGGTGAAAAGGAAGTGTCTTTTCTTTGTCCTCAATTAGAAGGGTTATTTTCTTTTATTAATAATAGAAATGTGCTTAATTTAAAGCTTTTCACATATTCATAAACAATTCAACTTTGCTATATTAAATTAAATTGTTGTGAATAACTTACTTTATTACTCCCTCCATTTTTTTTCTACCCACTTTTTGTTTTAGGTCTTTCTTTTCTGTTCTACTCACTTTGCTTTATTGTACTTATGGCATACCCCTTTTACCATTGACAAGGGATAAATCGGTTATTGGACGAATACCCTAAAGCCAAACACTATTTATACATAAACTAACCTAAGACAAGTCTAAAGCAAGTAAAGGATCGTATCCACGGGGAATAAGTATGAGTACACCAAGAATATGAAACGGTTGTAATCTAGTTCAGTCACAAATTGGGGTTTTGATTAATTAACTAGTAAGGAGACAAACACTAAATGGGAATCGACACCAACCAAACTAATAGATCAATACAATAGGCAAACATGAACACAAATTGGGTGATAGAAAGGGCAATCAACATTGTTTTCTTTCGAAACCACAACACTAAGTATTCCTAAACCAAACTCAACTAACATGATAGCCAACCAAGTCTTAATGATGGAAAGTAGACCACTAACTCGGATTTGTCTTTCGATCGGTAAGAGGAAGCATTAATGCAAGTAATTGGGATTTCTCACCTAATTTTCGCAACTAAGACTACTATATCATCCAAACAAGGAACCGTAATCAAGATTAAAATTTGGTCTAATCATACAAGAAAAGGCTCATAACTAGGGATGGCAACGGGTCGGATCTGGACCGAGTCCGAATGGACCCGACATTGGAAAATAAAGACCCGGATCCAGATTCGACGGGTGCAACAGATCCGGGTCCAATATATATTTTGCCTAAATTTTTGCATTAAATGTGATGTTTGGGTCAAAAAATGCATTTCAAACTTCCATCGAGGGTTATTATGTTCAAACTAAATTAAAGTTATACAAGTATACAACTAATCTAAAAACACAAAGTAACCCACTTATGCACTTATATATTGAAATAAAAATTATAAACAACTAAAAAAGTACGATGTTACAATTGAGCAAGTGAAAAAACAACGATGATGTATCCGACATGAGCATCCAAAATTCATCTCTTGAAAGGGCTAATCTTTATCATTACTAACATCATTAACATTTTAATAATAAAATAAACAATTTTAATAGGAAAATTAAAAAACGGGTAAATGGATCCGGGTCTAGGGGTTAGACCCAGATCCAGATCCATTTTTTCGGTAGATTGGTATAAAATTTGAAAACGGATTTGGATCTACGGATTCGGAGGCGGGTCTAGATCCACTGCTATCCCTACTCATAACCGAACTTTATTTTTCAATGCAAGCATAGAAGTGAAAACATGAGCAATAAGTGGCCATCCAATTACACATGTAATTAACCAATTCTTTAACAATCAATCAACCCAAAATGAACATGCAAGTATAAACATCAATCAACTCATGGCTTGGTTGGGTGAACACCCAACCTGTAGTTAAGAAACTACTCACTAATCATGGTGTTCAACATCCTAACAACAATGTAGTAACAACAAAGTAGATTGCACATGCAACAACAATTAAGCAAGGTTAAGAGAGAAATTATCACTTTAAAGTAAATAAAATCAGAAAATAAAGGAGATAAAGGAAAAAGATTACTTAAGATGCTTCAAAGTTTGAGAAATTCTTGAATTCAAGAGAACAAACTTCAATTGAACTATTACAATGATTGAGTTTTGAGAATCTAAACTAAAGGAGAGAAAGTATGTGCTCTAATTAGGATAATGAGCTTAAGGAAGTTTAGAGAGAAGAAGATCCGTAGAAATAAGCTAAGGGAGGTATTTATATGACCCCCGGATAAAAAGGACGGGGAAAACAAGAATTGCAATTGACAGTAGGTCTCTACGGACGTGCCATGTTGTGCACGGCTGTGCAAAGCCTGTAAGGTTGAGGCAATAGCTATTGTTTTGGACCCGGGCATCCTGCACGGACGTGCAAAATTCAGGCATGGGCGTGCCATGTCCTACACGGACGTGCTGCACGCGTGCAGGGTCTTCTTGGCCTCATTCTTCCTTCTTTCTTCAATCTTGCTCTTCCTTCTTCGTTTTTTCTTCACTTCTTTTCCTCATTGCTCTAAATTCCTTGCTTACTTTCGAAGGTACTTAATAGTCCATTCTTGGGGACCTAAAATATCATAAAAAACAATAACAACTCGTGAAGCACGTAATACACAAAAATGTATAAAGATAGAATGATTAGTGAACTAAGACGTTGATTTCTCTTAAATTCAAGACTAAAAACCACTTTACAATCATACGAAATAGCAATCTATCAACCATCTTACCCTTTCAACCCCACAATAATTACACCTTTTCATGCTCCCTTTCTTACTTTACTCACTCTTTTCTTATAGAAATCCACCTGTTTACATTTTCTCTCTTAAATTATCTTGTAACTGTTCATATCCTTTAATAATTTCTTAAATTGCCTGTCTATAGGAAGTGAGTTTAACATAAAAGAACAGAGTTAGTATTTTGGTGTTTATTTTTGTCATTCTTTCTCATGATAGGGCTCATCTAGTCCTCTATTATTTTAAAGACAAGTATTAAATGTGAGCATGAGAGTTCTAGGAAAAAAGGAATTTGAGGTAGTTTTAAATGCACATAAACGTAATGTTACCCATACTTTTGTCAAGCTGAGTAGAAAGTAGGATGTAACTGTTCATATCCTTTAATAATTTCTTAAATTGCCTGTCTATAGGAAGTGAGTTTAACATAAAAGAACAGAGTTAGTATTTTGGTGTTTATTTTTGTCATTCTTTCTCATGATAGGGCTCATCTAGTCCTCTATTATTTTAAAGACAAGTATTAAATGTGAGCATGAGAGTTCTAGGAAAAAAGGAATTTGAGGTAGTTTTAAATGCACATAAACGTAATGTTACCCATACTTTTGTCAAGAGAACATAAGTGGTAAGACAAAAAATTAGGATTGGCTTGAAGGAAGTAAAAACTTCAGTATTTGTTTAATTACATGATGCTCCTTTTTTGTGCCATAGTGGCCAAATATGAGATTTACCGATGAGAAAGCTAACAACATTATAAATTATACAAACAAAGATGTATTTGCTTCCTATTCCTGATTTTCTTTCAAAACATGGGACAAAGAACATAATTTATAAGGCCCTTAGTATTGTATATTCAACTACTTGGAGGAATCTAGTGAGAAAATTTTAGTTCCTCTCCCTTGCAAAAAGTTGCTCCATCTTTCATTAAGACTCATCTAGTGATCACTAAAGGCTGTTTTCTTTTGGGCTTATTTTGAGTTCAGCTCATGTCAGCCCATTTCAGGGCCTTATTCTTGCCTTTCCTCTGTTTCCAAGCCCCTTCCTCTCAAATACATACTTCACTGCCCTTTCCCATGCTATGAAGTCTGTTAAGCCCTTTCCAAGCCACTTTTATTTTTCAACCTTTTTCAAGTTTCCAAACTCTGATTTATCGTACTATGTGACGGTATGTCCTAAGACTGATCCATTAAATTATCAGCTGCCCAAACTTCCACCTTGTCCTTTGATGGATAATAATTGGCATTGAATTTCTTACCTCGTTAGGATGGGTAGTGCCCTCCTTGATGTCTTGCTTCCACTATTGTTCAAGCTCCTCGTTGATAAGTTTTTTTTATCACCACAAGTGGCATCTTGCTGGAGTTGGTGGCATATAGGCTTTTTAGAATGTAAAATGGAGGGTGGAATGTTTTGCTCTAAGAGGGCCGGGGAAATGAGCCTAGGATTAATAAAACCAGTTAAGGCCCTAACATTAATAGAAGGCATAAATGGTGTAAGATGGGTATGCTCATTTTGTTGGCTTACTTCCCCAAATTTATATGGGTTGGCATCCATATCTTTTCTTATTTCAAGTATGTCAAGTATCTAGTCCATGCCTTGATTTATATCTTGACCCAAAAAACTTAACCTCATCCAACAATCATGATGTCATCCTTAAAATTCTTACCAAATTGTCCTTGATATATAATGAAATTGACTCTTCCCAAGACAACGAATGACCAAGCACTTTTTTTCCCTTTCACCACCTTTGTTGAAACTTATTGGAGTGTTCACTAATGTGCCACTCTAGACTGCTTCGCCATTAATCCTGAAACTTATTAGAGTGTCCACTAATGTGTCCTCCGCAACCCCTTTGGTCACCACCTTAACCACTTCTAGTGAGTTAGTGACACCACCGAGGACTCTGGGAGAAAGTTATTTATTACAATTACCACCACCCTCAAATTCATAATCCATTTGGTGAGAGACTACCAATTTGACCTACCTTTTGTCCAGCTTCTTAAGAATACTTCATTGGACTCACCACCTTATTAGATCCATCCATCACCTCTTTATCGGGTTGTTGGCTTCCTTTGTTGGTGGTCGCCAATTCTTCCTCCACCTAATCCGACACCGAAAGAGAAACCACTTTGTTCGAATAACCTATTGTTATAGAGATGGTTATCTTATTGCTAAAGTGGATACTCATGGAAATGTTGTTCCTTATGATCTGATATGGGATAAAGTTAAGTTGTTATCATCTGATGGGTGATACGCTAATGGGTTGATACGCTAATCCAGCCGATGCTTTTCCAAATTAGTCAATTGTGTTGATACATAGGATTTAGGCAAATTTGTAGTTTGGTTATTGTTTGGACAACTTGTCCTCTTGTTGTACCTTGTTTCTTGAAGAATTGGTGATTTTTTTTCCTTATCCAATAGGAGGAGGGGGTGGGGAGGGAATTAAATTTAGCTCCCAGCTTAGTTTTAAAAACCCTTACCTGTGAAGAAGATGAAGAAATCTGGTGTCGGAAACCGTCGAGGATTTCTCTCCGGCAATCTCTGTTGTAGCAGCACCGATCAATTTTTTTAATTAATTAGTATTTCGTAAATTAGGGTTTTTTTTTTAATTTTTTTTTTTTTTTATAATTAGGGTTTTCAATTGGGGGTTAAATTAAAGCATTTTCATTCATTTAAGAAGGGGCTTTTGCTCAATTTATCATTTAAAAGAGTGGGTTAGTTTCAATTTGAAGAAAAAATATTTTTTTTTTTACAAATATTAATCCAAATCCCCTTTTTTGCGCTTTTAAACCTACGGCGGTTGAGGCGTTGCGCCTTGCGTCTTGGTGGGAGGCGGTTGAGGCGCGCGCCTTGGAAGGCCGAGGTGTTTTCGCCTGCGCCTCGCTTCGCCTAGCGCCTACGCGCTCTTGAGGCGCGCTTTTTAAAACTAAGGCTCCCAGCATTCAGTTTTACTCTTAATATTTGTTTCAAAATTACATTGTAAATGCTAAGGCTTAGTGTCACTTTCTTACCATTTTGGTATCATTATTTAAGGCATGAGCCTTCAATTTTAGTCTCTTAGTTTAGTATTAATTGTGAAGACTTCCTTACTTTTTAGGATCACTTATCTTTACACTTAGCATCACCGACTTAGCCTTTAGATATCAGATTTTTAGAGTATGCACCGTTCGTATTTAAATTAGTCCAATTATGACACGGATTTTTAAAATGCAACTCTTAACTTATTAATATATTTTTGAACCAAATTTAGTATATAATCTTTTCTCGATAAGACCATAGGGAAACCTTATAATCACAATAGGAAACCTTATAATCACATATGATATAATCAGGAGACAATAAAGACTATGTTCAGCAATGAGTATGAACACCGTAAATTATAAGTTCAAGGTTTTTTTATTTTTACTTTTTTTTATGGAATACAAAAGTTCAATTCAAAGGGGAAGTTAGAGTTGGAGCTGCATAGTTAATGAAAGTTTTGCAAGGGGTCTATAAAATATCTTTGTAAAGGAAATCTATTTAGAAATTTGATATGTCCAAGATTTAGTGGTTTTTTTTTAGAGCTGTGAAGTTGTTGAAAGTTTTGCAAGGGGCAGGAGTAGGCTATAATCAAAACAAAATATCTTTTTAAAGGAAATCAATGAATTTTGATATGTCCAAGAGGTTTTGTTTTTGTTAGCAAACAATTTGAAATATGATAGATATCTATCAATCAATCAAAGCCTTAAACCCATAAGTGGGTTGGCTACATAAACCAAAAATGATTATTTTGTATAGTCATCCACAAAAATTTTCCTCCTCCATCCCTTACAATCAAATGCCTCGTGCTCATGTAAATCAATATACTTCATATCCTCCCTAACTCCTTCCACCCAAGTCATTTTTTGGTCTTCCTCTCCCTTGTTTAACCCCTCCATGGTCCTACTCTTCCACTCTTCGTACCGGTGCACCCTCGAGTCTTCGTCTTACATGCCCAACAGGCGATTTTTCCTTAGTTTGTTTGCAATGCCGGTCACATCTACTTTCTTGCGAATAACCTCATTTATGACTCTTTCTCTTAGAGTGTTCCTTCACATCCATCTTAACATGCGCATTTTCGTAAATTTATCTTTTTAATGTGCTCCTTAAAAGCCCAACATTCTGTACCATAGAACAACACTAGTCTTATGGCAGTCCGACAGAATTTCCCTTTCAAATGTAAGGGAATGCTTATACTCCCGTGGTCGCTCTCCATTTAAGTCACCCCGACTTATCCTATGAGCTACGTCTCGATCAATGTCACCATTTTTTTGGAAGATCGAGCCAAGATATTAAAATCCTTTCTGTTCAAGCTCACTACATACTAAATATTCAGTCTTACTCTGACTTAGCTTAAACCCTCTAGATTCCAACCTTTGCCTCCGTTGCTTTGGCATTAACCCCATCTTCAGTTCCATCCACCAAAACGATATCATCCGTAAATAAGATACACCATGGAACCTCATCTTGAATTCGCCTCTATTACTTCATCTAGAACCGCTACAAAAAGAAATGCAATCCAATTGCAATAGGAAATTCTTTTGTCAATCCTCCACATGACCTTACATTTGTTTTCATATCCCGATACATATCCTTAACCAGGTTCACGTACCTTTGTGGAATACCTTTCTTCAACATTGCCCATTGCCCACCTCTCTTGATATCTTGTCATGTGCCTTCTTTAAATTGATTATCAAATAGATTGCTTCCATAGTAGATCTTCCAGGGATAAAACCAAATTGGTTATTTGAAATGCTTGTGCATGCCCTCAACCTATGTTCATTCACTCTTTTCCAAAACTTCATTATGTGGCTCATAAGTTTGATCCCTCGATAGTTACATAGAACAATCTTTAGCGTCTCTTTTGTTTTTATAGACCGTGACTTAGGTGTTCTTCCTCCAATCTTGCGGGATCCTTGTAGCCTCCATATCTTGTTAAAAAGGTTTGTCAACTAATCAATACAAATCTTATCTAAAACCTATACACATCAAGGCCAAACGCCTTCTTAGGCTTCATCTTCTTCACTGCAATCTCCACCTCTACTCTCCTAATCCTCCGCACATACTCCATGTTGATTTCTTCATCACTCATAAAGGTATCTCCTGTCACAACTCCTTTACTTCCAATAAACAGTTCATCGATGTACCCCTTCCACATGTCCTTAATGTCCTCATCTTGTACTAGAACAAGTTGATTCTTATCGTTGACACACTTTACCATGCTAATATCCTTATTTGCCTCTTTTCTTCTTTTTGTCATTTTATAAATGATATTTTCTTCATCCCTTTTCTTTCGCTTGGCGAACAATTGCCTTTGTCTTACTCTTAATCTCCTTATACGTTGCAAAGGTTTCGTCGATTTTCCAAAGCTTAATAGCATTCCCTTTTTTTACTTAATTACTGCTTTCACCTCTTCATTTCACCACGAAGTATCTCTCTGAAGTTCCCCCCCCCCCTTGATTCCCCTAAGACCTCTTTGGCCACTTTCACGAATTTGTAACCAAGTCATGTCTGGATCCAGCTCTCCATCCCAACCCGCCTCCTTGATTACTTTTTCTGTAAAAACCTTAGCATTTGCATCCCTTAGAGTCCACTATCTTATCCTTGGCTCTTCTTATATCTTTGTCTTCTCTTTTAAACGAATAGTCATAACCAAAGGCCGGTGTTTGGTGACCACACTCTCCCTTAGGATGACCTTGGAGTTTATGCAACTTTGTCTATTCGTGCTCCTTGTGAGCAGGATGTCTATTTGTGTTGCATTTGCTCCACTCCTATTGGGAATCCCACTTCTTAAATCAAAGTGTTAGCCAAGATTAAGTCATATGATTGGGCAAAATCTACAATAGCCTCACCACCTGCATCCCTCTGCCATACCCAAAGCCTCCATGGACACTGTCGACGCCATCTCGACTTACCCCAACATGCCAATTTAAATCACCTCCAATGTATAATTTTTGTGTGTGGGGGACCCCTTGTACCACCTCATCTAAGTCCTCCCGAAATTGTCGTTTCTCTCAATTTCAAGATCATAAACACTATTAACATTCACAATCTCCTTGCCACATAGCAACTTCACCTTTATCAACCTATCGATAGACCTCGATTACTTCTTTCGACAACCTCTCATCAAGAATTACACCAACTCCATTTCTAGCTCTACCATTCCTAGTCATGTGGTTCGATTCTTGTCCTACGTACCACATCTTATACTCTAAAACCAAGCCTCGAGCTCCTTCTCCTGTCCACCTTATCTCTTGGAGGCACATGATGTTTACACGTCTTCTCTTCATCACTTCTACTACTTCTGCCGATTTCTCCGTTAAAGACCCCACATTCGAAGAACCAATCCGTAGACTAGAGTCCTTCCTCAGGCATTGTGGCGTGTTGTTTTTGGGCGACGGGCTAACAACCCTTGCATACTTAACTACACTTGGGTTGGGAAGTGCAGTGCGTCACTCTGTTAGGAACGCCCCAATGGCAAGCCCTTGCTCATTTGGCACCACACTCGGGCAATGTGGCGTGTCGCTTCCAGACGACAACCTAGCAACCCTTGCATATTTATCACTACACCCGGTCTGGAAAGTGCAACGCATCGATGACCCGCGAAAATATCATTTTGGCAGATTTCTCTAAAAAGTTTGTGATGAAACAATACCTTGATAGCCACTGAGTTTTTAGGTCAGCAAGGAGATAAAGATGTTGGAAATAAGGTGAAGTGACAGAGAAGTAGGAGAGATTTTGGATACACAGGGAAGATAAGATAGCTAAAATCATACATGTGGTAATATATAATTGAGTGAGCTCAATGGTTTGTTTTCTTAATCTAGCTTAAATATGTCCTATGTTTTGAAGTTGAAACCCCTTTGGAGATTTTGGCTGGAACAAATGGTTGACTTAACCGAGCATTTTTGTGTTTTTTATTCCACTCTCTACTTCCCACTCCCTTTCTCGCTGCGTTAACATAGCTTTGTGAGATATTGTTTGAAGTTAAAGTGCCAATGGAGCGTAAGGGCCATTGCGTAAGTAGTTTTTCGTTAGGGTAAGATTTTGACTTGAGGGATAAAAGCTGCTACCTCCTATCAATGTTTTTTGGAGAAGAACAAAAAACAAATTTAGTCAAGCAACGTTGGCCGTCGACTTTAAGGAGACAACAGTGAGGAAGAGGAAAAAAAAATAGAGGAGTTACTTATTTGTTACAGTTTCCATTTTGAGGTTTGCTTCCAAATATATTTTTCCTCATTATAGTTTTGTTGGACAAAATTATGTGTGCATGAGAGTCACATGCATTTTAGTATGCCACGAATCATTTCATGTTTTAAGCTTGGTGTTTACATTTTTCGTGAATCATTTCATATTTCTAAGTGTTAATGAGACGGAATTGTTATAAAGTTTTAAATGAATAAGTTGAGTGATTCTATGCTTCATAGCTGCTGTTCTTGATGTTGACTCCTAGAATATGACTTTCTAGTCACTTTTGTTCTCTTAGTGTCTTCTATTCTGGCCCAATCTTAGAAAGTAATTTCTTTGTATTGGTTTCATGCGGAGGTTGAAGAGTTTAATAACGGGGCATGCTGTTATTGTTGTGTTCCTGATTAAAGTGGTCAAATTGACATGATTATCTTTATCCTCTTTGACAAATTTGTTCCACTTCTCATTGTGTTAAAAAAAATTTCAAGCTGTTTTAAAGTCAAAGTCCTACCTTTTTTTTCCTTGTAAGAAGTTTCTTTGGTAGACTTACTGTGAATTCTTCATTGTGAGATTGCAAGTATTGTTTGAGGCTTTTTACTTTGCGTGGGGAGTATGAGGCTTTCTCTCGCTTTGTGCAGAAATGTTGCAATTCTGTTTTTATAGTCCTGAAGGGAATAGGATAAGTTGTTCCAAATTAGTGATTTTGTGGCATTGATGGTCTATGTTAATATCTGTGTACAACTTGTAAAACATTTTCATGCTTTGTGTCCAAGATGAATGGTCAAAATGTCTACGTACGTACGTGAGATGAAATGAAGAGTAATTTAGTATGCGGTTAGTATGGAATTCACGAACCTTCTCTTATCTAATGTGGAATAGAATTACGTATTAGGCATCTTTATGGTAGTGGTTTATTTTGGCCTAATTTGTAATTTGTTCAGATTTATGATATCTTAATGTATACAATTATTTCTTTATGGGTGCCTTGTTGGGACCACATGGATATTCTTAAATTGTACTTTCCAACCATTGAATTTGTTATTGGTAGCTCTTATTACATACCATTGATTGGTAGCTTGCTTGGTGAATTGTCCTCTACCATTTGTAATTTTAAAAGTTGTCAACAAAGCTTAGCATAGATCTTCATCAGTATCACTTAAACTTCTCTTATCTGCTTAAATGCTTTCCTTTTTTTACTCTCTTTTTGCTTCATTAGGAAGTGAGAGAGCTTGAGACTTGGTGAAACTGAGTTGAGCTGAATGTTATATTATTCATGTTTAAGCTCATATAACTTAGTCGATTTTGAGTGAGCTCAAATATAATCAAGTTAAGCTCAGTGAAGGAATTTTCTGCCTTTCTCTATCATAAACCTAATGAATAGCTGACATTTGTATTGTTCTATGAATCATCAAACTAAGGAAATGTACGAAGTAAGGCAACTGGGAAGGATGTTTAAAAAAGTATATTTGATGATGTTTAGTTGGAAGATTTTATGGTGGCCTATAGTTTAGTCTACTTGCATCAATTTTACCTACAATTGCTTTTTAAAATATTCCCTCCGCCTCATAAAGAACTAATTAGTTTCCCCTGTATCACTATGCTATCTCTTTGTGTATCTTGGCAAATCAGTTATGGTTCTGTTGAATGAAGAGGATGAGGATATTAGCCATGCATGGTAGGATGGCTTCTTGACCTGGCCAGGGTACCTGGCTGTGTAGTGTAATAAATTTGAGGGACAGGGATTCTGAAATTTTGCATCATGGTGAATTTGGTTGTGATATTGAAAATATCTGACGTGGATCATTTTGAGGATTTAGGTGAGTTGGAGATATTTGGGTAGTAGTTTAGGAGTCTTGGTTTTCATTGGTGAAGGAGTTTCTAAATAAATATTTTGGCCTATATGGATTTTCTGACTTATCTTTTTTAGAAAGTTTTGGAGAGTGAATTTGGAAGATTCAATTGTGAGAGTTACATATGGGAAGTGAAAGGACTGTGCAATGGTATAAATTTTTTATGTTATCTTATTTATTAGGCTGTATCGCACATTTGTACATGGAGGTTTTTTTTCTAAAGCATATTTATAAATAATTCCTCTGTTTCCATTACAATGCAAAAATTTGATCATCACATTTGACCATTATTTTCAACTAGTGAAAGTTACAAAATGTATATTGACTGTATACATTTAGGCTATTCAAACAGCATTTTACGTAGTAACATTTGATATTATAGTATTATTAAAAACATGATCAAAGTTTGTCAAAAAAGTGCAAGTCAAATTGCTGCAATTTTAAGAAAATGAGAATAGTATGAAATTGCTTGATCTGAACTTTCTGAAGTTGAGAAATTTCAAAGAAATATCAAAATATAGACGTTGGTTTTCAATTTCATCTTCATTCTATCAAATTTGGAAGTTAAGCATAATAAAGAATAGAGGATAGTTCTGTTGGGTCATATTATTTCTATCATGTGTCTGTTCTCCATGCTCATTCATCTTGGTTCAATTCATTCTAGAATTATGTGTGTTTCGTCTTTAATATCTAGCAGTGCCACCCATTAGGTCTGACTGTATTGGTTGAGCAGGTATCCAATTTTCTCTTCAACAAATGTTGTTTGGGTGACTGTAAGCAGCTTGCAGTACATTTGATGTTCTAAGGATTCAGATTTTAGGAGTAAACCTGTGATTTACAACAATGGTTTGTTAAATTTTCAAACCTGGCAATTATTGTTTTCTTTATTTCCTTGGTATGGAGGCCAAAGATGAATGGTTGTTTTTATTCCATATAGACATATAGTACAAGGTGATTATTACTTGGGCTTAAATACTTGGTTGGAGTTAGACCTGGCAAACGGGTCGGGTCTATTTCGGGTCAGCAAATATTTAGGTCGGGTTCGGCTCGGGTCGGGACAAATTCGTGTCAGCACTTCTGGTTAGTTCGGGTCGAGTCAATTTTTAGGACTAATTTTCGGGTCAAGTCAATTCGGGTCGGGTCAAGTTTGTGTAGGGTCACCAAAATAAATTCACTTAAAAAAATAGTTGGAAAAATAAAGTAAATCGTTAAAAAAAAAAAAACATGAGTACCTATTACTTAGGAAAGAAAGAAGCCCTAAACTAAGTAATTAACCATTTCACCCTATTCACTTCAAAAATCGGGTCACTTTAGGTCGGGTCGATTCGGCTCAATCAATTCAGGTTTAAATCGGGTCGGGTCATTTCGGGCATCGAATCACGTTCGGGTCAACTCCATTTCGGGTTGGGTTTGGGTTCGGGTCAGGATTGCCAAGTATAGTTGGAGAGATTAATGGTGCAAACATGAAATAGTGTGCTTGTCCAGGCGGACAGCAAAGAAGTATCTGGGCAAGTGGGCATGGGCACGGTCGGTATATTTGTATCTATATGGGGGGAAAGCCATAGCTCCTTGTTCGTTTAATCGTAACCTACCTGTGCAAGGCTCATTTCTGACCTTTTGACTTGTGGATTGTTGTATATTTTATAACTTTTTTTATTATTATTTTTTTAATTTTCTTTTTTTTTATTTATGTACTACTGTTTCTTATTTGATTCATGTTTTATTCATAATATGAAGTTTTTTATTACCAAATTTAAGTAGTAGAGCTTATGAGAACATACCAATAAAACATCCACATAGATCTTTGATCCTATTTATGCATGAATAAGTTCACCTTGTGGGTAGTTCCTTGACTTCCTTCCATTTACCCTTCAGTTTTACTTTGCAGCATACGTCCTTGAGCCCTGACTGTAAAATGCTTGTGATTGTTGGAGACAATCCTGAGGGCATTTTGGTTGATTCCAGAAATGGAAAGGTATGTGTGGAAAGTGCTGGTTAGCATTTTGTTGATGTTCATTATTTTCTCAAGAAGCAAGTAATTGATAAATGATTTTGATCTTTGCAGACTATTACCCTTTTGACTGGACACTTGGATTACTCGTTTGCATCAGCATGGAACCCTGACGGTATCACTTTTGCTACCGGAAACCAGGATAAGACCTGCCGAATTTGGGATGTCCGAAACTTGTCAAAATCTGTGTCTGTTCTCAGGGGCAATCTGGGAGCTATCCGGTCCATCCGCTACTCATCAGATGGCTGCTTCATGGCTATGGCAGAGCCGGCAGATTTTGTACATGTATTTGACGTGAAGAATAATTATGAAGAGGAGCAAGAAGTTGATTTCTTTGGTGAAATATCTGGCATCTCATTTAGTCCAGACACCGAGTCTCTTTTCATTGGAGTGTGGGATCGCACATATGGAAGCCTGTTGGAGTATAGTCGTCGTAGGAAATATTCGTATTTGGATTGCTTAATTTGAGGCTCATTTATCTTTGTCTGCACCCATTAGGTGTGCATGCTTTCAGTGAGGGAGAGAGAGGAGAGAGAAGAAAGAGAGAGGGGGGGGGGGGGGGGGGGGGGGCTGAGGGTGTCCTTGTATATGTAGTATATGGTCACACATAAGTGACTTTGGTATGATTTCTTGTATATTTTTGTTTCCCGAATGTAATTTGAATAATGTGTTCTGATCAAGTGGGAGGGATGTACAGAAGGCTAGATAGTATTTTTCATTGCAAGAACATAGATAACCAAGATATACCCAAGGCAAAGTTATGGCCTTTTGTACCTAGTGGAAACTTAGTTTTTTAACAAGATTTTTTCAGGCATTTTTCGCCAAATTTGCTCAACTGTATTGGAATGATATGCTCTTTGAACTACAATATGGGTTATGAATGCTGAAGGCTAGATAGCATTTTTATTGCAATAGCAAATATAGGAGAAACCAAGTCAAAATTATGGTTTTTTTTACAACATGACATAAATTCTACATAGTGACCCTCTAATATTATCTTTTTTTTTTTTTTTTTTTTTTTTTTTTTTTTTTTTTTTTTAAGTTGTGCCCCCTCTTTGGAAATAACATATTATAATCCTCTTTTACATTTAGTAACTATAAGGGGACCTTGCCATTATGTAGCTATTAACGGGGTTATGTTGTTTTTCAATCATCGTTAATAGGGTTCACTCTACACCTATAAGTATTTTTTTTTTCTCAATTTTCGTGTTGAAAAAATGTTCGGTTTAAAGATTTTGGGTCATTTTGGTTCTTAAGAGACAAAACTGAGTTTGGATTCAGGATTATATATATATATATATATATATATATATATATATATATATATATATATATATATATATATATATATATATATATATATATATATATATAAAGTAGTGAAACGAGGTAATTACATTATTTACCGCTGATTTCGAACTCAATTTAGACACTTCAGACATTTAATGTACTCCCTAAGTTCCTAATACAGTGATAATTAAGAATGACATGAGAAAATAATGCTTCCAATGATGTTATTGATGCTTAATTTATTTCATATTTCTGTTTTAGCTCTTAATTTTCAACTTTTAGGATGATCTAATATACTACCTCCGGTTCTTATTACTCGTAGCAAAGGGGTATTATTTGTGAGACATGAAAAATTCCTTAGTTGCGAGTAATAAGAACCGGAGGTAGTATCATATAACTAATATATAAAGTTAAACTTTTAGCCAGGTTACGAGTCAGCAACACTTGGCGTTCCTTATATACACATCGGGTATCACGAAATTACTAGGATCTATCATTTTTTTGTGCCCTTGCGCAAAGTTTTGGATTCGGGTCAACCCAACGGGCTTTGAACATTTATTTTATTTTTTGCTAATTTTTTTAATATTTTTTTATTGTATTAAATCGAACATTTCCAACAACATTGTTATTAGTCATTACATGCCTACTAGATATCAAATCGTTACAAAAGCACATCAATTCCTAACTAATTTTGTAACGATGATATATTTTAAAATTTGACATATAGATTAAAAATTTATTTTAAAATTCAATAAACAACCCGGGCATCGCACGGGGCACAAACCAGTATATATATAAGGGGAGTTTTTTCCCGAGTTTTTAGAGAACCATGTACGATTTAATTTTCTTAACACGTCATGTAGGAGTATAAATTTTAGTTTTAGCCAATTAAATGAGAGGTTTACAAATTCTTTTAGAATTACATAATTCAAATGTCACATAAGCAAAATTGGCGAATGAGATTTTAAAGTTTAAATTAATTAAATATACTATATTAATATTTATTATGTCTCTTTTTTTTTTCCTTTTTAATAAGACCTTGTGATTTGCAATTATATACAATTATTTTTATGGTTGACAACTGGCTTAAATGGTTAATTAACATTCCTCCTTATAAGTGTTCAATAAGTCTTGTGTAAGGCGGGTGTACGTTAAATTTATTGTAAAACGGTGAGTTTGAAGGTAACTTTAAGTATTATTTATGGTAACTTTTTTAAAGGGTAACTTTTAATTTGTCGTTGGTTTTAATTTTATTTTAATGTGTAATTTCTTATATATTTATGATTACATACTGTAAAGGCTAATATGATTAACATTATAAGATTTTGTAAGATAAAATTTATTATTAGAAAAATAACAACTTTTGTAGTATAAAAGGTAACTTTAAATACTTTTAATATAACTTAACCTGTTCTACAATAAATTAATGTACACCCACCTTTTTTGAGAATTTCTGATAAGAGTTTAATTGGAAATTAAATCTTGCAACATAATATTAGATTTTGTTAATTGGATGGAGAGAGATTTAGCAAAAGATTAGTTAAAGAAAAGGAAAAATGAGGCTCACAAACAGAATTAGGCCCCGTTCTTTAAAGCTGCTCTGCTCTACTCAGATCAAATTTTCTCTGCTCTATTTTCAAATAATAATTAATAATAATAATTAATATTTAATAATAATAATATAGTATTGATGATAATAATTTATTTGTTTAAAAAAATAATTATAATAATTAATAATTATTAATGTTAATAATAATTAATATTTATTATTCATAATAATAATTAATAATAGTAATTATCGATAATAATAATTAATGATTTAAAATATTAAAAATTAATATTTAGTAATAATATTAATTAAGAATTTCTAATAATAATAACAATTCTTTCAAAAAAAAATAATAATAATAACAATTACTAACAATTTCATATTTTTTGAAAGAAACTAATAACAATTTCTAATATTTATTTAGCATAATAATAACACTTAATATTTTTTTTAGGGAATAGTAATACTTAATTTTTTTTTTTTTTGAAAAGCAATACTTAATAATTAATAATTAGGGGTGTCCATTTGGTTTTCGGTTTGGATTTAGTCCAAATTCGATCCAATACTAATATAATTCGGTTTTCAATTTTCCAATCCGATCCGATCCGAATTTCTCTCCCAATCCAATCTGATCCTATCCGAATTAAAATTCGGCTATTTGGATCCGATCTGAAAATTCGAATTATAATACATTATTTTTTAGCGCCTAATACGATTATAAAAATAAAACTTTAATATAAATACAAGTCTTCAAAATCATGATTAAAATAAATAGTTCAACATCAAGTCATTAATTAATTAATACAAAGTCTCCCTAATTTACTTTATGTAGTAATAAATATTTGAGCTAAACTTCAAAAACCAAATAAATCCATATTTTTACAAGCTTAATTTACAATAATTCGGTTCTCGATTTGGATTGGATCCAATTAGGGTCAATTGGATCCAATCAAATCCAATCCAAAAATCCGAATTTTCAAAGAATCTCAATCCGACCCGATCCGATTTAAACTTCGGATCCGATCCGAATTGATAATTCAGTTTGGATTGGATTGGATTTCGGTTTTAATCCGAATTATGGACATCCCTATTAATAATAATACTAAATACATAACAAGCCACAAGCGTCACAAAAGAGTCAAATGTCAATCATTGTAGCCACTTGCACACTACATAATTTTATTCGGATGTATAAGCTTGGCATACCAATCATTCAACATGATGCGAATATAGGAGTAGCAAATTCAAACATGTATGCACAATGGCGCAAAGATAGTATGGCCAAATTTTGACATCGTATAGCACTCCGAATTTGGAGAGCTAATCGATCGGATAGCGACAATGAAGGTGATAACAACGAAAATCAAAGCGACAATGAAGATGATGAAAATGACGATCATATGGAAGTAGATGGTTAATTCACCACGATGTTAAACTCTTATCTAATTATGTTCCTATTTTGATATAATTATTGTCAAATTATAATAATTATTGTTAATTCACCAAGTTGTAATAATTTGAAGATGTCAAATTATTGTCTTTTTCTTTCTACAATTAACATATATTAAATATGGTACCCATTTATTTATGTTTTCACTCACCTAAATCAATGGTATGCACATAATAATAATAATAATAATAATAATAATAATAATAATAATAATAATAATAATAATAATAATAATAATAATAATAATAATAATAATAATAATAATAATAATACTAATGGTAATAATAATGATGATAATAATAATAATAATTAATAATAATAATAATAATAATAATAATAATAATGCCGAAATCTGCTCTATTCAGCTATCCTAAAATCTGCTCTGCTAAAATCTAATCTGCTTTGCTCTGCTCTGTTGACCCCTGCTCTGCCCAGAAGCTCAAAAGAATAGGGCCTTAGTAATCCTGCTTTTAATAGCTAACCATACTCTTTTCTTTTTTTTTTTTTTTTTTTTTTTTTTTTTTTTTTTAACAAAGGTAGTAGTAATTCACAAAAATGGAAAATTAATAGATAGTTGTTCACAAAATTTCCTAAAACATTCCAACAATATTTTAATAAGGACATTTTTCCCAAAATTAAGTGCCCTTATTCCTTATCCGGTGTCCCAAAATTAAGTGTCAATTTCAAATTTTAGTTTTTGTATAATTACCTACAAACCCCCACACTATACCTATTAATCTACTAACCTTCCCTATATACCCTTTAAATTTAGTGCACACATGCACTATGTATAAACCAACAGATAAATTAGATGTACTATCATTCACTAAAAAAACAAAATTTAATGATCTTTATAACTATTTACAATGTACTTACACACATGATTTTATACTTTTCTTTACTTTCTTTAATTTTCATTATAGAAAACATGTACTTAATTATGGGATGGAAGGAGTAGTAATAAAGTAAAAAAAAAAATTCATAATACCCAAATGCAGAAATGTAAAGTTAATGGATCCAACTCACTAAATTGGTCAAAGCATCTCGTTTTTGGTGAATATTTTATTTGTCAAATCTCCGTACTTAAATACTCTGTATAAGTTTTAGGCTTTGTTTAGCAAATGGCTGTTGGCGGCTGGTTGGTTCACTTGGCTTGTTTGACCAGCTGGAATGTTTGTATGCTTATAATGACTTTTGAAATTGGTTGTTTAGTAAATTAGTTGTTGACTATTGGCTGTTTATAAAATAATTTGTAGGCCAACAAAAAAAGCTACTCAAAGCCGCTTTTTGATTTTGGCTTAAAGCTAGATTTTTCATTGACTGAAAAGCCAATTACCAAACACTTTTTTGTTTTGCTGGTTGACCACATAAAAAAGCTAACCAAAAAATCATTTACCAAACATGACTTTGTCTTTACGCATCTCTATAATTTTATCCATATCATTATTAAATTATTAAAGAATAAAAGCGTTGGATAAAGGTGAGAAGTTAATCTATGTTGGGGTAGAGATTATGGAGTTAAGTATAATACTAGGGTCTAACCTTTTCATTTTTTCACCTTTTGGGAACTCCCACTTTTGTTTTTGCCTTTTGGAACATGTAGTTAAGTTTCCGGTCATTTAACCCAACTTAAACTCACCTGAGCAAAAATGAGTCCCTTATTTCAGTTTTTATCCAAAAAAAGTTAGTTCCCTCATTGGAATTTGTACAAAATAAGCGAGTCCCTTCATTAATATAAGCATGCATATCCAAAACAGGAGTATATTATCTAAATATTCAACAGAAAATTTATTCCCAAAAATTAAAGCTGCATCAATATTCCAACTAGCCGTTTAAATTGAAAAAAATTAAAATCCATAAAAGCAGTAGCAGCAAGCCTTCAGTCCTTCATATTTCTTCTCCAATCTCTGCAAGAAAATAGTATAGGAATGGCTAGTAGTTCCAGAAGGGTTACTCGAAGAATTTCAAGAATAACCAGAAATCCTTTTAGGAGATTTCATACATGCCAAAATTACATAAAACCTAATATATGGATGTGATTTTTGGGAGTGGATTGATGATGATTATGAATGGGAGGTGAAAAATGAAATGATCAAACTGATACAAAGCAATGACAGGCTGCACGAAATGAAAAAAATCAAGAAGAATCATGTTTCATTTTATAGGATTGTAATCTTAACTCTACTTATGGTGATTGTTGTAATGTATATGTATAAGTGAATTAGTATTTTGAAGAAAAATACCTTGTTAGTACCTTTGAACTGTTGTAGTAGTTGATCCGAGGTTGGATTGTGTTTGACTTGTCTGTGATGTATGAATTGGTTGCAAAATTTATCAATAAAAGCTTAAGTATTCACAAGTTTGTTGTTGTTTGAATTTACAGTAAGTACAAATAGGATGATTTAGCTTACCATTGCAGGTTTGATGTACCCATTTGGGTAAGTATAGGAACCTACACCCCTCTGATGCATGGGCAGGTTCACCTGACTTTGCTGGGTGCTTGGAATGGCCTAATCAGACTGCTGTTGTGTCTGTTTTCTCTTCTTAGCCCCTGCAGCTGATGACTCTCCTGTCTGTGATGCATTCTTGGAAAACTTTGGAGGGGCAGGCTGTTTGAGTGGCAGTGGGCATTTGGTTCTGTTATGCCCTGGTTCCCTGCATTTGCTGCACTTGTGATCTTCCCCCTTTTTGGACAACTTAATACCTTCAACCTCACCAAGTGATGGCTAATTCCTTTTAATAGTTGGCCTGTGCTAAACCTTTTTCACTGGTGGTGCTTGAATTGGTGCATAAGGTGATTCAAGCCACTATTAAGGATCATTCAAAGGCTTATGCCTTTAGCTAGGTTTCTTTACTGAACCACTCAGAGACATATTCCTCAGGATGCTGAACTGCCTTTCATATAGTTGCCACAACATGATGGCATGGTACACCACTTATTTGCCATTCCAAGAACAGGGTGCGCCTCCTCCAGGCCCTACCGTATCATCTCCCTCCACCTCCTACATGTGTTCAAGGCCACGGCCGTTGAAGCAGGCTCGAGCTTTGTGAAAACATGAAAACGAAGGACATCGAGGTGTAGCAAAGGGTGAGCATACTCAAGTCCATCCATTTTACTCCTACAATCACCAAACACAACAATTTTTTAAAGATCTAACACTAACACTAACACACTGTTTTCAACTAAATCCTAACCGCAATTGATAATATCGACTAATGACAGCTTAATCAGATCACCAAACACATAAACTAAATGTACACAACTACGAACACATCCAGCATCTAATTTCAACACAAATTTGCATAATTGAAGCACATGTTTCAAACCCTAAAACCTATTTCAACCTAGATAAAAAAAACAAACAATTTCGCAAAAAAAAAAAAAAAAAAAACATCCACAGTAGTAGTTTAGGATGCTTACCTCACTTTCCTTGCGAAATGTTGTGCGAATTACCAGATTTGGGAGCCACCAAAGAAGAAGAGGGAATTTGCAGAGCTTTAACAGGGGAGTAAATGAGAAAAATGGCGCCTAAAATGAGTAAATACCCACAACATTCTAAACGGTGTGTTTGCCTTTTTTTTTTTTTTTTTTTAAAGAGAAAACGAATGATTTTTAATTTGGACCACTCATTTACAAAGCTTGCAGCAGAAGTTTTGCCTTCCCCGTGCACACGTGTCCGTCTTTTACACGCCCCCATCCAATTATCCTGACTTATTTAACCCAAGGAACTCACTTTTTGGCTGGATTCTACCCATGAGGTCCCAAACGGTAACAAAAAAAAAAAAGTGAGAGGTTCTAAGAGCAACTCCAATGGTTGTAGCTAGGGACTTGCTTGCAATTTCAATAATTCCCTAGCTACTAGCTTGACCATTGGAGCTAGAAAATTCAATTAGCTTGGCTAAGCAAATTAGCTTTGCCAAGCTAATTTGCTTGAGAATTAAACTTTCCAAAATAAAATGTTCATTGCACCAATTAAGCTATTCCCATGTATTTTCTATCCAACACCTACTACTAAGCTAATAGCTAGCCATTGGAGCAAAATGTAGCTAAAATGATAATTAGCTTAAAAGCTTATGTGGCATGACAAGCTAATTTTCAAATTAGCTTGTCATTGGAGTTGCTCTAAAAGGTGAAAAATTAAAAAGGTTAGTCCCCAAATTTATACTTAACTCGAGATTATTTATGACAATAAGGATTAAGAATTGGGAAATTACCGTTGAAGAATGAAGATTGCTTAACATGGTTTGGAATAATGATGGAATAGTATAGAGATAAATAAAATGGAAATTAAAGTTAGAAACCCCAAGAAAGAGAGAGGAGGTTGATGGAGTTGTTGGTAAATAGTTGTAATAAATAAAAAATTCTGATAGAGCTGCATCCACATCATCATCATCATCATCCCTCCACAAAAATGAGTATAGTAGTGTTGAGTAATGGTGAGTAGAATTGTCATCAGAGATGTTGCTGAGAAAGATGTGGGAATCAATAGTGCCTGGTAATAGCAGCAGCAATCGAAATTCAGCAGCAAGAGTAACAACAGGCATAGGCAGCTTGGACGTTTTACCCGAAGATGTGCTCGGAATAATCCTGAGAAAATTAGGGCCGGAAGACGCCGGCAAGCTTTGTGTGGTTTGCAGAAGCTGGAGACGAATTGTGATTTCTGACAATCGTCTTTGGATAAATTTCTTCCAAACAAACCCTAATAATTTATGGGATTTGGACTCCATTTTCTTCTCTGAAACTCATTTGCCGCGCCAGTTGTCTGTCTCTGTTCCTGTCTCTCTGATGCATCTTTATGGGCAGCGGGCTAAAGTGCCCGGTGCTGTTATTGTTGACGGTATGGTTAACTATAGTCACCCTCTTCCTTTGAGTTCACAAAAATCAATTTATGATGAATCTTCGATTTCAGGTGGCTCTGGCTACTGCAAGTTCGGTTGGAGCAAGTATCCGCGTCCATCTGGGAGATCTGCCACCTTCTTGGTCATCATCCTTCCTCCCCCCTTCTCTCTCTTTTTTATTGTTCAACTAATTTCCATTTCTATGCAGGAATTTGGAAATATCGAAGCCCCAATGTACTCTCGACTTCGTCATTTTTATGCCACCATTTACAGCAGGTTCTTTTCTTCTTTCACCATCTGTTTTTGCATATATACTATCTCAGAATCTCACACTGCACAACTTCCCCTGTCTTTATTCTTTTATGCTTAAATGCTTACAATAGGATGGCTTTTTTTTCATGTTTTTTTTTTTTTGTTTGTTTCTTTGTTACATAACAGGATGCAAGTAAAATCTACTGCTCAACCCATTGTTGTTTCAATCCCTATCTGTCATTATGATGGTAATTCATTTCATTTCTTGTCTGCTAAGTTTCAGAATCTCCTTTAATCTGCTTGTAGTAGTACAAATAACAAACAATTTTAGACATTACATTGGTTCCTGTAAAGCTGTAATGATATTCTCCAGAGCTTTGAATGAGATAGCTTTTGTAGAATTACACGACTAAAATAATTAATTGGTACATAAAGGTAAAATGGTCTATACAAACAGTCTTTTTAGTCTATAAGAATAATGAAAAAAAATAACTAAATTCATTAATTCCAATTAACCTTTCTGACTATATTTTCCTGTCATATGCAGACACAGAATCTGCTAAAGCATCAAGAAGGCAACTTAAAGGAGCAATATATTCAGCACTTTTTGATATGAATGTGCCTTCTGTTTGTGCAATAAATCAGGTAAGCTCTTTTTTTTCTTTTTTTTTTTATTTTTATTTTTTTTAAAATTTCATTGTTCCTTATTGTTACTTTATAGGCAGAATTCTTATTAGATCATGCAAATATGTTTGTTGATGAATGGGATCACTAACACTAATACATTTGAGAGGAAATTTCCAAGTTTGCAAAGGACTTCATGGTAAATTGGTAATATGGTCTTATCCACATATAGCTTGTTTCCTTCGTACCAAATCACGGAACCAGCTTACAAGGATCTAATCTTTCTTAGATATAACATTATTCCTCTTGACAAGGGCGGAAGGAAAATTGAAATTGAAATATGAAGATTAAGAAATCAATGGGTTCCTTACACTAGGAATTATAATTCCTCTCATATGGCTTCTTCTTTGTGTACATGGATGTGTGCGCATGCAGGGTATTATGCATTAATGCATGCTGGGAGAGAGAGGGGGGGTGGGGGGGAGGAGGGGGTTATTATGCATTGTATTGACTGCTATATGTTTGTCTTCTTTTTATTCCTATACTGGTTTATATGTGGAATTATCTAGGCACTTGTCATTTTATCTTAGAAAGTACTCTTTTATTATGACTTATGAGTGTACAAAATGATTATATTTTCTTATTTATGCAGGCTACTCTAGCATTATATGCTGCAAGGAGAACTTCAGGAATTGTGGTTAACATTGGTTTCCATCAAACATCAGTTGTGCCAAGTATAATATGCTGTCTTCTAATGTTGCATCATGCCTGTGCTATTGCTCACTGTAATCTAGTTTATATGTGCTGTTTATACTGTACCTTTTTGTTTGAGTATTATGGGATTGAACTGGCTTTCAAGATTTAGTGTAACTCCCTAGCTATTCTCATTGGACATAGGCTATTACAGATGTATACCCTCCTTAGAACTCTTTGGATATTTTTATTCTTGAAGAATTAAGATATCTTAATACTGCTTTTATTATCGAGTTGTGCAGTCTTCTAGTGCATAGGTTTAAGAAAAGGAACACACAGTGATGTGCATCTTTTGAGCTCTTCTAACAAAGCACCAACCGTAACATGACCTGCGCTTAAGAACCTTAAACTCCTAAAGTCATGATTATGGTTTAACATCTGGCTGATTTGTATGTCCCCTTGGCTTGACCTTGAGCACCATGTGTCATGTGATCAGGTTGCTGTAAAAAAATTGACAATTGCGATCGCCCAGCCTACTCTCATTATTGTCTTGCACTGATGACCAGTGACATGCACCACAGGAATATAAAATCACAAGCATCCAAACTCTATACATATGACACAATCCTGGTGTTCTAAAATTTGAGTTCTTATGTCTTGGTAGTTGGTGGCCCAGATATCCGTAGGATACCTATACATGAGCTCTTAAAACTTTTTTTTCCCCTTTTCATTTTTTAAGCAAGTCCATGTAACTTAGTTTCTTTTTTTTTTTTTTTTTTTGACTCCCTAACTCGGTCTGCATGCATTATTCATCTCTATCCAATGAAGAAGAAGCAATTCACCGAGTGACAATTCATGTTCAATTCCAATTTGGAAAGACAATAGAGGATAGTAGTTCTACAACTGCCCTAGGTGAAATAGAGGAGCCCCTTTTATAGAGCTACCTTTTTTGCTCTCGAGGATATTTTGGGACTATTGAGGTTGCGAGACATAAATTTTGAAAATGTTGTTGCCTGGGATCTCATAATGGCCTATGGGACATAAGTGATATAAAGGCATTTCTATTAAATTATAGGGGTATGTTTGGTTGGAGGAGATTCGTGGGTTGCATGATTAATGGTGCTAGGTTTGGGCCATTTGGCTACTGTTCCAAAGGTGTTCAGATTTCGCGCAGGATAAGCAGTGAATGGTGAACAATTTTTAGGGGCAATGTGTTTGCGTCATGAGGAACTTAGAGTCAAGACATTATCTTTGTTTACCTTCTGTGTTCAGCCTTGGGAGCTTATCTTAGGTGTACTTTTGGCTACATGTATCTAAGGTTGGGATCCAATGAGAAGTTTCTTAAATGAAAAGGATGAGAAGCATTAATGTGCATATATTATTTTCTAAATGTGAATTTTGACCTGAAACGAAAATTTATGCACATTTTGTACAAAAAATATGCACATTCGTTAAGAAAATAGTTATGTGGGTTCTTGTTTTTACTCTTATATAATTATATAGATATTTAACATATAAAATATGTTTTGAGATGTCTAATTTCATCCTTATTGCAATATTACTAGAATGTGAAAGTATATTGCTACTGAATTTTGACATGTCAGCATTCAACATAATTTCTTATTGCTCGCCATCCAAATTTAGTTTTTCCTTTTATGTTGAATATGTAGTTTGTAATGGTGGTACAATAATGGACTCGGTCCTCCAAAGTGTCACTATAATGTCATGTAAACAATTCCATAATCCTGATTGAAATCTACCAGGGATCATATTATCTTTTTGCTACAAGATTTGTATGCTATATCCTGTCTTCCATTCAATTATTTCTCTCGTGGATCCAATCCTTGGTGATTTATTAATTTTTTTATTAAGCTACTCTGTAAAACTAGATTGCTTGACCAACTCTGCTAATGCAATGTTCCATGATCTTTTTCTTTTACAGTTCTTCATGGAAAAATAATGCGCAAAGTGGGAGTTGAAGTTGTTGGCATGGAGGCATTAAAGCTTACGGGATTTCTTAGAGAGCAGATGCAGCAGCAGAACATTTATTTCGAGTCTTTGCACACTGTTCGTGAACTTAAGGAGGTAATGTTTATAGTATTATACATCATAATTTGTTCTTCCCATCCCACTTATTTCTAGAAAGTGCAAGTCTCTTTAGGAGCAAAAAAAAATCTCTCCATAGAGCCATGACAACATGGGAATTAATTCAATTAAAGGTCTAAATGATGAATTCTGTTGTAGTAAAGAAAAAAAAAAAAGAAAAAAGTTGAATTCTGTCTAAATGCTTCACTGAAGGATAAAAGTAATCTCACAAAAATCCAGGAATCTTTTTAATTAGTTGTGTGTTCACGCTGAATAGTGATAGTAGAAAAATGGTCTATCATAGTGTTTTATGGAGCTCCACTGATAAAAATCTGTAGCTCTATTTGCTCTGGATTTTTTTATGTTTGTCTCTATTGTAGCATGTTGATTAGTTAATAGTTTGCTCTCCAAAAATTTTTTTTTTTTGGGGGGGGGGGGGGAATTGAAGAGACTCTTTAGGCAAACTTTTCCATGGATCTTATGCTCCTCCATGTATGTGTCACATAATATATGAATGTCTGTTTCTTATCCTGGAATATGATTTTGTTTTCCCCTCATTGGTTACTGTCTTACTGAAGCATTATTATTCTTGTAGAGTTGTCTATATTGCAAGAGATCTTTGGTGATCTCATGATAGTTGTCTCTTACAGAATCTTTGTTATGTGGCTCTTGATTATGAAGCGGAACTTTCTAAAGATACACTACGGTCTTATAAAGTACCTAGAGAGGGTGTTTTTGCACTGTCTAAAGAGCGTTTTCAAACAGGAGAGATCTTATTCCAACCACGTCTTGCTGGAGTGTAAGTGTTTCTTCACCATCATTGCTTCAAAAAGTGAGAGTGTAATATTAATTGCAGATGGATGTGGGAGCTATCCTTTTTTAATTGATTTATCAACAAATTAAAGGGTTGCAAGACATTGCACATTTGTAGTCTTGCTCTATTGTTTGTTATAGGATAAGCATACATGAAGTACGTCCCAATATAGCATTTGAAGCATGATGTGTAGGCGGATTGACTCACCAAGTTCTTGTTAGAATAGTATCCACACAAGGGCAGCACTTTGCCATCATCAAAGCAAATCAATTTACATGGCCCTTTGCAGCTGCAGATATGCATCTAGTCCAGTACATTATCACTTCGATAAATTATTGACCAAACTCATTGTAAATCAGGCACTTATTATGAGATATATGCACACTACATAATTGCAAGGTTTTTTTTTTTTTTTTTTCTTTTTTTTTTTGTGAACTCCAAAATTAAGATGTCACCAACCTACAACTCTCATTTACCTAATTCATACTCATGTTTCAATAATTCGAAACATAAATTCATTTACACATAAAAATTGACCTTTATATGTGGATATTCCTATGAGGCAACACAATCTTGAGAAATGTACTGTGCCTGGCTGTTAGGATTCTCAATCACATAGAAAATCCAAGGTTCCCATGAGTGCCTCACCTTGAGAAGTGGATCATCCAAGGCACAATATCATGCCGTACTCCCATTATCCCATTCAACCAAGGTTTGAAACCATGGGATAAACTAAAATACAATTAAACCTTCTATCTATGTAGAAATGTGCTTTAAATATGCTTTGATGGTAGTTTGACACTAGGCAAGTTGAACCAATCATGGGGTTTAACTATCGGAGTATCGGCTTAAGTTTTTAGTTGATTTGCTCCTCTAACATGGCATCAAGAGATAGCGTGACAAAAAGGTCACAGGTTCAAATCTTATCCACCCTTTTTCTAGTGAAACATATAACGCCGGTATGGTGAGACCCATGCTAAATTCACACTTCTAGCCCAATGGGCTGTCATTTCTAGAGTATATAAATCAAGCATAGGCTTTAATTATCAGCTTAAACTTATATACGGAGTATACAATATACTCTATTGATTATATATGTTCATTGTGTATTTTTACTTGCGCTTCCTGTTCAAGATGGTCCTAAATTTCATTTTATTTGTTTGTCCTTCTCATCTGCCAATTTTTTTTTTTTTCCTGTTTTATAATACTGCTTTGAGCTATGTCGCAGACGTGCAATGGGACTGCACCAGGCAGTTGCACTCTGTATGGAACATTGCCATGCTGCAGAACTGATGGGTGATGACAATTGGTTCAAGACAGTGGTGTTATGTGGTGGAACTGCTTGCTTACCTGGATTAGCTGGTTTGAGTTTTCTTGACTGTGAATTGTGCATTTGTGCGTCTCTGTAAATGCTTATATACACCTGGGTTTTTCTAACTATAACTTGTTTATTTCAGAAAGGCTAGAGAAAGAATTGCACGAGCTTCTTCCTCTGTACTTAACAAATGGAATTAATGTAATTCCTCCTCCTCATGGCGTTGATTCTGCCTGGCATGGTGCCAGGCTGATAAGCAATGTAAGTTACCATTGTATTTTGACACATTCTAGAATTTTATTCTTTTTGAATGTTTTTTTTTTTTTTTTTTTTTTTTTTTTCCTTTTTCCTTCTCTTGTTAAGACTGTAGACCTGTAGTGCTAGTATTAAAATTAAACCTGAGCTCTCCAGATCTCATAGATTCTTATAACAGATGGACCCCCCCTTTTTTTTGGTAGTTGAGCACCTTCCCAGGAGCATGGTGCATGACCAAAAAGCAATTGAAGCATAAGTATCGAAGGAACCTTTTAGGTTCATGATGATGGCATGATAAATTGTTGGGAAGTTACAATGCCTTATATTTTCTCGAGTATGACAGTCTGTAATCATTCACAGCAACCAGGCTGAACATACGGAAAGTTGCAGGGTTCATTGATCTCAACTTAAGTGGTCTGAATTCGAAATAAAGTACTTGCTCCATACTAGTGTGTATAACAGTATAAGTGTATATAATATACGAAGTAAATGGTTGTACTATGTAAGAAGATTGGCTTTTGTATGCTTATCTGGATGAATTGGAAATGTATAGCAAGAGTAAGATAAAGAAATTTATATAACATAAATGAACCAGTGGGTTACATGCGTACATGATTACAGACAACTGCAAATAGCCAAAGATGTGCATGTTTTTCAATAACTCAACACAAAAGTAAAGTCGAGAAATTTGAAGCAGAAGTTGAAAGAATCAAGAAATGAATAAGCGGTACAAAAATAAAAGAGAGAGAACATAGATCCAGTGGTGAAAAATGGTTGGGATAGCGGCAGCAGAGGGAGCGGGAGCATCATGATGAGGGGAGGACTGAGATGGAGTGCACTCGAGACCTCGCTTGCTATCACGGCACTCATTGGCAAAAAGGCCAGGAGGATAGTGGCCGTAGAGGTTGATGTAGCTGAACAAGGTGGTGGCGCAGTTATTGGTTTGGTCGTTGAGTTGATCAGTGTAAGGGCATGCGAAATCCTTGAAAGCTTCACAGCAGATGTTGGGTGGGTATTTGGGGCCTTTACATCTGCTGGTTATGATTGTGTAGTTCAAGTTCTCAAAATTGATTGGGCAACCTGCATCCAAGGGTTTTCGTACTCCATTATCGATACAAGTATATGATATATTTAGATTATCATTCTAATAATTTACCAATATACCTTGCTGAGCTTGAAGAAGAGTGCGAGCTATAGAAAGGCGAGGGTGGAGTTGATCTGAAAGGGTTTCTGTAAAATCAACAAGTAATTATTTAGGAATAATTACACTAAGAATAATTAAGAATAGGGAAAAGGGTAGAGTGGTAGACCTGTAGCAGAGGCAGAAGCAAGCAGCAAGAGCAACAAAATGATGGGTGGAAAGAGATGGGAACTATGGACGTCAACTTCTCTCACCATTTTTCAGCACTTGGTGTTTTTTCTCTCTCTTCAGCGTGCTAGAAAATACTGGAAACATATAAAGGGTGAGAAAGAATACTTAATAGTCAATACTAATACTCCAACTCCAACTGCTGGATTCCTTTTCAGTTCTGTATCTTGCTTCACAGCTTGGTGAACGCGTCGTCGCCTCTTTTTTAAGGAGAGTTATGCCACCTTACCCATATTTCTCCACTAATCATGTATTAGTCTCGAATTGCTTGAATAGGTAATTCAGTTAGTGTTGTTAATCCTAATTGCTTTGTTTTCCTTCCCCATTTACTTGGTGTTATATTGTTAAAGGTACCTAGTGTCCTTTTTAACTCATTAATAGGTTTGCCAGAATTTATTTGTTTGTCATCCTCCTATTCATTCTCCAGGTTCAAAAGAAAGTAGAATACATAAATAGAATGGTGTATTCCTCGTCGCATGCTCGCAAGCAAATGACAACTATTCAAACCAGCTAGATCAAATATGGAAGTACCTATAGAAAATTTTGATAGGAACTACTCCAAAGATGTAGTTTTTTGAATAATTATCCGTTGTTTTTTTAAATTTGTGAACAACTACCCCTAAGATGTCTTAAGTTTATATAGCACTACTTATTAACGGATTTCATTCAATTGAGCCGTTTGTAGGGCCCATACCTACATTTTGTCACCCAATTAATTCCCTTTGTAATTACCTCTGTCCTCTCTCAATAACTTATCCTCCATTTGTTCTTCTCTTTTATCTTTCACCATTTTTATTTAATCTAAATGAATCTTAGATAAGGAAATTTTTTCCCTCTTTTCAACAAAAACCCTTTTCTTTCCTCTAATGTGTTGTCTTTCTCTTCCTATTTATAAATTAAAACTGAATTCAAACCCTAAATCACCCCCAAAAAAAACAGCAATTTTTTAAATTCCCTAAACCGTAATTATGCGCAATTTTTTAATTTTTAAAATTCCTAATTCAATTCAAACCCTTAACCCTAGACATTTAAATTCCCAAACTGAATTGAATCTATAAATCCTAAATTAAATCCCTAATTATATTATTGAAGTTAATTAAAACCCCTGAACAATTAAATAGGCCACGATTACAACAATAGCTTAAAACATTACCTGATTTGGTGAATAATTGCTCAACTTTTGAATGTTAGATGAGTTTGGGGGGGAGAAAAATAATAAGACTTTAAATAAGTGGGAAAAGAGTTAATTGGGTGGTAAACCGTAAGTGTGGGCCCTACAAACGGCTCGATTGAACGGAATCCATTAATGAGTAGTGTTAGACAAACTTTAAGCATATTAGGGGTAGTTGTTCACAATTAAAAAAAAAACGGATAATTGTTTACAAAATTGCCTATCTTTGAGGTTATTCCTCACAAATTTTCCTATAATATTGTCTCGTTATAATAGAGGAGCTAGTAAGGCTCATACTTTGTAATACATACTTTTATATTATTTAAACCGTTGTAAGAAAAAAATGGTCAAAAAATTTTGGCCAAAAAGTAAAAATGGATGTCAATTAACAAATTAGCGGTACTTTAAGGTTATAAATTACCATTTTTATCTTATAATAAAGATTGTAATGGGCAAAATGAATACTATAAATGACTACTTTTGGCAATTTTCATTTTAATAAATCAAACATTACCTTTTTTTTTAAAAAAAAAAAAAATTAATTATTGATTTCCTTCTAATAATCAATTTAATATGAATGCATTGAGCAAATGAGATTTCTCTTTAGTAATAGAGGAAGTGCGTATAACTAATCAAGTCGGGCCAACTTCTCCAAAAAGTATTCATTTTATCGTGTTATGCTTATCGTGCTAAAATTTCTTATAGAACACAGTTTGTCCAACATGTGGATTAGTCGCAACACAATTGATATTATTGTTCACCATATATGGTAACTATTGTAAGTTGTTTGGAGCCATAACCTCCTAGTAGGTTAATAAAGTCTTGAGAATGGGTTTGGTTTAATTATGTGTCTATTTCAAAATCCTATTCAAGAAATAAGGGTTGCAAGTGATGGTTTTGTTAGGTTGCAAGTGTGACTTGTTATCCCACATCTATAACTAATATTAAAGTAGCAACCGGTTATATCATTCTTTCCTAAAACTAGACACATGTCAGATCGTCATTAAAAATTTTCCCTCCAAAAGTATAAATGATGTCATCATGATTTTTTATTTGATTTAATTAAAATTCTGATGAGCTATTTTATTATTAGTTTCAATTTTCGAAAATAGTTTATCCATCTAATAATAATAATTTAATTTTCTTCCTCGCATAGCCCTTTTATTATTCAATTTTTATATGAACTCTAAATTTTATTTTTAATATTTGATGCATTATTTATTTCGGGAATTTTTTTTTTGTTTTTAATTTTGGTATGAAAAAATTAACAAATTTTTTAAAAATTTATTTGTTCCAATCATGCATCGCACGAGACTAATCTAGTGGAAAAATTAAACAAAGAACCACTAGTTTATAACCTAAGTGAACTACCCTTTCTATTGTCATATGGTTTTGGAATAGAATCTCACTTGGACCTGGGTGTGGGTTTTTCTCTCCTCCTTATCTTCCCCCCATTCCTAACAAGTGTAACATAGACAAAGGTTGACCATCATACATCATTCAACCTCGATTTAGCCGTTGCATTTGTGGGTTATTTTTTTTAATAATTTTTCCCACGTTAAAAATTGTGAATCCATCTTTTTATTACTTAGTATCTTGCCTTTATTTATCTCATAACTATTTTATCAAACTCTACATCTTAAATTTGCTTTCTCTATGCACTCACCAACCATAACAAGTTTCAATTATCAACTTGGTTTCTCAATGTTTGATTAAGGTGTTGAGAATCATTCATTAGGTTACCAAACTCAAACCCACTCTTACCATTGTTAGGGCTCTTCAATAGTACGTGTGCAAGGACGGAGGGGGAGGGGACCTGGTAAGGCATGTGCTCCACCAGTGTTTTTTTTTTTTAAAAAAAAATATTTATTTTAAAGTTTGATATGTTTTTATAAAAAAAATTAAAAAAAAAAAAAAAAAACCTAACAAGATCTACGCAATTAGCTATGGATGCATATTGTGATAATTCCTATGCATTTTGTTTTACATTATATTGACCGTTTTGCCCCTAATCAATTGCAAATCCCATGTAATCTATAATCATGCTATTCCCTCTGTATTTAAATTAGTAAAATGTTTTTCTTGTACACATATGTCAAAGCAAAACTTTAACTGATAACGGTTAATTTTTGAAAATTTTATGGCAGAGGCATACATCTAGACTTTTAATTTATTTTTTATTTTTATAAAAAAGAAAGAACAAATAGATATTTTGTAAAAAACATATACTCCCTCCGTTTTTAAATACTTGCTTCATTTCTCCATGCGCGGAGTTTTAGGAGAAATTGAAAAAAGTAATAAAATATGGAGGTAGTGGGGTAGGTTGAAGAATAAAAAATTGTAAAAAGTAAGAGTAGTTGAGAGAATTGGAGAAGAGTGAATATGAAATTAATAAAATACACCCTCCGTCCCTTATGGCCAATTTTAAGTTCCAAAATAATAGTTCCATTTGCTTTTTTCAAGTACCATTAATATTAATTTTTTACCAAAATTTCCTCTAATTTGCAATAATATTTGCGCAAATTTAATTTTCCCATGTAAATTTTGTTTTTCCATATATTTTTATGGATAATGATATATGTAGCCCTTATGGCTATGTATAAGCATTAAATATACTTTCCAAAATGGAGTTAAGTTGGGAATTCATAACAAAATCATGCGTAGATCGGTGTAATTAATGTTAATCTTTCCTCAATCTTTCTTTTTTGAGTTTCTTATACATAACCCTAAGGGCTATGTTTATCATTTTCTACTTTTATTACTTTCCCTCTTTACTGTTTTGCATACCTAATGTAAATTTACCATTCCAATGTACTTTTACTACTTATTTATCTGTTATTAATTCTCGTGAAAATTGCCCATAAGGGACTTTCATTAAGGGACGGAGGAAGTATAATTTATATTAGGTCCACTAGTTTAGAGAAATGAATTAAATATTGTAAAAACTTTCTAAATAAAGAAATGGAGCAAGTATTTAATTAAAAACGGCCGGAAGTGAAAAGTGGAGCAAGTATTTAAAAATGGAGGGAGTAGCTGTATTGTAAAGAACAACCAGCTTTGTAAAATTGATAAGAAAATGATAATATTATTTAATGAACATTATTTATATATACTAAACTCTAAAGACAAAAATAAAAGAACATCCCACAATAAGCAATGAATATTATGTCACAAATAAAAGTATATCATACTGACAATCAAAAAAATGGACATTTAAGCAGTTTATCAATATATTTAATAAAGATCATTATCCAGTAATAATGAACGTATGAAAAGAACATAGTATTAATGGTTAAATGTAAATTATAAACAAATGAAAGTACATCATGTTTTCTGATAAAAAAAACACTAGTTAACAGTATGTTTAGGGATGTCAATGGGGCGGGGCGGGGCAGATGTTGGTCTTCCCATCCCCATCCCCACTCTCGCCTAAAATTTTCATCTCCATCCTCATCCCCGCGGTGGGTCCGAAATTCATCCCCATCCCCGCCCCAACGGATACAACTTCAAAATCATCCCCGCCCCACCCCCCACTTAGATATCCATCCCCACCTAAGACCCGCCCAATCCCCACCTCCCAATACACAACCCAACATAATTAATATAGGTTACAAAAAACAAAAAACAAAAAAAAAAATTGTTAATATTACCCACTTTTTAGTTATAATATTAGTGTATACAAATTATTATATCTACTACTTTATTTTACATAATTTTATTTTTAAAAAATAGTACATAATTTTGTTTTTAAAAATATATAGATGTGAGTGTGAGGTGGGTACAAAGTGGGGCGGGTGGAGCGGGGCAGATACAACGTAAATTCCACCCCCGCTATAATACCCGAATATTTTATGATTTTATATAATACATTTTATAAAAATAATAGTTTATTTTTATTTATTAAAAAAACTTTCTTAATCTCATTTTTTTTATTTTTGTGTTCGGAAAGGTTTAAAACCCTATTTTAATTTAAATATAACTCTTTATTTTTAAGCGTATATAAACTATTTTAACCTTAATAAGTTTTTGATGTATAATATTATGCAGCCGTTTTGATACAAAATTCCTAGCTTTCTCTTCTTCCTCTTTATTTCATTCTGTATGTTCGTGGGTTTATACCAACAACCTGTTATTAATCTTTAGAATATTTATCTCCCTGATCATCATGTGGTCAAACCAATTGCTTTTATTCCAAAGGTAATCATACGCATCTTTTGGTTGTTGTGTCATCATACCACGATTATGTTTGTAAATTTGTAATCTAATAGTTTGAAATAAATAAGTTAATCATATTTTATTTTTTTTTTTATTTTTATTTATTTTTTTTTTTTTATGCAAGTGTATTTGATGATCTGTGAATTCGTGGAATTGGAGTTATATTGATAGATATGTGATTCTCACGGCAATTTAGTTTATATGGCTTTATTTGATGTGAACTTTTGGATTATCATAATTGTGTCGAGACATTGTATTCGAATATACAGTATCATTTTGAGGTTATAGGGTAACTTGTATTATTTTTGGGTTGTGAGTTGATTATATTTGGGTATTTAGTATTATTGTCCTGTAAGATTTGAGATATACTATGATTGAATCGAGTTTGAATTGTTATATTATTTGAGAACCCGTGCCATTATTGAGATACTATTTATTAGTTTGTGAATGATTATTTGATCTATGAGATCAAAAGAGTGAACATTATTATTTTGTTCTTGATTTGAGGCTCGGCGTTTTATACCTTACTTCTTGGCATGTTGTTAAAGAGATAATGATCATGAGTTAAAAATGAGGTACAATCTTTATTATTATTTTTCTATGGTCCCCTACAGTGGGATTTGGCCCGTATATGGTCGGCCTGTATATGGTCTGGTTCAAGGTGTTTTCTGGTTATTGAAAGTATTCAAGTTTTTATACTTGTTGGTTTGTTATTCGAATTACCTCATGTCCAAGGCTAGGTATAGAACAAAGAGTATGGCACACTTATGGGTTATATGAGCTAATTGAGTAGAGATTCGTTTTATTATTCGAGGTTGAGTTTATAAAGGTTATTTTCAAAGTACAATATGTAATGTAGTTTTGAAATACATTGTTTAATTGATCTAGTAATGTTAATTATTATATTATTCTTTGTATTCAGATATGTGGTGATTACTCAGCTTTTGCTGACGTGTTACTTTGTTGTGCTATTTGTATTTGCGGCCATGTCTTTTTCTTATGGTGGCCCTAAGACGATCTATTTTGGAATTTGTCCTTAATGGTGAGCAGTCAAGTTTGTCTAAACAGGTTGATCAAGTGGTCGTAGCTAAAGAAGCTCAAGTGTTTCGATTAGTTTGTTATAACAAGTTTGTAAAGTTGTATAAATAGCTCACCTAGATTTATTGAGTTGTACAGTTGAGATTTTGTAAGCCTTAACACTTGATAGGTTGTTGAGTGTGGCGGTGATACCTCCATTTAGGTGTATGCTTCCGCAATTTTATTCAAAGGTTGTTTATTTTAGCTTTAATTCTTGTTTATTATTTGTTAGTAAATTGGGGGTGTTACACCCGCCCCATCACCCATGGCGGGTATGAATTTTATCCCCATCCTCGCCCTACCACCCATCAAACCAAGACCCATCCTCGTCCCACTAGGGCGGGGTCTCCTACTTGACCTGCCCCACTGACATCCCTAAGTATGTTCTTTTCACTCTAGAAATATATGTTTATTACATTATAATAGTATGTCCTTTTCACTGTAACTATATGTTCATTACATTTCTATAATATGTTCTTTCCGCTTTTTTTTTCATAAAACGTATGTATTATGCGTATGGTACATACCCCTTTACAAACCATGAATTATTTAATTATTGATAACTTGTGATTCAATATGATTTTAGGGTGATTTTGAACCTTGTTTACTTGATAAATTGGTATTTTAGTTCGCTTTTACACTATTATTATGCAATTTTTGTGTATCCTATGCTTCACGGGTTGTTAGTGTTTTTGTTGAGATTTTTGGTCCAAAGACCACCAATTGAAGCCTATGGATGATAAACCAAGTTTAGAAGCAAGAAAATGATGGAAAGAAGCCAAGACAAATGAGCAAAACCGAAGAAAAGGTGAAAACAAGGGCTTAAGAGACCCTGCACGGTCGTGCCAAACCTTGCACGTTTGAGCAGAGTTAAGCACGTCCGTACAGCAATCTGCACGTCCAAGCCCAAATTAGCAGCAAACTGATTCTGCAATGCAAGGCCTGCATGGCCGTGCTTAAGTTGGCACGTCCGTGCAGGATTTCCATCCCAAATAAGTAGCAAACTGATTCCAGCTCTCGGGCTCTGCACGACCGTGCATAAGGTGGCACGTCCATGCAGACGAGCCCGACTCTTGTTTTCTCCGTCCTTTTCATTTGGGGGTCTTATAAATACCCCCTTGAGCTCATTTGTACGACATCCAAGTTTTTAGAGCTTTTCTCTTAGTTTGTAATCTTAAAACATCAAAACTCTCAAATCATTAGTTAAATTTCAAGTATTAGCTTGGAAAATTCAATCATTTATTGTAGGAGACAAGTTCCACCATTGTTGTTCAAAGTTTGAAGCTTTTAGTAACTATTTCTTACTCTTCTCTTCTATTTCTCCTTACTTTGTTGTTAATTACTTGCTTAATTCTTATATGCTTAGATTGTTAATTAGCTTAATCCTTAGTTTGAATCTATTCATGAATTGCTTGAATCTTTAATTGCTTTAACTTCCATGGATTGTGAGTAGTCTAATTTTCTAGGGTTGGGTAAAACCCTCAATGTAGTCACTAATTACTTGTTGTATGTGCTGATTTGGTAATTGTTGGGTGTTAATTAGTTGAGCTTAAGTGGCTTCATTGCTTAGTTCTTGTATATGGCCATTGCTAGAACTATTTATCCAAGCTTTCTCAATGAAGGATCGAGAGATGAACTTGAGTTAACTACCTTATGCTTAATTGACTTAAAATGTCATGAGAATAGGAATTTCCAGCCAAGGGAATGCTTATGTCATCGTGATTATGCTTTAACACTTGCTTTATGCTTTGTAACCACAAGAGTAGGTTGTATTCATGATTCAAGTAATCCCTCTAGCTTGAGAAAGTAGTTGGGTGTCTTATATGACTTCCCCTATATCATCCCCTTACTTTACCTTGATTATTGCATGCTAATTGTAATTTGTGATGAAGTTGAGTGGTATAACCCAAGCCCTAGAATCCTCTAAATATTGTTAATCTCTTCTTAGCTTTAGTTGAATTAAACTAGTAGAAGTTACTTAAAACCAAACCAATTTCGACTTCATTTAGCTTATTTAAACGGTAGTATCTCGATAGTTGATTCAACACCTCTCTTGAGTTCGACCCTTTCTTACCCTTGCTATTAGTTAGTGAAACCAAGATAGGATTTATCTTTGGTAGGCTCGACGACGGCCTATCAATTATCAATAAGTAAAAATTATTACATTAATACATTATTCATTAAGAAGATTCCAACAAATACCCACAAAATTATTTATTTTTATGTATAGATCACAAACATTAATAAAAGTGGATTAGATAAATAGTGCAAAAATTCAATATATTTCACTTTTTTAAATACTAAGGGTGTAGTAGTGTCTAGTGGGTCAGATTCCACAATTGTATGAATTTAAATTATAAACTGATATAATAATAATATTAATGATTTTAAATTTCCCCCATATTGAAATGTTACTTGTCAATTTTGTGACCACTTTTGGTTCTTTTTAGTAGTGAAGGACTGAAGGTTGTTCATATTTTGCTCTATGACTGATATCTTTGGTATTTCTTTCGTAATGGTAGTCTATGTTAATGGGCCATTCTATTTATTTCTTTATTTCGTATGATTATATTGGATTATATTGTTGTTGATTAGTAATTTAGTATTATGGTCCCCCAACGCTAAAATCCTGGCTCTGTCACTGTACGTGTGGATCACACTAACCGTAGTCTGAGGTTTTGTTAAATTTGTAGTTTGAAAATTGTGATGCAGTTTCAAAATTGCAACGCAGTCTGCAAATGTGAGCAAATCACAGTTTGCGATTTCCAAAAATTTTAAACCGCGCTGTGAACATCCCTATAAGGGAAAAGATGGATGCAAAGAACCAAAAGATGAAAAATTATTTTCTGGAAAAATATTTTTGAATAGAGTACAAGAGAAAATCTAACATATGTATTATTTTTTTCCCCAAAATTATCGTTTGCAACAGTCAAGCATCCAACCAACAAAAGCAAAAAAGTATTTCAACAATAATAGTAAGTAACTAATTAACTATATATGTATGGAAGGAGAATGCTCCAATTGGAACAAGGATGCATCTTTGATAAGCAATGACAAACATTTTCTGATTTTCGTTAGCATAGAATTAGTACAATATACATTGATTAATAGTTAGTTTAGTGTTTTCCTAAAAAAAAAATAGTTAGTTTAATGTTTTCCATGGGAAAAAAAGAAAGAGAATTCATTAGCCTTTTGTTTTTTTTTTCTCTCTCTTTTTTTTTTCTCCTTCTCCTTCTACAACTACACTAAACAACTTCATAAGCTATGTGCAATTCCCCTTGGCCTCAACTAGCCAAGAGAAGAAAAGAAAGGCTTCTTTCTACCCGATAACAACTAACAAGAGCAGCCAAACAAAAGCCAAGTTGTTTACTGAAAAAAAAAAAAGAGGGGGGGGGGGGGGGGGAGTGAAATTTGCTTTAGCCTTTTTTATGTACTCTCACTCCCGTCAACAATATGGCCAAAGTAAAATCAGCAAGTTAAGGTGGCTTACTTCAACTCAAAAGAAACACCTCCTCCGCTGCAAACACAAACAAACGAACAAATGGCTGACTCAACATGATTCTAATACAGATACTTATTTCAAAGATAACAGCAGTAATTGGGTTGATTAACAATACTAGAAAGAGAATGAAAACATTATTGAATATAGATATTATCTCAGCAAAAAAGAATCGGAAAAATGACCTAAGGAGACATTTTTAGAACTATTCTCTATCCTAATGGACATCGTGATCTGAAGATACTTCTTTGAGATGAAAAACTATCTCTAGGACTAGGAATATATATGCATATCAATCCATATAACTAGTTAGAGGGTATAAAAAATAATAAGGCAATCATCATACAGAAAATTCTCATGTTATCCAAGGAACAATAAAGAAAAAGTGTAGACTTTGCAGCTAACTTATCAAAATAACCATAAAATTGCAGCTTGTAGAGTTAAACAATAGAACCTCTACTTTGGTTTGTAAATAGCTTTCATGATATATATCTCTTAAAAAGCCTTTAGGACCCGTTTGGTTTGATCATTTGATGTAAAACATTTTTGTGGAAAACATATTTTCAAGGGAAAACACAATTGCAAATTAGTTTTCCTTTGTTTGGTTGCATACAAAAAAAATAATTAAAGAAAAATCAAAAATAGGAGTGGGAATGTGAGGATGGATGAGAGGAAGTAAAAAGGACGAAAGGAGGAGGGATGAAAATGTGGCTTTCCTTGTTTTGTAAAGGATTTATCATTGATGATGCAATTTTCCATTTTCCATCATTGGGAAAATTGTTTTCTACCATTCACAAACCAAACAAAGAAAAGTGGGAAAATCATTTTCTATGAAAATAATTTACACCAAACCAAATGGAACCTTACTGTAAAGATAGCATCAAGGAAAAAGCTTGATCCAGATGTTCCCCCTGATAGCAAGCCACGAGGCACACAACTAGGATTGAAGAATTAAGTTTCTTAGGATGGGAGATTTGCAATATTTATTGTAATACAAGTGCTTGCACTGTTGCACAATAGTTCTTTTAGTAAGTATGACTGAGATAGTAGGCCATGTTCTTGAAGATCTAATATCTTCAATCCTAAACACCTCATATCACTTATCCAGCATTCTAGCCAGATAACCAAGAGCACATCACCTGGGTTCTATAAGTATTAGTATTGCATGTTTTAGAGACTGATTATCCAGAGGCAAGTAGCGAAAAAGAGCTACTGAGTTGGGAAGAAAAGGTAGTGATTAAACTAAGACACACAGCAACTTTCTATAGCTTACAAAGTAGGGAGGAAAAATTGATAAAAAGATATAATTAATAAATAAATAAAAGCATTATTAACTCACATGGCATTTGGACAGCTGTAGATTTTCCAAGAATGCAGCTATCTCAACTTGTTTCATCACTGTAGCATGCAGCACCTATAGTAAAAAAATAATAATAAATAAATAAAATAAATAAATAAATATTAAGGCCTAAATAAAATTGGTATTTTAGTTTCATCAATATATCAATTCTTCAGAAGAAATTCAATTTAAAAAAAAAAAGCATTTTTCTTACTCTCTTTGTTGTTTCAAGGTCACACTCAACACTCTGGATCCTATCCAAAGATTCCTGAAGCAATTGTTCCTTTTCTGGAGGGATAGCCGCCGGTCTTTCACTAATCTCTTCACAACGTTTCTCTATTATGCGAAGACGTTCTAGACAAGGAAGGACACAGTTTTGTCCATTCTCGTTCTCAATTAGTTGTGTGTGGTTCTCCGCTCCATACTCAGATAAGCTACATGGATGAATTGTGTTTCTCCTAGGCCAAAGCCTAAAAGGCACTAGACAGAGATATGTGACAATTCTTACAAGTAGAGACATAAGAGAGCTTGCGAGGGATCGTATATTCATGTTATTAACTATAACCTCGAACTTGAAGAGCCTATATATAGAGGAAGTACCTGCAGCATGTGAGAATTTGTCAAGTACACATTTTTAGCATACTCCAAATTGACAATAAAAGATAAATAAGATGCCAGCTAGTAAAGATACAGCAACTGAGTATAAATCCAAATAAGACAGGATCAGCCAATACATTAACATCAGCATCGTATATCTTACAGGAATTATTTTCAAGATCAATACCTTCAGAATCAAGTATTCTTGTAACAGGACCATCTGTACAAGAAGATGAGGTATGCGGTTTTCTCACCCTATCACCTCGGACCGCATTATCAGTTGCAGAAAAATGGGCATTGCGACTGTAGTACTCATTAGTTTCGGCAATTATAGCCTGCAAACAGCAAAGTTCAAGGTAAAATAAATATACAAGAATTGTGGCATGGGCACTACTCAATCATGCAATCAATCAATCAATCATGCAATGATATGCTAAAATGGCCTATGTTACTAGGGCTCTTCATTTTACATCAAGTACCCATGTCATATCATTGACACTCAGACATGGGTAGTACACTCGACCCTTCGTTTTGGACATATTATTTTTCATAAAATAGCTGAGTTGGACACAAGGACATGCAGCCATGTCGAACACAGAAAATGGCCATTGTAGATCTGCTATATGCATATACATGTTTACACAATCATGCATTGGGAGTAGATTTAGAGGCAATTAAGATAAGAGAACACACTTCTTCATGAACAGGAGCCAAAAAGGAAAATGATGAGCTCCTTCTTTCAGTAGGAGAACTAGAATCGTCAATATCTGAAGCTGATTCTGCTGCTGATTTACTGCAGTTTTTCCCCTGCAACCAAGAAAAAGAAAATCACCTTTAGAGCTCTATTAAAGCATGAAAAAAATATTATGCAGCACAATTGCCACAAAGCCCACAATAATAACATTCGACATACTTTTAATGGTAGTACTTGTACATAATATTCAAATTTCTGATCATGTGATACTTTTGTCATTTGCTTCACAAGGGATGCTTCTGCATTTTGTACAAGCTGAAAAGGAGAGAAAATTAAATTGCATGCTATATAATTTTAAAAGATCTGTGTTCATAACAACAAGAATAGAGCTCAAATATGTTTAGAGAAAGCCACATACTTTCATAATTTCTGGATCATTCCAGGGGCCTTTGTTAGACCTAAGGCACCCACCATAAACAGAACACGTACATGAGCCGCCCAAAAAGTCAGGTAGTTGGCTAGAAGAAGAGGAGGGATGGAGGGAGAAAGAAGGATAGAGAGGGTGAGAAGCTAAGAAAAACTAATAGATGTTCCTTCAAACATAAACAACAATGTAAAAAGCTCCCTGAACCTTGAATCTATAGCTTCCAGTAGCTTAGGGAGTGACTTTGTATCCAAAACCTGTATTAAATAAGAATATAGATCACATTTATGTAGCCCAAAATCATTATTCTATGAACTTAATGACATGTCAAGTTTAAGTTTATGGTAAGTCTTGCTTACTTTGACTATTATTGTTTTCCCAAGAAAAAAAAAATCCTATAAAATGACTAGGAAGACTTTGTGCATCATAAAACAACAGACGTTTCTTGGGGGTCAAAGTTAACAAGCTTTAAACCCAAAAATATAACCACTATGATGATGAAGGGACTAGAGGATGTAATAATAAAAATAAAAAGCAAACAAAAACTTGAAACTTACTTGAATCTTAACTATTGTTTTTGTATCAAGAAATTTCTGTGCAGCAGGCCACACCATCTTCTTGAATCCAGGACCAGCATTAACAATGTACATTCGATGTAGTGTCTGTATTTTCACATACAGAAAGAATCTTAAGAAACAAGAACCAGAAGAAGTGAGTATGCATTCAGAAAGAAGAAAGACATACCTCTGGGTAGTAACTGCTGTCAATCTTAGACATTGCAACAAGAAGGTTTGCAGTAGTCCTAGTAAAATTCTTCATCCCCTAGATGATGATACAAAGTATTGTAAGCTAATGAACATATATCAGGAACATTGATGTGAATTATTCTCCCTAAACTGTTGGGCGTTGCAATTGCAGCCATCTAATCCTTGCAGAATAAGTAAAGTAATAAAATGACACATACCAATCCTTGTACATCCAGGATTGTTGTAGTTGAGAAGATCCTTCTCTTTGCAGCAATGGAACATGCAGGGAACTTTTCCAGTATGGCCCTCTCAAATTCCTGGACATGGTATTTTAAGTAGCGATCGATAGTGGTGATGCGCATGAGCTTAGTGGGGTTGGCTTTTCCTAGTCTCTCGATGTATACTGGCCTCCCTTCTTTGTCAACTCCATGGTAACCCTGAGGGTAATACTGAATGACTTGTTGAAGCTCTTGGAATTGAAAATTCTACATCCAAGAGTGAAATGAAAAGTATAAAGTTGGGTAGGTGAGTGAATGTAAATATGTAATGTAGAGATGTGATAAGAGCAATGTAGAAAGGGAAAGTGCAGATGATTGATACCTCTAAAATGGTGTCGGTTCCAAATTCTTTTCTCCAGCAAAGCATTCCCTCCCACATGAGTATTGTGTTGTGAATATCAAAGTCTCTAGCCTTCAAGAACCTGAGCAAAGTATGGCAGTGATCAAGGGTTGCAGGCAATAAGTTGCGGTGAATTAGGGTTTGACGCAATGTGAAGACAGCAGATTCCTGTTTGGGATCCCGTATATCCTCGATGGGAAAGGAGGAAGGTAGCCTCAGATTAATATTCCTTTTCCCTCGTTTATCTCTATGATTATGAATATGATTCTGATTCTGATTCTGATTCTGATTCGAGAGTCCATCCTCAAGCCCTTCCAAATGAAATCAACATTCATTAAATTAATTTGCACATCTCATGGTTTGTTTATTTCAAATTCACACTCCACAAAGATGAAATGGGATACCTGACATGGGTTGATTCGACTCAATTCAATGAACTCCAATTACCTGTAGTTTGATGATTCAAACAGATGATAATGCATCACACATTGCATTCAATTTTCAATCTCAACCACTAGCATTTGTATGTGATAACAATAACAATAATAATAATAATAATAATAATAATAATAATAATAATACAGGAATAGGAATGGAAATCGAAATCACAATCGAATTAATTCACACAAATACACATACCTGATCGGAACCCTAGCTAGCTAGCTAGCTAGAAAAAGGAGGAGATGCCAATTTCTGGAAAACGAACAAATGCACCTTAAATCTCTCTCCAAACTTACCTTGGGTTTTAGACTTTTGCTGTCTGTCATCTCCCCTTTCCATCTTTTCTTGTTTCATTACGTGTCTTACAGTTCCCTTTTCCCATTATTTTATTATTAAAATTTAAAAGGAAATCTCAAAGATACGTACGACGGTACGAGTATCACTTTCAGGCTTCACCTACATTGCTACCGACACGACAGTTACCTCACGCCCGGCACTTTACCAAAACACCCGGGACTTACTAATATAATACCAAGTACACCTTAACATACGGATTATGATTGCGGTACTTGTTAATTGTATACATTCGGGTTCATCGTATACTCATGTATATTTTGTTCTTATTTTTATAATTGTTTTTCATTTAATCATCAAATAAACGGTAAATTTAACTTTAAATTAGTAGGGACGTAGGGTGTACAAAGTACAATGCACCCGGATATATGTAATAAATTTTACTGTAAAAGGGTTTTATTCTCATCACAAGCAACTAAGATCTCTAATTTTCCTCTACTTGCAAGGAAATATTCCTTACCTTAAAAAAAAAAAAAAAAAAAATTATTGTGATTTGTGGTATACTAGCAACCTTTTCATTACTTGATCTTCAATAGTAATAAGGCTTAAATTTATTCCAAAAAATAAAATAAAATTAGAAACAGACAATAGGTGGTGGGTGTAGCACAAACCCCGGCTTAAATGATCAAATAAGTTAATGAGATGGGACTTGTTATTTCCATGAAAATCAAAAGTGAAAACCCCACCATAATCCTTTATAATTTCCATCTGTCCAAACCCCTCCAGGTGTTGTAACATTTTAACTTTAATTTAACTCTAACAAAACATTAATTAAGTTAATTAATTAATTAGAATTTTTTGTTCATGACTAGAGAGAGTCCCCCAGAAATTTATTTTTGCCATTGAAAATTTCCGATCTTTTAGGAGTTATTGTGTGTTCCTGGAAATTCAACTATTCGAGTTTTATCCGTTGTAAATCAGGTAAACATTTAGAAGAAGTGAATGAAGAGATGGATGTTTCTGAAACTGATGATCCGATGTTGATGTTTTATAATCAGGTGAATATGGGAGGTGCGCTGGGTGTGGTTGCAGAATCACCAAAATCAAGTTATTTTCCAGAAACCAAATTAGAAGCTAAGATGGTTGAAGCTATGCAAAAGAGAGCTTCTAAAGGAACTGCCATGAAATCCTTCAACACCATCATTCTCAAGTTTCCTAAAATCGATCAAAGCTTTAGAAAATGCAAGGCTATCTTTCAACAATTTGGTATCTTTCCATTCATTTCCCCCTGTTTTTTTTTTTTTTTTTAATTTAATATCTTTGTTCTGATGTCATGTTTTTAGTCATACCAATAGTGTTGGTTCCTAGATAGATCTGACCTGGTTGCTTGTTTAATGTGATGGGATCAACTCGGAATCGGAAGATGTGGATAATAACGATGTGATCGATCACAGTGAACTAAAAGCTTGCTTCCGGAAATTAGAAGTTAGTTTCAGCGAGGAAGAGATTGATGATTTCTTCAAGGCATGTGATATAAATGAGGACATGGGCATCAAATTCAATGAATTTATCGTCCTTCTCTGTCTTGTCTACCTTCTTCAGGAGGATCCTTCTAAGAATCAACTTGTATCCTTCTGAACTTGCTTCTTACTTATTGTATACTACTCGTATATGTTCCTTTAAATGAATGAATATTTGATTGGCTGACTGACTAATTGATTTCGCCTTAACAATGCATCTCTTAGAAATCTCGTATGGGTTTGCCCAATCTGGAGGCCACATTTGAGACCCTTGTTGATACTTTTGCCTTCTTGGACAAAAATAAGGATGGCTATGTCAGCAAGACTGAGATGATTCAGGCTATTAATGAAACTACCTCCGGAGAACGTTCTTCAGGACGAATCGCCATGAAAAGATTTGGTCAGCATCCTCACCTCCTTTCTCTTTACTCTTACTGTGCATCATTAGTTTAGTATCTTCTACAAGTTTTATGTAATACCCTCTACTCCAAAACATTTTGCTTTTATGTGTTTTCCAATTTACAGACATAATCCTTTGTTACTAGATTTGGCTTATCTTACAGAATCATCATTATCTATTTCTCCTCTTCCCTTCCAGATTATCTGTTAAAATTGCAATTTGCTTAAGTGCGATATTGTTTCTTAATACTTGTTTACACCTGATATGGGAACAACCGAACAAGGACTCAATGCTTGACTGAATTTCATTAGGCATCCAGCAGTGGCCAGTGGGGATCAAGTGTCTCTAGCACCTTAGGTTACCCGAACTGAGTCTCTAAAACCATCACTCCTAGAGCCGTACAGGTGATCAGCCTCTGCAAGGACTAAGTTTATCTTGGTTGGTGAGAGATGTTAAACAGGAGACTGTGTTTGTGGCATTGATGTTTATTGAATTAGTGGGGCTTCCATCAACACTTTGTGTTGTGCAGCTGCAAGTAAAAGAGTCTTGCATGTTTAGATAGAAGCTTACTCTGCATTAGTAATTCCTAACGTGTGTTGTTGTGCTACTGCAGAAGAGATGGACTGGGATAGAAATGGAATGGTTAACTTCAAGGAATTTCTATTTGCTTTCACCCGTTGGGTTGGTATTGATGAAGCTGAAGATGAGGATGAAGTAGACGAGGATGAAGCAGAAGCTTAATTAATGCTTTCTCAGATCTTCCTTAGAATTTTCCATCTTATGTACTACCTTCAACAGCAATTAGTTAAGCTGGTTAGGTGGATGGTATTTGCACCCAGACTCTTGTTTTGACAGAATGTTGGAAGTGTTTTTCTTTTTTCAACAGCACACGGTTGTTGTCACATTGTACATAGCCCACTTGTTTGTAACGGTATGGCTTAAATAAGTATAGAGCATGTACTATCTGAATATACTTGGTTTTGAATTTCATGTTCTGTAATTTCTGCAAGCATAAAGTATGGGTTAAATTACAAGTTGGAGAGCAGCAAAGCCAAAGGAGCAGGAGGCAAAATCTCTACCCCCGTCCCTGTGGTTATAAAGCCATGAAGGTACTACGGAGTATTGGAAACAGCACAACTACTTATACCGCAGAATTTTCAATGCCTCCAAAACCTACCAAGAATGCTTCTTTTAGTTTTAATTATTATTTCAGTAAATATTGTTCCCATGTATGCTTCTGATTTATTCATTATCATTCCCATTTTAGACCTGGTTCCCTCATAACAATTCACAACCCTAGCTTCAAAACGAGTTCAAAGACATATATTAGGGCAAAAAAATATACAACAGGCAAGATCCCAAAAATATTATCAAACTTGAAATTTTTCCATAAATCAATCCATTCAAGTCTACAACTGCTACTAGACATTCAAACCCATCTATATGGGTAGTGCTTCTGCTCTCCACTGTAAGCACACCATATAATGATAGCTACCATTACCCTACCAAAACTTTCACAATATCATTAAAAAAATTAAAAAAAAAATAATAATAATAAAAAAAAAACTCCATAATACATGACTGAGGCAGATTTCTAACTAGCCTAAAGAAGCATACAAACGCAAGCCATCTAAACTCAACTGGTCATTCCAGAATATAAGCTATTATGACCTCAACCACCCAGACTAGATGCTAAACATGCTTGATTTACCATTACATTAAAAATAGAACTGGCACACTAATTGCACCAGTGCCCCGATGGCAGTTGGGACTTCAGAAGCACTGTGGCAGGTACATCAGCACCAGTAGCGTGGGAATGTCCAGTTTACCCTTCATAGCTAATAATTCTCCAGAACCCCACCATAATTTATCACCCCCGAGTCTTGGCCCTCTTCATCCCTAGGCTGTTGTGAAAGGGAGATACAGAACCAGACATGTGAGAACCATCTTCACGAAGTGTACCGTTTAGCATAGCTAACTCTCGCAACTGCTGTTTCTTGAAGAAGTCTTGAGACTCATCCTGATTAAGAAAGATGAGATTGTTAGAAAATCATTTAAGGTCCAAAAAATATAAGCATAACAAAACACAAGGTTCTGCTAAGTTTCGGTAGCCCCTAGAATAACATACCACAGGCTTGAGCAGATCCTCAAGTATCTCACGTGCTTGCATCAGGCGGGCATCAATTATTTCTACAGGCAATTCTGCCTCTACAAGTATGTGAAGGGGTTCATTAAGATGTTCATACCCTGGTTTTCCCCGCATCATATCCTCCTTTGATAAAAAAGATGATGCAAGAATTGTTGTGTTAGTATTTCTATACAAACTAAAATACAGATTATCAAGCAGTAAATTCTCAAAAAAGTAATTGATCTCAACACACTTTTAATACACGCAATACTTTCAGAAATTTACAAGGATACACAAACAGACTAATTTCACCATCCACAAACTGCAAATTTGTGAGAAATAATTACATCAATTATAAGTTATGCAAAATTTTCATTTCATTGAAAGCGACCGCCTTAAAGAATTATTTTCAAATGCTCGGTACAGCTTGACTAATGCTACAGTGAAATGACTTAAAATGCACAAAAATGACCATGGGTTGTTTTGGGGAAAATGGATGTCATTTTATTTGCTTGAATAAGAATTTTAGGTGTTTGGCAAAAACTAAGAATTCAAAAAACAATGTAATAATATCCATGACCTTAATGAATCTCAAAAAATTATTTGCCTCTAGGTTACTAATGTCTTAATCTTCCTTTAATCCTTTTATTAATACTCCCCAAATCAAGATATCATCATATATATAGCATATTAGAACTTTGAAGTTTGAAGTGAGGAAGAATTCTAGAGATCTTGCAACCTAGATGCTTATGTCATTCGTAAAAAAAGTAGCTAGAGAGTAGAGAAGTGCTTAGTGGTGATGGAGAGAGGTTCTGGGTTTGGTAGAGCTGTAGAGGAGGGAGAAAGAGAGATGATGAACTGATGAAGTTAAAAATAGCGAGGGAGTGGTGGTCCAAGATATAGAGAGCATTTGACGGTATGAAATTTAATGAGATTGTGTAAAATCAAATTTCAAACAGTGAAAGTGAATGATAAAGTAATCAAAATTATTACGTAACTAATACTGAGTAAATAAGTACTTTCTCTATTAAAATAGTTTTTTAAAAAAAATGCTTACACTAACACTAGCAAGCTTGCCAATGCACAACTTTAAACATATACTACATATAAAAATAATATAATATTATGATATGAAATAAATTATTATTATGAACACTTTTTATTAATTTCATCCTATTTCAATAAATTAGTATAAAGTTAGTAAATGAATAGTACAAAAATACAAGTGTTGCAATAGTTTACGATGGAATAATAAACAATAAACTATAGTTAATAATCTATACTAATCCATATTCTTGGATTCTACTCGCTTTACGTTTTCATCTTTTTCATACTCATTTCTAGGGACCTTCATGCCTAATTCATTTTGTATCCTCATACTATGGTCAGTTCACCTGGTGATCCGGTGTGATTTGATTTCTAAATTTGAACTGAACATACTCTATGTTAAATATCACTAGGGGATGCAATAATTTGACAGAAGATGTAGTTTTAAGCATAATGCTTATCGAAAAGAACCATGTCTTAGAGTTGCTAAGCAATACTTGCCAAGTTGCAATCATGTTTGTTATTCCCTCCGTCCCATAATACAGTTCCTATTTTCCTTTTCGGGTGTTCCAAAATGTTGTTCTTTGTTTCATTTTTTTCCTTTTTAAGGTGCTATGAAATAACTAAAATACCCTCATTTTTCAATTCCAATACACTTTAATCCTTTTTTCTACTATTTTTTCCCCTATATTGATTTTTTTTTTTTTTTGGGGATTTTCCCACGCATCCTTTTACTCCCATCATTTTCCGACTTCATTTACTTGGGAACTACTCCTTTTTCATCTCATTTTCTCTCTTCTCCTGTAATCTCCCACTTTTCACCAAGTACCCTAACGTTGACTCCTTTCTCTCATCAGAATATCAGATCCTCGAATTTGAAAGAGTATTCTCACCTATAAATTGTAGATTGGTGTATAAAGCACTCATGCAAATTAAAGCCCTCAAAAAATTTCTTAAAAAAACACTTTCAAAGCTAATTTGGGTGGTTGACGGGAGGCAGCAGATTTCTTGGGCTTGTATATGTATATTTGATCCTGCTATGTATATGTATGTATGAAGGAAGAAGAAAATGGAGTTAAAAGTAAATTTTTTTTTAAAAAAAAAATGGGGAAATTCCAAAAGCTTTTTTTGATTTAGTTTGAGAGGATTATTTGATTGATTTAAGGGCTTTTTATTTAAGCAGAGGAAGGCGAGGGAAGTAGTGGTGGTTTTAGGTGGCTGTGAGAGCCGCGTGGATGTTGGTGGTGGTTCCAGGCATTAGTGGTTGGTGGGGGCAGCGACAGTAACTGGAAGAAAAAGGAAGGGTTTTGCCTAAATAAATAAACAGAAAACGCAACCAAAAAATTTAACAGAAAACTCCAAAAGGTGCATTAATTGCAAACTTGTTTTATTGTACTATTAGTAAAGTTTCAAGTACATCACACACTGAATCCTCCCATTCCTTAATTCCTGTGAAATACTACAAACGGGAACTATACTTTGGGACGGAGGGACTAATTAAGACAGACAGACAGTGCGTATCATTCACATTTACATAGCATACAAGAAAATAACAGTTACATGTGACAAATTTGGATAGTCCCAGGGGTGCAAAAATCTGCTAAGGGCAATGAGCAAATTTTGGTTTTAGATCTGCCAAATCATCAATCTAAAGTGTGGTTAATCACAAATCCAAGCCAGATTGAAAGCAAATTTAGCAAATCTAATATTCGATGAATTATAGCATTACAATAGAAAATCTAACAAGTGATGAAAAGAATCTCAGTTTTTCTACTTCTCCCTAACAACACAATGGTACTTGATTGATGATTATGTAAACATAGCAACCTCCATAATCGCAATTGTTCCATGTTCCCAGAAAAAAACTTCCTATAAACATATCTTCCAAAAATGGGTTTGGGCACTTGTGCCAAAACATCTATTCATTTTAAAAGGCAATGAAGCAACATCTATTCTAGTGTTCAACATCCCAGTAAAACCATGTTACACACACAATCAGCACAATTGTACAAACATTTTCCAAATTTATGAACTTAAAACCTTATATATAAACATTCCACACAAATTAATAACTTCCTTGGAGACACCAAGTGCACAGAAATGAGTTACAGCAGCATGAAGGTAAATTAACACAATCATATATGACAACAGTACAGGAACAATAATGATTACCTTTGCCGGATCCTTGATGCTGCCACGTCCTCTGATAAGAACACGACAATCAGTAGTAGCTTCAACACGCTTGAGAGAGTTTCCTCTCGGGCCAAGCAGTCGCCCGACAAAGTTGTACTGCTACAGCGAATAAAAAAGGTACAATGAGATTGTGTTGTATAAGAAATATCATTCACTAATCAAGACCACGTAATCAAATCATATAAGAACCACACCAACTTCATACATTGGGATAGTTGTCAACAGGAATGTCCACCCTGATAGTCCTCTTCACAATAAGGCCTGACGAGTTACCATGAGAACCAAGCCAGTTCTGAGCTGAAGACTGGTGTAAAAGACCAGACATCTGCAAAGAAAGCTAACATTTGTAAATGAAATCGCACAACAAAAAAAAGGAATCATGTTCCCGATATCTAACAAAGGGTCCACGGAGATTTGGGAATATCTATTTAGGAAAATAACAAGTCAACATAGTATCAGACTCCCCACATGACCTGATGACCACATTTATTCTTGAACAGTGCTGGTACAGGTCCACAATATTTTCAGAAACCACCAGAATGCTCATAGCAGAACCTGATTCTGAAGTCAAGGCCATGTTTAGTAGAAATAATCCCACAAAAAGGTACTGAAGGGAGGGATCCTAAAGTATAGAGTCTGGAAGTCTTTTTTCTGACACCTCTTCAAATAAAATTTTAAATGGCTGGAATTTTATTATTGCATGGGCAGATTGATTTATGAAATCAAGGATAATGATTAGTATGCCTTGGGTTAAAATAAAAAGAATTATCCCTCTTCACAGCAGCAGTCCAACCTACACCTAATATTATTCCATAACATTGTTAGCTTCATCACTGCCTGTCATGAGAAGAGTGGATACGCTATCAACAAATTGTTAGCACTAAGATAAAACAATTGAGTCAGTAAAAATTTTTAAACAGTAAAATTTGACGAAAACTAAAGGTCGTGTTAATGGTCAGTAATCCGTACTTCTGATTGGAAAGGTGATGCCCATCCATTCATATCTGCTCCTCCATTTGAATATATTCCTCCAGAAGGCAGAGGCCTAGCATGTTCAAGCCCAGATTGATCTAATATTGAAGCATTCCCCAACAGTGTAGTTACACGCAATATTTCTGCTCAATGTCAATTTTCAATAACAGATGTACTAGTTAGCATTTGTTATATATTAGTAGGCAATTCACCACAAACACAATACAGTTTGCCGAGTTAGTTCAGCTATCAGACACCTTCACCATCCCCGGCCACACACAAATGAGGGGGAGGGGGAGAGTGAAAAGACAACTTTAGTAACAGAATAAAGGGCAAAAAAGTAAATATAAACTAATCATCTACATAAAATTAATCATTGGGCAAAGCTTCCAATGTCCCACATCACAAGCAGTCATTTTCCCAAACTCGCTCAAAGTAAATTAAGCATTAAAATAAGTAAATAAATAATACAAAACGATAAGTTCTTGAATGACTGACACAAGAGGTTATTCCAAATGATCCCATTATAGAGATTCAATGAGCACATATTCCATAAGAATATTCTCCACGAACATATATGTATATCTTAACCACATCCGTCCACAGCATATCCAAGATGCCCAAGAGATTAACAATAAGGTCAGATGAAAATAACCACCCTTGTGTTTTTGTCAGCCAAAATTTACATACAGGCGCACGATGACCTCTCATATTGCTAATTAATTTTTTTTTTAAAATGAACTTAAACAAGTATACGAAACCTCCTGAAGTCCTAAGCACCAATATCAGTCAAATTTTCCAGTAAAAATTGCTAAAATAAAGATACATCCTACCCTGTCCAAGCATCCACCAGACTGATACACCCTTAACAACAAACTGAAAGTGATCTCAACCATGGATGGCATGACAAAGCATATCACTAGAAAAAAATGCCGGCAGCAATTGCTAAAGAGACTGTCCATGAAGGTTTGAAAGGCTATATTTTGAAACAACAAGTATTCAAAAATTTGTTAGATTAAGACATTAAATAACAAGTATAATGCCATGGTATTAGATATGGTTGCCTAGTGCCACTAAGAAAAAAAAAATGAAGTACGCTAACAATTAACAAAAGCATCTGATGTAAATTTTCAAGAAAGCAGAAATAGACAAAATCGAGAAATATTAACTTTGCTGTCATAGTAGAGTAGTGGTAGACTTAATCAAATGCCTCATTATAATGTCCTATAACACTTATTTGTCATAAAATGGCATGAATATCCATGTGTTTCTGAATCGACGGTTGAAAACTTTCTGCACAAAGTACCATCCCAGTCTATTGTGTGCAAGACCCTAATTAGGGACGCTCATCATAGACACCAGGACAATGATCTGAAAAGGAATTTCAGCCTTTCTTCTCGTAAGATAAATGCCACAATAGATCATATCAAACACTCTGCCTGTCCCATACTCACACACATTATGAAAACAGATTGAGAAGGATATTTTGCTTAAAAATAGCATACCATAAAAAGAGAAGCAACAACAAATTGTCACATGGATTCGCTATTATGATGAAGGCCGTGCTCTAGAAAGTATGCTATAGAAAGATAAGTAGGACTCTCACCTCAGGACTTTTAATATATGAGACAGAATGAGTGGAGGATACATTTTACCCAACAAGAAAGAGGGAGAGAAAAAAGAGTGAGAGTGAAGTTAATCACAGCATCACTGACACATAAGGGAATATTAGGAAATTTGAGTCCGTGTCATCTCAATAAATACTTATCACGATGATCCTTGATGAGTCTATCGGTTTCCCTCAGCCAGACCTCTATACTGATATTCCACTCTCTGGACACAGCAAAACACAGCCTCTAGATGCATGTTACATGGAAAACTCTCCTTGTTTCATATATAGTGTTTAGGAGTGGATTAAATTACCCCTCCATCATCATCTACCAGACATTTTGCCAAATATGAATTATTCAGGTTAAAATGCTATTAAGAAAGCAAAGCAACTAGCAATTAAGATCAAGGTCTCCTACAAAATGCAATTAATCAAGCTAGTCAACACATTAAATTAGTTATAATTTTTCTCCTTTCCATGGGATTAGCTTTACATGATTAAGTTAGGAACTTATGGTAATAGTTAAGGTTTATTAACGATGACATTTTGAAGGTACGAATCTGAAAGATTACGAATAATACTAATGATTTAATAGAAATGAGACATCAAAGACACCAATGGGAAGAAACAACAGAAAAGATAGGTTGACAAGCAAGATAATTGGAGCAACAGTTGTAGGAGGGTGCATTTGGCTTAAATTATGGGTTGATTAATGAGGTGGTTAACCAGTAATGCAAAAAAAAAAAAAAAAAAAAAAAACTCACCCTGATTTAATAAACGGTAACAGTAGGGAAGCACGGGCAAAAAAGGACCGATTTTCTGACGTTCAGCCAACAACTCTGAAAGGTATCTGTCCACATAAATATAAGTCCGATGAGTTAAAAATCATCGTAATTGACACACATAATAGCATCCGAAAACAAGCAAATTAAATGAAAATTTTGACAGATCAGGATTACATATAATTTAATTGATGTTATAGTAAGTAAAGAAGTGATGAGTTGATGAATACAGTAGTAATTCTAGTCTAATAATAATAAAAAAATTATCAATTAAAATGAGAGATCTGTTAAATGAATCTAATTAATAAAATGAAATGAGTTAATCGGAGATCTGACAAAAAAAAAAAAAAAGCAGTAGCAGAAGTAAGATTAGAGTGTATGGATCTAAAGAGAGAGAGAGAAAATACTTCTCTTGATCAGCGAGAGTGGAGGAGGCAGAGCGAAGACCAGCGATGTGAGGAGAGTGAGGAGTTGTTGACGGTGACGGAGAATATGACATGTATCTGCCCGACGCCATTCTTTCCGGCTTACCTAAATCAGTAATCACCAACCAAACACTAAGAGAAGCTAAGATATAAATAAGCAGCTACTTACTCAATCATGTAAGATGAACCCAACCAAACCCTTACAACTTTGCCTTCAGACTTCAAACCCAATCAATCAATCTATCTATCTATCAATCCCCACTTCCACGGACTAAGGACTACTCTTCACTTTCAAGTTCCAACTACTACTAGTCTACTAGTCTACTACTGCGTCGGTTGCTACACACTAATGACCCCAACTACATCACTGTTCATATAATAATAATCATTACTCGTATTAACCTATATTCCAACACTCAAATCTCCGTAATTTTTACCCACATAAATCTATGCATAGTTATTTTGGGTTATAAATTTCACTTTTTTAAATTATCCCTTTTTAACCTTTTTTTTTTTTTTTTTTTTAGGAAAAAAAAACTATCATCCTATCCTATTTTTTAGCAAAATAAAACCCGTATTTTTACCATTACCATTATTTGATTACTAATACTCCGTAACATGACTTCATCAGTTGTTTTTTAATCAACACAGTTTTATTTTTTAAATCGTTTTTTACCAAAGATTTATGCACATATATTGCATGTTTTTCTTAGCTTGTAATAATTATACATGGCAAACACAATAATGACGATAGTGATACTTCGTGTTGCTATAGCGAGGGTAGTGATGCTTGTTTTTGGTGTTTAGAGAGCCATAAGGGCAGAAATATCTCTTGGAAGAGGGAGATAATCTCTAACCACTTAAACTATCCCTCACTCTAATATGTGGTTCGTATATTTATTTTATTTATATTATATTCCATCCGTTTTGTAATAAATTGTGCGCAATACTTTGACTTTTACATTATTTATAGGCTTAGGGCCTGGTCACATTTACTGAATTGAGCTGAATTGAGCTGGTTGGAGTTGAACTGAACTAAACTGATTGGAGCTGAACTGAACTGAATTGAACTGAATAAAGCTGAAATTAATATTTTATGAGAGAAGGAAATTAGGAGCTGATTGGAGCTGAACTGAACTGAAATTAAGCTGAAGTGAACAAGACCTTAGTTTGACTATACTTTTTATCAATATATAAAAAAACATATATTGCCATGTAAAATATTTTTGGATTAGTCTTTAGGTATAGTTTCATTAGATCAAACCTTTATACTTCTTAATAAATATAATTACAAATATTAATGGTCAAAGTTGTATATCGGCATATGTGTTAATCAAAGTGTTGCGTCTTTGTGTATGTACGTGTGTCTACATTATGACTATTTGCATCACCTTGGTTCATTACATTCTTACGCTATCTAATTCACATACTCTATTTTTGTTTACAACTTATATATGTACGAAATATCTTTCTTTACTCGGGTAATATTTAACTACATTACTTTTACCATTAGTTAGACTACAAAATAACTGGTTATTTACCTTCATTCTTCCTATATACGGAGTAGAATTCCATCTTTAGTTTTTCTCATTTCCTGTTCTCTGTCCTAAAATACTATTTTCATTTTCTTTTCTCACTCACACTACAGTTTTCCCAATTTCTTTTCAAATGTACCAAAGTGATCATCTCATTTCTTATTATAATATTCAAATAGATATATTCCCCCTCCTTTTTTTTTTCTGTGTTTTTAATGTAAAAATGATGAGTTAATACAACAAAAACATTTACTGTTTTACCTTCTCCCAACATTGAATTATGCATTTTTAATACTTCGTAAAAGAAATTACAAATGTGACTTGATAATTGCAAATTATACATGTTTTAAATTTCATAATTCCCGTGAAATTTTCATAATGGGAGAAGTATAGTGAGACGAAAGGAGTCTTGAGTAAGTTATACATTATTGATCTTATATTACATTTTTTTTTTAATTTCAATGTCTTTAATTACCTATTAGAGAAAAAAAAAAACTATTTGATTATCATACATTAGGATAAATAGAGACGAAGAGAACAATGGTTATGAATTGGGTTTGACCATTGATAATAGTTTTGCAACAATTTTCTCAAGCCAAATACCTATTTTTTCACCAAAATTCTTCAATACAAAGTGGAACTTGTAATATTCAAAATGCAAGCTCTAACTCTTATCACTAGTTTAAACAAGTTTATTAATTTCTATACTTAAACAAATTTGTAGCTAAGCATACAAGTCATAATAGGTTTATAGTAAACCATTATAACCGTTAATATTAAATTAATGACTCATGTTTTTTTTTTGTAACACTTTTTTTTTAATAATTGAATAATTAAATTGATGGAATTAAATACAAATGGTAGATAAACTTGGATTCTTACTAGCGTAATAAGAATTTTATGTATGTTCCTAAATTGCTTGGAGGGTCGAGCATTCATGATACAATAAAAAAATTTAATGACCCTTTAATAAGAAAACAAGACTAGTAGTTGCTATTTAATTGAATGAAAATATTTGTTTAGGTCATGTGCGTAGAAAATACTACTCCTATCATAAAGGAGGAATTTTGGATTGTTTATTCAAATTTTGCATTTAGTTTTATTGGCAAAAGAGTTTGCGTAAAGAGTGAGGAAAGTTAAACGGACTTGCGCAAGAAACAAAGGTCGACAAACAAATGACAATTGATGCTGCATTAATTCTCACTTGTAGAAGGTGATGATGTTTTGAGTGTTGTTAATAATGGGTCAAATAATCTTGAAGAATGAAGTTGTTGGCTTATACTCTGTAGTTTTTAATAAAGATATATTCATTGTATCGTGGTTACAACTCTTAGCACATTAAAGGATGTTTTAATTTTGACCTTTTCACTAAATGAAGTATTATTGGTCAAGGTGACATGCAAATGTATCATTAGTGCTTAGACGGAGATATGGAGTTTGGGATCAAAGTTACAATGTTACAAACTATTGCTTTAATATCTCGTACTTAATAATTATATAAGCCAATTTGTGAGCCTGTCAACTAAAAAAAAAAAAAAAAAAAAAGAAAAATATAAGGCAAGTTAATTGTGAATATGTAATTCCAAGCCTATAGAAAGTGGTTCCTCCATACTAAATAAAAGAAGATGAAAGAAACAAAGGTGTAAGACCAAAAATAAGTAGAGTTGGAGAGAAAAGGAGAGCATGTGATATCCAAAAAGTCCATTTCTTAGACAACAAGTTTGTTTCCAAAAAAAAAAAAAAAAAAAAAAAAAAATAAAAAAGTGAATGTAACATGTATGGAAAAGAAAGTATTAGTAATTAAAGTGGAAAATATGGTTTGAAAAAAAAAATCGAAAAAGGGAGGAAGACAAAAAAAAAAAAAAAAAAAAAAAGGGATAGGGGCATAAAAAGAACGAGGCAGATAGTAGAAGTCTAGTTTTCCCACCTTATTAAGGTATCAAAATCGAATCAGGCATGTTTTCCCATTGTCAGAAAGGCAGTTGAGTTTATAATTTATATTTATAATAATAATAAATAAAAAAAAAGCAGATTATCCTGGTTGATAGGCTGCATATCCTGGTGGATGCTGATGCAAATGTAAGTATAAGAAATAAAGAAAGACCGATACTCCCGGTGACCAGTTAAGAGTGAATTGGTAATTAATTAGGTATATTAAGTGGATGGAGTAAGAAGAAATAGAATTGTGATTTGGAGAAAGGGGGATAATAATTTGATTTGATTTGATTTGATTTGATCCTGGAAATGCATCTCTACAATGCATGGCTTCCTGGTCCAATCCTTGAAGAATGTTGGAAAGAGAAGGAGGCTTTCTCCGGAGTCGTGAATTCCCTCAAACTCTGCTATCTTCCTCAAGATCCAGATTCCGTCTACTCCACTCTCAAATGGATTTCTGTGCTAGACCTGTGTGTACCTTCTCTTCTCTTTTCTTTTCTTCTTTTTTGTTTTCCAGAATCATCTTGATTGATTTATTTTGTAATCCAGTTTTATCAAGGCTAAAAGTGACGTGTCCCTCGAGGATGTTGGTCCTCTTGTTCAACTTGGACTGGATATTTTCTATGCTTCTTCCGGCAAACTCTACGTCCAGGTATCTATCTATCTATCATCCTTTTCGTTATTTCAATCTGGGTTTCCACTCATTAATTACAGTATTCTTCTAATTGCCTTTGTTAGGTTAGATGGGGCAATTTACTTGTTAGAATCATTAACAAGTTTAGAAACAAGTTATCTCTCACTCTTCACTGGCGCCCTCTTTATGACATCTTGCTCCGTACCCATTTCTCCAGGTATTATTTCTTTTCTCCGCTTTATATTTTTCCATTTTATTATTTCATGCGTAATATCTTCTCTACAGAAATACTGGCCCAGAAGGATGGAGAATCAAACAGAGACACTTTGAGACACTCACTGCTCTTGTCCGAGCTTGTAGGAGGTTCTTTCCCCCTAATTCTGCTTTCCAGACATGGTCTGAGTTTGGGTAAATATTATCTGACCTTTTTTTTTGAATGTGGTAATATTATCTAATTCATTTTTTGGACATATTTTTTACACACCTGTGTATCTTTTCTACTATCATTCTGACTATCATAATCTAAACATGCTTGTAGCTCCCTTTTGGAAAATCCATGGCATAATTCAGCATTTGAAGGTTCTGGGTTCATCAAACTTTTTCTTTCTACTAATTTGGACAACCAGGATTTCTTCTCTTTGTAAGAATTTGGATGCTTAGGAATTTTCTATTATCTGTGGGTAATTATTAAATTCTTCTGTCTTGGATTTATAATTCCCTCTTTTTTGCATGCCAATGGCAGGGATTGGATTGGGAAATGCATACAAGTATGGAATTCTATTCCAAATTGCCAATTTTGGAACAGTCAATGGGCTGCTGTACTTGCTCGTGTTATAAAGAACTATGACACACTTACATGGGAGCCTTTATTGCCTGTACTTTTTGCTAAGTATTTGAATATGTTTGAGGTGAGATTTTGGGTCCCTAAGGGGTATAATATTCTTGCACGCACCATTTTCTTTTCTAGATAAAGATATATTTCAATTGTGAAAAAAGAATGTGAATATCAGATGCTTATGAGACAATCTCTATATGTAGGACCAGGAGTTGTGTAAATTGAATTAGTGAATATCAGATGCTTATGAGACAATCTCTATATGTAGGTTTCATGCAAGAAAATCCCATTCTGACAAACTAAGGAACTTTTCCACCCACTTGTGAATAAAAGGAAGGAGATCTAATTATGAATACAAATTTTCTCTTCTCACCGATGAGGAAACCGTTATAAGTAATCAATGACATTATTCATTCACTCTAATTAAATCATTAATACTGAAATTACAAATCGCTTACTACTTTACTAGAAGCGATTGTGGACCAGCCTTCATCACCTATAATCCATTGATTAAAACATAGTCCTTGGTGATTTTCTTGGCAGCAATTAACAGCTGGCCAATGTTTGTTGAGATAAGCTGTAGACTGCAGAGCTGTAGTTGGACTGCTGTTGTGCCTTCTTGATACCATAAAAGCATTTCAAATTTGCTGAAAACCCTGGTATTCCAGATGACAATCTGCCATTATAATTGTATAATATTGGAGAAAGCTGTCAAGAGAGTGTCCCTGTCTCAAGATCCCTGACCTTTCAACTATTTTTTATTTTTATTTTTTATGTTTATTAAGTCTATGCGATTCCTTGATCCCTTTTAGTTCCTTACCCTAGCATTAATCACAACTCTACACCTTTGAGCTCTCTATCTTGTTTCTGCTTTTTTTGGCTGAACTTGGGTCATGAACTCACGACTTACATCCAAACTCCCCAGGGTATAGACTGGCCAACCCCCTTTTTCTTAGTAGATTGTTTAGGGTGTGATTAGGATCAGCTCAGTCAATTTTTTGAAGGTTTTGGGTTGGGACTTAAAATTGCCTTTTGATAAGTCAGCTGGCATATTCTGCTCTTGACAGCATGACAAACCATAAAGCTGATGCACCCCCTTTAAGTGAAGTAAATATGCATCCTTTATGTAATCATATGCTTAATGCTATGGAGCTTGATTCTTGATTAATTTCACACCAACTATGAGGTTGAAGGTTTTAGTTCCATGCATTTCATTCAAATGATTTGGGAGGTTGGGTAGTCGTTGTCAGCCAGGGCACCTAATGATAGGATTTGCATTTGCTTAAGTTTTAGAATTTGCTTCTGTAAGTTTTATAGGTGCATGAAAGTCTGATAGCAAATTGACCACATTCAACCACGAGAAAGAGAATACTTGCATAAATATAAAAATATGTTGTACTGAAACACACCTAGTTATAGGTACTCCATACTTACTGGTTAGCTCTTATTATCATGAACAACACTTTATGATCTGGGACTCTGGGTCACTCCAGCAAATCTTGTTTTTATGCATTCCAAAATTCTTGCAGCATTAACTAGGGAATTTAATCAAATAATTAGATTATGTGGATTCTATGTAACATAGGCATGACATGGTCCTTGTGGCATATCCACATATCTTTTTCTTTTTGTGATCTCGGAAATCTGGGAAACTATTTTGTCCATATTACTTCACCTCTGGTTTTTCTGTTTCATTACCATGCTTGAAAAGAATGATGTCTTTGGTAATTTCAGGTTCCTGTGGCTAATGGTGCTAGTTCGTACCCATACTCTGTTAATGTTCCAAGAAATACAAGGTTCTTGTTTTCCAACAAGACATCCACTCCATCTAAGGCCATTGCAAAATCTATTGTAAGATCAAGTGTACTTCATTCTTAAGTTTGTTCAACCTTAGAAGTTATTTCAATGTCTTTTATATTGATCATACATGGTGTGCTATACTTCTTTATTGATGCAGGTGTATTTACTTAGACCTGGGAGTTCAGCTCAAGAGCATTTTGACAAGCTTATTAATCTCTTGGAGCAGTGCGTAGTCTGATGCTTTTCTCTAAGTTTGTTCCATGTCTAGAATCTTAATAGCAATAATGTGATGTGCACTAATTTTGCTGTTTTAGATATTATCATCCTTCTAATGGTGGTCGCTGGACCTATTCATTGGAGCGATTTTTGCTGTATCTGGTAATTATGTTTCAGAAGCGCTTACAGCATGAGCAAAAGTAAGGAATTCATTCTTGAATGATATCTTCCATGTCAGCAAGGGTTCTGTTATTAGATCTTATCAATATAAGATTCTTCATGCAGGATATCTAATGGTCGCAGACGAACAGAGCTATATTTGGGAAAATCGGAGAGGATCTCTTTTGTCAGCACTGTGTTAAAGCTGATTGACCGTGGCCAATACAGCAAAAATGAACATTTATCTGAAACAGTTGCTGCAGCAACTTCAATATTGTCTTATGTAGAACCCTCTATGGTCCTTCCCTTTGTAGCCTCTCGGTTTCATATGGCTTTGGAGACGGTTAGTAGACTTACCACACATCTTCCACCACAATATAAGATATGATACTTTCATGTGGAAAGCTAACCGTAGAAGTGGGCAATGAGATTCGTTTATCTTTTTTGTAGATGACAGCCACCCACCAGTTGAAAACAGCTGTCATGTCTGTAGCATATATTGGCCGGCCTTTGTTCTTCACATCTATTTCATCTTCAGTAGAAAGACCTGCTGATTCTGATGATTCCTACTCATATGTCGATCTTTTGGTCATCTCATTATCCAATGCACTGCTGGGCATGGATGCCAACGATCCTCCAAAAACTTTAGCAAGCATGCAACTAATTGGTTCCATATTTTCAAATGTAAGGAGTGTGTCAGTAGAATTCACTAACTTAATATATACTTATATCTGGTTGGTTTACTTGATTATATCCGATTGTTTTACGTCTGTGTTGAATTCTGGCAGATGGCTGTTATAGAAGATAGTACTGATGACTTGTCACCGATTTCTGCCATCCGCTTCTCGGAGTGGCTTGATGAATTTCTATGTCGCCTGTTCTCTTTACTTTTACATCTGGAGCCAAGTTCTGTCACGTAAGAGTTCATAGCAGTAATTATTTCTCACCATTGATAACATCCTTTTGGAATATTGCATTTGGTGGAAGGTCAAGTTATATGGGAGGCAGAGTTTTAAGTGAAACGCTAGAAATCCTGAAATTAAGAATTCCAAGAATGATTAAATAGGAGTTCATGGAAAATTGGAATACTATGAATATTGCTTTCTTACTTAATTGGTTTTCAGCATGTATGCATGTTTGTCCATTATTGTTTACATGCAGCTGGAATCATTTGTTGTTTGGGTGGTGCCAGGAATGAAGGACTTAGTACCATGGCTACCTCTGGTACTTTTCTTGTTGAAGACGGTCCTTATTACTTCTGCATGTTGGAAATCTTGCTTGGAAGACTGTCAAAATCACTTTTCACTCAGGTCTTAGACTCTTAACTGATAATCCTTTAGGCTTTTACTTCCTGCAAAATGCTAAAGGGGACGCTATTCCAATTGATTTTTATTATACAGGCTTTGAAGAAAATTTCCAAGTTTGTACAAACCAATGTACTCCCTGGAGCTGTTGCTGAGGTTGGACTTCTTTGCTGTGCTTGTGTGCACTCAAATCCAGAAGAGGCTGTTCTTCATCTTGTTATACCTATGCTATCAGCAGTTATATCATCTATGAAAGGGACGCCTAGAACGGGATTCATAGGAAGTCCTTTGGATCCATCTGTCATATGCAAGGTCTCGGTCTTTGCATATTCTCCAATTTTTAATTCTAGTTTATATTCGGATCTCTTTTGGCTAAACTCAAGCTTAATCTTCCAGGCCAAACCTTCAATTTCTCCAGCTCTTGAAACTGCAATTGACTATCAGTTGAAAGTCTTGTCTGTTTGTATTAGTTACGGGGGCCCTCATCTTTTACGCTGCAGGAATCAATTTAAAGTAGCTATCGACCTAGCGTTTGAATCACCATCTTGGAAGGTTTTGTATTGGCTGTTTCTTTGCCTTGAGTGTTATTGGGCTGTATATTAATACAGTCTAATTATATTTCTCAGAGTCCCATATTAAATTTGGCGGGTTTGTTTTTTTCATGTGAGGTAGGTCAATGGAGCTGGTGACCATGTGCTCCGGTCTCTCCTTGGAAGCTTGGTGCTTTATTATCCAGTTGACCAATACAGGTGTTCCCTTTATGGCTCTGGACATTCACATTCAAATGCACATTCACAAAGAATTAGCTGATTCTTATCCTTTAATTTTGAGGTAGTTTATTTAACACAGATTGGTTCTGTAGGTGTGTATGGCAACATCCTGATTCCCCCCTCATGGAGAATTGGATCAGCACAAAAGATTGTTTAAGTGACAAACTCATCTACCCGAAATGGCATGTTCCAGTAGAGGAGGAAATTTTATATGCAAATGAGCTTCTATCTCTTCATTTTCAATCAGCACTAGACACACTAGTTACAATATGCCAAGATAAAGTTCATACTGATGCAGGTGATTGACTTCTTACCTCTGTCGTATGAAATTCGATATATATGATTTAACCATGTATTTAGTTTCCAAATGAGGTGTACTTATAAAAGTTATAGTTCTCCAGAATTTGCACTGATAGCTTCAGAGTTGGGGTCACAGTGTTGTCTTCCTACTTTTACTTTCTACTATAGCAATTTTTGTTTGCTTTCACCAGATGTCCTGTTTATTTAAGTTCAAAATATTCTACTTGCTTTCTCTTTCTTATGACTTAAATCATGGGTCATCCACAAAAATTTATATTGTGACTTCTGATCTAATTTCTGAAAGAGATATTTGACTAGTATGTTGCATTGTGTAGGAATTGAGAAAGACCATCTCAAGGTGACTCTTCTGCGGATTGATTCTTCATTGCAAGGCATACTGTCTTGCTTGCCGGATTTTGATCCTGTCACACCTGCTGATGCTGAAGATACAGTGCAAAGTTTATTCTTCCTGGCAGGTGCCGCAGGTGCTAAAGTTGGCAGCACTGAGATGCGAGTGAGGGCAGCTGAGGTCATACATGCAGCTTGTCGGTAATTACCTAAACTATCATTTATTTTGAGTATTCACTTTATGGGTTTCCCTCTTCCTCATCATGGATCCAGGATCATGATGCGATCCCAGTCTCAGATGAATATATAGTTCAAAATTGTGTACATATATGATATGTTGATAGCTTTTGAACTATATTTACATTTTTCTCTGGAGTAAAAAAGAATCATATGTTCATAATAAATGAATTATATGAATTACATGTTCGCAATCTTTTCTATAGGTTAACAATGTATGTAGAACATACAAATGAACCTGGAAAGACAAAAATATGTACTTTTTCGTAATTGTTTTATTATTTTATTGTGCTAAATTGCTTGGGTGGTGTTGGCCAGATACTTGTTGGAGGAAAAGCCAGATGATAGCATATTACTAATTCTCATTATCCGTATTATGGATGCTTTAGTAAATTTTGGTAAGATTTCTGATATGCTAAATGATATAGATACCGTTTTCAACTACATTATTCTGAGCTAAACTGAATTTATTATAACTTTATGTTCTTGATCGATTGTATTTCTGCCAAATTTAATTGAATTTTGATGTCGTAATTGTTGAAATTTTCTTATAATTCTTCTTTATATCTGTTCTTCTTCTTCTTCTTATTATTATTATTATTGTTGTTGTTGTTGTTGTTGTTGTTGTTATTGTTATTGTTATTGTTATTGTTATTGTTATTGTTGTTGTTGTTGTTATTGTTATTGTTATTGTTATTGTTATTGTTGTTGTTGTTGTTGTTGTTCTTCTTCTTCTTCTTCTTAGCACTGGTTTAAAATATTAAATAAACAATTATAATATTATAGACCAAGTGGGTGTCAACCCTCAATTCTATTAAAACTGTATGGTTAGAACCAAAGATTCCATGACCCAAAACCCCTTTGAATCTCTCTCATACCCCCCTCTCTCCCCCCCCCCCCCCCCCCCCCCCCTACACAATTTTTCTTAGTAATATAAAAAAAATGAAAGACGACTGTTGCTTTTATCGAAGCTCATATACTTTTTTTGTTCCACAATTAAGTTAACATTTTTTTTGTTATTTAAGTTTTTCCTCTCAACTTTTTTTATAAATTTTGAACCTGCACCACTCACCTTATTTTTTAATCACTACTTACTGTCCTTAATCTCTGTGCAAAAAGTAGATCTTAACAAAATTTGGAATGCAGAAGAGTGATTTAATTGCTTTTAACAATATACGCTTTTTACTAAAAATACAGTAATTCCTCTCCGTCTGAGTACACCACTAAATAGCCAGGGGAACTAGCTTCCATATTTTCCTTATGTTTTATAATTGTATGGAGTAATGGATTGCAAAGTCTGAATTTTTTTTGAAATTGTATTCAAACAAACTGATTTGACTGAAATTATTCTTTAAGTTGAAAAGAAAATTATGTTTGCATTATTTTGACAATTTTTGGTTATTTTGTTTAATCTGTTGTTATAGGAAGTCTTGAATATGATGAATGGGCGAATCACAGGCATGCTTGGAAATTGGAATCTGCTGCCATTGTAGAACCTTCAATAAACTTTCTAACGTCTTCTCATTCTAATGGAAAAAGAAGGTAGTTTTTCTTCTTTTTTTTTTTACTTGCTCCATTCAATGCATCACAGTCTCCAGTTTCTTATCTCTAATTGCTGTTGAATATTTTCATCCAGGCCACTCTGGGCTCTTGCTGACAAGGCATACATGCATAACACGTGGAGAGCATCTCAGTCCTCTTTTCATTTGTATCGTACCAGTGGAAATTTCTCTCCATCAAATCATGCAATTCTTCTCATGGATGATCTTCTAAAACTAGCTTTGCATAGATATGAAACTGTTCGCTCGTGAGTTCCCTTGTTTTTTTTTTCCTTGTTTTTTTCCATCTCAATCACATGTATGATATATTTTTAGCTTAATATTGGATTAGTATGACTATTGAAACTTGACTATGTGAACTTTCCATAAATTTACTTGGATTGAGGAGCTGTGGGTGAGTGCCTGCACCCTTAGGATGTTGAGATCTTGGTTATTTTAGAATGATCATAACCATTGGGTATAGTTTGCGCCTCCTTTCCCCTCCTTTCTGCTTCACTCATCTGCTGTTTAGATCCGTGTTCCTCCATCTACTGGTCTACCCCACCAGATCTATCCATTGGAGGGTCTCTAACTTCATTATAATGAAGTATTGTTGCCATTGAATTGAAATTTTTTGTGCTGCTTTATAATTTTCTGAAAGAGGAGAAACATTTCAGTACAGGCTGCTAGGCAATGTATTTAGTTCGAATTTTTTTTAAGTTTGGGCAATTTGGAGAGCAATATACTAGACAACATGTGCTAGATCAGCGACTCTTTGGACTGACTAGGTAATGGGACTACCACTTTCTTAACCTATAGTAGAATTTATAGAGATATCATGGTCACTTGTGGATACTTATCTAGTGTTCTTTGCTCTAAGATTTTCCTCTTGAACTGTAACTGTTAAAAAAATCCACCTTTTCTTTCAGTTGAATATTTGATAGCTTTATTGTACCTTATGAACGATTTCCCTCCTCCCTCCCCTTCAAACATAAAGAAGAAATTCTTGTCCATCGCTTATTTCCCTCTTTTTTTAATCACCCAGGTTTTGATTTTATTTGTTTGTATTCAATTGCTAATCAGACTTGCTGGAAAGAGCCTCTTAAAGATGTTGAAGAGATGGCCATCTATGGTCTCAAGGTGCATGCTTGTCTTGACTGAGAATTTATCAAACCCCAGTTCACCTGAATACACTGTTCTTGGGTCTTGCACCATTCTATCCAATCAAACAATTCTCAAGCATCTGACAGTGGTAATTCAAGAATATTTTTTTAATGTATAAGATATTTTTACAACGGCTCAAATATTTTAATGGCGTTTTCACTTGGGCCACTTGCCAATGTTTGTTCTGAAAAAATCTTTAATGTTCTCGAATAATTTCCTCTGGTATATATTCAGGATGGAAAGGCTTTTACTTCTTTCATTCTCGGCATTTTGAAGAGGTATTTTGGCATATGTTAGTTTGTGTGTTGCTTTGTACTCTCCCTTTTTTTTGGGAGTATTATTACTCTGCCTTCGTCTTATTCATCTGATTTTCTTGTTTAGTGTGCATCATGAATCCCTTAAAGCTCAAAAGGCAATCACTGAGGTAATGTCATGCAAACTTAATTACTCTGTGTTTGGCCTTGCATGTATGTTTTAAAATTGCAGCCTTTCCTTATTGAGCTTCTCCTGATTGATCACAGCTTTTTGTAAAGTTCAATATTCTTTTTGCTGGAGCACCTAGAAATATTTTCAAGACATCAGATAGCCAGTCAGACGGGCAAATTTTTGCAGACTTAATTTCTCAGATAGGTTCAATGAGTTTTGATACAAATGGTTTGCATTGGAGGTAAATTGTTATTTCACGATTCTGATGTGTGCTATAATTTGAAATCTGTAATTCTTAATTGTGAAGCAAAGGATTTAAACTAAATTGTAATTAGTTTTTTGGTAACGCTATATGGAAACCTTTTTTTTTTTCCTTCAACCTGCTCTTTTCTGTAATTAGCAAGAATTTTCTTGGTTGACACGTTACTTTTTCTGGTAATTAAAGTAAAATTTTGATCGGACTATTATTCATGATCCTGATATTGATTTGAGATTTATTTTGTAATTTTTATTTTTTTTATACCTTTCAGGTACAATCTGATGGCTAACAGAGTTTTGTTATTAGTGGCAATGGCATCTAGGAACGATCCACATTCTTCTACAACATTTTTAAGCGAAACTGCTGGTGAGTGAGCTTTAAGTTCAAGCATCCTGCTATATATGCAAGGCTAGTACTAGAAAATGCATATTTATATTTGGTTGCTTATTCAAATTTGAGTTGTAACCTACTGTTTATCAACTATTATTAGAAATGAACCAGCCACAGCCATCAAAAATAGAATGTATTAGCTATTGTTTGTGCAATAATGGCTCTGTTTCTGGCTTTGAAGTTATAAATATGCTGATATACACTTTTAGTGTACCAAATAACTTGACTGGAAATTTTGTCACAATTGAAAATTTAATCTAGAGAAACTTTTATAACTTGTATTTATTAAATTTATTGCCTAATTAATGACAATAAAAAAAAAAAAAAAAAAAAAAAAAAAAAAAAAAAAACATAGACGATGATGATGAGATTGATGACTACAACAAAATATTAATATGAATGCCCTTATAGTGTTAGAAGCTCCCATCTTGGGTAGGATAAGTGGGGTTGGATGTAAAGCCTTAACCTTCCAATATTAAAGAGATTGTTTTGAATTCAATCTGTATTCTGTATGTAATGGTTGTGCTAATCTGCAGTGATTAAAAGTTTGAATAGTTAAATGAGCCATTATACTTTAGCCCTTTATTATAATTTAAAATTCAAAAAAATGATGAGGGTTTTTGACTCCATTGCTAATAAACATAAACACCTAGATGACACATAATATAACTCTTGCTCAGGGTGAAGTCATTTGAAGGTATCTGAATGTGGATGGAAATTTTAGTACTCTTTCCGTTTCCAAAAGTTCGATCCTTATGGGCAATTTTCACGGGTATTAAAAAAGTTAAATAAGTAGTAAAAGTGCACTGAAAATGTAAATTTATATGGGGTTTGGGAAAAAGTAGAGAGAGAAAGTAATAAAAGTACATGGAAAAGCAAAATGTATATGGGGAAGCTAATTTTGCACAAATATTGTTGCAAATTGGATGATATTTTAATGCAAATGGGATGATCATTTTGGGACTAAATTTTGGCCATAAGGGTCAAACTTTTGGGGACGGAGGGAGTAAGAAGTTAAAAGGAAGTGTTACAAGTGCACATGGAAATCCTCAATTGTCATTGTGACCATTAATGACATTAGAGAAAAGATATGGATTCCAAGTTAGAGATTACCCTATAAGTGATACAATGGAGATATAGTATAGTATTTTGAAAGAAAAGGTGTGGGAATCAAAAATTCAAAACCTTGTAATTTTGTTGCCCGAAATTAGGAAGAAGGCTTCCAGGATCAACAGAGATCTTAGAGCATCCAGAAGAAGTCTCTTTTGAAGCTTAGGATGCATATATGACATAATAATTAATTGTATTCATTGCCTATTTTATTGGTTTCAGCCTTTCGGGTACAGCTGTAGGCTATCCATATCCGAGTGTCTGATTTTGTCAATGCCCATAAATTTAGCACAATCTCTGAATTTTGGACATAGGTATGGAGTTTGGATATTGTAAGGACCAAGTGGGGTCTTGATGAACCAATTTCAAAGATTTAGCTTCTTAGATCTTTAGTGGTTGATGTAATATTTTTATAGTAATTGCTCCTTAGGTGCTTAGGATTTAGGATCAAGTGGGGTCTTGATGAACCATATTAAAAGACTTGGCTTCTTAGATCCTTAGTGGTTGATGTAATTTTTCTATAGGAATTGGAGGGGATGTTCTTGTTCTTACTCGTGGGATCATAAATGGCATCATATGAACCCAAGCTGTAAGGCCTTAAATTTTTCCATATCCTGACTTGTTTATTAATGGTATTTAAAGAACTAATTCTCTTTTTATATCATCTTATTTAAAATACAAGTTCAGATGAATTAAATAAGATTTACATGGATAAAAAAAAACTCGAATATTCAGGATTAAAAATAACATATACTTATATTATTGACAATTGCAAATAAAAACATCTTTTAGGAATAGAGGGACTATAATGTTGAGATATGAATCAACTCACTCTTTTTATATGATCTTCGGATGAAGTATAAGAGAGAGTATGTGCCCCAAATATTGATGAAGAAACAATTAAGACAATGTTCAAAAAATATAAATTCATTTATTTGAACTCATTCATAGTTAAGTAATGAGCTCATATCTTGACATATTAAAATTCATGGGAATTATAAATTTATATATTGCTAAAAATGTCAACCAAACAAGTTTAGGAAAATCTTAAGAATTTCGGTTGGGAAATAAATTTTCATGAAATGTAATATTTTTCTTTTAAGGGATTAAGGGCCTGTTCATATTTACTGAACTGAACTGAACTGATTGGAGCTGAATTGATGTGAGAGGGAAATTCAGAGTTGAACTGAACTGATTGGAACTGAACTGAACTGAACTGAACTGATTGGAGCTGAACTGAACTGAAATTAAGTAAATATGAACAGGCCCTAAATTTCCATGTTAACCAAACGAGGCCCTAGAGTTTATGTCCAAGAAAAAAGTTGGATATTGGGAAATACGGAGTATATCATGTATGAGCATTGAGTAACAATTGAATAAACCGTTTATCCTTTATAGTTCTAGTCAATATACAAATTTGGTGCTGCCACTTAATACTCTGTAGTTCAAGTCAATGAACAAGTTTAGTGTTGCCACTTAATAAGTTACTTCCTCGTTCTCAAAATAGTGGACACATATTATGTTTTTTCCTCGATTTCTCTAATATCTATATGTCTTAATTTATTATCTTTAGACAATTGTAAGCTTCCATTAGATTTCCCCTCTTGTTAAAGAATTTGTCAAAACTCCAAAATGAACATTGCTTATAAAATGGGGAAAAGGGAATGAATAAAACATTCACAAGCAATAAAAAAAAAAACCATAATTCGGAGTACTAACTCACTCCAAAGTTAAAAATAACAGGCAAAAACTCATATTTCCGACTTTGCTGTAATTACCACCATAAAAACAGTAAAAAAAAAAAAATCAAATCTAAAATTCCAAAAATACCCTTAGAATTGCTAGAATGACGGTCACCCAACCCACGTACGAACACCACCTCAAAGAAATGACATTCTCTCTCCTCGTCATTGGTCATCCCCATCTTTATATCACGATTATCACCCAAATCTAACGGCACTCATTCCTTATTCTAGACCCTTCTTTTTTTCCATCCTTTTTTTTTTATTTATTTTTCCATCAAAAAAAAAAAAAAGCTCCGATTAAGATTATTAACTTAAAGATAAAATCTTAAAATCCCTTTTTATTTTATTATTAAGGGTTTTAACCATGGTTGAGTTAAGTCAACTAAACCTCTGAGTTTTAAGCGGTCCAGTGTTAAAAACAACTCCTGCTCTTCATTTTTAGGCGAAGAGAGATAACGCGAAAGAGAGAGAGAAAAAAAAAAAAAATCGAAGCTCAAATTCATGATTGTTTGATTGATTTAATTCATTCAACTTTCTTGAATTTATAATTCTTTGATTCTTCTTCTTTTTTGGATTGATTGATTAATTTCTTACTTGGAATTAATTTCCCAGATCTCTCTTTTATTATAAGGTCAGTTCTTTTGAATTTTTGCTGCTCCATATTTTCTGGGATTTATTAATCTTTCATTTCAAGATTTTGACATTGAAGATTTAATTTTTCAGCTGTGGGTTTTTGCTGTTTTAGTTGATTGATGTAAAAAATCACAGTTTTGAAATGTGTTCAGGATGTAGTAGTAGTCAAAGAATTATATAAATAAGCTTTTGGATTGTTTAGGTCGGGTTCTTATCGTGTTATCGTGTCGTGTTAGGGATTGCCAACTCTGGGATTATTTAGATCTGTTAAATAAAGATTCAAGTTTCATGTATACATTTGTTTATGTATGTGTATATTTTTGGAATGGTATGATTGATTATTGGTATATCTTTGTCTTCAGATAATCAAAGTATTGAGATCTTACTTAGTACGATGGGGATGTGAATGTAGTGATTTAGCTGAAATTGAGCTACTCATTTTAGTGGGTTGTGATAAAAGAGGTGGATTTAGGGTTTTTGGTGGGTGATAAATTAATGATTGTGACCTTATTGTGCACCTTGAGTAGTAGATTCCTGTTGAGGGATATAGAATTAGGTGGTAGCTTGAGAGAGGAGAACGGGCTCTCTTTCGCGGTCACCGTGTTTGAAAGATTTGAGAGGCAATATGTCTAAGGTGGACAGCCCTGTTCAGACCCAGGCCCCTGTTGGGTTGTTTAAGAACCCATTGTCGAGGTCGGGGTCGGGTTCGGGGGAGTTCTATGGGAAAGTGTCTACCACGGGTAGGAGGAGGGTTTTTGTGCAGACGGATACCGGGTGTGTGTTAGGGATGGAGTTGGATCGGAGTGATAATGTTCATACTGTGAAGAGGAGGTTGCAGATTGCACTTAATGTTCCTACTGATGAGAGTTCTTTGACTTATGGGGATATGGTGTTGAAGAATGATCTTGATGCTATTAGGCATGATTCGCCTCTTCTTCTGACGAGGGGGATTATGCATCGGAGCTCTTCCACCCCGTGTTTGTCTCCACGAGGTGGGGATCTCCAGCAGAAGTATTCTGTATGTAATGGTTGTGCTAATCTGCAGTGATTAAAAGTTTGAATAGTTAAATGAGCCATTATACTTTAGCCCTTTATTATAATTTAAAATTCAAAAAAATGATGAGGGTTTTTGACTCCATTGCTAATAAACATAAACACCTAGATGACACATAATATAACTCTTGCTCAGGGTGAAGTCATTTGAAGGTATCTGAATGTGGATGGAAATTTTAGTACTCTTTCCGTTTCCAAAAGTTCGATCCTTATGGGCAATTTTCACGGGTATTAAAAAAGTTAAATAAGTAGTAAAAGTGCACTGAAAATGTAAATTTATATGGGGTTTGGGAAAAAGTAGAGAGAGAAAGTAATAAAAGTACATGGAAAAGCAAAATGTATATGGGGAAGCTAATTTTGCACAAATATTGTTGCAAATTGGATGATATTTTAATGCAAATGGGATGATCATTTTGGGACTAAATTTTGGCCATAAGGGTCAAACTTTTGGGGACGGAGGGAGTAAGAAGTTAAAAGGAAGTGTTACAAGTGCACATGGAAATCCTCAATTGTCATTGTGACCATTAATGACATTAGAGAAAAGATATGGATTCCAAGTTAGAGATTACCCTATAAGTGATACAATGGAGATATAGTATAGTATTTTGAAAGAAAAGGTGTGGGAATCAAAAATTCAAAACCTTGTAATTTTGTTGCCCGAAATTAGGAAGAAGGCTTCCAGGATCAACAGAGATCTTAGAGCATCCAGAAGAAGTCTCTTTTGAAGCTTAGGATGCATATATGACATAATAATTAATTGTATTCATTGCCTATTTTATTGGTTTCAGCCTTTCGGGTACAGCTGTAGGCTATCCATATCCGAGTGTCTGATTTTGTCAATGCCCATAAATTTAGCACAATCTCTGAATTTTGGACATAGGTATGGAGTTTGGATATTGTAAGGACCAAGTGGGGTCTTGATGAACCAATTTCAAAGATTTAGCTTCTTAGATCTTTAGTGGTTGATGTAATATTTTTATAGTAATTGCTCCTTAGGTGCTTAGGATTTAGGATCAAGTGGGGTCTTGATGAACCATATTAAAAGACTTGGCTTCTTAGATCCTTAGTGGTTGATGTAATTTTTCTATAGGAATTGGAGGGGATGTTCTTGTTCTTACTCGTGGGATCATAAATGGCATCATATGAACCCAAGCTATAAGGCCTTAAATTTTTCCATATCCTGACTTGTTTAGTAATGGTATTTAAAGAACTAATTCTCTTTTTATATCATCTTAATTAATTTGTTCTATGCTTTATGATATCATCACCCATGCCAAATATGTTTTTTCATTTCCTTTTCAGGGCATTTTTTGAAGAATTTAAAAAGCCAACTTCCTCAAACTAGAATTCTTGCAATCTCTGCTCTCAATACATTATTGAAAGAATCACCCCATAGAATGTCAGCTAAGTCTTCCTCAGAAAAGGTTGAAGGGATTACCCAATCTTCTGTTGAAAGAACTTTAGTTGAAATATTTCAGGAAGAGGGATTTTTTAATGAGACCTTCAACAGCCTTTCCCATGTTCATATAATTAGTGATGGTGAAACCACTTCTAGGGGAAATCATGGGAACTCTTCCTTTCAGAGTGTAGCTGACAAATCAATTACCTTTTTTTATTTTGACTTCACTGCTTCTTGGCCTCGGACTCCTAGTTGGATTTCTTTGTTAGGAAGTGATACTTTCTATTCAAACTTTGCTCGAATATTTAAGCGGTTGATTCAAGAATGTGGAACCCCTGTGTTACAAGCTCTGAAAAGTGCGTTAGATGAATTTGGGAGCTCTAAGGAGAGATCTAAACAATGCGTCGCTGCTGAGGCTTTTGCTGGAATTTTGCATTCTGATGTAAATGGTCTCCTTGAAGCATGGGACGATTGGATAATGGCTAAACTACAGGATATCATTATGGCACCGTCTGTGGAATCTGTGCCTGAGTGGGCATCTTGCATACGCTATGCTGTGACTGGGAAGGGAAAGAACGGTACACGGGTTCCTCTTCTAAGGCAGAAAATCATGGATTGCCTGCTTACGCCTTTGCCCCAGACTGTGACTACTACTATTATTGCGAAACGCTATGCTTTTCTAGCAGCTGTGTTGATAGAAGTGTCACCTCCAAAAATGCCAGAAACAGAACTACTTCTTCATAACAGACTGCTGAAGGACTTGCTGATCAATATGAGTCATTCATCTGCACAAGTAAGTCATCCATTAGTTGTTTTTTCTTTTAAAATAGTTCTCTCAGGATAATTACACATTTTCATATGCTGTTGAGTCTGAAATATGTTTCTCTTATCAGCTTTGCCAAGAGCTGAGCTTTAAAAGTCCATATATACTAGGATTATTCCTTTTTTGTTTAATTAAATAGATTATATCTAGCTGCTTCTTCATTGGCATCTTTGGTACTTGATAGAAGTTTAATGCTGATTATTCTAGATCTCAAAGGAAGGTTCTTCGTGACATGTCTTTATTTTTTATATCATAACTTATCAATGGCCGAGGCAGAAAATATTGAGGGAAAACAAAGCTGATAATTTCTTTATTGGAAGCAAGTGGTAAAATTTGCAAGGATGACTCCCAAAAATCCTGATATTGGTAAGGATAGATCTCCATTTTTTATTGGCAGAAACTGACCCCATTCTCAATGTGGATTTGTGCTTGGAACACATTTGTCCTGATAACCTCTGCCACCAACGTTATGATAGATACTGTCTACAGATATGAAGTATCTGCTGTCCATCTATGTGTTGTAGATCACGTAGCTTCATTGTTTCTGTGTGAAGATTTCATTCACTACATTCATTTCCTCTATTAGAGATGTGTATTTCTGTTTTCGATTGTTGTTGCTGCTTTCAAGCTTGTCAATGTCAACTGTATTTCTGACAGTAGACAGTGATAGGGTATTGTTTGTGTTAAGTTTCAACTCCTACCATTGACATTGTGGTGATTGGCTGATTGCTTTAGCAATGTTTAAGTTTGTTACCATTCAGGAGTTAATCTGTTGGTCTTTGTCATTGTAGGCTTTTGCTTTAGCGACACATCATATGTTTGTGGTGAAGTGAGGAGTTGTAATGTTCATTTTTTTCTTTTTCTTGTTTTACCATATGCCAAAAAAAAAATTCATTCTCTCTATGTCATGGAGCTTTTGACTGATTGCTGTCATGTTGGCTGCTTGAATCCTATGACTGCATGTGAGGGTTTGTCTCTTTCTTGTCCGTTCTGACTATAAAGACTAAACTTCAAATGGTACAGGTGAGGGAAGCTGTTGGTGTTACCCTTTGTGTGTTATGCACAAATGTTCAGCTCCACAAATTGTTTGCTAGTTATGGTTCTGCCCAAAGCGGAAGCAGTGGTATGGAAGATGATTTATTTGGTGGTAGTTGGAATCAGCTCTTATCAGATCAGGCTACTGAACGGGCCATTAGAATCCAGAAAACAACTCATTCTGACCATATGGATTCTAGAGAAGTAGTAGTTCCAGAAAATGGGATCACAAATGATTCTGATGAAGATGTCAAATGGATGGAAACGGTAATGATTGGAACTTCGTTGCTGTAATTCTCATTTTGATTACTTGGCTTTGTTGGGGATGGAGGAAACTGAACCTTACAGCCTCTGTTTTGGAAAAGGCTGGGTTTGCCTTTGCCAACTGTGTCATGAAATGATTGACTGATGTTTCTATACTTAAGATGGTCATTCCTCTAACCATTGATTTCAAAATGTGCAGTTATTCCATTTTGTTATTTCTTCGCTGAAGTCAGGTAGATCATTGTATTTGATGGAGACAATTGTCGGCATTCTTTATCCCGTAATCTCATTACAGGTGTGCAAAGTGATTTCTTGCTTGTCTTCCTTTCCTTCCTGTATGTTTAGACTTATCTGCTGATGGTCTTCCTTTTCTGTTCCAGTTGGTCCTGTAAATGTCTCATTAGTTTAGTGGTAATGTCGCTGGCAGTATAGCTAGTATTTAAAAAGATGAAAAATGTCAAAAATCTGGTTAAAATGGTCTTGCATTAGTCATAGGATAATTGTCACAATCTATTCTGTGATTGCTGACTTGCTATATCCTCTTTTATCTTTTCTATGTTTCTCTCATCTGTATTAATGTATGAATAAAGCTCTTATATCGTAACTAGCTATCTCATTGCCTTTTTGTCTTACGGGAAAGAGGAAAGGGTCGAAGAACCTTTATGTCACTAATCTGTATCTTTACTCATCAAACTATGTAGTAGAGATTAGGTGAAGTCTGATTTATAGAGTCCTGTGAAATTTGATGATTTGAGCATGTCAAATAAAGGTTTATTTTTGGATTTTGAAGGATACATCAAATAAAGATTTATCAACGTTGGCGAAGGCTGCTTTCTCGTTGTTAAAATGGAGTGTATTTAGAGAACCACATCTCCAAAAGGCTGTTGCTGTTATCCTTAAGTCAGCTAATGATTCTAACTGGCGGATCAGATCTGCTACATTGACATATCTTCGAACATTTATGTACAGGTAATGTTGAGGCAATGTCATGCATGAGTTTTTCTGATCATTATTATTTATATGGTCAATTTTCATCCGTTTTACTCATAACAGGCACAGTTTTGTCCTTTCACATGATGAAAAGCTACAGATTTGGAGAACTGTTGAGAAGTTACTCATTGATAGCCAAGTGGAGGCAAGTTCCTTCCTTTGTTCTTATAAATTACAATATATTCTTTTCCTGGTGGATTTTAATTGTAAACATGCTCATGCTCAATTTGTGCACCAAGAACAAGAGTAGAATCAGCAGACAGATGTTTCTGAAGCAGGGATGTGTTGGGGGTTGTCTTGACATTATGAGATTTCATAAACTTTTAAAAAAATTGGGTGTACAATAATTATTGTACATCCATTATAAAGATAGCCTAAAGTGATCAAAAGTTATCCCTGAAATGAATAAAAGTTACCCCAATATGCATAAAAGTAACCCAATACAAATAAAAATTATCTACGCTTTATTAGTAAAGAATCACATTTTAAATGACTAGATTGAATGTAATTAATTACCTTTATAAAACCTTTCTTGTTGTCTATTTATATAAAAATTGTATTATGTTTAAAGTTACCCAAAAAAAGGCAAAAAGTTACCTTAAAATTAGCTAAAAGTTACCCTAATACTGCTCGATGTACACTAATATTAGTGTAAACCGGGTGTATACAAAAGTTTTTCATGAGATTTTATATGATATATTGCCTTTTTTTTTGGTTCCAAACTTAGCAAATTCTGTGTAACAGAAGCAATTTATGCTGGTGGTGCCTGGTTAAGATGTGTTTAGTAAACTGTGTGGAAGGATTGAAGGAATAATATGAGAGATGAGATCATGAAAAGAATTATAGACATGGAAACACATGGGGGAATTAAACAATTATTACCAGTTGCAAGTTTGTGGCATTTTAAGAGAATTATTGAAGGGTTCTCCTCAAGCTTAGTAGTATTGGACACTTGAATTTCTTTCGTTCATATTCTTAAAGACCGAAATATTTGCAAGTTTGTTAGAGTGATTATGTATAATTGTTTCCTTTCAAGTTATCTACAGCGTACTTGATGCTTGTTTTCCTTCAAGTTTTGTATGCTTGTGGCTCACACGGCCACCATGTATAACATGCAAAGGATGGGTTAGTAGGTTAACTCGTATAACCTCTTCTATTCTTTGATTGCTTTACATCTAATTTAGTCTCTCTAATGTTCACTGCTGCATCGCATTCTTTGTATCTCTGTTATTCAGAATTTTATCATGCTTATTCCAGTTATTGTACGTAGTTCATAGCTGGAATGTTTTAACATAAATGAGTAAATAACCAACATCTGGAATCGTGTAATATGAGGAATTGTACAACTCTTGGGATGTATTCACTTTCAATTTGTGTGGCAGCTTTCACACAAGGCACTTTGCAGGCATGGTTATATTGTGTTTTATTTTTCTCCTGATAATTAATTGGTTTCAGGTACGAGAGCATGCGGCGGCAGTTTTGGCTGGGCTAATGAAGGGTGGAAATGAAGTTCTTGCGGGAGACTTCCGCGAAAGGGCGTATACAGAGGCAACTCTTATTCTCAAGAAGAGAAAACAAAGGTTGGATCTTTGATAAGCCTTTGATTTGAAAGTTATCTTCTGTGAATTTTTGTTGTGTATTTCTCTCATTCTACTTAGGTTGTGCATGTTTTCATTGTATTGAGAGGATTAAGGTGGTCTGTGGTAACTGATGAGATTCAGCTATTGAATGAAAATTATATCCTTTGCATCATTTGTTTTCATTATAAATTTATAACCTCGGCTGGTGATTGTTCATAATGTGTAATTGTTTAGATGGTCTTCTAGATTCGTTTCTTCTTTCTTTGGATGTTGAGAAGTTCATAACGAGCAGCCGATGATGGTCTCTTTAAAAACTTCCCCTATCTAATTGGTCACTGTAGAAAATTCTAGCGATTACATAATTTGTGTATTTTGTCATTGTTTTTCTTCTATTCTATCTTATATCGGTGTGGTCAAGTCTTGATATGATTAAATCTTTCGGAACTGCCTATGAATACTTAATGGTGCATCTGATGCACCAATTCTTTCAGGTGTCAGTGCATTTTCTGTTAAATCTGTTATGTAAATGCACTTTTAACCTATTATCTCTTTATGAAACAGTCGAAGAGATGGCTATTCTGTTGCTGCTGTTCATGGTTCTGTGCTTGCGCTGGCAGCTGGTGTCTTGTCTGTTCCATATGATATGCCAAGGTAAATATGGAAGTTCCTAATTTAGAATATTTTAAATTTTGCTGCCAAATTTTATAATCTGCTGCCATAATTTTGGAGATGTCTAGTTGCCATTTTTCTGTCTAAAAGAGGGGTACTGAAGTTTAAGTGCTTTATGTTGCTTGTAAATTTTCTTTTGATTCGGTTCTTTATTCCTTTGAAGGGATATATTCTCTCTTTAAGTTCTCTCCTGTTGGAAGTCATTTGTATTAAGGGTTCCAATTCCATTTGTTTTGTTTCTCTTGATAATTTATCTTGAAAATACTAGGATCCAACTTGTTATCATCGATGCTTACTATAAATGAACCTTTATGGCAAACAATATGACTATATGAGTCAATTGAAGTAAAAGAAAAAATAATTAATAAGGTTTCTCACATTCTCGTTGGTCATACAACAAATCGACGATTGGAATAAGTTGAAAGTTTTCCATTGATAATGCAAATTAATAGATGATTTAGAACTCGGTTGGTGCTTAATTGTTTATAAGTCGGGGAAAAATAAAACGAAATGATCTATTAGTCACTGAGAAAGAAACACAGTACGTTGAGATCATATTGATCTATTCCTAACACAACTCATCCTTTTCTGTGTTGTATTTAAGAAAATTTGGGTTTGCAAATAGTAAATCTCATGGCTGACTTTTTCGCTTCTTTGGTGGTTCATGTTATTTCAAGTCCTGCTCTATTTTGCCTAGTTTTGGTGCATTACTCTGTAGGCACTATTTCAACTTACATAGTTTTACTGGACCACATTTTCAGATTTGCCTACTGCTCATAAACCCATGAAGATATAATAATGTTGCCTTTGATGTTTAGTTTGACTGAAAGTAAATCTTTTTTTTTTTAGGGTTTGTGGGTGAAGAAAGGTGGGGGTATCTTAGCATTTTCTGTTACCTGATTAATCGGATGCAGAATTAAGGATTTTAAAATTAGAGTAGAATCAATGAAACAACATATGGTACTTCCTCTGTTTCTTTTTAGATTTATCACTTTCTAAATAAGGAAGTTTCAAATTAGATGCATCACTTTCCTTTTTATTTAATAAATTCTTTCTTATCTCTTTTATATCACATGAGTTATCTTCTTTATTTTTTCTCTATCCCTCTCATCTCCAAAAATTATCTAAGATTCTGTGTTTTTGCAAATGATGCAACCACATAAAACGGAGGAAGTATTTATTGTATGTATATATTTTGAGATCAGTTTACTTAGAGGACGATACTACACACAAATATAAACCCTCCGTTTTTTTAAATGTCCTAATTTGACTGGCACATTTGCCAATGCAATTTGACTAACGATATCTTAAATTATCAATAAGTATTATTTGTAAAATGTTGTTATTCATAAACTATACAATAAGACGATTCTATCAAGTACCAACATGAGTACGTGTGATCGTATATATTAAGCATAATTGTTGGTCAGATTGGTGTTTATGTATAGTGCAAAAGTCAAACCAGAGCTCTTCAAGAAACACGAATAGAATTGAATATTTGACACTATCTAAAAGAATCCCTCCAAAATACTAATGATATTAATGGTAAAAGATATGTGTTGGCAAACTAGCCCAATAAAAGTGGAACGACTTAAAAATAGAGAGAGAGAGGGGGGGGGGGGGGTGGTGGTGGTGGTGGGGAGGGGAGTAGATATATAATCCTTTTCAGCAATTAGTTTGATACCATAATTATGAGACAATTGGGAAGGGATGAAAGATACAGTTATATTTTAGCTATTCAATTTTGTTTGGAAATTACGACTTCACTGTTGAGCATGGTAGATTGAGACATCATCGAATTTATACATACAGTAAGGCAACAATTCTGCTTATCTAAGTTATACATACAGTTAGTTTAAAAAAAAAAGGTTATACATACAGTTAGGTAAATGCCTCGGCCCGAGTTTGAAAAGTCTGAAGAATTTGAAACAGAAAATATATTAATCCGTAGAAAGTTAGGTTAGTAAATTTTTGTCTTACTGTGTATATTTTGGTGATTTTTGTCTTACTGTGTATATTTTGGTGATTTTTAATCCTTTTTTGTATATTAAATAAATTTGCCGTGTAATCTATTAGCCAAATTGTAGATCTGGGTGTATTTTAATCATATGAACTACATTTACACGATTCAAACATGCTCAAAGAAGAGAAAAAATTATATTAGCACCGAGAGAGAGTTATTGAGTTGCTGCAAGAGAAGCTTTGTCCATGTAGGTTGCAGTTCCAATATATCCTCACCTATGTCCCTGGGTCGCACTACATTATGGTAAAATTCTGAGTGTGCAGACTAATTAGGGGTCAAATGCCCTTACAAAACTTTTTTTACTTTTATATGTCAGCAAAAGTAGGTGTGGCGGGCATTGTAGATAAATTAAGGGAAAATCGTCTGCGTTGGTTTGGACATGTAAGACGGAGACCCGAGGGTGCACCGGTGCGAAGAGTGGAAGAGTGGGACCATGGAGGGATTAAACGAGGAAGAGGGAGACCAAAGATTACTTGGTTGGAAGGAGTGAGGAAGGATATGAAGTGCATGGATTTACGTGAGGATGAAGTTTTGGATCGTAAGGGATGGAGGAGAAAGATTTATGTTGATGACTACACGGAATAATCAAATTTGGTTCATGTTAGCCGACCCCACTTTTGGGATTAAGGCTTTGATTGATTGATTGATTGATATATGTCAGCAAAAGTACAAAATAGGTCTCAGCAATTTTTTCTATTACTCTGAAATATGGGGATTGGTTGACTTCGGTGTCTGGTGATTTAATATATGCATCTGCCTCTATTTAAGTTGCAGTTGTAAGAGCTTGATTTTGGCTGCATTTCTGTGGTCTTTTGACTTGAACGAACCATGGTTGTTAAATTTATTCTTTTGTTTCAGTTGGTTGCCTGAGCATGTTACCTTGTTGGCTCGCTTTGTTGGTGAACCGTCACCTGTGAGATCAACTGTTACTAAAGCTGTTGCAGAGTTTCGAAGGACTCATGCAGACACATGGAATTTTCAAAAAGATCAATTTACTGAAGAACAACTAGAGGTATCTGAGTTTTGTAGTTATTAAATTTCTACTGACTAGACCTTTCAACAGACATTTTTCAATACCCTCAAAAAATGATATTGTTTAATATTATTGTATCTTTCCCTAACCGCAAGCTTACATCTACTGTTCACCACATTGCAGGTTCTTGCTGATACATCATCTTCATCATCGTATTTTGCTTGAATTTTCACTCACAGGATTAGGCTATAGATGGGTAATTATATTTATGCGTCCATAAATGTAGCTTATTTACATTTGTAGTATCAGGTTCAAGGTTAATGAAATACATTATTTCTAAAAGACTGGCTATGCAATACCCCCCCCCCCCCCTCTCCTCTCTCTTCTTTTTTTTCCCCTTTACTATTTGGGAAAGTCTAGACCATGGGGTTCATTAGGTCATCGGATGGTAAATCCCACAAGATACTGTCGGTACTAAATATGCTGGATCCATTTCTAATCTCCTTTCCACCTTCAGACTCTTCTCCATTTTCATCTTCGAGTTTCAAGTGCCCTAGTTGGTCTCCTGCTGTGGAACACATGCTTTGGTTCCATGGTGATCCATCTTCTTCAGCAATGAAAGCAGATTGACCATACTGAAAAGCGGTAAATGCATTACAGCCCCCATTGACATGAGTTTGTGTTGCTCCTACAGTTGTTTCCCAAGGCTTGTTTGAGATTATCATGTCTGGCTGCTGTATTGCCCTTGATAATCCAAGTTTGATCTTCTCTACGGTATCTTCCTTGGCGTCGGGCTTAGTACTCATACCATACGTGGCATTCATATTTCCTTGTGAACTGGTAGGTTGCAGCTGGAAGTCAATTCGCTTCTTGGTGAGGAGATGGAGCATTTCATCCTTGAAACACCCAAGGGCTGCCTCAGTTAGATTGGCAACCTGTGGGGGTCCTAGCGTGGTTGCAATCTCAGCCATTAGGTGAGAGAAAGACTTGTGCGTAACTGGATCAATTCCCATGCCTGTTAACTTCTTCTTTAGCTTGGTGTTCCAATGGTTCTTGACATCATTATCAGTGCGACCAGGAAGTTGAGCAGCAATGAGTGACCATCTGAAAATTAAAAATTCCTATCAGAGATTATTGCAGTAGTGTGGGAAAAAGGACCTTTAGGATGTGGTTTGTGTTGGTACCTGTTGCCCACAACAGCATGAAGCTTCATTATGGTTTCTTCTTCTGCTTGGGAGAACTGGCCATGCTTAAGGTCAGGTCTTAGGTAGTTTGTCCATCTCAGCCTACAACTCTTTCCGCATCTTTGGAGACCTATGTATGTATGGATTGGCAATGTTTAATGAGAACTCGGTAACAATGATTGCAAGTGCTATCCAGGGTTTGGTTTATTAAAAAAAAATTCAAAAAAAAAAAAAAAAAAAAAAAAAAAACAGAGGAAAGATAGAGAATCTAACCAGCATTCTTAGGAATAAGACGCCAATTACGGGTGCCATGTTGGGCGATGTAAGAAGAGAGTTTGTTGTCTTCTTCAGGAGTCCATTGGCCTCGCTTTACGTTTTCCTTCTCGCAACAAGGAATTCTACCCATGGTTGATGTGTTAAATAATGGTGGGTTATATTGAAGAAACAGGGGAAGCTTGGTGTGGTAGCTAGTTTGGGAGCTGAATTAGTGATAATAGCAGTGAGTAGTAAGAATTAAGGAAACCAAAAAAGAAAAAAGAGTAGAAGAATTGGTATAATAGCGAGAAAAGATTAAGAAGTGTTAATGTTAATAAGAAAAAGGAAATTAAGAAATAGTACTATATAGGGTGTAGGAGAAGAGAGAGTAATAAGAAAAATGAAGGGAGGAGGTGAAGAAAAGAGAGCAGGAAAGGTGCATGAGTTGATTAAAGAATTCAACGCCATTGAGAGTGTGTGAGAGGAGAGGCCGGTAGCTCACCCACAAGACACCTGGTCAACACACACATCACACAACACAACACCCTTGTTTCTTTCTCTTTCTCTCTCTCTTTCTCTCTCCTTCATTTTTCTGATACTGGGATTTCATGGATTTCTGGGATTCATTCTTGCACGAGTGTGTTAGTTGGCTTTCAGATCTCCCATCATACTTTCTCTCTTTCTCTTGTTTCCTCATCCACACGTGCCGCGGTTATTTTGTCAGTTTTCTCCCTATATACTTGGCGGGTAATCTTGGGCTGCCAATCATTACATAATACTATTTCCTATTTCCTGCCTCCTTCAGATTACAGTAATACTTTTTTTGTTTGCTACAATTATATTGCTGCGAGTTTTATGCGTATATCACATTGCCTCTAAAATGCTTACTGTCCCATAAACATGAACATAAAAAAACGTCATGTATATGTATAACTAGGTTCCATTAGGCAAAGCTCAGCTTAACTTAGTGTCAACTTGATTGTCCTGCACCTAATGTCTATCAGAGATTTATTTGTCTTACAAACAGAATGCCCTACTACTTGATTACTTGTTGCTTAGGAGTACAAGTGTTTCATGGTATGAAGTGAATAGCAGTCCTCTACTTTTTGCATAACAAATGCTCATTACATTCTTACTTAAAGCCGTAGATGAAAAAATAAGCCTCCGTTTGTTTGGACAGAATACACTTTCACCTAAAAATTATTTTCCTAAAGAAAATGCGATTAAAAATTGATTATCCTTTGTTTGGTATGGAAAACTCTGGAGTCTTCTGGACTACCGCCATATCAACAACTCTGTCTAGTTGGTGAGCCAGAAGGAATGTACCTAGCTGCTACTCTCCGTCTTCCTCTGCTATCTTTTTTGACAGCATCCCTTCTAATTTGGAGGAAAATGGTTTCCCCTAATTGGAAAGTAAATATATCTGCTTGAGTTTCCCTTTTTTTCATCCTGTACAATCCAAATAGAGAAAAGTTTGGATATGAGATTTCCTGTAAAACTCTTTCCTCCAAAATAAATAGAGCTTATTTTACCACTTCAATTCACTACCTGTAAGAATCACCTTCATAAGATCTTAAAGCAAATCTTCTAGTGTTTCGTTTCACTGATCACTACTAAGGTAACTCTTAACTTAATTTTGCATTTACAAGACCACCAATAGATCCTGATAGAGCAAATATTGTAACCACTAAGCAAACATATGAGAAAGTTCTTAGAGCAATCCACCATCCTGTCCACGCTTCAATATTTCTCTGCTTCAAGTACATCTCGACAGGGAAATATATTGACAGAGGCCAAAAGATGAGAGCTCCAAGGATCCCCAAGACTTGGTTGAAATAAGGGAATGCTATTGCTAAGATGGTAGTGGATGCAACATAAGCTGTTCGAATACACAGCCTGTAAAGGTTCACTCTTAGAGATGGCAAAAGTGGAAGCTTCAATCTGTGTGAATGGTGGACAAATTCATTGTCAGGGAACTTCCGAGCAAACCATCTATCAACAGCTGCAAAGAGTGGCTGGCTGAATACCTACAGAGGCGGATAATGCAATTGTATGATCAATATCTGATAAATTTAATTAGGTAATTTAAAAACATGGAATGTAATATACCTGATATCCTCCAACAAGGTGAAGAACAATGCAAGCATTAGCAATGTCAATCAGCCAGTATGGCTCATAGAATCCTGTCATAAGATTCCCGGGAGTATCAACTCCGAAAGCAGCATAACCAAATCCTCCACAAAGAAGATAAAAGAAGGTGGTCAATGCAACAGATATTGTAGAAGCCTTCTTCATGGTCTCATTTTCTGATGGGGGAGACTTCAGAGTATCCTTTAGTTCAAATCAGATCCAAAAGAGTTAAACTTTTGTTCAAGCCTTGTATTATACTTCTTATACCTCACATATCAGACAGATTTCAGGAAAAAAAAAAAAAAAAGGCAAAGTAACACACCTGAATCTCAATAAGAATCAAGGAGTATGGGTAGGCAAATGCTATATCACCTACTCCTTGTGCAACCAGCCATACTTTTTCCATGACAGTTGCGGTGGGTATTCCTTGTATGCTCCCCTTAATCACACCAATTTCTGCAGCAATTAACAGTTCCAAATTACTAAAGTACGAAGAATTCTTCACAGTATTTCAGGAAAACTAGCATGTACAAAGTTGTGTGGTAGTCTGATAATGTACGTACCAATAACATGAGCGATTCCAAGTCCGAGTACAATGAGGGAATAGGTGAAAGACATGATAGCAGCAACTAATGAAAGCCATTTAATGTCATGCATATTTGGTATCTGGGACATAAAAATCTGTACAAAGCCAAAGATTAACATGTAGTAGGCATCCCCAAAATTGCAGGGTGCCTGATGCCCATGCTTGTGATAACAGTTTGATTCCTGTATTGCTCTGCCAATTAAGATGAAGACAGGTGTAAGATGATACTAGAGAAACAGAAAAGCTGATACGGTATGTATGCTAATGGTAACAAGTACCTGATGCTGATAGCAGAAGTGATAGTATAAGCAATTCCAATCCCATATAAGTTAATATGAACAAAGAAGCCGCATAGCCAGGCCCTGGTTTCTCCCAAATTAGAGTAAACAGCTTCAAGGTAAGACGGGTTTCGGACAGGGCCGTGTTCAGGGTCAGGAGACCTGTAACAGTTACATAGGAGAAATGCAGAAAGGAGTGTAATGAAAGCGAAGACGAGCATTGCAATGGGACCTGCTATCCAACCCAACTGACTCATACTCCATGCCAAAGATAGTACTCCTGACCCGATCACTCCTGTTATTATGTGTGCTACTGCAGACCATAATGTCCCTGCAATTTTTTTATTTTTTTTTAAAATGATCACTTGATGAAATATATATATATGCAAATTGTTCAAAGATAATAAAAATTTATGAAGTAATCACCAGTCCTCTTGTGGGGATGTCGTGTTTCCGATGATGGTTGGAGTAATAAAGGGGTGTTTTTACTATCTCCATCTTCTCCCATTCGATCAGATTTTGTTGAGAATAGAATTGAATGTAAATGAATTATAGAATAGGCCTTTGGATCAATTGCTATTACTCGTGTTTAGAGTGATGAAAATTTGAAACAAAATATAGTACTCCGTATTACTCGGTTTTTTTTTTTTTTTTTTTTTTTTTTTTTTTTTTTCCGGAGAATTCTAGTGAAAGCAGGAAACACAACAACTCATAAACTTGTATCAAAAAATGCCTCTCCAACGATAGGGATTAGATTTTAGTTACGTGTATTATTTTTGTTTCAATGAGTTACGTTAGCGATTCTATAACTTAATCTTATTATTTAGTACTCACGACACTTGTAGAAGCAAGTCAAGTATTCCAGTTTTTTTTGGGGATATATTACTTGTCCATTATGATTCCAGCCATTCATTAGACCACAAATGTCTGTCGTTTAATACTGCTTATTAACCTTTCTTCCACCATACACACTTTAAGAATATTCTATGTTGTCTTTATACAGAGTACTACGGAGTATTTCATATTTTTTTTTTTGGTGCTGCTTATTTTATACTCCGTAAACGTTTTGTCTTTTGCAAATCGCGACAAAAATGAGACATGTAAATCAATGACATTTAGTTAATACAAGTTGCGATCTATACCATTAATGATACATAAATACTGATTAAATTAATGACATCGTCTATGAAGTATACTCGCTCAAAGTTATCACAATGATAAATAAGGGAAAAGAAAAGATGAACAAGTACATCCCTATAATAATCAAATGAACAACAATCTATTCTTTGTGTTAATAGTGTTTAAAGTATGGAGAACGGGTTAACGTATAGATAGATAGATAGATGAGAATAGAACCATTGTCTTCATTCTAATTTGGCACTCACAAGCCCTTCCACTGATCCAACTAATGCAACTACACTAACCAGTAAGCAAATAACACTAAATGTTCGGAGCAAGATACCCTTTGTTGTCCAAACATTCATCTTTTTCTGGACAATGTACATTTCTACTGGGAAATATATGGCCAAGGGCCAAAAACCTATGGCCCCCAGCAACCCCAAAACCTGGTTGAAGAACGGGAATATCATTGCTGTCCCTACTGTCGATGCAACATAAGCCGTTCTGAAACACAGTCTGAGTAGGCTCACTTGAAGATCAGTGGCTAACAGCGGCAGCTTCACTGAATGGAAATCATTCACAAACCCGCTATTGGGAAACTTTTTAGCAAGCCCTCTCTCCACAAATGCAAATACTGGTTGACTATAAACCTACAACATACCACAGACAACTGAATCTCTCTTTAGAGTTCTTGATCATTGCCATAATTCTATCACATTAGTGTTATGTCATATGTATAGCTGATATACAGAATTTCAATAAAAAGTACCTGATATCCTCCGACAAGATGAACAACTATACAGGCGTTGGCAAAGTCAATGAGCCAATAAGGTTCGTAGAATCCAAACCCTGTCAAAATATTCCCAGGTGTATCATTCCCGAAGGCTGCATAACCAAAGCATCCACAAGAGAGGTAAAAGAAGGTGGTGATCAAGACAGCTGCCATTGAGGCCTTCTTCATTGTTTGATTTTCCGGTGGAGGGGACTTCAATGTGTCCTACACTCCCAACCCACAGTAGTACATCTCATTAATTAGTAAAAAACATATATTCCTTCATTTGTAGTCACTAATCAGGTACAAATCAACCTGAATTTCTAGAACAATGATTGCATAGGGGTAGGAAAAACTGAAAAAGCAATGTCTCCAATTGCTTGAAATGATAAGCTCAATTTCTTCAGAGTAGAACTAGCTGGAACTCCATTAATACTTCCCTTAATTTCTCTATTTCCTGCACTTTCCATGAATTAATATGAGAAAAATTTAGCAATGTCTGTGAGTAGGAAAGCCAGCCACTGTAGAAATAAAAGATGAATGAAATATGGGATTGATTACCAATCACGGTAGCAAAGCCGAGGGCCAATCCAATGGTTGAGTAGGAAAATGACATGATGGCAGCCAAAATAGAAAGCCATTTCATGTTGTGGAAACAGGTATCTGAGACATTATGATCTGAACACATCCAAACAGCAGCATGTAAATGCCATCTCCATAAGAGCAAGATGCTTGGTGTCCTTGTTTGTGGTAGCAGTTTGATTTTTGAATAGCTCTGTATCATTGGATTTAATTCAAGTGGATCAGAGACTCAAGAGTGTAATATAATATAAAAAGAGGATAGACTAGCTTGCTTAATTAGACTGATTCAAGAAAAAATATGGACAATTCTGTACCAATGAACTAAAAATTAAGCTAATAAATGTAAAACATCCTTTTTCAATGATTCATAGCTCTATTCCCCTTGCTTCTGACCAAGGAAATTGATCTAAGAGTAAAAAAGAAAAGGTCGTCCCTAAGCATGAAAAGGTTATATGTTAGCTCAGTTAAAATTAGGAAAGTAAGGAGTGTTGATTTGTATACCTGATGCTGATTGAAGTAGTGATTACATACGCAACAGCAGCACCATACAAGCTTAGATATTGTAGAAAACCACAGAACCATAGTGTAACACCCCCGATTTACTAGCTAATAATAAACAATAAATAAAAGAAAAATAAACAACCTTTAAATAAAATTGCGGAAGCATACACCTAAATCGGAGGTATTACCGCCACACTCGACAACTTGTCAAGTGTTAAGGCTTACAAAATCCCAATAATTACAACCCAATAAACTAGGTGAGCTATTTATACAACTTTATAAACTCATTATAGCATACTAATCGATCACTTGAGCTCCTTTAGCTACGATCACTTGATCAACCTGCTAAAACAGTCTTGTCTGCTCACCATTAAGGACAAATTCCAAAATAGATCGTCGCAGGGCCACCATAAGAAAAAGACATGGCCGCAAACACAAGTAGCACAACAAAATAACACACACGTCAGCAAAAGCTGAGTAATCACCACATATCAGAATACAAAGAATAATTGAATAATCTATATTACTAGCTCAATTAAATAATGTAGTTCGAAACTACATTACACATTGTACTCTGAAAAATAACCTTTATCAACTCAACCTCGAATAATAATTCGAACCTTTACTCAATCATCTCATATAACCCATAAGTGTGCCATGCTCATTGTTCTATACCTAGCCTTGGACATGGGTAATTCGAATAAAACCAACAAGTATAAAAACTTGAATACTCCCAATAACTAGAAAACACCTTGAACCAGACCACATACGGGCCAATTCCCACTGTAGGGGACCATAGAAAAATATAAATAAAGATTGTACCTCATTCTTAACTCATGATCATTATCTCATTACCAACATGCCAAGGACTAAGGTCTATAACGCCGAGCCTCAAACCAAGAGCAAAATAATAATTTCTCAACCTTTTGATCTCATACTTGATCAAATAATCATTCACAACTAATAATGTATATCTCAACAATGGCACAGATTCCCAAATAACATAACAATTCGATCAATAAATATCTCAACTCTTAGGGTAATAATACTAGCACCCAAAATAATCAAATCTCAACCCACAAATAATACTCTGCATTAACAACCCTAAAACCTCGATAAAACAATACTCCAAATAGAGACAACATTAAAACCCTATAAATAACACAATCAATCAATTCGACAATTAAATCACATAATACCACATACTAATCATATACATATAAATCATGATCATATATAATTCACAAATTATAAAATTTAAACATAACAATACAAAGTACAATAATTAATACTAACAATTTGTAACCAAACAAATCACAAAATTAATTGAGATCGTGTGATTACCTATCGAATTGAATAACTCAAGTTGGTGAGTTGCGCAATAGCTAGAACAACCGTACCAAATATTGACTATAAGAAGTGGATCACCATATATTCACAATGATAATGTGTGTATGACGATTAGGGAACAAGAGTAAATCATCAAAAATGGGTAAGCACTCAACTGACAAAGTTGATTTACAAACAAATATAAGACTAAATTCGCTAGTTGAGAAAAAATAGGTGATATATAAAACCAGTGAACGGCATCCCTTTCTTCCTTTTTTTTTTATCAAATACAATAACTTTATTAGGGTTTAAGATAATTTATAGTTGTTGATAAAAAGAGTCCTATTTAAATTAAAATAGGGTTTTAAAACTTTCCAAACTCTAAAATAAAAATTATAGGATTAGGAAAGTTATTTAATAAATAAAAATAAACTATATATAAAATCATAAAATATTCGGGTATTACAATTTACCCTCCTTAAAACAAGTTTCGTCCCGAAACTTATAATTAGGAAGTATAAAATATATAAATAGAGTAATAAAATAGTAGGAGTATTACATACTATCCCCCTTAAAAAGGAGTTCGCCCTCGAACTCAAAGCTAGTCACATAAAAAGAAACACATACAACAAGCACGAGCACATAAAGAAACACTTAACCTATGTCAATTTTAATCCTAGTTCTTTATTAACAAGTTCATTCCTAAACAAAAACCACGTTGGGATATGAAGATCCCTACGTAAATCCCACAAGCGGTTAGGCTCTGATACCAATTTGTAACACCCCCGATTTACTAGCTAATAATAAACAATAAATAAAAGAAAAATAAACAACCTTTAAATAAAATTGCGGAAGCATACACCTAAATCGGAGGTATTACCGCCACACTCGACAACTTGTCAAGTGTTAAGGCTTACAAAATCCCAATAATTACAACCCAATAAACTAGGTGAGCTATTTATACAACTTTATAAACTCATTATAGCATACTAATCGATCACTTGAGCTCCTTTAGCTACGATCACTTGATCAACCTGCTAAAACAGTCTTGTCTGCTCACCATTAAGGACAAATTCCAAAATAGATCGTCGCAGGGCCACCATAAGAAAAAGACATGGCCGCAAACACAAGTAGCACAACAAAATAACACACACGTCAGCAAAAGCTGAGTAATCACCACATATCAGAATACAAAGAATAATTGAATAATCTATATTACTAGCTCAATTAAATAATGTAGTTCGAAACTACATTACACATTGTACTCTGAAAAATAACCTTTATCAACTCAACCTCGAATAATAATTCGAACCTTTACTCAATCATCTCATATAACCCATAAGTGTGCCATGCTCATTGTTCTATACCTAGCCTTGGACATGGGTAATTCGAATAAAACCAACAAGTATAAAAACTTGAATACTCCCAATAACTAGAAAACACCTTGAACCAGACCACATACGGGCCAATTCCCACTGTAGGGGACCATAGAAAAATATAAATAAAGATTGTACCTCATTCTTAACTCATGATCATTATCTCATTACCAACATGCCAAGGACTAAGGTCTATAACGCCGAGCCTCAAACCAAGAGCAAAATAATAATTTCTCAACCTTTTGATCTCATACTTGATCAAATAATCATTCACAACTAATAATGTATATCTCAACAATGGCACAGATTCCCAAATAACATAACAATTCGATCAATAAATATCTCAACTCTTAGGGTAATAATACTAGCACCCAAAATAATCAAATCTCAACCCACAAATAATACTCTGCATTAACAACCCTAAAACCTCGATAAAACAATACTCCAAATAGAGACAACATTAAAACCCTATAAATAACACAATCAATCAATTCGACAATTAAATCACATAATACCACATACTAATCATATACATATAAATCATGATCATATATAATTCACAAATTATAAAATTTAAACATAACAATACAAAGTACAATAATTAATACTAACAATTTGTAACCAAACAAATCACAAAATTAATTGAGATCGTGTGATTACCTATCGAATTGAATAACTCAAGTTGGTGAGTTGCGCAATAGCTAGAACAACCGTACCAAATATTGACTATAAGAAGTGGATCACCATATATTCACAATGATAATGTGTGTATGACGATTAGGGAACAAGAGTAAATCATCAAAAATGGGTAAGCACTCAACTGACAAAGTTGATTTACAAACAAATATAAGACTAAATTCGCTAGTTGAGAAAAAATAGGTGATATATAAAACCAGTGAACGGCATCCCTTTCTTCCTTTTTTTTTTATCAAATACAATAACTTTATTAGGGTTTAAGATAATTTATAGTTGTTGATAAAAAGAGTCCTATTTAAATTAAAATAGGGTTTTAAAACTTTCCAAACTCTAAAATAAAAATTATAGGATTAGGAAAGTTATTTAATAAATAAAAATAAACTATATATAAAATCATAAAATATTCGGGTATTACACATAGCTGTTTCCTTCCTGTACATTCACTTAAAGACAACCAATGCACCTATTTTTTTTTGGTAAAAAAGGTTTGGATGAGGTAGGGTATAATATTTGGATACCAAGTATGGTTGAAACGGCATCCATGTAGGATGAGTTGCGGACACCAGTTACAGGGTTGGGAGACCTGTAACAGTCAGATAGGAGTGATGCAGATACGTAAGTAAAGAATGCGAAGCAGAGCAAAGAAAGCGGGGCAACAATCCATCCTAGTTGGGAGGTACACCATGCCAAGGAAAGAACACCAGATCCGATAACAGCCGTTATTATATGAGCAATGCTCGTCCACAGAGTTCCTGTTAAGTTGGGGATAATTGCAGACTTAAGAGATAGACATTACTGAAGGCAGAGATAGAAATAAGAGTGGGATTGGATTGTAAGATTATTACCGGCTCTCTTTGGAGCATCATCATCACAATCAAAAGAGGAAGTGAAGGTGGAAGTGGAAGATATCTCTAGAGAAGTGCTTTTTGCCATCTGATCAATAAGTTGTAGTTACTCGAAGTAGTAATATGAAACTAAGATGCGTACCAGTATACAGGCAGGCCAGGGTTGTTATTTAAGAGGCCATTATTATTAATCATACAAATATAACAACTAGTATGGGCTTGCAACTAGGGAGGGTGGTTGGTGATAAGTCTCAATCTCCGATCCCACTGCACGTAAGGTCCATATTTGAGCATGTACTCGTAACAATTAACAATTAACAATTAATGGTCCTGTCTGCGTACAACGGGCTACTCTCACTCTTATCTCATCCCTCACAAATCAACATATACTACGTACGTATTACTCAACTTTTACTGCAAATTTTTACCGTGTTCATTCTTAGCTTCTTTTAAAACGTTAAAGCATATATACGGAATAGTGTTGAAAATTCACTGAAATGGGTTGTCAGCTGCTCAACCTACCAAATAAAAGCCAAACGGAGTTTATATGCTCTAACATGCAATATCATAATTATACTTGGCTTCTCATGGTACAAGGGAATATTTTTACTACATTATTCTGTTTAAGTACTTGGTTATAGATTGAAATTTAAACAAAAAGGAGCAAGTGTACTGTGACAGAGTCCACAAATTGTCTTGTTTCGTTATTTGAATGACATTTTGCTAATTGTTGGAATAGGAATGCACATGTATAAATTGTTATTTTGGACTTTCCGCATAACATAAGCATCAAAATACACTACAAAATTAGTGACTTCATTCACCTAAACAAAATTAGGACAATCATTATGAATTGTCCTACACAAACACGATACGAGGCGCTTATTACTTGATATACTTTTTCAAATTATCAAAAAAATTCAACCAGTTATTTATTTGCATTATCAAAACTTCAAAGTAAAACATAAGTGAAGATTGTTGATTAGAGTAAATAAACTATTGACAAGAAAGAAAACAAAAACTCATAATCCAATTGAAGAAAACAAAAACTCGATATTCCAATTAACAAAATTACCAAAATGTAAGTGACATATAATCTATCCCTTGATTCCCCTTACTTCTTTTTAAGGGTTTTTGTCTTCTTAACCTTGTGCGCTTGTTGTTTCTTTTCTGTAGCATCAGCATCAGTAGCAGCCGTAGAAGGAGTTGCATCGTATTCGTCAGGGGTGACATCCTCTTTCGGTTTCTCCAAAATACCTTCTTCACTATCTTTATCTCCATCCTTGCTGCCAACTGTTTCCTCCTCTTCATCCTCCTCGTCGTCCTTCCTCTGCTGTTTTTGCTGCAGATACTCTGCAGCTGCAGCTGCAGCCGCGTACTCGCCCTCGTCGTCCTCCTCTGTCATCATAGTATCTTCTGCTTTCCCAACACCGTTACCATGTATGTAAAGGCGATGGCGGATGGAGCGAAACACCCAATTTAAGGTAGATATGCCAGCCAAAGCCATGACAGCTGCAAGAGAAAAGCCTGCAATACAAGTGACCAAAATGAAAGTTGGTATTATCAATAGAGGACTACATATAACCATGATTGGGAACCCAATCGCTGTCAGACTCAGTGTTACTGCCATTGTTATCCCCATTACCACCAACAGTGGACCTCCTACCACCACCGCTGCCGCCGTCGCACCAACCACTCTTCTTAACCACCCAAATGGAGTCTTGTCTTTGTCTTCATCATAACTACTAATTGGTATCATCCTTTGTTCATCACTTGCTGCCATTTCCATTTTACTTTTGGTTTCTTTCTTGTAAGTTGTAACAAACATACTCTCGCGGGTAACTAAATACTACCAAGTTAGCATATGCTTGTGTTGTGAGTTGGTGGCTTGATGCATGTAAGTTTCAGCTAAAAGCTAATGCAGCAACCCTTGAATATTTATTTATTTTATGATATAATGAATATATAATAGGCACCCTTTTGTAAGTGACAACTGACAAGTGGTATATACAAACATGCATATCGCAGGTCTCCGTGTCATTTAACCCTGAATACGTGGCATCTAATGCACCCCTTTTATGCATGCTCCCTTGTCTTTTACTTTCCAGTGCTTTTTATTTAATCCTCTCTGCATATACGGTATGTTGCTCCTAATTTGGCTAAATTTATTTTGACAACTTATTTGAGTAATATAAGAGTGCAATAGTTTATTATTATAATAATAACTTCAAACTTTGTGTACACCAGTATACATTAACAACAATTTAACTAAGTCCTGTATGCATGAGTGACAGTAACAACACAATATGTTTATTCTTATATACCAAGTATTAACGGAAACATACCCTTAGTTTAGTATTTGTATTCAATTCCAGGTAACAGACTGCAAAATATCCTTCTAGCTATTAAGATGCAAACATACACTTTTCTATGCAAGGTTTAGATAGACATGTCAGAATCGGAAAGATTAAGAACAACAAGAACAAGTTACTCATATAATAACTCAGGCAAATTCCATGTACAATGATTTCTTGAATTGACCCTTTGATCTAGGAGCATATAGGGTTTGCTTCATACCAATTTCCTAACTAGCAGATGTTGCAACTTATTGACCTGACATTATAATCTAATCTGATGCTGTCCTTGAAGATTTTCATCGTCCATTGCATAATCTAGCAGCATCCTTAACAAATTTTTAGCTGAGATCTAGTCATTCAATCTTTTTTCATGGAAAACTGATTTCCCAGGAGCAACATGAAGATCTCCCGTCATGTATGTAATGCTGAGTACAACAATTTTTAAATTTTTTTGTTTACATTTCAATTCTGATATTCCAGAGGTAAAATTCCTTTTCTGGAGTTCTTAATGTTAAGGTCAGTAACCCAGAGGCCTTCTCGTAATTAAAATCTATTTCTTCATCATCTACGCAAAGCTTTTTTGGTGGGATTGAGGAATATGCCCCAAATGTACCACAACCACGAGCTTTCAGGCTAATAACAGCGTTTCCTTCTGCCTCATATTGTAAGGCCTTAACTGCACCTCCAGAGTTAAACATTTTAGTCAGCCCAATTGGGGCAAAAATGACACCATTTGACAACTGCTTTGCAGGAACCACAGTGAAAACTTCATATTCTTTGGCCTTTAATGTGACAGGAAGTGATGCATTTTCAGGAAGATATACGACCTCTCCTGCAATAAAATTAGTTCAAGTAAAATTGCATAAGCCATCTCACCAATTAATTGACTTGTACAACTCTCAAGGTAAACCATGAAACTGATTTCTATAAAAAGACATACCTCTAAGATGACTATATACAACACAATCTCCATTCCATCCAGCATCAACAATCTTATTAAGATAATTTACATCACGAGCTCTAATGACATCAGTAACTGCATCAGGTTGTTCGTCATGGATTACATTTCTCTTTCCATCCTTACACCAACCAGCTCCTTGGCAGTTGAAAGCCCCAATCACCCCAGTGTAATCATTCATGTTCCATATTTTCAAAAGACTTCACAGGAAAAAGTCATTAAATACAGACAACAGAACAATGAGAAGAAAACAGGATCACGTACATTTCATATGTTAGGATTTGCCTCAAGGTGGCAGCAAATAAATATTACCTTTTACCGTCTCTAGTAGGATCAGTGAACAAGCTATCCCTGGTGGGTCTCCCAGGCAGTTTGGCCCTCAATATAGAGCCGTCAGGAAGTACAAGCTTTCTCAGTAAATCAAAATCATGGTGTCCAGGTTTGTCACTGGATAAATCAACCAGGAAATTATAAATATAGTCATATGGAAAAAATCTAGACTGATAAAAAAGAGTGATTGCTATTCAATTGATTCAAAATGCAATAACATACCTAACATAGATTGCACAACCACCGACTGCACGAGCTGCTCCATGGTATTCAGCCATAGGGTGCAAGCTCTGCCATGGAAAATTGCAATTTCAAGTTCAATCCAACAAAAATTGAGGATAACAGAAAGACTAGGGGAAAAAGAATCACACTGCATGAACTTACATGAAACATATCCCAGTCTGGCTGCATAAACTCCCCTAGGAAAACTGTATTGTATGCAACTGAAGCAATGCGGATGGTATGTGACGCTGGATCTCTAGGCCAGAAATCATCAGATGCTCTAATAATTGCGGCCCGCTTGGCACTGAAACAGCAATGAATTAAATCAAACTGAATCCTAAAGAAGAAAGACGTAAGGACCATGAAGAAGATGAAAGTAAAGACTACGATGAGTACCTGTATAAGCCATCAGTGTTGTGGCTCATGCAAGATATTATTCCATTATCGGGGAAATTCTTGGTAATTGAAGTCTCTAAGGCCCTGTGATATTTTCTAGATAGACTGACTCTTCCACCATGCCCAGCACCAAGTGTTTCAAGGACACTTTGGACGTCAACCTTCACCCCATCAATACCAGCTGAGGCAAGGTATGAGTGAAGCTCATCATAGAAGCTGAAAACCTTTTCAGGATTCATAAGCCCAAGTCCATTTTTCATCATGGTTACCAAGGAATTATCCCGATAATCCACATGCTCATTTGATTGAACACCTGGGGAAGTTTTTGGGTAGACTAACTTGGATTCGTAATGTTCCATATCAGCAACATTGCATTTAACACCTCCCCAGTACCCTGTTATTGCATGCCACACATAAACATACCTATAAAGCAGCCACAAACTCAATGAATTTTAGAACTGAATAAGGGATTCTTATAAAAAAAATATAGAGTAGATAGGATGTGAAATAGAAATTGTACATACTTAATCGCATGATCTTCTTTAATTTCAGTTATAATGTCACGGAAGCCATCCTCCACTCTAGATCCTTCTTTACCACTCTTCTGAAATTTGTGATTCTCCTTTATGTTAGTCAGCCTATTAGCAAAACTGCAAAGAAGAAGAAAAATATATATATTAAAAAGCAACAAGTTGCAGTCAGACCAAAGTGCCCAACTGACAAGCAAGGACACAATACAATAGGTACAGAAATAAGAATAAAAGAAGGAATGAACACTCACTTGGCACAATTATCTTCTTCACATGGAACACTATCGGAATCCATGGCTACCGATTGCCATCCATCATCAATGATAATAAACTTTGGAGAAACTCCACCCTTTTCAAAACTAAATATAAAGAATTGAGGAATACAATCAATTCACGGATCTACAATTCCAGTCAAGCAAATCATGTCATAGGCACTTAGCTAGTGAGTGTAAAATAGTTAATACCTTTGTAATCCTCCCTTGACTCCTTGTGAGGTAACATTGGTGTAAAATGCATCCCAAGTACACCAGCCAAACCAGTTGAGTATATCTGGCATCTGAACCATTTTACATCAAAGAAGTTATTAGAACAACAATAAGATGTACACAAGTTTATACTTAAATCAGGTAATGGTTTTTTAGTAGAACCTCAACCACAAACTATGCAGTGTGAATTACGAGTACCTTTTTTCTTTCGCGATGACAGAATGTCTGAAGATGCCTCTCTACACTCCTGCAGACGAATGAGAATTTACATAAAGCATATCACAGCAACATACATGATCAATCAAAATAACACCAAAGGAACATGAAAACAAACCAGAAGTGTAGAATTTCCTAAATTATTAGTAGAAAGCTAATGAGAAGGATGTTTGAAGCTTACTTGACGGCATTGGAGACTACATCAAAAGGGTCAGAACCAGCAGCCACATAGAGCAAATGAGTCCCATCAAAATTTTGAACTTGAGGGCATCCTGGAATGCCAACAGTTAGTTATGATCATGATATGTAAACTTAATACCGAAGAAAGGAGTAATATTTAAGTTTGACATATATATATAAATATATATACCACTTTCAAGGCATATTTGGAGCTCGTCTTGGGCGCTCCCTTGGAGCACAGCTCTAAAATTATGTTCAATGATGGGCAAAAACACAACGTAGGTTGTGGCGGCATTTGGAGCAGAGTTGTTGTTGGCTTCCAGCATCAAGAATTGAGTTTCAAAAGGAATGTCTCTTCCACAATTACCCATTCTCTGAGTCATCCACCACAATTTGAATCTGAATACACACATAAACCGCAACCCTCTGCGGCAAATAAAATCTCCAATTAGATTACGAAATCAATAAACTTTCATCAATAATAATAATAATAATAATAATAATTGAATAGAGATGGAGAAAACAAACAGGAGGTTGCCGACGGGGAACACATGACGGCTTCCTGGAGAATTGGAAGCAACGCCGATGAAAGCTCCGGCAGAAGAAGAATCTCCGGCAGAGTGATGATGAGTTAAGAAGATGTTGTGATGAAGATTGGAGAGCACCTCATTCCCAAACACCACCAGCTTATTATCAGCCGTAACACTGATACCAGCTCCAATCGTCATCTTCGATCTTGATTATGTTTTGGAGACCACTCCCTCTCTTTTTATACTCACTTTAGCCAAGGGATTCCATATATCATTATAATTCTACAAATACACAATTCAGATTTTTTTTAATAAAAAACAATATGGCGGGAATTCAACTCCAATCCCAACTCTTTTTTTTTTTTTGGAAGAAAAGTACACAACTGCTAAAGTGCTAATGGATAAATGGTTTTTATAGCTAGTGTAGCTTTTTTATTAGAGAAAATCAAAAGCCAAAAGTAGAAAATACCAACAATTAAAGATATAAAAATAAAAAAACAAGGCATTTTCAAGGAAGGCATTAGAAAGTATTGAAGGAGGTTGGGTGACAAATCCAAGACAACAGACTTTGAAACGGTGGAGCAAGCTAGAGCATCATATTTTCAACAAAATGCTAGATTGTGGAATCAAAACTATAAATAAAGCTTAATTAAAATTGATTTTTCATTCTAACAAAATATTTAAGAAATTAAGCAACAATAAGAGGCAAGAAGCCAAAACATTTAAGAAATTAAGCCACGATAAGAGGCAAGAAGCCAAAATATTTAAGAAATTAAGGGTCTGTTCACATTTACTTAATTTCAGTTCAATTCAGTTCAGCTTCAATCAGTTTAGTTTAGTTCAGTTCAATTTCAATCAGTTTTATTCAGTTCAGCTCCTAATTTCCCTCTCTCATAAAATATTCATTTCAGTTCAGTTCAGTTCAGTTTAGCTCAGTTCAGTAATTGTGAACAGGCCCTAAGCCACAACAAGAGGCAAGAAGCCAAAATAGGAAAATAAAATTAAGAAAAGGAAAATTTGACATTTGCTACCAGCAAAAGCACCTTGCTTCACATTTACTACCCGTTGAATTTTTTTTATTTTATTTTACTACCACTCAAATCCCAAAATTTTAGATGTCACTACATTTTGCCTTATGTCGTTACTATTTCCGTTAGTGGAGCCCAACCACCGTCCAACTACCTCACCACCACCTTCCAGCCACCCCTCCATCTTCAACCACCCTCCGCTCATTGCCACCATCCAACCTCCATATCCCCATTAACGGCGGCGCCCAAACGATCTCCCGGCGCCGGCGACCCTACCCCTCCCTTTCTCCCATCAACAAAACAATACACAACAGTAGCAAGTGTAGTCCGGATGGCAGCCGCGAACTCCACCAGCAGCCCACGACAGTCGCGAACTTCACCAGCAGCCTCTATCCCAGCCCCCTCCCCTCGAAAACCCGATCCAAGCCTCGACCCTTGAAAACCCTATCCCAGTCCCTTCCCCTCAAAAACCCGATCCCAGCCCCATTCTGACCGATCCCATGCCGCGCGAAGGAGTTGTCGGAGTTCCCTAGCCACTTAAACCACCATAAGCGAAACCCTAAAACCCGTTTAGGTGGTTTCGGCCTGGTGGTTTAGGGTTAGGGTTGTCGGTTTTGGGTGGGGAAGGAAGGGGTTCGATTCCGACACAAATCGTCGGCGCCGGCCGTAGCTTTGGGCACTAGCCACCGGCAGGGGGGAAGGGGAGGGTGGCTGACGGGGAGGGGCTAGGCTTTTTCGGGTGGCTGGTTTTTTTTTTTTTAATTTTTTTTAATAAACTATTCCGTTAAGTGGTAGTGATTTTTAACAAACTCTGATTTAGGTGGTAGCAAAGTAAAATAAAAAATTAAAGCTGTAGTAAATGTGAAACAAGGTCCTTTCGCTAGTAGCAAATATTAAATTTTCCTTAAGAAAACATCATGGGTTAAATACCAAGAAAATATCTACCTCTCAATCCGTTTTGTCTTTTCTAATCATAAATCATTATCTTGGGGGATCATATTATCTTTACTTGCCATCATTTTATCAACCATTTGTACACTCTCACTGTCTTCTACTACCATATTTGTCAATTCATTGTTTTTACTTTAAACTATATCTTTACTCTAGCTTGTGCATCTCATCTTCATTTTGGTTGTTACCCTTTTTAACACCACGCGTTCATCCAAACTAATTTGCATAACTATTCAATTAGTTAGTGTTTAACCAGGGTAGTTGATTAAAGCTTAATTAATAGTCCTCATAAGAGCAACTCTCACCTACATTATTTTTCCTTTTTACATCCATTTTTGGTTGCTTCAATCTAGATCGAGTCAATAAAATTTGGTCACTTTGTTTCAAGTACAATATACGTCTACTTGAAGCAAAATACAAGCCTAAATCAGATAACAATTAAGTTATTAATAAGCCTCTAGCTCTTGAATGAGCTACTTATCTTTAAAACAATTCACGGTTATGAGTATTAAGAAATACTCCTAGAGTCCTAGTTGCGTTAAGTTTGACCAAAAAAGAATCTGATAGTACGGGGGACTCGAGAATCAAAACTATCAATCAGATTCATTTCTATTTAATTATTACTTGTATACTCAGACGTGAGAGTATTATAATTTTCAATAAAATTAATTAAAATAAAGCTTGTTTATAGTTTATAAAAATTGGTCATAAGAAATTGGACGGACCAAATGATATAGCTATCGCTTGATGGGACCGTGGGAATGAGTAAAGACTAAAGAGTAGTAATGTTGCCTGCCATACAACATTTTTTTACACATAATTTATTTGATTTTTCAATACAGGTGTTCGGTGGATATTTGGAATATGGTTCTTAAACAAAATTATGATTATCATTAATTCATTATGATATGAATATGATACCCCCCCAAAAAAAAAAAAAAGATGGTGTTTATGATCATTATGATTTGGCATCCTGATTTTGTACTCAACTGTCGTGTCTCCACGTCAGATTTGATCTACATAGCAATCTATCTACTTTGTACCGATTTATGTAATAAATAGTACTTCAATACGGGACGGGGTATTTAAATGGCAAAGTGGTCTTGCTGCCATGATCCACTGAGATTCAGCCCTATGTCGCTTCGATTCGTCCCTCCCCCCCACCCTATTTCCAAAAACACCTATATTTTGGAAAACAAGGTTAGCGTTGCTTCTTATATGCTAAAAATTGCTATGTAGTAGATTGAGACAAGTCACAAAGTCAAAGTGTTGGGGCATGGGATGATGCAAGGGGCCGTGTGGCATGTGCACAAGACATGTGCACCCAAGGACAAGGCATACAAACAACTAGTTTTGTCGTTTGAGGGTATGCCGTCGTTGTCTTAAGACATGGTGATTAAGAGCATGTTTGGTATGGGCTTTTTATAGGGCTATAAACGGAATCGGGTTACCATTTCCGTTAGAAGATGTTTGGTTAAAGAGTTAAGTAATAGAAACCGTTTCCCTCCTCTAACCCATTCCATTACTTTGTTTCCACTGTAAAACTTGGGGAAACAAATCCCCTTTCTTTCCTCTATCTATTCTCTCTCCTGTCATACAACAGATCACCCCCACAAAATCCTCAACTTTGATCGATCGAAGCCACAATTTCGCTGAAGAACCCTAAATTTTCGTACTTCAAATTTCCAGAAATCCACAATCTCAAGGTTTGATCTCTCACTTTTTTGATTAAGAACCCTAGATGTTGAGTTTGTGTTGAATTTATATAAAATTTGTTTGATTGATTGTGCTTTGATTTTTCTACTGTATATCGAAAGATTGCTATTTAGGAGGTATTTTCGATCCATGCTCTTAATTTGATTTTTTATCCATATTTTTTGTTTGTGTTGATTGCTATTTACGATTTATGGTGTTAATTTCTAGGGTTTTCTGTCCTAATTTTTCAGTTTTATTTGAGTTTTATTTTTCTCAATTGAATCACCTGCTTTTTGTTTCATGACATTATTGCTAACATGATATCAATTTCGATTTTATGCTTAAATTAGATGGTATATATAGCTATTATTGCATGTAATTGTTGTATATTTTGTGTTTTCCCCCAAATTTCGATTTATGCTTAAATTAGATGGTATAATCTGCTGTAATTATTTGGCTTCTTTTATCAGTATTGATGAAATAATACTTACTGATTTTTTTGTTCTGCAAATTTTGATTTTTTGCTATTATTATTTGGCTTCTTTTCCCCCAAATTTTGATTTTATGCTTACTAGTAAAACAAACTGATGTCTTGTTCTGCAAATCAGAGCTTTGTTCAGCAAAAGTCAATGGTAAATACTTCAAATAAAAAAGTATCTATAAAATAATTACAATGAATTTCAAATGTTATTGTGTGTTGCTACTATTTTGAGGCAGATTGTTAATGTTGCTTGATTCTACAAGTAGATAAGTCGGTGTTCGACGGATGGGTAAAGGTATGAACTGCAATTTTTGTTCTGTTCTCATGCTGCTTTTTTTTTTTGTGGTATCTGCTTCTGTATTATCTGCTTCTGTGGTATCTGCTTCTGTAGTATCTGCTTCTGTTCTGATGCTTTATTCTGTTATACTTTTATTTATGCTAGAGTTATACTGAACTACAATAGTACTTGTAATCATACATATACAACATATCCTGTTATATAACATTTTAATCTGGCTGGCTATATGACATGGCTATATGTTTTAAAAAGATAGTTTAGATCAGAATTTCTAGCAGAATTGAAGGTCTAGTAATTTGGCTACATTGAAGTAGAGTTTTTGAAGGATAAGATATCTTTGGCTGCCAAGGTAGAATGCTTTGATGCTGATAATTGTTATGTACTTTCATATGCTTTTCTTAATAAAAAATAAAAAAATTATTTACATAGTACTTTTGCAAGTCAGCAAGTCAGATATTCGATCTGATACTCAGTCATGTTATTGTGTTTTGGTTGAGTATCATATTTCGTTTTTGTATTCATATATATTTTGATGATGATGGCAATTAAAAAAACATGGTTTGGTGATGAAGGGGAATATATAAGTGCATCTTTGACCATTGGAAGAATCCTTAAACTGATGCAGTTGTCCAACATCTTGTATGATTTATTATAAGAATTGACAAGTGATCTTGCCTTATATGAATATCTAAGTCTAATATCAACCAATATATGAAGGAGATGATTGTCAATGTGAAATCACATAAGCGACAGTAATAAACTTATTTCTATTCCATGAAGTGCAGAAGTGCTGAAGTGCTGCAAACTGTATGTGTTGTGTACGAAGAATATGATCAGCATTCTTCAGTAATGAAACTAGCCTACTTTCATATGTTATTTGTGTCCTGTTAATTCTATGTCTATGTCAAATTGCTTTGAGTGGTCTTCAAATAATTGTGTTTTGAGGCTTTTAAGCATTTGCTAGTGTTTCCTTCTTTTGTTTATTTATTTATTTTGAGGTTATTGGGTGCACACTACTTGATTAATTTGGCTGAGTATGCGGTTTCTAAAATGCTGTCAGAACGCCAGAATGATGCTATTGATAGTATAATATGAGACAATAGCTCTCAAATTGGTAAATTTGAAACAAGCTGGATTTTGGAAAAGTAGGACTTAAGATACAATCTCTGTTTTCTCTGCGGGAATTTCCTTCTCCAGGGATTGATGATCATGATTCTAAACATCATCATAAATTCCAAATATAGGGATGCCCTCAATTTGAGAAATTCCAAATATATCTTGATCAATGTGAAGTAAGAGTCACGTTTTCTTATGGCATTCTATGATGTTTTGCTGTTTCACATTTTGATTGAATTATCATCACCACCATCATTATAATGTACTCATTGTAAAATCAATTACTTCCTTTTTCTAAGTTATTTAGTCATATACCAGTATACAATGTACTCATATGCACAATGCAGCTTTTAAACCTTGATGGATGCCAAATGGTGAGCAGAAAACCGAATCTGTCCTCTATTCCCCTGTTGTCCACTATTGTGTAGGAATGATGATGATGATTTGGTGGCCTCCCTCCATGATGTATCTAACAATTTTGGGAAGATATTTGAAAATATCAATGTTAATCTTGGGACTATGGCTAGTGCATGGTCTAAAGCAGAAGAAAGAGAGCAAATAATGGATGAAAAAGTGAACAAGGTTTTGGATAAGGTGATGAAGTTAGATGGAATTTCTCCATCTGAAGGTTTGGAGGTTGCTACAATTCTCATGGCGGAAGAACATAAGCTTCGCATCTTCTATCAAGCCCCAACTAGTATGAAGAAACAATATGCAATTGATCTCTTAAGAAGAAGTAGAAAGTTTTGTCCTAAGTTGTTATTGGAGTTAATGTTTCAATGGTTTTTGAATGCTTTTTTTTATAATTTTTTTTTTTTTTTTTTTTTTTTTTTTTTTTTTTTGAGAATACTAGAATTTCGATGCTTTTGTAATCAACAATTTATGTGACTTTGTCTATATCTAGCATATGATATATTATGGTAATTAGTGTTGCTCTACATTGTATAATGTTTAGCAAAAGTTAGCCAAGATAACAAAAAATAGAAGGAAAGGTATTTGTTTCCAAGTTATCTAAGCCAAACAAGAAGAAAGGGATTGGTTATCATTGTTTACGTTTCCTTAGTAATACCAAACAAGTAGTAAGGGTAACACTATATATTACCCTTTCCCCTCCTAATTTGTATCCATTCCCTTACATTTACTAATTTGATACCAAACACCCCCTAAAGAGGAATGAGATGGTTCTAGGCATTATCCATGACTCCCATGGCCCTTTGGGAGCCCATGGAAGTACTTGGATGCATAATCTTGCCGGGTGAAAAAATGATGTACATAAGCCAAATTTGAAGGCTATAATACACGAAATCGGAGCAATTTAGCAGGTTCGGGAGCCGGTGTCAGAAATTCACGAAATTTTACGGGATGCATTCCGAGGTCATATGATGTTGTTTGGACCCATATACGACCATAAGTCGGCTACATAAAGGCCCCGTGGAAGCCTATAGCCAATACAAGAGGCTTGTACGGAAACTGATAAATTGGATGCTTAAAGGCAAATTGAATGGTTCCACCCACCCAATTGGACTCTCGAAGGGTATTAGGGTCTATAGGTAGCTTCTCGGCAATTTTTGTTTTTGAGTCAAAAATTGGCAAAATTGAAGGCTATAATACACGTTTTTTTAGCCAATTTCGGAGGTTTCGGGACCCGGTGTCGAAAAGTCTCGAGATACCAGGTGATACATCCCAGGCTCATATAACGTCATTTGGAACCATATATGATTATTATATGTTGCCATAAATGTCCGTGGTAGCATCGAGTTTATGAAATCGATGTAAATTGTAAATAGGTAAATTGACAGTTTGAAGGTATATTGGATGGTTTTACCCACCCAAATGGACTCTCGGGGTGTATTAGGGTCCTTGGGAAGCATCTCGGCAATTTTTGTTTCCAAGTCTTAAAAAGTTAAAAATTGTCCAAAATTGAAGGCTATTATAATACACGATTTTGGGTCATTTTTTGACATTTTTCAAAAAATGAATTGAATACGTGGGGTGACTCCTGAGGTCATATAAGGTGGTTTGAAACCATAACACTCCTATAAAGATGTCTATAAAGTTCTGTAGACACCTAATTGTGTCTCCCCAAAACCAAACCCAGTGATAAGTATCTTTCACATCATTGATATCGAGAAAGGTGAAATGTTGAAGGGTCTTGTGAATTCCTCTGTTTTCTAAAATGTTTTAATAAAAATAATTCTTTCTGTTTTCGAAAATCATCCATTTTGTATCCTATTTATGAAAAACGTCCAATCTAGTTTATTTTGGTCCATAATCAGGGTCCAATAATTGTGTAGTTGGATAGGGTTGAAAAGTCCTTTCCAACGATGTATTATAAACCCAATTCCGACGAATAATGAGGAAGTTATGGCTAAAGTACTAAACTGGGCCCAGACCGGATTTTATATACGGCCCAATGATAGGGCCCATTAATTATTATTCTTAAAGTCATTAGGATTCACCTGTTATAAAATAAAGGGAAATGGGGAATATTAGAGAGAGAGAGAGATGTAGATGGTAATTGTGTTGTATATATCCATTCATTTCATTAGGCTATCTATATATGTACATGATGTGAACAATGTAACCTATATGGACAATAAAGAGTCCATTCATGAAGGGGTTACAATGTGAACTAATGACATATGGGGGTTACAAAGGATGTTACAAAGACAGTCATAAAAGAGAGAGTTACAAGCTATAACAACCATCCACATGACAAACAACAATTAATTATCCCCATAATTGAGATAGTCATAAAAGAGAGAGTTACAAGCCAACATAAAATTTCCTTGGGGAATTAAAATTAAAGCAATTAATGCTTTATACTCCCCATTGTCTCAAAGAAATTTATTAAGTTTTAAGGATATTCGCAACAATGGTTATCATATTGAGACAATCAATAAAGAAAATAACGAATTCCTTCAAATCACGAATATAACTCAAGGCACAAAACATATTTTGGAGAAACTCCCCACATTCTCCACTGGTTTGTACTACACAAAAATCAATACTATTGAAACTTATGCTATAGTAAACAAGAAGTTTACTGATAATTTTGTTGTTTGTCATGACCGATTAGGTCATCCCGATTCAATAATGATGCGATAAATAATTACGAATTTATGTGGACATTCTTTGAAGAGCCATCAGATTCTTCATAATAATTTTTCATGTGTTGCTTGCTCGTGAGGCAAGTTGATAATTCACCCGTCACCAACTAAAATTAATTTTGAATCAATTAGCTTTTTGGAACGTATACAAAGAGATATTTGTGGGCCTATACATCCCCATGTGGACCATTTAGATATTTTATGGTTTTAATCGATGCATCGACTAGATGGTCACATGTGTCCTTGTTATCCACTCGTAACCTGGCGTTTGCGAGATTACTTGCCCAATTGATTAAGTTACGGACACATTTTCCAGATACTTCTATTAAGACTATTCGTCTTGATAATGCTGGTGAATTTACATCTCATGTTTTATATGATTATTGCATGTCCATTGGGATAAATGTTGAACATCCTGTAGCACATGTTCATACACAAAACAGTCTTGTAGAGTCATTAATTAAACATCTTCAGTTAATTGCTAGACCATTGCTTATGAAATCTAATCTCCCAATTTCTGCATGGGGACATGCTATATTACATGCAGCAGCACTAATTCGCATCAGGCCAACAAGTTATCACAAGTTCTCCCCATTACAATTGGTTTATGGTCAAGCACCAAATATTTCCCATTTAAGAATTTTTGGATGTACGGTTTATGTTCCAATAGCTCCACCACAACGCTCTAAGATGGGTCCTCAAAGGAGGTTGGGAATATATGTTGGATTTGAATCCCCATCAATTATTAAATATCTTGAGCCTACAACAGGAGATTTATTTATGGCTCATTTTGCAGATTGTCATTTTAATGAGTCACTTTTCCCAACATTAGGGGGAGAAAAAAGAGTGCTGGAAAAGGAAATTAAATGGAATGAATTATCATTATTCTATCTTGATCCTCGAACTAAACAATGTGAACTAATGACATATGGGGGTTACAAAGGATGTTACAAAGATAGTCATAAAAGAGAGACTTACAAGCTATAATGACCATCCACAATAAATATACTTTATAACATTACCTTAATTTTCTAGAATAATTAAGAAAGTTATTTTAAGTTCTACAAAGATTAGGATTAATATTTATATTCTTATATTTGATTTTGAAACGATAAAGGATTTTATTTGGAATAAAACAAGTGTTTTAAAGGATTTAATTTGATTTTAATTAATGATAAGTACGAACTCTAATTACCCAGTTATATTGGAAAAAGGACTCTGCACGGATTTTTATCGTACAGCAAATCATCGCGCTGCGATAGGTCCATCACGTCGCGATAGAGTTATCGCATCGCGATAGCTTTGTCGCGTCACGATGGAAGTAGTTTGTTTTACTACGATTTAAAGTCGATCTTTATTTTCTGATCGTTTTCGGATGATTTTTATCTATAAATAGGGGTGTTATTCCCCGTTCTCAATTCATCAACAATCACCAACAATCATCATCTCTCTCTTCTCTCTCTAAGCTAAAGCTTATTCTTTCTCTTTTGATTTCTAAGTCTAGCCTTTTCAAAACATCATACGTCCATCACGAGACTTAGACACCTAGCCAAGCTCGAATTTGTCTTCGCCCTCGACGTGAAAGGTTGATAATTTATGAGGGTTTGGTCCCAAATCCCCATTTCAATTATTTAAATTAATTGTCTGACTTAATATTTTTATTGAAGTTACTAACGTGTAGACGCCCAAATGTGTCTCCCCAAAAACCAAACCCATTGATGAATACCTTTCACGTCATTGATTATCGAACGAAGTGAAAGTGTGAAAAGTCTAGTGATGCGGTTGTTTTAATAAATATTCTTCTTTCTGAAAGTTACTCTATTTTATGAAAATAACCAGTCTAGTTTAGTTTAATCCATAACAAGGGTTGATAATAGTGTAGTTGGATCGGGATCGCAAAGAGTTTTCCAACGATATATTATAAGCCCAATTCCGATGAACAGTGAGGAAGTTATGGCCTAAATACTAAATTGGGCTTGAAATGGTTTTATGGCCCAATGATCTAGTGGAGGGCCCATTAATTATTATTCCTAAAGTTATTAGGATTGATTTTAATCTTCTAGAATAATCTAGAAGGTTCTTTTAAATTCTAAAGGAGTTAGGATTGATAAGTATATCTTTGAAAATAAAGAATTTGATTTCGAATAAAATAAGTGTTTTATTATGATAAATCTGATTTAAAACTGATAAACGTGGAGTCTAATTGCTTAATTATATTAGGAAAAGGATTCCGTACAAAAACGCTTTTTATCTTTTAAACCAGCCTAAACGATAGCCTTGTCGCATGACGACAGAGCCTGTCGCCATGCGTGATCCCTGTCGTTTCGCGCTGGGTCATGTCGTTCACGACAGGAGCTGTTTTATTCCGATTCAAATTCGAACTCTTTTCTATCGTTTCCAGATTATTTTCTCTATAAATAGGGTCTTTATTCCCCGTTTTTAGGAACCAACAATAATCAACAATCATCAACAATAAACAATATTCTATTCTTTTCTCTCTTTTAAGCAACACCTTTTCTTTCTCCCTCTTTCTAAGCCTTCCCTTTTCATAAAAATACCACATTCACAAGTTCTAGACATACCTAACCAAGTTCAAAGTTGCCTTCTCCCTAGACGTGAAAGGTTGATAATTTCTGAGGGGGTTTGGTCCCAAATCCCTATTTCAGTTATTTAATTTAATTGTTTGATTTAATATTTTCCTTGAAGTTACTAGCGTATGTATTGTTTTGATAGAAAGAGATACGAAGCATCAAAGTAAGTAATTTAATTGCTTAATTATTCTTTTGATATAGAAATCATGCTTATATTATTTTAATTCCTAGTATCATGTTAGGATGTCTTTATGATTCCTAGTATCATGTTTAGGGTAATAACTAATATTTCTAATATCATGTATGTTTCTAATATCATAGGTTGCTTTCTATTTTCTTATATCATGTTAGTGTCGTGATAGGGATAAAGCTTTGATCTTTATTGTTTAGTGACATGCTAGGATTTGTTATTAATCTTGTTAGTTTTATGCCTAGGATCTTGCTAATATTATTATGCTTAATTGAATATTATGATGATGATGATTTGTTGTTATTATGTTCCTTGATATATATTGTTATTGCTTGATCACGCCCTCTCTTGCAAGTTTAAAGGGAATTTGTACTTGTAATCACGCTTAATAAGATAATTAATAATCTTGTTTAGGCTAATATGATTATAATTCAAGTGATCGCCAATAATAGATTTGTTTGTGCATTAATATTCAACCAACATAGATTAAACAGGTTTAGGGTTAATATATTGATTGTATGTTAGTCAGAAAGCGCACATGAATATGAGAAGAATAAAGTAGAGGCCTATTTTTAGGGCAGGTTCAATCTCTTTTAGGTTGGATTTGTACCTTCATCCCCGAATATCCAGTCATGGTTCCAGACCACTATGGAGTTAGCGATCTCATGGATTGTGAAGGGGTGTAACCTTCACCCTGTGAACGGTTTACAAGTTCCTAAAACTTGTTGGTGACTCTTTTGCTCTAGCTTGCTTCCCTTTGGACGCCACCATGCTTAAGTGTATGATCATAGTGGGGCTCAAGTGTGGGATGCTTGAAATATTCCCTACATAACGTGTGTATTCTGTTGATACAAAGAGGTACGAGGCAACAAAGTGAGTAATTTAATTGCTCTATTTCCTTAGAAAGCATGCTTAGATTTTATTAATTCTTAGTATCATGTTAGGATGTTATTTATTGCTTTCTAGTATCATGTTTAGGTTGCTTCCTATTTCTTCTATCATGTTAGTATCATGTTATGGCTAAAGCTTTAATCTTTATTGTTTAGTGACATGCTAGGATTTGTTATTAATCATGTTAATATCATGCCTAAGATCTTGCTAACAGTATGCTTTGACGAGATTATTATTATGATAATGATTTGTTGTATCAATATTTCTATATTGCTTGATATTATTGTTATTTCTTGATCACGCCCTCTCTTGCAGGTTTAAAGGGAATTTGTACTTGAAATCACGCTTAATAAGATAATTAATAATTTGATTTTAGGCTAATTGATAACTTGTTATTTGGTATGATTTTAGGGTACTTTTGAACCTTATTTTCGTTATTATTCGGCATCAAAGTTCATTATTTATCCTATTTTTATGCAAATTTTGTATCATCCATGCTTCACGGGTTGTTTGTGTTTTTGACGTAATGTAGCTGTTTTTAGCACTATGGATGTGATCAAGCATGAGTAAGCAAGGAGAAGGGCAATCTTGGTTAATAGAGCAATGGAGGAAGAAGGATGAGTGCCTTGAAGAGAAATGAAAAAACTTTTGGAAAGCCTTGAAGGGTTATTTGCACAAGGGTCAAATTCAACTAACCATAACTTTTGTTCTAATCATCATTTTGAAGTGACTCAAATTGGAGATTAAATTTCGTCTCAAGAGCTTTCCAACGAGTGGTTACAAGTTCATTTCCGATGAGAAACGAAGAAGTTACAACCTCTTGAAGTCAAGTTGTTCATGCAGGGGTTTCTACACGGACGTGCAACAAAATGGCACGTCCGTGCAAGGCTGCACGATCGTGCCAAAATATGCACGTTCATGCAGACCTGCTGCAGACTTGGCAGTAGGTTCTGCCTCATTTTTACCTCTCTTGCACGTCCGTGCCAAAGTTGGCACGTCCGTGCAAGACTGTTTTCTGGCTTTTTTTCTCGTTTTCTCCGTCCTTTCTATTTGGGTTAATATAAATACCTTCTTAGCTTCAAAATGTGGGGGGAGACCTTCTTAGTGTAGTTTTAGCTTAGGTTAGGGTTTTTAGAGAGAGAAAGTGTGAAAAACTTGTTGAAAGCTTGGAATATGAAGAATTGAAGGAAGGAGACTTGAAGATTTGATTATTTCTTGCAATATCAATGAGAATTTCTTTCTCTCTCACTTATTTTATGTAATACCCGAATATTTTATGAATTTATATAATATATTTTATAAAAATATAGTTTATTTTTATTTATTATATAATTTTTCTAATCTCGTATTTTTTACTTAGAGTTCATAAAGTTTTAAAAACCCTATTTTTTTAGATAAGACTCTACAATTTTAAGCATACATAAAGTATTTTAAACCCTATAAATATTATTAACCTTCAAAAGATATTTTATTAAAGAAAATAATAAAAAAAGTTTGGCGAAATCCTTTTGTGCGTGAATTCCATGATCCAACCCCAAACTTGATTTTTCATTAAAGTTTTTCTTTCATTATTATTCTCCAATTTCCATTCAATATTCATTCTCCAAACTCCATTGGATTTGTAAAATCAAAGCCCGCAAATTGCAACGACACTGCATATACTTTGTCTTGAATGTTGTGGTTCGATTGTAACTAGTCGGTAGGTAATCACACAGACTTCTTTGATGATGTTTGATTAATTTGATTGTATTATTTACTATATGTAATCAAACTATCTCAATTGTTTTATATAATTATTGTCTGATTTGCTATTGATATGTATGATTCATGTATATAATTATATGATTTGATCAAATTCAATTGCATTGTTACTAGTGTTTTATAAGATTGATTGTGTTATTATGCTAGGGTTATAATGTTGTTGTTCTAGGAAGTGTTGTTTTGAGGTTTAGAGTTATTAATGCAGAGTATTATTTTTGGGTTGAGATTTAATTAATTTTGGGTACTAGTACTTGCCCTATAAGAGTTGAGATATTTATAAACTGAATATGTCGTCATATATGAATTGGGAACCTGTGCCAATATTGAGATATTATTTATTATCATGTGAATGATTATTTGATCGATGTATGAGATCAAAAGGTTGAGAATTATTATTTTGTTATTGGTTTGAGGCTCGGCGTTATAGACCTTAGTCCTTGGCATGTTGGTAATGAGATAATGATCATATGTTAAGAATGAGGTACAATCTTTATTTATATTTTTCTATGGTCCCCTACAGTGGGATTTGGCCTGTATGTGGTCTGGTTCAAGGTATTTTTCTGGTTATTAAGAGTATTCAAGTTTTTATACTTGTTTGTTTATTTATTCGAATTACTCATGTCCAAGGCTAGGTATAGAACAAAGAGCATGACACACTTATTGGTTATGAGTTAATTGAGTGAAAGATTGCATTATTATTCGAGGTTGGGTTGACAAAAGTTATTTTATTTTTAGAGTACAGTGTGTAATGTAGTTTTGGTCTACATTGTTTGAGTGAGCTAATTTTATTAATTCTTCTATTACTCTTTTGTATTTTGGTAAGTTGTGATTACTCGACTTTTTGCTGACGTGTGTGTTATTTTGTTATGCTATTTGTGTTTGCGGCCATGTCTTTTTTTATGGTGGCCCTGCGACGATATATTTTGGAATTTGTCTTTAATGGTGAGCAGTCAAGATTTTCTAAGCAGGTTAATCAAGTGATCGTAGCTAAAGGAGCTCAAGTGTTTCGATTAGTCTATTATAACGAGTTTGTAAAGTTGTATAAATAGCTCACTTAGATTTATTGGGTTGTATTGTTGGGATTTTATAAGCCTTAACACTTGATAGGATGTCGAGTGTGGCGGTGATACCTCCGATTTAGGTGTATGCTTTCGCAAATTTATTTAAAAGTTGTTTATTCTTCCTCTAATTTTTTTATTATTATTAATTAGTAAATCAGGGGTGTTACATTTTATTGCTTTAATTGCTTATTTTTGTATCTTTTCTAGTTTTATTACTTGTTTATGTTAAATTAGTGTTTGATTTCATGTTCTTAGTTGTTAATTATTCCTTTAGTTTTGCAATTTATTATGTTTTGTGAGTAGTTCTTTTACTTGGGATGGTTGAAACCATTGATGAATTCACAAATACTTGTTTGCATGTGTTGATTTAGCTAATGTGGGATGTTAATTAGTTGATCTTAAGTGGTTATATTGTTAGTTCTTGTAAGTGACCATTGCTAGAACTATTTATCTAAGCTTTCTCAACGAAGGATCGAGAGATGAACTTGAGTTAGCAAGTTAGCTCCCTTATGCTTAATTGACTTGAAATGCCATGAGAATAGGAATTTTCAGTCAAGGGAATGTTTATGTAATCGTAATTATGCTTTAACACTTGTTTTATGCTTTGTAACCACGAGAGTATGTTGTATTCATGACTCAAGTAATCCCTCTAGCTTGAGAGAGTAGTTGGGTGCCTTATATGAGTTCCCTTAATTTATCCCCAAATTGCTATGTTTTGTATGTTAAATTGTAGTTTGTGAATGACTTAAATTAATTGGTGGATACCTTCCCAAGATCCTTTTATTATTGTTTGTAGTTTTTCTTTATAACTCAAAACCCGAAAAGACTTGACTTAGCTTATCACAAATCGATATTTGTTAATGCTCCCCTTAGTCCTTGTGGGATCGACCCTTACTTGCCCTTTCTACCCATTAGAGAGATCAAGTTAGGTTTTTATTTTTGGTAGGCTCGACGACGGCATATCACTAGTATGATTTTAATTCAAGTGATCGCCAATAATAGATTTATTTGTGCATTAATAATCACCCAACATAGATTAAACAAGTTTAGGATTAATATATTGATTGTATGTTAATTGGAAATCGCACATGAATACGAGAAGAACACAGTAGAGGCCTATTTTAGGGCGGGTTCAATCTCTTTTAGGTTGGATTCATACCTTCATCCCCGAATATCCAGTCATGGTTCAGGACCAGTATGGAGTTAGCGATCTCTAAGATCGTGAAGGGGTGTAACCTTCACACTGTGAACGGTTTACAAGTTCCTAAAACTTATTGGCGACTCTTTTGCTCTATCTTCCTTCCCTTTGTACGCCACCATGCTTAAGTGTAAGATCACAGTATGGCTCAAGTGTGGGATGCTTGAAATAATATTCCCTACAAGTACCAAGAATGAGTTATGTGTCCATTTTGAAATTTTGGAATATAATGATGTCACAAAAGTATATTGAAGTGATATTACTTGACAATAATGATGTCATATGAATATAATTATGTCATAAAAGTATATTGAAGTGATATGATTTGACAATAATGATATCATATGAATCTAATGATGGAAGTGATATTATTTGACAATAATGATGTCATCTGAATGTAATGATGTCATAAATGTATATTGAAGTGATGTGACTTGACAATAATGATGTCATATGAATCTAATGATGACATAAAAGTATAATGATGTCATATTATGCTATTACATTTATAATGATGTGATGTCATAATATGATGGGACTTGAAAGCAGTGATGTCATAAGAGTAAAAAAATCTCATATAAGGAAAATATTGGTGTCATATAGCCATAATATTGGAAAAAGAGATTAGCGTTGCTTCTTATATGCTAAAAAATTCTAAGTTGTGGATTGAGACAAGTCACAAGACTAAAGTGTTGGGGTGTTGGATGGTGCAAGGGGCCGTGTGAAATGTGCACAAGACATACAAACAAATAGTTGTGTCGTTTGATGGTATGTCGTCGCTGCCTTAAGACATGGTGATTAAGGATGAATGAGATGGTTCTGGGCATTAGCCATGACTCCCAAGGCCCTTTGGGAACCCATGGAAGTACTTGGATGCATAATCTTGCCGGGTGAAAAAATGATGTACAGAAGCCAGATTTGAAGGCTATAATACTCAAAATCGAAGCAATTTAGTAGGTATCGGGAACCGTTGTCGGAAATTCACAGAATTTTACGGGATGCATCCCGAGATCATTTGATGTGGTTTGGACCCATATACGACCATAAGTCGGCTACATAAAGGCCCTGTGGAAGCCTATAACCAATAAAAGGGGCGTGTACGGAAATTGGTAAATTGGATGCTTAAAGGCAAATTGGATGGTTCCACCTACCAAATTGGACTCCCGGAGGATATTAGGGTCTATAGGTAGCTTCTCGGTAATTTTTGTTTTTGGGTCAAAAAAAGTAAAAAATTGGCAAAATTGAAGGCTATAATACACGTTTTTTGGCCAATTTCGGAGGTTTTGGGATCCGTTGTCGAAAAGTCTCGAGATACCAGGTGATAAATCTCAGGCTCATATAATGTCGTTTGGAACCATATATGATCATTATATGTTGCCATAAATGTCCGTGGTAACATCGAGTTGATGAGATCGGTGCAGGTTGTAACGGGTAAATTGACAGTTTGAATATATATTGGATGGTTTTACCCACCCAAATAGACTCCCGGGGTGTATTAGGGTCCACGGGAAGCATCTCGGCAATTTTTGTTTCCGGTTCTAAAAAAGTGAAAAATTGTCCAAAATTAAAGGCTATACACGATTTCGGGTCATTTTTTGACATTTTTCAAAAACTGAACTGAATATAAGGGTGACTCCCGGAGTCATATTAGGTGGTTTGAAACCATAACACACCAATAAAGATGTATTTAAAGTACCAAGTATGAGTTATGTTTCTATTTTGAAATTTTGGAATATAATGATGTCACAAAAGTATATTGAAGTGATATTACTTGACAATAATGATGTCATATGAATATAATGATGTCATAAAAGTATATTGAAGTGATGTGACTTGACAATAATGATGTCATATGAATCTAATGATGGAAGTGATATTATTTGACAATAACAATGTCAGATGAATGTAATGATGTCATAAATGTATATTCAATTGATGTGACCTGACAATAAATATGTCATATGAATCTAATGATGGCATAAAAGTATAATGATGTCATATTATATAATTATATTTATAATGATGTGATTTCATAATATGATGTGACTTGACACTGGTGATGTAATAAGAGTATAATAATCTCATATAAGGAAAATGTTGTTGTCATATAGCCATAATATTGGAAAACGAGGTTAGCGTTGTGTAGGCGTTGTTTAAAGTGCGCCTATCTAAGCATGTTGTGAATATGCTTGGCACTCATAGGAAGTGGGAATTAACATTATATGATTAGGGACAAGGAAAGTAGGGGGCCGCCAACAAGTTTTTAAGGAACTTGTAAATCGTTCACGGATCATAGAAGGCAACCACGATAAAGGGACAACGAAAGGCAACAACGTTTTACCCGTGAAGGTTACACCCCATTCATAATCCATGAGATTACTATCTCCATATGGTTCGGAATCACGAAAGGAGGATCGGGGATGATGGTACGAAGTGAGTCATGGAGTCACATTCGCCCGTATTGCTGGCCTCTATTCGATTCTTATTGTGAAAAGTATTTCCTACGATCTCAAGGGCATACAAACAATACATCCAATTTGCTCCAAACTTTTATTATGCTAAATTGGTTGAATATTAATGCAACATATAATTCTAAAATATTGTGATCACTTGAATTAACAACAAGATTAAAAAGGAACCTAAACCGGTCGTCCAAATTATCTTATTAGGCGTGATTTTCGATTACATATACCCTTAAAACATGCAATATAGTGATCAACAAATATAGTAAAAATCAACATTAATATTGGAAGCAATTTAACAATAATAACTTTAGTCAAATCAAATCATAATAAACTTAATCATGATACTAGCAACAAGAATAAAAATAAGAGTAATTAAGTGATTAATTACTCACTTTCCGCGTTTCCTTGAAACAATTAAATATATAAACCAAGTATGAGTTATGTTTCTATTTTGAAATTTTGGAATATAATGATGTCACAAAAGTATATTGAAGTGATATTACTTGACAATAATGATGTCATATGAATATAATGATGTCATAAAAGTATATTGAAGTGATGTGACTTGACAATAATGATGTCATATGAATCTAATGATGGAAGTGATATTATTTGACAATAACAATGTCAGATGAATGTAATGATGTCATAAATGTATATTCAATTGATGTGACCTGACAATAAATATGTCATATGAATCAAATGATGGCATAAAAATATAATGATGTCATATTATGTAATTATATTTATAATGATGTGATGTCATAATATGATGTGACTTGATAATAGCGATGTCATAAGTGTATAATAATCTCATATAAGGAAAATATTGTTGTCACATAGCCATAATATTGGAAAATGAGGTTAGCGTTGCTTCTTATATGCTAAAAAATGCTAAGTAGTGGATTGAAACAAGTCACAAAACCAAAGTGTTGGGGTGTGGGATGGTGCAAGGGGCCTTGTGGCATGTGCACAGGACTTGTGCACCAAAGGACAAGGCATATAAACAATTAGTTTTGACGTGTGAGGGTATGTCGTTGTTGCCTTAATACATGGTGATTAAGGATGAATGAGATGGTTCTGGGCATTATCCATGACTCCCAGGCCCATTGGGAACCCATGGAAGTACTTGGATGCATAATCTTACCAGGTGAAAAAATGATGTACGGAAGCCAAATTTGAAGGTTATAATACACGAAATCGGAGCAATTTAGTAGGTGTCGGGACCCGTAGTAAGAAATTCACGGAATTTTACGGATGCATCCCTAGGTCATACGATATTGTTTGGACCCATATACTATAATACTCGAATATTTTATGACATTATACGTATAATATTTTATTGATAAATTGAGTTATTTTAATTGTTAAGTAACTTCCTTATATACATAGTTTACTTTTGGAAAGTTTGAAACCTTATTTTATATCTAATAGAACTTTTGTTTACAAAACTATAAATACTTGTTAACCTAGCTTAATTATTATTCGTTTTTATGTATAATAGCCATGATTTCCATCCTTTATTCCTAGCAAGCAAAGAAGATCTTGTTTTTTAGCCAATATCAATTTCTCATCACTGATACACCATCGCATCATCACCAAACCCAATTTTCCAATGTAATTCTTTGATGATCAATCTCATACTTATATATATTATCATTACTTTACAAACCCATTATGGTTTCTCTTGTTTTGAGTGGATCGGAGATGGTGTTGCTCTGGTTTTGCGTATAGTTATAATATTTGGGTGTCAATTCTAGAATGGTAATCACACGACCTTAATTATTTTTTTTTGATTTGTTTGATTATAAATTGTTAGTATTAAATGTACTCCGAATTGTTATGTGTAAAATTTTATAATTTGTGAATTATTTATGATCATGATTTATATGTATATGATTAGTGTGTGGTATTATATGATTTAATTGTCGCATTGATTGAGTATTTCTAGGGTTTTAATGTTGTTGCTATAGAGAGTATTGTTTTATTGAGGTTTTTGGGTTGTTAATGCAGATTATTATTTTTGGGTAGAGATTTGATTATATTTGGGTTATTAGTGTTTTTTTTAAGAGTTGAGATATTATGAATCGAATTATCATGTAATTTGGGAACTCGTGCCATTATTGAGATACTATGTATTAGTTTGTGAATAATTATTTGATCGATGTATGAGATTAAAAAGGTTGAGATTATTACTTTATTCTTGGTTTGAGGCTCAGCGTTATATACCTTGGTTCTTGGCATGTTGGTAATGAGATAATGATCATGATTAAGAATGAGGTACAATCTTTATTATTTATTTTTCTATGGTCCCCTACAGTGGGAATTGGCCCGTATGTGGTCTAATTCAAGGTATTTTCTAGTTATTGAGAGTATTCAAGTTTTTATACTTGTTGGTTTATTTATTCGAATTACCCATGTCCAAGACTAGGTATAGAACAAAGAGCGTGGCACACTTATTGGTTATGAGTTAATTGAGTGAAGGATTGTATTATTATTCGAGGTTGAGTTGATAAAGGTTATTTTTTTTCAGAGTACAATGTGTAATGTAGTTTCGAACTAAATTGTTTAATTGATCTAGTAATGTTAATTATTATATTATTCTTTGTATTCTGATGTGTGGTGATTACTCAGCTTTTTGCTGACGTGTGTGTATTGTTTTGTTGTGCTACTTGTGTTTGCGGCCATATCTTTTTCTTATGGTGGCCCTGCGACGATCTATTTTGGAATTTGTCCTTAATGGTGAGCAGTTAAGATTGTAACAGGTTGATCAAGAGATGATCGTAGCTAAAGGAGCTCAAGTGTTTCGATTAATTTGTTATAACCAGTTTAATTTATAGAGTTGTATAAATAGCTCACTTAGATTATTGGGTTGTAATTATTGGGATTTTGTAAGCCTTAACACTTTACAAGTTGTTAAGTGTGGCGGTGATACCTCCGATTTAGGTGTATGCTTCCGCAATTTTATTCAAAGGTTGTCTATTTTTCTTTTATTTATTGTTTATTATTAATAGTAAATCGGGGGTGTTACATATACGACCATAAGTCGACTACATAAAGGCCCCGTGGAAGCCTATAACCAATACAAGAGGCGTTTACGGAAAATGGTAAATTGGATGCTTAAAGGCAAATTGGATGGTTCCACCCATCCAATTAAACTCCGGAGGGTATTAGGTTCTATTGGTAGCTTCTCGACAATTTTTGTTTTCGGGTCAAAAAAAGTAAAAAATTAGCAAAATTGAAAGCTATAATACACGCTTTTTGGCCAAATTCGAAGGTTTCGAGGCCTGTTGTCGAAAAGTCTCGAGATATCAAGGGGATACATCCCAGGGTTATATAATGTTGTTTGGAACCATATATGATCATTATATGTTGACATAAATTTCCGTGATAACATCGAGTTTATAAAATCGGTGCAAGTTGTAAACGGGTAAATTGAATGTGAAGGTATATTGGATGGTTTTACCCACCCAAATGGACTTCTGGGGTATATTAAGATCCACGGGAAGCATCTCAGCAATTTTTGTTTCCTGGTCTAAAAAGGTGAAAAATTGTCCAAAATTAAAAGCTATAATACACGATTTCGGTTCATTTTTTTACGTTTTTAAAAAACTGAACTAAATACGTTGGGTGAATTCCGGGGTCATATACGGTGGTTTGAAACCATAACAAACCTGTAAAGATGTATTTAAAGTACCAAGAATGAGTTATGTTTTCTATTTTTAAATTTTGGAATATAATGATGTCACAAAAGTATATTGAAGTGATATTACTTGACAATAATAATGATGTCTTATGAATATAATGATGTCATAAAAGCATATTATGATGTCATAAAAGTATATTGAAGTGATGTGACTTGACAATAATGTCATATAAATCTGATGATGGAAGTGATATTATTTGACAATAATAATGTCATATATATGAATGTAATGATGTCATAAATGTATATTGAATTGATGTGACTTGACAATAAATATGTCATATGAATCTAATGATGGCATAAAAGTATAATGATGTCATATTATGTAATTATATTTATAATGATGTGTTGTCATAATATGATATGACTTTACAATAGTGATGCCATAAGAGTATAATAATCTCATATAAGGAAAATATTGTTGTCATTTAGCCATAATATTGGAAAACAATGTTAGTGTTGCTTCTTATATGCTAAAAGATGCTAAGTAGTGGATTGAGACAAGTCACAAAGCCAAAGTGTTGGGGTGTGGGATGGTGCAAGGGGCCTTGTGGCATGTGCACAAGACATGTGCACCAAAGGTCAGGGCATACAAACAACTAGCTTTGTCGTTTGAGGGTATGTCGTCTTTGCCTTAAGACATGGTGATTAAGGATGAATGAGATGGTTCTGGGCATTATCCATGACTCCCAGGGCCCTTTGGGAACCCATGGAAGTACTTGGATGCCTAATCTTACCGGATGAAAAAATGATATACGGAAGCCAAATTTGAAGGTTATAATACACGAAATCGGAACAATTTAGTAGGTGTCAGGACTCGGTGTAAGAAATTCGAGGAATTTTACGAGATGAATCCCGAGGTCATATGATATTGTTTGGACCCATATACGACCATAAGTCGGCTACATAAAGTCCCCGTGGAAGCCTATAACCAATACAAGAGGCGTGTATGGAAACTTGTAAATTGGATACTTAAAGACAAATTGGATGGTTTCCCCCACATAATTGGACTCATGGAGGGTATAAGGTTTTATAGGTTGCTTCTCGGCAATTTTTGTTTTCGGGTCAAAAAAGTCAAAAATTAGCAAAATTGATGGCTAATACACGCTTTTTGGCTAATTTCGAAGATTTCGAGACCTGGTGTCAAAAAGTCTCGAGATACCAGGGGATACATCCCAGGGTCATATAATGTCGTTTAGAACCATATATGATCATTATATGTTGCCATTAATGTCCGAGGTAGCATCGAGTTTATGAAATCGCTGCAAGTTGTAAACGGATAAATTGACAGTTTGAAGGTATATTGGATGGTTTTACCCACCTAAATGGACTCGCGGGGTGTATTAGTGTCCATGGGAAACATTTCGACTATTTTTGTTTCCGGGTCTAAAAAAGTGAAAAATTGTCCAAAATTGAAGGCTATATACACGATTTCAGGTCATTTTTTAACATTTTTCTAACTGAAATGATTACGTGGGATGACTCCCGGGTTCATATAAGGTGGTTTGAAACCATAACACACCTATAAAGATGTCTATAAAGTACCAAAAATGAGTTTATATTTCTATTTTGAAATTTTGGAATATAATGATGTCACAAAAGTATATTGAAGTGATATTACTTGATAATAATGATGTCATATGAATATAATGATATCATAAAAGTATATTATGATGTCATAAAAGTATGTTGAAGTGATGTGACTTGGCAATAATGATGTCATATGAATCTAGTGATGGAGGTGATATTATTTGACAATAATAATGTCATATAAATGTAATGATGTCATAAATGAATATTGAAGTGATGTGACTTGACAATAATAATATCATATGAATCTAATAATAGCATATAATTATAATGATGTCATATTATGTAATTATATTTATAATGATGTGATGTTATGATATGATGGGTGTTTTTTGGTCCCTCGGGAGAGTTACATCACCAAGACTGGTTCGGCGCGGTCTGTACCTGCAAAATACGGAGACTCTGGTTGGTAGGAGCTCCGCCTCCGACGATCTAGTTAGTATCGGTCGAAGAAAGTAAAAGTGCGGAAAGGTAAGTGAAATCTTCTCAAATTCAGAGATCAGGTGAATTTTCTGATGTTAGAGATGTGTGTATGCGGTAATAAATTAACGTGCCCCAAAAATGGGGGAAATCTCCCTATTTATAGGGTCATTGGTAAATGTGCCCGTTCTTAGGTCGCCCTGACCTAATTCTAATAGGCTGCGCCGCATTACAGCTTTCTCGAGATTTGGACCGTAAAGGCCGTCTTTTTCCGACATTCTTAGAGGGACATGTGTCGAACGGTGATTGGTTCATCTCAGATATCTTATAAGATGACACGTGTCACCATCTTATTGGGCCACTTTGTATAGGTAATTTTACCCAAAACAATGGGACTTGACAATAGTGATGTCATAAGAGTATAATAATTTCATATAAGGAAAATATTGGTGACATATAGCCATAGTATTGGTGTGATGTGACTTCACACTATATGGCTTGGGATTGAAAAAGAACACATGTTATATATGATGTAACTATGGATAATCATACTACTATTCACATGTGTGTTGGTTGATGTGTCGATTGATAGACTATGGATAGTAATCACACTACTATTCATGTTTGTAATCTAAGTTTCACATCTCATCTCACATTCCATCATCAATTAACACAAACTGTTCCTCAATCACCATGTCTCGGGGTCAATTGATTGGCACATTACCGGTATAAAACAACCTCGAAAAACGAGCAATAAGGGTAATATGGGATGTACCAAAGTGTCAAAAATCCATCTCTCTACCATTTCAAATCTTTTCCCATCTTCTAGGGTTGTTTCTATTTAGTTGACCCGTTCAATTTAGGCACACAAATTAAGGAAAGGAGAGAGAGTGAGAGAGAGTGATAAACCAAGTGGGGTGGGTACACTTAAAAAAAAGGTATAAAGCTTACCCAAAAAGAAAATGTTTTAACTAAAAAAAAAACTTCCTAAAAATGAATGTGTGTCAACTAAAAAACACGGAAGTAAGTATAATAACATATTTGGTTTAGCTAAAACCCTAAACTACTTTTTTTTTTTTTTTTTTTTCTAAATTCAATTTTTGCTATTCAATCCTACTTGATTGTAATGTACCTATGCTGTGTGATAGATAACATTACCTTGTAGATCGATAGTTTCTATTGTACCATGACCTAAGAAAAATGTATAAATCCTTTGAAATATAGGACTTTAGTTTTCTTAAGTAGCTTTTAAGGAAACTTCCTATACATTGTTTTCAACTATTGCAAGCTAAGAGAAATGATCGAATACATGTATGTATAATTGCTAAACCTAGTCTTGTCAATCACTACATCTGACTCACATTAATGGCATTTTATGATAATACTAAAGATTTTTGATAAATGTTTGGTTTTCATTTCTTAAGTTAGGTTTCGAGTTAATCTAGTTTAAGTCGCCATAAGTTGTTGGACTTGGAGCTTGCATTCTTGTGAGATTATTGGAACAACTAGTAATTATTATTCATGATATGACCAATAATAATCAACATTCATTTGTAGGCTATTAGTTGAGTCTACTTGGAAGAGGGACAGGGGTAACCCTTAGGCTATACCGCTATAGTGTTGGATTTTTAGTATTCAATAATAGATCCTAATATCATTGACTCATAATCATTGTATTCGAAATGACGATTTACCCATGCATATTTGGGTCACAGTGATCATGGGCTTTTTGGCCCATTGAACCAATGCATGGCTATATTAACATCAGTCTAGTGACTATAAATTATACAATGTCCTGGCCCATGTACATATTCACACAATTAACAACTTTTTGTTCCCATCGCTAAGTGGCGCTCTCATATAATGTTATCATATTTAAACTTGATAATTTGGCTCATGGGCCTATAGAATACTCCAGGTGAGTCCAAGCCCCCTCTTTTTCATGCTTGTGCAACATCAGATTCATCACCCATGCCAAAAAATTTGTATAGAAGTGGGATGTAACATTATGTTTTCTTTTGACTCCTACATAAATTTGAGCACTTGGCCAACAAAAAATGTACTACTTGTTTTGCGAATTATGACGAAATAATACAATACTCTAAGAATCTTTTCATGAATTTAAAGATTTTTAAAAAAAAAAATTATTTTGTCTCAACTTTTATTACTGGCTCTATGATAAAACTAGGAAATAGTTGAAATTCCCTATGTTTTCGTCGTGCATTTAAAGGGTTTGATTAACGTGCACATATTCCATATTTGAACACTCAAAGGGTGCATAATAATTGCTATTTCAGTGGTATATCTAATACCTAATGGTTAAGATTGAGGTCATGTATATGATAAATCACAGGTTTCAATTCCCCTTGTCAGCTTGCTCTTATTTATAATTTGTATTGTCTTTATGACTCGTTTGCTCCAAAAAAAAAATTAAAAAAATAAATAAATAAATAATAACAAATTTTACAAAAATAGTTGTAGCTGCTTTTAGCTTACGTAAAAGTGGGCGGTTTCTAAGAGTGGATAAAGGAATGATGGTTATTTCATGTTGAATGTTAGTCTGCTTTTTAAGAGATGCATGCACAATTGACAATTATGAATGAATTTGGTAGCAAACCTTATCAATATTGTCATCCAGTTTTAAGCAACAATATTGATAAGATGAGACATAAAATCGAGCTGGAGAAACACTTGAACAGTAAGCCACATGCCATGCTAGCTTACATTATTTTCCCCTGCCTAATTACATTATCCGAATCCGATCCATCTATCCCGTCAAATTATTAATATGTACGTTCTTTAGTTATACATCTATCTACATCATTTTATTTCTTTTCTATTTATTATTCTCATCCTTAACATTAGACAAGTACATGGAAAAATAAATATGCGCATGCAATTACTTTTTTCTTTTATATCATAAGTCATCTACAATAAAATTAAATCCTTGTGAAAACCAATAATTATTGTAATTGAAGCAAGTTAAAATATAACTAATAAGACTATGCGTATATATTTTTGTTATGTTATACATGCAAAGTATCTATATATATATAAGCTAATTAAGCTAGGAGAATATTGTTTACACAAATACGGAAAATAAAGTAACAAATGAATTTATATTAATATATGAATTTTGGGTACAATCTCTATATAAAAGTTTATAATAAAATAAACTAAATCCTCTGATTCTGTTCCGCAGCTTGACGATGACACGTATGTGACACCTGTAGGTTGACGTTTGATGACGTCGACTTGAGTTTGAACGCAGGGTGACGTTTGATGATGTCAACCTGTATTCAAGGGTTTTGTTTAAATACACCTGAACGAGGGCTTATGAAGCTTAATCCCGTTAAAATGTGTTTGAGTGTATCTGAGCAAGTCGGCACGAGTTTGATGTGCTTGTTGACTTACTTCAGAGAGAATTCCGTTTGAGTTTTATGAGCTCTTGGAATAATGATTTCTGCATCCCTTCAACTGATGGAGGAATGATGTATTTATAGGAGATGAAACCCCTGAGTGGACTTAATAGGTTTGGGCCTGACCCACTTTATGACTTAGAAGTCTTTTAACCTGGTCCGGTTTAATTTATTTTATAACCCGAATTGTATTTGATTAATTCAGATTATTTATTTGGGTGGGCCCAAAAATAATTAAAATGGATCATTAACATGATTTAACCCAAATTAATTTAGTTAATTTAATGTATGACACTTATAAAATTTCCGTGTCTACAAATGTATACGATAATTTTTATATTTTTATTTTATTTTTGTCTCTTCAAAGTAAAAAATAAAAGGGGTAATGATGTGCAAGTAGTATATGATCTAGAAGATTGAAACAGGTGATGAAGGAGGAGTGGACCTAAAAGAAGGCCAATAAGCTTAATTCCTTAGATGGAATTGGAATTGGGGTTGGATGATTACATTATTGCTCCCAAGCTAAGCCAGCCAGCCTGAAGCTGGTCCAACTCATATACATGGGGCCTGCCCCAAACAAAGACATTACTTGTATAATCCCATCAACACCCCCACATTTACTTCTCTTCTACGATCTGTCAATTTTTATCTATCCCTATTTACCTCTACACTCTAGTTCAACCATCTTCTTCACTCAACAAATACTCTAATCTAATGTCTCCACCAAAAAAAAAATATATATATATGGAATATTCAACCTCGCGTGGCCCTGGAATTTTGAACGAAGGTTTGGAATTATTAACTAATTTCAAATTCCAATCAATGAGGCAATAAGAGTACGTGTAACCTAGCTACTCGATCGTATTACTTGAATTATATACCATCCACAAATATATCATCCTAGTCTTGATTATCAATTGTGATGAGCACTTTTTCTTTACAAATTTGAATAATGCAAGGCTCTAAATCGAAGACCTAAAGTCATTGTGAAACTGCCTTGTCCTGTTGTCTATAATCACTCCTTATCTTTGGGGATGCTGCATTACTTTTACTTAACCCTTTTCACTGTATTGTGTTGTACGGAGAAATATTCAATCTGAACTCGGCCTCTTCTTTTGTTTTTCCCCATACCTTTAATTTGCTCAATTCACACTCCTATGTCCTATGACTTGAAGTCTTATATTACGGAGTGCTTCATATTCAAGACACTTTAATAGATTATATGGTCCAGTAATGTGTTTAGTAACTTCCTTAAATTATTTAGATAGGTAAATGAATTTAATTATTAAACTCTATCAATCCCTTATAAATCCACAAGTATAGGTTATAACGTTTAATTTCATGCCCCTTGGAAGTAAAAGAAGGATAAAAAAAAATTAATGTAAGTTAAGAGTGAGGGATAGTTCAAGTGGTTAGAACTTCCCTCCGGGTTCTAATAGATCCTGGTATAGATTATCATGCCCCGCCCTTGTAGCTCTCAAAAAAAATGTAAGTTGATTCTTTAAATTAATAATAATAATAATAGTTTTTTATTCCATAAACTTTTAGCCCTAACATAAAATTCTTACAATCAAACAAACCTATCAAATACTACTTGATTGTAGGGTTTAATTTTTATTTAAAAAAGAAAAGTAAAACCTTTTTGAATTCATTTTTTTTCATATGGTATAAGCACTAGTTGTATAATACTAATTGACATCAAGTACAATCATTTCGTAAGAAAAATGATCACTGGAAAAGGAGGAAGTTGGAATTTTTTTTTTATTAGAAAGAAAGAAAAAGATGTAAAAGGACAATAGAAATAATTGTAGCTAAGATAGTGAGAGTATTGTATTAGTGATCCAAATTAGAGTGATCCCAAATATCCCTGTCGCAATCTCACAGCGAATGGTAATCGGGGGACATTTATTTTTAAGGAATACATTTCAGACAATTATAGCTCTTCTAGAACACCTTAAGGACCACAAACACACAAAACAAAAGTGAATGTCGACCTAATTCTCAACTTGGCTACCAAAGTAAAGCCTATTTTATGTTTTTTGGCATTCATATTAATGTAATATGGATTTCTCCTAACTGAATTTATCATAGTTATTGTAGATTTGTAACTGCGATTTGCATTGCTTTATCTAGAGATAATTATGTTTTATGGGTTAGGTCACTTTCACTTAGGTGTAGTTCCAAAATTATATAAAACCATTTTGCAAATTTATGTGAGAATTATTATTATTATTATTATTATTATTATTATTATTATTATTTTGAAACATTAAGTGAGAATTATTTAGATAAATTAGTTTTAAGCAAATTTTTTTATTTCTCGTGGTTAACATGCAAACCTAATTTGTTTATTAAACGTAGTACATACTAAAAAATAATGATACCAATATTGAAAAAAAATCAAATTAAATATATACGTCAATTATTTAGACACAAAGAAAGTATAATAAAGGAGAATTTAATTTTCTTTACATCCCGCTTTCATTACTAACCTCACTCTAGTCTCCATCCAGCAAAGAAGTACTACTACGTATAATTTTTCTTATCCTACGCATATGTGTCAAGCACTCAAGGCTAATGTTGATAAAAATAAAGGCTTGGTTCTGGAACTGGGGGACTCTCTGGCTAGACTGAGGTAGAGACTAGAGAGTGTAGAGAGTTACGGAAGAATGAAAAGTGATGAGAGAGCCACACACGTGAGTGATGTTGGTGGGGCCCATGGGCTTCTAGAAACCATTTGCAAAGCCCGTTTTAAAAATAATTGGCGCCGGTTGTTTAGCAATTCAAGCTCATGGATTTTATGTATGATGTATCCCATTTGCTGCCACTCTTGCCATTTGCCAAGGTTCATCTGCCTATACTATCTTACTTTGTCCCCTTTTCTTTTTGCCATACTATTAACTTTTACATTTTTTTACCATTTGACTTCTTTTATCTTTTCAACAATACTTCATTAGGGCTTTCTACTTTGTAGGGAAATAATATTTTATCACCCCTTTTTTTTGTTTCTACTCAGTAATAGTTATGTGTGTGCATGTTTTATTAGAGCTGTTTATTGCTCAGAATTTAAATTGAATCAATTTAGATTGCTCATTCAAAAACTTAATATGCTATATCCCAATCAAACAACATATATCATATTTCAAACTCTAATCTTCAAAAACTTTAAGAGAAATATGTATTTGCTAAATTGTGTTGCAATATAAACTACAATGTAATAGTAAAAAATTCTCAAATTTGAATAAACATAATGATCATTAAGACAATAGAGATAAAATTTAGTATAAAGTGGTTAGGGATAAGAAAGAGAAAGAAGAGAAGATAATCCATGATCTAAGGTTGTGAAGGATGAGTATGGAATAAAGATGACAATGAAAATGAAAAGGACAACAGGTTCTAGAACACTTCCAATTCAATACATGAAAAACAATGACCCCACCACAAGCCAACATGGAAAAAGTTGCAAACCTATCCAATGACCTACACTACCCCTCCTTCATATTCTCATTTTTAAAAAAGATAAAAATAAAAATCAACTCCAATAAAATATATTCTTAATTCCTTGGGAAAAAGAAAAAGAAAAAAAAAAACAGAATCTCCCAATGTCCTATAAATCTGAGAGAAGTCACGCAAAAGAGGTTGTGACACACATCATTTGATAGTTGATACACACACCATTTCCTCTCCTCCTTGTTCTCCGCCAATTTCTCCTCCTTTCTAAACCTCCCTTGTATTTCTATTTATACAATTACAGAGAGACTGCTTCTCGATTTTATATGATGCAAACCCTAAATTTCCCCTGCAATCCGCCCACGCCGACGCCTTCCAATCATCGATTCCGATGTAGAGCCGCCGTACAATCAATATCTCCGCCGATGCGTAAATCCGGCAGCTTCTACGAAGTTCTCCGCGTCAACCGCCACGCTTCCGCCCTTGAAATTAAGGCGGCGTATCGGAACTTAGCGAAGCTCTATCATCCTGATTCTTCTTCGTCTTCTTCTTCTTCCAAATCGGACGGCGGTGATTTCATCCAGATCCATAACGCCTACGAAACTCTCTCTGATCCTGCTGCTCGAGCTCTCTACGACTTGTCGTTAGGGTTTGGAATTGGAATTGGAATTGGTATTGGAATTGGAATTGAAGATTCAAACTCGTCGTTTTATACAGTTGGTCGTCGCCCCACCCGAAGGTGGGAAACGGATCAGTGTTGGTAGGCATTACTTTTTTTGTTTTTCTATTAAAGACAATTGACAATTAGTATGAATTAGTATGAATTAGTAGTAGGTAGTATGAAATGAGCTATCAAGGAGTTGTATTATGAATTGATTACTCCTGTAAAAAAAATTAATGTATGATCTTTCTCTTTGAAGAATCAAGATCAAACAAAAAAATTGTAAAAACAAAAAAAACCATCAATGTACATTCTTCATCCTTTTTCTTTTTTTTTTTTTTTTTTCTATAAAAGCGGTTAATTTTGTGGAATTCATGAGTTGGCAGTGATTAAAGTTTGAAAAATTGGTTTGGTGGAGGGTAGGACTTTAGTTTAGGCCAATTTTTGGTGGATGACAAAAGCTTTATCAAAGTACACTACTTGTTACGGAGTAGGAGTACTACTAATTTCTAATTACTCGGATCATCAAATCACAATTTCCGATATAATTGTTCCTTAATTATAGCAAGCCACCCATATTTCCGGCCGCGTTTTGTAATTATGGATTGCTTGCTACATTGGTTCTTATTTTTAGATTTTTCAAGTTGTAGCCTTATTGGTTGTTCCGTGTTTGTTATTTTAGTTAGCAATACACAACTTATTCTGTAATTATCTTAAAATATCTCTTGATAAACATTGTAAATTAAAAAAGTGATATTTTGAAGTACACATTAAGATTTAAGACTAAGAAAAAAATTTCATCAATGTCTTGAAATATCTCTAGATAAGCATTATGTATGAAAAGCAGAGAATTAAAAAGTGCACAAGAGAGAATAATTGGGCTTGGGACTACATGTTGGTAAGAAAGTAAATCAATGCGCCGCATGACCAAAGAAAAGTAATGCCGTAATGGAGCATTCTTTTAGGGACAAAACAAAAATATTAGGGTTGAGGAAATATCTGAAATAGGAGCACTGAATCAGCAAAAGACCTATATTTTCTGACTAACATCCATGCAATTTTGGTGACCCAAAATCCTCGAAATATTGTTGTTGCGTGACTACCTTCATAATAGATCTAATGCCACGCTCCTAAACAAAAGATACTCATTTTTAATCTTCTCTTTTACAAATAATTGTCATTACTATTGTATGATTTCAATCATCAACGCAACAACTAAAAATCAATACATAGGTGGCAACATGGCATAGTTTTGCCATTTTTTTTAAACATACAAGTAGTTTGAATTGTTTAACAGTGTAGTCTCATGTCAATTATCAGGTTTGGTTTAGATTCGTTTATTTAGTAGGTTGTCAAGTGTGTACATGTAAGAAAACTGGAATAAGGATTTTGATGCATTCTGATGCAACTCTAATGAAGGCACAAAATCGAGATGGAGTTGTTTCCCATCTTACTTTTATTTCTCCAATTAATTATAAGCCTTAATCAGCAGCATCAAGTTCATCTTTTCATAGCATGTATAAAAAGTAAAAACTACTAAACCATACATCAATTCCAATTTCCAAGTTTCCAACCCTTGACAAGAGGGAGAAGAAAAAAAGTGCGCACCTATACATAATATCCACCTTCACAGTCAAAACCAACAGAATAACTTGAACAGGTACATTGCATGGATCATTTACAGGTCAGCAACATGGCGTTGATGACGTGCATAACAACCCGGATGCTCGACAACTCTGAGGATGAGGTTGTAGGAAGGCTACGTTGATGGTTCAATATCTGGTAAACCTGCTCCAAAATTGGACGCACATGCACTGCAATCATTGGGTCGTGCGGGTGTATGCATGCAGCGGCATCTGTCATCCACGCTAACTTCCTAGCTGTATCCTTTGTTATATCACAAGAAAGCTGCTGCAGAAGTGAGAGTAAGACACCTTGACTCAAAGGCAATGGCATCGTTGACAAAAGACGCTGTAGATCAACCTGGTAGCCACATTGAGCAAATAACTACATGAGCATCTGTCTTAATACAGTATCAAGACAGCCAGTAAAGAGTTATACTGAACTGCAAATGATTAGGCAATTAATGAAAGCAATGACAGACTATTTTGATTAAATGTGTAAGGTCAAGTTTCAAGCCACCACAGTCAGCAATCCACCAAGATTATCCACCGAAACAAACAATCTAAGGTACCTAAATGGTCTTAGCATAGAGCAAGAGAAACAAACAAGTTACTCAATATTCATCCAGCAAGGCAGAGTATTTTTCCCCCTTCAATTTCTGCTTTCCAAAATTTAGTATAGAAAAGTGTACCCAGGCGCCATCTGAAAAAATGCATTGGCCTCGTAAGGTGCAGCGCGTTCCAAAAGACGTGCACCTCAGGCTGCCTTGCCTGGGCTGCCTTTTGGTATGATGCAAGCGAAAGAAGAAATCTATTTTGAGGGGAGAGGAAATCTAAATTTTAAACAGAGGTTACGGAGGTAACATTTTTTTATTTATCTAATACTGAACAAAGTCCACCTTGTGCCTCCTTACTTTTTACCCATATTTTTACTCCTTTCAGCCTCTCTTCAGTTACCTTTTTGATTTGATTATTTTCCTCCCTTATTGTTTCACTGTGCCAGGTAGGGACCCCAACGATCCAACCCCACTAATACTGATTGAAGTAGTCGAGTGTCCTCTTCAAAGTTTTAAAGTACTGTAACATTTTCATGTGCGCCTCGCACCTTTTAAAACTAAGCCTATACTATTTTATAGGGTATCAACAATTTTCCACATGGAAAGTAAAAGCAGGAACTGTTTCTGCTATATCAACTTGTACTAGTTCACCTAATCATCTCCTATCAGGCTGAATTTAGCAGCAGCAAAGAGCTTTTCACATATTAGGTATTATAGCATGGCATCAAACATAATGTCTAAAAAACAAACGAACAAAAACTAATACTCTGCATTTCTCTATATATGAAAAGAATTGATATAAGATCAATAACAATACACTAAAAGACACACCAGCAATAACACGTGTCATCTTCTGATGTGTCCTTAGTATATATTTTTAAAAAAATATAACTTTTTAAAATTGATAGAAATATACGCAAAATATTTACTTCCAAAATTTAGGGAAAAAAAATCGTAGAATAATATATTTATAAACTTAAATATCTAACCATATCTTTGTATAAATAAATTCCCATATTTTTTAATGTATAATCATTATTTATAGTAAAAAAAAAAAAAAATAAATAAAAATAAAAATAAAAAAAAAAAATTAAATAAATAAATTAAAAAAAACACATGAATATGTATTTTTCAACCTAACATAGTTTGTGAATGAAAAATTATCATATTTGAACTAAATATATATATATATATATATATATATATATATCAAGGTTCAAAATAGAAGAAAGCAATATAATATGTATTCAAAAAAGATTAAAAAATATATATATTTTTTTTTAAGTAGCTTGATTTAAGATAAAATAAAAAATAAATAAAAAATAGATTTTAAATTGATACTCCGTGACAAAGATTGAAAAACCGTGCATGGCACGGGATTTAACATAGTATATTTCTAAAATATTGTCTTAAAAACTATACTTTTCACTCAACCCTGTCTCTCCTTCCCCTCCTTTCTTTTTCTGTATCAAGCTTTCAATCAATCTCTTTACCCATCCAATCAGGTTTCTCTCCCTCTTCCACTCTACAGCCACCTCACTCAAACAGCCAATTAGAAATTTATAAGTGAAACCACAATTGAAGTCCCCTTTCATCAGGCATTTCACAGTCCTATTACGCATTTCAACATATTTACTATATAAAGTACATCTAAGACACTGGACAATCAGAAATAATAGTACTCCGTATCTCATATCTAAAAGACTAAAACTGTTTACCAACCTACATGCTCTATCGGCCAATCTTAACCAGAATAATGTTCAATAACTACTCCACAAAAACATAAGCCATACCTGTGAGCATAACCAGGAAACGATTGTCACATCACTTCTTTGCAAAGCTGCAGTAAATGCCTCCTCATACTTGTGTTCAGAGACGAGTCTAGATAGCTCTTTTGTCGGATCAAATGGCTGCTCAACCTATGACACACATGAGATTGCTCAATATCCAAGTTAACCAAACAAAACAGTCGTCTAAATAGACATCTTCCTGTTTTTATTGTTCTAATTAATATTTACGTTTGTAAAGCACAACTTTGACCATTAATGTCTTTAATGGCATAATGTTAAAAGTTGATAATTTGCAGATATACACTAAGACAAAGTAACACTTCGTAACAGTTTCCACAATAACAATTATTTTTTATAAAAGTATAATGGTAAAAATAATATGGTCAAAGTATGGCATGAGAACAGTGCAAACGTCAAATGCAATAGATAAAAAGGTCAAAGTAAAAATTAAGAATCTAAGAACCAACAAGGCCTAGAACCAGTAGTTAACCAATCCTTTAAGAGGCATAAAGTCATCAGCTGACCTTCTCATGTAGACCCGACAAAGGTCCATTGCTCAATTGAGTGGCCAGCGTATTTCCTGCTTTGGAGTTTGCACCAGCAGCTGCAAGAGCAAACAACTTCCTCTGATTATCAGCCAATTCTCCGCTCAAAGTTTGAGTCAGTGATGAAGCTGAAGTTAGAGCATCCTGCGTAATTGAAAATGAGTGCAGTGTTAGCAACAATATGTACAAAAAAAAAAAAAAAAAAACCTTTGACGACCCTTCACCACCCAAAACTAGTGTTTTTAACCAATTATGAAAGACCAAGTGAAACAGGATGAAGATGATACAGCAAGTGCAACATGCAACAAACATGAAACAGCTACATATAATTGCAATACAGTGCAGAACCATTTACAGGTTGAACAGAAAATAAGAAGAACGACGACTAGATTCGCCATCAATTCCTAAGAGAAAAACTTTCTCACACATGCCTATATGATTAATTGAACATTCAGAGGCTCAGAGCATCACCTAACTGACAAACATCTCATAACACAATCATGTATGCTTATTCAGAACAGCTTATAATGTTAATAATTTAAGAAAATAAAATAAAGCAAAACAGAAAAGGCACTTCATAACACTCCATAACTCATAATTCTTCACCAAGAAAGATTGACAACATTCAGAAAAAAATTGCCATAAAAATACAACATAAAAGTAGCAATAAGAAATAATATCAGAACAATAGAAGCAAAATACCACATTTATGTTAATTATTATTAAGAGGAAGATAAAGCAAATTTACATTATTCTAAAGTGTGAACTTAAAAAACAGAATGATGCCCCTCAAACTCACAAATCAAACTTTGGACATCATTTTGAAAGTCCATGAGGCCATGACTCTATAGGGATATTTAGCAATCTCATAATGTACATACAAGCTGGCAGCATGGCAACTAACAGTACTATAAACCCAAGATGAAACAAGATCAACACAACAATAAAACATATCCCATGTCACAGTCATCATTAACAGTGTTAGATCATACCCTAAGGGTAAGGGCTAGCTGAGAGTTTGTTGATTCAATTTGATGTTGTGCCGCTGCTGTATGTTCAGACATTCCCTTCTGGAATGCAGAATCAACTTGCTCAAACATTGCTTTGCAGGACATCTCAAAAGCAGGGATGATAGAAGCCTCCAAACAAGACCTCAATCCATCCTACAAACAATTACCATATTGTTATGCGGTCAAAGATAGCTGAAGCAGTACACATCATATAAATTCCTTATATAGAGGAAAATACATAAGTGAATTGATGTAGATAAGAATCCAAATATACCTGAAGTGCTTGTTTGCCAGAAGTTTGGAACTGAACTTGGATCTGCCTGGCAACAGTAGCTTCAAGTTTTGAGGTTACAGATTTCTCCAATTGATTCACTGCCTTGTCACCAACCCCTCTCTGTGTAACAGTCAAAGAAAGCATTATCAATAGCAAAAAGATATGACTAGTAAACTATACAAAGAAATAAATAGCTTAAGCAGCACAAAACTGTTACAACCCAGCTCTGGCAGTAAGCAAAACACATGCATAAATACCATTGCAATTAGAGAACAAGATTTTGTAGGAACTGCATTAGGAATTGGTAGTGTTCGTATAATTCGACTAACATTATCATCAGCACCAATAAACCTTCAATAAAAAATAGTACACTCCTAGGCTCCTAGCCCTAGGGAGGGATACATAATTTGAAAAAATAAATAAAAATAAAAAAATAATTTTAAAGATGGTACAAGAATAATTTGTATATACAGTTGACATCAAATGGTGGAAATTGAGATAGCCCATGTACTACTACTTAATTAAAAAAAAGAACATGCAAGTTGTCAGCAAATGAACACTCTATAATACAAGTAAGATCGTCAATGGGCACAGAAAATCTATTTTGTACCGGAAGAAAAAATTACATCACTTTTCACCAGACAACAGTTTATTATGTAAAAAAATGACTTTACAACCTATAACCGATTATTTGGACAATAAAACAAAAACTTTAAGTTAGGCTATCTGCATTAGGCCAAATGCCTAAACAAGTATTTAAGAAACCTTTTACAATGCTCTGATGAATTGAAGGTATTCACTCTATCTCCTAAGTAACATTTAGGTCCATCTCTCGTGTCTTCCAAGTTTTATTCTTTTCCATTTCCTCCATTTTTAATTGCTTTCAACTTTTTCTTTTTGTGGTTTTTTTTAAGGCTTGACCCACATGGCCCCACCTACCCCCATCATTACCACTAATTCAGATCTCCTTTTTCTCCCATATCTCTCAACAAACGACTCAGCTATTAGATGAAAGAGAGAAAGAAAGGGTTAAAATTTAAATGGAAATGACATTTACCCCTTCTGGTTTAGCTTACTTAAACTCTTCAAATTTAGTCTCTTCTTTAACAATCCTCAATTCAATCTTTTTACGGTTTTTTTACTTGAAATATGTATTCAGATAGGGTTACAAGCATACAGCAGAAAAATGAAAAATTAGGAGAAAGCTATGAATGTAAATTGCAGGTCTCATGACAATTTAACCAACACGACACCACAGAATCAATTGTTTCGGTTATGATAAATGTTTCTCTATCAAGCATTCCAAGATGGAGGTTTCAGGCTTTCATCCACTTGTTTCATTTAGAATCAATACAAGGACAGAAGTAAAGGTTACAGGTAAAAAGTAAGTTTAAAAAATTGCATGTCTCGTGACAATTTGACCAAAACTAAAAACAATTGTTCTCTATCAGGGTTTCCAAGTTGGAGAATTTCAGTCAAATACTAAGGGGGGGGGGGGGGGGGGGAAGGAAAAAAAATAAGTAAAGGTTATAAGTAAAAAGAGGTTTAGAAAAAGTTACTTTTAAAAAGATCATCCAAAAACTACCCTTTACTTTGCTCTGTTTATAGCTTAAATTTCTCTCTCTAACTATAGTATATTGATAATTTTATTATCATAAACTTGATAAAGAGAAAAGTTGATTAAGATTTGGTTAGCCTCTGGTTCTAAAAGGAACTGGAGGGTCCAGTACTTCCTCAGACTGACACATATTAGTAATAAAGAGCTGAGATATATCTTATTACTTGATACTCTGCAATTCTTCCTGCATGTTTCAATTACCATCTTCTACATTGACTACATGTTCTATTAAAAAAATACTCTCCCCTTCATGTTGAATTGAGCACTACCCCCAGAATATCTTGATTTTTTTTTTTTTTTTTATTTGAATAGATTTCATCTTTCAATATTCAATTAGTTGTTGGGAGAAAGTGGGCAAAATGAAAAGAATATAAGTAGAAAAATTAGAGATTTTTTTACTTGAAATCAAGATATCAGATTTTGATTCTCTCCCCCCTCATCCCTCAATCTCTCAAATGAACATATTTTTTTCCCCAAAAAATCACTAAATCCCCAACAGGGTACACTACTGCCCCTATTGGCCTATTTCATTGATTTTCCTTAGAATATTCTTAAGTTTTCAGTGACAAAGCCGCTGGAATGTTGTCGTTTACAGAACATATAATGGTAATAGGATGAGTAGGTGGTGGTGGTAAGGTAAGCTTTTGGGATGGAGAATGCGAAAAGAAAATTTTCAGAAGTATACTGCAACTATTCCTTTCCAAGAAAAGCATCTTAGCCCACCAAACAGTAAAACAAAATATCACAGCTCAAAGTTATCTTAGTCTTCAATGTTTAGGTGAGTACACGGCCTACATGCTACAAATGTGAGCATCCTCAATACATGTGAGCATCAAGTATCCATGCTCAGAAAAAGAAGGTAAAAAACGAAGATAGGCAATACATTAAGCGTGTAGTTATATTAACTCAGTGATAGCCTATCATTTTGATTTCAGGTGGAAGCACATTTTACCAAACCAATGTAGAAATGCTCTAACTTATATTGAACAACTCGGGATTCAATCCTAACAAAATAAATAGTTTCAGTCAGATCACAATGACAAAATCTAATCTCAAATTTTAAATAAAGGAGACCTTATCTCCGAAATATGACTGAACAAATAGGTGTGATTGTGTGATAGATGTATTAGCATCTAACCTCCATCAGGCATGAATTTCTGTTTTTCCTATATTACGGAGTTAGAAGGCTAAATCCCACATGAAATTGAACTCCATTTCCTATGCATATCCTCAGATGTTTCACTAGGCATTCCTATTGATTGAAACACTGCAACACTACCTCCTAAAAGTTATGAGGAACTCAACGTTTGGACACATTGCTGACACTTATTTTGCTTTAAAATGCTTAAACTCCAAAATGCACAAGAAACAGTGAAATGTCACTGCGGGAACCTTTATGTGCTTCATAGCTCTTCTCTTAATCAACATAATACACAAATAATAGCCTATCTCCTAAAATATATTATATCAACTGAATCCACTTAACACATGCTACAATGTTGTATCATGGTCGACAAAAATTAATTTCAACAATTAAGGGACTAACCTGGAAGGAATCTGTGATAGCTGAAGAAATTGTTTTCTCAATAACTGGACTTATTGTACGAGCTACATTTGTGCCAACAGCAGCCAATTCTTTCTTCAATGTTCTGTCAAGCACGGCAAGAAAGTCCTTGTTCACCATGTTATTTACCAAACCATGTATCTGCTGCATACGATCTCGTAACGACTTCTCAAGTTTAGTAATCTCCTCCTGTGTGCGAGCCCACAAAGCATCAGTATTGGCCTTTGAAGCCTTCTCTATGCTCCGTCCTAAAGCCGCCTCTAGCCTTCTACCTTCTTTAGTAATTGGTGTAGAAACAACTGTATTCATCTGCTTCTGCATTTCTTTCTGCGCATTTAATATCTGCAGAAAATGAATTGGGAACTGTGAGATGGAACATAGAACGCAAAATACAGCCAAATGTCAAGCATGAATTGACTCGTGGAAATATTGAAGTTGAAATGCAGGAAGCTGTTGTAATTGAATTGATTGGAAGAAAGTAAAGATAACAATGTAACATACAAAATTGATAGGAGCAAAGACAACAGGCATATCATTTACTTTTTATCTATATCAACACAAACATATTTATATTAAAAAGCAAATGCCACATGATTTTATCAGGCTCTGTATTAGTCTGTAAGTCACTGTCTAGCTCTTGGCCTCTTTCCCCCGCTCCTCCCAAGCCACAATTAAATGAAGAAGGGGGATGAGAGAAGTGTTATTTTCAAAAACCACTAAATGCAAGAAATAACGACCAGACTGCAAACCCCAAAAACTAAAATTGTCAATATGGGCGATTCAGTTGGCACAAACAAGATCTCAACCAACAACTGAAGAAAATTAACACAACCTTCAACCTCAGGATAACCAGGATTCTACTGCACGCTTATTTAAGGTTGGACAGATTCAGCCACTGTTGAAATCCAACAAAATCAGACCGAAGTTGAATTCATCAAGATTCAGGTCAAACTCCAATGAAATCAGATTTAGTCAACACCCCCACAAAAAACATTTGTTATAAAGCATCTAAACCCAAATTTTAAATATTGGACAAGGCAAATCAGATGATCTGCCTGAATTTTTCAAGCACTAGACTTTTGGTTGATTAAATTTACTTAGTACTGACACACAGAGATAAGTTCCTATGTCAAACAGAATAGAATCGTACAATCTATAGTTATTGCAGCATAACTTTAGGAGATGCTAATACTTTCAGGAATCGAGATTCAATTTTGGTACCTGTGGCTAAGGCCAAAAGTGGTTTAGCATAAAGTAATATCAAATAGTTCACATCAGTTACATCACTCAGACAGCCTACTGCATTAAGCGGGGTAAGGGGGTAAGACATACACAAGGCACAACCTTAGTGACCCTTGAATCAATATAAAATTATCATAGGCTGCTCCACTATAAATAATCACCACAGTTTACAGAGCCATCTAATATCTGTCCATTGTAATCCAACAGATGAAAAATTATGAATCTATACTGTACAAGATCCTATGATGCACTAAAAAGTGAAACAGTTTTGAAATTGAAATTCGAATTATGACCTGATTAAGTGTTTCGTGCATAGCCAGCATCTGTGAACTAGAAGGCTCCACAAATTGCACACCCGAACCCGCTTGAAACAAATCTGCTGCATTTGAAACACTTGGTGAAGGAGATAAAGAACCAGATGCTTGAGAGTTCTTTCCCTTCTGTTTTTTCCCTTTGGCACCTGGTGTAGGAGACTGTGGCACCGGTGTTGAAGCAGCATAGTCTGCAGCTTTCCTAGACACATCATGGTTGGCTTCATCTCCTTCCTCCTCACCTGAGTTTGAAGGTTGCGCTAGAGCCTCCATTATGCTATTTCTAGCTTCTTCCATTATAGATGTCTCAGATGGTAATGCACAACACTCCCGACTCATATCAGCCCCCAGATCTGATGCCTGTGAAAAGAAAGATTTTTCCTTTCTGTCTGGTATGACTTGAGGATCTACTTGCCGAGAAGACTCATCACTGTTACCAAATCCAGTTTCATCTACAACTTTAACCTCAACCTCAACATTTCCTGCATCTTTACTCACAACATCATCTTGAATTTTAGCCTCATTTTCACCGTTTTCAGAAACACGGGTTGCATCAGCTGAAGATGTAGCCATAATCTCAAAAGGAGTAACAAGATGAGTTGGGTGTTTAAACATGGTAGGGACAGCATCAGAAGTATTCCCTTGTACAGTTCGGCTATCTTCATTTGAGGCAGGCAAAGCCGATGAACTAGTCTGTGCACTATCCATTTGCCTATCAACAGGATAATCAGTAGCAGCTTGATCACCGCGCAAATCACTGAATTTTTTAGATAACCTTGGACTAGGAGGAAGAGGAGGTGGTGCAACAGACACAACATCAGCATTGCTCGATGTTGGTAATAAAGAAGTAGAGTTGGAATCCACATTTGCAGTAGTGATATCCTGCACGGATGTTGCATCAGAAGCATCATTCGCAGGACACTTAATCTCAGGTGAGCTCCCTAGACCACTAATATGGTTACTTGATTTGGCTGCAGAATAGGGAACCTCAAAAGATTTGCTTCCAGATGGCTCTAAGCCAGGAGCGCATTCAGCTGCATCACGAGAAACAGTGGACTCCGATTTTTCTAAACTCAAGTTTTCCAATGGTGGTGGCAAGCATTGTGAGCGGTCCAAAGCATACTGTTGTATGGCTTGTGTCTGGACACAATAAACTTGAACTAGGTGTTCCCCATGAGGCAAAACATCACTTGTAGCAGTAAAGCTTAGGATAGGCATAGTGACTGTGAACCCTGATAAATAATCCATCCGGGTTGCTGCTGGAGTGGCACCATATTCTAAATGAATTGCATATATAGCATTCTTTTTGGCATTTGCTAGTAAAAGAAGTCCCCCTTGAGACAAGGTCACAACCTGATTGAAAAAAGCTTCCTCAGCTTCAGGTTCAGCAGAGCTTGTCAGCTCTAGTGTCTGTATACACCGCCAAGATTCAGCATCACTAGGCAGCAACCATCCTTCTTCGTCAGAAGAAGCCCAAAGCTTCACCTCTCGATTAAGTGGTCCCTGAATTAGGAATAACAAAAGTTAGATAAAAATTAACAAACAAATAATCATTCTAGCCGGGCAATATTAGCCATAGAACATCCAAAATTTCAAGCAAGATGTACAGAACTCCCAATTAACTGAGATTTAAAAAAAAAATGCATGTAAGAAGCAAAAGAAAATAAAATGTATACCAGCTAAAAAGAAAAGCTGCATTCTAGAAGGTAGCACATAATCACGATGAGCCCTATAAAGAAAATATTTAAGAGAGAAAGATGTGGCTTACGGCTGTGATCAGCATGATATGGTCTGGTCGGTGTGGGGCAGCCAAAAACTTGGCTGCATCAACAGGATGACCATCATGGGGCCTCAATACCAGAAGTGGCGCTGCCTTGCGATCTTCCCAAATCTTAATCTGAAGACCAAAGATTGAAAATTAAGGATGTCAATTTTATCAATCTTTGATTACATATGAAAATATAGCAAGTTCAAAATCTGAGGAACAATTACTAAACAAGAGTTTTTTTCAAAAGTCACTGATCATAACTCATAAGGACAAGTAAATATTATGCTTGAAGCCTTAGAATATATGAACAAAATAAGTGTTCTATAATAATAGTATAAAATTAAGTATACTTCATAAAAGGATCAATTAGTTCTACTAGCAAATTAAGAGTTATATCACAAGCTTTTCATTCATCTTATAAAGAATGAAAAACAATTCACTTCAAAGTAACTTAGTAACCATTGATAAGGTAACAAGAGGGTAAAAAAGTAATAGATTCCCTATTATTGACGACAGCAGTATTTGGATTTATGAGCAAAGAGAAACAGAGTCTCAATTTTACCAAAGTGAAAAACTGAAACTCGTTGAAAACAACTATAGATTCAAATACCTGACGCCTTAGGTACTACTAATTGAGAGAGCCTAAAAAACTCTTCTTCTGGAAACATAAATTTGACCTGAAAAGTGACATATAAGGCCCAATTCTTTTCACTTGATTTTCACTAAACATTAATTTTTTAATAAGAATTTTTTATTAATCAATGTATGTGTATATTGCCAACCCCACTTATGGGATTAAGAGTTTGATTGATTGATTGACATTGTATGTGTATATTAATACAGGTTCCAACATCCACACAGTAAGGGAGCTGACTCACTGTTCCATCCTTGGAAGCTGAAACCAAACGAGTCGTCATCCATTGGCACATTGATAAATCGGTAACCTCCCCTTCATGTTTACCAACTAGCTGAACCCCTTCAATCAGCTTGTCCAAAGGACATGCAAGAGCCTCCTCTCCAGAAAATTCAACACCCTTGCGAACCTTTGTAGTATCAATTTTAAGGACAGTTTTTCCAATGGCCACAACCAAAATTTCCTGCAGATTTAATAGTTTACAAAATCAATCAGCACAAAATAATACACAACACCTCTTTGAAAGACGTTAAATGATAAATGGGGTAGTTTAAAAGCATGTAAGATTAGAAGTTGATAATTACTTGTTTGTGACAGTGCCAGCAAACTCGTGGATGAACAGATCCTTCATTCCCAGTTATATGAATAGCTAGCACAATATTTCCAGAAATTTCCGGCTTATCTTCCTTACCTGGGCCTTCAGAAATTTTCCATACATAAATGCGTCCCTCTATGCTTGCACTGCATAAATCTTGTCAGTTAACTCAAAGATAAAATTCGCATAAACATAATAATCAGTCAAGTAATACCTAGCCAGAAGATGAACGTCTTCCGCAAAGAAGGCCATATCTGTTACCCTCTACAGAACAAGAAAGGAAAAAAAATAAAAAACAAAAGACAGGAAATCTAGCTGTTAAAAAGCATAGCTGTTTCACTTCAAGCGAAAATGCAAATGTGCAAGGGGGAACCCAAAAGAAAACCAGGTAAAGGTAAATCTCTAAAATGAACTTCTAACTTTCTACTGGAAACAGTTGTTGAAATTAAAAAAAAAAATATTAATTTAAAATTAAGGAAGGGGGTGAGGCTCGGGAGAGGGGGGTGTTCAAAATTCATGATAAACGAAAAGCCATAGATTGTAGGATACAGCGAAAGACAGTTAGACTAGCAACACTAAGCAAGATACAGAACTCATTATACGGCATTGAACACTATCTGAAGAAACCAAAAGCATTGTTATTACTAAGGCGATGTTCACTTCACATTTAAGCTGAAATACAGTAATTGATTTATACTAGTTAACAGTTATTTTCATTGAGTGACAATGGTATTTATTGATTAAACCTGATTTTGCTGGGTTTATTTTGTCATCTGGGTTCCTTCTTACTTCAAAGCCAAAATAAAAGGAAAACTTTACCACAGAAAATTAACACTATTTTGCGAGTTAAAATTATTTTCAGTGAATATAACGTAGTTTGACAGTACAAGTTGAAGTGAAAAAGGACTAAGAAACCTCTCATTGTCAAAATTAATAGCTTTATAGGACCCCTAGTCTCCTACACAGCCTACAGTATCAAGCTTACAGCAGTCAGCAAGCAATTTCTTCTAAGATGCCACAACTGGTCATACCAAAGAATAATAACTATTATCAGAGTAATCTTTTCCTTTCCAACAGATAGATAGCCCAAACTTGTCAAAATATATAGGGTAGTCAGGCAAGCACACAAAGGCTCCTCTTAATTATTGGATATGAATCAGGCACAAATTTGGCAACAATGTTCCAAGGCTAAACAGAGAGAAATATTACCATAATACTTTGATGAAGATAGAAGATTCATTTATATGTCATTAATACTCGATACGAAAAACAGAATTGGTCCTCTTTTACAGCAAATGACAGGCATGACCCCGGTAATTAGAGAATTCGTATGTCACAACATATAACCATTCCAAGAACATACAGATCCTAAACAATGAATTTCTTAATAGGCATATAACCTATTAAACTGATTTCACACTTGAACAAATTCAGAAGATGAAAAGTATGCCTTTAATAAAGGTATATAAAGCAACGAAAGCTTGTAAAATGACACACGGAGGGATTTACAACTACATATGGTAATAACTAATACAAGTTAATAATTACTCAGCTGGAATAAATTACGTAAGCAAGAATGCACGAATAGTATAAGTTACCTATTATATCCTGATTAAACAATCTAGCGAGTGCGAGAATAATAAAACTTTATTTTCCTATTGTATTCTCTGGATAAGATGTTACAACACAATTGTATATATAAACCTAGTCCAAACTAAAGATGTGATTATACAAATGTTTTTTACATTTAGATATCAATAATTTGTAATATAAACGATATCAATCCTCTAATTTTGGTAATAGGGTATGAATTGGCAAGTAAGGTTTTTCACTAGTTGATCACAGCTGATCTTTTATGCATTACCATAAATACAATGTTCATTCAGAAGATCAAGGATTTAAGTGAGGATAGCTTACTAAAACAGGGCAAAAGCAAATGAAGAGCATATCCTGCCCCCCCCCCCCCCCCCCCAAAGTCCCCCACCCCATTTTGTTAAAGTGGTAAATGAAAGAAAGCGAATGATTGATAGTCAATCACAGAGTAAGTAATAGTAAAACTACAAAAGCATGAAAAAAGTTAGGAGGGGAGAAGAAACCTGAGTGTGACCTCGAAGAAGAGCCCTCAAGGCGGTATTAATGTTAAGAACACGAATATTTCCGAGCTTAAGGCCATAGCATATATAAGTTTTGTTGACGGCAATTTGATGACCAAGGATGAGGCCAGGATCGGAGACATACTTGGTAATGGGAGTAACCTCCAACTGAGGCTGGTCCTCGCCCTGGGACCTGACATCGATATCATAAAGCATATGATCGCCAAGCAAATGGCGTCCCCTGGGAAGCTTGCTGCTAGGCATACGAATAGGGGCGGGCTGAACAACAGTAGGAGAGACGGGAACAGAAGGAGGCATGGAGGAGGACGGCATAGGGGCAGGTACAGGAGCAGGGTTTTGATGAGAGTAATTGAAATCGGGAGGAGGACTACTAAGCAAGGCCATAAGACGGGCGCCGGGGCTGGGGTTTTGAGGGGGAGCACTAGGGACAGGCTGAAGAGGAGGAGTAGGGAAAGAAACAGACCTTTGGTGATGCATTTGATCTTGAGGAGGATAGTGATGGTAATAAGGAGGAGTAGGGTTTTGAGGTGGGAAAGAGTATGGACCGGCAGTCGGAGGAGGGTACGAAGCGGATGGCCCGTAATTGTTAGGGTTTTGCGCCGGTTGTGGTGCTGCTGCTGCTGATGCTAAATTCGAGGGTTTGAAGAACTTATTCATATCGAATTGACCTCCTCCTCCGCTGCCGCCTTGTGGCTGTTGCTGTTGATTTGGATTCCCAGTTGAAGCCATCTCTACAAATTCACAACCACAACACAAAAATCCCCAGTTAAATCATAAATTAATTCACAAATTATATACAAATGAAAAACAGATCTAATTTTAAAACTAGAGTAGGAGGAGAGAGAAACTAGTACTCTACCGTGAGATCCAATAATGGAGGAAAAACAAAAAAAAAACAAAGAATTGAAAAGGGGCACCGAAAATGAACCCCCGAGAAGCAGTTAATCGGCGAACAAACAAAAAAAAAAAAAAAAAAGTAGGGATTTGTTTTGTAATGAGAATTAGGATTTGGGAGAAAGGAGATTTGGGAAGATAAATTGCAAATTCAGGCTTCTCCTATTCCTTTTCCCTTTCTCTAACTCACTACTTCGGACTTACGGAGTAGCTCTATCAATATTCAATAATACAATACTCACGTTGCCTTGGAATTACTCGTTTTATGTTTCCTCTTCTTTTTTTTCTTTTTTTTTTCCACCTATTAATGACTCATTATTTCATTTTTCAATGGGATACAACAAATTTGATCAATTTAAGGTTTGTGATTTTCTATGCTTAATCTCTTGTGTTTGTCTCAAATGGTTCACATAGTTATGTTGTCATTTAACATTTTCTCTAACATTATCTTTGTTAAGAGCGATAGGATACATAATTTTTATGCAAAAGTAATAGTATACATTTAAAACAACGACAGAGGATTGAAATATGACTTAAATTTTATTGTGTTTTATCTTGTTTGGTTTGAATTGAATCTTTTAAATATATAATGTCACATCCTCTCAATCTGAATATAATTAAGCACCCCATATTAGATAAGTATAAATGCAATGTGTCCCAACCCAAGAGTATAACTGTATAAGTCAAGTTAAGCATCTTACGACTAACTTGAAATTTGCTCAGTCAAAATTTGATTTTAACTCAACTTGGTGACAATAAGGAAAATATTTAATGATACATTTTCCTAATACCTAAGATCTCATATCTATAATAATTTAAGTAAATACGAGTCGAGGGAGGCATTACCAAGTTCAACAAGTAGCAAGTGTGGGCATGAACTTTAAGAGTTGAGTCGAGCAATAAATGAAGTTAAGCATGTTACGGCTATCTCAAAGTTTGCTCGGTCAAAATTTGATTTAAACTCAACTTAGTATCAATAAGGAAAATATTTAATGACACATTTTCCTAGAGCAAATTCAAGTTTATCACAATGAGAAACATATATTGTTAAATCAAGCAGCAATTTCAGTAAATAAGTATCCTAGGAAACGCAAACAATACTATTTTATTTGTTTGTATACATGTGGCATTTAACCCAGGGTTAAGCACTTAACTCAGGCGTTTGAAACCAAATAAACAAAAGTTTCCAAACGCCGGCGAAGTTGGACGAGCTACTTTTGTGGAGTATCATGTTTTCATGTGTTGAAGGCTCTGCGCTGCTGCTGTTACCGCTGGAGCTATTGTTCTTCGGCGATCGGAGCCTTAACGGTGGTTTAAAATCTTTAATTTTATCATGGAACAAGTAAGTGTCGAGCACCGTCCTCTATGAAATCCAAAAAAATTTCGACAATCCACCACTCAATTTCGACCACACCATTATTATGACCTGAGCAGTTTAGTTTTAATGGAGGACATGTCACCCTTACCCTTTAAGGGTTGACCATGCCCTTAATTTCACCCCTTTTTCTAGGGTTTTTTCGTTTATGTCAGTGCCTCTAGAGGCGCCGGATGGGGTCATCTTCGGTGGTCTTCAATGGTGTTGCCTTCAATGTGAGCTTCAATGGATGAGGAGGGAGGAGTAAGGAGCAAGGACGAGGAAGAAGGAGATTGGTGTGGGTGATTGAAGTTAACTAGAGTTCATAAAGTTACCTCAAGTAAAAATCAAATTACATTTTTATCCTTCAATAACTAGTTGAGATAACTTAATTACCCTTTTAATCTGAGCAACTGGGGCTCCCTCATTTTCCTAATATTTAAGATTTCATATCTATAGTAACTCAAGTCAATGCGAGTCAAGTGAGGCATTACCAAGTTTAACAAGTAGCAAACGTGGGCATGAACTTTAAGCGTTGAGTCGAGCAATATTCAACTCACTTGGTTTGGACTAGGGCTAAGCAAAACTACCCGAAAAACCAAAAATCCGATCCGTAACCATTTCGAAAATTAGGGTACCCGATCCGATAATCATAACGGTTCGGGTACCCGTTCTGATAATTTGTTATCGGGTATGGTTAACGGGTATCATTTTAAAATTAAGGGTTATTCGATCCGATATAATTAGCAATTTTTTGTTTTTTTCCTACTTAAATCTATTTTCCCAAAATCAAAACTCTTACTTTACTTCATAATCACTTTATAATACCAATGATTATTAATAATATTAATAATTTGGTCAAGTAGTGTTGTTAATTAGTGTTAAATGATATCATAATAACTACATTATTAAGTTTAATTATCATTATTGGATACCTTGTTGGGTACTCGATAGCCGATCCGAAAAATCCGAATACCCGAACTTTTCGGTTCGGTTTATGGATATCACTTTTAGTGACATTGGTTATCGGGTACCCGAACCGTTAGTACTAACAGTACGGGTATCCTTCCCATGCTTACCCATAGTTTGGACCACAATCCATTAGTATTGTTGTTAAATTTTAGAATATTGTTATAAGCATATACGGTATAATTACGGGAGCACGTAGTAACATTAAAACACCAAATGAAAGTTAATGTTTTTAACTTTTAAACTTGGTAAATGTGTCACAAGTAGCCACTAAAATCTTTCTTATCCTTAAGCCTTATTCCACTCACCATATTTCCACTTATATATATCGGGAAAAAAAAAGTATAACAATTTAAAGTTATATATAATTTATAAGCTCAAATTAGATAGATTAAAATCATAAATCCAATTAGCTAGATGATTTTCATGAAAAATAAGTTAAGATAAGAATTACAATTCCCTCCGTCTCCATAGAAAAGTTTCAATTCCCTAAAAGCTCTCGCCTTTATTTATTAATGTTCACTTTTAATCAATCAAACCCTACCATATATTTTAACTTCTACTGTTTTGCTTTTTTATTCACCTTTAAATCAACTAGATTTAGGACTTATTTATTTCACCTTATTTGGCCTGATATGATCCAACCTGATTTGATTGTCTGATATGAACAAACTTTGACCTTAACTATGTATACGATAATCTATAAAGAAAAAATGTATCAAATTGGTTCTTGTTAGATTTGTAACAATACGTATTTTATAAATATGTAATTTCATAATTTTTATTTATGAAGTGAAAGATATTTAACGACATAACCACGCATAAAACGATAAAGCATGTCATAATTTTTTTTTTGTGGTCTAGTCTATACTTTTTTTCTTTTTTTTTTTTTAATTTTATGATCTGATTTAAAATAAGTAAAAATAAGATAAATTAAACATGACCTTACAAAATTTATTATTTTATTATTTTTCCTAAAAACATGTACAAGAGGTAAGTGAGACTTCTCTTTAGGGACACGGGGAGTGTTTAGTTCATGTAAGATTTAAATTCTAAAATAATTATGCTAATGATATTTAAGGGTTACTTAAGTTCATTTTACAACTAAGATCATAAGTTTCAGTATGGTCTAATGGGTTCACATAAGTAGGGGTGTCATTAGGGTAGTACGGGGTTCATTTTCCTATTCCCATTCTCAAATCACCTTATATTTTCAACCTCATCCCCATCCAATCTCGTAATGGGTCTATAATCCGTCTCCATCCCCGCGGGTCTTATCGCTCATCCCCCACCTGGGTATCCATCCATATCTCAACTCCACTTCACCCCTGCCCATTACCCATAAATTTCTCACATTACACCCGCTTTTAAAATAATTTAGAAAAGGATAAAAAAAATAAAAAAAAAAAACTGTAAAGACCTAAATATAGTTTAAGTAAAAGTTTTAGTATTTTTTTTTTTTTTTGAGGGGTAAAAGTTTTAGTAATTCAATTAAAAAAAAAGGCAATGATACAACCTAAGTAATACAAATAAAATTATAATCATATTATAAATAATGCAAATAGAAGTAAAAATAAATAAATCTACATCATTTTATTGCAAAATGGGTAGGGTAGAGCGAGTACGAGGCAAGGCGGGTGGGGCGGGGTATTTACAACTTGAAAAATTATTCTTGTCCGACATCCGTTATCCCCATATATGGGTACAAAATTTATCCATATCCCAATCCACCCTCGTCAAACATGGACCCATCCTCATTCAAAAGGAGTGGGGATGGGGAGAATTTCCTATTTCAACTGCCTCATTAACATTCTTATCCTCTCTTTATCTCATATGTTAATTTTATTGTATATTTTTTTTAAACAAGCCACAAGCATTTTTTCCATGACTCATCATTAAATCTTATTTTAGAATTTCGGTGACCAACTTCGATAAAAAAGTTGTTATTTCTCACCAAAGAGTGAGATTTAGGAAAAATAAATTCTAGTAATAGATCAATAAGTATAGATATAAAACAAGCTCTATAAAGTAAAGGGTTACTTTGTGTAATTTACAACTGAAATGAGTTTAAAAAATCTAATAAGTTTAGGTAAAGTTAAATCAATAAAAAATATCTATAATATAATTGTACAGTCAATTCACAACAATCCCCCAAATCCCCAATCCTCAAATTTTATTGATCACACTTTTTTTTTTATTATTATTTTTTAAAACACCAATAACTACCCTACCTTTCCAACTATTTTTTGATTTTATCTTTTTGTATTTTTTCAAGAGATACCAATAACCACCAACATTTCACTTTAGGTAATTTTCTTTCGCGTATAATGTATACCATGCAAAGCATGGGTATGCTCTAGTCTTATATATAATTGCAGAGTCAATTCACCACAGCCCTTCAAGACTCCAACTCTCAATTCTCATGCATTCTCTTCTTTTCTTTGAGAACAACTTACAAATAACTGCTACAATTCCAAATTAATATGAATAAAATCCATAACTTCCTTTCCCCCCCCCCCAAAAAAAAAAAAAAAAAAAAAAAAAAATTCTATAACTTCCACGTATACTACTTTTTTCCTGCACGGGTACATTCTAGTAAGGTGAATTGAGTACGCTATTACTGTAACACCCTAGAAATTCCTTTCTTTTAAAATACCTGTTTTGTCATGTATAAAACTTTAAATAGGAATATCTAAGACATTACCGCCACCGTGAAAACGGGTAAGGTAACTATCAAAGACACACAGCGGAAGACTAATTTCAAAACCTTTCAAAACAAGTCAACTTGAAAAAGTCAAGCAACGAAAGTAAAGTCAAACCAAAGTCAAACGAAGTAAAATAAAATCAACCTACAACTTGGAACCATTATAGGCCCTTATTAAAACCAAACCGAACTCAAAACCTTTTCGTTAGCCATGCACAATAATAGTATCACAAATAAATAAAGCATTAAACACATCCTATACTTATGGAAACTAGCATGATTCGCTCTTCACTCATGTCCGTTCATGAATATGCTTCGTCACCTGAAAGCTTCTCTCCACTTGTTTCCACTACTCTCCATTAAAAATGGGTCATCATAGGGCCAAGATAAAGACAAAGCCAACAAACACACAAAACACATAATCAGCAAAGCTGAGTACATAAGCGTAATTAACACACTAACATGCACTTACCTATCAACACACAACTTACCTTTTTGCATCTGTTTTTCAATCATACAACATCCAACAAAACTTCTCAACTAGACAAGTACATAATTTATTTAGCATTGATTACGCATCGAACGGGTTTCCCCCTAATCTCCCCGAAATAAATTGAGGTTACTGACACGGGAGCTAACCGTGCCAACATCAATAACCATACATAGTTGGCGGAATTCCTGCGCATAATAATAATAAAAGGAATGTACAACGTCCTGTACTCCAGTAGAAGTTATGGTTAAATATAAAACCCCATAACTCCCCCCGTATGTTCATACTCAAGGTATATACGTTCCAAGAGTTTTGGTGCGTAATCTCTTTCATTTTACGTTATTTACAGATTATTAAACTCAGTGATGACTCTCAAACCATAATCATTCAATCAACAATAATTAATCAAACAATTCAATATACCAATTTAATTCTTGAATAATTAAATGTTGAACCCTTTTTAATTCTACCTCGGTGTCAAGGACACCTTAAACGCATGAAGCGCCACAAATCCTATCCCTCGGTGTTGAAAACACCTTAAGTGCACTACGGCACCAACATACAATTTATTCCTCGTGTACATGGACACTTATATAGCTCTTTCCTCATGCTTATAACATCAATAAAAATTATATGAACCATAATAAAATTCCTTTTCAATATTCCAAACCAAATTAAACATTTAGTTTAATTAAACATGCTCTCTATCATGCCATAAATAAATATGTGGTTCATAAATAATATTCCAAACTATTATTTTCCATTCAATAATCCATCACAAATAAATCATGCTTCATAATCCAATCACCAATAACATCCAAATCATAATTTCCATTCCAAACCTAGCATGATATTACTTGTAATCAATCAAACACATTTAGCATGCTACTACATCAACATAATTATGCTAAGTACGCGAACGCACCTCAAATAAACCCTTAAAGTAGCCGATTACACTACAACAATTCCCGAATCAAGTTTCTTACATAAAGGGACAATAATACTATATTAATTCTCCTTGTATACACAATTTCCAGCAACTTAAATTTACTTTAGACTACTTAAAAAAATCTGAAAATTATTTAAAAACCCCTAATTAAACTCCTTTTTAATGGGTAATCACACCCTTTCATTAAAATCACAATTATACTACTTTAAATAAAATTCCAGTATTTTAAACTAATCAAAAACCCTTTTAAAACTTCATCAAAATACATCTTTATACTTAAATTATCCATAGAAACATTAAATTATCTCTTACCCTTTAAACTCAAGGATAAAATTTAAAGCATAAAAAAAACTTCGTTAAAAATCAAAAACTGCCCCGAAAATCATATTTAGAGGCTGAATTTGGCCACGAGAGGGTGGTACACACTACCAAAGGTAGTGAGTCTTTCTTAAAACGTTGTTTCCACATGGAAAACACTACTTTTTTTTTTAATCAAAATCGGATGAGTTCAGAACCTGATCGGGATTAAAACGGGATTAATATTAACGAACGGAAATCCAAAAATTAAAACACGAATTTACGTGTTCAAAATAATCTGGAATTAAGTTAAACTAATCATTAGTTATAATCACCAAAATTTCAAACATCATTACTATAAAAGCCCTAAATCAATTGTTCGTAAAAATCCTAAAATTGTGATTTTCAATAATTAAAAAACCCTAGGTTATAAAATTTACAAAATCTGAAAATTATGACATTTATAAAATCTGAAATTATAAAGTTTAATCATCAAAATACAATCTGTTACTAATTAAATTAATTTCAAACAATAAAATCGAAACCCATAAATCAATAATTATAATTACACAAATTAATAAAACAAAGGAGAAAGAAAATAAGACTAACCTTTTTGTGTGGGAAATTTTTGGGGATTCATGGTGTATTTATAAAGTAGAGAGTGTAGGGTTAAATTTGTGCTTATAAAAATGTGGGCTTAAGTTATGAGATAGGGCTTAAGTTATGGGTTTTGGAATGGGTTATTCCAATAAGAGTATGTAGGAATAATTTACATTGCCCAATAATTAATAAACGTTTGGCCCAAAATATATTTTACTTTTATAAAACCTTATATTTAAAATACTTTAACCCTTTAAAATATTAAATTAAAATACTTGAGCCCTTAATAATACATTTTATTAATACTCAAATACTTTATAAAAATACATAAAAATACGAGGTATTACAATTACTTTTTTAAAACCCCCCTCCCCTCACCCACTATTGATACTATTAGACGATTGAACACTTTGCACTTGTTATACAGAAGCAACTTTCGAATGATCATTTGACTAAGGGCGTGTTCTATTCACCTGATTTTTACTTATCTGATCTTATCTGAACTTATCTAAGAGCAAGATTAGCCCTAGGTCTTAAGATTCTAGATGACATCATCATTTTCTAATCTTGCGGTCTTAAGACGAGACTTTATTATTTGTAAGCATTTATGAAGTTTGGTCTTAATAAAATCTGAAGTGGAGTCTTGAAAATTCAAGACTCAACTTCAGACTCAATTTAACACTCAATTATTTTTTTTTAATTTTTAAAAAACTTTAATAATTTTATTTATATGTAAAAAATGAGTCTGAGCGATTGAAGAGATAAATTTTATCGAGTCTTAAAGAGTCTTAACATAATTATAAATTAGAAAAAAAAAGTAAATTTAATCTAAAAGCTGACGTGGCAATGGATTAAAGTCTTAAGATAAGACTGCGCTAAACTTGCTCTAAACTTATCTGATCTTATCTGAAGTTATCTAAACTTATCTGATCTTATCTGAAGTTATTAACCTTTATTAGAACTTATTTTAGTTATAAATTAAACTTGGTAGCCCTGATTAACTCTTATTACAACTTATCTGAACTTATTTTTGCTGAACTTATCTTATCTAAGGTGAACATAACAGAGCCTAATATTTGCTCTTTTATACAGTAAATAAGTAACATGTCATGCATTATTTTTCCCTGCTTAATAGCTACGACATTATTAGAATACAACTTGTGCAAAGTACAAATTTAACTAAAAATATTCATCTCAATTGTATGATGATTAAAATAAAAGTGGATGATTGTTATATATTGAGTGAAAGAGGAAGAGAGTGTTATGAAGATGATTGTTTAGAAACAAATCACATGGAGGAGGGAATCTATTGATCAACATTCATTTGGTAATGAAAAAGTTGCGACATCATTCCAAACCAAAAAAAAACACCAAAGAAAAGATAATAAAAAGGGCTATTGGGCCATGATGTAGAATAATGGGTTGACCAACACAAGCATTATCCAAGCCCGTAATTTGCAAAGTTAGAAAAAGTGACGGAGCTTGAACGCAACGCCACAATATTCGGTAAAACTGCAACATAACAGTTTGGAAACAAGTTACCATCATCAGATAATCACGGCCACGGGAGTTATATTTCCCATCTTCAGCCCTCACCTCACCTCTCTGTATTCCAACCCACATTCAACTGCTCTTTTCCGTTTTTTTTTTTAATTTTTAATAAATAATCCGTAATTCTGTTTATAAATAGTTATATTCCTACCTAATTTCCAATTAAGAATTTCGTATCACATCATAACTCTCTTCAATTTCAAACTCTTGTAATTCAATTCGAAACTCTTGTAATTCAATTCGAAACTCTTGTAATTCAATTCCTCTCTCATAGAAGAAATCAAGAAAGAAAGATGTGCTGCTGTCCGAGTAAGGTTTGCATGCTCTGCACTTGTTTGATTCTGGTTGTCATCGCCATTGGTTTTCTCTTCGGCTTCGGCGTTTTCAAGAATGGTTTCCACAAATTGAAGCATACCATGGATGTTTCTCAGCCATTAGGCGTCAATTACGATCACAATTTGTATTTTGCTCCTCCTCCTTTCTTTTAATTTTTATTTTTTATTTTTTATTATGTACTAGTTATTTCGTATTTCTGGTTACAAGGATTTTTTCAGTATTATGTTCAATTCATTCTTTTTTTTGTATCAGATTCTCTTCACCAATCATCAATACTTCTACTAGTTTTTTTATTCTATCGTTAATATAATATGATGATTGTTTCTTAATTTAGGTCTCTTTACTTGTTAATTACGATTTAGAAGATGATTAATTTTCTTGAATTTAAGTATATTATACCCCGTGTTAGGTTTGACTGTGAATTTGATTTTCTCGATTTTTGTGTTTGTTCTGTACTTCTGTCCATCAATTTGTGCGAAAGATAATCGAATTGTTATTGTTTATCATTAGTCATATAGATTAATTTGTTTGGAGCAAGATATCTGGCAACAATAGTGCCAAGAACATTACTTGATTCATGAGAATAATTTTAGAAACACCGGTTTCCTAGGAAAGCCATTGTGCAACACATGTGCAAATTATAATAGAGTACCACTGAAGTGAAAAAGCATGGTTTTTGATTCAATACACCGCAATTTCCACATGATGATACTTCCAAAAATTCTACTCCGTATGTAATAATTTGGAGTTGGACTGCCTTGTGAATATGTATGTATGTGACTACCCACCCCCTGACCCCTACATTACCCGACAGTCCAGCACGCATGTATGTCCTTGCTGTTCACTTCAATGCTCGGGGACTTGTACATTTCCTGTCGAAAATAAGCTCGTCCCAACCCCAACCCCAACCCCCTCTCTCAAACTAAATCCTTATGCAAGCACCAACCTACGAGTACAACTTATTGCTGGCTCCTAGTTCATACATTGTATGATTTTAGTCTTCAACTCACTTCCGTGCTTAGGAGCACATTATAGGCTTTTATTATTCGTGATTACGTTCTTTAATCTTTATTTTGGAGAGGACTTAAAGATATTGCCGTTGGAGTTGCACTTTTTTTATAGAAAAGGCCACTTTCAACCTATATACTCTACTGTACTGTACGGAGTACTACTTTTACTATACAAGTATTTATAGTGTATCTCTTCTTTTTCTCTCCCCTCTTTTTTCGTGAATCTGTACTTTTAATTTTGTACACTTCAAGGGAATTCTCTGCTTTGGACTCATAACCTAAATTTTCCTACTTGTGGATAAGACCCATTGCATATTTGCATGTTTAAAATGTGTCTCAATAGAACAACAATTAAATTTGAAATCAGGATACTCTGTAAACGTTAAGGTTGTAATGTTTTTCCAAGGTTCTATTGACTATGAGTATGTTTATTTCACTTTATTTTTGTTTAGGGTTAAGCGTTGGTTGTCTGATTTACGCGTGTTTGATCATGAATTTTTAATTTTATATAATTTCAAGAGTGTATTTAATGTTTATATACATCCCTAAGAGGTATATATAGTATTACACACTAATGACATTAATTTACGCGTGTTTTTTAATTATGAATTTTTAATTTATACTCCGTACAATTTTCAAAAGCGAATATAATGCTTATCTGCAGCCCTAAGGGCTTACATATAGCATTACCCTTAGATAAAATCTAAACTTATTTTTTCTAATGTGGTATAGTTGTTTGATTCAAATTTTTAACTTTACATGTACCTTAATCCATATAAGGAAAAATATATCAATTGGGGGTTCTCTTAGAATGTATAAATGTGTACTTTCCAATTATGTAATCTTCATAAATTTTTTTGGGACAAAAGCTACTGAACGCCTCAAAGACATTAGACCTCATTCATTTCACCTTATTTTTGCTGAATTGAAATTATTTTTATAAAACTAAAATTATTTTTGCTAAACTTAAATTAATTTTATTGAATTGAAATTATTTTTACTGAACTGAAATTATTTTTACAGATTCTCTTTTATAATTCTTCTTTCGAATAACTGATTTTTATTGAAATGAAATAATTTTAACAAAATAGATTTTATTTTTGCTGAACTAAAATTATTTTTACTGAATATTATTATTTTAAGATGGAGTGAACATGGCCTTGATAAAATAATTTAAAGTAGAAATGTTAAATCAAATGAACATAATTACACCGTCGTTGCGTATTTTGATATGCATTCTCAAATTAATATGGAGTATCATTTTAGAACATGTTATAAATATTTATCTAACACCACAGGATGTTTATTAGAAAGATTTTTTTTTTCATTTTGGAATTAAAATATTTAGCGATAAAAAGGTCGAACATAAAACAATAAATTATCTAAAATAAAGTTATTTTTTGATCTTATATGAAATAATTATAACTCTTATCTTTTCATCTTATTCAAATAATTTTAGCAATTTAGTAATGCTAATTATAGTTTAGTTTAATTTGACGGGATAATTTTAGTCTAACGGGATAATTTTAGTTTAGTTAAATAAGTTAAGTGAAAATAAATTCACCAATTAAGTTAACTGAATTTCTATTATATTTTTTCTTTAAAGTTACTGATTTTACTGAACTGTAAGTATTTTACTAAACTGAAATTATTTTTACTGAATACTTTGTATTATTTTTTAAGGTGAAGTGAACAGGACCTTACTTGGTTTGTATTATATGGATTACTTTGTTAAGTTTATAGGGGTTATTTGTTGAGTTTATAGAGGTTATCTGTTTTTTTTATAAGTGGTCACATTGTGTGGCCAACCGCATAGAAAACATGTTGAAAATAATTTTAGTTCTATAAAAATGAGTTTTAATTAGTAAAAATTAGTAACTTTTAAAAACAAATATAATAAAAAGTTAGTAAATAAATTAATAAATGAAAATAATTAAAGTCCAATATGAATAATTTAAGTTTAGCCTTAGCAATTTAATTTAAATAAAATAAAATTTCAATTCAAGAAAAATAATTACTAATTATGAAAAATAATGTAAAGAGAACAACACTTAATGAATTAGGATAATACTCCCTCGGATCCTAAATGTTGTTTCATTTTGACGGTGTGTGTTCGTTAATATTATTATTTTGACCATAATTATTAATAGTTACATATTTGTAAAAATATAATAGTTGAATATTAATAAACTACTCTTTGAGCTGAATCAGACAAGATTTGTTTTATATATTGAGAGTAGTTTAGAACATTCTCTTAACTTATAAATAGTGTCAAACTCTAAACAGAATTAAAAAAAAATAAAAAATAAAAATTCTAATAGTATAAGATAAGTGAAATTCACATCAACTAACACAAACTTAAGAAAATAAGTGCTAACTTTAGAGCAAACCACAACAAATATTTCTTTGTTTGTCTTTGGTTATGTGATTAGCCAAAAAAGAAACACAATTGATATATATATATATATATTGTCAAAGATAGATCGAGAACAAGCTCTATTGTCTATTAAACACAAAAAAAAGCTTTATTGTGGATATATTTTATGTAGCTAGAAACCGTGCGAGAGAGGTGTCAAAACCGAACCGACCCAAAAAAAGCTATCCGTTTCGAACTATAACCGATCCGATTTGATTTGAGAAATTCAAGACCCAAACCCCATATGTAACCGAACTGAATTCAACCCGAATCCGAACTTGACCCGATCTGAACTTAACCCGATACCGATTTGATCCGACCTGAACCCAACCTGAACCGATTTGACCCGACCCGAGCTCAACTCGATCCGAAATTGACCCGGCAAATAACCGATCTGTTTTGACCCGAATTGATATTAACCCGACCCTATTTTAACTCAATTTGATTTTTACCCGATCCGAATTCAACCCGACCATAATTAATTATTGACCTTTTTATTCAATTTCTTATACTACTATATTTACTAATTATTAATAAGTTAACTTTTTTTAGTGCAAAGAAATAATCCGGAGTAACAAGTTTACTTCATGTAAATAACAATTGTATAAAATTACTTTCTAAGCTTTATATTCATCTCATCTAAAATTTGCTACAAATAATTAGTAATACTTGAACATTAAAACCTTTTCTTTCAACTCGATAAAAAATATGATACATGAATGACTTGATATATATTGACACAATAATAAGGTAAAAATAACCTTATTTGGATATGAATTGGGTCAACTCGATTAAAATCTAGCCAAACACATAAAGGAATTGAATCGAAATTGACCAATTAATGAATCAACGGATCAACCTTATCTTAATCAAACCGAACTTGACCGAACCGAATTCATTCAAATCGAAGTCAACCCGACCCAAATTCATCCGACTCGAAATTAACCTAGTTAAACCCGTTTTGAACCCGATCCTAATTTATCCGAACTGAACATGAACCGATCTGGAGTTGACACGAACCATATCCGACCCGTACTTGATAGACCACGACCCGAATTCGACCCGACCCTACCCTACTCGACCCGATCCGAGTTGAAAGAATAATTTTGACCCGAACAGAACCGATTCGAATAGACCCGACCCAAACTCCATCCGGTTATCCAGAATGCATAAACTTACTTTATTATGGACATAGCATAATGCTTGATCATAATTGCAATCCAGAATGCACAAAATTACTTCTATATGAGTGAGGTAAATGTTGGAAATAAAGAAAGGAAATTCAAGGGTCAAATATGGGCGCCCGACTGGGCGCCCGATCGGGCGAGACCCGCCCGATCGGGCCCGAGAGGAACTTGAAAATTGGCTGGATGTTCGCCCGATCGGGCGAGCTCCGCCCGATCGGGCGCGTATCAGTCCATTGGAATCCAACGGACTCCCTTGGATTCCTCTTCTTGGTTTATTTCTAATAACTCACATTTAAGGGGGTTGATTATGGTGTTTTAATCACCATAATATTTCTGATTTTATTCTCCTTGTTCAAGAATATTCCTCCATGATCTTTTCATCTACCTCAATCTCTATTATAAATTAGAGAATGATTTTCTGATTTTTTTTAACACTTAAAAAACACAATCAAACACAATACAAGCTAAACACTTACTCTATATTGGGCATAAGTTACGTGGCTCCAACCTTCCACCCAAAAGTGCCTTTATGTGGAAGTGGTGTGTTAACCTTAGAGAACGTGCCGGCGAATACAATTGTGCACCTCGGTTGCGCCGGAATTTCGTTTTCAAGTCAGTGATTTGCATCACGACACACCGTACTCTTTCATTGTCATAAGATCATCTTTTCGATCTTATTGCTTACTTATTATTATAGCCTATGAAAATACCCTTAATTTACAACAATTTGAAAACGAAATTTATATATTTTCATTGGCCACATATTGGGTATTGGTCGAAAGATTGGATGATGTCAAGAAAAACAATTCTTTGGGAAAAACGTTGTTCACGTTTTTATGGGAGCAGTCCCGGAAATGGACCCCGATCGAAGGTTATTCTTTGTCGGATTTGGCTGAAATTTTGGGAGCTTGTTCGGGACTTATGAGGCTTCATTTTCAACGGTTGGATCGTTGATATCTAATCACGTTTGGGAGATATGGCTTCAAAGTTAAGCTGCATTTTTGGAGAGGAAATTTGGGCGTACTACAGAGAATGTTCATCTTTGACAATTGAATTATTTCAAGGGAGGTCCTCTCTAAACTAATTTTATTTTGATTATGCTTAGCATGTAATTTTAATTCTAATAATCATCTTGGCAAATATATGAGTTGTGATTTTTGGCATTATAATATTAGATAATTATTTTGTCCATAATGTAGTATTTGTTACATGATTATTAGTTTATAGGCTAATGTATAATCCATGTTATATATGTGTGATATTACATGGTATGATTGATTATTTCTATGTCTTTGTTCTATGCTTGTGGTTTGAACTTAGTTTTTAGAAATATGTTAATTGGTTTTATTTACCAATTTGTTGGTTTGTGAACATATAGATTATTTTGTTCATTGAGAAAGTATATATACATTAGGGCTATTGTTTTAGATTAATTTCTATTAGCAATTTGGTAAGTACCTAATATTTACATGTCTATTTTAATAGATAGTTCATGGTTGTTTAAACTTGTTATATTGTAAGTTTTACATGAATTTTGTGATTATGTGGAGCATGATATCAAAGGTTATTATTTTGCAAATACGTTGATATGTATATAGCATGTTTGTGTAAACTTTGTTCATGCTCATAATGCTTATTTTGCATACTTCTTTTCAAGAACTTGTGTTAATCATATTAATTTATTAATTAAGTATGAGAATTTTTGAATGAGAATTATGTGATTATTTTGTGAAGAGTCATATGTGCATTTTTCTCCTCCAAGAATATCATTATGATTGGTGACTCTTAGTTGTACCATAGTTCTTGTTGGGAATGCATGACTACTACTATTAATTTTTAATACTCTTGAATTTCTTTTGGTGGCTTTTTGATATTTTAGTGAGTTAACTAAGTTGTGTTAACCTTGTGATGAATTTTTAGAAGTATGATAATGTTTGGATTATTATTTAGTTCAATGGTTAGATTATTTTACTTCTTTGTTTATCCATCTTAAGAGAGAGTTTTCAAGAGTTATTAATTCTTATTACGTGTTTTGTTCATATTTGTTCTTACTTGGTTCAATTTGGTTTTGCATTGACATTTGGTTAAAGGATCATTATCGATTTCTTTATGTGTGGAATGTGAATTCTTAAAAATTTTATATCTTTTGATGCTATGTCTAGTAAATCTCCACATGATGTCAATATGATTCAAGTAAAGAACATGGATCCAAATGTGCTTCAAATAGCTCAAATCACTTAGTGGATGGATAATCAATACAAGTGGTGGTCATGGGGTTGTTCATCATTGGTCGCTAAGGTAAATTATTAGAGGCACCATGGAGGTATGTTCACATATTCTTTCCTCCATAATCAACTTTGTTTTGGTTTTAGACTTAACTTTGGCATGTGGGGGTTATGATTCTACGAGTTTATAGAATTTTGTAGTAGGAATTTAGTTCTTATATGCCCCATGTGAAAGGATTAGAGTTTACCATGACTAATTTCAATACTTGAGTTGAAGACTTCTATCGTCCAATGTGGGGGAAAAGTATACGAGAATAAGTGTTGGACTCAAAGTCTTGGTTTATTTGATGTCTTGTTTTTGCTTTTTAAGCATTTGATGATAGTATGCTCCATGACTTTATTGGATTATTGGATTTATCTCCATGTACTATAACATTTGGCATCCTTTACTAAATAATTTGTTTTTAGCAATTTTATGCATTATGTCATGTTTAAGTGATTGGCTATGCATATTGGAATTATCATGTCTCTTGATTGCTACATTCCCATATATGAATTCATTTTATTGAGTGAACAAGTTGACCATAAGAGGAATAAGAGGCATTAATATTAGATTTTACTACTATTAGATGCAAAGCATGAAAGTGACTAGCTATGCTAAAGATTATTATTTGTTTGCCTTGATTTGTTGTTTTGACATCTCTATGTTTGAAGAGTGTTTGTTTCCTTAATCTAGTGAATTGATGACATGAGTGATTATCTACCTTGGAAGGACTATTGAGGATAAGTTAGATAATTTCTAACATGCTTAGAGTTCTCCTATCTTTTTATGGAGTGTGTTTCCTAATATATATTCTTCTTCTATATTTCTTCTAAAGTTTTTCAATGTCAATTCACTAAGTGTTGTTGGGAGTGATCAAGGCTAATTTGTGAGTTGGAAGTTCAAGAGTGAGTTGGAAGTTCAAGTGTGAGTTAAAAGTTCAAGTATGAGTTGACTTGAGATTATTATCTAGGGAGTGGTACAAGAGTGTGGTTAGTACCTTGTGAGAATCTAATACTTGTGATTAAGTTTGTTTCTCACTACTTGCTTCAAGGTGATGTATAGTTTTGTGTTATTTCTACACTGTGAGTAATGTGGTGGTATTGAGAATCACATGCGTAGTTGTAGTAAATAGCTTTCTTGAACTTCTTCTCTTTCCAATTTGTTGCGGTTTTTTTTTTTTTTTTTTTTTTTTTTCTCTCACGAATTTGAATATGACATATGTTTTATTATTTTTAGAATAATAATTATTATTATGAGGTTTTGGTTTTTCCAAAGTGTCATACATGTTTCGTGATTAGAAAGTTTTTGCAATGATATGATGTTTGTTGTTCATGTCATCACTTGAGTAGAATATGTGTTGTATTAGCATGAATTATGTGTACTTTAAAATGTTTTAAAGTATGTTTTGAGTGGAGTATGCTAATACATTTAGCAATGTGGTAATGACATGCATTGCATTTTATTTTAACATAGCATACGTTTGTGAAATAGTTGTAGTGCAATATTTTACAAATTTAATAGTGAATTACTAACGTTGTTGTTTAAACTTGCTTCATCTTTTACTAAGTATCTTTTTAGGTACGAAGGTCGTGAAATACACTAGCCTCCGGAAAAAGTTGTTCAAAATCTTTTCGGAAGGCAAGTGTTGGTAATTGATGGTTGATGAAGAAAGTTCACTAATACGGCTATGTTATTTTCAAGGATTGAACTTGATTAAGATTTTGAAATTTCAAAGCTTTGCGTTCGTTGTCTTATTTTCTAACCATTTGTGCAAATTAAGTTGATGTTGGTAACATGCTAGTTTTCCTTTTTGGAAAAGTATTCTAGCAAAATAATTTTGCACTATGGTAAGGAAATTTGGGATATGTAACACAATCCTTGATAATTTGTGGAAATGTCGAGGGGGATAGGCATTAAGCCCATGTGGAAAATCATTACTTTTCTATCCCTATGGCATGCGTTGTAATGCTTGATTGAGGTTGAACTCTTTTGAGTTCTTAATGGAACAATAAATCATTTTTGGTTGGTGCTATTTGAGACGCACTTGATTGATCCACCGTTTGAGGTTGAGTCCTTTGACTCTTAATGAATCTAATTGTTTGAGTGGACGCACTAAAACTTTGGATCACCGTTGTTTATGATTATTGTGAGGTTGAGCGTTAGGCTCTTAATGAATACGTGGTCTTGTGGGGGTTAACGGCTACAATGTAGCATTTGTTAAGTTCTTATGAACATGATTTAACCTCGTTGACTAAGTACTTTTGAGAAGTGCTTGTGATTCACCTATGTGGTTGTGAAGACTAGCCATCTTCTATGGAAAACTTGGGCGGATTTCCTAGAGCTTCCACTAGACCTAAGGTGAATATGCTTGGCTATAAAATAGCATATCTCTTCGCGGAGTTCAAGTAAATTCTTGGAGAAAGGTATGTGATGTGGGGGTCTTGAATTAAATCTTGGAGTTTCAAGGTTAGTCCACTCCTTGATCAAGAGTCTAAGGGTTTCAAGGCTTGTCCACCCTTATACTTGTAATTCATTGTCTCATCTCACTAAGCACTAGATTTCAAATTACTTATGTAATATCTAAGTGTTATGTATTGATCTCCTCTTATGCCCAATATGTTGCTTATCCTCATCTTTTGTTGGCTTTTCTTTCCTTCCTTTAGTGGGGGATTGTTGGAAATAAAGAAATGAAATTCAAAGGGTCAGATATGGGCGCCCGATCGGGCCCGAGAGGAACTTGAAAATTGGCTGGATGTTCGCCCGATCGGGCGAGCTCCGCCCGATCGGGCGCGTATCAGTCCGTTGGAATCCAACGGACTCCCTTGGATTCCTCTTCTTGGTTTATTTCTAATAACTCACATTTAAGGGGGTTGATTATGGTGTTTTAATCACCATAATATTTTTGATTTTATTCTCCTTGTTCAAGAATATTCCTCCATGATCTTTTCATCTACCTCAATCTCTATTATAAATTAGAGAATGATTTTCTGATTTTTTTTAACACTTAAAAAACACAATCAAACACAATACAAGCTAAACACTTACTCTATATTGGGCATAAGTTACGTGGCTCCAACCTTCCACCCAAAAGTGCCTTTGTGTGGAAGTGGTGTGTTAACCTTAGGGAACGTGCCGACGAATACAATTGTGCACCTCGGTTGCGCCGGAATTTCGTTTTCAAGTCAGTGATTTGCATCACGACACACCGTACTCTTTCATTGTCATAAGATCATCTTTTCGATCTTATTGCTTACTTATTATTATAGCCTATGAAAATACCCTTAATTTACAACAGTAAACACCTTATACTACTTGATTTGTTGATTGTATAGATTATCTTTATATATCGGCCTTAGGCCTAAATTTTCTTTATAGTGCATATTGTGGCTCAAAATATTGCTAAAGTAACTATCGATTAATAATTAGAGTAATTCATAAAATAATGAGATTTTTATTCGAGATAAAGGGTTATTTTTAAGGTATAGTATTTGGATAAATTTATCTTATATAGGTGTTTTAACTTGTACTCTGTAAGTGTCTAGGAATAATGAAATATGTTTCTCCTTATTACGTATGACTTTTATTGAAAAGAATTAATATCGAAATTATCCAAAATATATTTAGGATATTGAAAATTAAAGAAGTAATCTTGGAGAAGAAGAAAAGAAAGCAGTCGTAGACTTGCCGAGTAGTTGTGTTGGAACTTGGAACTAGTTGGAAAGTTGGAAGGAAGGAAGGAAGGCTCTTCGTTTTGTTTTCTTATTTTTTTAAAACAAAAAAAGCAAAAGAAAAAAGGTTGAGTTTTTAATTGGAGGGTGAGTGGGAAACTCAGAAAAAGTGTCCGATAAGAATTAACAACAAGGTGAAAAGCTTTGGCAGTATTATTCTAGGATTAATTAAGTTATCAAACATGAATTCTTACATTATTGAGGTTGTGATATAATTTGAGATTTGGTAAAATTGAAAACAGATTGAATTGAGAAGAAGATGAAGATTACAGTAATGACCGCCGATGAGAAGTTCATCTCCTTAGATGTCGACCCCGACGAAGCTGTAATTCACACTCTCTTCTCTTAAACCCTAATTTCAATTTCAATTTGAATTTATGCAATTGAATTTCTAACAAATGGATCTTGATCAGGTCGAAAATGTCAAGGCTTTGCTTGAAGTGGAGGTACAATCAATAATCTGTCTCTGTTAATTTAAATTTGATGAAATTGAATTTGGTTTTGGTTATGATTTTGGGGGAGCAGAGTGGGGTGGTGTTGCAGCAGCAGCAGTTGATGTACAATGGCAGGGAGATGAATAATCATGACAAACTCAGCGTACTCGGTGTTTGCGATGGCGATTTGATCATGATGCTCTCTAATGCTGCTCCGGCTTCTCGGTACTTTTTCATATTACGTTTATATCAATGCTATGCACTTATTCGAATTGCCAATTATCTCTAATCCTATCACGGGGGTATTCACTGTTACCCCTCATTTCAGGGATACCACAATGTTGTTATGCTACTAATGTGCCATCAGAACTGTTACAATATCTAATTATCACCATTTTTGTATATCATCTTTAACTCTTTAAGTACTTGTACCTTTGCTCCTGTAGTCCATCTTCAACCGACCTTGCCCTCAGTCCCGATGGTTCTGCTGTCAACCCTGCTGCTTTTCAGCAGCAAGTTCGTGCTGATTCTAATCTGATGGCTCAGTTGTATCAGGTATTCATATCATATTCTTTGATTACATAGCAATTGCTAGCAGACCAAAAAATGTTTAGCTTTTCATTGGTCTCTTATCATCTTGTTAACTTGTGGAATTGGAACTATTATTCTTGTTTTAAATACTTTGTTCAGGAAAATTACTGATTTAGGCTATTCAGTTGAATGTAAAATTGTAAATTAATTGTTTATTGTTCTTCTTGATTGCCATTGAAGCATTATTGTATTCAGAGTTGATTTCCTAGCATGAAGTGCATAAAGAGCAACTTCATGCATGGAAATCAACTCCTAATGCATATCTATATTATAATTGTGTAAGTTTTTTTTTTTTTTTTTTTTTTTTTTTTTTTTTTAAATTTTATTTTATTTTTTGACCTTTGTGTGCCAATAAAACTGGCAGAGTGATCCTGAACTTGCTCAAGCCATATCTGGGAATGATCTAAATAGACTACAGGAGATTTTGCGGCAACGCCATCATCAAAAGACAGCATTGAGGCAAAAAGAAGAGGAGGAACTTGTAAGTAGACTGTCTTTGTAGCTATAATGTCAATTCATGTGATTTCCAATGAACTTTCTTCAGTGGTATGAGGTTTAGTATAGTACTAAGGAGATGTTTGGTTTGTAGATTTTAGGTATGAGTAAAATAATCATATCTGAACAACAATCAAACACAAACTGTTTCAATCAAGTTCCAAGCTCATATACCCTGGTTTCATTCTTATTTCCAAACCCATACCACTTTGTGAACCAAACACCTCGTAGTAGAGCTCAATCGAATAGCTATTCCTCCACACCCACATGCCATTCTACTTTTCCACATTGTGTTCGCTTAGATAATGTCTGATTTAGAAGTTGTGCAGGCACAATATAGAAGGCTATAGGATATTTTCAGTTAGACCATACTTATCCAATGAAATGGTGTTTATTACTACTGCCTTGATGGCTCCATTCCCTAATGTAAGGCACCTTGCCCGATTAATAATGCAATTTTAGATTTACATTTGACTACTATTTTGTCATCAACTATAAAACAACATCAAATCCATAATCCCAAATCAGGTCGGCTCCTTGAACCAAAGATAATATCTCCACTGGTCATTAACAAGAATCCTCTTCCTCCTTTCACTTCAATTTAGTGTGCAAGCCATATATCTTCATATCATTCTTAACTCCTTTGAGTCCTTTCATCTAAACCATCTTTTGGCCTCACTAAACTTATTTTAAAATCTTCATAATCTCAATTCTGCACTTATCTTCTGGTGGACGTCGTGACATCTTACATGCCCTAAGGTGCTCTAGTATCTATTCTTCAATACTCGCAACTCCAACCTTCCTCCATATATCTTTTTTCCATATTGCATCCTTTTAGATGCTCCCACACATCTATCCAGTTTGATCCTTCCTACGGAGTATATGCCCAATCTTCTGACTTGTACAACAATGCTGGTCATGTCGAGTAATAGTTTTCTTTCGACACCTTTACATAAGATTTCTATAGGTCAATGTAATCCATGAGTAGATCTTAAATCTGTCATTAACTTTTTTGTAATAAAATGTGCAATTTGGATTCATATTGGAGTAAGGAGTAATCTCATGCTATTTTGTTTTATAATTTTTTAATATATTTTGAGAGAAATTTATTTTCAAAGCTCAAATTTGTTAAGCAAAGTGCCTAGAAGTAAATAATTGTGTAAGATTTTTTTTTTTGCACGAGCTTTTGCTAACCACTTTTTCCCTATTTCTGTGTTTGTAGAGTTTTAGCCAATTTGTTAGTAAACCTTAGTTTAGTAATGTTTTTTTTTTGGATCTTTTTGTGTATCACTCATCTTTTAAGGCTGATGCATGACACAGTCTACGTTACTCAGCTTCAGGTTATGGTGTCTGGTAGGTGTCTGAGGGTCAGTTTAGGGTTTCTAATGAATTTTCCTTGTTTTTGGGCCAAAAACTAAGTGTAATTGTCCATACATATGTCCGAGGGTCAATAATTCAAATTAGGTGCTCTTGGTAAAATAAAGAGTCCAAATAACATAGCTTACACTTGTGCATTTCAGTCTCCTACTCTCAGTTCCTGGTTATCTCTGGGAAATTTAACTAGCTATTGATGCTGAATGTTCAGCTAGTGCCTACCTAATTTGAAATTTGCTTCTAGGAGAGTATCATGTATCATGACTGAAGTCAAGAGATGGGTAATTCCTTGCTGCAATAAATTTCTATTGTTTACTGTATTGATGTCGCTTAAGAACAAAAAGTCGAAGTATAGTAACGAATTACTAGTATAGCAGAATCAAGAAATTCTATAATGAGTATTATGGCTGTAGTGAAATATCTTTCGAGCACATGGTTTCTGTCCATTCTCATTTATAGCTGTAATATTGTTATTGTATTTGGACGTTGATTAACATCTTGTTGTTTTGATAGGCTTTGCACTATGCAGACCCTTTTGATGTGGATGCACAGAGGAAGATTGAAGCTTCCATTCGCCAGGTAAGACAATTATTATCTTCTTGTGGAGTATTTGAACTTTTCTAATTCTATCTAGCATAATTTGTTTATATAAAGGCTTTTATGGTTTCTCATTGTGACTTTCTGCAATTTTGCTGCATTCTCTCGTAGAAAGGAATTGATGAAAACTGGGCAGCAGCCCTTGAACACAACCCTGAAGCTTTTGCTAGAGTGGTACATTTTATATATTTTATTTCTCTTAAATTTTCATCTAGATATAACTAAATACTTCATAAATACTCAAAAATCCTTGTGTAATTCTACAGGTTATGCTGTATGTGGATATGGAAGTAAATGGTGTCCCAATAAAGGTACTTGCTAGTTACTTCATGGTCTTTAGTAAGTCTAGCTTTGGGGTTTTATTTATTTATTTATTTATTTTTTTTTTTTTTGGGGGGGGGGGGGGGGGGGGGGGGGGGAGGGGTGGGGATGTGTAATGAATTTTACTTATAAAATTTAAAGCTAATTCAAAGAGAATAGGAAAAAAAAATTCCCAAAAATATCAGTTAGATTCAGGTCCTGTTTTATCACTGCCTTTTGTTTTAAAGCTTTTGCTATTAATCTATATTATGCAAGATGTTTATGCTGATTCTGTTCACCACCCCACCAGAGCTGTGATTTTTAATGCGTAAAAAAGGCTAGAATTATCTTATAAAATTGAAAAAGTCCTAGATTTTTGAAGGGTTCCTGTTTGTCTCTAAGATAATTTCTCTCCTATATCTGTGCTCTTTGGAGTATCTTTTGGTGTTCTAAACATGACTACAAAATGTTCACTAGTAAATGTTGATTCTGTTTCAGGCATTTGTGGACAGTGGAGCCCAATCAACTATAATATCTAAACGTTGTGCTGAGCGTTGTGGGTAAGTTTCTTGTACGGTTGTATTAATTCCTGCTGGAACATGGTCGTGTTGTGTTTCTAGTATTAGCAACACTCCTCTACCAATATATCTCTAATTAATAAAAAAAAAACCTTATTGAGGTTTGTATCAACAAGCACCAAGCACAAGTACCATACTGTAGAATGTATCAATACCCAAGTGCTTCTGTTGGGATGCCTATGGCTGTTTTGATTGCATGTAGGGCTCGTTGCTTTAAAAGCATTCTTGTTAGGTTAATTTTATTGTGTTTGCATTGTCTTCAATTCTTCGTGATCAACATTATGACGATTCTTATCCTAAGGGTCTTGTCATTAAGTATTTTATGCATAATGTGTGGTAATAGGGAATGTGAATTCCTTGTAATGAGATTTTAAGATTCTCCAGACTCATGTTTGTTCTGTACCTTTATCTCACTCCAGACTGTTGAGGCTGTTGGATGAACGATACAAAGGTATTGCTCGTGGAGTTGGTCAGATGGAGATACTAGGTCGGATACATGTAGCTCACATCAAGGTAGTGAAAGAAAAACCATCTATTTGAGGATTTCCTCATTGTTCTTATTATTCGTATGTTGGTGGCTTTGGTGCACATCTGTGCATACCCTATGCATGTTCTGTGAATTCATATTTAGCTTTGTAGAAAATAATTATGGAGATGGTGCGTATCTTGCTTATGAAATGTGTGCATGGAAGTTGTTTCCACACCAGTCCACCACCGTCCATAAGCATTATAATAAAATTTAACTAATTATGCCAGCTATTAAACATTTGACATGAACTGCAGTTACCATCTGCTTTTGTAAGTTTTATTCTGTATATTTACGTTGGTTGCTTAATTTAATTTCATTGTTTATTTCCATTCCCTGTGGTCTTTGGAAGATTGGGAATGTGTTTTACCCTTGTTCATTTACAGTCCTTGACTCAGACAACATGGAATTTCTCTTTGGTTTGGATATGCTTCGTAAACATCAGGTAATTTTGTTTGAAGTTTGTTTTTATTTATTTTTTGACATTTCTTCTCCTTAAGCTAAATAAGTCTGACTAGGCTTCCTTTGCAGTGCATAATTGATTTGAAGGAGAATGCATTAAAAGTTGGTGGAGGAGAGGTTTCTGTGCCATTTTTACCTGGTTAGAATTTTTGGTTCAATTTACATAAAAAGTTTAGTTAGGTGTTCTGTGGTGATTTGTTTTTATTTTATTTTGATGATTTCTCATACTTTTTCCAGAAAAGGATATCCCTTCTCATTTTCTGGATGAAGAGAGCTTTGCCAAGCAGGCTTCTAGTTCAGGGGCTCCTGTAATGATTCTCTCTTTGTATTCTATTTGCTTCTGTTGTTCTTTGTGTCAGTATTATTGACTACTTTGGGATCTCGTAGGTTTCATCAGGAAGCAAAGACAGAGATGTCCCAAGCGCTCCAATCGGAAGTCAATCTTCCGGTAAGTTATTCTAGTTTGCTGTATAATCTGTGTCTATGTTATTAGCGTATTATATTAAAAAGCTTTCTCTTATCTACCCCCTACATCGCTTTTTCCTTCTACCAAAGAGCCACCTTTTGCCATGTGATATGCACACATGTTCGTATAAAAATAAGACAAGTGGGAGCCTACCAATTCTTGAATCCCCAACTTTTGTTACTTAAACATCTAAGATCTAATCAATTTAGAAATTGATGACATTTAAAATCATCTACAGACACAAAACGTATTATGTGAAAGAAGTAAAAAAAGTATAAGAAATAACAGTAATAAGTTAATAACAGTTTAAGTACTTAATAAGGTGACCTTTTCATCCTTTCCTATCACTAGCGGTAAGACTTGCAACTTATATCTTGAGTTCTCTGTAAGTTGGAACTTGGAAGAGGAACCTTCTGATGGCAGATGCGGTTCTTAGACTATGTCAAATTGAAAACCTTTCTGCAGATCTTTATTGGAATATTTTTAATCCCAAGTCCTGAGCAAACTCGAAATATATTTTATGAACTTTAAATGCATGAGCCAGTGTTTAGAGTCAAACACGCGCATCTGTCTTTCAAATTGGTAGCAATCTGAAATACAATGAGTATGCTATTGGGTCTTCGGTTATCATTTCTTCAGGCTGGGGTCTTTGAAACGATATATAGCTTGTATTGAATTACTTTAATTAGCTGTGCCGATATTATGATCTCCACATACACTTTCGTTATTTCTCTCTCTCCATTTGTCTTGCTTACAAGTATCTATTCATGTTAATTTATATCTGAATTTCTTCTCAGGAGCTGCTGGTGGGAATCCTGCTCAGGTATGTGCAAAAACCTCTCTAACCCTATCTTCTAGTTATTGAAGTTTCACATGACCAAAAACCATAGGTCCTTGTCTGCTGCTAAAATGTTATGTGCTCTTATAAACTATTGTGCTATTCATCAAACATTTAGTCCTCTTTTGTCTGTTTTTATGAGGCCCAAGGCCATTATCACAAGTGCACATGTTTGGGGCCTGGGGTTTGACCTACATGGTGTGAGTACCCTCATTGTTACACCTCTACATGACTTAAGAATTAGTGTAATCTCATTTTAGGCTAATTTGATTGTTAAATCTTGTCGAAATGTTTATCAAAAAGCCTATTTGTGACCACATACCGCACTTATTCTTCTTTTTATTCTATTTGTACATGATCTTCTGCAGTGAGCTATATGGTGAGCTATTTTGCTTGAATATTTCATGTTACACAATTGATCCGTTTAGGATTAGTCAGTAGTCCTCAGCACTTTGACATTTATGTGGTCGTTTATTAATTTTTACTGTAAAATTGATTGTTAATACAATCTCCTTGGCATGCCATCTACAATGAAAACAATCTTATTTATCGTACACTTCAGTATGTCAACATGGACTGCATTTAAACAATCAGTGACATGGTAGTTTGATTCTTGGATAAGTATTCAAAACAGTCTCACTTGGAATATTAAAGACTCCACTAGTGGAGTACAATCTGTCTCTCCCCCCCCCCCCCCCCCCCCCTCTCTCCCCTTCTCTATTTTTTTTCCCTCTACGAAATAGTATTCGACTCTTGGACAAATATGTCAGGGTATAGAAAGCTGAATTTAAGTGACATATGTCTCTGCTGCAGGGTCCTGATTTCGAAGCCAAAGTCGCAAAGCTTGTTGAGCTAGGATTTCCAAGGAATGATGTTGTACAAGCTCTCCAGCTTTTCAATGGCAATGAAGAGCAAGCAGCCGGATTTCTTTTTGGAGGCTGACAAGAATTTAATTCTTAAATCAATACAAAATTGTGGCATCTAAGACAATAGAATTTATACTCTTGGTATTATTATTCAAAACATTTTGCAAATCAATTGAGTATGATTTATAATTTATAATAGACTTGTTTTTATTAAAAAGCAATAACATATATCCAAGCATTTTGCCCTACGAATAGGAAAATATGAAAATGACAGTATATGTATGCGGTATGCCTCTATCGTTGCCAAATTAACAAAGTCATTTCTATGATTATATCATAAGAACGATTCTAGTAGGTGACAATCGGGTTGTTTGGATCATTTTGGAATTGATTCTTTTTAGGTTAGATTTTTTTTAATTTTTTTTTTCGGGTACAACTTGTTTGGGTTGATTTTGGAATAGAGTCTTTTTAGGTTGGATTAGTTATAAGAACATTTACTTTTGGATTGGGTTGGGTTGGGTTGGGCCAGACCGCCAAATTGTGTTACAATTGATTTTGGGAAGAATTCGGGTTGTAGGTTCATATACCCTAAGTAGGAGAATCGGGTATGTGTAAGTTTTGTTAGGATTAGATGACACATTTTAGAAAGACCAATGCCAGTAAGGGTCTTTTTGATGCCATAATTAATTGATTATGTCTCCACATCTTTAAGTTTTCTTCTTTATTTATCAAACGATTGTGATGTACTAACTGCGCCTCTAACATGACTTCAAATTGTAATGGTTGAAAGTATAAACCATGGTATTAAGGAGGAAGATACTCTCACTTGCCAAATCAATACGCTTACAATCTTGACTCTTCAAAGAACTAGTATTATATACAGTACCTGTAAACATATTTTTACATTCATACCAAACACAAAGAAATCAGTACTTGAATTGGGTTTAATATGATTGATTCAAGATCAGACATGTTGTATGTACATCAACACATGAAACAATAACTTAATTAGCCCTCCTGGAGTACGTTGTACTCCATCGAGCATTACCAAAGAATCAGAAACCTTTCCAGGTAGCAAGAATTTCTTGGAAGATTTCGGCAATCAGTTCCCTATCAGCACATTGAAGGAACACATTGAATTCATCGCGAAGATCATATATCTTTCCAAACTGGACCAAATACCTCATACAGCTGCTTTTAAGCTCAGGCAGCTGGTATAGGGATGCATTTTGGAGTCTTTCTAGTACATTCTTGGCGTCAATGTCCTCAAGGAGGCTGACATGACACGCTTCTTTGAGATCCGCGATGTCATACTTGTCAGCTGCACGGAGGAGGGAGAGGCGGTGATGCAGAAAATCCTTGTGCTCTATGCAGCCGTACAGGTAACTGAGTAAGGCTCGGCATGAATCAACTGTCATGTCTGATATGTTTATGGTGGAAAATTCCTTCTCCTGCAGGTCGTGAGAGAACATGCTTTGAAACACCGGGGAGCGCGCAGCTAAAACTGCCCTGTGGGCTCCAACACACCCATCGGACGTGTTGATCGTGATGTCTGTGTAGATGCCCTCTGTCAGCATCCGTCTGAGGCCGCTGAGAGCTGAGCTGTTAGACCTCCTGCTGCTTGAACCTTCTGCCCAGATGGAACAAGGCTCCCCACCCTGCAATTTCATTTTTCACCTCAACAAACAAAATCTCTATGTAATTGTACTATCTACAGCACATGATACAGTCTAGAGGCAGTTTTATATGAGACATACTTATTTGTGCAGTTACTGATTGATTGAAATGCTTACTTTTGGAGACGAAGTCTTTAAGTCCAGAAATTCAACATCAATGATGAATTTCCCAGTTAGTGGAACGTCGATAGGCCAAACAAAATCGTCGTTGCTTTTGAGCTGCTGGTCTGTTATACCTGCACTGACAAGATGGATGTAACTCGATCTTATAAATTCAAAGAATCAAATGATGATAAAAAAAATAAGATTGAAATGTGCACGAATAAGTAACAAACCAGGGTGAACGAGGGGCTTGCGATCACCAACGGAAGACAAGACACGGATAGAAAACGACGCGATGGGAGGATTCTCTCTGGTCAGATTGGAAACCTCAGGATACAACTTTAACATCAACACTCTATTCTTCTCTAAAGCCAAGTGCCAATTCCAAAGACCAATCTTAAAAGGATCAGAGCGACGGTAAGTGCAGGAGGAGAGGTTTTCGATACGCCATTGAGCGAGGCGAGAGGTGGTATGAACACGGTAAGCAGAATCCTTCATCCTCCACCCAGCTGATGAAGAAGCAATGACAGCAGTGATGTCATGGATGCAATCAAATATACCATCCAACAACTCTCCACCTCCTGCCTTTCCCAGTTTTTCTATCTCTTCTTCGTCCGCCACAACTGCTGCTTCTTAATGCATTCTCAATCTCTTTCTAACTGCATAACACTACTCTTTACTCCATCTATCTTCTCTGTTATAGATTCTTTATTTATTCATAAACTATGACAAACAAAGAAAGATTCCCTGATTAATATTATTCACTGATTAAGGTTATTGTTGGACCCATAATCCCCACTTGGATTGTGGTTTCGGGCACGCAATCATTCATTTTGGGATACCATTTTCGTTTTTTGCTTTACGTCACTCTTCTTTGAACCCTTTGCTTCCAGGCAATAGCCTACCTGAACCAACCCCTCTGTTTTTCAGACATACTCATACAGTATGGGTTGTAGCTACATTTATCTATCTATTTTTCTAGGGGTACTATGGTCATTTTACAACTTTATTATTGAGTAGATATTTTTTCCTAACTCAACTTAATTATTTGTCTTGAACATCATTAAGAGGTCATTCCATTCTAGAGACATACTACAAAAAATGGTATAAGAGTGCAAATTTACACCCGAGTGTAGAATAGACATTAGATATTCCGTGAGTATTAGTTAAATATTTAAATGAAATTTATAGTCAACTTTTGCAGTAGTAAGCCTCAAGTTGTAGTTAAAGGAAGGTAAAGAATTTTGCTTTTTTTGGTTTAGGCCTTTGGTGGCTTAGAAGCAAAGTATCATACAATTAACTTTATGAGTCTTCATTCTAGAAATCCAAAACCTCATTTCCATCACATATCCAATAATAATAATGAAACTAATTAAACGAACTAATAGTAGAATTACATACATTAATACTCTATCCATATTCATTAAAGTAGTAAAGATTGAGGTTGTAAACATCAATGGTTTGATAGATGAATGTAAGGTAAGGTTGCATCAAAATGGCTTGTGAAGAAGGGTTTAACAAAAGCAGAGTGACATGTGGAACCATGGTATGATATCATAATATTCAGGGTGAATGGTAGCTCACCTTTTTCTTGACAAACCAATAGAAAACGACCATTGAACCAACCAAAATCTAACACTTTCAGCAACAACCCATTAATCAATGTGGGCCATCTTCTTTAATTGACTAATTGCTGTTTAAGTTTATGTGGACCAATTCTCTGTAAGCGTCTACATAAAGACATTTGGAGCTCAATACATCTTAATCAATCCAAACCATTCATATATGCATTTTTCCCTAATATATCTTAATTTGTTGTTTATTTTGAATTAATTCACATATATATCATCTAAACAAAGGCAAACATAATGAACTACTACGCTTATATTTAGTTTAGACAAAATATATTCAAAAGATAGGGGAAGAACACATTCTTATGTTCACATTGTTTAAATTGGATTTTTGCTCTCTAATTTTGATGACTTTTCTCTCTATATCTTCTCCAAAGTTGAGAGTATAATTTATATATATATTTAATCCCATTCACACTTACTGCTCTCCATATATATATACATATATATATATTTTCAAATACAAGATGAAGGAATCCAATGTTTAAAATTTTGGTAACACATTGCAATGAAAATACACGAATTAGAGTTGAAATATACTCGTATTACTTGGACATCATATCACAACATTTAGGACCAAAATTACACATCAAATTCATCATCACTCACTCAAACCTTATTACAATCTTGTACCAAATGAATTGTGAGTAGTATTGGGACAACATATATATGCTAATCATCTCCAAAACCAACTTTTTAAATAAGATATCATACTACTTACTATTGACAAAATCATTGTATTAAAAAAGTACATTTCGTATGATTTAAGTTCCCCATTATATGGATAGAAAATTGATTAGTAAATAGAGTACGCCATATATGAAGATTTGGAATCATTGAGAATCTTCTCACCACCAATTTAAGAATTTAATAAAAAAAACAAGGCAAATTCCTGATTGGAGAGAAAAGGCTGCTGCATAAGCAAGTTGACAAAAAAGAGAGGAATCTGAGAGTGCTAAAATACAGGAGTACACAATACATGTCCCTGTCTCTGAATCCTTCAACCTACATTAAATCTAAGCCATCAGCAGATTTTTCTAATCTATAAAGGTGATCCAAATCAACCAGTAATAGTACTAATTAGTAAACTTATTTATATAGTGCACTAGTCCATCTAATCAGATGTTTGATTTCAATTCATGTAGACTAGGCTCCACAAAAACATTGATTGCATACAATTATAGAGTTCATTACAAAAGTATTTGTTTTCAATATAAGTGTTGATCGACATACATGTAGTTTTCAGCTATATAATAAAATATTATCTTATCCTTTGGAAATGTAGTATGGGTACAACAAAAGCATGGAGAAGCTTAATGCCAAATGTATGCATAACATTTCACATGTCATTTTCAGCACCAAAATAAGTATGGCTAATAGTTTGAAATAAATGCATAAGATTATTTACTGTGAGATCATCTTATTTGTCATTTAGCCTGTTTTCCCGTGATGTGCAGAAAAAGCGAGATAGATTGAAATGGCAGAGTATGTCATACCAAGTTTATACTCAACTTCCACCAAACTTCAACAAGACTTTCTCATCAACTTAAAAGTTCAAAAACAGACCTTAAATGATCGACTAATCAAATGCAGAGTGTCTCCTCCTGCATCGAAGCATAAGCGACACTTCTTCTAGGCAGTGGACTCCTGAAATCAGCAATTGTAGTACTGTAAATTGGTAAAGAGAGCACGGACCATTTTCATCAGATCAAGAGCACTGCCCTGTCTGCCCACTTTGTCTCCTAACTTTCACAACCCAATTTAGTGCTTTTTTTTTGCTTGGACTACTATTGGTCTTGCCACCTACCTGAATGGTAATCTACTGGCCAAAGTGATTTCTTCGCTTTTCAGAAACTTTGCTTCAGCATTTGAATGTAGAGGTGGCCAAAAAAAATAATCTGAACTACGTACATAAGTATATACTTGAGATGTGGTGAGTTGATATATACTAATGTGTATATTATTACATGAGAATTTGACAAATAGGATTATTTAAGGTCTCTGCCAGCTGCCACAGTGCTACATAAACCAAAAAAAAAAAAAAAAAACTTTTCACAGGATATTATACATTTACCAGCTAAAATGTTCGAGTGAAAACAAAAAGATTTTACATTCAATTTTCCTCTATTATCTGAAACACAGGATTTTTTAAAAAAGGAATGGAAACATCTAGACTTCTTTTAAGGACAACACTGGAACCTATTGCCATTACACTTATTCTTTTCAACAACACAATCACCACTTACAGAGATATACAGACAAGGAGAAAACGAAGAACAACAGATTTAGGTCATGCAGAATCTTTTGCACGTAATATCTTTGAAAGCTCCTTTACAATGGGCCTCTCTTTTATATCCTGCTCATTCTTAAGGTGCCACTTCTTTGAAGTATTTTCAGCCTAAAATAGCAAACTTCTAGTTATTACACAAGCATAAAACAAAAGCTCAACAAAATAAATTCATCAAGCAAAGCTAGTATGTACCCAATCTTTCAGGGGGTGCAATTGCTCTTTGATATTCTCGAATTTTGGCCGGACTAAATCCCTTCCCTTTATCCGAATATCATCCGTCTGTAATGTATAAATTTCATGTAAGCAAACAATCAAAGAGACGTACTATTTTGTATCAGGATTCCAACATGTTCAAAAACTAAAGTCCAACTTGACTTATTGACTTGGCTTTAACATAAAAGATCTATGTACAGACTCAGAATGAAACTACAACATTTATAAGGTTCAAACTTCAAACTAAATGAAATTTTTGGCAGCACTAACCAAAACAGGCATTCATAAATAATTCACTAGCAAGCTTTTTTCAAATTGTGCCAATTGCTGCAGCAGGCTCTAAATGTATCTATTGTGATAAAATGATAATAATAATAATAAAGTATTACCCTACACTAATATCCCTGATCTTTCTTAGGTTGGACCCCCCAAAATCTCAGATCCATGATATTGGATATGGTTGGATCAGCACAAACTCTAAGCAGCAAGCACACAGCTAATATGGAGTCTACATACAAAGGTTCTCATTTGATAGTCCACAGGACAGTTCTTTTTACCATTAAAAAGAATGCAATCCTCCCAAGTTCTAAAATAGGTAAATTAAATATTGGATCGTGCTATATGTTTTTTCTTACACATCCCAAATTCTTGTCAGATTTATCATTCTATAATTTCACTTAAAAACTAACCATACAAAGTCACATCAAAATCACCATGATCCTGGTACTGATCCATCTAACAAGTATCCTTGGAATAGTTTGAAATATCAATATCAAGGCTTTAGGAAGGACATACAACATATTCAAGATACACAAATGATTGCAGGAAAGAGCAAGTCACGGACTTACATTTTGAAGGTCTAGCTGTGATGCAAAGAATCCGAATGTCAGCGCAGCACTACCAAATATAATTGCAGTGGCAAAAGCAAAGGCTTTCCCAACTACAAGCAAAATTAATCAATTAGCATATTACTAAACGAATGGGCATGCAGATTGATTTAAAATCCAATACTTCGATAAGTTCTGGTGCTGCTGTGAGAGCATTTATCATATTTATACAATGCAGCATAAAAATGGTACATGAAATTCAAATGAAGAAACAAACTTGAGATGCATAAATGACTAGAGAGTAGAGAATGCAGGCAAGGATCCAGGAAAAGAATGCATACTGTGTGCAAGTCCTTCGGCTGCAGCTCTTGCTTTTTCAGGATTGATATGTGTTTGGTGTTGGAGGCGCAAGTCATTGGCTGTTGATGCTGTAATTGATGACTGCGCTGTCGGCAACAGCCACCTGCATCCACATCATGACATTACGATCAATAACTATATATTAATGCCCTTTGAAATCCTCTCTGCATCAAAAAAGTTGACAAGATGACCACTATATCACTGCCCTTTTCTACTCTCTCCACACCATAAACGTAGACAAGACCAACTTCTGGAGCAATGCAGGACAGTGTAAGATACTAGTCATTAAAATTTCTCAGTTGGATATTTGAAGCCATTCTATAGCATAGCATATAAAAGTGGTTTAATTCCTTGCATATACAAGTTAAAGAAATAAAAATCCAAAGTAGATGTTTTCACAAATCAGTAGCTAATATTTCCAAAGAATTCAGTAGCTAATATTTCCAAAAAAATAAAATTGATATACTGTATTATTAAAACAAACAAAATAATTGACGATACATTAGCACGAATAGGATGATCATAAAAGAAAAGAGAGACAGAAGAAAGCAGACCTCTTGGGACCAAAGGTAACTTGAGGAAGAGAGAGAAAACCACGCAGAGGATTCATAACATCAGGAGAAACAGAGGAGTGAGAAGCATTTGAGGAATTGGGAAGTGCCCATTTAGCCGAAGTGGAGAGTGATGAGTCAGAAGAAAGCTCCGTCCGATAAATCTTTGCCGGTAAAGAATGACGGAGAATCTCCGGGAGAATATCCGGAGGAGCTGATTCCGAAGAATTAATTGGGGTTTTCGATGATTTGGGGGTTTTCGATGATTTGGGGGTTTTCTCAGCCAGACGACTTGCGGCGTGTTTGGATTCTTCGAAGAAATAGGCTGCTTCCTTCCCCGCCAATCTCCCCGCCAGAAAACTCATTCTTTATTCAATTAATTCAATTCAATTGATTTCATGATTTCAACCAAGGGATTCCGGTTTTAATGGTCGATTTTCCGACTAAGATAATGTTTTTTTTTAACCAAGATTAAAATAATGTAGGATGGATGATCTTTCTTCCCAAGTTATCTTGTGTGGATCAATATTTTTTTAACCTTAAAAATACCACTTATTCTTCAGACCTTTCTTCCCAAGTTAGCTTTGCTCAAATTTCAATTATGTCACTCTATCACTGTCTTCATTGCATTTGTGTAGAAAACAAATATAATAATTGTGACTTTTTGACCAGGTGAAACTTTGGATCCAAGGGTTTAAGTTTTCTTTTTCCATTCATAACAAAACATCTAGATAGATATATGTATTTTTAATTATGAATATAATTTAAATAAGTAGTACTACTAATTATGTGATAACTTGTTATTTGTTATGATTTTAGGGTGTTATTGAACCTTATTTACTTGATAAATAGGTGTTTTGTGGTTCACTTTTACTCTATTATTATGCAACTTTTGTGTATCTTATGCTTCACGGGTTGTTAGTGTTTTTGTTGACATTTTAGGACTAAAGACAATCAATTGAGACCCATGGATGATAAACTAAGGTTGTAAGCAAGAAGCCGATGAAAAGAAGCCAAGACAAAGGAGTTCAAATCAAGAAGAGAGAGGAAGGTGCAGTGGAGAGGTCTCTCCAAGCCTAGCCAGAAGTTCCTACCTCAATTTTGCAAAATGAAGAAATTAGGAGCGGCCTCTCCTGATGGGTGTGCGGCCTCTCCACCTTGCTAAAGTCTCTTCCTCCCTTTGGCAGATTTGAAAGAAGAATGCGGAGTGGCCTCTCCAACATAGGTGTGCGGCCTCTCCACCTTTTTGGAGAGTCCTCTCCACCCTGTCTACTGGAGTTCTTGCCCGTTTTTACTCAATTTGGAACGGCTCTCCGTTAATATTTGGGATATGACAACAATTAGGAGCATTATTTAATCAAAATCCAAATTTGTTAGTTATTTTTATTTTTTATTTTGAATGGTAAGAAGAATGTAAGGGCTCACTTGAGAAGGAGGTCGGGGAAGAGATAAGGAAAATCGCGCCCCACAAAGTGAGAAGCAATGCCACTACTCCAGGCCCGTAGCAGCGTAGCTGACCCAGGGCCCACGGATAGAGGGGCCCATTTTTGCTTAGCTTTTTAGTGTATAGAACAAGGTTATATACATTTTGTGTGCATTAATTTTAATGTTTTCTAATGTGGCCTGGTGGTTGAGTAACCTTCATTTAGTTTCGCAGGTTGGGTTCGAGACTCATTAGCTTCGCTCTATTTTCTTTACAAAAAAACCAACTATAGTTACCTCTTCTCATTCATTTTAAACAATTAAAATATATATATACTTGAGCTTTTCTTTGATTTATTATTTGTTTTTTTTTTTTTAAGAACACAATTTTATTTTATTTTTTTTGTCTTACTTATACTACCAAAGACCCACTGAAATTGGAAATACAATATATATTGTTTAAACATTTGAATTTTTTTCCAATTTGAAAGATACCTTAATTCATATTTCAATGCTATTTCTATTCATATAATTTCATTTAATAATTCATCATTTAAATACTGGCGAGTAATATAATTATCATTTTTGCTCTGTTATATTAAATGTGTTTGCATGCACCACAATTATTTGTTCTATAATAGTAAAATTTCTAAGGTATTGGATCATGAAGATATTAGCAATGAATTTCATTTACCGGAGAGGGTCAATCTTAATATTATTTTAATTTTGGTAAATGATAAATTTGTATTTACATAAAGTTGTCGAAGATAATAGATAGAATGAATTTTACAGCTCCATAAAAAAAATTAATAATATGATGTAACTTTTAGTAATACAACATGCATGTAAAATAGATAATTTATTCAAAAGATATAAAAATAATTTATCTCATACAAGAATGTTAATGTATAGGGCCCCAATATAATTTTCGCCCTAGGCCTCCGAAATCTCAAAAACGGCCGTGCACTACTCCACCACCTCAAGCTTCCTTACATTTTTTGAATAATTTTAATTTGATAGATGATGTTGATTTCATTCTATTCCTTTCCTTCACAATGTAAAGACTACTAACAAAAACAAACATGTATGAACCTAATGAAGTGTACTTATACCATTATACAATTAAGTTGAAAAATAAAGGCAACAACATACGAACAATTGCTATTTTTTCATTCTTAAAATTAGAAGGTCTACATCCAATTCCAAACTGTGAAGATTCGCCATTGGATCTCAGGTAGGCTTGTACTAATTGACTGTCACGAGTCCTTTAAATATATTACAAGGCAAAGGCCTAACGCATGCATTTGCTTATTGCGTTAGAAGTTAGATAGAGTAATTGGAAGGACTCTACCTAGTTAAAATCTATCTTAGATTATTGTAGCTAGCCTTGCAAATTAAGTGAATGAGCTCACTCAATTAGCAAACGCATTTGGTCTTCAATTCGCAGCTTCACACTTGGAATGCAAATTAAGCTAACAACTAACTACTAGACGTTTGAGTGGATCCATATCAAAGTTTGGCAAACTTGAACGTAGAGCATGCACCTATGGGGAAAGACTCGTCATATCTACATACATGTCCGTCTCCTCTCTTGTTATGATACCCTGGGTAATCCCACTGGTAGAAGCTAACTTTATCAACTAAGTATAGGTCTGCATCACTAGCAAGCTCTTCGATATTCCATCGATCAAATGGATGAGCGGTCTTGTGAGTTACGTGTACCTCTCCATTTTCTGCCACCATCTTGAACGCACTCTTGAAAAATCCCTGTACTAGCTCTTGGTGAAGTCTACACACACAGGAACCAACATACTCGTAAGTGTTAACATGCAATTCTACTCACTTTGTCTAGTAAGATTAAGAACACAAAGCAATTTACTTGATTTGGGTGGCATCATTCTCGTGACGTAGGAGTAATGTATGTGGAAAATTGAAGACAATTCTATCGAAAACTTGTTTTTGTAACACAGGATGTTCGCTCATTGTAAGTGCATCCACTTTGTGCAACAGGACACAACCCTTCTCCTTGAGAAGATCAAGGTTGCTGCTCGCATCTGCATACTTGTTTACCAACATATCTGCAATAATCCCAAAAACAAGACTTTACCAATAAATTAATTGAAGAAGCTAGTGTTGGTGACCAAATCATATTAATTGGTTGCATTATAAAGATCGACATGCATGCATGACAAAAAGTATGTATGTATAATCTATATATGTGATAATAAAGCTGAAATCTTAGTGAAGAATGAATGAAGGTATAAAAGTATGAAACAGACCTTTCGAATCGAGGGAAGTAGCGATCATACTAGTGGCATTTCCAAAGGCTCTAGCTAAGCAAGCAGCGAATGAGAAGTCACCCTCACCAACAAGCAGAATCTTATGTCTGCTGCTGTAATGTTTTATCCATTTTTCTGTCTCAGGTTCATCATCATAGATCACCAATTGTTTTTCCAACAGTAATATAATATCACTTTCACTGCCCATTTTCTTTTTACTCTTTGCCCTGATCGATTTGTTTGAGGCCCTCAACATAAAAACGTACCATACTCCTATTTATAAGGCCAGGGACTGATAGATGATCGAGTGGGATATGAAAAGGACTCACCCAATATAATTCCTATCATTGTAAATATCCCAAGTATTGGAAGTATCATTGTTAAATGCTGTCAAATACTAGGAATTTGGTGTTACTCCGTATTTACTAGTGGATTTAAATAATTACTAAAATAACACAATATACTTGATACTTGTGTTGATATCCAACATGTCTCTTAGTTTCTCTCATACATTAAGAGTTATTTCGTACTCCGTATATGGAATCTTGCATGCTCTTTCATATTCTTTTGACTAGGTATGTATTGTTTTATGGAATGGAAAGGGCACATTCAATTCTTCAGCTCAGACATACAAAAGGCCACTACTGCTGTATGTATGAGTAGCTAGTTTGACAAAATTTACTAGCATTGACCCAACCTTTGTTAGTTATATTATGTGCAACTAAGATGTCTTTCATTATACTAGAGACGAGATTATTTTTTATCTGTATTTCACTTTTAATGATGGTTCTCTCTTATTTACTTTATGCTTATTTAGCAAGTACACATGACAAATGGTTTTTTAACATTCCAATTTGCTTGAATTAGATTAATCAGGCCCTCTCTATATATAATATAATACTCCGTATGTGGTGGGATATGAAAAGAACTCCCCCGTACTTATCCCGATTCTCGATCTGCTAAGCATCTTTGTCCGTCCACTGTTGTGAACTAGATACTTTTCCCCAGGCATTTGGAGTGTAACTGTTTCCAATTTGTTGGACATTTATTTACTTGGATAAAGAATTAAAGATCTATCACCCATATTTGTACTGTAATAATTAATTTCCAATAACATGTCTCTTAGTTTCTCTCAAACAAGAATTAAACTTGCATGCTCTTTCATATTCTTATGGAATGGAAGGCCACATTCAATTCCTCAGTTCCAGACAATCAAAAGGCCACTACAATAATCTCCTAGCTTATTAATCTAGTGTGTATGTAGGTACGTGTTCCTCTCCAGTCTCGACTGTCCCAAATTAAAAATTTCTCATCTTGGGGGTGCATTTTGTGCCGTGACAAGCTATTATTCAATTCTACCAGCTCACTCACACAAATTTGAAAATTTAAGTAAAAATTGCATTACCGTTAAATGAAGATCAGAATACCTTACAAGCAAGTGCACACCAAAAACTACATCACTTGGGATATGGACAGCGTTGATGATGTTGGCCTTTATTAAAGACCTTACATACCACTTATTGTACTAATCTTAAATAATGGAAGAGAATAAAATACGTTGTTAATTAATGTCTAAATACTACGGAGTAGTTAGCACAATTGTTGTTTTAAAACATTCATCAAGGATATTACTTGAATCACGAGACAACAACTCTGTAGTTATTTTGTAAACAAAGAAATAATCTATTCCCTCTCTTCTTTTCAATTTTTTAATATTTATATTTTGACTTCAACTTGTTAAAACATTGACGATAAAAATTCACTACATTTGGGATCTTGTAAGATTTAACTTGAAATAAGGGCGATAATTGAGCCTCGGAGATGGATATGATCTAATCTGAGTGCCATCACTAGAGTTGGGTAGCAGACAAAGTAGAAGTAGCATTGCCACGTTCAATATTAATCTATATTTGACATGGTTTGCCCCTTATTTGCACACGTGCCCTGCGCACACACAAACACAAATCTTCATCCCAAAGAAGATAACAATCATCTCTGAAGCTCAGAGGTTATTCTTCACCAAAAGGAAGTCCCTCAGATTGAAGACTTTTCCATGACTTAGCAGTAGATAGGTTTATCATCTTATCAATAAATCACAAAATCGCAATGGTTTATGCCCACACAGGTGCCCTACTGATATGAGAAATTCAGGGGTTGCAGTGGAAACGTCCAATAGTTGTACAAATGCTATTTCATCAGCAATCAGTAAGAAGAGATCAGTAGAATTGCTCATTTGCTCTAAAATGGTTCAAACATTACACATACTTGAGTAGCTTCTCTTTACAAAAATTTGCAGATGCACAGCACGATCATAGCAGCAGAATCCAAGCTATGCTTTGGAATAAAGTGGGTTAATAAAAATTTTGTACACAAAAACCATCAGACACCATAGTTTGCCTCTATTCTTCACAGCAGTCGGAACTAAGAGTGACAAATATTTTCTAAGCTATGTTTTAACCACTCTATCCTTTTAAGACTCAAGCGATGGAGCTCTTCTAGATAGATAATGAAGTCACTTGAAGGTCTGCCAGAAGCCATATTAGTGAATCTCTCATAGCCTCGACTTACTGCTTCATGGACATGGTAGCTGATTCTTTCCTCACGACTCCCAAATGTATCCTCCACATAAGTAAAATACCAACGAAATATCCTAGCAAAATCTTCTCTAAACCTTTCATTGACTGAAGACCTCACATTCCTAGAGAAGAGAGTAACTGGTTTATATCGCGAATCAGAGTGATTAAGACCAAAATTAGTTGCAGGGTTCCTCTCTTCCTGATATAGATGGTGAGGTATAGTTTTCTCTGAAGTCTTTCGACTTTGATTGGTGGACGCTTTCTTACGTCCAAGTGATAAGATGAACTTGAATGTGCTGCATTTTCCCAAGCGAAAAGGCTCATCACATCTTGTGCCGTCTCCTCTCTTGTTGTTATAGCCAGGGTAGTCCTCAATTTTAAACGGAACACAGCTGATCAGTAAAAGTGAGTTCTGAGAAGCAAGTTTCTCGATATTCCAGAGACAAAACGGACCAGATGTTTTGTGGTTAACGTGAATTTCACCATTGGGTCGCAGCATATGACTAGCATTGACAAAAATCCATCTACAAGTCTCTTGTGCTTGCTGAAGACACCAAAATAACGCACATAAAAGCGAATAATTATTGCTAAGCTAAATACAATGAATAAACTTCCAAGAATTACCATTTTCTGTCTCATAGAAGCACAATTCAATTCATAAAACTCAATAGTTTAGTGTGGTTATACCATGACACAAAAGAGTTAATTACATGTAACGAAGGGCAACAGAAATTAGCAATATATAAACAAACAATGTGTTTCAAGTTCCATATTTTTCTTGACCATTGATGATTTTAGGACAATAGCATAGTGTCTTAAGCATGAAAGATTTTCACTAGATAAAACATCATGTTGTCAAGTAGACTGTAAGACCAACATGTAGAAGAAAAGGCATTAACAATATTATCTCAGCAGTTTGTATCCTAAGCTACCTCAAACCCATCCCCGTATCCACCCCTAACCAAAAAATAGGTACTGAGCTTACTTGATTAGATGCAGGCTTTGTTCTGTTCCATGGAAGCCAGCGTGAGGAAAGTTGAAGACAATGCGATCAAACTTCCTCATTTTGAGATCAGTTTGAAGCTTCATCTTGGTTGCATCAACCCCATGTATAAGAGATGCTCCTAACTTCTCTAGTGAATCCAAGTTTGATTTTGCTCTTTTGTACTTCTTCATCAAAGATTCTGTTTCAGGAGTACATACATTAAGTTTGAAGCCTATAAGTTGTTAAATCCAATTCCTTAGAGTGATAAAATTGAATATACTTGACTTAAGATGACTAAAAAAACAGACTCCTGGAAGAATCCACATCACTCAAAACATTCAGCAACTCAGTGATAGTGAGATCAACAACAAATCACCAAAACACTTTCAAATGTTACTAAACCAGTATACTTAGATTTTCAATAAAGCCACTAGTGCTAGCTAGTCTTTTAAGTCCTTAAAAGATTAGTAGATTGGTACTTACTTAACATAGTATAATTCAATCATGAATAACTTGCTAGGTGCTTCCACCAACACATAAATAAAACAAATTTTGAAAGCCAAAACAACTAATTAGAAACGATGAGTACATAGGTTAGGACATAATTCAAGGGTAACAGGTATTTGGACTCATTGATTATTGCAATCAAGTTTTTAAATCTCCTAAATTATAGTACTCCGTATATGTTACTCAAACTCTTCATTCCAAGCAAGTTTGGACTCATTGAGGACAAAGAAAAAGTAAAAAAATATGAGCATATGTCGCATACTGGACCATATAAATTCTAAATCAAAATCCAATAAATGCTCATAACCATTTGAGAAACAATCCATCCAAAATCCAATAATCTAGACACTATATTAGATGATCTTGACATAATACTCAAATTCAATGAATGAACTTCCTAGCTCTCAACATTTTCAGATTAAGTAGATGAATCCATAATCAAATCAGCTAATAAACAAAAATAAGAGTCAAGATTGACACAATATTAAAAAGAAGATGACTTTATACTAAAAAGGAGATAAACAAGGAGCATAATCCTCAAGGATAAATAAATGAAGGCAAACCCTAAAGAATATAGTGAGTGACAAATATATTATTTGATCAATCTAATTGATACACAACAATGTCAAAGCCTTAATCCCAAAACCAAAAAGACGGGTTCGGATTCATCGAACCCCACACAAAAATAATTAAATTTAGCAAGTGGAAAATGATGTATGGATGTTGACCCATTAAAAAACAAAAATCCAGCAAAATTTAAAGGGAATAAAAAAAAAAAAAAAAAAAAAAAGCACAAACAATTTTAGCAAGTTATTCTACAAATGTGTAGTATTCCGCAAAGTAAAGAAAGAGAAACCCTAGAAAGAGAGACCATAAGAGTCGAGTGAAGTAGCGAGAATGTTAGTAGCAGAACCAAATGAAAGTGCCAAAGATAATGCAAATGAGAAATCTCCTTCACCCAGAAGAAGTATTTCTTGTAAAGATGAATATTCATTATTCATCCATTTCTCTCTTTCTTCATCTCCTTCTCCCATCACTAACTAATCACACTACAACTTCAATTATGCTGCTCTTTACTGCTAACTCAATTCATTTATTTTATATATATTACGAGTATTGTTTTGTTTTTCTCTCTCTTAATTTTACTTTCTTTTTTTAAGCTTATTTTTTGTATTCCGTTTATTCTCTTGTTTTTTTTTAAAAAAAAAATGCTCAATTTTGATTGAGTTTATCCTCTTGTTTTTTAAAAGTGCTCAATTTTGATTGACTATGTAAAAATTTGACTAAAAATATGTTTAATTAGCAATAAGGGCCTGTTTACTTCAGCTTAATTTCAATTCAGTTCAGCTCCAATCAGTTTAGTTTAGTTCAGTTTAACTCAAAAAATGTGAACAAACCCTAAGTATAAATTATAATAATGGAATACTAATAATTTATTTATTGAAAATATTTCAACAAATAATCATGTATAAACCATAAAGCACTAAAATGAACATCTATGCGTTAATTTATACTCGTATCATTAATATAATCGCTAATTTTATTTTTAAAATTACCAAAGAACAATTTATACCATATCCAACATTTTTTAATATATAAATTGAAGTTGGATAACCTTTAATATCCCTTATTAAAACATAATGTACTTATTTTTTTGAATTTTATTATTTTAAAAAAAATTTGAACAATTTTTTCAAGTAATTGATCCTGCAGTAAAGAGCTGTACCCAATTAATTCCCATTTTTTCAAGTACCAGTTGAGGGCTACATGTGTAATTTTCTCACCAAACAATAAATGCAAATTGCAAACAGTAATTGGACAGCTCATCAAAAATATTAAATAAATGACCACGCTTTTTCAATATATTTATAAAAATGCCACCAGATTAACAAAAATTCGTTTATCTAGCAGATAAAACTTGTATTTGCCCTGTTGTAAATAGAATATGGCCTCACTTCTTCCATAACTATGAAACATTATAGCTCTTTGTTAAGAATATATCTTGAGATAATATATGAATAGATTCTATTGAGAATATAATACCAATCCAAATGTTTGAATAATAGGAGTAATAATAACGGAGAAGGTAAAATACATCGTTTGTTTTACATTACTCATTGAACTCCCTACACACAAGTCAAACATAAAAGGTTTTTACCATATGCTCCCTCATGCCTCGTTACTTTTGTTTGACTATTTTTTCTCTCATAAATAAATAAAAAGAATAAAAGTGCAATAATAATGAAAGGAGTATTTGTATACACTACATACTATAATTATACGAAGTATATATGACCAAAATTTTCATTTGTTTCTTGAAATTGCAATGATTTGAATTTCGCACCATTAGAGAAATACAATGTACAGTTTTATGCATTAAAAATGTCGACCGTATGTAATGTGACTTGATCCCATAATTTACAATCAACAATTCTATAAGCATAATGGCATAAACTTGCTCATTTATCCAACTTGAACCTTTAAACACACCTGTATACAGAGGATAGTCAAAGTTCATTCAAATTAGAAATCGAATCAATAAGACCACACCAAGCTAAACAAGACCTTCAGAAAAAAGACCAAGAGAACATGGTCCAATGTACGCAGTATACCAAAGCACATTCACCTACAACAGTCTGATCAAGTACAACTGTATAAGTGATCCCTGGTACAAGAAGCACCATGGTACCGGACTATTAGCAAGAGGCGGAGGGTGTGTTACTTGAAGCACACGCGTCACACAAGTATTATGAGTGCAATAGTCTTGCGCATTCCAGGTCAGCTGTATAATTTTGTAGAGTCAGTCCAACAAAAGCAAGCTTTTCTTATTTGCTTAATTACAATCTGGTATATTCACACATATCCGTATAATATTTGATCCAGCAAACAAATACTGTAATGCTTTGCATAAAGCTTTCCAAACAGATAACAAGCAAATTACAGGAATATGACTAAACGCTTTCTGCCTTTCTGTGACATAATTAATATTCTAATGAAGCAGAACATCTTAGAACATACCATTATTAATATTGTTATACAGAAGATCCTGAAGACAATCTAAACCGTCCGTTGTGTCGACCATGACATCAGAAATTCATCACAAACACATTACTAACACCTTTATAGTGAGCCCCTCCACAGTGGATCAAGAATGGGTCAAATTTCTCAAGGACTAATTAAACGAATTCAAAAAAACAACTGATTGCATATGAGGCTAACTTTATCTGCCTACCAGTTCCCTACTTTTGTCCATCTAAAAAGCAGCACTCTTGAGCCACTTACTTGTCCCCTCTTCTTAATATCAAATAACATTATAAATACTACAAAATAAAAAGTAGTTTACTTTGTTTCACTTTCCCCTGATCCACTAATACTTTAGCTTCTTCAACATAAACCATTCCAGATCTCCTTCATTTTTAGTCTCCATCTGAAAATTTTCTGCTCACAAAACAGCTAACACTAAAGGAAATTCATGGTTCCAAGACAAAAACCATTCTAATTTTTTTTTTATCTTGGAGCGTTGATATCGCCCTGGTATAAACAGCAGTTTCACCTCATGTCTAACCACTCTGAAACAACGCAAACTCTTCCACCTCCTCCCCAAAGACAACATAACACACCAACTCCAAGCCATTTTTCAATATCAAAGCAAGCTGTAAACCAAAAAACTCCCAGAATGAAAAGCTCACCAGCGCCTTTTGTTAGGCTGTTAAGTAATGACCCTTTACTCCTCCAGCCTCGGCGAACTCATCCATTAGTTTGGTGCAGTGCAATTATATGCCTTGTGTTCTGTCTCCTTGTAATTTTCCTTGGGATCACAACTCTGATCATCTACCTAGTCATCAGGCCAAAATATCCGTCGTTTGATGTTCCCAACGCAAATCTCAACACAATCTACTTCGACTCGCCTGAAAATTTCAATGGAGACTTCACCGTGCTAGCAAATTTCACCAACCCAAATAGGAAAATCAATGTTAAATTTGATTACCTGGATATAAAGCTTTACTTTGTTGACAGACTGATAGCAACTCGAGCGCTTGAGCCATTTAGTCAAAGACCAGGAGAAGCAAGGTTGGAGATGATTCACTTGATATCAAGCTTGGTTTATCTGCCACCAAATCCTGCAGTTGAGCTCCAAAGACAAGTGCAGAGCAACAGAGTCACATATAATATCAAGGGGACTTTCAGGGTCAGAGCAAAAGTGGGCATTGCTCGTTTCACATACTGGTTGCACACGAAGTGCCAATTAGAAATGACCAGTCCACCTCTCGGAGTTCTCGTAGCTAAAAATTGCAGCACTAAAAAAAGATGAATATGAAGAACATCAAGTATTCTACTTATTCTTCGTCCTTTCCATTTTTTGTTTAACTTAATTATTTTTATAGACAATATTACCTCTTAGTTGTGCTCAAATTGTCTTGGTGTACAGAAGCTAGTTTTAAAAAAATCCAGCTACATACATAAAATGATATAAATCACTAAAGAGTTGTATAATTTTTGTAATGGGATATTTCATATTGTCACTTCACCAACGAGAATCAACAAAATCAGCTTAGCATCTTCCTCTTGGTTTCAATTATTGCAGCAATTAATAAAAAAAATTATCACTAGGAGTTTATACATACAATTACTACAGGTCATCTTCCCATATATTACACAGCAAAGCACATCTAATAAAGGTAGCTGCTTTTCACACTTTCTCCCCCAATCAAAAAAGAAAATCTACAAAATTGTCAATTTCCAAACCATGAAGAGAAGAGACGCAAATAAGTGGAGCTGACATTGCTTGTCATGTAGTCAGATAGCAAAACAGAGAGAAATCTGCAATTTGCATTATCTCAATAGAGGAAAGCAGACACTTTCAAAGATACAATGGATGTGAGATCCAGTATTTAGAAGAGGGGAGAAAAAAAAGACCTAAGAGGTATGAGTTTGGAGTCCTACTATTTCTATTTTTTGAAAGCAGGGTTCCTACAGTTTCTATCATCACATAACTAGCTGACTGTCAGAAATCAAGATTGGTAGAGGTAGTAACTCCTCCAACCTATCATCCTTGTGACAAGGGATTGCTTCTTACTTGAGGTGGGGTGTTGTGTGGTTCGTGAACTGAATTAGAGAGGCAAGGCCCAGGCCCAGGCCCAGGCCAGCCCCCGTGTACCAGTAATACAAAATTAGCTGATAACAGTCAAGTTAGACCTTAAGTTAAATAAGGGAAATTCAAAATTCCATACTGAAGTGCATCAGCAGTCCTTTGAGCCTAATTAGCTAGGATGCTTTAACAACCATTAGTGGTTTTTTTTGTTGTATTCACAGCCCAAAAGAAAATTGTAATTACCAAGGGATAGACCAATCCAATGAATTGCAGACAGCTAGGTGGTGGAATACAAGAGATAGGGATTTTAGTACACAGATCCACTCTTCTTAGGAGATGTAAGCAAATTTCTCCATTCAGTGAGAAACAGAGCTTCTCATGTAGTTTTATATTATATGTTTTGGTTAGCCAAACAACTTTACACTTCACTGTTTCCGAGGATGTATTATCTTATAAGTCAACAAAATGACCACTTTAGCTGCCAAACAAAATATCATTACAGACAAAAAATAAACAAATCTCTTAAACTCTCCATCCTTGCAAAATGTTATCACCATGCACAAATTTCTCTACTCAACACTTAACAAAAAGCCTTTTAGCTTTATGGCCTAATGTGAGCATTAATCCCTATCATCAGGGTTGTCAATCTTGCAGAAAAGAAAAACTTCATAAACATTACAAACTAGTGATTTTAAGGCTCAGCAGCAGAATTAAGTTCAGAAGTTCATCTTCTGATGTACACCTTTCACATATTTGAACGCACCTGGCTTCCATCATAAATGAGAATCAAGAGAGCATATATAACAATTAACAATTCTAATTAAAGCATTTGGTCCCATTCAATATGGTTGTAGGATTATTCACATCAGCTTCAAAGGCTTATTTATTTAACACTGGCTATTTCTTTCAGCTGCCTTAGCTTTCCAAAGCTAAAAGTCATCCTGCTTAACAGCATATAAACTATAGAATTCTTTTTTTGAACTAACTCATTCACCCTAGAGAAGTTGTAACACCGCTATTTTCTAAAAGTACATCTACAGTGACTACAATCAACCAGGTCTGGCATATCAACATCAAAAAAGCGGCAACTTGACATGAAGAATAGCATCTAAATAAACCTTGTTTGCTGCAAGCAAGTAAATAGGAATTTGGGGATATCCAAGTTCCATAAGAAACTAATTCCAATAAAACATAAAAATCTGCTTCTACGAAGAGATAAACAAGTTTTGAATTATTTTTTTTAAAACATGTCTTACATCATTACCTTATAGCACACTTTATTATAAATAGTTATATACTTATATGTGTCAAACAGAATTTATGGAAATGAGACCCATGTTTCACCACATAAGTCCAAGTTTCATAAATAAACTGTTAGTGATGTTATCTTTGTTTATTACAAATTTAAAACACACGCAATAGTTCAGCCACGAACCTTATATGTTCAGGATCATTGAAGATATATTTCACAAGAGAGAAAATGACACACATTCCATTGTCACATCAGCTCAAAGGAAAAGGGTCCTTCTCTGTGCTATAACGACCGCCTAGACAAAACGGGACAATTTCAAAATCACTTGCTTAAGGAGATCTCTGACAAGAACATAAAAGGAATAAGTATTTGATAGAGAACTCCATAGAATGAGAACACACATGTGAAAAGATCCCAGGGATCATATGTTTCAAATTATGTTCAAGTCACTAGCATAGCAATCAAGAAATGACATCAAATAATTAAGCAAGCTAATGATTTCATCATAGTACTCAAATCTATTAAAATTTGGAGCAGCAGAATCTAGAAACAGTGAAACTGAAGACCTTACATTCCAAACTACAAAAACTGCACTGTCAATAGAAATCCAGGCATCAAGTCTGTACCAAACAATAACAGCAACTAAAAAATCATTCCAACAAGATCCATGATAGCCATGCTAGGCAACAGCATGCCCAAATAAAGTATGCAGTACAATTAATGTCAATAATTACTTAATTAGTCAACATACTAGCATAAGCTACGCATTACACAAGGTTTAAGAACCAATAGAAGCAATCGAGCTGAGAGTGCTCGAGGAAACCAAGGCATAAACAAATATCAAATCTCAAGTATCCAACAAAATTTCACTCTTTTATTCATTTCATTATAAATTCTCATATGGTAAGTAATAGCGATGAATAAAATTGTAAATACAATGTTTAGCTATCCGGGAAAAAGGGTTGAAAACTAAGTTCAGGATTGACAAGTGAAAAAAAAAATAATAATAATCATCTTTGTGCAGACTAATACTCCCTCTTCAGTCTACCTTCCCTCATTCACTTCAGTTGGTGTCTTAGCAATGATTGACAAAGCATGTAAACCTCCTTCCAATTCATCCTGCAACAACCCATAAATCATCCTATGCCTCTTAACCAAGCTCTTTCCTTCAAAGTCATTCGAAACTATCTTCAAATTGAAATGGGTTTCCCCATCACTCCCCTTTACTCCAGCATGTCCAGCATGCTGATAAGATATATCCTCAACATCCAACTCAACAGGCTTCAATTCTCTCTCCAATTTCTCCCTAATTCTTTCTCCTCTCCTCCCCAATCCAACGCCACCCGAACTCAAATTTGAATTGGACTCCTTTACTACAATTTCACTCCTACCCACATCAAGATCAGAACTCTCCACCCCAGAAGACCCATTAAATTCCAGTTTAGGTTCCAAATTATCAGCACCCAATTGGGAATCCAACTCAGAAACCTCATCTCCTTGTTCAATTTTCTCATCCTCCAACCCTAAAAGAAGAGCCTTCCGCTGCATCAACTTCAACATATTCAAAAACCCATTATTCCTAGAAGGGGTTAAGTTCTGATGAAGCCCCAAAAGGGTGACAAAATCAGGAGTAACCCTTAAAATTTCAGGAACAGGACGACCAGATAAACCCAAAACAAGCAAAGCAGCAAGGCCTTTAGTCATAACAGAATCAGAATCAGCTTCAAAATAAACAAGTTTAGAACCAGAATCAGAATCAGACTCTAAGAAAGCTCGAACCCAGACCTGAGAAACGCAGCCCTCAACCTTGTTTTCCTTGGTTTTGAACTTCTGTTGAAGAGGAGGAAGATTGTTGGCGTAGAACATGAGCTGCTGGTACTTGGCTCGTGGGTCTTGAGCTGCTTGAAAAAGCTTGACGATTTCCTGGAGTTTTGGGGGGAGTTCTTCAACTGGTTGAACAGAAGAAGAAGAAGAAGAAGATGAAGATGAAGGGGTGGAGGAGAGAGATTGGGGTTTAGTAGGAATTCGTTGGAAAGAGATGGATTTGAAGGAGGAAGGAAGGGATGAAGAAGACAAAGGGATTGAAATTAAGGGTTTAGAAGAAGAGAAGAAGAGATTGAATTGGGGAAGTTTAGTGGAAATTGATTGAATTGATGAAGAAATCGACATTTGATCCTCTACCCTGCAAGATGAGCAAACTTTTCTCAACGAATCGCATTTACAATCAATGCAAGTTTCATCCTTTTTCTCTTTTATTAACACAATCAAATCCAAAAACCCAAAACATAAAATTCAGCAAACACTGACACCTAAAAATGATCAATTACTATAATATAAACACAGAAATATACAGTACCAAAAAAATATGCTTCAAGGATGGCATGAAAATTTGAAGCAGATGTTGCCCTGGTTGAAGCAGATGTTGCGCGAATTTTGGCTCTGAGAGAAGAATTTGTGAGAAAAGTACTCGACTTTGTTGGTTTGTATGGGGTGCTTGGACTATCAGAAGAATGAGCAGTGGCGTATCCAGAAATTCCGAACTGGGGGTTCGAAATCTTAAAAAAAAAAAAACCGATGATCATATATTAATTAAATATTCAATACATAATTTTAAATTTTTTATTACAAATGGATGGATTACACAATTAAAAAAAAAAAAAAAAAAAAAAAAAAAGTAGAGTACTTTTGTGACTTCGCGGCACATGTCAAAAAGACTCTAAACTCATGGTAAGTTGGTAACAAAAGCTCTACAATCTACAATAATACACAAAATAAACAATTAATTATCAATTAAAATCCCAAGTCCCCAATAAACACAAATTTGACAATATAAACTTCTTCTAATTATCAATTAAAAGACCACGTAAAAATTTATAATTCTAACTTCTAAGTTTCTACAATTCAATTTGTCAAGTATTCCAAGTATTCAAGTATTTTGTATTCAACAATATATCAAAACCAATTAAAAAAATAAAACAAACAAATAAAGATTAAGAATTAAGAGGAGTAGAGGAATAAGACTATAAGAGGACTGACAATTCTCGAAGAACTCAGAACTGTCGTCCGTCAGAGATCGGTCGCCGGTCGATGTCTCGGTGACTGTCAGTCGATAGGTGCGGCGCCGCGGCGGCCAGTGGCTAGGGTGTGAAGGTTAGGGTTTTGGTTGAACGTTGAAGCCAAAAGGTTAGAGTTTGGGAATTTGGGGGAAATAAGAATGTCGATGTTTTTAATTTCTGAAATCTGAATGTAAGGTGTCAAAAAATACAAAAAAGAGGGAAGTGGGAGTCGAACCTAAGACCCTAAGAGGGGGCGCGCTGCCGATCATGCACTTCTTAACCAATGCACCAAACTTACACATTTCATTAATTACCTCACAAAGATTCCTTTTAACCCTTTTTTTTGGAAAAAAAAAAAACCCCTAAAACTTATAATTTTTTTTCAAAAAATCTGTGGGTTCAATGAACCCCCCCTGAGAATGAGCTAGATTATGCTTGCCAAGTTTATCAAACTCAGAAACCTATTGTACTTCGGTACTTCCTAAGTTCGTAGTTCATTATTTACCCCACGGCCCACCCATGGCATGTCACGCATCAAATTAAGATTGGTTTAGTGGGAAATATTACACCTTTTAGTCTTAAGGTTGGGAATTCAATCTCTATTAAAGACAATTTAAGGGCAGGGATAAAAAATTAAAAAAAATGACGTGTCACGCAAGCGTACTATACAAAGTATCTACTAGTCACTATGTCCCTATTTGTTTGTCTCATTGCATAGTTCGAGGGTCAAATTTTAAAATTTTAATTAAAAAAAGATAGGATTTCACTTTTCTCTTTTGAAAACTCTTCCATAAACCCCATCACTGATAATATCCTTAAAAATATCAAATTTTACGTTGTATAATCTTTGTACGTTTAAAATTGGAGTTATTTATGTTTTAAGACGTACTTTGAAAAATGAAAAATTTGGGCAAACAATTAGAGACCGAGGAATTTTGAATATTTACTTGCATTGAGAAGTACTCCGTAGATAGTTGCACACATAGAAATTGCAAATAAGTATGGTAAGTAGTTTTACATACAAGTTGCAAGTTAGGCTCCGTGGAGGTATAAATTAATAAAATTTGATGAATGAATAATAGAGGAAGAATAATGATGTATACAAGGTAAAAACCACCTCTGCTTCTCACACAAATTCAACCGGCAGCTACAAAAATTCGTAGGAGGCATATTAATATGTGAATTACATTACTTCAAACCCCAACATTGAATTGTGCATGTACCACAAGAGATGAGTAAAGAAAAGCAACATTTAACTGTAAACTTCCAACACGATACATACAATGTACGAGCAACATATATACTGTTAATTTCCAACACAATACATACATCTATGTAATCGGATTAGCAAAATTGAAACTTTTTATATAGTATACAAAATAAGAAGACATGGGTTTTTATGAATCAAGTACAATCCTAGTATTTGTAACCCTTTTCAAACAAGCTCTCACTAGCAGCACCAGCAGTGGAACTTCCACTGGCAACATACTTGCCTAGGGTGGCCTCAGAGTTGGCTTTGCACCTTGCCAAGAAGACCTCTTGTGCTTTAATCACATTTTCTTTCTTTCCACCCCATATCTTAAGCGTGCTTTTCTGCAGTGCTCGCCCAAACGAAAAGGATAATGTCCATGGCTTCAGTACCTCCAGCTTATTCATTGCATTCAGGTTCACTGTCGCCTCTTCCTCACTCTGTCCCCCTGACAAAAACACAATTCCTGGGACTGCTGGTGGGACTGTCCGCCGGAGTGCTGTTACAGTGTGCTCTGCGATTACTTCTGCAGCAACCTGACCATATGACATTGAAACAGAAGCATCAGTCTTGTTAGGTTACTGTTGATCCTAGTTAGTTTAATAGCTGGTTATTATAAAAGGGAACAAGATAATTATGTATTGAGCAACTAGGAAAAACTTAGGTAAAGTGACCAAAACAAAGCTGGAGAGCTAAAGAAGATGTTGATTCACCTTGGGGCTATCTGAACCCGGGGTGACCATGTTGGGCTTGAGAAGGGTGCCTTCAAGGAGTACATGGTGATCATTGAGAGCCTTATAGACTGCAGCTAGCACAGTCTCAGTCACAGCAGCACACTTCTTTATGTCATGGCTCCCATCTGTTAGTATCTCAGGCTCAACAATAGGGACAAGCCCGTTCTCCTGGCATATGATAGCATAGCGGGCCAAACCCTGGGCATTCTGCTGAATTGCAAGCTCAGAGGGCTCTGTAGACCCAATCTTGAGCACAGCTCGCCACTTGGCAAACCTGGCACCAGCCTTGTAGTACTCCTGGCAACGGGCACCAAGGGAGTCAAAGCCTTGAGTTGTTGTCTCTCCATTGGTTCCTGCCAACTCAATGACTCCCTTGTCAACCTTGATCCCAGGAACTACACCATTTTCCTGGAGAACCTCAACGAAGGGCTTCCCTTCAGAGGTCTTCTGATAAGCGTCTCCTCAAAGAGGATGACCCCAGAGAGGAAAGTAAGAGCTCCAGGAGAAGTAAATAAGAGCTCCCGGAGAGTTTGGCGGTTGGACTCAATGTTCTCGACATTGATGCTCGCAAACCTTTTCCCAATAGTCCCTGTGCTTTCATCTGCTGCTAGGATCCCCTTCCCAGGAGTGGCAATGTACTTGGCAGTCTTGATCAGCTCATCTAGAAAACAAAAAGGGGGAAAAGTTGTTCAAAGTTTTACATTATGTTGAGTAAATATTATCATATTGGATGTACTGGAGAGAAGCAAGTACCTGCATACTTTCCTACGAACGCAGACATGTTCAAAAGTTGAAGGAAGTAGTGAATAAAAACTGCCACGGGAAAAAAATTGCAATAACAGATTTACCCAATATGGCTATATATAGAATCAGCTTAATAACTTGAGGGAATATACCAATAAGATTTCTCTACTCGCGCCATGTCTTGACACATGCACGTCGTTTTATCCAACGCAAGTCTATCATACATGGATAAAGGAATGAGTGATCATTTCCTCAGCCAAGTGGACCAGCTTTGTGCTCTTCTTATGTGTGGAACGGCTTCTACTTCTTATCCTCATTGTTATTTTGTGAGCAACTTCCACAAAGGAGGGAATTAAGCACAAAGCCAATGTTTGTATTCTTCTGATAAAACAAAATTTTCAGTACCTACTGATATCCATCACAAGTTCACAACCCACATTCTCACAAATATCAAGATCCTCCATGGCTTTGATGGAAAGCAAAGGAAGCTCTTTTTTTCAGAGCACCCAAGCATCGTTGCAATACCACAATGATAAATTAATAATCTGACCTTACGTGCGTCAGGATTAAAAAGTAAAGGGAAGGGTTGGGGAGCGAAGATAATACCTCAAAACCAATAAGCACTGAAAAAATCACAGCAAAAAATTTAGACAAAAAGCAAAGAGAATTTGATACAGATGTTTAATAACCATTCGTCAATCAATGACAGACACCTCAAGGGGTGTCGAAATGAGTTTCTAATAAAATTAAAGTTGGCTATGACAAAATTTACAACACGATATATGCCATTGTTAAGATGCGCACTTTGCGCTCATATACCATCATTGCTATCTTCTAGGGCCTCATTGCTCCCTTCAGCTACATATCTGATCACAACATGGTGCTGAATGCATTGCTCGTAACAAAATTGAGGTGTATAAGTAAAAAAAAAAAAAAAAAAAAAAGGGGTTTTGAAGTATAATGGAGGCAATACATTAGCTAGGTTGAACCTCCCAGGCCAAACTGATCAGCAGGCTACCAGGCACTCTTGATTATTATTTGCAATATTCAGTTCAGCTTGTGATTATTGAGATCCACAATGAATAATGCTTCCCTCCCCTCATTCATTCATCATCTGTGCCAAAATACCTGTCTCCAAACTCGCCCATGCCTGGAATGACACGGAAATCTTTATTTAAGCCTGTTTCTATTTCAGAGGTCACAATCTTTATTCTTGGGAAGCTTTTACAGACCATATGCACTCCTTGGGGTGCCTGGTTAAGAAAATAGATATTGATTTAGATCTTAAGAATAGCAAAGCAGTCCTGCTAAAGAAGAGCTCTGTATGCTGATTGGAGCAACAAGAAGCAATAATAACATTACTCACAGATATGAGATTGAGAAAAATTATGTTTCCTTCAGGTACACCCTTCTTTATGAGTAAAGATATGGCTTGAACAGCAGAATTACCTACGGTAACACCCAAGAAAACAGTACCCTGTAAAAGACTCGTCCAGTAAAATTTGGCATGATAAAAATGAAACATTTCAAAAACAATGAAATAATGACTGAGAATTTTCACAGTCCACCTCGAATTATTGATCCAGCTTGTAGAAAACACGAACTTCAAGAGGGTAAAATATGAATATAATTTTAGGTTTTGCACCCATTAATGACACATTGATACCAACCCTTAATCCAGAACAAAAACAGTGGGGACTCTGGGACTTTCTTAACCAATCTTTCAAACAAGAAAAAAAGGTTCCTCCAAGGATTAACCCCAAATACAAGGGAAAGTGGGAAACAATGTTCTAAACAGGTCAATGAATCAATCACTATTGACTTATCTCAAAGTAAGATTCACTAGGACTTTTAAGAAGTAGCCTCATGAAGGTATGGCAAGGACAATCCATGGATAATACTACCTCCGTTTTTTTTTAGTTGACGCGTTTTAACTTTAGCACTATTCATACACACTTCCCTTTGACCATGTTTTGTAAATTATACGTAATGAAAAATAAAGTTATGTGGGATCTTATTAAATTCGTCACGGTATATATTTTCAAAGTATCAACTTCTTATAATTTTTGCTTATCGGTAATTAAAGATATTAACGATTGAATTTGTGCATTGGCAAACGTGACTAAAGAAACGTGTCAACTAAAAAGAAACGGAGGAAATATTATATTTAAAAAGTAATAGATAAATAAGATAGTTTTTTATATATAAAAATATCAGACATCTACTTTAGCATAGAGCAAGTGGGGAAGCTTCCTAAACTATACCACTTATACTCCTTGCAGTAAATCATGAAGAGAAGAAAACCTGTTCCTAGGATTGGATCCAAGAGCAATACATGTCGATCCGCAATATCTTGTGGTAGTTTTTCATATATCAGCTGCTAAAATAAATGTGACTGAGATTAGTAGAAAAATAGAGTACAATAAATAAATTACAATAATCAAGCACTTCTAACACAAAACGATGAAACAAAAGAATCCAAGCTAGAGATTCATACTTGTTGCCCATTGTCACCTTCTCTATGTATAAGAATTTTTCCAATTTTGATTCCTTTGCAGCATGCACGTAAAGCATTCTCCATACTTTCACCACTGGCAAATTTCAAAAAATTTCATGAGATACATACTTACTGAAGCAGACCAATGATAAGCAAGTTTCTTTATGGAAAAAAGGAAGAAGTTCAACAAGAAAATTATGCTATAACCTTAAAGTAATAGAGACCAAACATATCTACTATGAAAGATCAGTCACCAAACTTCACAAAACAGATAGTTTAATTTAATCTATAGATATACTTCAAAGCTTGTATTTAAGAATCAACGATTCAAAGAAACACGAATGTTACTACTTCCTCCATTTCTTTTTAGTTGCTACACTTTCCTATTTTGGAAATTGTTAATTAGTTAAAACGCTTTCCATTTTTTACATTTCTTTCTCTCTATCTCTCTCATACCCACATGGGTCCCTTTTATTTTTCTCTCTATCTCTCACCTCTTAAAAAATTGTCTAGGAGACCGTAAAAATAAAAGTGTAGCAACTAAAAAAAAACGGAGGAAGTATCATTATTTGCTGACAAGCAAGCAAGATATACAATCATCTTATTTAGCTGATCTCTTTATAAGAAACTGAAAAATAAATCCAATGAAAGTCAGAAATAACGGAATATATCCATAGGTTTTGACGAACCTTCTAATAATGGACACCCCACATAATCTCTTGCAGAAATCTACACCAGTATATACAGAGCCTGCAAGTAAAAACAACGAACAGAATGAACTAAACACTGGCAACTCACAACCTTGGTCTGATGTCTCAGGATTGGAAACTTTGGAAAAAGAAAGTAGATTTAAGTGCTAAAATTATCACAGCCCTAAAGCCAAATTAAAGGACTATACTCCTGTTCAAAATACATGGGAATTTCTAGAGAATAACATGTTGCACATCCACCTAGACAGTTAGAACTTTATTGAACTCCCTGTTCACCTGCTTTCAGCTTAGACTTTCTTAGGTGTTCCATACTGCTGTGCACTGAATTTACAGACTGCATCAGATATTAGAACAGAACAACTTACATGGATCTTTTTTAATAAAATATGTATCATATCAACCCATCCAAGGACATCACCTATATTAAGCAGGATAATTCTTAAGATTTGGTATAATGAGGCAATGAGCTTCTAACATATGGACTTTAGCTTCCTCATCATTTCCAACAATTTTCAAAGCAATTATCTAGACTTGCAGATGAAATTCATCGTGGTCATACATTTCAAAAACAGGGTATCCAGAGATGAATACAGTAACTAATTAAAACTGACATTGAATGTGATTCAGTGGTGAAAACCATACCAAATCACTGGTAAGGAGCTTACCAGTAGGAGTGATAACCTGCTTTTCTGTGAATGGAAGATGTCCTAGTCCATGCTCAACAACCTAAACAAAATGTAGATTATAAGAGCACAGCAAAAAAAATTCATTGTATGTAAATAATAAGAGGGAAATGAAATTTCCCACATGAATCAGGAAACAATATTGTCCGTTGTCCAAGCAACAAACCAATGCTCAACCAGTTGTAAGAAACAAAAGACAACTGAGGAACCATGACGTGCTGCCATGCTCAAAAGACAATATCAAGAGCCTTTATTCGTCAGCCTTAACATTTATAATTATCATTTCCATATTATACTCTTATACATATTTCTTTCCATCCTTTTCTCATTCATTCTATCAAAATGCTATAAACGAATATGTCACCATCATCTAATAAGCAGAAGATGGTAATTCAGAAAGCAAGTCAGTATAGTCATGTGAACTGCAAAAATACGTCAGTGGTTGTTTGTTTGACATATAAGCATATGGCAAGTTGACTTAATTAGGAAGCAAATTTTCGTGCATTTGCTTGGTTGGCAATAACCTAGGAAATTCTACTTACCCACAAATTTGAGGAATTTCCTATTGGGAAGAAGAATTTTATATCGACGAACAAATCTTCACATATCATATATATAAACAAACTATTCAAACATCTCTTTGAAACAAATATGACAGTCAATGTTTTAGTCAAGAAGCAGTACTTACCAAGCGAATCAGCCGATCAGCATAAAAAACAAAATCATGTTTGGTAGTCTGTGCATCACGAATAAGTGTATGCATGCCACGTATCTACAAAAGGAAAATAAAAGTGCGTTAATTTTCCCTAATATAAAAAATGTACAAATTATTACTCATTATAATAAATAGCAATTACCTGGAAGGTTGTCTGGATAACATATAAGTTAGGATAGATTTTGCAGAGATCGTGCTGACCAAGTTTTGTTCGAATATGTTGGACAATAAGGTCAACAGCAACATGGTTGTCGCCTCCACGGGGAATTATAATATCAGCATACTTCTTTGTCGGAAGTATGAAATCATCAAAAGCAGGCTTCACAAATTTTGAGTACTGCAGCATTGTCCAGAAGAAAGTTTGTCAATAACCAATTTATCACCATGATACTATGCTAGTAATAATGCCGTGAAATTTAAAATACTGCAGCATTATTCAGAAAAATTGGTTAATAACCAATTATCACCATGATACTCTGCTAACAATTATGTCAAGAACAGCCAGCCCCCCCCCCCCCCCCCCCCCCCGCCCCTCTCCCTCCCTTATTGGCTCTTGGAGAGCTAAGAAGAATGTTCCATAGATTTTGGTTAAAAGCTAAGAAGCAAGTTCCATAAAACTTGGTTAAATAAAAGCGCCAGCCCACGCAAAGTTCTTCTCTAATCCCAAATATTAATGATGCTAGTCCTAGTATCCAAACAGCTATGAAGGAAGGGTAAATTCAAGGGCATACAAGACAAAAGATGCCTATATAGATATTAGAATAAATTGCATGGTCTAACTTCATTAGTTTACCAATTTACAGAGATCATGAATGAAAAAGATACTCCTCCCTCCTTAAAAATCTCACCTCATCCTCGAATGAAGACTTGGTGTTACTCAACATAATAGAGTCTGAAACTCAGAAATTAGACCTTGTATATCCGGTGCAGAGAAGTACATTCACAGAAATTAATAGATGATGCTCACATAAATACATGGTCAATAACTAACCTGGTCCAATACCGTTGCAATATCTCTAGCCTTCTCAGCAGTATCACGCCTAATTCTTCTTGCCAATCGTACATCAGCATCTGCACTGGAAACCAGCATTATGAGAACAAACAGTAAAAAGGTCTAATTCTGATATAAGTAGGATGAGTACTACAGAGTAAATCTATCAGGAAAAGAAAATTGAGCTTTAGTTTAAACCTATAAAAATTCCAAGCATTGACCCTATAAAATTAAACTTCAAAGACACATAACTAAGAGAATAACAGAAAACAAAATTGCATTTTGACTTTTTTAGCAAACATATATCAATAAGATAAAATTTTCCAACAGAGGCTAATCCAGAATTGTAAAAGGGATAAACATAGAGCATAGATTTATGATGTGTAGACCCAAGGATGTCATGTAAAACAATCTTGTGTCAGTTATCAATTCTCATATGACACGAATCTCTACAGAGAAAGAGGAAAATAGTAAGATAAGTAAAATGAAAGAGGATGGACCTGTATCAACAAAAATTTTCATATTCATTAGCCCACGAACACGAGGATCGTGAAAGATAAGTATCCCTTCCAATATAATTACATCTGATGGGTTGACCTGCCAAGATTTTAATATCAATATGTTATGCGGCGCAAATAATTCACTCTGGCGCAAATAATTCTCTCTCATTCAAGCAGCTACAATTATTTTAATATCAATATGTTATGCGGTGCAAATAATTCACTCTCTCATTCAAGCAGCTACAATTATAAAATAACAAAGAGGCCAAAAAATAAGCTGAAGGGCATAACAATAATTTCTTGTTCTCCTAAGTAAATAGGAAAATAGACAGATTTAACTGTGATCATAGCTTACCCTTCGAGCTGGAAATACATTGTTTTTGTAACTCTTAAAATCGTAATTTGGAATATCCACTGCTTTCCCACGCCTTAGATTATCCATGATACAAAGCAACTCTTCAGTGTCAAATGCATCTGTTGAAAGAGGGAGGATACTTCATTGTTAGCATCTTTCAGCATATAGACAAACTTTTATATCCCCAGACAGCAAATAACAAATTAAAAATTAAAAGGGGCCCTAAGATCCGAGTATTAATGGCTAATTTAAACTGGAGTTCACCGGTACAGTAGCATAAGGTGAAGCATGGGTGAATTACTATCGAAGGCTAACTTTTAAGAGGAGTTATAATAAATGACTCATGCAAAACTGCAAATAAATTACCAGTCAACCATCAGTGTCTCGATCTGGTTAGGGAATTTAGCTAATACTACCTCCATTTCCAAGAATTCTCAATATTTACTGTTTGCACACAAATTAAGTCAATAGGAGAGAGACAGTGTTTATGTGGTGAGTGGGTGTAAGAAAAAGGTGGAAAAAGTAAGAGAAAAAAGAGAGAGTGAAATTAAAAACAAGGGTGGGTGTAATAAAAAGGTAGAAGTGAGCTTTCACAAAAATAAAATAAAAAGGTAGAAGTGAAGTAGTTAAATGGAATAAAGTGCAAATGTTAAGAACTTTCTCAAACGGAAAGTGTTAAGAACTTCCAAAACGGAGGGTAGTATGATATATCATGAGGAAAAAGCTTAAGTGGAAGTGTGGAACAAATGAGCATACAATTAAGTACCAAACATGCATCCAACCGACATGTTACTCTTTCTTATAAATAAACACTCTGGCCTTTGTGGGACAAGATGGTTATCCTCATCCTAGAAGTAATCTAAGTAAACTCACCAGGATGGTCAAAGTTGCATTCATGAACTCGTAAAAGCTCCTCCTCCGTCAGATTATGATAAAATGAATCCTGTCAAATCATTTGACGCAATTGATGGATTAATGACCAAGGGTTGAAATTAAGCATTAGAAAATTCTTGTATGATAGCAAAACACAATCTGTGTGTAGACTCCAAGCTGGTGCTTTGGTGAAAAGTAGAGCCAAAAGTCTAATAATCCAAACATATACAGTACTTTACCAGCAATGAAACCAATGGACTCATGGCTACAGGCCTACGATTTTAAAGTATTTTCATTGACAAGGAGTAATTTATAAATTATGAAAAATCCCACTCATGAGTTATTTATGGTAAATCAAGTAATTCATTACAAATTCCATAGGGAACTTGTAGACACCTCCAGCTCAAAGCAGATTCATACAACGAATTATATTAGACCAATAATGATTTATTATGCCTCCTTTCACTAAAATTTTGGAAGATTGATTCGTTGACCCTAATTAAAATACTACAAACAATAGAGAGTAGTAGAAAATTTTAGAAGAATAGTGAGGAGATCAGGAATTACGAGGAAACTAAGTTCAAACAAAATATAATAACCAGTTATACAATTAAACCAATTAAGGAACCTACACAACCCCCATCAAATCCCCCCTCTCCACAAAAGAAAGAGAAAATAGACCTTGCTCTTAACTTTTATGTTTTCGTTTGCCTATACTTACGAATTGTCGTTACTACTTGACAAGATTTTTACCTGATTAACAACAACCACACGCTGGTCATGAAGCTGCTGAATAATCATATCACAAACAGTAGTCTTTCCTGATGCTGCACCTCCTGCAACTCCTGCTCAGGGAAATGTCTGATTAACCAACAAAATCAACCGAAAGGAAACATGTGAAGAAAATAGTGAAAGAAAGCAAGTGACCAAGCATGAAAATTCAGGCAACTAATGCTTCTATTTATCTCTAGAAGAAATAGAAATAAGCAAACACAAGAAAACCAAAGGTAGTAAGTGACATACTACACGAACAAAACATTAAAAGATTTCGGTGAAAGGATAATGTGTGACATATACACCAACCCCTATGCTAGCTTCACTCAACTACATGCAAGAGCATTCCAGGACTTTATGGAAAAGGCAGAAGTCAGAAGAGTTAACAAATGAAAGATCTGTACATACCAATGACAAAAGGTTCATTGTAAACATTTTCAGTAGATGTAGTTGGTTGTTCAATAACAGCTTTCCTGGATTCTATGCCATCCACGTGAAATCCAGAAAAATGGGCTCCTGATGAAGCCTCTATCATATCTACGACTGACTGGGAACCCATTCAACAAAGCTGCACAAACAAGGCATGAGGACATGGAAGGAGATTAAAACTGAACAATACTGCAAGCAAGTAATGTGGTGCTCCCACTAAAAGCAAGGACTAAGAATCATATAAAACTTTAGAAGTATCTACACATGCAACACTTTGAAACTGTAGTGATTCCAGTAATTCACCACAGCATGCATTAAAAGTTCAACAATCATAAGTGTTAGCTCAACAGAACACTATAAGAAATTAAGAAGCATGCACCAATGTATTATCCATGAATCAAGACACACATCTAACCTAACATTTGGGGAAAATCGACAAAACTTTCTAAAATTCTCTTCCTGTATTAGTTATCCTGAAAAATCAGGCTGAAGGAAGCATATCAGGACATGACTTTTCCTATTACTTAATATCTTCTACGTGAATTATTGACTACTAGAGTTATCAGAGAAGAGCGACTAGACCAATTTGTTGTAAACAATTGGAAAGGGGAGTTGTACTTATACTTATGATAATGAATTTTCATCTAAGCTTGTTACGAAAATCCTATACTAATGCCCGTGGTTTGGCTTTTTTTTTATTTTTTTTGGTTGAATCTTCATTAATTTCCATTACCGCTTAAGGAGGTGGAATTGGAAATACATAATGATAAACACATGTTTGGGTATGGGATGCCATTACCCTGGGCATTAGAATGAAACTCTCATTTGCAAAATTACATTCAAATACATTCTCACTACAGCTAGTCCGTTATTATTACTGTCTACCAAACAGATCATAAGCATACCAATATTGACCAGTAAGCCAATACCTTAATGGTGTTTACTTTTCCGACATCGGGCACCTGTACACAGCTTCTAATCGAGCAATATATATACATGGCATTACAGAAGCCAAGAAGCGGAATCAAAGTCGTGGTGCATTTATCCCTACTGAGTTCTGCCCCATGACTAAACTAAACTTTAACTACAATTAAAAGAATGTCAATGCCTCCAAGTCAAATAATTAAATAAAAGGGTGCTTTGTTCAGGAATAAATTCCATGTTCCTTAGATTTGGTCTTCCCAACTTATTTTATTCAACATTCAAACAAGTATACAAGCTATATATCAATGTCATTAAAACCTTAATAATTCAAAATAATTATATCAACATAAATAAATATCATTCTCTTTAGGCTTTAGCTCATAGTCCCATAAACTTACCACTAGTAATAAGAAATTTAATCTTTAAAACAAAAAAAAAAAAAAAAAAAAAAAAAAAAAAAAACTCAAATTCCTTTAAAATCAAAACATTAAATCTAAATTACCCACATTGATCTGACGCAAGCTGCTCATACATCAATTCAAACAATGGAATTATAGAAAACGACAAACAAAAATCCAATCTTTCTTAAAAAAGAAAATCCAACTTATTTATCACGGATCAAATCTGAAACCAAGATACAATTATATTAATAATCTTTTTACTAGGTCAATTTTATTCAAAAAACAGGAATGCAGCACAAAAATTCGAGACCAAATAAATTAAATTATTAATTTGGGAAAAAAAAATAACTAAAGCAAGAAAAAAGGGAAATTAAAAAACAATTAGAAATGAATATACCTTTGATTCGATCTGATACTTTTGCAGAAATTGAAGAAATTAATGGGAATGAAAAAGAAAGAGTATTTATAATTAAAATTGAATGAGATGAAAAAATAATCAAGAGTTACGTTGTTAAGGAGAAGAGAAGATTGATGATATTTATAGTGGGCGCACCGATGAGAGAGAAACACCAATTACTTGATGTTTATTTTTATTTTTATTTTTATTTTTTTGGACAATTATTTTTATTTTTTTTTATTAATTAATAGGGCTTATTCTTTCCTTTATTTACCACCGACGTCTCCTCATTTTCATGTTTTTTATGCTCTCTATTAATAATTCATACTTAGATCTTTTATTTTTGAGGAAATGTAGATCTTTTATTAAACAAATCTTTCCTTGTCCCAAAAAGAACAAATCTTTCATCTTTGTATCACATTTTTGTACACTATATGATTTATAAAATAAATGATATAATATTAAATTATATACCGAGCAAAGCTTGGTTTAGTAGTAGTAATGTTTTCATTTCCTAAATTTGAGGTTATAGAATCAAACCCTATTAGAGGCACTTTGGGGTGAAGATTACCTTGTCCTTCTTCCCACTCCCAAAGTGCCTACCTGAAATAAACAAAGCGTTGAATTAAAAAAAAATTCTTTTGTAGTTTTAAACCAGGTGCATAAATTAAGAGCTTGTTCTCATTGACTGAAATGAGCTAAGCTGAGCTGAACTGAACTGAACTTATTAGAGCTGAACTGAATATTTTATGAGAAAAAGAAATTAGGAATTGAACTAAACTTATTAAAACTGAACTGAATATTTTATGAAAGAAGGAAATTAGGAACTGAAGTGAACTGAATTTATTAGAGCTGAACTGAATTGAACTGAACTGAAAATAATCTGATGAGAACATGGCTTAAGATGTATAAGATTGGATACTCTGTATTGGTGGAATACACCATACAATAGAACTTTGATATTGATGGTAGAGTTTGGAATTTTGGATTAATAATAGAAATTCAATTAATTTGCTTTAAAAAAATATTTAAGAAATAAATAATGTAGAAAATGAGAAGATGATTGATAGTGATGGTGTACTAATCAGTAGGTTAGAATAGATTGGAAGGTTGCGATAAGTAAAAATAAAAGTGAGTGATGTTGGTGGCGGGCGAATTGTACAACAACTTGATCGGAGCTCCACGTAGATACTAGATCATGATAATGGCCCACTTCTATGAATAATTAATTTTCTCAGCTTCTTCTTCTTCAGTGTACCAACTTTTTAATTTATGATAATCCCTCTAAAATTAATGCAATTATCATTTCCTTTTCGTTTTTCCCATACATTGATGTTTGGAGAAGATGAATTTTTACAATGAATGATTTCATGATTCGTATATGATTGACCTCTAGTCTCTATAAGTATAGCTTACTTTCAAAAATGGTGCTAAGAGAATACATAGTGCAAAACCTAATGATGAACATAATTGGATTATATATGAGTAATGACCTTTTTTAATACCTTAAAAATTTACAAGTCACCTTTTAATCTACAATGAATTATTATAATATTATGTTGGGTCTTTTTAGCACTCAAAAAATTTATGAGTGAAGTATTTTAAAATCACAATAATTTAAGGGTCTGTTCTCTTCACCTTAATTTCAGTTCAGTTCAGTTTCTAATTTCCTTCTCTTATAAAATATTCAGTTTAGTTCAGTTCCAATCAGTTCAGTTCAATTCAGCTCAGTTCAGTAAATCAGAACAAACCCTAACTTTTTTTTTTGTAATGAATCATTAATGCCTTAAACAATTAAAAAAAAAAATGTTACACATAGCCTTAAGGGGTTCATGTAAAAAGTTAAAAATGGAAAAATCAAATGAAAATATAGCATTACAGTGGTTTGTGCGTAATTTTATCATGCATTCCTAAACAACATTTGAAAAGATATTAAATACTTATTTGTAGCCCTAAGAGCTACATATAACATTACCTTTATTATAATTTTTGATAGAAACAAACATAAAGGGATACTCCATGTAATTGATGACACCAATATTCTATTTAATCAACCACATAATGAACAATAAGAAGTTATTAAGAACATACTCTAGTGGAGCAAACAAAAGAAGATATTGGGGGTGTTTGGCAATTGACTTTTTGCCTAGCTTTTGGCTTTTTAGTTTGGTCAAACAGCCAAAGAATATGTTTGGTAGTTGGCTTTGTTGTTGGCTTTTAAGCTATTTTTTCCGCCAAAAGTTAATAAGAGTAGCTTTTTCTATTGACTTTTGGCTTGTTGGCTCACTTTATCACTAATAAACAGCTAACAATCATTAATAATTTTACCAAACACTTTTGTAAACAGCCGGTTTAAAAAATAACATAAAAAGCCAACCCATACAGCTAATACTTCCAGCTAATCAAACAACCCAAGCAAACAAGCCAATAGCCAACTGTCGATTGCCAAACAACCCCATTGTCAAAAAGCAAAAGAAGATGGGTGAAGGTTGGATTGACATATCTGAGCGCACATTAGGCATTAGGTTGGGCTGAAGCAAATGACCTGAATCCTGATGGATCAGGGCCTAAAGTTGGATCAGGCCATTAGTCGGTCCATTGCTCCTTTATAATCAAAACTTGATACATTACTTATAAATTGTAATCAATCTCTAACGCCAGATCATTATCTTCTAATGAACCAAATGGACCAGAAATTCGACCTTTTTGAAAGTGGTCACTTATTCACCAAATTTTGCATGTTATCTCAATCACTGTGCCAGTTTGATAAATAATACTCCCTTCGTCCCTTTTTCATATTTCTATTTGTAAAATTACACGAAAATTAAGGAACTTGGAATAAAACAAAGTACAATGGAAATTACAATACATTAATTGATGTCTTTGAGTAAAACAAACATAGAATAATATTTAATGTTGCACATGTCATCAATCTTTTGAAAAGAAAAAGGACCAATAACATTTTTTGGTGGAAAAAAAGGACCAATCATATTCATCTAAATTGATACACATGGATTCTGAAAATAAGAGTGAGAAAATAGAGAAAGCATTAATTACAAAACAGAAAAATAGGGATAATTTGGAATATTTGATAAAAATTTACTTACTAAAAAAGAAAAGTAGGAATGTAATTTTGAAATACCCAAAAAGAAAAGGAGGAATGTAAAAAAGGGACAGAGGGAGTACCAATGTGTTATGTGTAAATTTGTAATATTATCAACTCCATACACAAACTTTTAATTTGAAATATTAAGTATGGATTACGTAGCATCCAAGCACTACACCAAAATCGTGCTTGAGAAATTCTATTCAAATGACAATTTTATCCTACAGTTAGTATGATTTACATCCCATTCAATGTCCTTTGTCATCTCACATGCTCAGTTAACAAAACAAGTACACCCTCCGTCCCTCATATAATAGAGAGAATTAGGCATATAATTAAAGGACGGAGGGAGGACAATTTATCATCTCATCTAGCAAACAATTTATACAAATACTTAATAATCAAGTAATCTAAACATATAATGTAGCAAACTTTTCATATCAGTTAATGCAACTAGCTCTTGTGTCAGCATACAAGAAAATGTATTATGTATAAACTTTTTATTTTGGTTTTTAATACCCTCCCAACAGTCCAACACCATGATTTTTTTTTTTGTTAAACTCTCATATTAGCTTAATAGTGATTTTAGAGTAGTTGCTTTGGAAAATCCATATTTACAAAAGGTTCCCCATATGAAAACTTTGGGGACTTATAGTATGTCAAGAATATAATACTACATCCTATTCACGATATCAAGTCACAAGTTGTGACTATATTTGCACATAACCTTGACAATTTCTTCTTATTGGATCTTTCTGTTTAGTCCATGGCTTTATGTAACTCTTTACGGTTATGGTTTATCAACAAGTCAACAACAACATTGTCTTCTTCCTTCTGTTGACTAAATTTAAGCTAGGTTGTGTTACTTCTGTACCTTTTGAAAGTTCGATCCAAGACAATATGAGTTTGGTTTAAGCAAACAATTTCTTTCAAACATGATGATGATTTTAAGCTTTTGTTATTGTGTTTGATCTAATTTGTTGGTATGTAAAAGATGATTTAGCTTGTTTATATACTGTTCAACTTTTTTATTAGTAATAATAATTGATTAAGCCTATGCCAAAAAAAAAAAAAAAGACATGACATAACAAAGCACTAAAGAAATATTTGAGGGAAAAAAATTTTCTACCTATAATCTATATATATGGAAATTAAAGAAATAATGTGACATTTAGAGGAGGGGTCAATTTTGATAAATTGGTCGGATAAATGGCGCAAACTATGGCAATATATTGGGCATTCCTAAGTGCAATTGCAAGTAGAAACTTTGCAGGCATCCTAGATAAAAGAATCCCACCAACTCAACAAAGAAAGTGTAGTAAAAGGAGTAGGAAAGTTGCAGATAAAGGAACTCGATCATGGACCCTCAATAATCATCATCTAAACCCATGCTACATATTACACATTAACATACTACTATATAAACTTCTATTCCACATGTGAATAGTGTACCCATTATTTGTAAAACTATAAGAGCGATTTGATCAAGTTAATTAGCTAACATCCACATCAAATCTTACTCTTAAGAGTTGTTGTATAATTTGGAATGGTGTTTAAGATCACTTATGAGCGCAAGTGTGTAATTAGTCTTTTTTTTTGGTCAAAATTAGCCAAGGCATTAAAAGAACAAAAGTTAGCAAAAGACTAGCTAGGTAAATCTTCAAGTTACAACTCTTGCAAGTAGTAACAATAGACTTAATGCTCTGTTAATTATCTAACTAGCTAATACTTCTTCGTAAATGGTAGTTTAACTTTGACATTATTATACGTTTTTATTTTAATTTTTTGAAGAGAGAGTGGTGGTGGTGTAGGATGCTTTCCCATTGTTGGTCCATAGGAAAGGAGGCATGGAAAACTTTTGCAATCATTTAAATTTGCCCAACAGCCCAAGCCAACGTCTTAAGAAATTGACTCAAACTTTTGGTGCTTTTTCTATTTTCCATTCAAAATTCCAACGTATACATCCTTTTACCTTTAATGCTAACAACTATTCACAATCTTCTTGTAAACGTCAGCTACTTTGCCTAATAGTCTTACAAAATTAAGCTAATTGTAATCTAGGTGTTGGACGCACCTTGTATGTTAATGTCTTTGTGCCTCCTACAGTCCTACCTCCGACGAGTATACTATGTAAAACGTTAGTTGTCTTGTTAAAGTATATTTTCAAAGGTTAAAAATGGATGTTTTTACACTTATCAAGTTACATGTTAGATACGGGTCTGGGCCGCACCCAAAACCATATGGCAATAAGGGGAGTAGCCCCTTAGCCTTATATAGTGATGGTTACTCTTGAATTCTTTCAATGTGGGATTCCATTACCACTACACTCCTCCTTTAGTCTTTTAGTGTGGAACAAGAGAATGCTCACATGTGAGTTGTTCCTGGACTCAACATTACACAATAAGGGATGTTGAATATATATATATATGTGATTTACAATTATAAAGTTTACTGTCCCGTTTTAAAAAAAGTTGTAATAATTTTTCTTGTACTTTAATTATATCTATACTTCTATACTTTATAATTACGGAGTATATATTAAAAAAAAAACATTTTAAAAACAGAATATGTGTCACGTGTCACCATATATTGTGTGAATTCAGCAAACCAAATTATAGTTAACTTGAATAAGATGATTAGTCCTTAATTGTACTATTTGTTACCTATCATAGGTTAATGCAACAGTTTTAATTTTGAAGTTTGAAAAATTGTACTATTGTTTATCAATTTGATGAAAAATAAGATTTTTTTTTGTTAAATAATCAATAGTTAAATGTCATTGAATTATATGGGGTAATATACAAAATATTGAATATGGTTCTCCTAATATGAATCTTTTTTCAAAATATTAAATTTTCAAGACAATTATTAATAAGTTAAGAAAAAAACAATCAAACGTTATTATCAAATCAAACAAGTACAAACTACCAACTCGAGACATCGCTCGAGCCACACACTAATTGAAAAGTTAAATAGAAGTACATATTTAGAGTATGAGCCTATTCTAATTTACTGAACTGAGCTGAGCTGAACTGAACTGAATATTTTATGAGAAAAGGAAATTAGGAACTAAATTGAACTGATTGGAGCTAAACTAAACTAAACTGAACTAAAAATTAGATAAAGAGAACATGCTATATGTTATGAAAAATAATAATAAAAAAATACAGATTTAGTGTTTGTGTTTCATACTCGTAATTCATACATCACGAGTTGACGAGTTTCATATATTTCAAATTTGTATCTAATACTTTTCCATTGTACACCATAGTCTATTAGTCTATACCAAACAAGACTTTAAATAATGAATTTTGACTTAACATGTCTCACCCATTTTCTATAGAGTCAAAAATGGAGTTACAACCGTCATCTCCAAACAAACGGTTCATCCCTCAATCTTTTTTTTTTTTTTTTTTTTTAAAAAAAAAAAAAAAATTACAAAATCCAATCAACCCCACCCAAAAAAAGTAAAATAAAATAAAGGTTAAAAAACGGCAATATTAGTTCAAAGGGAGAGAGTCTTTAATTTAACTCCCTCTTTCCCTTCCATCTCTGTCTCTCTCCAGTTTCTCATCATATTCGCCAACTTCCATGCTCTTCTTTCTTGCCACATTTACACAATATATATTTTTTTTTTAATAAAAAAACAAACATTTATTATTTATATTCAATAATCCGATTTTTAAGGGTCATTAAATTAGAGTCATCATAAAAATTCATGCTGAATTAACTAGCCATTTTCCAATTATATAACTTCCCACATCAAGATTTTAGAAAGCAAGTGATTAGCAGAGATGCGGCAAGAGAAAAGCATTTATGGAGAAACTCCAAACAAGAATAGTATGAAGGGATTAAAGGCTCTTCTTTCTAACGACTCTGATGATATCTTCACTGATCATGAACTCGCTCTTCGTAAAGCTGATGAAGCAGGTTCTTTTCTCTATTTCTCTTCTTTCATTCTTTTTTTTATTTAATTTGGAATCTAGTTGGAGGATTCTTATTTTAAGTACAATTTACTCATGAGATATAAACTTTTTACTTTATAAATCTTCAATTTTAATCAATAATGGCTTGGGAAGTAACGGAGGTAGGTTAGTGGGTTGTAGATAGTTATAGGGGAGTTACTCCGAACTTTTTTAAAAAAAAAAAAAAAAGAAGTTAAGATTATGTAGAATTTGAGTATTTAAAAAGTCGTGATCATCAAAGTTAGTACAATATTGATTTTGATTAGCTTAAACTAGTTTCAATTTTTACATTGTACGTATGTATGGAGTACATTAGTTAGTTTTGAGTAAAGATTAGTGGAACACAACACGACCTGAATTATAAAATGTAATGCACCTCGTAAGATTAATATAACAAGTCATAGTTCTTAGGACCTCATATATCATACCAAATATAATTATTGTACAAAAGAAAAGACAATACATGAAAGGCTAGTGTCACTAGTATTGCATGAATTGAATGAGACCAAGATTTATTATACTATAAAAAAAAATAATAAAAATGGAGTAGGCCGGATGTAAGATGTTCAAATGTATGGGTTGCACAATTTACGGTGATCACGTGAATTGCATAAGTTTGAAAGAACTGATATAAGTTAGGTGGCGCCACATTTATCAGTATAATAATAATAATAATAATTTGATGAATTTGCTTGTACGTACAAGATGTAGATCCAAATTACTCATACTTCATATTAATCAACTTAACTACTACTAAAAATTTAATACTCTAATATACTCCAGTATGGAGTAGTAGGGTAGAATTATCAACAACGGTAATTGTGATATTTTTTCTTAAAGGAGAAGTGTTCAAATTATTCTCCCTAGTACCTACTTGATTGTCGTTTAATTGAATCTAACTAAGTCACGCGATGTAGGAAATTGTACTATTCACTTTAGCCTTAAATCAATCGACCGTGGAATGTGTACTATTCTTTAAGAAGTTTAATTTCCTATATTGTTGGAACCAGGGTTTTAGGAGCATAATGTTACTTCTTAGCAACTAACTCGAAAAGTCTAAGATTTAAATTTTAAATTGAATTAGTTGTACGCTTGTAAACCAAAATGTATGTGTTTTCTTATTTGCTCTAAAAAATTGAAGTTAATCGTATTTTTTTTAATTGTTTTTAAGCTTACTTATAAACCATCAAAATCATAAAATCGATTTGATTTTTCTCGTTATAAATTAGGAAGAGAATATTTGGGAAAGCAATCCTAATAAAAAACACACTAGATTCTCTACGGTAGGAGTACAAAAAAGGGACACTCAGATTTGTTCTTGTTCTGTTTAGACAAAAATACTAATCTAAGATGCTATTGGACAATGATTATATTTGAAAAAAAAAACAAGATGGGCCCAAAAATGGGATAATGGGGCTCATTATGATGTTGAGCCGTTAAGGTGGGCCATGCTGGCCCATTTGATTAGTAAGTAAATTAGACCAAGTGGGCCCACAAATGGAATTGGATCCCCTTGCCCTTAATAAGTGCCGTTTTAGGTGGACTTGCCTTACTAATGAAGGTTGGGACCTCAACTTAATGATGATTAAGGAAGTATAATAATCTCAAAAGAAAGAAGGTTAGACAGGATGATAGGGTAAAGCAGGGCAGAGAAAATAAAAGTTGGATTGTGGCAATGTCATAACAAGATCACACTTTGTCGCATGAGAATTTGGTTTTAATTTATATGATAATCAATGTCGTCGCTAAATAAGTATACTTGCATAAATTATCATAATAAGGTGATTGACATTAGGTACGAATATGATTTAACAAAAAATAAGATGCATAATGGATTACAACTAAATTAAGTGACATCGCGATATGATATGAGTATGTACATGATCCAAACAACTTGTTTGTTAACTCTCACCTCTAATACTACTATCCTTACAAACATCATGCCATTTCACGAAATAGTAGTTAAAATGGGAGTTGCATTATTCGTGCAGCTGCAAGAAGGTATCAAGCAACCGGATGGCTAAGGGAAATGGACCAAGTAGCAAGGGACACCCTCTCAAAGAACCCTTCCGAAGAAGACTTTTGTATGGCCCTCCGCAATGGTCTCATCCTTTGTAATGTCCTTAACAAAGTTAATCCTGGTGCTGTCCTCAAGGTACACTGCCATTTACGGAGTAGTATTTTTTTACTTAATTACGGAGTACATTGTTATTTAGAGTTTCCATGACTCTTTTTGTATTTTGTTTACAAGGTTGTGGATAATCCAGTAGTGACAGTGCAGTCCCCGGAAGGAGCAGCACAGTCAGCCATTCAGTACTTTGAAAACATGAGGAATTTCTTGGTAGCTGTTGGCAATATGAAGCTATTGACGTTTGAAGCCTCTGACTTGGAAAAGGTTTCTTTCTTTTTATTTGACAGGCTAACCTCAATCTAACTCATCCTTTCGGATGATAGAGGGTTTGAGGAGAGCTAATCACCTAAGTAGCTTGAATAATATTGAGATAAGAATTTATTAACAAGAACCAACAAAGAATTCAAAAGTACATACAAAGTACAAAGAAGTTTAATATTAGGAATGTGGTTCATGAACGTCGTGTACTTACAACAGTGTGTCTGTGTTAGAAATTTGTAGCTGTATCATATCTAGCAATTGGTTATGTATCTGAATATATATATATTCCACTTATTTATCTCCTGAGGTTTTGGCGGGAATGATTTGTCTTTAACTGAATTGATTCTTATGTACAGGGAGGTTCTACAAGTAAAGTTGTGGACTGCATTCTTTGCCTAAAAGGCTATTATGAGTGGAAACAAGCTGGTGGAATTGGAGTGTGGAGGTATGGTGGAACTGTGAGGATCACTTCCTTCTCAAAAGACTGCTCTTCCTCTTCAGTTGGCAGTGAAAGTGCTGATGATTCATTGTCGTCATTTGATGAATATGAATCATTACAATATGAGCAGCTGTCAGAATTTCTTCGTCTTTATAGCAAGGTTTCAAACAACGAAACAGAAATAGCAAAAGCATTGTGTATTCTCTTTGATCGCTATGGACTTGGGATATTGCAAGCTTATGTCAGTGAGAAGAATGGAATAGAGGATTTGCCTTTGAATTCAATGGTAGGTAAGATTTCTTCTGTTTTAGTTAGGTTTCTCTTAGTGTGTACCATGAAATGATCTTTTTTTTTTTTAACCAAATTTTATCAAATGACACAAATTGTCAAGTGTTAAACAAATAACACAAATGGAAGTTAGTAACAGACTTTTGCTAATTAAATGACTGGAAGTCTATAAAAAGTGATGGCAAAAGGATTAGTACTGCCGGTCAGACAATTATTCTTTGTGCAAGTGTAATCTATCGGTGATGCAATACAAACTCTTAATTTTATTTTCACTATACATCAACTCGTTGGTGAATAAATGTGCAGGTAATAGATACTGTGATTCATAAGGTTGTCAAGGATTTTTCATCAGTGATTGTGACTCAAGGTCTTCAGGTAAAGTTTCGGAATTTTAATGCAGCTATTTTGGTACATATGAATGTATAATAGGAATAAGCTTCTTAAGGTTTGCATGATAAATGTTGTAGCTTGGGCATATGTTGAAAAAAAAGTTGAAGAGTGAGGCAGCATCTTTTACACATGAAGAATTCTTGGAAGCAATTTCACAGTATCTTGGCAACAAGAAGGCTGTTATGAAGTCTAATGATGCAGCGGAATGTTGCATTTGTGGGAGAAGAAAAGAAGTTATCCGACATAAAATCAGTGATTCTACGAGCTACAAGGAAGTAGTAGATGAGCAACATAAACAACTTGTGGTACTCAATTCTAAACATATCCATCTCTTTCTTGGAATTTCATGTGTTCACATTCAGTGATTTGGTTCTCTTTAAGTGATCAAATCCTTAGTTGATTTATGGAAAACTTAACTAGTTTTCCTTTTTATCAATCTTCAGGAACTCAAGTCATCTTTTAAAGAGACAAAAGATGAAGTGAATAGGGCTCAGATACAATGGGATGCAGAAATTAAAAAACTAGGTGAGATATATGTGTGCATTTGATTAAAAACTATAGTGCAATGCTACACTGTATCCCTTTTCTTTTAACTACTTATCACCTTAATTTAACTATTTAATTGGCTCAGAGAATCATGTGAGGAGTCTTGAGATCGCGTCATCTTCTTACTATAAGATTTTAGAAGAAAATCGTCAGCTTTACAATCAAGTGCAAGACTTGAAAGGTAATCTTTCTTTGTATAATCTTTGACATCCATCTACTTGAAATTGGGATTAAGTAAATTGAGAAACTAAAATTGTGATAACCTGTTGTTTTATATCATAGGATCAATTAGAGTTTACTGTCGAGTAAGACCATTCTTGCAAGGCCAATCTGATGGGGTATCAACTGTTGATCATATTGGAGAAAATGGAAATATAATGATCGTCCATCCTCACAAACAAGGGAGGGACGCAAGAAAGGTCTTCTCGTTTAACAAAGTATTTGGAACAAATGCAACCCAACGTAAGTTTTCCATTTCTGCAAGAATATGTAATTCTACACACTAGGCACTTTGTGGCCTTACCAATTGGCTTGATATATTTTCATCTGTTTTGCATGCAGAGCAAATATATGCAGATACCCAATCATTAATCAGATCAGTTTTAGATGGTTTCAATGTTTGTATCTTTGCGTATGGACAAACTGGCTCCGGAAAGACATACACTATGGTATTAGTTACTTTGTATTTTATCCTCACTTGCATTTAAGATATTCTGATTGATGGAATTCATTTTATTCACACCATTCTCTGCAATATTTTTGATGCTTGGCTTTTGCCTCGGTTTCCTAGAAATATTCTTTATGGAAATTGCATTTTTGTTTTTGTCTAGAGTGGCCCTGATTTAACAGCAGAAGATACTTGGGGTGTCAACTACCGAGCATTACAAGACCTGTTTCAAATTTCGAAATCTAGAGTTGACTTAATTGAATATGATATTGGAGTCCAGATGATTGAAATATACAATGAACAAGTCAGAGACCTCTTAGTTGTTGATGGCACTTCCAGAAGATATCCTTTAATAGCTCAGCTAATCAATAATTTTAATTTTTTGTATAAGACATCTTAAGTTACACTCAGGAATATTTATAATGTGACTCCTTAATTATATCTACGTTAGATATTCGAAACAATTCTCAGCTCAATGGTCTCAATGTACCTGATGCATGTTTAGTCCAAGTTAATTGCACCCAAGATGTTCTTGACTTGATGCGGGTTGGCCTAAAGAATCGTGCTGTGGGTGCAACTGCTCTGAACGAAAGGAGTAGCCGATCTCACAGGTACACTCTTCATTAAAATGATAGCTTGGTTTCATTCTGTCTTGTTCTGAAACAATTATGGTATTGCAGTATTTTAACTATCCATGTCCAAGGAAAAGAGTTGATCTCTGGGTCCATTTTGAGGGGCTGTCTTCATCTGGTGGATTTAGCGGGCAGTGAGAGAGTCGACAAATCTGAGGCTGTTGGAGAAAGGCTGAAGGAAGCTCAACATATAAATAAATCACTTTCTGCACTTGGGGATGTCATCTCTGCTCTTGCTCAGAAGAGTGCTCATATTCCCTACAGGAATAGCAAGCTTACTCAAGTCCTGCAAGATTCTCTAGGTAACCCAGCTTAAAAGATGCCATGGTCAAAACTTCAACTATATATTTTTGATTATATTGCATGATTCGTATCCCCATTACTCAAATTTTTGTTGCAGAGCCATTGTGGCTGTTTTTTTTTTTTCGTACTAATTATAAGTATCCTTTTCTGGTAGGAGTTTAATCAGTCTTTGATTGCTAACTTATGAGTAACTTATCTTGTAGGAGGCCAAGCTAAAACTTTGATGTTTGTGCATATTAATCCTGAATCTAATGCTATCGGAGAGACAATTAGTACCCTTAAGTTTGCAGAGAGGGTTGCCTCTATAGAACTTGGAGCTGCTCAAGCTAACAAAGAAACTACTGAACTTCGGGACCTCAAAGTTGAGGTTGGTTTTATGTTTCTTTTTTTTCAAGCCTTAAACATTGGGACAGGGGGCAAATTATATTTCTTTCTTCTCTTACTGCAGATCTCTAATCTGAAATCAACATTAGAGAAGAAAGAAGCAGAATTGGAAAATCTGAAGTGTGCCAATGTAAGAAGCAATTCTGAAACTCAAAATGCAAGAGCCATTTCACCAATGCATGTGCCAAAGCTTGTGCGACCAGTTGATGACAAAGCCTTTGAGGTAGGATTGAATTAGTTAATAACCTCACTTCAATTAGAAGAATCACATAAAGCCACAAGATGTTTATAATCATATATACTCACAAGCCACAAGGCCACAATATTATTTACTTAGGTCTGAAAAAGCGGCAGAATAGTGAAGCTGTACTAATCAGAAGGTGTCATCTATTCAACACTTCTGTCCACAAATATATTTTTTTAACAATGAAAGTTATGTATTCAGGTCAGAAGCTGTTCTTCAGGGAAGCAGAGGAGGTCGCATTTTCCCTCTGGGTTAAAGGAACATGAGACCATGCCAAAGATGCCTTTCATAGCTGAAGAAAAGCTTATAAAGCCTGGAAATCCAAGGTCTCCGTCTCCTCCTGTGAGGAGGTCAATGTCTACTGACCGAGGAGCTCTCATTAGGAGTAGGCTTAAGCCTGAAATGACAGAAAAACCTTTCCCAAAGCTTCAATACCCAGCTAGAGTATCAGTGAATAAACCTCTTGGTCCACCATCAGCAAATCCATTAGTTGACCGGCATGATGGGAGCATCACAAGAGGCAACTTATTAGATCAGGAGAATGAACAACTTAAGCCTGTAAATACAAGGCAATTGTTGTCAGTGAGGAAAAGCAGGCATGATATCAGCAAAATTAAGGCCAAGAACCAACCAGCACCTAGGATTCCAAAGGTTGATGAGCCTGACATTCATGCAGGAGGAAAGATTGAGGAGGCTAGAGAGAGTGACTTTTTCGAGCCTGAAAATGAACAGGGGTTGTTTACTTCTCCTGTCTACAGCAGCAATTCCCGGTTGAGGAAATTACGGGCCAACTCTACTAAGAGTTCTCAGTATCTTGAACCAAGGTATGGCTTCTCAAATCCAACCTAAAGTGTATTTAAACTGTAAAAGCAAGGTTTTACCACACTTCACTACCTCCCCCAAGGCATAGTAGATTCACCAATTCAAAACAGGAATATATTATGATGGGTGGGTGCTCAGAAAAGTTCTTATATTTGGACATCAGAATACCTGTAATCTATGTTACTTGGATTCAGGCAATCTTTTCCTATAGTGGCACATGTTCAAATTAAATGTTCAACTCAACTATTAAGTTATTAATTATCCGCATTCTTCCATGCAGAGGACAAGCAAATACAGTAGTTTCTGGACAATTTGAAACCCAGCTTCTAAAAGAAAGCAACAATTCATCCATATCTGGGTTGAGGAGAAGTCAGTCTATACCGCGTGGAAAGTTTACAGTTTTGCCTTAAAAGACTTGCTTACTAAACTGATTTTGTCTTTTTTTTTTTTCCTCCTATGTATAGTGATCTGAGTTCAGTATAGTAGAAGCATGCCCAGGTATTTGTAGAGGCTGTTTGTTGATGTCTTTGGTTGAGCTTTCAGGAATTTGAGTTTGACAAGCAATCATGCTTGTATTCTTCTGTTTTTTTTAGTACTTCCTGTATACCAATATTTAAAATTTTGTGAGCTATCCATGTTTTCTCTTCAAGTCCTGCTTCAATATAATGGAATATTTTTCATGCTATTCTATACTATTGTATGATTCACAAGGTATACTTCATATCTAAGTTTGTACATCATACATACAATAATTAAAGTTTAAAAGTCTATCATCTTATTAAACATATTCGATCAGTATATCATTCCATACTTATCTAGTGGAAAATGCAAGAACATAAACAACCAATCAATATTGAATTCAACCTTGCTATGTCATGACTCATGACAAAGACTTACAAGGTCTCCATTGCTTGACGGCGGAGCTGAGTTTCTCCGGCACAGAATGAGACCACAAATCTAAGTCCGGTAACGGCCCTGTAAATGCCAAATAATTCCCACTCTCATTATCAGGCATCTTTTTCCAATTCACAAACTCCTCACCAAATGCTTCACACAATGCCTTAATTGTCAAGCTCACTTGCCACTCTTTTCCACCATTTAAAACCTCTTTCGCCCCGCCACAATTCACCATGATCCTCCCTTCCGGCATGAGTTTATCCATCATGTCTAGCCAGGTTTGTGCAACTTCCAACTCCGGAAGAACGTCAGCATTAGCAAACAAGTCCACAATGATCCCTGCATAACCACCAGCTACATTTGCTGTAGGAGACAACGCGTCTCCTACACAAACTCGAAGAAAGCCTCCATTATTATTATTATTATCTGTTGTCATTTCCAATTCAGACATCCCAAAATACATTCTTGCTCGATCAATTAGAACACCATCTAACTCCCACCCATCAATAACCAAATAAGGCCAAAAATGGAGCAATTGATGAGCAACTGTACCACCTCCTAATCCAAAGATGGCAACTGGACCACCTTTAGGAATGATTGCAGGCAAACTGGTAAATTCATCCCAATAAGAGTTAGTCCATTTTTGGGCTTTATACAGTATGCTATGCACATTTCCGCTATCATCTAATAGTAATACTTTGGAGTTATCGGATTCTAAGATTACAATGTTGTTGTATTCGCTTCGAGTAGCTGTTAAAACTCGATACTGTTCTTCTTCTTCTTGTTGTTGTTCTGCAACTGATGAATTGGAAGAAGAGCTTGAAGAGTAATGATGGGGTCTGCTTGTTTTAGTGATGAGCGGTGGTTGTTTTGCAGGGGATGTGAAGGAAAGAGGATTGCCGCCATTAAAGGGATGAGCTTGAGCTTGAGCTTGAGCTTGAGCTTGATTTTGTAAGGATGGAGGAGATAAAGATATGGGGTTGAGAAAGAATAAGGTGGGTGAAAGAGAGAGCATTGCTTTATCTTTTGTTTTCTTTTTAAAAAACTGATGGGTGGAATTTGCAGAGGAAATCAGGCCATAGGTTGTTAAACAATGTAGTTTTACTAGTCGTTTGTTAGTTAGACTTTACTAACTGCTCATAAATCAATCCGAACCAAAAAAATAGATCGGATCACTTCGAATCGAATCGAATCGAACTGAATTAATCGTCGGATCTTCGGGTCTAGAAATTTATTTTCAGGTTTTCGGTCCGGTTTTGGACCGAACCAATTTTTTTATTAAAAAAATACACGTGAAAACTTAAATAATGGTTAAGATTATCCTTAATAAGCTTAGAAAACTTTAAATTTATGAGCTTTTTGAACTAAATATACAAAAAAAAAAAGACGTTAAAGTGTAGATTTTCTTTTACTTTTTTCGAGTTTTGTATAAAATTATTAAAAAATTAGAATTCTTTTTTTAAAAATTCTTAAATCAGTCCGGTTCATGTTTTGGACCGATTCTTTCGGTCCGGTCTGGGTTTGGTCCTAGTTTAATCGGTCTGGTCTTCAGTTCTTAAAATTCTAATTTTTAATCTTCGGTCTAGTCCGGGTTGGTCTGGTCCGGTCCGGTCTTGGACCGATGAACAACCCTACTAACTATTGCAGTACTTTTCCATTCCACTTTTGGGGATGGGTCTTGGTTAGGCGAAGATGGAGATGGAAAGTTTAGGTGGGGATGGGAAAGTCAATATCCGCCCCGCCCTATTGACATCTCTAATTCCACTCATTCATGTTACTTCTCTTTTATTTTCATCAATCGTTTTATTTTTATCGTTATACTTATTAATAATTAAAGTAATTATTTTCTTAGTTGTGATGAAAATATTCAAAGCTAGACATGTCAAAATCTCACCTAACCTGGCCTAATTAGTATTGAATCGATTTAGACTCGTAGGGATGTAATAATTTAACAACCCAAGTTAAAAATATAGACCCGATCTTATTGAAGCCGACCCAAGTCACCCAAACCCCCAAATTGATAGTTTGAGGTTTGACACCTCTACAAAATTTTTAGTAACCCCCTTACAAAAAACCAATCATAATCATAAGCGCGAACTTGAAATTTTTAGGGGTTTCCAATTGTCTGTGATTGAAAACGCAAACATGTCAACAATAATACCTGCAACAAATTTGATAAACAAGCTTTCACTAAATCTTCACACTCGCTTTGTTTCTTTTCCATGGTACTTTCTCTTTCTTCGATAATCTATTTATTCTTCTGTTCTCATATATTAATTGTTTCTCCATTTCTAAGTTCATAGCTTTCGTAACAAGAACCAAGACAAGTAGCTGGATTTTCGTCTGTTTTTATTTTATTTGGGAATAAAGCTTTCGCATTTTTAATAGAATTTCAGCTCAATAATTGTGGGTTTTTATTTTTGTATGGTTTTAATTGGGAAATTAAGCTCAACATTAATTGCCTGTATCTGCCATTTTCATTATTTCTGCTTAGAAAGACATTCAAGATTGAGAAATTTAGCGTAATTTGACTTGTTTATTTAAAAATTGCAAGTATTCTGAAACATATAGAGTTGTACAGTATATTATTAAGTATTAATTTTGTGGTGGCATGTGCAAAAATAGTTCCTGTTCCTTTTCTAGTTGAAGTATTAGACAGCATCAACTGAAAGTGTTTGGCATTTTAATTTTTGTTTTGTGGGGTGTTTTTGCTGTAAATTTGATAGGCTTAAAAGGAGTGTTATTAGATGCTTTTCACACAAGGCAGATGGCCCAGAATTACCAGTTAGATACATTCCTAAGAAACACCGAGTTGTGGAACAATCAGGATGCTCTTCTTCAGTGGACAATGCTCCCATAGACAGAATATATACCGAGTCTAGTTCGAGTAATGGTATACGTAGACATAGGGTCAATCATCCTCGAGAAAGTAGAATTGATCATGAGCTGTCAAATGTATCCTTTGTTGAAACACATGGTAATCATGTCACAACCATACTTTTTTTTTTTATTTTTTTTTTTGTTAATAGGATTTTATTAATGATGTAATGGCTTTGCTCCCCACTTATGGGATTAAGGCTTTGATTGATTGGTATAATTGCTTTGCTGATTTCATGCCTTTTGAACTCTATGTAGTTCCAGGGTTGAATGAATTCAACAAACCTGCTAAAATAGCTGCGGAGAGTTTAGAAACGGAGTCTGTAAAAACCTTTGCTGTTGAGTATATGAATGTGCCTGATGAAGTTGTTCAGGAATTAGAAATTTTTAAGAGAGATATTCGAGGTCAAGGGTGCAAATTAAATCAAGAGAACTACAACTATAATGGAGCAATGGACTCTGAATATTTGGAAGGATTTGAAGAAGATATTGAGGAACCAATCGAAGGCCTTGAAGCAGAACATAATGATGGGATTGATGAAAGCAAACAGAAAAGGTCAAAAATCTGTAGGACTAAGCAAGACGTTGAGAAAAAGGCTGTTGAATTACTAGCAAAAAGGTCTTTGGTGTTTTCTAAAACCATTACACTCAAAATAAATATTGGTTGAAACCAAGATGTCAATAATGCTCAACGCATTTGTTGATGCTAATTGTGTTTCTATTGTTTTTAGAGCATATACTGGAGTTGAGCTACGGAAGAAACTTGTTGCAAAGGATTTTCATGTTGATGTTGTTGAGGCAGTAGTAAGTGATTTCCAGAATAGGTAGGCTTACCTTCTTTTCTGTTGTCTACGGAATGTTTTCTTGCTTTTTTGGGGAGAAATACTCAATTACTATGTTTTTCAACTGACATATTGTAGAGTTTGCAACGCATTATGTAGCACACTTATCAGTTATTGTCTTATTGGTTACTTTTCATTCATTCATGCTTATCTTTATACTTGTATTTTATTTTAAATGGGGTTCAAATTTTGTTACAGAGGGCTGATTAATGATAGCCTGTATGCGGAAATTTTTTCCAATTCTAGATGGAAGTCTTCAAGTTGGGGCCCAAGGAGAATCAAGCAAGTAAGCTTCTTTCTTGAAGACTAGTGTCTTTATTTTAAATATTTATCAGAATTAGATGTGTAAGGTATCCTTTAATCTGTTAATGGAAGTTTACTATTTGTACTTCATTTTTTTTTCCCTTGTTGTGTACTGTGTTCTCTTTTTTTTTTTTTTTTTTTTTTTTTTTTTTTTTTTTTTTTTGTTTATCTGTTTTTTTGGGTTGGGGGTGAGCGGGTGCTGAGGGTTGTATAGGATAGTACCGGGGCTGGGAATGGGAATGCTCTGAGATTGTGCATGTTTTATTGTTTCACCTATGCACTGCTGCATTTGTTACCCAATTAGGATTTCAAACTTAAGGATCTTTCAATTGAGTGCATAAATGTATAGCCTTATTAGTTTGACTTCAGACAATCAGTGAGTGAATAAGTTGGCCTTTGACAACTATGACATGTTGCATGGAATGTTACGTAATGCATGTTTGGATTTAGGGATTTTTTTTAGGTCTGTTTAACTTTCAGGATATCTGATATCATAACCATCAGTGGTGTAACTAGTATATTGAGAATTGGGAAGCCTCAATGTCTCAGCTTTTTGTGAACATGCGCTATCATAAAGGTTTTGCTGGAGTCAAGTTGCAGAACATGTACGCAAGATATTTGGGCTATCCTTATGATACTTGATTAGGTTATTCAGAATCAGAGTATAATTTACTGTTTAAAGAACTATCTGGCTCTAGTTATGGACTTATGGTGAAAATCTGATAATTGGAGAGTCTAGACTCTAGAGTTCAGCAGCATCATAGGAGAAAGTTTTTGTGTTTTCATTTAATAATTAAACTAATATTAAGGAAAGGGAATAAGTTTACTATAGGGGAGTTTGTCATTGACTGTTGTAAAAAATGCGTTGAAGTTCCAAGTGAGCTGAGTCTAACAAGGGTCATGAAAAAGAGAACTGAAAAAAATGCTGATTTGGTCTGTGCTTGAGAGCAAGGTTTTGAAGTTAAAATTATTTCCATTAAAGTCAGTTTGCTAAGGCTTTTGCTAATAGTTGCATTTTAGTAAGGGAGTTGCTGTTGAGGCTTTTGTTGATGGTGTGAATCTGATACCATCTGAAGAGGGGGAGAGAGAGGGGGGGGGGGGGGGGGTGTCGGAGAGACAATCAATCAATCAAAGCCTTAATCCCAAAAGTGGGGTCGCGTCGGAGAGACAGGAGAACTTTTTATATATTGTTCAACTTTTCATTGGCTATATTATGCAACATTTTGAGTGAAGCAATGCTGTTTGTTAAAATCAGGCACTTGTGAAGAAGGGCGTCAGTGAAGGTGATGTAAAAAAGGCAGTAAAACAGGTTTTTGAGGATGGTGAGGAATGTGATCTTAGGTCGAGTACAAAGTTATCAAACTCTACATTACAGCAACTATATGTGCGGGTCTCCAAGCAATGGCAACTGTCCCAGAATGTACCCTATGAGAAACGAAAGGCAAGGATTATAAGGTGGCTTCAATATCGTGGGTTTGATTGGGCTGTTGTTAGCATCATCTTGAAAAAACTAGAATCCAATTATTCTCCTTAGAACCTACCATTGTTGTTCTCCTTTTCCTAGATGCCCTCAGCAAAAGTTAGCCATTTTTATTTGCCTCCTATAGACATGAATACTTCATGTAAAAGTGTGTTGAAATTATATTGCTTATCTAATACATTCACATTCACTTCACTATGAAATCTTCTGTCGGTAACATGATGGAATCTATTGTGTCAGTATCTTTTCTCATGAATCAGTAAACTACTATGCTATGAAACTAGTCGCTTCAATTGAGCCTTTGGGTTGCAACTAGTATAGATATTAATGTTATAGCGCAAATTAGTAACAGCGCTGCCAGTGGGCTGTTTCTGGCCTGGCTGTTGCCTGGTGGATCATGGATCAAGCTCCCAGCACAGCAGCCTGGTCTGACTGCTTTGTGGACCAACCTTGATTCCTCCCTGCCACAAACCTGACCCAATCCACATGCTCGTGCACTAGCACTAGAAAAAACAACTTACCGGGGTTTTGGGGGGGGGGGGGGGGTGACCTCTAAAAGGCTAGTTCTGTTGAGAGATAGTCATACGCTTGAATAACTTTTGAGTTGTGAGATAAAATGGGTTGAATTTAACAAAATGAATCAGTGCATTGGATTTATTAATTAAAAATGTACCAATGTGGAAGAGGAACTTACGTTAATGTTATGTGGTTTGCCTTAGATTTGGGATGTTAAGTGGTCAAGTTGGTTTCAGCTTTGGATAGGCGATGTATTGAGTCACTATTTTGCTACTAGTATGATCCTTAACCTCTCTTATTCATCACTTCTTTTTCTGTTGGACTTATTTGAGATGGAATAATGGAGTTAGAATTATTGAAACCGTCCATAAGCTTGGTTAGCAAAAGCATAACATCTCAGTCCCATTGTTCCCTTTTGCTTATCCTTTCCTCATTTTGCATACCACATAATATCTAAACAATGTGAGATTCTTTTATTACGGAAATGCGAAGAAGATTATTACTCCCTTGATCCAGAATTAATTTTGAGTTATCTCTTATATTTTCAAAACTCTATTAATTTATATCATGGGGGAAAGGGATAGATTTTATTTATAGTAAAGGTGCCTAAGCAAATTAAAATCTTGAATCTCCAAAGTTTCCATTTGTAGATGACCTTCCACATGAGGTGGGGTGGCGGTTAGGAATGTGTTTTTGGGCCCTATTACCTCCGCACTCTTTGGCATTACCCTGCTATCTACTCCATGTTTGGATGGGGTTGGAAAATCTTGACTTTTGGGTGAGGGGGGAGTCTTGTGCTGTTAAAGCTTTCAAAGCTCTGTATGTTTAGCTGTATTTTATTTTTGGAGGGATGATAGATGTGTATGTGATAAATCTATAGAAAAATGTGTACATCCGATATTAGACATGTAGGTGTATCGAGGAGAGTCCATGGAAAACACGGAGGCATTTTGTAATATCGTAGGGTGATTTAACTTATTACCGTATCAAATATTTCGTACGTGTTTATACTTGTATAATTGATGCCTGAAATGTAGTTGCTATTGAAAGCCATGAAAAATATTGATGATGCTTTCCTTTGTGACTTCGTCCATCTAAGTGTTAATATCACTCAACATTGGTGTTCTTGCTCGTACAAATGATTTAGTCATATTAGTTGTATCAAAATTAATTGGATTGTGCTTTGCTCATGATTTGATACTCGCATTTCCTTCAATTACATGCTTAGGCATGTGATCTAGCCTCTTCTAGGCAAAACTAGGTTATGTGCGTAATTAGCCTTGCTAATCAAGATTAGCATTTACCTTAATAAGAGGAAGGACCCTTGAAACTCACATGGACGAGAAGAAAGTTAGGAGCCTTGAGATGGGACCACGTGACCCCTACATGAGGGAAGAATATCAAAGGAATCTCATTCTCTTTTGCATTAAATTCTAATTAACAACAATCCAAACTCACCAATCATTGAACCCATCTCTCCATAATTTAACTTTGATATTCTATCATGGCTAATTTCTTGGTTTATACATCACTAGAAATTTAAGCCATTTCCTTCTCTTAAGGTGACATTCCTACATTGCATAAGACATTGTTAAGACATCGGAAACAATTTAATCTTGCCGAGCTGTTTAATACTACTCGTACGTTACAAACTTATGGTACAAATTACTGCTAATTATTAGTATAATCTACAAACACCTAATAATAGTATTGTGTAAGATATCACATTCTTAGCCTTAAGGAGAACTATCTGTCTTTGCCCTTCTATCTGCTCTATTTAATTCTTCAGCTGGGAAATGTACAGAACAATGGCTTCATCTTCGGATTAGAACCTTGGTTAACACAAAGAATCGTCAGAGAAAGCAAATGAGTTGTTAGAAGACCCTTGGCTGACCACATTTCGTTTAGGAGAAGGTGTTGGTAGAGCTTGCACAGCCCCTTTGGCTAAATCAGGCTCTGGCCTAGCATTATCAACATGTCGAATCTCCCTCAGCATTGCTACAACATCCTTCATTGAAGGACGGTCATCAACTCGAGTACTGACACATAAAAACGAAACAGCCAAAGTCTGTACCACCTCATGCATCTGAGGATCAGCTCTTCCTCTGAGTTTGGCATCAAGAATGTCAGCTGGATCACCTTTCTTTTGCAGGTGATCTCGGACCCATTGAACTAAATTGGCTCCCCCTGGCAATGTTGGGTCCAGTGGATGTTTTCCTGTTAAAACCTCAAGTAAAACCACCCCAAAACTGTAGACATCACTTTTCTCAGTCACTTGATGCACTGATGCAAGTTCTGTAATAAAAGAAGAAAAATAAGTTTCAGAATCAGTAAAGTCCCATAATAATGATCATAAATGAAAATATCTGAATGCAAAACATACCTGGTGCCATATAACCATAGGAACCAGCAAGGTGTGTTCTTTGATTGATCTTGGAACATCCGTTGCTTGAATAATCAATAAGTGTGGCTAGCCCAAAATCAGCAAGGTAAGGCTCAAATCTAGGACCCAACAACACATTCATGGCTTTGACATCCCCATGTAAGATTGCTGGCACACAGTCATGATGCAAATAAGCAAGTGCGTGAGCCACCCCAAGAACAATGTCATGTCGTGCCTCCCATTCTGCTCCTCCACCCTTCACAACACCGTGAAGGAGAGAGCTTAAGCTCCCGTTTGGGAGGTAATCATAGAACAGGAACTTCAAATTCCTGTTAGATCCCCACCCTAAAAGCCGGACTATGTTCTTGTGGCGTATAGAGCCCAAGGTCTGAATTTCCGACTTGAATGCCCCTATTTCATCTGTAGACCACATCTTTTTAACTGCGAGTGTCTCCCCATTAGGCATAGCTACCTTGTACACAACTCCAGAACTTCCTGTTCCTATTACATTAGCTGAAGTCAAGTTGTTGATGACATCTTCGATTGAGAACTCCATCTTTTGGTAGAGAGTCAATTCCCAAGTGTCATCTTCAAGCGAATTTTGATCAGCTAACCTAGCACGGACTTGCATATAGATTCCTAGTAAAATCAGAACCACACTTATACTAACCAGGATTGGCAAGGCTAACTTCATTGTGTAACGAGCTTGCTGGTCGTGTTTATCAGCTTTGTTTGCTATCCCATCAGATATGTAGAGGGCCTTGTTCCCAGCAACATTGCTGAGAGGGAGTTTGTGAAAGAAAGGGGTGTCGGGCAACTGCCCAGAGAAATCGTTGTTGGAGATATTTAAGGAAACAAGGTTTTGTAGGCTTGCTAGGATATCCAATTTGCCAGTGATCTTGTTGTGAGAAAGGTCAAGAACTGCTAGTTTAGTTAGGCCAGAGAATTGGGTTGGAATTTGTCCTGAAAATTGGTTATAGCTAAGGTTTAAAGAGATCTCCAATGCTGGGAGTTGACCCAGTTCATTTGGTATTTCCCCTGAAAACCCATTATTTCCAAGGTCCAACAATTGTAGTTTGTTGCAGGATATAATTTCAGCAGGAATTCGACCAGAGATTTGATTGTTACCAAGATTAAGCTTAGTCAACTCATTCATAGAGCCAATAGAAGGTGGTAGTGTACCTGTGAGCCTGTTGTCTGATATGTCTACAAACTGTAGACTTGTTGGCAATGCTTCTGGCAAGGAGCCTGTGAGCCCATTCGAGTGCACGTCAAAGAATTCCAGGCTTGAGCAGCCTGAGAAAGAAGGTGGTATACTTCCAGTGAAGTGATTCTTGCTTAAATCGAGGAAATTTAAGCTCTTCAATTCCCCAATTTCGGATGGAACAGTACCACCCAGTTTATTACCATTTACCCGGAACCTGTACAAATTTGTACAGTTCCCTATATCAGGTGGTATGAATCCCGACAATTCATTTGAAAGTAGAAGCAACTTGGTGAGATTTCTTAGCCCGAAGATCTCTCTGGGTATTGGACCAATCAGACTATTGTAAGAGAGATCAAGTGCTTGCAGCTCTTCGCACTGAGCCAGGCTTGTGGGTATTTTCCCCGTGAGCTTATTCTGCCAGGCGAAGAACAGAGTCAAGCTCTTCAAGTCGCCAATACTTTCCGGTATGCCACCTGAGAGTGCATTGTTGTCGACTTCTAGGTGAGTGAGGCCAGTACAGCGAGTGAGCTCCGGAGGTATGGTTCCTGATAGCTGGTTCACACTCAGCTGAAGCTCTTGCAAACCCAAGAGGTTCCCGAAACTTCTCGGTATGCTTCCTGTGAGCAAATTCTCAGAGAAATCTATGACAGACAGATTTGAGCAGCTCCCAAGTTCATCAGGAATAGTACCCACAATACTGTTCTGCCATAGAAGCAGATTTTGAAGCTTTTTCAGCTCCCCTATTCTCTTTGGAATTGAACCTGATATTGAGTTTTGATACAAGTACAGGTTCTGCAATTCAGTGCAGTTCCCAATCTCTTCTGGGATTGGGCCAGACAGTAGAGAAGTGTAAACTGCAATTGTCTGGACTTTCTTAAGGTTTCCTATCGATTTCGGTAGGCTACCAGAGATGCTGGTCTCAGCAATCCCAAGCATAACCAAGCTACTGCAGCTCCCAATCTCAGCTGGTAGTTCTCCCTTGAGATTCTGATTCCCACCTCCTCGAAACACTTCCAGCTTTTGCAGCCTTCCGATGCTTGGTGGGATTTCGCCGCTGAGTTGATTGTCGTAGATGGTAAGATAAACAAGGCTCGAGAGGTTGCCAATGTCTGAAGGAATGGGGCCTGTAAGCTGGTTGGTATGAACAGAAAGGGTCTGCAACCTCTGCAGCCTGCAGATTTCATCTGGGATTTCTCCTGTGATGGCGTTGTCACTGACATCAATCAGTGTCAAGGCCTCATAATCACCAAACTCCTTCGGAATTCCGCCTGTAAGGTTCGTGGAAGACAATATAATTGTGTTGAGAGACTTAAGGGGTTGTAAAGTTGAGGGCAATGGACCTTGTAAATCCATTGACTGTAAACTCAACTGAACAACTTGTCCCTTGTCGTTGCAACGAATCCCAAACCAACGGCAAGGGCTCGAGTCTGACGGTTTCCATGACTTGAGAGTGTCTGTGGAGGAGTTTAAGGTGTTCTTCCATGACAGAAGAGCTTGGCCTTGGTCATCAATAGAATGACAAGAATGGAATAAAAGGAAGAAGTTGAGAGAAAGAAGAAAGAATGTGCAGGAGAAAATACAAGTATTATTACTAGAAGAAAGTGAGAAGAGATTGCTTAGTTTAGCAGGCATTGCTGGTGAGAGAGCATAGAGAGAAACAGGGGAGATTGAACTTTGGGATTATACAATTGGGAATGGGGGGAAACCCCATGTTTTGTTTATAGAACAAAAACCCACAAACTCCAGATTACTTGCACTTCAATTTTTTATATTATTATTATTTTTCTTCTTTTGTTGTATGTCTCTTCTTGCTAACTAAGGATGGTGATTTTTTTTTATTTTTGTAAAGGGGTCCACCCTTTAATAAACATATTGTAGTCATATTATCTCTTTCTTTCCCCACCTTAATTTTGTTTTTATCAATTTTAATAAAACAGTGCCTTTTTTGGAATTTGGTTTCTAAATGTAATTATCAACTGTTTATGGCCATGAATTACCACTGGAGTTTTAATAACGGTTGTACCATGTGGATTAACAACCCTCTCACGTCCGTATTAGATATTATTAGATCATACTTGATGTTTTATGATCGGCGAGAAAACTTTGGTTGTACCACCTAGAATTTACAACGGTTGAAATGTTGTAGTTGATATATATACCCGAATTTGATATGAAAAAATGTGAAGTGTGTTTAGTGATCTTCGAAAAGATATTGGTTTTGTCCCTTTAATTTGTTCTCCAATTATATTTTGGCAATTTTCTTTTATCTTGTTTCTAACTTCAGAAATGAATTTGCTGTGTTTTTCCTATCATCTGTTTTATGTTCTGTCCTCTGTATCAAAAGCTATCATTGACAGTTAAGATATATGAAGGCTTTTTACTTGTCTTTTGCTTCTCATTTTGTTCATTTGGACCACTATCTCCTTAATAACATTTAATTAATCTCCATAATTATATACATTTCTATATTTATTCTTTTAAGTATTAATCCAATTTATGTTTATTTATAAATCCATAAGTATAGATAAACTAAATGAATGAAGTTGGCCCATCAAGTTTAGTGGTCACATTTACGATGAGTTGGCCATGTGTTAGTTTGTTTGTTACTTGTAAGTACTCTCCCAATAACTTTCTAATGAATAAAAGAGCATAATTTCTGACAATAAAATGGAAGAAATTCTCTGCTACTAGGATAAAAATGAATAGTTTTTAACAAGATGTAGAAGTAAAAAGCTGTTAAGCAACAGGTTAATGAGGTGTAAATTCACGTTCTTTTTTTTTATCTCACAATCACTCACCCCATCAACTATACTATCTTAGTTACTAATTTTGTTGTTAAATGTCCGTAAATAACTGCCACATTCAAAAAGTAAAAGTGTAATAGATTCGTGATTGACTGTCTCTATAGTAAAATCATGTTATATCCTTAACTAGGCTATAACAACCGTATATGCTGCATATCGACGAAGGAAATTAGTTACTATAGATCCAAGATTTGTTATAAAATTAAATATAAAAGCTATAGATGTAGATGTTTACATTTTTATACATTGATGATGGTTAATATGTCATGGAATCTGCAAGAGAAGTGAACTGCACATGGAAGCAAAGAAGAGTAAGTAAGAAATTAAGTATTTTTTTTTAGTTTTATGCATAATTATTCTTTATTAGTGTTGTTTTATTGCATGTAGTTGCAGATCTGGTCATACTGTCGGCCCTCCCTTTGTTGTGTAAAGGATTATTAAAAAGAAAATTGCAGGAAAATAATTTTAAAAGCTGCCTTCTGTTCTTAGAAAACTAGAAAGGAGGGACAACAGTACATCAGGTAAGATTTTTCTTAATTATTCTGCTGATTTATTAACATACTAAGATCAACTACTGTATTTTTTTAAATGAATTGGTTCAGTTTATTTTCCTCTATTTTGTGTTATATGAGAAATAACATGTAAAGTTATGCGCTTGTTTGATATTAATTGTAAACATGTAATATTTTTTTAAAATGTATTTTCATACGTAAAAGTCTTAAAAATTTGTAGTATTATAAACAAAGTATGATTTAATTTGAATTGATCGATGAGGAATATGATTTATCGAACTTTCTTAAGGAGGGCTTGACTTACTATGAGTTAGAAAATGATTGACAGTATAAACAAAGTGAATGTACTCATGTATTTCTGTGTATATATATATATATATATAAAATCCAAGTTTACATCTTTTTACTCCTTCACAATTGTATTGTGTGAAATTAATTTTTGGAAGGAAAGAAAATGATGTGTGAGAAAGAAAAGGGAAATGAATAATGTGTATTGGAAAGGAAAGTTGTAAACAGAGAAATGTCAGAGCAACTTCAAAGGTTAACACCTCTTCTTCAGCTTTGATTTTCAATGAGAAAAAAAGGTATACTATCTTTTAGTGTAAGCAGAACATAAATTCTGATATGTTCTTTGTTTGCGCAATAAAACATTTAATTCTCCATACCTCTCATCATAAGAAGTCATGTGCTTTTGCAAAAAAGTTTGGAAATTATAGTTTCAAAAATTATTGGACATTTTCAAAGGCAATGAATACTTTTGATTTTTGGATTTTGGGGATTCCAGAACTCAACTCATTGTATGATTGAAAATTATTAAACGATCATTATTTATTTTGTTTGATTATTAATACACATCATCGACCATTATATTACATAATGATAATAGTAAAATCTCTGTATTAAGAAATTTTACATTAAAACGAATTTTTAATATGATCTATATATAGTAATGTTTATGTAGAATTTGTTCTCCCAATTAAAACTTGAATATTGAAAATAGTTTTGGATTGAACTTGTTTCATACTCTTCCTTCTAGTTATGTAATTGTATATTAATTTTAATCTTTGGTTGCAAAATCCTAGCATTTTCTTTCAATTAAACAATGACAAAGGATGTCAAAAAAAATAAAAAAAAAATGACAAAGTAGTTTAATATGTTACTGTTTACATGTTTAATATTGATATTGATGATCTGACGAGAATGTTGATATATGTTTAGAAGTGCAAACAAAAGAAATGAACATTAACTTTTGTCCGAAACAAAATGTACTCACCTCACCCCAATACCATTCTTTTAATCAGATTTCTTGGGATCCCTTATGATGGAGCACTATCATTTTAATATATATATATATATATATATATATATATATATATATATATATATATATATATATATAGTTCTAGATTATAACTTTATTTATAGTTATTAAAGCTCTATTTCATTCAACTTATTTCATCTAAAATCCAAAGCAAATTTATTTAAATTAATACAGTATAAAGTTATTTAAATGTCAACTTGTTTCGTACCGTCTGTAATAAACTTATTTGTGTTTTTATACTACAAACAGCCTAGGCTAAAAGCCTAAAACAGTTACTACAATGAAGCGTAAACCAAACAGCCTAGGCTAAAACAAATAGCATTAGTTTAAAGATATTAAATATTCATATTTTTATTTAATTGAACTAATCTTATGTATTATGTAGTATATATTAGTAATTTGAAGTCTGAATTAGAACCGCCCTTATTATTAACCTTTATCAAAACTTATCTTTTTTTGAAACTTATTTAATCTGCACTAATTTGAACCTACTTGATGAATGAAACATGGCCTAAAAACGGTAACTATTATTTTTCTAGAATGGTTGAACATCCAATTTTTACTATATGCGACTTTTACTATTTACTTAAGAAGAAGAAAAAAAAAGGTGACTATTATTTTTTGAGGAAGGGATAATTTGCAACTCAAAATATAAAAATGAAAGAGATAGAGTATACTTCATTTAAATACTAAAGTCACATGAGCATGACAAACCCAACCCCTACAAATCTTGAGAGTAAGAATGAATTAGCAATAATGCATGCAACGCACCTCATCTTACCTTCTACTAAAATCAATAATCATTGATATTGTAATTAAGAATCTGATCTAAAATGAAATTGAAATGGATCTTGGACTAGTTAGCATGTAATCACATGAGGGGATCATAGATTAGTCTTCTGTATTATATTATATTATATATATATATATGATGATTATGATTATTTTTAAGCCAATCAAAGTCAAGGATCTAATACCAATTTGGCTACTTAGAGAAGTCATGGCTTCGGCACGTGATAGTCTACATATATTAAGGGTCGTATTATTATTTTTATTCTTCAACGTTATAATATTTTCCTAAAGAGAGATTAGAGCCAGTTGGATTTATTTATTTAAAATTTTGAGGATTATGCAAAAAGCAAATAAACAAACAAAAATGCACATCTGCATACTAACCCATGTAATATCCACCATTATTGAACATTTGAAAATTTTTAAATTCTGTTTTGTTTTTAGAAGAAAAAAAAAATATCACTAAAATAAAATGTTGTGAAATTTTCATCAATTTTTGTTTTGACGATTGAATGTAGGTATCATGAATTCATGACATGCAGAAGTGAATTGAAGCTTTATTATTCGTACTTTTTTTAAAGAAAAAAAAAATGCCAATATGTTTATATAATGACATAACCTAGCTAGTACGAACTATGAAGTTTAATTAATTTTCATATCTTTTCATGAGTATAAATATCTGTGACTCAAATCAGTATTTAAAATTGTTCAACAACTATCAATTCGATTATTCGAATTATGATGAAGATAACTCTTTATACTAGAAATACTCTAGAATAATGTAATTTAATTTAGGTTGTTATTAATCTATTGATGACATTTAGAAATTAAAAAAGCTAATTTGAGTACATTTCAGCTCAGAACAGAAAGAGTACGTAGTCTTATGAAATAATTTACTACGTAGTTAATAAATATTAGAATTAAGGAAGATGAAATTAAAACTCTATTATTGTACTTAAGTTTTATACAATTGAATAGTAATTTGGTGGAAATCTGATTACTAAAGACAATGGAGTTTTTCCTTTATGAGACCAAAAAGGAGGTGCACGTGCATTTCCTACTCTTTGATTAAGGGTACATTAAATTTATAATTAACAGTTTAGCATTATCAATTTTCTTAAAATTCTAATTAGAAGAATTAAAAATACATATGTCGTACCTTGATATTGAAAAATAAAAAACAATATCCTCAGTAAGTTGGTAGGTTCCAAAGGTCATATATCCGATTGTACCATTATCAGATTTATCCTTCATAATACTTAGATCAATAGATCGGATCACATGATTTATTTTTTGTCCTCCTATTTAAATACTTAATTTCAAAAAGTTGTCAAGCAATAGTAGTGACTAATGAGTAATTGAGCATATAAAATCAATATTCTTTTTTTTTTTTTTTTTTTTTTTTAAATTTACTTAATTATATATATTTCCATCTACTCAAACAATGTAGTAGCTAGCTTAGCATAATTTATTAATGTGAACAAAAATTATGCAGCAACAATGGCCGGCTGGCCGCGTCATTATTATTATTATTATTATTATTATTTGTTCTATTGTTTTAGTGGTTAATATTGTCACAAGTTGCCAGGCCAGTGATTTTATCACTCGACTTAATACAAAATTCATTATGTATACATGTTAATATTCTCATAACATATCAAGTGCATGTTATACTGTTATGTGTACATATATATATGTGTTGTGCACTTGTGCATATATACATGTGTAAATTCCCCCCTACCCTTTGTTTTGATGGATTTTTGTGTGAAAATATGTTTATATAATTTCGATGAAAAATAAATATTTAATAACTAGTCTTGTACAAGTATATGGTTATTTTTGTTTATCTACAAACAATTTCCCTAATATATTCATGTGCACCTCTCAATCTCTTTAACTTTAAAACTAGTACATAAAAATACCTCTAAACAAATGTATTAGTCTATGGGAATAACAAAATTTGTGCTTTATTTCTTTTATTTTTTACTCTAAAGTACAAAGTTTAGATATCATTACAATCAAGGTTGTCCCAAATTACAAGAGATTAGAGAGACTATAGATGGCTACGTTTCCTTCTTATCAAAGCAATAATATCTCAAAATTTTAATTATAATCTTTGTAAAAAGCCTCATTTATTGAAACAAGTTTTAAATTTGTTTTGCTTAATTTGTTTGTAATTTTATTTTATATGGTTTGTACGCGACCTTTAGATAGAAATCTGTGGCCCGGCCCTCACTTTTGCTTTTCATTAATTATAAAACGATTTAACGTACGTTTATTACTTTTTGGTTTGAATAATAAAATGCAAAATCATGGATCTTTAGGGGCTTAAAGCCCGGATTAACGGTCAAATCATACTACCTTAGTGGTTGTCTTCCCTGCCTAATCTTCTCTTAATTTCATGGAATTTGTTTATTTTTCCATGCATGCATGCATTGCATCTTATCAACAACTCCTAAATTAAATGAAACTTAAATAGTTAGATATAAAATTATTGAGATAAAGGGTTGCATATATAAACTTGAGTTGAAACTATGATACACGTGCAATAGTCATTATATAATTAAATGTATAGTGGGAAATTATAATGTCAATTTATTATTTCGTTCTATAGTACGTACTCTAGCAATATGTTATACATGATCGTTTTTGCCAATTATTTTGTATCATAATATTAAAGTGTTTACAATGACAATATTGAACTTAAATATGGTATTACTTAAAAATGATTATTGTGGCTTGTTTATTGGTGTGGATCGGAGAGAATGACATATACAGAAAAAAAAATGATATAAACAGAATTTAACCTTAGGTTGAACGGCCCCATATAATTATAAACAACCAAGACACCTATTGTTTAGAATAATTATAATAATTAGGTACACAATTACACGATTAATTCAACTATACATAATTTTAAGTTTAGAAGTCTAAGTAGCTCTTAAGGTAATAACATATGTACTACGTAGTTCTCTTTTTTTTTTTTTTTTTTTTTTTTTTTGGAAAACATAGTTCTTTGTTTCTAATAATATCCAAACCTTATATACTGTATATAAATCACTCAAGTATATCTATTTTTGGTGGGAAAAAAAAATAAACACAAGGAATAACATTTTTCCAAGAGGTGTGTATATACTATTATATGCATCACACGTGTCGGCATGTGCATATTGGGCATACCATAGAAGTACGGAGCTAGTGAATTAGCATGCTTTTTAAATATGCTAAACTAGTTTTAGGCACGGATAATGCTCCGAGTTATTGCATTATTTTCATGAATAAAATTTTTAGTAGCAATTAATTTTTATTGAATAACAAGTAATATGAAAATAGATTAGTAGCTAACTTGTTTAGAGTTTAAACTTAAAGTCGTGGGTTCAAATCTTTTAAGAACCATATTTATAAACATGGAATGAAAATCAAATCAAATTAGAAGAGCGCTATGTGGATCTAAACTTTTTAACAATGAATTTTAATATATAGTATAGATAATTAACTCCAGTTATATTAATTTTTAACTTTGCTTGGTTACATTTTTTTCGCTCCAAATTTAAGTTTCACAAAATACTTCGTTATTCATTTTCCTACCTTCTTTTTGAGTGTATTTCTCATTATGTTCCTGTTTTGTTTTACTCAGTTACTCTCTTATATAGTAATATCAAATAATTATTTAAAAAAAAAAAAAACTCTTTTTTAACATTCTTTAAATCTTCAATTCTTCAAGAAAAGTTTAAGCTTTATGTATTATCATGTTAATTAGGTGATGTAATCTATACAAGGCTTTTCCCCTTTTTATATTAGCACTTTGGTTTACTTGTTGAGGTCTATGTCCTTTTTGCTTTTGGTCATAAACTCCGGAATAAAGGTCATATCGTTCATCCTTAATGGCCCCTTAACTTCCCTCATTTTCAGGTTTTTAGCTCCCATACACCACTTTTAACTAAATCACATTACACTAATTAAGACAATATGTTTATTAACTAGTGTTATTATTTAATTAATTAAGAATAATGATGCTCTTCTGAGGTCTAGAAAAGGATCTTCTGAAGGTTGAAGTTGAACTAAACCTTTTAGTAGTAGCTTTAATTATCTTTACCTAAAACACAACCTTTTATTTTTGTAACAATTTCATGCAATAAATTAAAACTACTATATAAGAGTATAAGAGGGTCAAAGTAAGTGAGCTAATAATTTCTTACTTTTCTTTTTCGTAGTATTAAGCTTTTAGCTTATTTTATTGATTTGTTATATTATAATTATGTGATTAACCAATATTAGCTAACCATGTCCAAAGTGAAATGGGTCAGGCTGAACCCACATGTTAACCAGGACAAGTACGCTTTAAAATTCTATGGATAGGAAGGGAGCACTTTGCAACTTCATGATTATTTTACATGGCCAAGTTTAACTAATTACTCCGTATTCTACTTCGACAATAAGAAGGGTAAACTTAGTTACTCTGTAAATAAAATAAAAAAAAAAAAAAAAAAATTATTACAAAGTGAAAAACTCTCACAAATTTGATTAAATAGAGCAAATATATAGAGATAGCGGGAGTACACGCATTAATTAGTGCATTAAGCAACGAAAGGGAGGTACGTAGCATGGTCCAGACTCCAGAGTTAGTAGTGCCAAATGCCAACAGCTAAAATGCAAAACATGTGGAAGAGGCAAGTAGGCAACATCAACCAACTGAATCTCTAGTCCCATTGTAACCTTGTTTAGTGAAGCAGTCACTCACTTTCATTTATTTCTCCCCTTTTAATTATTTAGTGGTCACTCTTTACATTTGCTTTGGAGCTACTTCGTATATTATAAGGTAAAGGGCCCCATTAGAAATGGAGGGCTAAGCTTACTGTTTCACATGTAATTTACACGAGAAGGCATCAACGATTGTTATTTATTTAATTATTTTATTTTTGTCAAATTTTAACATTGTGTTACTTCTTACAAGGCAAAATATTATTTCATACAGTCATATATACAAGATTATTTAGGGTAAAAATGCAGTCCTAGAATGATAGTGGTGGTGAGGCAGTGGTACGGATGCTAGAATGATAGTGGTGGTGGCTGCAGTGACGGTAGGTGCTTAAAATCATACAAGTACATTGTAAGTGGAAAGAAGTAAGATACATACTACTGTATTTAGCTTATCAATCGTTTCCCTTGCCACAAAAAGCTTTTCAGTCTAGCATGTTAAACCAAAAGGGGAATTTGCATTGTTACTAATTTAGATAGAGTATGTAAAGACCCTTTTAAAATAAAAATCAAGTACCTAATTTAAATAGAGTATGTAAACACTAAATGATGAGGATCAAGAAGCACCTAGAACTACTAGAAGTGGCAAAATTTATCTCAATACAATTTATGATCAAGTTCCAACTTATAAGCCAATTGAGATCGTTCTTGACACTTTGGGATTCGGATTGGACTCTCTTGGAAAGTCGGCTTTTGTCACATGTGTTGTATGGATTGAAACTTAGAGAGTAGCATTAGACTTTCACACTGTCTTTAATGCTTTATTTTATTTTCTAGCTAGCATGGTTTTACCATAACTCTTCTAGTGTGGGTTTTACATGTTAGATTATTTTTAATTAGCTTGTTTAATTAGCCATGAGTAATTAGTTAATTAGGCCGTGTATTTCCTATTTAATTAAGGGATATACTTGGCATGGAAGTTAGCTTCCTAGTTTAGTTAGGTTTCCTAAGCTAATTAGGTTTCCTTAGGTTGTATTATAAATGCATATGCCACGCCTCATTGAAGGGTGGACGTTTATGAATTAATTTGATTTGCTTAAGTTTATCTTGGCTTATAATTGTTGTTTGAGACTAGCTTGACTAGGGAATTAAGGTCGTTGCCCTTATTTCACCCTTAGAATCGTTGCTTCTAGGGTTTAGGTTCGGTGGTTACATCATTGGATCACCTAGATCCACACCACTAAAACATTGCATAAATCAAAAAAAATTCTAAAAACAATACTTCATAGTTCAAAGTAATAAAAATAATAATATAACTCGTATGAAAGTATATTAAACCAGTATGCTTATTATTATGTGAGCATTATGTAGGAAGCGTAGCATAATAATTGTATTATGTCTACTCCAATAAAGGAATTGACAACCAACATTTTAATTAACAATATGAATTATTGGCCCCTATTCAATTGAAATCAGCATTGAAAAGTTAGGCTTTTGTCAAGAAACAACTAGCAAGTCATTTTCTTTTCATTATTGATGATAATTGTTCAGGAAAGGACAACGGCTTTCTTATCAGAAAAGCATCCAGACAATAAAACATTTGTTCAATGTTCTAGTTCAAATTTCCGCAAGCTTGCAGGCTGCTGCTACATCAGCTTCACTCTCTCCTTTAAAAATAACCATTTTTAATGTATATACATATTTTCTCTATTTCAGAAGTCAAAAGCATGGAGCAAATTGCAAACTTGAAGTAGATTGAACATTGAACAGCATAAGTTGCATTCTGAAACAAAATTTCCTGTACGATTTGCTATACTCATAGATTTTCAAACATTCACAAATGAGGGAACACCACGCTACAGCTACACAATAACATTTTAAGAATATACCATCCTTCAATATCAAGCAGAATTAGGGAGTTTGATGTGGAAGAAAAAAAAAATCTACAATGGCATAAGCACTTAGCAATCAGCTTGATATGAAGAATGTCACCTCCCAAATAATCTCATAACTGATGAAGTAAGTGCAGAAGTGAGGAATTTTAACCCAGAAGAACCGCCAGGAAAGTAAGAAATAGCATAGTATGTCAGTGCAAATACCTGTCAGAGTTCAAAAAAGATAACAAACTCCTATCAGAATTGGTTCTAGGGGATGCTCAAGAAACTTAATGTCAGACATAATGAGAAGGTGAATATTATCAACATGATAAATAGAAATTGTAAGAAATTTACAGGGAAATCAAACAGCTAAATACCTGCAACACGGAGAAAAGAACAGATAGAATGTAGCTATGGAGCACCATGGACACATAGATTGTACCAAACATACAGCCAAGAATTCCCAATGAAAATGGAAGTCTCTGCAAAAGAGAACAAAAAAGCACTGTCAGCAAAAACCAACAAAAATGCAGGGATTATATGATGCAGAAAACAAATGTCCCTATTGAAAAATGATAGAAGGTACCTCTTTTGTAGACATATGAGCTAGCTGATTAGATGGCCCTCTCAGTGCAAAAAACGACCCAACGATGAACCCACATCCAAGAGTGAAGCAGATAGCAAACTTTTGAGGCATCAATACCATGACCGGAAGGAACATAGTGAAAGCAATGAAGACAAAAAATACTCCAGTGGCTAGAAGTAAACCAAAGTACATAAGAGATTTTCCGGAGGGTACATTACTAGTGGCAGTCTGCAGGCTCCCCGGCAAGTCTCTTACCCCTTTAGAAACCCTGGTGAAACAAATACCAAACCAAGAGCAAAGAATTAGCACACCACACATCATTAAATGTTTTTGTAGCCGAGAGTTTATGATCAGAAGCTAGGGTGGCACATAATAAGTGTAAGTATTATCCTCAAAAACAGAAAGGAACTAAAACAAAGTACTCCGTATACATTTACAATTATGCTGGAGTCTGGACACCCAACAAAAGCAATGCAGAAAAAGCAGCTGACTCCACAGATCGCAAAAGGCTGAAATTACCATACATTACATAACAAATCAACCCCACTAGCCTTATAAGTTATAGTGCAAGATACTGTCGCCATATGCTTTAGCCAAAGAACACACATTTCCAAATCACCTCTTATAACTTACTCCCAAACCAACATATTTAACCTCCTATTAGTCCCAAACTCCCCTTCTAACCTAAAGAGCCTACTCCCAAACCAACAAATTTCACTTCCTATTATTCCCAAACTCCCCTTCTAACGTAAAGAGCTGAGCATATTTCAGAAAGCACCTACCGGCTACCACCTCAAGGGTAAAACCGAAAGAAGAGGCGGAGGCAGATTCTGCACCTCCATAGCACAGGATACAAACATTAGATAACAAGGTTATAGTAGATTACCCCACCTGGAAATCTAAAAAGTGTTAACTTTAACATATTTAAAACTGATTTCCAAACAAAGGCCTTCAGCTTCATAGGAGCCTTTGTCATCCAAACAAATTTGGAGGCAAGGAAACTGCAGTGTCCAATGCTATAAAATATATATTTCATTGACACCGGAGTCCAAATACACTAACAGACTAACCACAATCTGTGCTGTATATTTGGTAGCAGGATTTACAGGAAGAGTTGTAAAAAAAAAGATATATATATATATATATATATATACACACACACATATTTTGAGATAAGCTGCCAACAGAAATCAACAGATGTTCACCCATGTAAATACTATGAAAGCCAGAGGTCTGGAACTCCAGATCCACTCATCCACGTTAAATCATCTCCCATCAGAGTACCAGATGCTTAGCGATTGCTCGCACCCAACCTCCAAACTCCTCCACCGCCCACCCCACCCCCCCCCCCCCCCCCCCCAAACAAATCTCACACACACACACAATCTTGGCCTCATAGGGTAGCATTTCCAGAAACTCCAGCCATACTTGGAAATCATAATCAACTAATCATGGGACTCTGGGTTACTGACTTGGGGTGGGTATCTTTGGAAGCAAAAGGATTATTAAGCAACTAATTGCAATACTAGGAAAAGACACAGATAGGTTTAAGTGTTTGACATAGAAGAAAGTGTGAATCTCACAATCATCATTGCTTGTCTTTGATAGGTGAAGAGAACACTAGATCAAACAGTTAACAAGAATAGTCTTGCTAAATAGGCAGGCTTGTGATAGATGGCCAAGCAAAGTTTTAGTGCCTAACAGTGGTGCAACAAAGTACTCCCTCCAATTTATTTTAAATTTACTCACTTTTTTTTCACAGAAACCCAGAATTGTACCAAATTTTGGAGAGCAAAAAGTAAAATGTGGAAGTGACAATTAAAAAAAAAATATTCGTGTGAGGAAATGTGGTGGGTTCCATTTCCAAAAATAGTAAGTTATAAGTGTGTAAATTAAAAAGAAACATTCAAAATAGGAAAGTGAGTAAATTATAAGAAAACGGAGGGAGTTCTCATGTAATACAATTTAAAAACAAGCCGCCTTGGCACCAAGTCCTCTCCAAACAAGATGCTTCAATCAAAAGTGCTATGCACTGGGACTGGTCTAAGAAAATTTTGAGGCTAGAATTTGGCCAAGGGTGTTATAAAAAGACAATTTCAAACAATTCTATGCACCAATTAATTCCGTAAGACCATTCCCAATGCCTACCCTCAACAAAAAGATTCCATTAAATGCACATAGAAAACCAACTAACATCAACATGACAACAACCCACAGATGAGGATTGCACGATAACTACATTTGGTGACCTTGTCCTAGCTACAGCCTAGCAGCAAATACCATTCATGTACCTGCTAACCACTCAAATCTTAGCATCTGCAAGAACCGTATTTCATGGAATGCGCTGAAATTAGATCACATATTTATCCTTTACCTGCAGGAATTCAATTTGACAGCATATTCTATGTTAAAATAAAACCTCCCCATTTAGAAAGAAAAATCATACAATGTTGTCATGCCATCTTTTGCCACGGGTTCAAGTATGTCTTCCTTCTCTCAACGAACATATTTGATCAAAATTACAAGCTTAATAGTTCTCTGTAAGACCCCCTGATCACAATGCCCAAATCCCTCCTCAACAATGTCTGCTCTATCAACACTCCATCATACTCGAAGACATCTAATTCTTCGTCAGAGTTATACCAAAAACCAATATAAAATATCTGCCCATAATTCATTAGATCACTAATGATAAAAAAAATATATCTATCTTGCTACGGAAAGCAAAAGGAACACCTATAATCAAGATTAACAAGTGCTCATTGAGCAAGAGAAAAAATAGAAACATGACAGTAGCCTATTAAGAGTGAAGAACTGACATGCATATCCAAGGATCTCGATTTAAAATTTTTGTCTAAAATCTCGAACATACCACAAGGCTGTCAAATTTCCTGAACATCAACAAGATGGAAGTAGACTAACATCCAATATGATTGGACTAATATAAAGAGCACATAACGTCATCCAAATGAAAGAAACATGAAAAGGTCACAAACAATTTAAAGTTAAAAGAATCTGAACACTTAGGTGGTTAGCTAACACGTTGTGGCCTGCTTGCGATAATTTGGCATTTCGTGATGTAAGTGACAGCGGGTTTTTTTACTTGTGCGTTTAATACAACCCAATTCTACTAAAAAAAATGAAAAGTCTCGTACAAGAAATTATGAAGATAGAGAATGTCAAGTGCAACTTCTGTGATGTCCATTGGGACCCATGTTTCAAGGTCCTTGGGGATCCGTGCTTCAAAGCCCATGAATCCGAATGTTGTTGCTGATGAGTATTTTGTTCAAATAGCTAACTTATGTGGAGTTAAAGCTTAAGCTAGCGTGATTGACAAGTAGTATATTCATTTTATTAGTATCAATCATTCATAATCATGCAGATGCCCACCTCTGATTTTTAATTCGACATGCAATTGAGCAAGCAAGGTGCAAGAATGAGGAGCTTGGATGTTATATGAGTTACTTTAGCCCTAAACATAATATTGATTTCTTATAAATTGATTTGAAGACTCATAGTACCCAGAATCTTCTTGAGAAATTGAGTGATGAGGAGAATATGGATGATGGTGCAAGTGCTGCTAATGCTCATTAAAAGGAGGTAATTGGAGATGCTGCTGCTAATGCTCATCAAAAGGAAGAAGTAGAGAAAAAGGGGGAAGAGGGAGGAATTAGGGAGAAGAGAAGAAAAAAAAAAGGAAAAATGAGGAGCAAAAACAAAAACCCCAAGTTTCGGGAGCATGGAAATCAAACAAAGAGGGGGAAAAAAAAAAAAGAATTACATTGGTCGAGCAACAAAACGAAGAACTAAAGAAGAAGTAAGCTGGTAAAAAGAAGAGAGGTTTTTAGACACCGGCGAGGTGTAATTGTTGATTATGTTGGTGAGGTGATTATTTCATTTGGGTTTTTATGGGGAATTTTATGTGTTTGCTCTTGCTAAATTGGAATCTGATGTCAAGTTCTGATGTTGACTTGTGATAACAATTTGGGTTTAATATTGATTTCATTTGGGTTTACAACTAACACTACTAATTTAGTTAAAATATAACTAGGGATAGAACATCGAATTAGTAGTATGTATTGAGCACAAACATTTATATATAACTCGCCTAATAAGTTCACTTAAACATTTATAAGTACCATCTCCAACCCATTTTTTTAAAGTAAATATATATATTATGCTAACAAATTTCAAAGTGGACTAAACAGTTAACGCAAAAGGATCTTCTTAATATATGTTCATGAATAATTGCTACATATAAAGCTCACATAGATTCACTAAAAAGATCAATAAGTGCTCACTGTATAATTGTCATCTTGGTATGATAGGTACACAGATGCAGTATTTTAATTATATAAATTAAAAATTAAGAGCAAATAATCTAGTTAAAGAGCTTTGCAAGATCAAAGCACATACATGAGCTAATTTAATACTCCGGAATTAAGCTTTAAATGAGATGAGCTCGAACCCTAACTGAATTCAGTTGATTTCTCAAACTCAGTTGATTTCTCAAACTCAACCCCATACTCCTCTAGCAGAAAATAGCAACAATCAGGCCAGTAGACACTAATTATACAAAGTACCTAGATTAATAACAAGAACAAAACTTTCAACCATCCAACAACTCTTGATGATCCTAGTTCAGTCTAGAACTGAGCAAAATCAATAACAGAAGGTATAAAACAAATCAAAAGAACAGCAATTTCTGTAGAAAACCCTGAATTAGACATCCAACCAATCATCGTCAAAAACAGAAATTTTGCTAAAAAGATCAGATTTCACTAAGAAACCTAATTTAATTAAAGTGCATTCATGATGAAATCCCTAGATTTCCTAGTTAGTTACTTGAAACCCTAGAAATTGAAATGAATAAGATAATGAAGCAGTACTAATGTCCAAGTAGTAGAAAAAGATGAAGAACTTACACATTGAAAGTGCCGGAAACGGTGTCGTTAGCGGATCTGACAGCGGATTCAATATCAAAACCTAAAGTAGAGGAGAAATCGGTGGAAGAATCTTGATCTTGGGTAGCAGCGTATGAATTCCAATCAGCTAACAACGACGATGAAGTCGATGGTTTGGCGGAAGTTGTCTGCGGCAATTCCTCGGTGCCTGTAAACCATGATTGAGCTGCTTTCATTCTTTTTCTGGTTTCTGAAGAATTGAATCCAGAAAAATGGGAAGAACAATGGAAGAAGATGAGATCAAAGGGAAAGAAATCAAAGAAGAAGAACAGGTGGTGTTTTTGATTTGTATAGTTTAGAGATACAGTGATGCACACAGCGGTTCTTCCTGAGTACGAGTACGAGTGCGTGTGTAATTAAAGTGACCGGTTGGCGTGCTTGGGGCTTGGTTGTAGCCTAATGATGATTAAAGTTGGTTGGCCGTAGACCTGTAGTCACTGCTCACCACTGATGATTAAAGTTGTGTATTAACAAGCGTAAAAAATTAATATTGGGCAATATTAAAATAGAGAAGAAAGGAAGTTAATACTCTGTAGTTAAAATTATGTTTGGGTAAATGTGACTAAATAAACGGTGTTACTCACTTTGTTCATATTTTATCTTCTTACTTTTCGTCTAATAAATTTAGACAAATGTAAGTAATTTTACATAGGAAAATTTGTTAATTACTATCTCAAAAAAGGGGCCTTTGTGAATTACTACCTCCAAAAAAAAAAAAGTTCCTAATTACTGTCCCTAAAACAGATTAAATCTAATAACTACTACATTTTTCCTTAATTAGCATTTTTATGCTCTTAATGACATCATTATTCATCTAAATTATAATTAATAGCTTTTAAACCTTCATTAATTAAATAAACTCTTGCACCACCTATCCACCACCTTTGGCAACCCCCCTCTACCACCTTTGACAGCTCCCCCACCATGAAATCCACCCCCTCTTTGATCATCCACCACGAAACTCACTCACACTACGAAACCCGTCGTAATTACTGCCCCTCCCTTTGCCCCGACTCTTAAAACCCATCCCCTCCTCTTTCCCCAACCCTGATTACCACCCTTCCCCTTTTTCTAGCCCCCGAAAACAGTCCAACCACGTGATGGGGCTATGTTTAATGGTGGAGAATGGGAGGGGATAGGGTTTTTTGTGAGGGAAGGAAGGGGGTGGGAATTGTGTCGGGGAAGCGGGAGGGAGGTGGGATCGTGGTGGGGGAACCAGAGGGGGGTAGATTTTGTAGTGGGGAATGGGAGGGGTAGGTTTCGTGGTGGAGGATCGAGCACGGTGAGTGGGTTCCATGGTGGAGGAGCTATCGGAGATGGCAAAGGGCCAAAGGGGGGTCGCCGGAGGTGGTGCAAGGGGTTTATTTAATTAATTAAGTTTAAGAGCTACTAATTAGAATTTAGACGAATAATTAACAGCTTAAGTAGGCTGATTAGTGAAACAGGTAGTAGTTGCTAAAATTAATCAATTTTAGGGTAGTAATAAATGTTTTTTTTAGGGGTAGTAATTCATAATGACCTTTTTTTGAGGTAGTAATTAACAAATTTTCCATTTACATAAATGAAAATCATGCATTATTTCGTCTTTTCTTACTAAATACTTCCTCTATTTTTGTAATTAAATGTGTTTTGTCTTTTGCAATATTCACCTTATCCTGGCTAATGTTTTAGTGATCTATACATATACCTAACAAAAAATATGGCCTCTTAAAATTGTAAGTAATACTTGTTAGAAAAGTCTTAATAGATAATTTATTAATATTTATCCTAAAAAAAGGTCTCAACTAAAAAAGGAAGTGAAAAAAAAGAAGGAAGTAAGTATGGGCCTGTTCTGATTTACTGAAAACAACTGAACTAAACGGATTGGGGCTGAATTGAACTAAACTGAACTGAATACAACTGAATTGTTTATGAGAGAAGGAAATTAGGAACTAAACTTAACTGAAATGAACTGAATTGAATTGATTAGAGCTAAATTGAACTGAAATTAAGAGAACAAGCCTTAAAATGAAAAAAGGAACATTGAGAAACCCTGGTTATAAACTAGGAAAAATTAACAACAAGAAGTCAAACTTTAGGTAGTCTTCCAATATTAAGTTCAACGAACTTTGGTTAATTCAAAAATAAGTCTAAATTTGATATCTATTTTTCATAAATGGGTATTTATATCTATGACCGGTCAAACAGGTCCTCAATTAACTTATAACATAATTAAATCTCAATTAAATAAAAATTAACTTAATTAATAACAATAATATTAAATTTAAATACCAAAATTAATAAATATATTTTTCAGAAATTGAGGTGTCGGGTTAGGTAATTCTAGGTTTGCGGTTGGCGCCAGCTTGGGTGGAGGTTTTTTGGGTCCGATCAACTAAGGTGGGGCTGGGTAGGAGTTTCGCCGAAGAGGGCATGGTTGGGAGTGGGTGGGACTTCGTGAACATGGGTTCATTGGGTGGGGGGTTCGCGGGTCGAGAAAGTATATTTTGGTTCAGGAATGGGTTGGGTGGAGTCACTGACTAGGGTTGGGGGGGGGGGCTGAAAGGGGTTCGCGGGTAGGTGTGGGGGCTGGATGATGTTTTGCCGGCAGGGATAGGGATTGAAGCTTAGTGGTGGCTGGTTAGGGTGGGGGGTGGTCCGATAATTAGGAGGTTGGTTTTTTTTTTCTTTTCATTTATTTTGTTTTTTAAATTAGTTAATTGTGTTATTTAGCTTTTGATTAAGATTTAATTTAATCACACTTTTTTTAAAAAAAAATAATTAAAACAAATCCCATAAATAACGTTTTGACACCTAGAACAATAACCTAATATTAACTCATGTAAGAGGTCATGACTTAATATTTGAAGAGTAATCATAAAGTTTGGCTTATTTTTGAATTAATTAAAGTTGAACTTAATTTTGGAAAGGAAAAATGGAAACTAATAATCCCACCTTTGCCAATTCTGCTCAAAACAATCCCACCTTTTCGAAATCTGGAAACAATCCAACCTTTAACCCTCATCTACTTAAAATAAGCCTTTTCACCTACAACTTGTATAACAGGTTAATTTCTTTTAATCTCTCTCCTTTGTCCATCCTCCACCTCTTTCATGGTTGTTCACCATGAGTCCATGACCACTACCTCACCACAACTTGCGCACCACCTTACAACAACCACCACCTGACCCACCTTACCTCACCTGGTCGGCCCACTACACCCTCCTACCACAAACACCCAACCCACCCTACCTTCTCTCACTTGACCCATACCTCATTGGATCTCGAAACCCAAGCTAACCCACACCGTGCGAACACCAAACCTCACTCAAGGGAACCATGTCTGGGGTGCTCAAACTTCCTGGGAGACATCTTACTTTTGTTTTACCTGCGTTTACATGTGTCACAAACCAATAAGATAAACAACACTAATAACTGTCTAGATAATTATCAAAAGTGTTTAAATTCTTAAGATACACATTAATCATAACATAATCATCAGAAACAAACACGAAAAAAGTTTAATTAGGAATTTTTAAGGGACACATTCATTTTAATTAACCCTTAATAAGACATTCTCATATATTAAGAGGATATTGCAATCATGTGTGAGGGATCCGCTAACAAGATTTTAAAATTTTAGAGTTAAGAGAATGTTCGTCAACGGGAACAAGTGGGTTATGCTATTGTTGATGGAGAAGGAGTGGGGGCTGCTATCGTCGACGGCGACGGAAGTGGTGAGGGCTGCTAGCGTCGAAGGGGAAGGGTGGGGCTTTCCCGGTGGTGCTACTCCGCCAGGGAAGGGGAAGACAATGGGGTCTTTTCAGGTGGGGGTTTTAATTTTTTTATTATTATTTTTTTATTTTTAATTTTTTTTAAAAACCAATTAGAAGGTGACACGTGGCAAGTCACCTTCTAACAAAGGTTACCAATTTCACAAATTGCTAAAATGCTTATTTTGAGCAGATGAGTATTAAAGGTGGGATTGTTTTCAGATTTCAAAAAGGTGGGATTGTTTTCAGATTTCAAAAAGGTGGGATTCTTTTGAGTAGAATTGACAAAGGTGGGATTATTAATTTCCATTTTTCCTTTTTGTTGTTAATTTTTCCATCAAAAGTTCAACTTATTGTTGTTAATTTTTTCCAAATAAATATTGTTAAATTTGAATGATCCCATTTGCAGCCATTTCTCGTTGGATTAAGCTCTGGGATCGTCTTCATCTCGCACCTCCTCATTTGGTATTTCTACTCAATTCTTTCTCTCTTTCTTTCTCGCCTTTTCTTCTTCATAATTACTTGTCTAATTATTTGAAGCTCTTGCATTTATTAATTGATTAGCTGTGCCGATCGACTGTATTGCGTGATTATCACTACAAATTAAGCGTAATTTAACTGGAATATCAGTCTCAAATTTTACTTTGTTTCCACTAATAAAATGATTATTTTCTGCCATTCTCTGCTTTTAATTTGCTTAAATTTCTAATAAACCGTGGTGTTTGATGGATTTGAGTGGATCCATGGCAACTGAATCATTCAAAACAAGTGTCTTTTTCGAATTGTGCACATAGAAATAATAACAGGCCTAATTTTTAATTAATTGACCTACTAACTTTAATTCTTCCCCATATTCTATTTGTTGAAAAACGATATTCTCTTACTGGGAACCATTGGTTTACATTTTTATTATCGGCATGTGGATGTCAACTAGCTTAATTGGTTTACTTGTTAAAGTTTTAGTAGTGGTATTGAATTCGGTTTGCATCATTGCCCTTTGTGGCTCTTCATAGACTAAGCAATTATCTTATTAATATTATTGTAGTAGCAGTTGTGGATGTTAGCTTTTGAATTAGTGAATTCTTTATTAGGTCGTGTGGAGCTCAAGGTTATGGTACTTGTCTGTTTGTGGAGTGTTATTTTAATTGCTGCTTTTTTTTTTTTAGCAAATTAGATGGTGCACTAATGAGGGTAATGAAGCCAGAAATTGGGGTTTTCACTAACAAAATTCCTGGACAGTTACGCGTACAACAATTCATAGGCCTGTTAAAGTATTATCTAAAGGAACTATAGCACATAGAACCAAATTTGTAACTAGCTGTGGGTCTTGTGGAAAATTGACGTATTTTGATTTACATAATTCTGTTCATAACATTATATTTAATGCCGTGTTTGGATAGGAGGAAATGGAAGGAAAAAAAAGGGAAGAGAAATGGAGGGGAACAAACTCTCTTCTTTGGGTAAAGGATTGGGGGAAGGACAGGAAAGGAGATGGAGGAATCCATTTTCCCTCTCTTTAATAAGCATAATCCCTTCAAAATTGGAGAGATTTGGAGAGAAAATACCTTCCCCTCCCTTTCTTTTCCATTCCCGTCCTCCTCGTTCCCTCCCCTTCCTTTCCTTCCTTATTTGCTATCCAATTAAGGCGCAAGTATGTTTGTCTTTCATGTAGTAACAACTGAAGCAGACAATATGATATGGCATAAATCTGCATTGCTAGTTCTTTGAAGTTAATGTGTTTCTGCTTAATAAGATGACTAATCCTTTTTTTTTTCATCTTATTTATAGGCACTCAAATAGTCGCGCAAGTCGCAAGATGTTTTATGCTTAAAGATGTTGTGAAAGTAACCAATGCAACTTACAGTGCTGGAAGACCAAGTAAATTTAGCTTCATTGCCTTCATCTTTCAGGTATGCTGCATAGATTGATCCTCAGTTGAGTTAGTTGCATAGTTTTCTAAAATAAGATATGCTGCATAGATTGATCCTCAGTTGAGTTAGTTGCATAGTTTTCTAAAATAAGATATTATGGTTTTCTTACCTGTGAATAAACTTTATGCTTTCACTCTTAAGGCCCAGTTATGCCTTCACTGGTTGCAGAACTTCCAGTTATATGCATGTATTCACATTGGTATTTTGACCCTCCAGCACCACTTCTCCTTTTGCTGATCAAGGCTTGGGTAGTTAAATTTTGCTAATTGTACATGCATAGATTGAAGGAATTCTGAGCCGTTATCGTTTGATGGAGCAGCCCCTGCCAACCTTGGGTTATGTGCTGCTTTGTTGTTGAGTGAACTAGCTGTTGATTTCTAAACAATCAATTGCCCAAGGTTCCATCTATGAGCCATAGAAGCTGTAACTTTTGAGCTCTGCTTTTGAGTTTTTGCTGATAATATCATATTTGGTGACAGTTTGACTTCTTGTTGTGGCAGGGACCTCAAGTTCAAGTCCATTAAAAGGCTAGACAAGGATGCCAAGATATGCATTCTTAGTGAAATGCAACTCATACCTTAAAAGATTACAGAGGCATGTTTGTTTGTCTGTCTGGCCCTTGATTTCATCTTGCTTTACCTGCTTGTCACAATAATTAATTTGTGGTCATGCAGGACTCTGAGGTTTGTAAACAGCAACACTCGGCCAAGATTAAAGGCAAGGCAATCAATTAACAGTACCCAACCCAATAAACACAAAAATGATGATGTGTTTCTGATATAACCCGTTGGGTTGGTGATGAATGTGACTTAATATGGTATCAGATGAGTGACTTAATGTGGTATCAGATGATAATGTTTTAAGCTCATTACAAGGCTGTCAAGGATGGAACATAAATGCATTTTTGGTGCCGTACAACACATTCATAAAAACATTAAACCCTCAAAGCTATTTAAAGGTATATTTATTATCCTTCTTTCCTAGCCCTTGGTAACATGTTGGTTTGCCTGCAAGTTGCATTATCTAATTTTTGGTCATTGTTCTTACTGAAAATCCATTTACACACACACACACACACACACATTGTTGTTTGGGGGTCATCTAAGTCAACTATCATGGGAATAGTCTTTATTTAACTTACTAAATCTAAAAAGTGGTGTATGATCTTAGAATGACCTGACCTACTTCCTCCGTTTTTATTTGCTTGCAACACACCACTTTGGTACGCACTTTAAGGATATTAGACTAGGTAGGCGGACAAATCAATTGGCAAACCACCAATTATAAGAAAGTGATAAGCTGCTACGCTTTAAATTTTATATTTTAATTCGTCTGTTTACCTAGTCTAATTGCTTTCTTAAATAACATGTCAAAATGGTGTGTTACAAGTTTAAAAGACAGAGGAAGTATTATTTAGGGACTTAGGAATTCAAAATATCCTTTCACATTTTATGTACTATCACGAATAGTTCTCCTTGAAAGAAAATCTCAACTTGCTATTTGCTATAGTATAATAATACCTCTTGGAAAAGATACATGTGACTTGGATTGAAGGAGCCCTCTAGAATCAAGTGAATTCAATATTTCTTGTTACACTAGCTTCTTTTTTATATTACATTTTTGAGAGGCTATTAAGGGTGGAAAAGTATTCCGGTACATTTTGTCACATAAAAGTATTAACAATTAATAACCATTTTGAAGGTCATCTCAAAGCTATGTTGTCATATTCCTTTTTGGTGGTTGACTTCCTATCTTATTTGTTCCATGTAATAATCCATCATTAATCCTTAAATCTCAATTGGTCTACTATTTTTGTATCAATCAATCAATCAATCAATCAAAGCCTTAATCCCAAAAGTGGGGTCGGCTAACATGAACCAAATTTGATTATTCCGTGTAGTCATCAACATAAATCTTTCTCCTCCATCCCTTACGATCCAAAACTTCATCCTCACGTAAATCCATGCACTTCATATCCTTCCTCACTCCTTCCAACCAAGTCATCTTTGGTCTCCCTCTTCCTCGTTTAATCCCTCCATGGTCCCACTCTTCCACTCTTCGCACCGGTGCACCCTCGGGTCTCCGTCTTACATGTCCAAACCAACGCAGACGATTTTCCCTTAGTTTATCTACAATGCCCGCCACACCTACTTTCTTGCGAATAACCTCATTTCTGATTCTATCTCTTAAAGTGTTTCCACACATCCACCTTAACATGCGCATTTCCGTAACCTCCATCTTATTAATATGCTCTTTCTTAGAAGCCCAACATTCTGTACCATAGAGCAACACTGGTCGTATGGCAGTCCTGTAGAATTTTCCCTTCAACTTTAAGGGAATGCTGCGGTCGCATAACACTCCCGTGGCCGCTCTCCATTTAAGCCACCCTGACTTAATCCTGTGAGTCACGTCTTGATCAATGTCACCATTCTTCTGGATGATCGACCCTAGGTACTTAAAACATTTAGCCTAATATTTGAACTAAGTAGTAGTCGTCTACAGCTTTTAATGCATTTAACAAGAATATAGAACATAGAGATATATGAAGACAGAACATAGGACTCACAAAGGCTGATAGTATACATGCTCATATAATTATTGTCAGCCATTAAGAGAATGATATGCATGTAAACTTGTAAACATTTTAAAATTGACTTTCATAGAAGTCAATAGGACCACATACCTCATATACCCTGTGCAAAGCTAATGCAAATTTACTAAAAACCACTTGCTCCACTTGCTGCATAGTGCCTCCCTGTCATAGTTTTTGTCTTCTGCGAAATTTGTTGAAAATTTCCTTTTGGTTCCTGCCAATATCCAATACTTGACTACTTATATTTGACAAAGTCACTAAGACTTTGTCAGCACCATTTCTTGCTTATATACATACTACCATTGTTTATATTCAGAAGTTTCACAAAAAAAAGTTTTTTTCTTACAAACATTGTCTATATTTGGTCTTCATTCATATGAGATATATCAAACCATAATATTGAGGTACAGTCTAGCACATATCATGTTTCTCTTTGTTTAGCGCACCTCCTATTATTGAGGTGTGTGGATTCATGTGCTTATTTTGGTACGGTCTCAATTTAAACTGTTCACATGTATTTTTATTCCTGATGCAACTGTAATCACTGTATTTTATCATAATTCATTTTTTTCTTTTTTCTTTTGATCAGTTAGGAAAAAGAATGTATTTGGCTTTGGTGTGAAAAAGCAAACAGAGTCAACGAAACAAACATGGACAATTAGTGGTACCATTCACTTCACTCAATTATTTCCTTTGTATATTTTCTTTTTCTTAACCATCTGCTTCTATGTTGACTTCTCTTTACTTTGAATGCGTTGCAAAACCACCTAGCTAGAGGTCTTGTTAAATCGACTCTCTCTTTGTCAATGTGAATATTTGATGATTATTAATGTGTAAGAAAATAAAAAGTTGCGTAATTGGATAATTTGGTCTGTTTCTACAAATTGATTTCTTAGTCCGAGGCCATGTAATATCACCTTGTCCTTTTCACCCTTCATTTGGAAGTTAGGAAACCAAGGGTTTATGAATTAGTTCATGGTTTTATTTTGTTACAGAAATCTTTTGCAAAATGGTTAGTTCTAGATCCCTGTCTCAAAATAATAATGCTCAACAGGAGGAAAAATAAAGTGTAGATCAAGATTAAGACTTAAGAGCATGTTTGGTATAGTGTTTTTGAGCAGTGGTAATGGAATCAGTTAACCATTTCCATTACCAATTTTTTTGGCATGAGAGGTGTGGTAATAGGTAATACACTCTATTTCTTAGGGGTAACTATTACCCTCCATCTGTTATACTTTTCCCTACCTATGTTGATAAAAAGTTTTCCTCCTCAATCCTCATTTTTGATAAAAGGGATTTATTTCCATTTGCATACCAAATGACAAATAATGGTAGCAAATGTTTCTCCTTCTTATTTGTTTCCATTCCATTTCCTATTCAATATTCATACCAAACAAGCACTAAGTACATTGCCTCGCTCCATTCAGATTAGGTGACAGTGACACAACATTGCTAGTTTAAAGTAACTTGCATGAACTAGAAATTTGTGCAGAAATTAAGAAAAGAAGAACATGAATTTTGCATTTAAATCTGGAAATAAGATAGTACAAACTTCTGAGAGGCTTGTTCTCTCCCTAGCCAACAATCGAGAGTTTGGAGCTCTCCAAACTCCAAAACTCCAAAGTATTTCCACTCTTTAACAGTATTTAGCACGGTTCTTTCTCTCTTTAACTAGCTCTATTATAGACCTCTCCCTCTAACTATCTTGCCCCACAAGATACTCCTAGTAGAATTATATTTGAATACCTATAAGGCCCTCCCCCCTAGTTTGGTTCATCACAATAGGCATAGCTCTATAAAAGTGACTATTCCTTGCAAACAGTAGATTATATAATAGCTTGGTACAATTTCTTATGTTTTTGGCATGATTCTTGTGTATCCAGACAAAGATGTTCACTACAAGTCTCCAATTACGCCAAGATCCGTGCTGAACAAGAATGGCAGAGGTAGTTTCTTCTGCTATTGGATTATTGTATCCACTGATACATGCAGAGGTGTCTTTAATCTATGGTCTGCGAGGTGAAGTAGCTGCTATACATGATGAGCTGAGCAGCATCAAACTTTTACTTAAGAATGCAGAAGAGAGAGCAGATGAAAATGACTCGGTGAAAGAGTGGGTGAGACAAGTAAGAACGTTGGCTCATGAAATAGAAGATGTCATTGAGGAGTATAATATTTTATCAAAAGGAAATGAATTTTTTGGTAAGGTCAAGAAGATCGTGCCACTTAACAAGCGAACCATTGCAAAAACCATTGAGTCCTTGCGCAAAAAGGCAGTTGATATTGGTCAGAGGAAGACAAACTATAGGTTCGATAGTGCCATCCAGCAAGCCGGACATTTTTGTAACTTTGGAGGCAGTACACATCAATCAACAATACTTTCCATGGGTATGATTGAGGAATCTGAACTGGTGGGTGCTGCAACTGTTAAAGAAGACTTAATTGGTTTGCTAGGTTTGCAGGAATTTGAGGATTCAAGAATCTCTATAATAGCAGTGACTGGTATGAGAGGCCTTGGAAAGACAACAGTTGTTGGTAGTGTTTATAATGATGAACTGGTGAAAGACTACTTTCCCATTCGTGCATGGGTCCCTGTATCCCAACCATACAACCATGTTGGCGTACTAAGGAGCATGTTAAAGCAGTTCTATGAATCCCCTAGTGAGCTCGAGCAATTTGGGGAAAGCAGTTGTTATGACAGTGATGCAAGCAACTCAACAATTTATTCTATTCTTGAAGGAATTAACTCCATGGAAGAAAGATCCTTGCTATGTCGATTAAAAAAGTTTTTGTCGGAGAAGAGGTACTTATACTTACTACTCTCTAGTTACATGTTTTAAATACTTTGTCTACCTTGAAAAAAAGTTGGTATTATACCTACAAGTACAACTATACTCCCTCTGTTTTTATTTTTTATTTTTTATTATATATATATATATATATATATATATATATATATATATATATATATATATATATATATATATATATATATATATATATATATATATATATATATATATATATATATATGCATAACTGATGATGTGTGGAATTTACTAAAGTGACCATGAATGCATGTGATAGAGAGTAGATTTTTTACATCATTTAAGTAGGACCATAGAAGAGAGGAAATGATACAATATTTTGAGTGGGATTTTAGGAAAAAAAAAAATTAAAAAAGACCCCAAAAGTAGCAAGTGATGCAGATAAACAAATAATATTTTTTTTCTATTTTTGTGTGTACCCACTTATTATAGACTCTTGTTTCTAGAAAGTGTTAGATGATTAATGCGGAACAAATCAATGAAAAATAAGAACGAGAAAAGCAATAAAGGAGATAAACAAAGAACACAAGGATTTACGTGGTTCGGTCAAAATAGACCTATATCCACGGGTGGGGGATTCGAGAGCTTCTTTACTATTCCGTATAATGGAGAAAGAACGAGATAATAATACAAGGAGTCATAGATCTAATGGCTCAAAAGGTATGATCAAATTTGGTTTCAAAAAAAAAAGGTATGATCAAATTAATCAATTAAAGGGTCCTTTTATAACAAAAGGAAACCCTAATAAAAAACCCTAAATTGTTTCCCAAGTATACTCAAATAGCCGTCATAGAAAATATATAATTTTAGGAAATTATCCCTAAAATTATTAAGCTAAAACCGGACCAGAAAAACGCTCAACTCGTCCAGGCATGGACGTGCCCCCTTTGGGAACAGACGTGCTATCACTTCGTCAGATCGTTCCAGCTTCGTCAAGTCTTCGTAAAACGGGCATAACTTTTATTTTCTTTTTGGAATCGGGCATATGACCTATCGTTGGAAAGGGCTTGAACCAAGCTATCACCTCAAAATCACTTATAGTTTGAGAGATATCTGTATTCAAAGTCAGCCCTACTAGAGATCGAGTCACAATTTAATAGAAAGGGTGTATAAGGCATTAGAGTTTTTTTTTTTTTTTTTGGTGTTCACCCGGTTCACCCTTTGGGCTAATCCGGATTCGGAGATCAGTTTTGGGTGGTTAGGTTCCAGTCCCCTCTCGATTGTTGTTGCGGGGGATCGAACACGAGTCATCCTTACCAAGTGTAGTCCCAATCACCACTACACTAACAACCAATTGGTAGGTGTATAAGGCATTAGTGGTGGTAAAATGATAGGTGGGTGAAAAAAAGTACATAAAATAGGACAGATATTGTGAAAAGGTGTAAATATTATGGGGAAAAGGGGTGAGAAATTGAGAATGTGAGATGGTAAAATGTGTTTATAAAGATAAAATAAAGTAGAATCGTGTAGGATAAATAACCTTAATGTTTACCGAGCACATTTAGAAAAGAAAAGATTGCTTATAAAAGTAAAACATGCTGTATCAATCTTTCAATGCCTTTGAAAGGTTGCCCAATCTTAAAAGTCATGAAGAGTAAAACCACTAATTTAGGGTTTGTTTGTTATCGGTTTTTATTTTCTGCTTCATTCCTTTTTTTTTTTTTTTTGGAAAAATAAATACAAAAATATGGTAATTAGTTCCACAATTTGGTTGTCATTTTTTAAAATCAACACGATTAGTATAAGTATGACTAGTTTTAAGTTTAAAATACAACTTATCTTACATAATACAACTATTGATTAAAATCTAAAAACCAATAAATGGAAACTGACAATGATACCAAACGAGCTCTTAGTTACCAACTCATTTATGTTAATTCGTTAACTGGCCTAACATTTGTCTTGAGACTGGGCAAGCCTGGCAAGAGTGGCAACATGTGCATTAAAACCTTGAAAGACTATCTAAAATCATAAATAAAATTTCCCATGATATGTTCCTCTTTGAAATTTTTTCTCTTAGGTACTTGGTTGTTTTCGATGACGTCCAAGATGAAGAGTTGGCCACTTATGTCAAAATGGCATTGCCATTTTTTGATAATAAAGCTAGCAAAATACTAATCACCACACGCTACGAGAATGTGGCCCATACATGGGCTGAAGGGTCTAATCAGGGCCTATACAAACTCAAGCCCTTACCATCAGTGGAAGCATGGAAACTGTTTTGCAAGAGGGCATTCAAAAACAATGATGGAAATAGCTGTCCATTTTTGGATTGCCAAGCACAGGAAATCGTCAAAAGATGTGAAGGAATGCCACTCATTATTTCGGAAATGGGGCGCTTTCTATCTACCAAATTAGATGACTTGGAAGAATGGAAGAAGAAGAGTGAAAGCCCTGGATTTTGCCTACGACAAGATCATCCAGGAATTTACAAACACTTAATCCGCAGCAGCTATTATGATTTGCCCCATTACCTGAAGCCTTGCTTTTTGTACTTTGGTCTATTTCCAGAAGGTTGTCTCATTGGGCAGGCGAGAGTCATTCGATTATGGATAGCAGAAGGATTTATCATTGTTGAGGGAGGAAATGGAGGATCTGCCAACCTAACTCCTGAAGAACTTGCAGAAAAGTACATAAAACAACTTGTTGACATGAATTTGGTTGAAGAATGCACAGATGCTACTGGAAGATCTAAAAACTTACGAGTCCCCATAATATTGCATGGGATTATCCTTTCCAAAATAACAGAGTTGGGATTTTGTCAAACTCCTTCAGAGAAGAATAATTCTGCTAGTACTGAAGAATTTGTTAAGCCTCGTCGCTTGTCCATTCACATGGACCATAGCTTTCATGATGCAGACCATCAAGTCATGCAGAATATTACCAAAACCAAGTCCAGCATTCGGTCTCTCCTTTATGCAAAAATGTATGTACAGCCTGCAGTGTCAACAAATTTATTTTCGAAAAACTTTCTTCTATTGAAAGTTCTCGACTTTAGTAATGCTCTCATATATAATCTTCCTAATGAAGTGGGGGAGCTACTTAACTTGCATTATTTATGCTTGATAAATACGCAAGTGAGTAGACTTCCGAGCTCCTTAGGTAAGCTTCAATATCTCCAAACATTGGATTTGAAACAAACATTAATTTCTGAGCTTCCTGCTGATCTTAACAAACTCCACAAGCTACGCCATCTACTTACATATTGCTATAAGTATGATCCTGCTTATAGCCTCCACACCCAGAAATTGACAGGGGTGAAATTACCAGAAAAAGCATTGGAGAATTGTGGGGAATTACAGAAGCTAGCATTTGTTGATGTGGGGCATAGAAGTATGGCGGTCAAGGAGCTAAGAAATTTGAGGCAATTGAGAAGACTAGGAATCACGGAGCTCAAGTTTGAAGACGGGAAAGATCTTTGTGCAGCAATTGAAGAGATGAAATGCCTTCAGACATTCAGTGTATACTCAAAAAACTTGAGTGAATTAATTGATTTAGATCATTTTCAATCGCCTCAGTTGACACTAAAACGCCTCTACCTGAATGGACCCTTGAAGTCGTGTTGCACTGGCTGGATCTTAGAGCTTCATAGTCTAGTGAAAATCCGCCTGAGGTGGTCACGTTTAGAAGTTGATCCTCTTCCTCTTTTAGAAACATTGCCAAATCTAGTGGAACTTCAAATGTTAGAAGCATATAATGGTGACAACTTAATATTTGTAAATGGAGGGTTCATGAAGCTTAAGATATTGCATCTTCTTGATCTGTGCAACCTGAAGTCCTTGTCTATATGCAAAGGTGCACTGCCGCTTCTTCAGCTAATGGCTATTGGTGAAAGCCCGAAACTGCAGGTGCCACTGGGAATCAAGCATCTCTCGAAGCTGGAAACTCTCAATTTATTTAATATGCCACTTGATTTTGCTGATAGCCTTCAACGCAATGGGAAATATCATTTCATAGTCAAGCATGTGCCTAATGTCTTACTTCAGAAGAGAGACGACCAAGGAAACTGGCAAACTTTCTTCCTCCAATGATCAAGTCATGCAGAAGCAGAATGCAGGTACTAATACGAAATTCTATATAATTCTAAATCTAGCAATGAACTTGCATTGAAACTTTAGTTCAACGCGGCTGACTGTTTAATTTATGAATAGCACGTAAATGATGTATTTAATGTCTACAGATGAAATCTAGTTCACTCACTAATTGCATCTTTTTATTTTGATATATATACTGCAAGAACTGTATTGTCGCATTCTGTTTGTTGGATTCTTTGTTTCCCTCGTATTAAACATTGCCTTTGAATTTCTTAAAAGCAGATCAGCCATCGATCCGGTGTAGATATCTGGATGCTTTTCATAAGAATTACTGTACTACCTAACATACAGAAGAAAACTGTGCAAAAGGTACAAAAATTATTTAAATTTCTGAATGAATTAAGATGCAGAATTACATTTATTGATTAATCTCATGTAATACATCGTTGTTCTTGATTACATCAGATAATAATGCTCTAATTGACAGTTTTTAATTCAAGATCATAAACCCTAATTGTCTAATTCAAATAATGAATTAGGTGAAATCAGAGTTTCGACATAGCTGATGGAATTGACAAAATCATCACCTCTTTTGTGTGGTACAGTATATTTATTATTGACTTGAACATATTTCAATGTATTTTGAGTTGCATCAAGAATAAGCATAAAATCCATATTGGTTCTCTTCTTTTCCGATCATAACCCTAGCATGAGCAGTAATCTTAAGCAACCGATGTTCGTCTCCCAGATACTGCCAGTCTCCTCTATGCCTAAACAATCTCTTCCACGACTCGTGTCGTCCCTGGTTATCATACCCCTCCAACATCCAAACTTCAACACATGTTGGAGTCTTAGTATACTTGATAGTTTGGCAAACACATAACTTGTTGCGTCTTGTGATTCCAACACATGCATATACTCTTCCCCTGCTTCCTTTCCTGATCTTCTGCGTCAGATTGTCTGTTCTCTCAAATACTTCATCAACCAAATCAAATTTAAGTACGAAATAAATATTACCAAAGCAGCGAGGACCAACAATCCAATGTAATTTCTCATTTAATTGAACTGCCTCCTGTATTTTAGGACATGATCTCAAATAATAACCATAAGGTTTATAGTTAATTTCATTAGATGTTAGTGATGATCCTTTCACAACAACATCGAAATCTAATAATTTCCATTGTTTCTTCTTAAACGAGTAAACGTATATGATAGATTCTAACCCCCTCCTACCATTAACCATAGTTACCCGGCCTACCACCAACATGATCTTATAATCATTTATCGAGGGGGCAAACCCAAACCCGGATCTAAAAATCGTTAAATTTGCCGACGGGTCTTGGGTCATGGACGGCGAGTGGAACATACGTACGCCAGAGAATGCGTCGGATCATTCTGTAAGTTTTTTTTTTTATTTTCGGTAATTAGGACATCCGCCTAAAATTTCCGGATGTCCTAGGTACATCCGCCTAAAATTTCCGGATGTACCAAGGAACATCCGGAAATTTCAAGCGGATGTACCTAGGGACATCCGGAAATTTTAGGCGGATGTCCCCATAATTTTTTTTTTTTTTTTTAAGTACGTTTATTAAGTTTTTTTTTTATGTATTTTTTTTTCGTGGTCTTGTGATTATTGTTGTGATTTAGTATTTGATAATTAATGTAATTTTGTTGTATTAATATGATTATTAGTAATATGTTTATTTTTTGTTTTGTTTCATTATTATTATTATTATTATTATTATTATTATTATTATTATTATTATTATTATTATTAGTAATATGTTGATATTGTTGTTGTAGTTGATATTATTGTTGTTGTTGTAGTTGATATTATTATTGTTGTTGTTGCTGTTATTTTTATTGTTGTTGTTGTTGTTGATATTGTTATTATTAATTAGTAGAAATATAATATTAATATTAATATTAATATTATTAATATTGTTATTATTAATTAGTAGAAATATAATTTTAATATTAATATTATTATTATTATTATTATTATTATTGTTATTGTTATTATTATTATTATTTATTTATTAATTAACGTTATGGTCTTATAAATTGTTTTGTAGTTGTTGTTATAATTTTTTATTATCATTAATATTGTTATTGTTTTGTATTTGTTGTTATTATTATTAGTATTGTTATTAGTATTGTTATTATTATTATTACTATTGTTATTATTATTGTTATTAGTATTGTTATTATTATTAGTATTGTTATTAGTATTGTCCTACTCAAACAGCGTAAAACACTACGCTCCTGCTCCATCCAGATATACCGTGCCACGTGACCGCCAAAACTAGGGATAACTGACCCATCCTCAGGCCCACCCGGCATCGGTTCCTGCACTAACCATGCCTCTGCACAGCTGGAAGTAGGCTGACTCGACCCACTACCAACAAATCTCCCAAACTGACCCCTATATACCATATGGAAATCCTGAGGGTCCTGTTCTTCATCCCAGTCACCAGCATGACTAGCCGAACATTCGTCTTCCTCGTCAGATATGGGTGCTCCACTTGCAGAGTACAAGGGCCGACTACTACCAGACTGTTGGTCTCTCGACCAACCACTAGTAGACCTGTATTGCTGCTGCTCGGGCTGAACCGGTGAAGATCGAGATGTCTGTCTCCTAACAGACGCATTCAGACGTCGTGATATTGCATGTCGAGCACCAGAACCCTCGATCTACATAAAATTAAAAAATAATCCGATTTTAGTAATAACAATAACCATAATAACCATAATAACAATAACAACAATAATAATAACAACAACAACAAAAACAACAACAAATACAAATTAACAACAACAAATATAACCTTAACAACAAAAATAACTAACAACAACAACAACAACAACAACAACAAATACAAATTAACAACAACAATAACCATAATAACACTAATATCAACAACTATAATACTAATCATAATTAAAAATATTAATAATAGTACTACTAATAACACTAATAATAATATTATTATAACAACAACAACAACAACAACAAAAAAAAAAAAAAATTAAACAACAACAATAACCATAAAAACCCTAATATCAAATTAGTTTAATAATAATACTAATCGTATTTTTAAAAATAATAACACTAATAATAATAATAATAATAATAATAATAATAATAACAATAATAATAATAATAATAATATCATCAATAATAATAACAACAATAATAATAATAATACTAACCATAACACTTCAAAATAACAACAAAAATAACAAAATCCAAAAAAAAAAAAAACAAATTAACAACAACAACAATAACCTTAACATTAATAATAAAAACCTAATATCAACAAAATAATAAAAATTATCACATTTTTAAAAATATAATAAGCACAATAATAACAACAACAATAATAATAATACCAACAATAATCACCATAACACTTCAAAATAACAAAAAAAAAAAAACAAAATCCGAAAAAAAAAAAAAATTAACAATTTTATTAACGGGCCAAAAAAAAAAAAAAAAAAAAAAAAAAATTGGAACTTCCGCCCAAAATTTCCGGAAGTTCCTTGGAGGATCCGCCTGGAATTTCCGGATCCTCCATGGAACATCCGGAAATTCTGGGCGGAAGTTCCTGGGATCCGAAAATAAAAAAATAAAAAAAACCTCGTCTCCACCATCGCCGCCGCCGAAGGTCCTCCCTCCGAATCTCAGCCTAATCCGCCTCGAATCACCCATTTTCTTTTGTGTTTATGATGATTGTTGTTTTTTTAAAAAATGAAGAACAATTTTGGAATTTTTTTTTTTTTTAAAAAAAAAAAATGTTTTAGAGAGTTAGAGAGTAAGAGAGTAAGAGAGTTAGAGAGAGAAGTAAAGAAGTGAGAAATGTTGGTCGGGAAGGAAAAAACCGTATTTATATATTAGGGGTAAAATTGGAATTTCAAGAAAAAAAGGGAGCGTTACCCGGTAAAATGGGAGCGACAAATAACAACACCCCATGAATAACAGATGCGAAACTTTTTTGTTTTCTACTCAAGGATTTATATCTTGTATTTTGGCGCTAATCCACCACGCTGGCATATGAAACTCTAGGACCACAAAGATGGTGATTTTTTTTGAGTTTAAGACAACATGTGAACAAAGGAAATACATATATACTGTCAAATATGGGTCTGACCGCACCTGCAAACCAAGAGAGAGAGTCCATTTCACAAGTCCAAAAAAGGTTTCATTCCAAAACCATATGGCAATAGGAGGTTTGGCCCCTTAGCCTTATACACTAATAGGGTCATTTCCGACGGAAAAATTCTGTCGGATACCTTGAAATCCGTCGGAAAAGGGGTTTCCGACGAAATTCCATCGAAAGTGGTTGTCGGAAACGGCATGGTAGGAAAACCGACGGAATTTTCCGTCGTAACATATTTTCCGGCACCGGATAAATCCGTCGGAAATTTCCGACGGAATAGTAAACTAGGTCGGAAACTTCCGACGGGAATTCCGTCGAAAAGCTATTTTATGCAATAAAAAAAAAACGCCGCGCCACCACTGGCACGGCGTTTCACCACCCACACCAAAGTTGTCAACCCCATCCCAACACAAAACCACCCCACCCGACCCTAACCCTCCACGCCCCCCCTTAACCCACCACAGCCACCACGCACTACCTAACCCACCACAGCCACCACGCACCACCTCACACAACCAGGCCCATCAATCAGATCTATCACAACCCGAAAAAAAAACACAAACCATAACAAACCCCAGATCCCCAGCCACCCCAAACCCTAGCCGACCACCGAATCCCACCAATTTCGGCCAAACCCTAACCACAAAACGCAAACAGAAAACTTAACACCACCACCACCACGTACCCACCCACCACGACTTCCTTCTTCTCGTCGGAAAACCCAAAAATTATTAAAAAAAAACATATACATACCTGAAAACTTGAATTTGTTTCGAAATTAACCTCGAACTTGGTTTAATAAGGCCAAATTCGACCACGAAAACACTAGATCTAGTATTTTCATGGTCGAATTTCACCTTAAAAACCATTAATTAGTTTTAAACCCACCACCATTGTGAGAAGAGAAGGGGGAGGAGGAGAGGAGATATAAAGAGAAGGTGAGAAGGCGGAAGAGGAGAGGAGAGAAGGGGAGTCAGAAGAGAGGGGAGGAGGAGAGGAGAGATAAAGAGAATATGAGAGGAGAGAAGGGAGGCGGATGAGAGAGAGAGAGAGGTGAAATGAAATGGGGTGGGGGGGGGGGAGTCCCGCCGTTTTAATTAGGGTTTTTTTTTTATTATTTTACTAAAATCCGTCGAAAAGGCTTTAAATTCCGTCGCAAATTTCCAACGGAATTAATTGCGATTGGAAATTTCTGACGGATTTTTAATCCGTCGGAAGATATACCACTTCCGACGGATTTTTCGTCGTAAATGGTATATTTTCCGACGGATTAAAAATCCGTTGAAAATTTCCTATGGATTAAAAAATCCGTCGGAAATTTCATACTTTCTGACTGATTTCCGTATCCGTAGAAAAGATTCATTCGGAATTGGGCTGTTTTCTAGTAGTGATAAAGTGTGTGACTCTCTCTTCTAAACCAATGTGGGACACTTACATATGGTGATACTTTTGGAGGTTTATTCTTCAACATATACAAAGTACGTTAGTATATACTACTATATATTTATCATTGTAAGTGCCTTAAAATGGTGGTAAAACTTGGATACGATTTTACAATTACAATATCTAGTTAAACCAAAAAAAATAGGGCAACTTAAAATCAATGGTCAAGTTTTTAAAGATGATAGACATAACTCATTAGCATAATAATTGTATTCCACAAAAGCACCCTAGTTAGTACTTTTCCTTTTTTTTTTTTTAATGTGACAACACTATATACATTATACTTTTGAATATATATGATGAGATGAATCTTATAATTTTTAAAATATATGATGTGATGAATTTAATAATTTCTACCGTGGCAGTTTTTTTTTTTTTTTTTTTTTAAATATTTGTGCGTGGTATAAAACGCAAACAGTAATCAAAAATAGAATTTGTGAATATGGTCAATACTCAATAGTTCGATATGTATTAACTAAAAAGGAATGGAGGAAATGCATTGTTTACTAATATACTGATTCATGTGCATTCAGGTGTTTTTATTAACTACAAATAAATACCCTTAGAAATAAAACCGAACAAGAATGGCGGATATATACAGTACAGTTGAATTCACTATCCAACTATTGTTACCTTTTATAAAAGAAGAAGTGTCCTTAATATGTGGTTTGCAAGACCAAGTAAAAGATATCCGCAATGAGCTGAATAGTATGCTAGCATTTCTGAGGGACGCGGATAAGAGAGCCGAGGAAAATGAGACTGGAAAAGAATGGGTGAAACAAGTAAGAACATTGGCTCATGACATAGAAGATGTCACTGAAGCATATAAGCTTTTCCAAAAAGAAAATGCATTTGGTAAGGCGATGCAGCTTATGTCATTGAAAGTACGAAACATTGCCTCTACCATTGAGTCATTGTGCAAAAGGGCAAAACAACTCGGTAAGAGAAAAGACCTCTACTTCATCAGGAATAATGGTGATGTTGTTCAGCAGGAGCATGACTGCATCCAAATCCAAGGAACATTTTCTGTATGCACAGCCCAGGAATCTGAATTGGTGGGTGCTGAAACCGCCAAACAAGATTTAATCGAAAAGCTAGGCTTACTGGAGATTGATGAGGATTCGAAGCTATCTAGAATGATAGCTGTTACTGGTAGTAGAGGGCTCGGAAAGACAACAGTTGTTTGCAGTGTTTATAATGATGGAACTGTGAAAAAACACTTCCCTATCCGTGCATGGGTTAATGTAGTCCAACGATACAACCATGTTGATGTACTAAAAAGCATAATCAAGCAATTCTATAAGGCAGCTGATGAACACATCGATATACTTCATAATGGAAGGCTGAACAAGGACCGGATTGGCTCCATGGATGTGGTGTCCTTAGAGAATCTTATAAGAAGCTATCTCAAGGAGAAGAGGTATCATACATCCTTGATTTCATTAATGTTATATTAGCAACTACTTTACATTATCTACCTTAATATTTTTTTTAAGATTCACTTTTGTCCGACCCTTAGGTACATGGTTGTTATTGATAACGTTCAAAATCATGACGAGGACAGAGAGCTGGCAAATTACATCAAAAGGTTGTTACCAACTGATAATAACAAAGGCAGCAAAATAATAATGACCACACATAACGAGTGTGTGGCCCATGCTTGGCTTGATGGCTCTGATCATGGTTTATACAAACTCAAGCCTTTAGAACCAGCAAAGGCGTGGGAGTTGTTCTGCAAGAAGGCATTTCAAAACCGTGAAGGAGAGTGCCCCTCATGGTTCCACGATATGGCTCGTGACATTGTCAATAAATGTGAAGGAGTGCCACTCATTGTTTTAGAAATGGGGCGTTTTATGTCTTTCAAGTCAAAGGACCTGCATGAATGGAAAAAAGTGCAACAAGACCTCGGATTTTTCCTGAAACAAGATCTCACGGGACTTCAGAACATCCTGAGTCACAGTTATCACAGTTTGCTCAGTCACCTGAAGCCTTGTTTCCTGTACTTAGGTTTGTTTCCTAAAGGCTATACTGTTGATCGAATGCGACTTATTAGATTATGGATAGCTGAAGGGTTTATTGTTAAACACTCTAGCAGCAACTTGACACTTGAAGAAGTCGCTGAAGAATACATTGATAATCTTATTTGTATGAGCTTAGTTGAAGTCGAGTATGCAGATGGTACAGACAAACCTCAGACACTACGAGTCCATGATTTTCTGCATGAGATAATCCTTTCTAAGGTGAAGGAACTGGATTTTTGTCATACTCTTCCAGAAAATAATTCCAACACTATTGATTTATGTGTAGTGCCTCGACGCTTGTCCATCAACATAAATCCAGCAAAGGAGATTATTATTGGAAGCAAGTCGAACACCCGGTCCATCCTGCTAGTTACAGATAATTCAAGTGCACCGGTGAAGATATGGCCCAAGGGGTTACCTAAAGCATTAAAAAAGAATCGCCTGCTCAAAGTTGTTGATTTATGTAATGCTCCAATTGATGAACTTCCAAAGGAAGTGGGGAAGTTACTTAACTTGCAGTATTTAAGCCTGAGAAATACACGAGTTAAGAAGATTCCAAGCTCTATTGGTAAGCTTCAAGATCTCCAAACATTGGATTTGAAACAAACTCCCATTCGTGAGCTTCCTGCTGAAATCAACGAGCTCCACAAGCTATGTCATCTTCTTACATATTGCTACGAGTTTGATCTTGCTTTTAGTCGTCACTCAGGGAAAATAACAGGAGTGAAGATACCAAATGGGGCATTGGAGAAATTTGAGGAGCTACAGAAGCTGGCATTTGTTGATGTGGAGCATACAAGTATTGTGATCAAGGAGCTAAGAAATTTGAGGCAGTTGAGAAAGTTGGGAATCGTGGGACTTAAATTGGAACATGGGAAAGATCTTTGTTCGAACAGATGAAATGCCTTGAGTCATTCAGTGCGTATTCAAAAAATAAGACTGAACGGATGGATTTAAACCATTTGCAGTCTCCACCCTCAACACTCAAACGCCTCTATCTGAATGGACCGCTGCAGTCGTGTTTCAATGTCTGGATCTTAAAGCTCCATAGTCTAGTGAAACTCCGCCTGAGGTGGTCATCTTTGGAAGATGACCCTCTCGATATCCTTGGAGAATTGCCAAATCTAGTGGAACTTCAAATGTTAGAAGCATATAACGGTGACATGTTGGAATTTAAAGATGGAGGGTTCAAGAAGCTTAAAACACTGAATCTTCTTGATCTGCGTAACCTCAAGTCCCTGTCTATATGCAAAGGTGCTCTGCCTCTGCTTCAGCTAATGGCTATCGGTGAAAGCCCGAATCTGGAGGTGCCATCGGGAATAAAGTATCTCTCGAAGCTCGAAACACTCAATCTATTTGATATGCCACTTGGTTTTGCTCGTAACCTTCAACAACCCAATGGAATATATCATTCCATAGTTGGGCATGTGCCTAATGTCTTGCTTCAGAAGCTCAACAACCAAGGAATATGGTATCCTGTGTTCCTCTAATGTTCAAGTCATGCAGAAACAGGTACTAAAACCAAATTCTATTTACCAAATAACTTGCATTGAAACTTTTATCCAACTCATCTGATTGTTTATAAATTCCACGTAAATAATGATTTAAGTAATGCCTACAAATGATTTATAGTTCACTCACCATTCCACCATCTATTGCATCTTTTCATTTACACATACTGTTGCATTTTGTGTAGGCATTAGCTAAACTTGTGTGCTTTCATTAGTCTGCCGCCCCTGCCTTTCTTAGGTACGTGTGTCGTGTGTGCATTTGTTTAAGTATAAGCGATTACATACTAGAGAAGGTGATATCACTCTGTGTAAACCCGTATGTAAATGCATAATTGCAGGTGAAAGTGCCCAAGGCACTTCTTATAAACTGGAAGTCAAGACAGTATCGATAAGGATGCTTTCCCTTCGCAAACAGCTAGCCAGTAGCCATCATCGACCATCAATAGCATTGCTCTTTTTTAATTCATATCAGTTATATGTTTCTATTTAAACTTGTGATTGCTCTAGTACAGTGTGTACCTCTCAATTGTATATCACATATGTTTTGCATTTTATTCTTCTCAAGCTTTGTCGATCGACAAAGGAACTAGCATCAATTTATTGTTGTATGAGAATAATAAAAATTATTCACTTGTTCTTCAAAATGTTCTTACCATATTACTTGCGCACTGGAAATACATTAGCTAATTATATACTTACTCCATTCTTTTTTACTTGACCTGCTTTGACTTTTACACTATTCACTATCCCTCTTTGACCGTCTTTTGTGAATAATATATAAGGAAAAATATATTCACGTTGGATCTTTTATAATTCGTCTAAATAAGTACTATCATAATTTGTAACTTTTATATTTTTTTACTTATGGAGAATTAAAGTTATTGATCATTAAAGTTTTACATTAGCATGCGTGATAAAAGAAATAAGTCGAGTAAAAAATAACAGAGGAAGTATATACCTAGCTAATTGGATTAATGCTTTCAGAAGTTTGGGTGTGACTCCATCTCTAGTACAGTATAAAACGTTGCCTTTATGTTTCTAAAATTTAGATTAGCCAACGATCCAGTGTAGATCTCTGGATGTTTTCCATAAGAATTACTAGCTAACATAAATAAAAAAAACTTTGCAAAAGGTACAACAAACAACTAAGATGCAAAATTACGTTAATTGATTCATCTTATGTAATACCAAGTAATTCATTAAATGATATATATCATATGATTTGAAAAATTAAAAAAAACCAAAAAAAAACAGAAAAACCACAGTGATATTATCAAACGAACGAAGTAGCAGTTTCCATTTACAAACCGCTACTTGGCGGTTTCCTGTTATAGAAGCCGCTACCTCAAATGGCGGTTTCCTGTTTAAACAAATGAGATTTACGATTCAGAGGTACATATTGGATTAAGTTTAAACAGAAAAATATAACTGAAATAATATTAACAAAGCGATGGACAATGTTATTGAAACTAGCTCGTTGCTGCTCTAATGCCAAGGAAAAGCATCCTTTATCAGCGTTGACTGCCTGCATATGACAAGGAGTATCAATCAATCAATCAAAGACCTAATCCCATAATGAAAAGGAGTATAAGCATGTTAAATTCCGATTTTATAACCTCCTGTGACACTTACACCTGAAAGTATACATGAGGATGCAGGTTTACACACTCACAAACACTGATATCACCCTCACACACCGTAAGAAAGAAAGGCTGCACGCACACTCACGCACACATCTATTAGGGGGAGCTGGTTCTTAATAAATCTAGAATGGAGAAATAAAAAAAGGAAAGGGAAACAAAGGATGCATATCCAACACACAAAATGCGAGAATACAGTTCTAGCAGGATATATGTCTAAATAAGAAGACGCAATTAGTGAATGAGCTAGATTTCATCTGTAGACATTATTCACTTCATTTACAGAGTATTCAGACGAGTCAGATGGGTTGCACTAAAGTTTCAATTATTGCTAGTTATTTAATTAAAGAGAATTAGGCTTTAGTACCTGCATTCTGCTTCTGCATGAGTTGATCATTGGAGGGAGAAAGCTTGCCAGTTTCCTTGGTCGTCACTCTTCTGAAGTAAGACATTAGGCACATGCTTGACAATGAAATGATATTTCCCATTCTGTTGAAGGCTATCAGCAAAATCAAGTGGCATATTGAATAAATTGAGTGTTTCCAGCTTCGAGAGATGCTTGATTCCTAGTGGCACCTGCAGTCTCGGGCATTCACCAATAGCCATTAGCTGAAGAAGTGGGAGCGCACCTTCGCATATAGACAAGGACTTAAGGTTACGCAGATCAAGAAGATGCACTATCTTAAGCTTCTTGAACCCTCCATTTACAAATGTTAAGTTTTCACCATTATATGCTTTTAACATTTGAAGTTCCACTAGATTTGGCAATGTTTCAAGAAGAGGAAGAAGGTCATTTTCTAAACGTGACCACCTCAGGCGGATTTTCACTAGACTATGAAGCTCTGAGATCCAGCCGGTGCAACACGACTTCAAGGGTCCATTCAGGTAGAGGCGTTTTAGTGTCAACTGAGGCGATTGAAAATGACTTAGATCAATGAATTCACTCAAGTTTTTTGAGTATACACTGAATGTCTGAAGGCTTTTCATCTCTCCAATTGCTGCACAGAGATCCTTCCCGTCTTCAAACTTGAGCTCCGTGATTCCTAGTCTTCTCAATTGCCTCAAATTTCTTAGCTCCTTGACCACCATACTTCTATGGCCCACATCAACAAATGCTAGCTTCTGCAATTCCCCACATTTCTCCAATGCTTTTTCTGGTAATTTCACTCCTGTCAATTTCTGGGCGTGGAGACTATAAGCAGGATCATAGGTATAGCAATATGTAAGAAGATGGCGTAGCTTGTGGAGTTGTTTAAGATCAGCAGGAAGCTCAGAAATCAATGTTTGTTTCAAATCCAATGTTTGGAGATATTGAAGCTTACCTAAGGAGCACGGAAGCAACTTCACTTGCGTATTTCTCAAGCATAAATAATGCAAGTTAAGTAGCTCCCCCACTTTGTTAGGAAGATTATATATGAGAGCATTACTAAAGTCGAGAACTTTCAATAGAAGAAAGTTTTTCGAAAATAAATTTGTTGACACCGCGGCTGGTAGGTAGGTTTCTGCATAAAGGAGAGACCGAATGCTGGACTTGATTTCAGTAATACTCTGCAGGACTTGAAAGCTATGGTCCGTGTGAATGGACAAGCGGCGAGGCTTTACAAATTCATCAGTACTAGTGAAATTATTCTTCTCTGAAAGAGTTTGACAAAATCCCAACTCTGTTGTCTTTGAAAGGATAATCTCATGCAGCAATACTATGGGGACTCGTAAGCTTTTAGATCTTCCAGTAGCATCTGTGAATTCTTCAACCAAATTCATGTCAACAAGTTGTTTTATGTACTTTTCTGCAAGTTCTTCTGGTGTTAGGTTGGCAGATCCTCCATAATTTCCTCCTTCAACAATGATAAAACCTTCTGCTATCCATAATCGAATGGTTCTCGCCTGCCCAATGAAACAACCTTCTGGAAATAGACCAAAGTACAAAAGGCAAGGCTTCAAGTAATGGGGCAGATCATGATAGCTGCGGATTAAGTATTTGTATATTCCTGGATGATCTTGTCGTAGGCAAAACCCCGGGCCTTCACTCTTCTTCCTCCATTCATCCAAGTCATCTAACTTGGTAGATAGAAAGCGCCCCATTTCCGAAATAATGTATGGCATTCCTTCGCATCTTTCGACGATCTTCAGTGCTTGGCCGTCCAAAAATGGACAGCTATTTCCTTGATTGATTTTCAACGCCCTCTTGCAAAACAGCTTCCATGATTCCACAAATGGTAAGGGCTTGAGTTTGTACAGACCCTGATTAGACCCTTCAGCCCATGTACGGGCCACATTCTCATAGCGTGTGGTAATTATTATTTTGCTAGCTTTGTTATCATTCAATGGTACTGCGTTTTTGACATAAGTGGACAACTCTTCATCTTGGACATCATCGAAAACAACCAAGTACCTAGTAATTAGAGGAAAAAAAATTCATGTTGTATGATTCTAGATAGTCTTTCAAGGAACAACAATGCACATGTTATGTTGCCACTCTTGCCAGTCTCAAGATAAATGGTAGGTCTATGTCCGTTAATGATTTCACCTAAATGAGTAGGTAACTAAGAGCTTGTTTGTATCATTGTTAATAGTTATATAAGTTAAGTTGTATTTCAAACTTAAAATTAGTCATTCGTATGGTAATCATGTTTTTGAATAATGACAACCAAATTGTGGAGCTAATTTCCATATTTTTTGTATTTTTTTTTCTTTAAAAAAACGAAATTGAAAATGTAAACCAATTACATACAAGCTTGTGATTTTACTATTCATGTCTTTAAAGATTAGTCAATCTTCCAAAGGCACTAATAGATTGATACAGTGTGTTTTACTTTATTCTAATTCTATAAACACATTATACCATCACACATTCTCAGTTTCTCACCCCTTTTCCCCCCCAAATATCTATACCTTTTCCCATCAATCATTTTACCACCACTATACCTTATCATTACACCCAATCACTTTTTCCAGAAACCACTCAACCAGAGTCTATAATAAGTGGGTGTACACACACAAATAGGAAAAAAAAAAAAAATGCTCTGTTTATTTATTTATACGAATCACTTGTTACCTTTTTTTTTATATATATATTGTAACTTTATACGATATCATATTACTTCTCTTAAGTCTTAACTACCCACTCAACATATTTCAACATTTCAGGTCCTACTTAATTGATTGTAAAAACCTACTCTCTATCACATGCATTCATGGTCCCTTTAGTAAATACCGCACATCAACTAGTGATAACAAAAATGGAGGGAGTATAGTTGTACTTGTAGCCTTGTAGGTATAATAACAAGTACGTACTGTATATATGCTATAGTAATGTTGAAAGCTAAGCTAGCAAGATTTGATACCGGAAGTAAATTATTTTTCAAAGTAATTAAAACATGTAAGTAGAGATTATATAAAGTACCTCTTCTCCGACAAAAACTTTTTCAATCGACTTTGCAAGGACCTTTCTTCCATGGAGTTGATTTGTTCAAGAAGAGAGTAAATTGTTGGGTTGCTACTTGCATCATTGTCATAACAAGTGATTTCCCCGAATTGCTGGAGCTCACTAAGGGATTCATACAACTGCTTTAACATGCTCCTTAGTATGCTAACATGGTTGTATGATCGGGATACAGGGACCCATGCACGAATGGGGAAGTATTCTTTCACCAATTCATCATTATAAACACTACCAACAACTGTTGTCTTTCCAACGCCTCTCATACCAGTCACTGCTATTGTAGAGATTCTTGAATCCTCAAACTCCTGCAAACCTAGCAAACCAATCAAAACTTCTTTAGCAGTTTCAGCACCCACCAGTTGAGATTCCTCCGCGGAAAGTAATGTTGATTGATGCAAATGTGTACTGCAGTCGGAGTTTGAAAGTTGTCCAGTATCGAACCCATAGTTTATTTTCCTCTGACCAATAGCAACTGCCTTTTTGCGCAAGGACTCAATGGTTTTGGCAATGGTTCGCTTCTTAAGTGGCACCATCTTCTTAACAAATTCATTTCCTTTTGACAAAAGATTATATTCCTCAATGACATCTTCTATATCATGAGCCAACGTTCTTACCTGTCTCACCCACTCTCTCACCGGTTCATCTTCATCTGCTCTCTCTTCCGCGATCTTAAGTACAGGTTTGATGCTGCTCAGCTCATCATGTATAGCAGTTACTTCATTTCGCAGACCAGATATCAAGGACACCTCCGCATTTATCAGCGGATACAATAATCCGATAGCAGTAGAAACTACCTCTGCCATTCTTGTTCGTGGGCTTACCTGTATCGGAGAGTTAATTGTAGTGAACAGCTTTGTCTGCATGCACAAGACTCATAATAAGCTATTATATAATCCAAAGTAGGGGGAAGGTAGTCCAATTCTACTAATGATTGACGCAAAACAAAACAGAAAAAGACCTGATTTCGAGATATTGTTGGTGGTTGGTCGGCACCATCTGGGTTGGGGTCACTCTTTACTCCTTTATATCTAATATTAACATCCTTACTTTTTGTTTTTATTATTTTGGCATAGATTTAAGATTTACTGATGGAAAATCATATTCCCATGGATTTTGAAGACGAAAAAAAATTTACAAAGGAAGCAACAAAAAGAAGTTGAACAAGGAATCAATTCCGCAGATAAAAATGGTGAAAGAAATTAGTGAGTGAAAAACAGACAAAAATAGACAAAGAATATTAACTATCTTTTGATTATTTATGAGACAAATAAAGTAACTTTTAAAAGTTGCTTTTATTTCATTTGTCAAAAAAAGGCACTAACAATTTTTTAACTTTCAAAAAAATCAATGGAGTCACTTGTACAAACAGGGTATGTCACAAACAGTCATTTTTATGTTTATTGGGTTTTTTACAAACCTCAGAGTCCTGCATGACCACAAATTAAGATGAAAATCAAGGTCAGACAGACAAACATGCCTCTGTAATCTTTAAAGGTATGAGTTGCATTTCACTAAGAATGCATATCTTCGCATCCTTGAAACTTAAGGTACCTACCATAACAACAAGTCACATTGTCACCAAATATGATAGTTGTATTATCAGCAAAAACTCAATAGCAGAGCTCAAAAGTTTCAGCTTCTATGGCTTATAGATGGAACCTCGGGCAATTCATTATTTTGAAATAAACAGTTAGTTCACTCGAAAACAAAGCAGCACATAACTCAAGGTTGGCAGGGGCTACCACCAAACGATATCGGCTCAGAAATCCTTCAATCTATGCATATACAATTACCAAAATTTAACTACCCAAACCTTGATCAGCAATAGCAGAAGTGGATGCATAACATAAGTGGGCCTTCAGGGTGAGGGTGAAAGCAAGTCGAACATCCGATCCATCCTGCTGATAACAGATTCAACAGCACCAGTAAAGCTATGGCCCAAGTTGTTACCTAATTAAGGCATTGAACAACAATCGCCAGCTGAAAGTTCTTGATCTATGTAATGCTCCCATAGATGAAACTCCGATGGAAGTGGGAAAGTTAACTTGCAGTATTTAAGCTTAAGAAATACACGAGTTTAAAGGACTCCAAGCTTTATTAGGTAAGCTTCAAGATCATTAAACATTGGATTTGAAACAAATTCCCATTCATGAGCTTCCTCCACAAACTACGTCATCTTCTTACATATTGCTACGAGTATGATCCTGCTTTTAGTCTCAACACCATGAAGACGATAGAAGTGAAGTTACCAAAGGGGATATTGGAAAATTTTGGGGAGCTACAAAAGCTGGCATTTGTTGATGTGGAGCATAAAAGTACTGTGATCAAGGAGCTAAAAAATTTGAGGCAGTTGAGAAAGCTAGGAATCGTTGGGCTCAAGTTGGAAGATGGGAAAGATCTCTGTGCTGCAATTGAAATGATGGACTGCCTTCAGGCATTCAGTGTATATTCGAAAAATAAGAATGAATGGATGGATTTAGAGCATTTCCAGTCCCCTCCTTCAACACTTAAACGCCTTTATCTGAATGGACCGTTGATGCCAGTCATGCCACCATTTCCTAGCTGGATCCTCGAGCTCCACAGCCTAGTGAAAATTCGTCTAAGATGGTCATGCTTAGACGATGTTGATCCCCTTGAATGCCTGGCAACATTGCCTAGTTTAGTGGAACTTCAGTTGTTAGATGCATATTGTGGATTGTGGGGACACTTTAAAAATTGGCGCTGCAAGGTTCGAGAAGCTTAAGATCCTCCATGTCCTTGATTTGCAAGCTCTCAAGACATTGGCTATATACAAAGGTGATTTGCCTCTACTTCAGCAGATGGCAATCGGCGCAAGTCCAAGACTGCAGGTGCCACTGGGAATCAAGCTCCCGAGGCTAGAAACGCTCGCTTTCTTTGATACACCAAGGGAATTTGATCTTAGCCTTCTACAAGATGGGTAATATCTTTCCGTTGTCAAACATGTACCTGATGTTAGATTCTAAAGAGTGGCTAAAAGTTCTGACAAACATGAAAACATGCATAAGCAAAATAATAATATACAGAGTATAAACAAATTCATATTGAGAGTAATTTTAATAACTTCCACGAACTACTATACAGCTGTTCTTATGTAGTTAAGTCTCTGTTATAAGTCTGAATACCAAAGAATTGATTGCTAATAGTGGAATCTAGTTCACTGTCAATTGCATCTTCAAGCTACACATATTCAACAGCAATCGGCAACATACCAGCTGCAGGCCTGTCAACACTTGAAGATTAATTCCCTTTATAAGATAGCAACAGCGAGCCACCATTATATATCCATCAATAATCTCACCCTATGTTGATCGATATCAGTTATTGTTGGCTGTATCCGTTTAAACTTGCTTTTGTGTTTAGCTCCATGTATTGCATTCTATTCTTTCTCGGACTTCTTTTACCACATTTTACAAGAAATAGTTTACAATTGAACCTAATCAAGTTAAACCTCAACACACAACAAAATGTGCACTAATAAGTTGGTATAAGAGAGTCCTGTGACTACTACTATAATTTTATTCCAGAAAGATATTTTAATTTTAGCATAAATAAGTATAGTTCTTTAAACATAAGTTACGAGAACATAGCCTTAAGTAATTCTTTGTTAAACACAAGAGGCAAAAGCATGCAGAATAAATCAAGATTTTATGTGTGGATTTGATTGTGTTACTACTTACTATTAGTCCAAAAATAAGAGACCAACAATATTTAACTTTCATGAGAGACTAAAAAAGGGTCACAAACACAACATAAACCCAAAATGAGAGCAAAATCTCAAAAGCAAAAATGCTAACAGGACGAAAAAAATTTGCAATGAAGGTTAAACAACTGACTATTTTCTTGACTTCTTTTTTGATTTAGATCCACCAGTATGCTGTGAGGCTGCTTTCGAGTTGTTAGCTTGGCTTGACTTTGAATTTGTAGCCTTTGTATCAGCATTATCAGCCCCAGAACTGCGAACAGGACCATCAGAAGTTCCAGCTTCCTGTTTATCCCGAGCAACAGCACCCTGGGAGCCTCTAACGTGAGCTGCCCTCTTATCCTTTCTCCTGGGTCTGAAGGTAGATCTCTCCCTCTTTGGCAACCAACGCTCTGGGTCTGGTGGGGGGCCGGGATTAGCAGGGTCAAATCCCTTTGGATATCTTGGCTTTCTTTTCCTTTTCTTCTTAGTTTTATCCTTGTTCTTAATCTCATCATGCCCTTCAATATTCACAAGACGAGATCCATTTTCAGCGGGCTTTGCCCCAGAGGTTGTTTCAAGATCATCTACATTAATTCCCTTCAAACCAGGAAGTGATTTGAGCTTCTTTTCGTAAGCTTCAGCCTTTTCAACATTGACATGAGCAGCAGTAGTCACTAATCCCACCAAAGCATCAACATTGCTATTCTTCTTAACAAGTTCCTCAAACAACTCCAAAGCCTCTTTCTGTCTACCATGCTTTAGCTTAAAAGCAGCAGCCTCTTGCATGATAACAGTAAGTTTGTTGTCTTCAGTCATTGCATTGGACCACCATTTGATTGCATTGTCTAATACAACCTCAGCACCATCAATATCTCCTAAACGTTCTTTCAAGGTAACAATGGTGGCCACGGTAGCAGGCATGTGTTGGATATCAGAGATTTTTAAAAGGGACTCGGCAGCAACTTGAAAGTGACCAGCAGCAGCAGCAACCTGGGCTCTGGCAAGGAGAAATACCTTTGACTTGTCAGGGGACTTTCCAGCACACTGCCCCAGCACTTCTTCGGCTCTGCCAGCCTTGTTCTCCCTGACCAATACTGCAGCTTGAAGCAGCACAGGCGTCACGCTGTCTGGAAACATTCCCACTAAAGCAGTAACAAGTTCCCGAGCCTGAAAATTAGATAGTGCATTCAATGCTACTTCATGTCTTTGATATACGAACTATTAAGTATGAGTTGGTGCAGAAATGGTGCACAAGGATATATTATAATAAAAATAAAGAAACAAATAAGTAAACACGTGACAGACACTTTGTTAAAGACAAGACTGAGGTTACCTGGTCAATTTTGTTAGCATGAATAAGCAAAAGAGCTCGATTAACATAGACTGCTTCCTTCTGCTCGACTGAGAGTTTTGACTCCAGCGCACGAGCCAGCCGGAACTGGCCTCCATCACCTTTCTCTATAAGCCTATCAAGCTTCTTCAGGCTGTCAGAAACTTCTTTTGGACCTCGAACGGAAATTAAGTTGTTTGTTGCGATAGCAAGGGACGATTCATCAGCTAAATTCTGTTTTATCATGTTTAAGTATGCTTGCACAGCTTCTTGTGTATTTCCAAGGAGCTGAAAAGACAGGAAAATTGAGCCTTTCAGCAAATCTACATTCAAAGGTAAAGGAAGTCAGATGCCACACGATTTATACCTGCTGAACATATGCCAGTTGAACAGCTATAGGCGCCAATTCATTTTCTATATCGTCATCTGCCCAGTTATCTTCCATCAGGGATTCCTGGCCCACTCTGAAAACATATAAATAAATCATTAGTCTTCAAGATCAACTCAAAGATCCTTTCAACAATTTAAGTCTAATGTAATTATCTCCCAAGTCCCTGACTATGGAGGCTTTTCCCTGTTTTGCATAAATGTTTCACAGCAGATATTACTCACTGATCATGATAATATATCTCAGAAGAGATAAACACACTCAACTATGTAAAACAATTTCTATACTTGGTAATGAACTAAAAATCTTGGATAAATATGAGTATTTGACTTCAAGTCACCAACTGGCCAAAACAAAACAAAAACTGGCATGTGACTGAAAGTGGTGTAGAAGTAGTGGAGAGAGGCACAAATCAGCAAGTGCTACTGAAACATATAGCCTAGGAATATAAAGATGGAGTTACTAATGACATACATTCAGCTTAAAAGCATGTAAAACTCCTTATAGCCTTCCAGAACAAAAGAAGGAAAACGATTAGAATCTTACCTTCTAGCAGACAGCAAAAGCTGTTCTGCATCCACAAATTTATTTGTCTCGATTAAAGAGCAAGCAGTGTTATATGCCAGTTCAAAGCTGCTTGTTGGTTTAACCTTGAGAGCTTCCAGAACTCTTTTCACCTCGGATGACCGTCCTGCTCCCACAAGACCAGCAACGAAGTTGATCTCTAGCGAGTCAATACCTAAGTTTTGAAGCTTTTGATAAATGTCTAGGCAAGCATTCATCCTTCCCAAACGATACAATATCTGGGATTCTAGCAACATAGTTGCAGTGCTCCTCTCCTGACTTTGCAAGGATTCCAAAGCTTCATCTAGTTTGTTTAGCCTGTACAAACAATATGCCTATGGAGCATATGACCATAAAAAAGAGCATTTATTAATCCATCAACAAACAAAACTTGAAATGAGAAGTATATGATTGGCAAAATGATAACTGCATATGGAGAGAAAGGAAGTCAAGACACTTAAACTTGAGTAAAACTTGAGAAATCATTGAAACAGACAAGGAAAGAAATAAACATATCTATAAATTCTTTTCCATCCCCATTACCCACCCATAAATATAGGATACAAGCAATCTAGTCAGTGAAATTTTATTATTTTAACCACGTGGTGCAATGATTTTGCTATAGACTGGACCCCGCATCACATTCCTAAATAACTTAAATCCATCTCCAATTAAAATAATGCATCCAGGACTTCTATGAGCACAAGGTCCAACAGAAAAAGAATTCCAAGAATGAGGAAACTTCATTGGTATTACCTCAAATAACTATACACTACCTTGTATTAAAATTTTTGAGGTAGTAAAAAACTGATGACCTTATCCAATGGAGTCAAAAGATTCAATGTTGTTTAACTTTCAGACTATATTGGACTAAAGAAATTTAAATGTCTTATTAATTTGCCTACGTTTCTTTTCTATTATGAGGTAGACAGGTAGTACACACGTGTCCTATCAGATTACAGGTCGACCAAAATTAGCCCCTTGTTATCAGTAGGATCAAATTGTGAATATACTCAAAACTAGAAACTAAACCACGTGAGGATTGTAAGCACAACCAAAAAAATAAACCTCAACATCCAACAATAAGCTAGGTATTGCTAATGTGCCTTTAACACGGATATACCACCATTAAAATCCCTCTTTCATTTTTTGGGCAATTGGTATGCTTCCAAATGTATACTGAAGCATGCTGTTTATCTAATTCAAACATAAACAGAAACCAAGGTAGAACATCAACGTCAAATATGAGTTACAAAATTCAACATGTTCATACCTTCAGGAAATTTAGATCAATCGGAAGCCTCTGTGAAGACTGAATAACCGCAAAAGCTTCATCAATGTTATCAGCTTTGATCAGAGCTACAATCTTGCACCGAAGAGCATCCTCGTCACCCGGAGCACTTGACAGAACTGAAAGAGTGCTTCCACAAATTAAAGTTAGAAAATCATCTGAATAACTGAAACTCTGATATAGACAGAGAGAGGAATAGAGACCTTGTTCTGCAACTTTGGTGGCCTGCTCATATTCTGAGCGTCCAATGAATTTATTAAGAGAAGTAAAGAGATCCTCAATGGCAATGGTGGGCTGTGAGGAAGACCCTTTAGGTTTCTCCTTGGCTTTTGGTGCCATTGACTAAAAAAGTAAGCCAAAAAGAAAAAGGATCAAACTTACAATAAACAATAACAAGAACTTATATTTGAATAAGATAGAGAATAGTTATAAGAAGTAAAAAACCAAATGCTCAAAACATCTCTTCATCAAAGTCTAAACCAAATTTGAATGTATTCCAATTGATTCAAGATTTCAGCCACTAAATCTTTATAGCAAATGAGATGTACCAATATGAGTTGAGAAGAGCAAGTCGACAAACTAGTTACTAATGATAGTGACATAACAAGGATACAGCCAACAAGTAATTTAAGACACACACATACAAATCAGCTCAAAAAGAAAGTAAACATCAGTTTACACCATGGTTTCAGTTTCATTCATAAGCATAGCATGAAAACCATCAACGAACACTTAACCAATTTCAATTAGTGATCACAGAATAACAATTAGATTGTCTCGCACAAATTACCTGCACTGGGCCAACAATAGTGTTATGTTGTTATTTCTAATAGATATCATTCTGCAAGAATTTCCTCAATTTCAACCTATGACAATCATAAAGCAAAATCTACTCTAAATAACCTCATCCACCCCTATCAAATCGAGATCATTTGCACACAAGTGACACAAGCCACAAAAAAATTGGGAAAAAAAAAAAAAGTTGAGGATTTTAGCTCACAAAAATTAAAATTAAGAATGATGGGGTTTTCATCAGATATAAAAAAATAGGACTGCATCTAACTGTAACCCTTTCTCTTTTGATTTTTGATCCTCAAATTTAATGGAAAGAAAGAAAAGGGGAGAAAATCTATAGTTTGAGGCAGGCATAAAGACGACAAAATAGCCAAATTTGTGACAGAAGAAAAAAAAAAAAAAAAAAAAAAAAAAAAAAAAAAAAAAAAAAAAAGAGGAATCCCAAACCAAAGATCTAAACACAAGCAAGATGAAGCTCTAATGACTAGATCCAAGTGACGGAGACCAAGTTGAAGATAAAGATCAATGATTAGAAACTATGGAAATGAGTCCAGACTTGAAAAGGAGAAAGCCTGCAAAACTCCCTCATACTGTTTCCCAATACTTCGTATGCATCCTATCCTCTCCCAATTCACCAAAAAAAATCAGCAAACCCAATATAGAACTCTAAATTAAAATTCAATCTGTATTCACTGTTAACACTCTTCCGCATTAAATCCTAAATTCAGAATCACACTTTTGCATTTTTACTTTAATAAATTAATGATTAAATGGATGATTTTGCAATTGCATGCCACACTTAAAGAACAAGTTATTGATTGATGAATCAGGGCCATCCTGAGCCAGGGCAAGATAAGCGGTCCCGCGACCGCCCTCGCCCTGGGAGAATAGGTACATTTTCATGATTCCATCCTAACATTGAAGGGTTAATTATCAATCATAATTCTGCAAACTCATTATCAGTCAAATCTGACTCAATCATCAAATTAGGCTCGAAAAATAACATTAAATTCATCTCGCTTAATAAAATCAACAAAATTCTAGCAACATATTCAATCATTACGATCTTTCATAAATTCAAATGATTTAATAGTCGACAATCGAAGAACCCTAAATTGACAATACTGATAATTAGAATAAACTAAATAAACGATAGATAACCCTAGATTGTGAAATTGAAATTCGATGGTTTGGAAAAAAAAAAAAAAAGAAAGAAAGGAAATAATCTTACCTTAAAAACTGCTTTAATGGATGAGACAAAGATTAAAAATCGCTTCAATGGAGAAATCAGTACGCTTCAATGGAGGAAAGAGGGAGATGAGGAATTCTAAGACTAGTAGTTAAAATGACTAATGAGGGCATATCTGTTCATTCACTTTTACTGCACTTGGAAAAAAAATGTCGTAACAGTATAACACGCGTTGGTATTTTATTACTTCCTCCATTCCAATCCTATTTTTTGTACTATTTATTTGTCCTATTTTGACTATTATTTATGATTTATACATAAGAAAAAATATAATCTTGTGGGTACGTATTGGAATCGTCTTAAGAGCAAGTTTAGCCCCAAGTCTTAAGAGTTGGATGTGACATTATTTTTGGTGGTCCCCATTGAAAAGATGTCATCAAATTCTTGTTAAGACTCACTAAAACTTACACAAATTTGTCACTTTAGTCCAAAAATAAAAGTGAGGTGGGTGAAGTGGGTCTCAATCTCAAGTCTTAAGTTGAGTCTTGGAATTTCAAGATTCAAATTGAGACTTACTTGAGATTTTTGAAGAAAAATGGGAAAAGTCTTAAGCATAAGTCTTAAGACTCAAAATGATGATGTCACCCCAAGTCTTAAGACTTGAGGCTAAACTTGCTCTAATAAATAGATTATTAATTTTCAATTGTTAGAATTTATAGTTATTGATAATTAAAGATATTATTGATCAAATATTAATATCAGCATACGTGACCAAGAGAAATGGAGCAAGTATTTAAAAATGAAATGAGTATAAAAAAGATGGTATCATCATGATACCTCTAATGTGAAATACCAACATGTGTTGTTAGAATCATTCACTAAGAATTCCTTAAAGGGAGAAACGGGTAAGAGTGACAAATAGGAAAAAGAAGAACGATACGAGGTACGAGTACTCGTAACACCAAATATTAACATTCATATTCTGTATCCAAAAAAATTCGTGTATCATTGGTCATGTCAATCGTCAAAACAAACAAAAAATCAAGTGCAGTTAAGGTTATATTCAATTCAACTTATATCATTAAAATTCTGTAAAATTTGGAAATTCGATCAAATCTAATTAGAATATTTGAGCTGAATCTCTATTAAATGCGGAGTAAGTCAAGTGGTGTTTATTTGAAACACCTAAAAAATCACCTTATCTTTTTTTACTAATTTTTTTTTTCTTTGACAGGATTTTTTCTAAGTTAAATAGGCCTCCTAATTGGATTAGGATTTATTCTGAGATGATTTAATTGCTTGATTTCAATAAATTTTGATTGTATGCTAATCCATTAGGAATTAATATGCCAATGAAGGCTTAACAGATTTGTAATATTGTGTACATTTTCCAAATATATAAATTTCTTAATTTTTTGCATTTGGAGTTAAAGATATAGCGATAAAGAATTACAATAAAATGATATGGTTCGATCTAAATGGATCTAAACTTATACGCGTATGTGATTTGAAAAAAAGTAAACTTAATTGGATTTGATCTGATATATAGATGTGACTAACTTTGTTTGTATACATCAATCCTTAAAAAAAAAAAATCAAAGAGATATCATTAATTTGTATTAACATACAATTTTCAATTATGTAATTTTCATATACTATCTCCGATTTTTTTTAGTTGCAACTTTGGGTATTATTTGTGAGATATAAAATATTCCAAAGTTGCAATTAAAAAAAATCGGAGGTAGTATATATTTTAATTACTTGATTAAGTGCTTGTTTGGTTGGATGCATGATATTTTCCTAGGCAATAGCTAAAATATGTTGTGTTTGGTTTGAAATTTCCAAGGAAAATGTAAATTCCCACATAGCATGGGAAATAACACCCCCCCGGGTGCCGGTGAGTGAATTCCTACAATACATAGGGAAGTTATTTCCAAGGAAATACTAATTCCCATGATGTCAACCAAACACTTTTGTTAAATTTAGCAAGGGAAATAACTTCCCACGAGGCCATGATATATGATTTCACGTGGGAATTTATTTTCCATGTTGAACCAAACAAGCACTAAAGACATGTAGCTAGCGATTAGTAGTAAATACTCCCTCTTTTTTTTTTTAAAAAAAAAAAAAGCATCACTTGAGTTTTCACATGTGATGAGCCACAATTTTGACCATCAATACCTTTAATTATACCTTAGTAAAAAATTATTTAAAAAAGTTATATTATTACATCATATTTATAAATTATATTACATATTAGTTAAAACATTTAGTAAAAAGTAACCTACGAATAGTACAAAATTCAAGTGATACATTAAAAAAAAAAAAAAAAAAAAAAGTTGAGTAAAATTAACTTGAAGTTTGGGCAGAAAATATATACTATGATAGAAAAGATATACTCTGTAGTGCGGATGACAATGGATAGGGTCTAGTAATACCCGTGCTCGGATTTTTTTTTTTTTCGGTCCATACTCAAACCCTACCTAGATCTTTAGGGTCTAATCTTTGTGACCCCTTACTCAGCCTTTATGGATCTAGCAGAGTCAGGGTAGGGTTCATGGTCCAATCAGGTTGCTTTACTTTTTCTTTCCCCAAATTTTTAATCGTATTATTTTTAGTGTACAATTGCATATAGCATGCAGAAAAAAAAAAAAAAATCTCCAGTACATGAGTATTACCAATTAATTTGACAAATCTTAAAACAATTATAAAATCGGCGTTGTGGTCTTGTGGATGGTAACCTGAGATCGGCGACTCGTCAAAACGAAATGCGGTGAAGTACTGAAGTTGAGGACTTGAGGTTTCTTTGTTTGAAAATTGAAACTTTGGACCGGTGAAACAAAATGTGGGATATGCGGCGAGTCGGCTATAAGTTCCCTACATACTAACATAGTACATACTCAAGGTTTTAACAAATATTATTTGATTTTGATTTATTTAAAATTTAATAATTGGACATGTTTAAGTTCGAGTCTGAGTTTGAATACATTATACCCGGACCCTTACCCTACCCGATACCACCTATACTCATTCCACACCCATACCCGTATTTAGGATAAGGACATAGGGTCCGACAGGGTCTGGGCAAGTTCATAGACCCACCTTATATAGAGTAATGACTAATGTCTAATGATAAACTATATGTCTATACGGAGTATTTTTTTGCCAAAATTATACTTCATATTCTGTATCAATTGACTGTATTTGATAAGTGCCACACTTAGAAAAAAAAAAACAAAGAAAAATTTGTTGGAAACAACCTTTTAAAGTGTCCAATTTATTTAAAACAACCTTTTAAATTTCTTTTTTGTAACTTCACACCACATTATAATTTTTTTTTTTTATCCAAGACATGCTACTTTTCAGAGTTAACTCTATTTTTTCTGAGGTTAGACCACGAGTGTGCAAAGCACGTGACCTCGTATATTACTTCTTACGCCCCTTTCCCCTCCAATTAACTCCTATTAAAACAGACAACCTTGGAGTTCTTTACTGTTGACAATTGACATTATATGTCGTTCATTGATCTTCTCCTATTGAAGCGGTTTCTCAGTTCTCCATTGAAGCGGCTTCTGAGCTTTTTCTCCTTCATTGAAGCGGCTTTGAGGTGATTTATCTTTATTTTTTGTTTTTTTTTATTTTTTTTTTTTGACGAGAATTTATCTTTATTTTTTGTTAATCATCGAATATTCTTTTCACAATTTAGGGTTTATCGTTAATTTAATTGTAAGTATAATCAATCTAGGGTTCTTCTAATGCTAATTATTGAAAAATTGGTTAATAGTCATTCAAGTTATGACAGAATGAATATAACTAGTGATTTTGTTGATTGAATTTTTCTATGTGCACTTTATGATGATACTGAATTTTTGTGCTTAATTTGATAATTGAGTCAGATTTGGTTGCTAGTGTTTTGTTTTTAAAACTTCAATGTTAGGATGAAACTATGGAAATGGACCATTTGTCCCTATTCCACTGCGGCTGCGCCTCTTGCTCAGGGACAGGCATGGCTCTCATTGCAATTTTTGATAATGGTGGGAATGTATTTAATGGAGTGAAGTTGAGTAGATGAATAGATGGAGAGATTATCGAACAGAAACGTTTACATCTGGGAAATAGTAAAGTACTTGTATTTAAACTGTTGATTTGTAGAAGTAGCAAAGCTAGCAGCTCTTGCCTTAATCACATCTCTCACCCATTTAATTTTAGCTACATTATAGTATTATACTAATCAATCTTGTCTATTGGTAGCAGTACTAGCATATAGTTAAATGAGTTTGACATTCTCTTTGGCAGTGAGTGGAAGCTATATTTAAGTTTGATGCAATTTAGGTTGCTATTATTTCCATTATTGTTTGCTGAATGATCTAGGGTTCGTAATTCATTGATCCCACGATAAATCCTTTAAATGGGAGAGGATCAAAGGTAATTTATCCAAATGGGGTGACTACTGACTAGAGAGTGGTTGGTTGCGTAAAACATTTTTCAGGGAAATTATTTTTATTTCAGGTTGAAAAAGTTTCCTCTGTGTAAAGAAGGGAAACCATAATTTCCTCCCTACTCTTTATCTTCCTTGATCTCTCCTCCCAGGCTCCTATCCACCCTCTCCCTTCCATTTCCAACTTCCTTTTCTATGATATTGCAAGGAACCAAACAATGGTGAACTAGTTTGTAGTTATATTTTTCTTTGATATAATATTTTCCATGCAGGAAAATCATTTTTCATTAAAAATGTTTTCTGTCCAACCATTAAGTGCCTTACAAAATTACAAAAAAAGCTTTATTTATCCAGAGTAGTTGATTACTATTCCCTCAAATTCATATTGTTGCTTAGTTAGAATTTTGGAGAAATAGGGGGCAATTAAGGATAATGATGGTATAAAATAAAAATAATAAAAAAGAAGGTTTTTTTTTGTATACTTTGTCTCATTGTTGTCTTGGTTTTGAAAGGTAAAAGAAGTGGCTTACAGCCATAATGGTGGAGTTGGCCGCTGAGAAGCATGTCCAATATGTCATATCTGTTGAGAAGGTGTGCTCTATCTGGTCTTTTAATTTCCTGTTTAATTTCTTGGGGTCTGTGATTATTGGTGTGTAAATATTTTGCTAATTGTGTAACTAGAAAAAGGACGGATTTGAATCGGTGGTCATGGAGCACCTTAGGATGAATGGTGCTTACTGGGGACTAACAACTCTGGATCTTTTGGGAAAGCTTCAAGTCGTGGATCAAGATGAAGTTATTTCATGGGTGATGCAGTGTCAACATGAGTCTGGTTTGTGTTTATTATTGATAGTAATTCAAATTTCCATTAATTTTTTTTTGGGTTGAATTCTTGATTTTCTTATTCTTATATGAAAATATGAAATACATTCTTACTCTTAGTCTTATCTATGGAAAAATGTTGGTTGAAATTCTCCATTACATTCTTACTTTTTTTCTGTGGAAAATTGTTGGTTGAAATTCTTCAATTAAACTGCCTAATTTAGAAATGATATGAAAAAGATTGTGGAACGCCAGCCTCTTAGCAAGAAACACAAAGCTTCCTACATCTACTAAAACCACATCTTCACTGTATGTAGCTATCATGCTCCTAGATTTTTATCCTGTTCCCATAAATGCTTGAGTAATATGTCATATGCTTACAATGACTGGCCTGTGCAGGTGGATTCGGTGGTAATATCGGACATGATCCACATATTCTTTATACTCTCAGTGCTGTTCAAGTTCTAGCTCTGTTTGATAAGATACATATTCTTGACGTTGCTAAGGTGACAAATTGTATCCTTTATGACGTGGTGAAGTTTCAAGTTATTCTAAAACTATTTCCGATTTTGTGTTCATTTATATTATGTATGGTTAAGATATCATACTATATATTAAATGATATTTTGCTGAAATTTATTGTTTAAATCTTGAGGAGACAAGAAATTGCCTGCTGTAAGTTGTGACCTTTACCCAGCGCTGTAGTTAAATACTGTATGCACTCATTGAGTTTTGCTAATTTACCATGATCTTGATAATATTATTGGGATAAACAGCTTCTTTTCTTTTTTCAAGTAACTCAATCACACAGCAAGGACACTCCGGTTTGTTCATGGGACCTTAACCTTGCAACTCAGATATTGTGCAGTTGCAGAATGAGGATGGATCATTTTCAGGAGACATCTGGGGAGAAGTGGATAGCAGGTATGTTTGCGATTCTCTCTCTTGTCCTTTTACATGCCTTTTGTCTTTAAAGTTTAAACAGAGAGAAGCTTACTCAGGTTTTTCCATATCTATAGATTTTCATATATTGCAATCTGTTGTCTGTCATTGCTACATCAATTGGACAAAATTGATGTGGAGAAGGCTGTGAACTACATTGTAAGGTGCAAAAACCTAGATGGGGGATTTGGATGCACGCCTGGTGGGGAATCACATGCAGGACAAAGTATGTTGGTGCACTTTAATAGTGATTTATAGGGTATATGACACTCTTGATGTTGCTTATATAGATGAAGTTGGTTTCTGTCATTCATTATGTCTATTCACTCTATCGTATATATGTACATGCCCTCAACAATTTTCATGGATTCTACATTAGTATACTAGTTGCTGTCCTTTAAACTATCACTGGTAAGTGCTAGGTCAGAGTTTTGGTCTGAGGAATCTATGCATTACTATAGTCCTATAGCTTTGTCCTTTTTTTTTCTCCATTCACCTCGATCTTCCCCTTCCATGAATCGATCAAAGAGTAAAGGGGCTCCGTCTCAAGTGACCAATTTTTTAAGATCAAGGGACATTTGGAACTCTTCAATTTGCGGTATACTTTACAAAATAGGTATTTTGTACCCAAAATTAATACCAATAGGTTTTCTGTGGTTTTTTATTTTTTTGTTTGTTGAGAATAACTTTTCAATAGTCTCTAGCTAGTAAGGGTAAGATTTCATACATATGGACCTTCCAAATGCTACCTTAGTGGGAATAAGATGGTGGTTGAATAGCTGATAACGCTGCTGTCTGGTTTTGTATATTCTTTATCAGAAATTTGTCTAGGATGGTTTCAGTATAACTGTATTAGGTTGGGGTTAGGACACAGGATATAACTAAAATTAAAATTGTTGACTTATCAATATCTCAAATCTTCTGATCTACAGAATACTGTATAACGTAATCCCACTTGTAAAGCATCATACTAACTGCAACTGCTTTGGACTTTGGAGGAAGTCGAAAGCACACTGCTTGGGAGATTTATGTTTTAGTTTTCAATATACTGATTATTCGCTGTACAAATCAAGATGATGTAAGTCGTGTGACTAAGCTATGGAATAATATTATGGTTGATATGGTATGATCCTCTTTTGCTTTATAGAGAGTTTCAATAGATTGACTTTTGCAGTATTACCATTCTCACAGATGCATACTCTTTGAGCTGTAATAATTTTGGTTACTTTTTATAAGCTCTTGGTTTCTTTGTTTTTTTTTTACTCTCTTTTACACTTTTTTTGGTGAGAGTCAAATTTTATTGGTTTATATCACTGCAGTTTTTTGCTGTGTTGGTGCTCTTGCTATAACGGGCGCTCTGCATCATGTTGACAAGGACCTTCTTGGTTGGTGGTTGTGTGAGCGCCAAGTGAAGTCAGGAGGTCTAAATGGTCGACCAGAGAAGCTTCCAGATGTGAGATATTCATTTCCTTATAAATTTTTTTACAAAATTAAAAATTGGCCCGCCCTCATAAGATCCTCAAACAAATGCTTCTGAATGCTCTGGTATTGTCCTGCTTTCAGGTCTGCTACTCATGGTGGGTACTGTCTAGTTTGATTATGATCGACAGAGTTCACTGGATTGACAAAGAAAAGCTTGTTAAATTTATCTTAGACTGCCAGGTATTCATTTCACTTCTAGATTTTGCACTTATTAAAGAATCAGTTTTTGGCTTTTTGCAGTTTTGTTTTCAGTTGCTTGCTCATGACCTCCATTCTCATATCTAATTATCATCCAGGATTTAGAGAAAGGAGGTATCTCAGATAGGCCAGATGATGCTGTGGATGTTTTCCACACTTACTTCGGAGTTGCAGGTAACATGCTAGTTTAATGCCATCATTCTTTTCTCTTCAAAACTGGTTTTCGCCATTAATGTTTTTTAGTGTTCAGGGTGATTTATTTTTTCATGTTGGCAATGGTAGGTCTATCACTTCTTGAGTATCCTGGAGTGAAAGCCGTAGATCCTGCCTATGCATTACCGGTTGATGTGGTGAATAAGATTCTAATTGGCTCATAACAAAATCATCCTTTGATATGTTGGAGCTATGTCTGATTGGATCTGTGAGTAGACTAGACTTGCACGTCGAGTTTTCTTTCTGTATACTGAGAGAATAATAGCCTGTAAAATTGATGAAATTAGAGAAGATAACAAATTGTGATGAACTATATTGTTGTTTTATCATAGTTAAACCTTTTATCAATTGGCTTTCGCTAAGGTTTGACTATGATGTGATGAGAAGTTCACAGCGATTGTGCTAAGTTGCTAACAGCATGCTTTGATCTAACTCTTTCTTCTCTATATAGCCACAATTAGCAAGGATAAATTGAAGAAACTTTTATGTTATACAGAGTACTTTGTATTATTAATCGTTGTACAATACCATAAGAAAAGCTTACAGCCAAAAAAAAAAAAAAAACGTAACCCTCTGCCCTTTTCCATATTAAAATTCTTCTATAATATCCGTTCGGATTTAGTTACACAACCACATTAACAGATGACTATTAATTCTAGACAAAGGGAGTATGTAGGCCTATCATGCAGGACTCTTATCGCTACCTACACATCTAAAATGATGAGCTTGCTGGGTCATCCCATAACATTTTCCGGTCACATCCCCTGAACCATCCTCGTACTCATTACAGTCTACCAATTCTTGATTGCTATGCTTTCCCCCGTCTGATCGTAAACCATGACCGTCACACGACTGCGGTTGAACCAACTTAGTGTTAGCAACATCATCACCATTTCTTTGACGCTGTTTCTCCTGCTTTTGGTTTGATCTATCTTGATCTTCTATAATCTTGGCTTGTGAACTCATGTTTAATCTATAGTTTGTGGATTTAGTGAGTAAGAGTAACACTTTAAAATGGTTTGTTTTTCAATTTTCAAAGGTTCTTTTATTCATTTTCTATAACGTGCAAATGGTAGGAGGTGTCAATCGAATGAGTAGCAACATCATATAACAAAGCTGTGAAACGTGTGGATTCCAATTAAGTGGCACGTTGCTTGCAAAATTTGCAGGGGGTTATGAATAATGAATTGAGATGGCAGTTATAGATTTGTTAAACAAATAATGCAACTTATGTCATGCTTTTGGAGTAGCTTTAAGTCTTTAAGTTGATATGCATAAGCAGAGGTTTATTTAAAGCCTATTCACATCTATTGAGCTGAAATGAGTTGAGCTGAACTGAATTGATCTAAATTAAACTGATTGGAGTTGAATTGAACTGAATTGAATATACCTGAAATGTTTATTTTATGAGAGAATGAAAATTAGGAACTGAACTTATTTAAGCTAAACTGAACTAAAATTAAGCTGGAGTGAACAGGCCCTTAGTTTATCTTATTTTTGCCGATCTGATCTGGTCTAATCTCAACTTGTTTGGTGAATAATAATAATAATAATTTTAGAAATTTATTTTACAAATATATATATATATATAAGGTTATCCTAGGCTCCTAGTAATTTAGCATGATATAATAAATCATTCATCAACATTATGAGTTAATTACCCCTTAAAAATTGACTCAAGAGTAACACCTATCATCCTAATTCACTAATTTGGTAATGTGATAAAATTAAGAGGTTTGAGAGTATCTATATGACTCTTTGTTTTTATATCTCTTAGTAACGACTAGCACATCTAGAGGTGGTGGCCAATTTGAGACAATCAAATGATCTTATTTAAGTATTGTTGCATTTCAAGAATTATTGTTCAACAAAGTTACAATGAGTATTAACCTTTAGCTTTTGGAGAAATTACACGAGTTATCGAGTAGACAAAACCAACCTATATTTTAATCGAAAATCTGAGGTTTTGCTTTTGTTATAATGACTTGCAATGTTAACCAAATATAGAATTTAGGAAAGCGTCACTAATTCACTATTTACTTCAATAGTATTATTACACATAGTATCTATCCAACCGTCTTTATTGTAACAATTAACAGGTTAAGTAAACTACTTTTCATGTTACCTTTAGAATATTTTTACTTAAAAATCTAAACCAATTAGTTAGTGAAATAAGATATCTCAACCACCTAACAACAAATATTTAACACTCGACTTAACACCATCTCCTTCCCAGAAAAAAAGAAGAATATATATATAACCAACTGATAACTACTTTGTAATCGATAAAAATTAAAGACTATTACTCCGTATTATGAATTCAATAAATACATTAGTATGATAAATAAAGAGATATGCCTTTTATTAATCCTACTCTGTATTTAATAAATCAATAATTTTTGTGGAAACAATTAATCACAAATTATTACAGTAGTACAACAAAATTAGAATTTATTAATTAATTATACAATAATATAGGCATAGTCTAGTAGGAATAGGGAATAGGGGGCTAGAGAAGAAGAATGAAGAAAATGGTGAAATTTGAACGGTTTGTATTCACTTTAAAAATTTTCAATTTCTAGTGCGTGTCTCTCCAGCTGACCTGTCTTGTCTCTCCTCTTTTTTATTTTTATTTTTATTTTTTCCTCCATTTTTACTTCACTGACACACTCTTCCTTCTTCTCAATCTTCCCCTTTCTTCCTCGATTTCCCTCTTTTCTCTTTCAAATTTCCCCTTCTCAATTTCAATTTCCCCCAAATTCAATTCAATCTTCAATTTCAGCTCAACCTTTTCTGATATCATTATCCATTTTCCTACTGTTTCAGCTAATTTTAGGGTTATGTTCTTCTTTTCGATGTTTGTTTCCATCTTTTCTTCTTCTAGGGATTTGATCGATTTCCCCACTTTCAAGTAGCATCGATTTTGATATGATCGTCTTCTTCTTTGCTTCGATTATTTGATGATTTCGCTATTTCTGATCATTCTAGGGTTTATTGTGGATTGATCTTATTGCTACTGTTCATTCAGGTTTGTCAATTGATTATTCTTCTATTTGTATGCATATTTTTAATTTATATGTGTATCAGATTTTTAGTTATTACTCCAATGGTGCAAGTTTGCTCACCTTACTTTGAATTTGTTCTGCTAAAAGATTTGTGGTTTGATGATTAATGCAATCGCCTTTGAATTTCGCTTTTTAATTTCTTCGAATTGATAAAAAATTGAACCTAATCTACTTTCTCATGAATCGACGCTTTCAGTTTCATTGGTTGAATGTAGCGTGTTACTGTGTTAGTGTATGCTTTGAGCTTCATTGGTTGAATGTAGCGTGCTAGTGTATGCTTTGAGTTTCATTGGTTGAATGTAGCGTGCTAGTGTATGCTTTGAGTTTCATGAAATGTTGTCATTGTGATTCTAAGGTTTTAAATTCCGTGTACGTTTGAGCTGCTTTCGATGTCTGTAGGATGGATTGTTGTGAGAAATTTTAAGCTCAGATGGTCTGATGATAGTTTAGGGAGTGAGAATTAATGTTGAAGCTTGTCATAATGTAAGCTATTTGTTGCAGCAATTGTAGTTTGATTCCTTAATAACTTAGTATTTGTGGAGCTATGCTGTTCACACTCTTTGTTTCACAAGTGTTGGAGGCTTGCTTATGACCCTTCAAGTGCATTAGCTGAGTGTAATCTGCTATGTCATTGCTGAAGTTACTTCCAATCTGACATTTTGGACATGCCCATGTTTGCTAATGCGAGTGATAGAACATAACTGGTTTAGCCATTAATATTTTCCTCTATTCTTCTTGGTTGATTCTTTGATGTTTCAGATGTTTGCCTAGAAAAGCATTCCTGATTACTTTTGTTTTACCTATTTTCATTGAAGTATCATCATCAGCATCATAAAGGGTATGCTGTAAGCAGTATTTGACAGTGAAAAGTATGCATGGAAATTTTTTTTACTTTTTTTAACTAATCTTGCTCTTCCATATATCATCATTATTCTTAGGCTGGGGGATTTGCTTACAATAGACTTGGTCGCTGATTCTATAATTTACTTTGATCCCAGTGACTTCATAATTGGCATATCGATTTTCTCTGTTGACCACATTGATTTATATGTGGCACTGCAGGGAGCTTTGGCCGAGCTGAGAAATTCTAGAAGATGTGGTATATATGGAAATAAGCCTGAGCCAGAACTTGAAGATATCAGTAGATCAGATCTGGTCTATGCCAGGGCCTTGAAATTATAAATTGGCAATGAAGGTGACAGAAACTGCACAAATTCCCACCAAACAATTTGAAGAGGCTATTTGGTCTAGGAAGCACTACTTAGACTCTGCTAGGGGACACTACTTGAGTGCACTTGCTGGGCTGAGTGGTGGAAAGCAAGAGCAAACCAAAATTTCTCCCAGAAGTGATTCTCCTTTGCTTTTGGAAGACCATGTTTGCAACCAAGCAGCAGAAGCTGAACAAGCATCTACTCCAGAACAAGAAGTGCCGGAAAAGACCTTTTCTGATATGGATGTACAGATGCAATTGCCTAACGGAGTCCTCAAAGCATCTGAAAGGGATTTGGAGGCTGTGAAGTTACAATTTAATAAAACTCTTGCAAGAAATACTAAATCCCAAATTACGGAAATGATCTGTAAACTTGGGAGTTTAGGAAATGAAATGGACATCAATGATGCTGCCAATTTTAATATTACAAGGACCGTCTCATCAGAGTCTGATGATGCTAAGGAGCCACTGCCAAAGACAGCGGTAGAGAGGAGCTCCCTCCACAGGATGGTAGAGTCTCTTAAAACTAAACTTGAAAATTTGAAGAAAGAACATGCAGAACTAAGTGATATTGATGCAGGAGCAGAATCTGCTGCTAGGAATCTGCATTTTAGTCTCTTTAGAAGCGAACCTGAGAAAGGAGATTGTTTTGCTAATAGAGATAAAGCTAGAGAAACATCCGAAGAAGTAATTCAGGATAAAGATGATACATATGATCTGAATATTAAAGCAAGAGGTCTGAAAAGGGAACAAGATGCTGCTAAATTTTCTGAAAAAGTGGTGAAGAGGCCAAGAATTGCGCACGATGTTGACAAAGAAAATGATTGTATAGTGAGCTCGGTTGATCTGGCTAAGATCTTTCCCGAGAAAATTCATCCTGCATGCGTGTCGACGTCTGAGTCTAGTGCCCGTGTCATGATTTCTGAAGATGAGCTTGAGTCGTCAAGCCAGCAAGTGGAGAAGTCAGATAAGTTAGATAGAGGAAGTTTAATTGCAACAACGGGAGGAGTTGAGGGGGAAAATTGTGACTATGCTTCTGAATTCTCCATACGGTGAGGATCTTGTACATTTTTTTATTTATCTTTCACTGAAGGGCTGGATAATACCAAGAAACTGAACTTCTATTCTATTTTTACACCATATGATTTCCCCTTGATGTCTCTATTTACTTAAATGAGTGCTCGTTGTTCTGCAGATGCTGAATTATAATTTCCACTCTTCTATTATTGGTTGTAGTGAAAACTGATTAAGTCTTCTTGCTTATTTCAAGCATGAGTGAGTGTGCTTTGCCCTGTTCCTCCACTCCTTACTCTCCCTTTAAAGAAAACTTGATACTGTTCACCAAAAAAAAAAAAGAAAAAAACTTGATACTAGGAAAGTGAAGAAGGGTGCTGGGCTACCAAGTGCCAAAGAAGTATTATGTGTACAGTCAACTTTGTAAACTATTACATATTCCTTAAAAATATCAAACATTTTGGGTGTATACATAGCCTAACCACTAGTACTTCCTAATCTTATATATATTATTCCAAATACACTTACCTCACCCTTGAATCTATGTAGGAAAAAAAAAAAAATGTAACAAACAATACCCAATACTATAATACCAGCAAAATATGACATAAAAAACAGATTTTCATCTCCCTTTCTTTTCCATCTACATCGCCTGCTTCTTCAATTTTGATTCTCTTTTATACATATACCCTTTGCACTTCTTTTCATTATTTCCATTAAAGTCCAATATTCACCCCTTTTCTTGCACTCACCGTGGTTAATTGGAGCATGTTATGGTTTGTGTCTACAGAGACTTTGTCTTTTCTGCTCGGAATAGAGATATCAGCTTGAATTGGCCCTTTTCGCAGAAAAATTTGCAGCTTTGTCTAAAGCATGGTGTAAAGGATGTACTGCCTCCTTTTCAGCCTACGGATCCATTGAGAGATACTTCCATGAATAATTGCTCAGCTGAGAAAATCTTGCACAGTGAAGAAAGCAATGTCGACGAGAAGCAGCCAATGCTGAAAAATCATATTGTATCTGACACTATACTGGAACTGGATCATTCGTGGAACCGGGATCTTGCTGAAGGCTATAGGGATTCAGATTCATTTCCAATCGGAGGCGAAGGAGGTTTGGCATTCAAGACTATTGCGACTGCGAATTGTCAATCAGAAGTGGAGTCGGTTTCCACGAGCAATCTCCCCTTGTCGGAAGTCTCGGATGAACGAGAAGCTGCAGGTTCAGCTGCTAACAAGACAAACAGCTCAGCCTCACAACTGTCTAGCAAGAAGGTTAAAGTGGCAGTGAAGATACGTGTTAGCAGTAAACGTAATACACCTGAAGATATTACATCTGCTTGTACCGGCCCTCCTGAAACAATTTCTTCGAAAATTTGCCCTGTATGTGAAAATTTCTCATCATCTTCAAATACCACTTTGAATGCCCATATTGATCAATGTCTTTCTTCACAATCTCCTCCAATCTGGATGAAGAGTTCTAAGTTAATGAAGCCTCGAATAAAGCCAAGAAAGATAAGATTAATGACGGATATCTGTGCAACTGCCCCTTGCTGCACATTAGAAGATTTGGATAGAAGAAATGGTACTAACTGGGCCACCAATGTAGATTTCCCCTTGGAAGAGGCTGATGTGCCTTCTGAACAGATTAGTCCTGGAGTATCATCCAAATATCTTGTACAAAATGTTGATGATGGTTCTGTTTATATTGATTCAAGTGGAAGGAAAATAAGGATTCTTTCAAAGCTCAATGATACGTCTACATCATCATTTTCTAAAGCTAGGGAGGATCCAAGACCAAAGAAGCAATCAAGAAAGGCCAAGAGAAGCAAAGTTATTTCACCAAATAGGAAAAAGCGTCTTGCGAAACATTTGAAGTATCTCAAAGTCACTCGCCAAAGAAAAAGATCTCTCTCCTTGAAAGTCAAGGGCCGATCCTCTGAAGTATGCCTTTTGTTTTTGTATCCTTATATCTTGTTGCACAATTGATTGTTGTCGTTTCTTTTCTTCACCATTTGATACTATAATGCTATGAATGCCTTGGGGGGTTCGGTTAAGAAAGGGTATAAATAATTAAAAAAAAAAAAAAAAAAACAAAGAAATATCTTTAGGTGCAGAAGATGTTAGGAAAGAGTATCAGGCTATTGCGTATGGTTGATAATTTCCTGTTAAATTTGTTATCTTGGGCATACTAGCTTTTTTAATTTGTTTTTTTTTTTTTTAAATAATTTTTATTATGTTGCTCTGCAAGACTCTGGTTTCTTCTTCATTATATCCTAACTTGAAAGTTTTTTTCTTAATAAATTAATATCAAAATGTATTTGATATTATAAACTCATGTTTTTAATTATCAACAGGCCTGTGGACTTGAAGAAGCTATGCATGCAGTAGTAGACAAGCAACAAACAGCCTCATTTGTTAAGGGATTAGAAGCTGAAGAACATAACAATCCTGGTAATTCTGGAGCCATCATTAAGCTTTCAAGGTGTGAGCATCAAGCAGCAAAGGACTCGCTCATTGGAAATGACCAAGTTGGTAGTACTGAAGTGGAGCCCAGGGGGGTACCTGTCAAGAATTTTCCAAAGAGATCTCCCTCCTCAATGCAAAATAACACGAGGACTCGTACTATTTACCCTTCTGGGGTGGACCAGAGGAGTGAGGGTTCTTGTAGAGTAAGGATGCTGGAGGGCCGTTCACTGAGAGGTGCAATCCGAGGAAATAGAGATGCGTTGCAGGTATCTTTGAAGCCGAGATCTGCTCAGTTTAATAGGAAAATGACCAAGGAATCTACACCAAAGTCTTCAGACTCAACTATGGCTCCAGCTCCTCCCCTTGAAAGAGAAGCTGGCATCCAACCTAATGCTTTGCAAAAGGCTGATGTTTCTTTTCCTGCTACCGGGGGACTGCTACATAGTTGTCGTGGTGGCTCATCTGAAAGAATGAGACCATGCAATTCAAAGACTACCCTTTCACCCAATGACTCGTTTGTTCGTGCATGTCAGGCTAATTCTGATAAAATGGGATCAGCCCTTGAAAACTCTTGTGACTTCAGTGGAGACGGAGAAACTGAAGCATGGCCTAGTGGCACTAATCAGCAGTCTGGTGCTGCAATTGACCACCCAAAAGACCCCAGAATTGCCGAGACTTTTGGCAGAAGTGGCATGGTCGAGGTACTACCAAAGCAAGCATCGGAGTATGGTGAGAATGGATCAAAAGATACCAACAGTAATGATGATCTTGTTTATGGTGCACATGGTAATTATAGTTGTCTCTCTCTGAAAGGTCTTCACAATGATAGGGAGTTTATTGCTTCAGTTTCATCTTCCACCTTGGCCATTGGAGTAATTGAAAGAAGTTTGAGGACAACTTTTGATCCTGAGCTTGAAAAAGTTGCTGATGTATCCCAGTCTAAATTACTCCAATGTTCAGACAAATTTCATGGTTCTTTATACAGGGCTGAAGTTAGGAGTAATTCAACTCAACCTGGTTTAAATGATGAGCACAATATGTTTCATGGAAACATAGCAGATGCTCAGAGATTGGAGCTGAAGACAGGAGATTACATTCTCAATTTTGGTCATGGATTTCTTTTTCCTGAAGTTGATCCAATTCCCATTCCAGGACCACCTGGATCAGATTTGCCTAGTTTCAGTGATATGGGCTCTGAAGATCTACATAGAAGTTCACTAAGTAACAGTTTGGTACAACCATCAGGGGCTAATGATAATGTGGCTGATGGAGACCTATCAGAGTCCCCATTTTCTGCCACATCCACTATCTCAAACTTGGGTAGAAGAACAGATAATGTTACTGTCAATGGACAAGAATCTTTAAGTGTTTCTCTTTCTGCATCTGATAGTATTTATCCAGGGTGGTTTGGTTCCTCTGGACCTTTACCAGGGATTTCAACAGAATCTTCACGATTTCCTGCTGCTGAAAGTGAAAGGGCTACTTGTGTTTATAGTTCAGAAAACGGCATGGTTGATATAGGTAGAGGCCCTCCAATGCTAAATCGCGATATCCAGCAATGCTGTTGTTCCCAAAAAGAAGAGACTACTCAAAGCACTGTGACTTCTCAGGAATCTCAGCTTCTACAATGGAGACCAACGTCGCCGAGGAGTTTTCCCAGAGGAAATTATATGTATTCTACCTTAGATGGACATTCAGTTGGTCTTGATGACCGAAGTGCAGTGTTTTCTTCCAGCAGCTTCCATAAGACAGAGTCGGTGAACTTAGCTCACTCTGTAGAAACTTCACATCAGAGTATTACATCTCTGGAGAGCTCTTTAGAAGCAGCCGATCCATTTCCAAGATCTGGTGAGTATGGTTCTACAAGTCCAGCTCCAATCCTCCGGTTAATGGGCAAGGATTTAATGGTCAGTAATCGGGTGGATGCTGATCTTTCAAGGTCTCAGGCTGCCATAAATGTCAATGTTAGTAAATTGGTAAAAAGTTGGGAACCTCAGTCTTCTCAGAGTCCCACTTTTATGGGACCTCTTCCTCATGTCCAAGATCCTGATATTTTGCCTGTGCGACATTTCAATGTTGGGCCATCAAATGTGATGCATAGCTTCGGAAGCTATAACCCAGCATCAGAAGGCATGTACCTCAACAAACACACGCATGCTAGTTTCTCTGTGCTTGGAGCAGGGCCGTTGCGAAGATGAATTTGGAAGCTTTGATGTTCAAGGTCAATCCGAGGAGAAAATTTCATCAAGAAATACGACAACATCGAGTTTGGAGATCACAAGATTTATAGTGAGTTGGATGTTTCGATGTTTGAAGATGAAGTTAAGGAGCAAACTTCATTAGATGACACAAGACTACATGGTTGAGGCAGGGTTCCTCTAGAAAACTTTGCCTATTTAAACGGACAACACTTGAAAGGACCATCTCTATGAAATTTGGGGTTTCGTAGTCTCGGAAGCAAAACTTTCATGAACTTGGCCTATGTATGTCACAATCATTCATGTCCAACTTGTTGAGCTAGAAAATAATTTATAAAAAGGTTTACACTAAAAGAAGTTATTCACACTTGTTTGCAAATTGCAACTACTTGCTTGTATTTTGACGAGGATTCTACCTAATCAAAACTCCTCACCGGTCAACCAAACTTGGTTTTGTTTGTGGTTCAAATAACGTGACATATGCACCAAGGTTGTTTTTGCTCATTTGATAATAAAATGAGCAATAACCATTATTTGAATTAATCATCAAAATAAGCAAAAATAGCTTGGGTGCACCTTGTACGTATATAATATCATTTGATTAAATAATTAATTAATTGACATGTTTTTTTTTTACTTTTATGTTAACAGTCTTATCTTAACACAAATAATTTTAACAGGAAAATTATTTGTTAACAAAATCAATTAATACCTACAATTAATTTGGTCCTAAAACAAAATTAAGGAGGAGTGTTTGAATGAGAGTTTTATTAGAAATATGTTTATCACCATTTCATCTACCAGTATCTAATATATCCAATTTAATGTATCTTCAAGCATATGCCCATCTACTACTAACAAATATCTAATGAATTAATTCATAGCAACCAAACTCTCCTTGATGATAATTAAATGGGTAATTATTTTTGTAGATTTGTAGTGTAGTAGCTACTCATAGTAACTTATAGTTTGTTCCGTATGAGTACATGACCATGTCAATGATATAAACAAGATGTTCCTAGACAAATATTTTTTATTTTCTATTTTTTTTTTTTTTTACGATAAGTTACGGGGAGGGGGATCCCCATCCTATCACAGGAATGGAGGGGATGAGAATCGAACCCCCAACCACTGGTGGGGGAGGGGGGGGGGGGGAAGATGGAGGGACTAACCATCCCTTCAATTCCTATGCCCTCTGGATGTACCTAGACATACATATCTATTGAAGTGACTAAATATAAGAATTAGGTGTGTGTCTGTATTTGGTTTAGAATATTTCTAAATTGCATCTTTCAATTTTGTTATAAACTTATAATATGAAGCTAACCATTTACTTCATACTTATGCTATGGACATATAATTATCTATTTTGAGAGAATTATAAGACAAATGAAAAGATATTGATGCTTTACACATACTCATTTCTTTGTTCATAATATATTATCACTAATAAACAACTAATAACCATTAATAGTTTTACCAAACACTTTTGTAAACGGTTAGCTTAAACAACTAACTTAAAAAGTCAATCCATATAGCTAATACTTCTAGCTAGTCAAACAAGCCAACAGCCAACAACCAACCGCCGATTGCCAAACAACCCCATTAATATAACAATTTTACAAACTTGTTCCATTTTCAACATCTCTTTAAAAGTTTTAAACTGTACAACTTTTTAAGTTTGTTGATGAACTTGAATCAATTTTATATATGTTTACTCTATATTTCAAGAATTCTTAATTGAATGCGCTCCTTTTTTTTTCCCTTAAAATATATATATATATATATATATATATATATATATATATATATATATATATATATATATATATATATATATATATATATATATTTGTAGATCGTATATAATTTTTTTTTTCAACACACACTTTATCACGGTATTTAAGAAAAAGTAGACATCACATGATAAAATAGTCTTAAAAAAGGGTTAAGAAGTTAGGAGTTTTATCAAATAGCCATGAGCTTTAAATAAAGGTAATAATACAATTTTCACCATAAAAACCTTTCTTTTATAGTGTGTTGCAACTATTGTGACATTTTTATTTTAGGGAAGTGTTGCAACTATAAAGAAACGAAGGAAGTATAATCTAAGACTTAAAGTCCATTAACCACAACCCTAAAAAAACCCAATTTTTAAATCTTATGCATTTTAGTTTGGTTTTTATTTTGTATTTTTAATTTTTGTGGCTATAACCTCCAGCTTAATAACTTTCAATTCTCCAATTTTTAGAATTATTATTATTATTATTTATTTATTTTTTTTATAACTTCCACATTCCCTGCCGTTTTTCTTTTTAAATATATACATGCTACTCTGTATGTATATACGAGGAGGCTGTTAGCACGAATAGACTCTAATTTCTTGATTATTGAAGGAAATATCTATTTTGATGTGAAGTACAAGAACTATTTATGCATTTGTCTTTATTGATGTTGCCATACATGTACATAAAGCATCAATTTTCTACTTATGACAACTTTTGTTTTCTTACTTTTCTTTGATATAAAGCCTACCTTAACTTGTCCCACGTTCACGAGGATGATTTGGAATTTGTTTACTTGTTGGCTTGTTGCTACTTGCTAGCTCCATATAATTTGGTAAACAGGAAAATAAATCAAACTGAAGTTACTGAAGTACTAGTGAACCATAGAATTATATTGAACCAAAAGAATATACTGTACAACGAAATTCAATACATCGCCCTTTTACATCTTTTTTCTTCTTATTCTAGATTCCAAAAAAATAAAAAATGTGATATTTACTTTTTTTTTTTTAAGGACAAATGTGACATTTACTTAATAAAGCATATACAATACCTAAATCAGCCTGAGTCAAAATACTCAAATCAAAGCATGCACTTTTCTCAAAATCACATTACTAAACCAACTCTACATAACCCAATCTGAAAATTAATATATGTATAACACTTCGAGTATTTATTTTATTCAGTAATCCATCCGTCTTTTTATTATTTGCATTTATTTCTTTTTTGGATCATTAAAATTAAGTGTTTGTTTCTATTTATAGGTTGTACTTTTTAATAATATTATTCACTTTTTGATGAATTTGTCATCTCTCTCCTAATTTCCAACCACTTTTTCTTTCTCTCTATCTCTCTCTAATCTCATATGCATATTTATACTCCCAATTATCCGTATTAGTTTTAATGAATCTTTAACTTTCTTAATTTCTGTACAAAATAAGAAATAAACATATAATAAAAAGATGAAAGGAGTATTATCATACCATAAAAATAACCCAACCTTAACCGACGAAAACAAACACGAAATTGACCCGAACAAACCCAACTCGAAAACGACTAGAACCAAATTGAGATTTGAGAGTGCCACCTCTAAAAAGTTAACCACATAAGACATGAGCTTAATTCCAAAAATTAGACAAGTTTTATAAATCAGGTCACGCTGACATGGCGGTCTAGCTTACTAGCTATGTCCCACTCTCTCTCAATAATTTCTATATACAAAATTCTCTGCTTTTTAAAACAACTTTTTCCATATTCAAACCTCCCCCTTTTTTTTTTCTCACTTTCTCTCTCTTCACTCCTTCAAATCTCCATTTCAATCTCTCTCTTCAACCTTTTTCCCTTCAATTCTTACTAAATCATTTCCATAATCATCCCCTTTTTTTTTTCTATTTAATTTTTCTTTCAATTTATAGTACTGTATTTCCCGATTTTTTTGAATTTTTAAAATTTCCCCAGGAAATTTTCGTTTTTTTTGGGGGTTGAAGAAGAAGATGATGATGATCAGAGACTTTGATCGAAGCAAAAATATATCAGCCGTTTGATCAATTTGGAACTTTCTAGGGTTTTCCCTGCTCTTTAGGGTTTTGGGTCATCATTTCAGGTTCGTTTTCTCTCTTTAAAGTAATTGATTTTTTTTTTTTTTTTTTTTTTTTTTGAAGAAAAGTAATTGATTGATTGATGTTGCTTTGTTTATTTATTTTTATTTTTTAATTTCTGGGGTGTGTAAGAATTTCCTCTTACTTATCCGGTAGGTGGGAGAGCTGTTCTAGTACAGCTTTTCATTATAAGGAATTAATTAGTTGCTTATTTATGGTATTGTGGCCAATTTTTAATTAAGTGTATTTTTTTTTTCTTATTTTTGGCTGTTATAATAGTAATTCCTGTTATTTATATATGCTTTCTTGAAAGTTCTATTAATGATTGAGAATAGTAATTATATATGCATACGCTTAAAGTTTGCCTTATTTTTCAATTTGGTATGAAGTAATGATTGAAATGTGATGATAGAAACTTTTGAGATTGTATTATACATTTATACGGAGTAATGGAGTATGTAGTGATTAGGTAATATGTATGTTTATGATGGATTAAAGTGGATGCTGTGGTTAAAGTCTTTGAGGGTGCAGGGGTATGATCAAATCCCGTATACATCACTGTCGTTTGTGGCTCCTTATTCACTAAAAAATAATGGTTCAATGTAACTTTTGTTGATTGATATTATGCTGAAATGGGATTGTTAGCCTTTTGGGGGGTTTGTTTCCGTTACATTGCTTTTGGATGTGTATTTTTGTTCCCAACAATATTCCTTAGCATGTGATGGGGTTATGGTACTGGCCCTAAAAAAGTGAGTCCTTTTTTGTTATCTTCTAATATTACTCTGTATTTTGTGGTCAAATGGGATCTTGAGAGGGAAGAATGTTTAGATGTTTGTTCCTTGCCCCGTCATTTCGATAAATCACCTTTGGTATGTCTGGGACTTTTGTGAATGGGGGCCTGTGACTTTATCTTTTGGGTTTAGATTCATATTATTTGGTCCAGATCCAGATCAGGGTCTGCTATTGAAATAGAATCGATTTGCTTTTTTTGTTTATTTTTATTGTTTCGTAGCTGATCAGAATATGATGCTATTGAGTGATGATATGGCTGCATATAAGAAGATTAAAAAGGAGAGGTTAAGAATTACTAAGCATCAATAACACGCATAAACACGTGATGTTTTCATAAAATACCAGACTTAACCATTTTAAAAAATGTATTAATGCTTATTTGCAGTGCTAGGGGTTGTATGTATCATAATTGTTTATTACGTAGTATAAGAATACGGGAAACCCTTGATCTCAAATATCAGTACTAGTAGACAATGATGTGATTGTCTGATTTGTTACTTCAAGGGTTAGATGGCTTTTTGCTTCCTGACCTTCAAATGAAAAGAAAGGCTGTTTCAGATTTTTTTTTTTTTTTGTTTTTCTGTTTCTTTGATTGTATGTTGTTCATTTATGTACATTCATATTAAAAAATTGAGCTGGCCTCGATATTTGATATCGATGCAAGAGTTTATTCTCCTGCTCCTCTCTTCCTCTTTTGCATAGCTTAGAAGTGTAATACAAAGGAGCATTTTTGAAAAAGGGAGATAGGGAGTTGGGAGGTAATGAGGAGTGCTATATATTCTCCTCATTTTATGTGGGATGCACTCATGGTTTGAATTTGTCTGCCTCTCTGCCAGCCTAACATATCAGCTGTGTTGAATTGTTAAGCCTGTTCAACTTTGCATTTTTTAGCAAAGATTTTCTGTTTTAATATTTGCTTTCTATATGTCTTGTGTTGCTTTGACAAGTTAATGAAGAGTCCTTAGTCCTTTTTTTGCCAGATTTTGTTGTCTTATGACTTTATGAGTTATGAGTTATGACCAATAGTTGATTACGGTCTTTTTTGAAATATTTGAAATTAATGAATGAAAGAAAAAACAGTAAGAGGGTGGACTACTGATTTGCGGAAGTAAGTTGGTGAAAACGCAAAATCTGAATAAGAATGACTCAATCTAATATATAGCCCTATATGGTGTGGTCAGACATATTATGCTGTAGAAATGAAAATTTGAGCAACATGGTGCCATGATTAATGGATAATGATCCAACATAGACAAGCTTGTTCTGGATAGAAGATTATGATGCAATATTACTTCCACCAACTGGATCAGAGGATCTAATCAAGGCTAATCCCTGAACTGCTTGCTTTCACTGGATTTACTACAAAAATAAGAAAGCATACGGAGTAGACTTATCCTTTCTAGAAGACAGGGCACAGGGGAGATTATTACACAGCTATGAGTAGTTTATGGGAAGAAATAGATTCTATGAATAGGTTGCCTGTTGTGAGTCTTGTGACAACCACTGGGACAAATGTTACAGCCTTGTGTAAAGCAATATTCATATTTTCAAGCAATGTTTTCCCCACACTTTCTGTTTTTATTTATTTATTATTATTTTTTTGGTGGTGTGTGGGAAAGTTTTTTACTTTTTTTTTTTTGGTTTTGTTTTAGTGAACTTTAATCATCTCATCTAGTTTCTCTATATCTGCTAACGAGTTTGTTGTTGATTATTCTTTGCAGGCGGCTTTATAAATTTAAAGAATAAGTCAGGAATATGGTGCACTCTGCTGAACGACCAAAAAATACAGATTCTCCTAAGAGTGGAGTAGGAGAGATAGATACCAGGGCTCCATTTCAGTCTGTCAAAGATGCTGTCAACTTATTTGGTGAGGTTGCCTTTTCCGGAGAAAAACCTGCAATTAAGAAGGCAAAACCACAGTCAGCAGAGGTTTGTTTTGCATGCTTACAAATTTCACTGGGCAAAATACATTTCTTTTGTGAACATTGAGCTTATGTGCTAGAAGAGATGGGTAGGGTGAGCTGAGCAACTAGTGCTCGTTAGGAGATGTTCCCGAAAGTCATTCGATTGTACATTTTTCTGGGGATTATATTCCCTGTTATCCACTTTTATTTTCCTCTCTTTGTTGCCTCATCTCTGTCTTGGCATTTACTGAGTAGAATGCATTCCTCTGGAAAAAAAAATGGTAACCATTGTTACTTTGTAAATTTTAATGGTGTTTGTAATAAGGCATGCACATAGGGTGGTTGTGACATGGGAGTAGGGATGGAGGGCACCGCCACCAGTAGATAGCATTTCCAGCACAATTGCAAAGTGTCTCTTCTAGCTTTGTCCCTGAGATTTTAAACATACTCCTACAGTCCTTCCATAGTTCCATTACAAAGTGCTGAAAAACTGTTTCATTCAGACCCTTGATCCAAAAGGCAAACTACTACTTCAAGTAAATATAATAAGGACAGGACATCCGAGTGAGACATATGATTTAGATTTTAGTCCTTTGAAAGCTTAAGTTAAGAATTGTCTGTTAGTGAATTATTTATTATTAAATTGGTGGGTTATGTATGGTTGATAACCCCTTATACTATCTTATGCTTCCTACCCCACACTATTTATACCTTTCACGTAAATTTCACTTTATCTTATTAGCCTGAACTTAACTTATTAGACCTTATCTTATCTGAACTTATCAACCTCATACTTACTTTTTTTATTCTAGTTGATACATTTCTTTAGACATGTTTGTCAACGTATGATTTTTTTTTGGGCCAATGTATGATTTCAAACATCAATATCTTCAATTATCAAGAACATAAAATTATGAAAATGCTATATTGCTATTGTGAAATGGTTTTTTTTTTTTTTGGCAATTCCACATGTTGGGATAAAAATGTTGATTGATAATGCTTTTTACCAAGCATTTATAATCAGCATATATTGCCTGGGTCAACATGCTGATTGCCCTCAAATGTCCTAAATTCTCCACAATCTGTTTTATAGTCACCACTCACCAGCATACCACAAAATTTATTAACCTTTCTTATTTTTATTACTAGTATTATTATTAAATTTGTGAGCCTTGTTCAAGCCTAAAAATTATTATTATATTTTTTGGGGGAAGGGATGCTTCATCTGTAAAATTCTGTTTTTCACCATTGTTCTAGGTTTATTTAAATTAATTTTATGTTGCAGAGAGCTCTGGTTAAGGAGACAGAACTTCACCTGGCTCAAAAGGAGCTAAACAAGTTAAAGGAACAACTAAGAAATGCCGAAGATACCAAAGCAGAAGCACTTGTAGAACTTGAGAAAGCTAAGAAAACTGTGGAAAGTTTAGCACATAAGCTAAAATATTTAAATGAATCCAAAGAAGCTGCAATTCAAGCTACAGAAGCTGCAAAACAACACGCAAAGCAGCTTGAAGATGCGAACAGTGCCAAGCAGGCTGTGACCAATGGTTTCCATAAAGAAGAATCTGGAGATACAAAAGAAAAGTATACGACTGTTATCTCGGAACTTAATGCTGCCAAGCAAGAGTTAGCAAAAGTTCGTCAGGATTATGATACTTCTTCGGAAGCAAAGGCTACTGCCCACAAGCAAGCTGCGGAAGCTGAGCATGCTGCAAAAGCAAACACAAAACGGGCTTCCGAACTTTCGAAAGAAATTTTTTCTCTCAAGGAAACAATTGAGCAAGTAAGGCAGGCTTCAATTTCAGCTCATCAGGAGCAAGCAAGCATCTTCTCTGAGAAAGACCTTGAGAGACGATCTTACAAAGCCAGATTAGAGGATTCTGTGAAGAAGTTGCAAGAAATGAAGAAAGAGTTTGATCCTGAAGTTTCCAAAGATCTGGAGGGAAAACTGGCAGAAGCATTGGGTGAAATTGAGGTTTTAAGAAAGGAAGTGGAAAATGCCAAGGCATCAGATGTAGATTCTGTGAGAACGGTCACTTTGGAACTGGATGATGCCAAAGAATCCCTGCAAAAGGTGTTGGGAGAGGGAAGTGCCCTTCAGAGCCTGGTGAATTCTCTAAAAGAGGAACTAGAGAATTTGAGAAAGGAGCATGCAGAACTGAAAGAGAAGGAAGCAGAGACGGAATCCATTGCTGGAAATCTGCATGTTAAGCTCCGAAAATGTAAGTCTGAGCTTGAGGCTTCCCTTGAAGAAGAAGCTAAAGCTAGCGGAGCCTCGGACGAAATGATTGCAACATTGAATCAATTAACAGAAGAAGCTGAAAATGCTAGACGTGAAGCAGAAGAGATGAAGACCAAGGCTGAAGAGCTTAAAAAGGAAGCTGCTGCCACCCGGATTTCTCTAGAAGAAGCCGAGGAAAAGTTGAAATTGGCACTTGAAGAAGCAGAGGAAGCAAAAGCTGCGGAGGCAAGTGCCCTTGATCAGATTCAGGCTTTGTCTGAAAGAACAGATGCTGCTCGTTCCTCAACCTCTGAATCAGGTGCAAAAATCACGATCTCACGGGATGAGTTCAAGGCTTTGAGCAGGAAGGCAGAGGAATCTGAGAAGCTTGCAGAGATGAAGGTAGAAGCTGCAATGGCACAAGTGGAGGCTGTGAAGGCGAGTGAGAATGAGGCAGTCAAGAGGTTGGAAGCTTCTCGGAAGGAGATAGACAATATGAAGGCTGCAACGCAGGAAGCGATAAAGAAGGCTGAGATGGCTGAGGCAGCCAAAAAGGCTGTGGAGAGTGAGCTTCGGAGATGGAGAGAGCGAGAGAAAAAGAAGGCAGCTGAGGCTGCATCCCGCATTTTGGCAGAGACCCAGGTTGTGCAAGCACAGGTTCAGTCACCTATGCAGACACGCACACATGTGATGTCAACCAAGTCAGGGCCAGTTGACTACAAGTTTCAAGTACAATATGCTTCAGAACAGACTAATGGGGGGAAGAATCTGGATAAACCGAAAACTTCAGTGTCAAAGAAAGTACTCTTGCCTAATCTCAGTGGCATATTTCACAAGAAGAAAAGTCAAGCAGAAGGTGGATCACCATCTTATCTTCCCGGGGAGAACTGAACTATTTAACGTTTTGTGATATGGTGAAAGGGAACTTCTGCTGCATTTTGGATACGTGTACATTTTGGTAGGAATGTGATAATTTGTCATTATGTGGTGAGGACATGAAAATGGATGTGAAAGCAGTTAGTCATCCAGAGAGTCATTCCTGTATAGAACCAAGGTACTTAATAACTTGCTTGAATTAGTGTAGGTCATTGTATGTTAATATATGCTTATTGAGTGCATGGAATATGGGGCATGAAATGCCACATCCCTTCTCATTTGTGCCTCTCTTTAAATTGTTGTTTTGGAGGTGTCTTCCTTTCGTCTCTTATTGTCCTGCTATTTAGAGAACTATTCCGCAGTGAACAAGAGGGACAGTAGTTCTCTAAATAGCCTTGCTTGTCAATATCCAGGAATTTGATTATGCAAGAAAGTCGCTACAACACCATTACGAAGAGCTCTAATTTCTGCCGTCAAAATGGATGCTGTTCCTGGATAATGTGCAGTGCTGTAGGTTTTTTTACAACAGCAGAGGCAAGCTTTCATTATCCTGGTTGAGTATCAACTTGTATAGCCTTTGTAGGCGGCATATAAGATCTCAACGGCTATACTTACAACATGATAGCCAGTTTTGAAAGATGTTTGTGTCTATTTTAATGAAGTTTACCCTTACTTCGTTTTACAAATTTAAAATTATGAATATATAATACTTATATTATAAAATTATATATATCAAATAAGGCATTAAGGCCTGTATATATATATCTTATTTAAGTATATACTAGAGAATTGATAAAAAAATATTCGTAGTCTAAAATTTATGTTATTTTATCGAGACACTCCAACTAGGAACATTATTGATTCAATATAGTACACTGTACAGGTAGAATTAGCATCATGTATTCCTTCAGATTGTCCTACATACTTAGTATATTATTGGACTCCATTATTAAGCTTAGATATAATAATTTCGTTATAATCAGGACTAACCAGTCAACAAAGCTTTATAACCAACTAATTACATTGCTTATTACTCCTTACTTAATTAGTGTTTTAATATTCAATAATCTAAAAAAGGTTTATTATGCAAGCAATGAGCTTAGCATTGTAAAATGTATCTAGTCTAGACCAATTACAATTGAGTTTACTCTGTTTCCTTTTGCGATTTAACCACTAGAGTTCGGAGAGATGTTAGCCACATATTAATAATTGTAATAACTTAAATTGTTCTTCATTCGCCTCTCATCAAATGTGTTACTCTTTACAACTTGATATTCTGTCCGTCTTATAATTAATTTAAACATGTATGTTATATGAATACATATAATACATGTGATTTTATTATAAATTTTTAAGTTTATACCATTTTAAGAAATGTATTGCTTATATGTAGGCATATAGCACTTAGATTTTCCTCAATTAAAAAAAAAAAAAAGAAAAAAAAATGTAGCGCTTAGATTATACGAGTATATATCATAACTCATAATACATGTATTACACAGTATTAACTTTCTTGAGTTATTAGGGAGAGGATCTTGCAAACAAAGCCCCCCATACATTAGATAATTGTTTAAAATATTTCCTAATATAATGTTAATTTTAGAATATATGTCAAAATTAGGTCTTGATCGGTGTAATTAATATTTATTTTAAATTAATATTTCTACTTTTAATTATCTTATTCAACGCCCCTTCACGCGTTCAATGCATTTTATAAGTAAGTGATAACATTTGTCATACACAAGATCTGTTCTGATTGATTGAAAGGAGCTGAACTAAATTGAATTGAATTTATTAGAGCTGAGCTTAGCTGAACTGAATTAAACTGAACTGAAAATAAATTGAAGAGAATGGGCCTTATTTTTTGAATTAGAAACAAAATAATACCACCATTTACTTTCCATTTACATTCACAATTCAAATCTATGAAATCCATTTTTACACTTTCTCTCTCCTACTTTGCAAAACCCTCCCAAAAATCACAACCCCCTTCTTCTTCTCCAACTCCATTTTCTCTCTCCTCCTCCTCCTCCTTGTTCAAATCCTACCATGTCCAGCAACAAAGAAGAAAACCCTTTAAGCTTCTCAAACCCATCTTCTTCTTCTCCAATCACACTCTCTGAAGGTGACAACTCCTCCAGTTATCTCCTCGAACCTCAGATTGGCAGCGCTTCTAACAGCTTCCAAAGCGACAGTATTCTCTACGATTCCGCCGGAACTAGCACTTGTGACCCTGATTTTGGCTTCTTTAGGCCTGATTTCCGCCAAAATACTCTTCTGGGTAGTGTTCAATTCTATGATCGCCATGTTTTTCTTTGTTATAAGAACCCTCGAAATTGGCCCCCTCGTATTGAAGCTGCTGAGTTTGATCGATTGCCTAGGCTTCTTTCTGCTGCTTTGGCTGCTCGTAAATCAGATATGAACAAAGAGGTTGTCAATTTTATTTATTTTTTTATTTCTTGATTTGGGTTTTTGTTCTTTTCAATTGGTTTTGTGTTATTTTTGTTGTTGATTTATCTATTGTTGTGAAAAGATTGATTGGTAATGTGGGATTTTTTTGGTAAAAGTTGATTAATAGTATTGTGAGTATGTTTTTTGATATAGTAAATGAAATGGGGTTGCTTTGTGAAATTTAGAAGGGGGTGAGATTTATGAAGTATCTGATGAATGGTATTGAATTATTGATTAAATAACTGCAATGGTGTGCTTTGGCTGGTTGTTTTGAATTCATTTGGTTTGGGTATGCTTTTTTTATTTCCTGTTTCGCACTCGATTCGTGCTCTTTTGTTTGTTTGTTTCTAAATTTGTCATTGTTCTGCAAAGACAGTTGATGAAATCTATGATCAAAAGTTTAGTTTTTGATGTAGTAATTGTGATTTGGCTAGTTACATTCATTCATTTTGATTTGGGTATGTAATTCATTCGGGTTGTTGAACTAGTGTGGGGGTTGCATTATTTATTGGTTATGATTATTGTAGGACAATTTATTTGGGTGAGTAATGAAATACTGAAAGATTTTTTCCTCAGTTCTGAAACTGTTGTCAAATTTGTATTGCTTGGTCTAGTCACTTAGTTGCTCTGAACTCGTTATGATCTTTTCTTATTTTGTTGATTGGGTCTATCGGATGGATTGACTACTAAATGCAAGCTTTATATACTTCCAAGTGGTCGTAATGCAAAATGTAGGTTTCTGGTGTTTTGTGGTCAGGTGTTTCTATTATTGTGGGGAATTTTTTTTGCCCCTTCCCTCCCTCCTCTTTCAAACTTTGTCTGGATGATTTTATAAATTGTTATAGATACGTCATATATATTTGGGGACTACTCCTTTTTAACGGATTTTGAAGTAAACTTTAATAAGGCAGCTTTGTAAACATTGTAACCATATCCGTTCAGGTGATGCTATCTTTGTGGCTTTTATTTATGTATCTGTTTTCTGGATTTTACTACTTCATATGCCCTTTTTTGGTCAGGAAGATATAGTTAATGCATTTATAAACAGACACGAATTTGGGCTTGATTGAGTCGTCGTTGCTTTTCAGAGATACATGAATTATATATTGCTCATGAGTTGATGCTTGCATGTTATATTGTTCATCTAGGGTCACTCCAGGGTGGAATTCAACTTGATTTTCCATGCCTTCATAATTTTCCAAACATTGTCATCAACAACTAGAGTGGAATGTACTTTCTGCACTATGCACTTTATTGTTGTCTTAACTCAGCAGCCAGCACATTTATCAGTGAGTCATTGCTGGAGTACAAGTCTAATTACTTCTATATGTTTTGTTGTATATTATTTATGTCACCTTGTCTGTTAGTCAACTTAAAAAGGATGTCATTTGTGCTGTATCATGTAAATGACACGCATAGTCTTGGTTAGCAATATATAGGAGTATGATGATTTTTGAGACCACCATACCACTATGTGCATTTGATATGCTTGTAAACAAAAGGTATTTAGGTATTGAATGGGAAAGAGGTGGTAGGTACTTGAAGCCTGTCAACTAATTGACCCCCAGATTGCAACAATTATGAACTCTATTAATTTATGTTGTGATTTTTGGTCTATCTGTTGGTTTTTTTTTTTTTTTTTTTTTTTTTTTTTTTTTTTTTGGACAAGACATGGTTGATTATTCTCTCTGTGAGTTAGTGGTAATGTTTATTGGAAATATTCCCTTAGTCATGCTGACTGCCGAGCAATGTTTCATGAGCTTGTTTTCTTACCCCATCTATTTATTTCCTTGCATCCTGAAGACTCGTCTAACAATCTGTGAGGGACGTGATGGAACTGAAACATCAAATGGAGACGTATTAATCTTCCCAGACATGATCAGATACAGGTTCCCATACCTTTTGATGTTTATTTCTTGTATTGTTTATATATTGCCTGAATGCATGCTTCTAGTCTTGTGTGGTGGCTTGTTTGCTATGGCACTCATAACCTTGGGCAAAAATGCAGGAGATTGACACATTTTGATGTCGATACTTTTGTCGAAGAAGTTCTAATTAAAGATGGTGAATGGATTCCTGGAAACCCGGAGAAGCTGAAAGGCTTTTACATTTTTGTATGTTGTCATGGGAGCCGAGATCGTCGTTGCGGTGTGTGTGGACCTCCTTTGGTTGCTAAATTCAAGGAAGAGGTAGATTTACATGGTCTTCAAGGGAAAGTCTCCATTGGCCCATGCTCTCATGTTGGTGGTCACAAATATGCTGGAAATGTAATAATCTTTGGATCTGGGGTTGACGGGGAAGTCACTGGGCACTGGTAAGGAGTTTATGTTTTCTGGATGCCTCCCTTCCAATATTTTGAGAGTGGTGCTTGACTTATAGATATTTGAGTTGCTCCAATAGTAATTCTAGCTGCTTTATGCAGGTATGGATATGTTACACCAGATGATGTTCCTAATTTGCTTGAACAGCATGTTTTGAAGGGAGAAATCGTAGAGTGGCTGTGGAGGTGAGTTATCTATTTGTTCACCTCCTTAACACTTTTTATTCTAGAACTTCTAGGTAGTGTGCATTTTAGGTTAGGTTCTGGGATTGTCATTTTCAAACATGTAGCTGCACACTTTTAACATAACTGCAGTGGGACATGGGGCTTAGGCGATATGAATCTGGAACCTTGACTAATTGGTGTTATAAGCAGGATTTAAAAAAAAAAAATAAAAGTGGTTGTAATAAGTTTGATTCTTATCTACTTCAGGGGTCAAATGGGTTTATCTGAGGATGATCAGCAAAAGGCCCAAGAGTTGAGGCTCCAAAACAAAGAAGGAAACCATTCAGGCAATAATAGACTGCTCTCTTCTGAGCTGCCGGAGTCTCCGACAGGTGTTTATCATTTTGGGTCCAACGGATGTTGCCAGGCAAATGGAAATGCTGCATGCTGTCAATATCCCACCTCAGTGGGAAAGGAGGATGATTTTGTTATTCATGAAGGAGAAGTAAAAGTAGCCAATGGGAAGAAGGGCAAAAAACTATTACGAAATAACAGCTACAATGGGCTTGGAAAGCGGAAGGTATGTGCCATGCCTTCATGGTTTGAGAGCTGGGAGCGTGAAGATACATACGCAGCCCTTGCAGTTGTTTGTGCTGCTGTTTCAGTTGGTGTCGCATATAGCTGCTACAAGCAACTGTAAACCTTGTGTGCCTGGCTTTATGTTGTAATGTTAGTAGTGGTCTAATTGATATTTTTAGCAGTTGAATGCATTGTGCATAGAGGAGAATGCAATGTGAATGTGCAGTGGCATTTTTCTCTTCTGCAATCAGATATGAAGATTTGAAATGTAAATGGATTATAATCTGTAAATATGTGTTTCTTATTGATTTATCAATGGAATATGATTTTTAATTCAAATTAGTTTGGAAAACGAAGTTACGAAGATGCTATCTGCACTCATTTATACCTTCTGCATTACAGTTTGATAATTGTCTGAACTTGGTGTGTTTAATCAAAATCAGATCGGCTTATTGGGATCTTCCTAATCAATACTTAAGTGCCAAAATCTATTTTAAACATAAAATGACATGTATAATTTGGAAGTTAAACAAGTAGATATAATTTTGTTACTAGTTATACTTGTATTCTTTTGAGAGATGTTGGCAGTCAAAGATAAGACCAGATTGACGCTTGCTAAATTTTTAATCTTGTCCAATTCTAGCATTGTTTTAAAGTGAAATTACAGAGAAGTGCACATCTTTATTCATGTCCAAAAAGTATCAACGAAACATTCAACAACCATGGTCTTCCATCCCTTGAAAAACTCTTTCTCCAGCCTGTCGTCGAGGCAACTGCCATATGCACTCAACAAGACGCCTTAACACAGTTGACAAGAGGTCTAACTCTTAGTGAAAGACAACCAATCTGCGCAATCACACCTGCTGCAATTGCTACAATAGTTACAGGTTCCATGATATAAAGTTGTTTTGTTAATTTGTAATATTGTGCTGCAAATTTTGTGATTTTATAAAGTTGCATTGATGTGACAACAAGGTAGGTTTTTAGTATTATAAATGCTTTCTTGAAACGCTTATTAACTTTAATAGGCTTGCAGTTTCATACTCCATAATAGATGATCAACTTTGGACATTATTTCAAAATTGCAACATGAAATCCTAAATTAGGAGTTATTAGATTACAGGCTACAACAATATACGTTGATAGATAGCAATAATCGCAGGGAACATTCTCGAACATATATAATCACTTATCAGGTGGCTAAAAGAAATTATACAAGATATTATGATATTTATGAATATGACCTTCAGTCCTGCCTAAGATATATAAGTAGAGGTACAACATCCGCTAAGGTGGTGTTTTCATGCCTCAACCACTTCCAACATGCCTGCATTGAGGTAATCCAAAGCATCGGTAATACATAATCGAAGATGAAAGTATGCTCTTCAAGGACTAAAATCTGTCATGAAGTGATTCTTGGCCCCAAGCATTGGTGTCTAGCAGATTGCGGACCAAAGGGTGAAAACCCTTTCTGGTTTTTTTCCATATCAGTTAATTTTGATGTCTAGATCACTTATCTGTTTCGAGAGCGATCTTACAAGCCCATTCTGATCCTTCTGGTCTTCCAATCGATGAAATTCTGATTCTATGGTTTTAGCAATTTTGGCATCGTCAGGGTCAGGCTCAGGGAACGCCACATGGAAGGACCCTTGTTGTTTCAAGGGTGCTGTCGGAGCAGCTTGCTCCCTGACATAGTTATATAGTTCTTGATGGAAGGGGTGATCAAAGGAGAAACAATTATCATTCATCCCATTTCTAGAGTGTCGAGAAGACCCAGACCCTTCTCTCTTACAAAAATGTGGGAGACACGCATAATCCATAATCTGAAAACAGGTTGCATTTCACAAACTAGTCAGCCCATCATGATGTATTTACACAACAAAGGTATCCAAATGTTTCACAAAGTAGGAAGAGGGAAGGGAAAAGTTTTTTTTTTACTATAATGGAAAGTGAATTGGATCCTCCATTTCCCTTCCCTTCTTTTCCGTACATTCATATCAAAACAAAGGAAAATTGATCCATTACTTTCCCTTTCCTTCCTCTTATAATACTTTCATCCAACACATTATTAAAGTATCCACAGAGAAATACAGAAGGGGGTTTCTGTGCCACAGTTTCGGCAAGAACATGTTGAGCATATACAAGGGAAAAAATATTAAGAATAAAACTAAAGTCTTGATAAGGTATCTATGTCAATAAATGAAATGAAGGGAAGGGAAAAAAATAACTACAAGTGGCATTTTTTTTTTTCCCTATCCTTCCGAATTGGCGAATTCCTCAAATTTTTGAGAGAAAAGGAAAGTGGAGATTTCAAGTTTCTATTTTCAATTTCCTCTTTTCTTACCAATACCCATCTACTTGTATAATTCTATACTTTGAAGCCAAAAATGGTAAACTCATTTATTCCATTTCCCTTACTTTCTTTTGCATCCAAATCCCGATACAAAACAAGACGTAAGTTCTATAATCAAAATTATTATGCATCAATGCTTTGTCATTTAGATCTTTCAATCTATAGAACTAATGTTTAACTCCACTTAAAACACTAAATATCCACCCAAGTACAGTAGTCTATTAAAGTATACTAGAAAAATCCCAAAAATATCCAGGTCAAATTGTATTGGACAAAAGGGTCTGACAATAATCATTTTATCTACCTGCTAAATACCCATCGAAAGTTAGTAGTTAAGATGGATAAAAAAAAAGAGTAAACAGGTGAAGCTCTACAGCTAGAAGGAATTCAATCAGCCCACAAAATAACCTATCAGTCTACCCCCTTCCTTCTCATAACTCTTCTCAAATAGGATTTTCCTCGATAACATGTTTTTCTGAACCTGACATTTCCAAGAATATGTGAATATAGTATATAGTTAATCATGTGTAGATATCAAGAATATAAATCTATCTGATCAAAGGAATAGTGACATCATACATTCATGCCAGATAACATATTGCAGTACTTTAGGATCTCAATGGCTCAGTAAACCATGCAACTAGAATTTTGGGAAAAGAAAAATGAAGATTGAGAACATGAATACTAAATTGATGATCTAAGAAGCAATATTACTCCGCACTAAAGTAAAAAAGTTTACCTTCAGTAACTCGTCCCTGCCACATCCTTGAAGAACCTGAATTTTCTTCCGAGTCCTTTCTTGCAGAAGAGGCCTAACAACCTGTTGACATGCCATTAGAGGTGGACCACCTTTGATAGCATCTACTTTAAGTGGAAAGAATTAAATAAGAGGCAAACCTTCCAACATGCTGAGAATATATATGGTGCATTAACGATGTAATAAGTATCAGTCTTCTCTGGATAGTTCAAGTCGTCGATAGTTGTTATTACAGTCAGCAGCTGCAAATGAACAGAAGCAATAAAATGAGTGTCGGTCGCCACATTTAAGGTAAGATACAATCAGTTCAACATTTTGTATAAAGCAAAGAAGAAGGTAACAAAATGAATAGAGAACCATAAAGAACAGATTTGAAGAAAGAGGAAACAGGAAAAGATGGAATGGAACAAAAAGGGCAGGTGTGGGGGACTAGGGAGGGTATATTATTCTTTATACTGAAGATGAGATTCCAAGGATATGTTCCCATCGCCAATTAACGGCATAGAATCTATGTAGCTGTTCCCACCAATTTGGACTAAAGTTGGTAAAGGTATAGTGAAGTGTTGAAATGATGAGACTCCAAGTGAAGTGAAACAACTTCCAACCAAAACAAAGGACAAGGTCTAGACAATTTTTTTATGTCAAATGTGTAGTCCGATATCAAATCAAAGGAACCAATCAAGTGGAAAGACAATTGATATTTTATCCACACTCTCAACTTACAAAGAGTCCAACAGTGACTAACTTGGGTCTTAGTTTAAGCCAAAAGCTAATTTACATTATTAAGTAAATTAAAGCTTTGATCCATAGTAATATGGAAAAATAGTCTCTAAAACTAAATAATGATAAGGAGCAACAAATGCAGGAATGTTTGGAAAGTGTTTAAAGCCCCTATAGCCAAATTATTAGTCTTCTCCAGCTCCGATCATCTCACAATTTTCTCCTCTACATAACTTACAGGAAGTTAATGGGACAATGAAAGAATCGAGTAGAGAACCATTAATGGTTTAAAAAGATACCTTTATTTGATTAAGGGCAGATAATTTTAAGCCAGTCATATCAAGCACCTTGATGCAGCTACTAATCAGTTGTCCACACTTCTGTGACGCCATTGGCTGCAGAACACAAATCAAAAAGTCCTTTAGATATAGAAAAACACATATATGCTCCACATGAATACACCCATACAAGCATCAATTCATACTCAAATACTCACCATTACAACACGGTCTCTGTATTCATTCATTTGGATGTGTGACTGCACGTAGTAGTGGACCTATAGAAAGAAATGTGATGCAAATAAGAAATAATTATAGTATTTATATACAAGAGTAACAAAGTATAGAAGTTAAAAGCAGAGAGATCCTTTTCAGCCAAGCAATATGTTTTGAACAATCACAACATTACACCTTTTTTGGCCAAACAGACAAGATTTTTCCCTACCATTCCAAGCAGCATGCCATGGAAAGAAACAGAGAACCTATCCAGGAATACCTAATCTTACAATCAATCATCAGTAATTTAGAACAGTTCAGTGAAGCTGCAAAGAAGAAAACTGCCGGATTGCCCGTGGAACATCTTGTGTTTCTGATCTCAGTGACTAATAACTCAGTTCAACTATCTCAATGACTCTACCAGGGCAAACAGAGAGTTTATCCAGAACATTAAAATAGCCAAAGTCCCAAACCATGAAGCATTAATCATCCACGAAATTAGATCAGTCTAATGAAGCTGCACAAAAGACAATAGCCCATGGGACATCTTGGTCGCAGTTCAATTATTTAATTAAGTGTTGAAATTCAATTCTTTTTTTTAATTTTTTTTCTTTGCATTTATCGTAATGCAATAGTTGACACTGCAACAGAAAAGATACATATAAATCAACTCAATCCCCTAATTATCACTCAACACACTTTCTAAATGGTAAAAAGGGCCAAAAAGTGATTAACTTACGGATGCTTTGTCATATGTACTATGCCCCACACCGACAGCAATAACAGGCATACCCTGATAAACACAGAAACCACCTTCAGTTGAAATAATACAATTGTAATTCTGTATTGAGCAGTACCAGAAGCCAAATGCACCCAGAGGAAATAGATGAAGGTAGTTTTACCTCTTTTGAGTAGCCTGAAAGTCCTACAAGCTGAGAGTCACGCACTTTTCGGTACAGCTCCGCAGGAACTATTGGTTTCTGGGCAAATGAAATTACTGGATTAGAATGTTAGATCATACATACAGGCTCCTCATGATAATTCACCCCACATAAAGACTCAAACTTCCTAAAAGACATTAGTGAATAGTGATAATATACATCAAGACTAGTGGGTTGTATGACATGACTCCAGAATGTAACTAAAGCAGTGATCATTAGTTGCACTTACTGTAAGTATATTGTCAATATCATTTTGCACCCTCCAATTTAAGCTGTCAACCAACTGCAGGAACTCATTAATGTCAGATAAAACTTCAATTTAGTGTGTAGTCTAAGGAAATCTAGAATGTATTTAGCAGTTTCAACTGAAATCAATCTTGATTACCATTTTGTGTGCCTTCTCGACATTCCAATCCCTAGCTCTGAGAAACCTCATATAAGTATCAGTAGGGTACCCCTGATGCATATTCTGAAATACAGCACGGAAAATAGGGCCGTTAATTTAAAATCAATGCTAGTCTAAAAATTCCCGAAGATATAAGAAGTATAAATAAGCTTAACCAGTGCAAAAATAAAAAAAAAACAGAACAACCTGCTAGATCAAGTATAAATCCACAACTCCAACTCATGCTAAATGCAAGTAATAACCAATAAACAAATTAAAGATGAATCATAACTCAGTCATTTCATTGTTAACAAGCCAAGAATCATCGAAAATTCCAGCTGCAAACTCGATAAAATCATCACCACAACCATCAACAGTTAAAAAAAGGCTTGGAATTTACGATCACATCTAACTTTAGTGGTAGAAACGGCAGCCTCACAAACGGATCTAGTGGTGTACATAGAGAATTGGCCATAAATGATTCTTTAATCAACCATATAATGATAATAGTTTACCAGATCAAATCTTTTGGATCAAAGAGACATCATTTCACAGTGTCGGTGCTCCAACATAATTCAATCACAAAGACAAGATTCTTACTCAAATTAGCTACTATTCCACTCAATTAGCAAATTGTAAAGATCAGAATTAGTCAAAATTAGCGACTCATTGACCAAATTGAATCAGACCATTAAACCAAACAATCATTAAAAATAACATTAAATCACAAAATCAGAAGATAATAAACCCAAATCAGTAACCCATCAAATTTACCTAAGATGAAAATCAGATCAAAATAACCCCAATTACAATCAAAAATAAAAAGTAAAATCTGAGATTAAATAATAAATAACAGAAACAGTTAAACTAACCTGGAAAGTCTTCTTGAGTGATTCATCAACTGCAATAAAAATGCCACACTTGAAGAGATTAAGAAGTGTAAATCAAAGATCAGAACTTTTTAACTTAACTTCCTAAAGAAACAAAAATCCCAAAAAAAAAAAAAAAAGAAAAAAAAAATCTTTTTTAAAAAAATTGGGGGTGGAAAATAAAATTAAAAATGAAAAATAAAAATTACTAACCTCCTTCCATCAAAGTTTCAAACTTTTTGATAGCATCTTCATTAGCAATACCCATTTCGATTTCACTGGAAAAAATTGTGAAGTGGGTCCTCTTTAAAATGAATTGGGATCCTTAATAAGAAACAAAAACCCCTTTTTTATCAATGTTGTTGAGGAGAGAGAAAGAGGAGAGAGAAAAAGAAATGGAGGAATGAAACTGAGTTTGAAATTCACACCCACCCTGACTGGACTGTCCTCTCTGCAATCTGGAATTTGCTCCTCTCCTTTTATGATGATGGAAGAGTGAAATCACAGCGCTTTCTTTCTCTCTCTATCTATTTCTCTTTCTCTCACTAAAATTATTTATATATTAGTATTATAATTATTGAATGTTGACAAGATTTTTCACCATTAAAATCAAAGTTTAAATACTGTATGTAACAGCAATTATACTGCTTAGAAAAAAGAAAGATTACTTTTTAAGAAATAAAAATAATATCTGTCTAAAAAAATACTTCCTCCGTTTTTATTTAGTTGCAACACACTCCTTTGTCACGCATGTTAAGGAAAGATATTAGACTAGGTAAACGAATAAATTAATTTACAAAATTTTAACACCTATAAGAAGAAAGGGATAAAGTGTTACGGTTTAAATTTCATAAGTTAATTTATTCGTTTATCTAGTTTAATCACATCATTGATAAGCATGATAAAAGATGTGTTACAAGTATAAAAAAAACACAGGAAGTATATATATACATGTATGGTATAGAAAGATTATTACCTCATGTATTTAATGTAGGGCCTATTTGATGATTTTTTTTTTTTTTTTTTTTTTTTTTTTTTTTTTTTTTTTTTTAATTTAGAGAAGAGAAGATCTTTTCTATTCAAGCATTTACTTATAATTTCTTTTCTATGAATTTCTTCTCATTTGTCTCGAAAGCAATCAATGTTTTAACATAAATTAAATTTCTAAAAAGTTGCTATTATAAAAAATTTGTGTTGAATCAAATCTTCCGTAACAAAGTTTCACTTGATAATGCTTTTTTCTATTGTTTTGCATTTTTTTATGATATTTCTTACCTCAATTTTTTTTTTTTTTTTTTTTTCTGTTTTATAATTTTGGCACCTCCATCTTATTCCATTTTTCACAACCCCCTTTTTTTTTGTTTATAACGTTACCCTCTATTACCCCCCACATATCAAATTACACGTCTATTTAATTTTTTAAATATTTTATAGGAGACCGAAAGACACTCGATCTAGCAAATTAGAACATCTTATAGGTCAAATCAGTCCGATTTATTACATATATTTATATATATATATAATTAATTATTGACATTAATAAACAAAAATCAATAAAGATTGAATTGATTCATTGATTTATGCATAGTTATAAACATGGAAGATATAATAAGGTGATTTCATAAAATATTAATATACAAGTGTATTATAATGTTATAAGTGGTAATTTTTATAAAGATAAAAAAGTACGCATTGAATGCCCTCCTCATTAGGGTAAATTATACAAGTTGTAATTAGGAATAGAAATAAAGCATGGCGTTAATTTCCTTCGTTATCTAAGGACTATTCTACTTTATTTTGTCTATATTTGACTATTGACCATAGCCATCGCTAAAAACGTAGCACTTGGTAAATAAAATCAGCAATAATTTTCTTACTAAAGCAGTTTGCACATTCAACCCATATTTTCTTTTTGAGACAAAGGTTTGTTTGGTTGAATTATTATGCGTCTTATGTCAAACCACTTTGGATAGATTTGTAATAGCCGACACATACATACATGAAATGTATATACTCCAAATTGAATTAGCATTTAGTAGCTAGAATACGACAAAATTATCAGAGTTAGTTGATTAAAGTATTAAAGGAGGTATTTAAGATTAGAATCTAGTTTTTATATACGTATAGTACTTTTATTTTTCTATATGAACATCTCTAAATTAAAATTATGTACGTAATTAAAAAAAAATTTACTTTTAGCCTTTAGTAGCATAAAAGGCATATGCATGTATTTAAGTTAGCTTTAACACATATAATTGTAATTGCAAGATAAAATAGGGTTTTATTGCAAATTTTGAAATCAATTATATTATATTCAGTCTCCCTTTGTAAATTCATGCTTACTTTTGTACAATCATGATAATGTTGATCATTTTCTTTTTGATGTTATCAGGCATAACGAAATTTCCCAAGAGAATTTTCTGTCTTTTAGTTAATAAATAGTAAAGGAAATTCCACCCAAAAAAATATATATATAGTAAAGGAAAGAGCCAAAAGTTAGTTACGTAACTACATATATGTACATAGTACAAACTTCTTGACCTCTCTCTCGACTCTCGAGTCTCCCATAAAAATGTTTAATTTTCATTTTCTTAAATAACAAATTTGAGTAATTATACAACTCCATTCATTTGGAATTGAAAATTTTACAACATTTGATTTTTATAGGTCAAATATTGTGAACTACGATCACATTTTTAAACTAATAACCCGTGTGTAAATAATTAATTACAAACATTATCAATTTAAATGAAAAGTAGTTAGGATAACATAACAAAATTTTCAACTCTTTTTTTTATTAATAAATCGCGAATTGTTTTAATTATTGTTAAAGTTACATCTCATATAAAAACACAATAATCACGTAAAGTTAAATCACTTAAATATAGCGCATAGTGGCTAACTAGAAACAAATGGATTATAAAAGGTGGGAAAGAAGGGGGTTAAAAATCAAAGATGACGAAGCTTTCATTGATTTTTAAAGTTCAATTCATTCTTAAATCCATGAACTTTCACACGTAGATAAGTAAAATAAGGACTATCCTATAACAGTATAATAAAATAGAGGGGTCCCAAAAAAAAAAGTTCCAATAATTTGGTGTGTAAACCGTGAAATTTACTTCGTAGAAGTATATATTTTATAGTCAATGTTTTAGAATGATGAGGAGTTGTTAAAGTTTGGTAGCAATTTCAAACATGCATATAGTGCACATGTATACAAGTTGGTAGAAGAACTTAATCTTTAACCTACCACATTAACCTCTTTTCTAATTAATTAATTATTTGATTTCCTGGTAAAACAATTGACGTTTTATGTGAAATATGAAGCTAATTACCACCAACTTTCTTGCAAAAAAAATGTAGATTGTACATCATCTTTATGTGAGATAATTTATAGTAGATAGATGGTAAATTTAAATTAGCTATAATTACCCTTTAACTTGATAGATAGGTAATTAGTCGTGTCAATTTTCTACTAATACAGAAAGTATTTTATTTAGATAGCCTTTATAGATAGGTAATACTACCATTATGTATATTTAGATAATGCATTACGATCATATATGTAATTGTGTAATATATTTAAAGCTAGATTAGAATCCAACTAACAAACTCCGCCTAAAAACAAAAAAAAAAAAAAAAAAAAAAAAAATACAATTAACAAATATATACATGTCATCAATAATGATTAATAAAAGTTTTTTTTTTTTTTTTTTTTTTATAAGGTACGAATGTATTGTGTATACTATAATATTTGTTATAGAGTTTCATATATGTGGAAACAGTGCCAAGAAAGGAGTTGCATGCTTCATACTTAATTTAATTTATGGTTGCATGTAAGTTCGGTTGATAGCAAAATTAATACTCTTTCATTTTCTATTATACGAAGATTTTACTGTATATATATAGCCAATCGCATTATAAAATATGTTAATAAGCAACTATATATTACGAGTTAATTTTTTGGATTTGTCTTTAGCGTTATCTAATTATAGATCGAGTTTCTTTTTAAAAAAATATCATTGATCATCAACATGTATATAGTCGTTTTGTATATTTATCATTTTACATCAACAAGTATCAAGAGTAACTAAACATTAAAATTTAACCTTTTAACACGTATATATTTAATGCAAACGAGAGAACGAGAACTTAATCAACAAGATATTTACTCAATATCCGTTGTCCTTATATATAGCTAGATCCTTACATATTACAATCTCTTCTTTCACACACACAAACACACACACACACATATATATATATATATATTATGTAATTGTGTCGTTGTTGCTAAGGTATATTGTAATAAAGGGTATTTATCCTCGTTCTTCCGATCCCCCACTCCCAATTCCCCCCAAAAAACAAAAAAAAAAAAAAAAAGTATAGGTACTAAATGTTGGCCATTGCTTAAATAAAGAGCTAGTGTAATTTTAGTTATGAAAAAAGATATGAATATTCTTCCTAACAATGTCAACCAAAAGACGTAAAATAAGATGGGCATCTATACCTTTGTCTATTAACGGACTGTATTTGTGTATGTGCATTATATGTCATGCAGTGTCATCCATATAGTTCGTTAATATTCTCTTCTTATCACATTCATATATTGTATTATCTTAATCTTCACTTAATTAATTGCGTTGTTAAGATTAATCAACTAATTAAATGGAAGTGGTTCTTCTTACAAAGAGATGATTAGATACCGATCATCACTTTGATTTAGATGTTAATATATTGAAAAGGAAAGATTAGATACGAGTCACTTTCACAGTGCTTGATTAAAATAATTATTAATTTATAACGAGTTTATAATTAAGCCGAATTAAGCATAGTTTATTGGACCACAAAAACTAGTGAGGTAGGTAGGGGAATTGAGTAACATATGCCAAAGACAAATAACATGACTAAATTGTTGAATAAAAGACGAGAAACACTACTTCCATTCATTTTTTATCAACTATTCTACCTATTATTTTAGCTAACGCAAATAATTTTATAGATTTTTTTTCAAACTAACAAATATAGAGTGTAATACTTGTAGCCTAATAATAAATATACAAGTATATTTAAGTTAAACATTTCTCACAAGTTCTGACCAAACAAAAAACTAGATTATGTTCATTGTAACCTAATTAACAAGTATAATATTTCCTTAATCAAGCAAACACTTTTAATTAGTTAGGCAAATTAAAGAAAGGAGACAATTTAAAGGCTTTAGTTTAATTAGCCACCTTGTCTATCTAATCTAATTACTTTAATTATGAACCACATTCAAAGGTACGAGTATTACTAAACCACACATAATGACAAGAAACACCAATGTCATCCATCCTTCACCCAAAAGATGCTCAAATAATTCAACGTACGTACTACAAGTATGTATTCTTTCCCTACTTGTGGAAAGCTTCTAGTTCGAGCCTTCGAGGCATATACGAGTATTATTAGCAAAATGCTTTGCCTTTGCCCATATTCAATTTAGCAAAGCAACTAACCTGCTCACCTCACCGAGGGCACATGTCCAAGTTGGCTCCCCACTTATTAGGGAAATTGAGTGATGTAGACGAGATCCATAAATCTTTGACATTAGATATTAGTGATGACAAACTTTAAAAATCTAACAAAATTCTAAATGATAATGCAAACTAATACTCCGTATATCAATTGTCACGATCTAAGTATTTTGTATATCGGATCATAAAACATACCCTTGTTAATTATCAACAAGTGAAAATAATTATATATACCTGGGTGCGTGGTACACCCAAGGGTAATTTTTTGCTCCTTTGATGATTAAATGAGCAATAATTATTAAAATGAGCATACAATACAGGTGCATCATGCACCCAAATGTATAAAACAATCTCTCATCAATAAGAGGGCAAGCTAAGCCTTGATTGAATGAGCTTGTAGTCATGTGTAAGGTGGAATCACATACAAGTGGACGTGGGCGTCTAAAATATGAGAATGCACTCAAGCCTGTGAGTATGGGCAAAAGGAAGTTTGTAGGGCTTGTGAGTTTGTGACGGCCGAGAAGGTCAAGGCAGACAATAGCGTCAATGAATTCTCACGTGTTAAAATTGCAAAAAATGATGCATTATATGTAAAGGCCTAATAACAACACACAATCATTTAAGCAAAGATAATCGGATAGAAAGGGGTCAAACTTTATAAACTTTGATCAGTATTTTATACACTTACGGTGTGTTTGGATAGAAGGAAATGGAAGGAAAAGAAGGGGAGGGAAATGGAGAGATATGATATCTTTCATTTGGATAACAAATGAGGAAGTAACACTACTACAAAGTTGGCCTAATGTAACACTTTGTGGTAACACTTTATAAGTCAAGAAACAAACATACATTTAAGTAACACTTTTGTAGCATTTAGATGATAGGTAACACTTGTATGTAACACATTGTAATTTGTAACACTTTAGAGTAACACTTTTCATAGAGTAACACTTTCATGTAATATTGACTAACACATTTTCTATATGTATATATCTATTTCTTTTGAATATTTTTTTTTTCATAGCAGTACAAATTAAGTTTGGTCAAATTTTAGTTTTCCAAGCTTACTCTTGTTTTAAACCTACACCATTAACTATTTGATTACCTTTAACATTTCAATTGTAAACATATCTCTTATTCCGTAGGCCCATAGTCTTCCACCATTTTTCATCCTAAATCTTATTAGATGAAGCCATGTTATCAGTATCACTAAACCTTTTTGATACCCATATCAACCTGTTTGTAAAATATTTCCAGAGCCTTCATTCATGGCTTCATCTTAATACTAGCTATCATTTCCGAGCCCCTTCATCGCCGTAATAAGATCCGGGACCCTCTACCACCTCCCGGAGTTAATTTCCGGGGCCCTCTACCACCTCCCGGATTTATGTTCCGAGGCTTTACTTTTTATAACTTGCAGAGTATGATGCATGAACATCCCATGCCTACTGAGTTTGAGGATTAATTATTTGCCTTCTATTTCCTCTGCCATAAAAAAGTTATATTTTGCATCTTCTATTTAACAAAATACCAAAAGATGAAACTTTGATAATGGAGATTGAACAATAGGAGGAGGGAGTGGACTTCTTAGTTCTTAGTAATAAGGGAGAATGAAATCAGTTTGGGCATATAAAAGGATAATATAGTCTTTAGAATATTTAAGTGCTTTTTTTTAAATTCTGCATTTAGGTTATTTTATACTGCATTTAGTACTTATGATAAAAGACGCTTCTCAGAAGTCATGATTCAATTTAAACTGAAGAACAAAGCAGTCTTTAGAAGTAAGACCCTCAACCTCACGCAGTCACTCGCAGTCTCGCACTATCTCATCGGCTCATCCTCACGAATTCTTAAATTTACAGTTCAAATTAGATTGAATCACTACAGTTAGTGAGGTATAATTTAGTTTTTAATTCGGATATATTTTGTTCAACATTAGTTAAGTAGAATATTTTTTTTTGCCCCAAATTCTATGGTTTTGGTTTCATTATATTTTTCGATTACAGTATTTCTTTCATTTTTTTTTTAATTTTATTCTATATGATTTCAACTGATCTAATTGTAAATTTCATTATGTGTTAGTAATAAGCAATTTCAGGCTTAGCAAACCTCTTGTTCAATCCTTAGATAACAACAACACCAATGACAGCGTGCGCGTAGTAGTGAGCCCTGGTTCGTCTTCTATCTATATTATAAAAATAATTATGATTTTTAAGCTTCCATTTACATTATCAGAGTGTTATGCGTTTATTTATGAACACATAAATTCCAAAATGCCCGCATCACATGTGAACATAGCTAGGTGAGGGATGGGGCTGGAGCAGTCTTCCTCGTGAAGAGGAGTTTAGCAATGATAATAGGGCTTTCAATGCTTGGTGTATTTAGGTAATTTCATTTCAAATTCATTGGAAGCTAAACAAAAATGCACAGTAAGATGGAATGGCAGCAAAATTATACCAGTTTTTGTAATTCTTTCAATGCATACACATATTACAATTGGTTGCACGAAACTTGGAATTTCTGATTATAGATTATTCTTGTAAATTATTCCCTTTTTATTGTCAAACCTTTTGTTTCTGAATTTCTTATTGCTAAAAGGTGAGAAAATGTACTTCTAGACCTCTTGAAACTTGTTTGTGCCAATGTCTTTATAGTTCAAATTTGTGTTAGTGTTTGTGTCTGTGTCTATTGTGGGATTTCAAGTGTTTGGTTATTATCTATATGAATGTCATTGTGTAATTAGCAGCTAACCTATGCATCATCCTTGGTTTTTTTAATTAGCTAACTAAAGAGCTAAAATTATTCCATTTGTAATTTGATTTTATTAACTTTTTGCTCTTATTTTAATTTTGCTAATGGGTTTAATTAGAAATGCAATTTCGAGACTTTAAATCTCGTTCTCTAACTAGGATGATAAGAAACTACTCTAGGTGTAGTATTTAGATTGAGAGCTACTTGCAAACTCATATTCTTTTTCCTACATTTCCTTACTTTACTACAAACCAAGTCATGACAATATTCAGTACTTTGTATTATTTAGAATCTATACTTTGTTTCTTATAACTTGGCACCATCTCTACTGTGGGGTTTTTTTAGACTCCGGAATGTTTAAATTATATACTGAATTGATCAGCCATTACATTCACTATTTAACTTGATGAGCTAATTTGGGATGTATTTTGATTTAGGTTTATCAAGTCTTTCCCTGTTGTTGCTCATTGTAGATCAATTGATCGCTAGTGGCCAAGGTAATTAGTACCAAATTTGTGCATTTTCTTATTTTAATTAACTCATGTTCATGTCATCCAAGTAAGAGCTAATTATAATTACTCCTTGTTAAATTTATAGTCTTTAATTTGAGTTGCTTTACGTTTTTTCCGACATCCGAAATTTGATTATTGTTGTTTTGGGGGATCACTAACTAATGCAATTAAACCAAGGTAATTCCTCTCCCACCATTCACTCATTTATATTCTTCTTATAATTAATCAAAGAGAATAGCCAAAATCTTGGGGTAATGAATTACAAGACCTTAATTTATTATTTATTCTTTGGTTAGTTATTCGCATGGTGATTAATCATGCTAACCTATATTTTGCATGTTGACTTTGTATTACACTCCTTGGTGACTACACTTGTAATTAATAAACCATTCAAGCTTACTCTTTTATTATTGATGTGCAGTACCTAATTTCAAGAGCTATGAACTTTTTTTGTTCATGTTAGCTGCAGGCTACACCAGTTGATTGCCTCATGTCTTGGATTTTTTCGTGTGTAGGTTCTACTTGGTAGGTCTGATGTATCCAGTGTGTAAGATTTCTTTTGTTTTGACTGGATCATTACATTTGAATAATTTAGATGAAAATCAAGATATGAAGGACCCAAAGAAAATTATAGAAGAATAATGATCATCTATGTTGCATTGTGACAATTAGGTAATCCATTAAGATGCAAACAGGTCTGAACACTCTAGTATTCAGGTATGAATCTCACATAGCTTTAAGAAATTTAAGTCTAGTTCGTACTTGTTTTATGTAAATTAGAACACTGGTATTGTTGGTGCTTTTACTGAGTCTGAACATCAAAATGTAAAGATTCCACAGCATAAAGCTTCATTTGATGACATGAATCCTTGCTTTTGTTCACTAGTAGGACCTGTCCAGTGTAAGGCTTAAAAACAATGCAACAGAACAAGAAAAAGATATTAAAAGTACTTAAAGAGCTTCTTTGTATCAGACTACTAATAATTTAATAATATTTTGTTTTTACTAGTTATGCTTTCTTAGTCTTTCTTGATTAGTTGGACTTCAAATGTAACACCACTCAGCACTCACACCAGTTAGTGATTTAAGTTACACTGCCTAGGGTACTTAAGAGCTTCTTCAAACTAGTGTGTTCTTTTTTGTAGGAAGCAAGATCTAGATGGCAAATTATGAGAAAGTTTGTTGCTGCTTTACCGCTGCTACTGCTGTTTTGTTGTTGCTATTGCTGTTTTGCTACTGATTTTTGCTGTCACTGCTGTTTTTTTGGCTGCCACTGCTGTCTGTTGCCGACTTCTGCTACTGCTAGTTGCTTCCACTGTTGTCTGCTACTGCTGATTGCTGCCACTGCTGTCTGGTACTGCTGGATGCTACCACTGCTGGTTGTTGCCACTGCTGTCTGATACTGCTATTTGCTGCTACATACATGCTACTGGTAGCTTCTGTTACTAATGCAAGTAGCTTCTGCTACTGTTGTTACCTGCTAGCTAGCTGCTGCTATATGATGTTATATTAATGTTATTGTTTTTTTTTTTAGTTTGGAAGTTTTTCTTATTTCCTCAATTTTCCAAGCTAGAGATCAAAGTTGATTTTCTTTGTGTTTCGATTATTATATTGTTTGGCCAACATTAAAATTGGTGTTTATGGATTTTTTTAAGAATTACGAAATTATTTCAATCCAAATTGTTGTAGTCTCTCTCACTCTATATATATGTTAATTTCTCGTTCATAGTTGTTATACATATTGTATATAATTTATATATTTTATAATAATAATAATAATAATAATACTAATAATAATGTTACTTATTAATTAATAAGGTGTTACATTAGTGTAAAAAGTGATACATAAGTCGATTAAAGTGCTACTACATGTCAAAAAACGATTGAAAAATGTTACATAATAATCAAAAAAGTGTTACATTAATTCGAAATGTGATACATAATGTCAGATAAAGTGATTCTATATGATTGAAAATTTTTACTAAATATAAGTAAGTGTTGCATAAGAAATAAAAAGTAACACTTTAAAAATAATATTAATAATATAAAACGTGTTATATAAGAGGGTTCATAGTAACACTTTTGAAAGTGTTACCATACATTACCCAAAGTGTTACATAAAACCTTAGGTAACATGGGCGGAAGTATCACCCAATAAAAAGTTACCTATTGTCTATAATAACACTTTTACCACTTCATATAACACATTTTGGGTGTTACTTGAGGTTAGTTTTGTACTAGTGTAAGGGAATTGGAGGGGAGAGAAATGAAGGGATTAAATTGTAGGAAAATGATCCCTCCAACAATGGAGAGATTTAGAAGGAAAACTCACCATTCTTTTCTCCCCTTCCTTTCCCTCCCCTCCTCTTCTCCTCCCTCTCCTTCTTCTCCTCCCTCTCCTTTTTTTCCTTCCTCTAATGTTATCCAAACCCACCCAACCAACTCGCACAACCAGCTGACCACCTTACCACCTCCAAAAAATCGAAACCCCAACTAACTCACACGACCATCACCGACTAGCCGTCCACCAACGAACCCATCCAACGAACTGAAACAACCACCTTACCACCTTCAACAAACCGAAACCCCAACAAAACACCTCTAATTTAGATCTAAAACCCCAACGAACCACCACCCAGGAAAAAAATCGAAATCCCACCTCAACACCATAAAGATCTAAAACCCCACCTTACAACCAACAAGATCCAAAATCTCACCCCATATTGGTTCAAAAAACCCATCCAATTTCGAGATCCGGCGAATTTTGAAAAGAGGAAAAGAGCAGACTACGGCGACTTTGAAAAGCAACAAAGAGGGGCGGCGGCGGCGGCGGCGAATTGGCGAGTAGGTGGGCAAGTTGATCTGAGCGGTGGTGGTGGTGCAGTAGTTGTGTGAGAAGAAAGAGAATAGTGAATAGGGTTGCCTGGTGGTGGTTGAGAGGGAGGAGAAAGAAAAAATTGGTGATGTTGGTGGTGGATGTGGTTGTGAGGGAGGAGAGAGAATCTGGGTTAGGATTTTAATTATGGATAAATTAATTTGGATTATGAGGTTAATATATTGTTTATTGAAGTTAAGTAAAATTTAGTAAGGGTATAAATGTAAAATCATACAAAAAAATTGTTATATTAGGAAAGTTTGGTTTTTGTTGCACATAATGTGAAGCTTCCATAAATGGAAATTGTTGCAGGTAATGCGAAACGGAGGTAGTATATGTTTCTTCGTTTTGTGTTAAAAAATTTTATACACTTGATTTGTTCAGTTACACTCTGTAATCAAATGGGAATTGCCAACTTGGCTAGTCTAAGCTAGACCTGGCAAATGGGTCATTCGGGTTGGGTCTAGGTCGGGTCACTTTCGGATCGGGTCATTTCGGGTCAGCTAACATTCGGGTCGGGTATGGGTTGGGTCGAGTCGATTCGGGTTTCGGGTCAACTTCGGGTCAGGAATTGGGTCCAGTTCGGGTCGGGACAATTTTGGGTCGAGTATGTTCCGGTCGGGTCAAGTATGTTCGGGTCATATTCGGGTCAGGTCAAAATCTGGTCGGGTCATCTTCGGATTATTTTATTTGTGAATCACGCTCAAATCAATAATTTTATACGCAGTATATATTTTGTTATTGTTATAACAAACACTACCAATTTAGTTCATGAACTTATCTACGATTAAAGAAGAACAATTTGAGTTATTTTTGGTACAAGACATTTTAAGTTCAATTATAAGGTAATTTTAGTTCAGGACATTTCGGGTATCGGGTTTGTTCGGGTCAATTTCGGGTATCGGGTTTGTTCGGGTCAATTTCGGGTCGGGTCAGTTCAGGTGTCGGGTCAGGAACGGGTCAACTCCATTTCGGGTTGGGTATGGGTCGGGTCGGGTTTCGGGTCATTTTCAGATCAATGTTTTTGGGTCAATTTTGAGTTATGGGTCGGATCATCGGGTTTGGGTCAGGATTGCCAGGTCTAGTCTAAGCTAAGTCATCACAAAACTCGTTGGCCAAAATATGATGAAATAGGCGACTTAAAAATTAATTTGACTGTGGAATTTGGACTATATTATTGACCTAAGTTGTCCGTTTGTGACAATTGATTAGTGATGTTAAATTGTTGCCTAATCCTCTCGATTTATAGGGAGTCTACATTCATTTTTTTTTCTATGGAGTAATTATTTTATGATGTACATCTTCAATGACTTATCTAGTACACCGTCATTAAATGAGGTAATTTTCACCCCTTTATGATTTGGGATATAAGATTGGTAACGAGAATTGAACCATTGTCATTATTAAAAGGTGTGTGGAAACTATTATTAAGCCACTTATAGATTTAAACGGACTTATATGACCCGGGGTGATCGATGCCCCACGCATCAACTTTAAGTTGGAAAAAAAATTTCATGAAAAAGCCTTTAAAATTGTACAATTTTCTATTTTTTTTGACCTAGAAAGGAAATAGGTTAAGGTTCTTCTCATACCCCACAACATCCCAAGAGGTCATATAGATGGCTTGAACTGCTCATTTTGCATTTAAACAGTCAATTTAAGCTTTTACAACAATTTTGACAATTTTTAACTTTTCAAACATTTTTACTTTTTCAATCAAGAAAAGAATAAGGTTGATATGTTTTCCATGAACCCTACGAAAACCTAAGAGGCCATTTAGGTGCAGTGGTTGGAATTATCCATTCTATCTATAAGAACTTTTAATTTTTAGCCGTTTACAAACACGACTCAGGTCCCTTCATTAACTCTAGCCAAGCACGGACTTCCATGATCAATTGGTGGTCATATATAATTATATAGTTCCAAACATCATTATATGATTTTGGATAGTGACCCTTACCATTTGAAAGTCTTCGACAATAGTTCCGAAAACCTCTAAAAATATTGTGGATTATAACCTTCATTTTTGGACTAATTTCGACTTATTTGATCTTGGAATGGAAAGAGGACGGCATTATTCCCATAGACCTCACAATACCCTAGGAAGTCATTTGGGTAGTTGAAACCGTCCATTTTGTCTTTCAGTGGCCATATATATATATATTATTCCAAGCAATATTATCTGATGTCGTGATGCATACTTTACCATCCAAAACATATTCGACACTCAATTTCAAAACATGTGAAAATTGTCCAATTTCACGCACTATAACCTTCAATTTTGGATAATTTTCGACTATTTTGAGCCCAGAAGAAAAGAGATCAAGGTGCTTACCAAAACCTCACGAAACCCCAAGAGGCATTTTGGGTGGTTGAATTTGCAATAGGTCTCTAAAGATCCAAATATGACATAAAAACAGATAACAAAGTAAGTAAACGAAAATAAATAAAATGTTATTGTTCGAGTTTGTGTGCATAATCGCATAAAAAGTCTGAAGCCAAAATCAAATACCAGAGAACGGTACAATGGTAATGAAAACTCATAGAAAACACGTTTGACCCAAGAGGTAAGCAATAAGCATAACCATAAAAAGTACTTTGTATAATGATAACTTCCTTGCAAAAATTATACAAATTCATATTATACCATGCGAAATTGACTAACTTGAGGTATATTAAGGTATACATCACACCATTCATAAGGAAACCAACTAAACTAAGACATTACGCCTTTCAAAAGGCAACCAACCAAAAATTACCCAGCAGATGTATTCAGACGACGAAACATGGAAGACAGTTGATAATAGAACAACATAATTTCATATGAAAAGAACTGGAATCCATATCTAATATAATGCTCGAACAACTAAATGCAGCAAGTTTGTTCAAAATAGGAGGGGGCGGCGGGGGAGGGAGTAAGGGATTATACAATTATAGCACGAAAAAGAAAGAAATTTGAGCACTTCACTTTCACTGAAAATACATTGAACTTCTGCCACTCTAATTATGCAACCCTTCAATGTCAATGTCAATGTCAAACAAACATATGATCAATATATAAACCACATGAAAAAAAGAAAAAAGATACCTAAAGTTCATAATCTGTAGACATCATACCTGTAGTGTTTTCTGCCAACTCTACATCTTCTCTCAATTTTTAACGTCAAACAGCAATGGGCTAAATAATTTAAAAGAAATCAAATTCCAAATAATTATCGGACCCTTTCTGGTCCGGCATACCAACAGCCATAGCAGCTTTCTCGCTTGATGACGCAGGAGGAACACGAATTCGCTCAAACTCCACTGGCCTTGGTATTTCTGGAGGGCTGGCACACCGGATCAAAGCCCAATTTACACCTTCAAAGAAGGGATGTTGCTTAATCTCTGTTGCTCCTCGTTTGTAGGCCAACCTATGCTGCGGTTCCTTCACTAACAAGCCTCTGATCAGATCCCTTGCCTGAAAACTGACAGCGGGTGACTCTGGGAACCGCAAAGGCTGCCCAACGACGTTGAAGAGGGTTGCTCGATTGCCTGATCCCTTAAATGGTGTCTTTCCAAACAAGAGTTCATACAAAAATATCCCGAAAGTCCACCAATCAACCGCGCTACCATGTCCCTCGCCTTTGATGATTTCCGGAGCCAGGTACTCATGGGTCCCGACAAACGACATTGATCGGGCACTTGTGGGTTCTGCAATGAGCTCAGGTAGTGGGCTAACTTGGTTGCCTACTTCGTTTTTTGTTTTAGATTTCTTCTCTTTTTTGGATTTGCTTGAAAAGAGTCTGGGAGTAAAACACGTTGTGGGGGCAACGCATGATGGCTGAATACAAGAGGGTTCAATGCAGGCAGGCTGTACACAATAACCAGAGCTCTTCTTTAAGCCTTCGTTCTCAACGGCTGCTGACTTGACAAGTGTGGGGCTGACAGCACACCGAAGTGAAAGATCAAAGTCAGAGAGCATAATATGACCATCTTCCCTCACCAGAACGTTTTCCGGTTTGAGGTCACGGTAAATAATCCCAAGCATATGAAGGTATTCCATAGCTAGGAGGACTTCTGCTACATAAAACCTGTAAGTCAACATGATAATGTAGAGAATAAGCATATAGGTTAAATCAATGGTCAGGAGTTCAATTAGAAATCTTGATATAATTTCACTTTCAAACATATACTCAATTCTCAGCAGACACTCATAATGTCGTAAATTAGGACTAAATTACAAGGTAGGATTATAGTTAAAACATAACTTCACCCATTTTCATTATAAACATGGTGATTAGAAACAGTTAAAGATGTAACAAAAAATTTATGAGAATTGATGCCTGGAATGTTTACACTATCAGATTTCGACAGCAAACTACAAGAGAAAATGTTTCATGAACCATCAACATTCTGACTAAGCACGTTTGTGAGCTGCAAATGCAATTGACATTGTATACAAAACACAGGCTAAATGGTGTGTCATAGATCCCTACCTTCAAGTAGTAAAGCATGTGCAAATATAACATCTAAAAAATTATGGGGATACCCAAACTTTTTTGTTCACTAGGAACCATTTTTATATTACCGCTTTGGTACTTCGATATTCAGGAAATCGTAATGTTATCATACCATTAAATTTTTTCGTGTCTAACAATTCATGTGAAGTTAGTATATTCAAACAAGAAATATATATCATCAATTTTCGTCATCGTCATCACATCAGAAATCCGACATAGATGCATGATTTAGCCTAATTGAGCAAACTAAACCAAATTACTTCTGTAATGACCCTAAGCGCTTCTCCAGCTCAGGCTGGTTAAAGCATCTTTAACCTTAGCAATGTTTGTATGAGTGACTAACAAGCATATTGCCTCTATTTCCACCTAAGATCAAGAAACTAGTTCTAAATAAGGAACCTAGTTCACGTTTTATTTGTGAGGACTTAACATAGCACAGCACTTGACCAAATGCAGGCAAACCTCGTGTGTGATGAAATTTGCTGATACTTATTCTACTCGGATCAAGCAAATCAAACCAAGAATATTTATATTAGACTAAGGGGACCCAGCTTACATAAGGTGCCCACACACCTCACAGGATCTGAGCTATGCAGCTAGCTCTGCTCAAGCTCAGAAAAGATAGGGTTGAAGTGCAAAGCTTATGGGCCAAAGATAGGTCATAAAAACCATCAAATCCACAAACCAGTAATACCCTGGTTATGCAGAATACGGGACAAGAAGTTCATCAAGAGCAAAATATTCAACAATCACCTATACCTATCTCTATTGATTTCTGAAGAGCTAGATCATTAGCATATCTCAATTAACAAAAAGGTTGGACCAGTGTTTCTGAAAAATAAAAGTGGTTCTTGTTCTTCCAATGCCTAGAATTGTCAGTTTCACTTGCATAAATGCCATTCAGCAAACATATATTTGTTCTAGCATCAGGAGATGCACCTTTTTCCTCATTGCAGATACGGAATCTATATCCCATAGAACCAACACAATATACAACAACAAGTCCAAGCATCATTCCAGAGTAAGAACAAGAAATGATAAGTTCTTAAGAACCACTACATCAATGAATTCACCTCTTCCCCGCCATTACTCTTCTCATTATTTTTTTCCAAAAGTTGACCATAGGAGTTGTTTGGTTCAACAAAATCAAATGGAGTGGATTGAGAACCCGTACTATGGTGGTCTGGATTGAGAACCCCAAACTATGTTAAATTGATTGGTTTAGCTTGGAATAAATTTGAATTTAGTTAAAGATTGTGTCTACGATGGAATGGATTCAGAATTTAGGGGGTGAAGTGGGTATGAGATTGTATGAGGTTGGAGTAGAGTTAGATACTAATTGTATGAGGTTCCATAGCATAAAATTTCCAACCAAACATTGTAATGGATATAACACCATTCCACCCCATTCCAAAAGCCCCAAACACCCCCTTAGTAGCCTATCCTAGACATACATATAGGTTACCTGGATTTCTCTATCTTGATATGTAAAAGCATACATTACACCATCAACTGCTTGACTAGCACCAATACAGAATAGATTGGGTCTTTTAGATCTAATGAAACAATCTAGTGCAAACTACCTAGACTATATATAAGGAAGCAAACTATAGTAGTTTTGCATTGAACCATAAACCCCGAACATCCTTGCATTTTGTCATAAGATGCAGCACTATCTGAAGATTGTATGTTCTTCAAAGTGAATACTAAAAGACTTTAATTTCATAATATTCATATACAAGAACACGTTTTTATATTTTTAAGAAAATAAATAATTATCAAAGGTAAATACTCTAATTTTGACAGCATTTGTTCATTAAGTATGAGGACATGGTATTGAGAAAAAAAAAATGCCACAATTTTTGTACATGAAAGTCAAACACAACCATAGAAGGTACACTTGGAAAAAGATTAGCGAGTTCTAGGTGGTTTAATTTATTCATCAGTGTGATTTTGAAATACTCAAATACACCTTCACCTTCCATTACAGTGAAAAGGTATCTGAATGCTCTTGTCAAAAATTCTAATATACTTGTACTTCATAAGAATGTCAATCACCGCAGGATATCAGCAATCAGGAGTCACCAAGCATAAAATACAGCAGCTAATCAAATCCATGACTGAGCCTATAAGGCTTGGCAACATAACTTAACCCATACCCGTATTCCATGCTATAAAATTTGGGTATAACTTCTACAAGTATAATTTTAAATGTCACTCTAAATGAATAAACTTAACTTCATTGCTGCAACAACTCTAGATTCAATTGGACACATAAATTGCACACATCTAGGTTTCTAACTTCAAAAAGATTGTGTTTGATTAGGCCCTTAGACATGTAAATAAGTAGTACATGTAGGGCATATTAAAATTTAGAACAGTGTCATTGGTAAAATAAAAAAGGAGCAGTTACACTACAGCTGACACACAAAATCTTCCCAGGTAAAGAGAAGATGCAAATGAAAGTTGAAAAGGATTAACATTCAGCATACATGAACTAAAATAAAGCTTCAAGAGATTTTCAGAAAGATAATCCATCATGCAAAAAATGACAAGCTGACAAGCAGATAGGCAAAAGGGCTAAAAATCTTACTTTACAGCTTGCTCAGTAAAATACTTCCCAGGCTGTCTCTGCCGGAGAGTGTGCAAGTCGCCTCCTGGGCAGAACTCCATGACTAAGCATGAAAATTTCTCTGTCTCAAAGTGAGTATAAAGAGTTGGCAGGAAGGGGTGGTCCAGGGACTGCAAGATTTCTCTCTCTGTTTGCGCCCTGAGCAACTTCTTACGACTTGCAAGAGATGCCTTGTCCATAACCTTCATTGCAAAGTAACATTTTGTACCAGTTAGCTCCGACAGATAGACACTCCCTATATCACCGCATCCCAACCTCTTCAGAAGCCTGAAGTGGTTTAATCCCAAGGCTCCATCTCTTGCACGGACAGCCTGGATGGCTTCCCACCTCAAGTCTTGTGATTTGTGCGGTTTGTTGACACTACTTAAACTGCTACAAGTACTTTCATCACTCACATCACTGCTTGTGCTAGCTCTGTACATACTACTCTTTCCACTCTCAACAAATTCAGCCCGGCCACTAGTCTTTGCGCTACCACTTGTCTTCGCAAGACTTCCTGCACCATCGCTAACTTTGGCAGAAGATAATCCAACTCCTTGCTCTGATGTTTTCTTCTCATCCTCAGAACCAAATTCTACCGATCCTCTAGTCCCGTTACTTTGAGCAGATGCCCCAGGTGGAACTAGCTTGTCATCAGCCAAAGACAAACTAGGACCAAATTTATCAGCTAAACCATTGCTAGACTCCTTTTGATTAGCATGTAACAACTTCTTCTCAGCCACAGTATCACTCACAACTTGCTTTGATGAAAAATTTTGCATAGATGGAGGTATCCTATTTGGAGTAAATGGTTCTGTTCTACTAGACTTATTCGTTGGTGGCGTAGGTGAAGGCGTACGAGTATTCCCTTCAAGAGACTGAGAACCAGAGGCTTTCCTCAGCCTATCCGGAGAAGTTCTCGCACTCGGTTTTGACGACATTTAGATAAATATACACTTATACAGACAAGATAAATGGAAACAATTCTGCATACCCATCACTAAGCCAATCATTTCAATCCATCAAGCCCACCAACTGCAGTTCCATAATCTCCCACTTCTAGCTCCATAAATATCAAGGCTTGTGTCTGAAACAAGTCAACCAAAATGTTTCAGCACAACCATATAAGTAATCTACAAAATACCTTCAGTATATGGATCAACAAGCTACTTATTTCACAATTATCCCCTCTAAAAACCCATGAATTAACATGTATTGAATAATGAACATATGCTAGTAATCTGCCAATATACTATAAAATTGAAGATCATCCTTCAAAATCTTGTTTTCCCACAGTTTCTTACAATCTAAAAGCACCCTTCATTCTTTCAATGCATACTAGAGCAAGATCAAAAAATCTCAACGCCCAAATAACAAAAAACAATCAAAACGAAACCGAACCCAAACCCGAAAAATAACACAATAATTGCAAACACAGTTACCTCAACAACCAAAAAACGAGTTCATTCCCCCCAAAAGAAAGGTACATTAGCAATTGTCCAAGAGCAAGACAAATTGATCAGTCAGTATAAATGCCGGGCCAAGTAATGGCTCAAAGTGATCATAAAAGGACAATTAACAAGCAGATAAGAGCAAATTGATTGAGAAATTAAAAAAGAAAAAATATATAAAAGTAAAGAGAGTAATCAAAATCATAAGCAAACAAAAGGGTCAATCAAAAAGCATGTATAGATCCCATCAATCACAATAGACCCACTAAAATTGATCAAAAACTTTATTGTAAAATTGGATCCAAGACCTAACAACACCCCCAAAAAATAAAAAATAAAAACCCAAAAAACCAATGACAATTAAAAAAAAAAAAAAAAAAAAAAAAACCCCAAAAAACCCAGATACTAAAAAACTTACCAGTATTGCAAAGATCAAAACTTTTGGGTTTTGGGTGCAGAAAAAGGTGATTGATAAAATTGTAGAGAAAGATAAAAAGAGAATGTGAAGAGGAGGAAAGGGTGTTGTTGATTGTTGTTGGGAGAGAGTTTGGTGTTTGTGGGCAACCATCAACTCTAACTCTAAGAGATGAGAGGGTCAAAGGTAAAGTGAAGAGGAAAAAGAAAAAAAAAGAAAAAAAAAAAAAGGTTTTTTGTATCAATAATTTTCAATGTATTTTGTCCCAAACTTAAGGGTCTGAATCAACATGTGGGCCTCTAAGACCTCCAACCTGTCTCTCATGCTTTTTAGGCAGTGTTTGGTTTCCATCCTTTTTACTACAATTCTACAAGTACCAAAATTGGTATTTGAGTTCGGGCGATTCTCCGACTTAGCATAAATACAAACTATATTATAAGTACTCCGTAATTATAAATACAAGTATGTATTAGTATGTTGTATAATCTCATACGAGTACTTGAAGTTATAATTGAAATATTGAATATATTTGACAAAACATAATTTTCTTTACTATAGAGTACTGAGTACCTAATAATAATTTTGCGAAAAACACACCTAATATGACATAACTCATTGAATATACTTACCTAGTGGAGGTTCCCCCAATTTATCATTTTGATTAACTTATTATGTAAATCAAATGACATTTCTGTAAATAATAATCATAGAAAATTGCGCCAATATTATTTTATTATTCACAATCAATGAGTCATGTCGCACTATCTAACATTTACACGGCGTTAAATAACTATTTGAATCCTTTATAATAAACTTAAATCATTCCAGAAATAATAGGCACATCAACTCTTCAATACAAGTATATAATTAACTTATTCGTGAAAGTGTCTTAGATTTATTTTAAGCGTAAAAATTAATTTGATTAAATTGTGTCAAATATTGTTGAATAAAACGATATGACCTCACAAGACAAAATCAACATGAAGGCCTCTCATTTACATGGTTTTCATAAAAATATAGTTCTAACTAACATCAATTTTATATCTTGTCAATTGTCATTGATAGATAGATTTGTATTGGCAAACAAAAGCAGCTCGATCGATTTCATTTATTGCTAAAGTATTCCTTTCTTGTCGATCTTTTCGTCATGCAACGGAAAAATATAGATAATTTTTGATAGATTTAATTATATTATAGAGCTTAGCTAGCTAGATAGGTGGACCAATAACCTGCCATTGCACTTTGCAATGAACTGGGAACTTAAGTATTGAGATCACTATCAGATTAGTTGTTAATTACGTTCTAATTAGATGAAGTGGATGATGACTTATTTAATATTTTCTACGTTCTACAAATATTGCAATGTATGATTTTCGCTTTAAAAGGACAGCGTGCATTAATGTATTTAATACTAAGTAATTTTGTTAGAAGTATACATCAAAGTAAATGCTATAATATCCTTCATGAATACTCCCTCCGTCTAATAATCCTATTGAACTTAGTCGTTGTAGAAAGGTTTGCAACTTTGCATAGAGTTGGTAGCAAATTGTTGTTTATTTATCAAAAGTTTAGGTAATAAGTTGTCATCATCATATTATTTTTGTCATCCAAAATTGTTCATCTACACAAGAATTGATTTAATATGCAATTTACATCCCAAAGCATGAAGATTGTACACATACATTAAGGAGCTAGCATCGAATATGGTGGTGCTCTAGGAAACACATTTATAATCTATCCCTTTTTGCGCCCTCATATATGTGTATGACTTTATGGCTTATCTATAATCTTCCCTCTTTTTCTGAATAATTAAAATAGTTAAACTTAATTACACATGTGTTAATATACTAATTTAATATTAGCTATCTGATTAAATATCAATAAACAATATAAAAAAGTTGATAATATAAAGTTTTATATTAATATTTATATAACAATATTGTTTTTATACATTACTAAAAACATATTGTCAAATTAAAGTTAGTATATACTCCATATATAGTTAAAAAAAAGGAAAAAAACCATTTTAAAAACGAAAGTAGGAATACTACGTATCTAAAAGTTATATGAAGTATGTATTACTGGTATTATAGTAAATAGAATACAAGTACTATAATTTATGGTCTTTTTCATCATGTATAAATTTGGTTCAAGTACAAATTCCAAAATAGTTTTGTCTCATAATTGGTTGATGGCCCAAAATTTGATTTTCCCACAGCACGTGGAAAACTGGAATCCATACACATACGAGAATGTAGGTTTTTATGGTGACTCCAAGTTTCCAACCCTCCTTTTTGGCTCTCTCACCCTTTCCCTTTGCATGTGCCATATAATGCGAATGAAGTACGAGTATATATATATATGTATATATATATATACATATATGTATATATATATATATATATATATATACATATATATATATATATATATATATTAATGCTAAGAAGAAGGGGGCTTATTTGAGAGGATAAGCGAAATCCTTTAAACGAGTCTCACGATATTTGATCCCTAAAACCTCAGGGATATAAGGTGGGCGTGCAATGTCACTACTTCATCACTTCAACCTCAAAATATATACTTATTTGTTATATCTATACTTTTTTTTGTTTCAAATTAGTTATTGTATTTTAACTTAGACTCTTTTAAACGAATATAAATGTATTTTAACAATCATGTAAAATATGTTAGATTTCTTTTAATGAGTATATATTCAAAATATTAATTTCTTATATAATTTTATCTCATTGATAATTAGAAGATAATTATAGTTATCATTAAAAACGTGTCAACTAATAATTACTCGTACCAACGTATGGTACATACCTTGTACAAAATTTTTTTGCATGATTATTTATAGACGTTAATTAGTGAGACACGTACAAAATGTTATGAATGGGAGTTTAGAAATGCATACAAGTAATTGTTTAAAAAAAATTAGACAAATTAAAAGTGATGATAAACAAGAGTTTTAAGACAAACTTAAGATCAAATATGAGTATAATAATATTAATATTCGTATGTATAACACTAGTATATCTTTGTTGATTTGTACCAAAATAATGTTAAGATTGGAGTGGTCAGTATCTATTGTTTTGTTTTCCGTAAACAATTCTTATTAAGGTCATACAATAGAATCCTATGCCCTTCGTTTTTAATCATACGAGGCACCACCACATGCAATGCATGTGCATACATTTATATACAACTCCAAAAAAAAAAAAATTTAAAAAAATAAATAAATATACGGTATTTTTTTATTTTTATTTTTTTGGCACATATGTAATCCAGGTAAATAAGGATTAGTCTTTCTTTTTCCAAATAAAAAAATGGCTAAATGTTTAGATTAGGGTAATAATGTCTTTAAATAGTACATGTAATAGCTTAACTTGGAGTTTCGAGTTTTGAGTCATTGGTTATTATAGCCAATTGACCCTTGTGTGCTTGAAACTTTATATTTCTTACCCCTTTATTTGTATCAATTCTTTCAATTAAAGTTCGTCTTAAATGTCATCTATTTTCATCATCTCTACTTTTTATAATATATGTTACGATGACAATTGATAATCTGATGTGCACAAGTAAAAAAGACCTTCTATAATAGTATTATTTTTTTATTTTATAAACAATAAGATAAGTAAAAGTCAGGAGAACTGAAAACCGAAATAATAAAAATCACATAATCGGGGACATAATGTGGCAAATTGACAACAACATATGAAGATGATGAAGTGATAGTTATCAGGATTGGGTGGAGGGGGCTGCGTTGGAAATTGCCACAACCACAAAGATCCCATTAATCCTTAACCTTAAGTTCTTATCAACAACAAAGTAGCTCAAAGTAGCTGTACTGTACTTTAATTTTGTATAACAATTTAGTGATTTACAATACACAATAATTCTAATGAAAAAGCTGTTAATTAAGTTGGGTGACACTTTCACAATAAGGTTTTTTTTTTCTTTGTTTGGGACCACTCTTTTTAATACACAAACTAATTCATTAAGGGTAAGCCCTCTTTATTAATTAGGGTTTAGGCAAGACATTTTCTCATTATAGGAAAACACATAGGTTACATAGCCTTTACAACTATAATCCCAATATGTTTATCATCACATGGCCAACTAGCAATAACAATCAATAATTCCCTCTTCGTTAGCTAGGATGTATTCTATTCACTTGATTTTCATCTATCTAATTTATGAACTTATCTGAATTTATTAGACCTTATTAAATTTATTTTAGTTATAATTTGTACTTGGATAACCCAAGAACTTATTTTTCCTAAACTGAACTTATTACACCTGAAATAAGTGAAAATAATATGAACAGAACAGACCCTAGTCAAGAACAGCTTGCCTATTATGGCTCCGTTGAAGAGATGCAGAGATATCGATTAGGGCACAACACCTTCCTAAAACATTCGAGTACGTGTGTTAATGTGTTATAGATAGATATTGAAATGTCAAAGTCAAAAACCATTCTGATTATGGCTCCGTTGAAGAGATGTGGGGATGAGAAGGGGAGGGGGGGGGGGGGAGCGGAGACATTGGTCCCAAGTTAGGTTATAAGTGCAAGAGCATATGGCATTTCAAATATATGTACGAAATAATTTTTTGTAGGATGGGCTGTAATTTTCTTACAAAATTAGATCTGAATCTCTCCAAATGAAAGGCTAAAAGTATGCATTATTGAGGTTTAGCCAATCAAGTGGACAAGAATCTAGCCCCCAATTGTCATGTATAACTGAGATCTCATGTGACAAACTCAGAACCCTAACAACCTACTACAAGTCTACAATATACTCTTTTTTTTTTGGTACACACAAACTACTACAATATGACATTAGTACATAACAGAATACTTCTAATATAATGTGCTAAAATAACAATAAACGTGTAAAATTTACATGTGCAGTAGCCAGGCAGCCAGCGCTCAGCAAGACATACAAGTATTTCAATAACTATATAAACAAAATCATTCAATATAAATGGTCTTGGCAGCAAAGCACCTAGCCAAAAATAAAATGGCTCTATATGAAAAGGAACAGGCGAGGATGAACCAATCTTTCACAAGTAGTTTAGAAAACAGCGTACCTCAAAATAAGGTAACGTCTCGAGTTTTGTCACATCTTAGCTGAGATATGCAGGTGAAATAACAATGGCTAAGTAAAGCAAGCATTATCCATAACAGGTTTAACATCAATAATCTTGCCATTTTACATGTAAGGTACAGGTTCTTGTTTGGACCAGAACATAGCCACACAAAATTCGATCCAAAACATTGGCTATTAAAATTCCTAATTGTCTTGCTGATTAATGATTGAAACGAATTTGGCAGAGATATCTATACAACCACCAAAACCCCATTTTACACAGCTAATTTCCAGTTTTCTGAAGTGCTCCGGAGAGGTTATAGGATTGGAATTGTCCTCCAAGACTCCTAATGATTTGGCTTGATAAGCATATGTTTTGCAACCAATATTCTGATTCACAGATACAAGTGAAATTATGACAGTTCGGTTATGATACGTTCACACTTGTCTTCCAAGATCTTCACAGCTTCGGTAAATAGCACCTCAGGAGACAACGCTCCAGTTGATTCAACAGTGACTGGGAGCAAAACAAATATAGTTAACTCCAAACCATAATTCTAATATACAAATTTCAAAAAAATTCTTACTATAATGCAGGACTGGAAGAAAGATTAATATATCAATGCCACACCTAATACTAGACTGCAATTGCCTGGACACCAAGAGTTTATCACTCAATAGACCAAAATTCAAATCGCGAACTATTTAAGAATGTCATTAAGGATAAACAACTTATCCTGCACGCCTAGAGGCGAGTGATGGTTCAAAAGTAAGAGGGTTTGGTTCCTCTGCACAAGAGATATGACAACATAAAATGTAAAAAGCCTACCATAGTCCACAGTGACTCGTTAACAGAAAACATAGTTGCCCCAGGAATGTGAACTCTCAGCTCATAATGCACCTTCTCAAACTTGAAACTATAACAGAACCCAAATGGATAAAAAGTAATTCTCAATGAAAAACTTCCCTGAAAATTTAAACACACAAAGATGAAACCTTAGGCTCCAGTTCTCCATCTATACATGGAGTACAAAATTTCTTGCTGCTGAATGAAGTAGTATTCCACAAGAAATCTATAGCTTATACAATAATCTTCCTAGTAAGTGTAATTCCAGCTAGAAAATAACAGGAGGCAACATTTTTTAAGCATAAAATAGTTTATTATTGGATAAGCATAACTTACATATAAAATGATCTTTCTTACGCCGCAAAGCGACATATTTGTCCCATCCTTCCCCTCTAATGCATTCTCTGCAAAGGGTACAGGATCTTGGTCGTGGGGCTGTTGCTTTCCTACCTGTTAAGGCGCAAGTTTTGATAAGGAAGCAAAAAGCAGGAAGGAGGGGGGGGGGGGGGGGGGGAAGGGGCATATATATCCGAGAAAAAGCACAAAATCATTTGTGCAGTGGTAATATGAAGAGCACAATACCAGTAGGAGTGTCTTCAATGTCAAAAACATTAGCTGGACATTTTTGTACCAACTTTTCTGCCTCTTCATCAATAATATCTTGCAAGAGAACAACCTATGCCATAAAAGTTGATGATATCAGTATAGCCACACAAAAAAAGAAGGGGGGGGGGGGGGGGGGGAGGGCTGATCAGATAGCATTGTAGGCATTTTACCTCAGGAAGCATCCGGTACCAAGCAGTCGCAACTGGGGACCACTTTGCATGTTCTTTACCAACACCTTTAACAGCATGTGCTTCAAGTTCAATTTCCTGGACATATGACAAAGTTGACATTTGATAAAATTAAACATCAAGACTTCACAAAGGAGTTTGTGAACAAGCATCCCACAAGGGGACAAGCATCACTCAATCGACAAACTGCCATCTTTAATTTAACTACCTAAGTAAGTTTAGTAACAAGCTGCTAAACTCAATGGATTAAGTTACCAGCAGATACAGAAAGCAAGAGATATGAAAGCTACCTGTCCTGGCCCAATCCTAGCTAAAGTGATATCAGGATACTTAGGAAGAATTGGATTTTCTGATAATTCAGGTAGCCCATCCTGGCTCGACTTAAAATTAGTATAAGTTTTGGGTGCCGTGGTTGAACTTGATGCTTTATTTTCTATCTCCAATAAGAACATACTCCCTTTTGGCAACCAATTCAGTTCTTCTGACTTGACTACAGCAAAATGATAGCAATCATTATTCAAACGCATCACAAGCAAATGAATCAATGAAGGTGAACAGGTAGTACAAATTACAAACTAATTTGCACACCCCTAATATGCCCTAAGGATAGTAGCAAAGTTATACCTGACCGCCGTGGTTCTTTTTGTTCACAACGGGCATGAAGTCCAAAAACAATGGTGTTTTTCTCATTCGGTTCATCCTTTTCTAAAAAAAATATATAATTATATCGTTAAAGGCAAACAAATTTGGTAAGTTCATAAACTTATTGTTATCAGCATCAAACACATAGAGCTTATACCTGACTTATAAGAAAATAACCTCGGGTCAACTTTTAAGGGAACGAGCCCCAATCTGTGCGCAAGAACCTCATCCTGAACCACTGACGTGTTTTTTGCTATAAAAACCTTCTCAATGGCCATTGTGGGAACCTAAAATAACACTTCAAAGTTCAATTTAATTTTCACACAGAAATCACCAAGTCATTAAGTTTCCAACTTCGACCATGCATAATAATACATAAGCCACATTCAAAGACATGAAACAATCTAGCTTTACATAAAATATAATACATTCAATCATTCATCATCCATCCTCAACTCTGAAATAAATAACAGAAGAAATCCTGAAACTCATACAATGCTGTTAGTATAGCTACCATGTACCATGATAGTCTGTATAATTCATTGGGTATACAGAAGGGGGTAATATTATGGTATTGCATGATAAGTTGGTTAGGATTAGCTTGGAGAGGAGAGCCAATAAGAGAAATTGGGGGAACTGCCGTACATAGAGGAGATTAGAGGAGAAGGAAATCAAATAGTATTGAGTGAATTTTACGTTGCTTTAGCTTGTATCCGACCACTAAAAGGTATGGAGTGTATGCTCAGTTTGATAATTTAATCCAAATCACAATCAACTATCATTTCCCCTAAATTCTCTTCTTCTACCTCGTTTCTACACCATGATTCAAGTCAATTTCATCTGCTAGTGTAAATGTGAGAGTAATCAACTAATCATAGAAAGGGTATATTCAAATTTTCATCTATATAATGTTTTCTGGTGTAATTAACAACTAGTACACACAATTCCAACCTTTTCAGTTCATTCCTTGAGAGGACAAGTCATATAATAACTTCTTGGCTACCCAGCACTAGAACTTATAAAACCTTCTTGTCCGGTTTAATTTGCGGTCTTTTCATTGCCTAAAATTTTTTACAGAGAGGGCACGAGGATTTATTTTTTCCTCAAAGATTTGGAAAATCTCTTCAAATTCTCAAGACAGAGAACTTATTCTCTGGTATAGCAACCTTTCACTTACTACATCTTCTAGGAAATCAAATTTGTATTTTATGCTAGGGGTATCAGGAAAGCCTATAAACTTGTATTGTGGACCTCAAACAAGGAGACAAAGTTTCGGTATTTTTCTTATATCCTCACTTTGTCATCTACACTCTCATCAAAACTCGTTCCTCTGATGTTAATACCCCTGCTAAGCAACCTCTTTATTTGTTTGCAAAACCACTGTAACTTCAGTCTTCAACTAATTTTGAGTTAGTCAATCATGGGAAACTCTTCCCAATTTCTAAAGATTATGCACTATAATGTTTAGTATCTGACTGAATTGTGCCACACTCTTACTCCCACAATTGGTGTAAACTTGATACATCACAACACAAATCTTACTAGAAAGAAAAATGGTCATAATAATCAGCTCATTCCTAACCTATTCCCCATTTATCGGTATCTCCGAATCCAAACATAAGTTACTACTCTACTACGGATATTATATTTTATCAAAGATGAAAACTTTTTTCCAACGTCTTGTGGTAGTACATGTGACTATTATTTCCGAACATACAAAGTACATTTTTCTATATCCAAAGACTCAATCCTCATAAGTAACAATAGAATTATAATCCACACATAAAAATTCAAAAAGGATCAAACAAAAATAGAATCAAAACCCCAAAAATTCACAAAATAGATGACATACATAATAACCATCAAATTAAACAAAAATAAAGTTATAATTTAACCCAAAAATGAATAATTTACCTCGGAAATGAGAATTCGTCGAAAAGCATTAGCCAAAGCAGCATCAATACCAATCATATCAAACTCAATTTCATCCTCAGTAAGACGATTGACAACGACTTTGAAGTCCTTAAAGAAACTCTCTAAGCTCGAATTATCAACGTCCATTGAAGCATATGCTCCAGAATATAAAATTGATTCAGTCTGTTGACAAAAAACGCCATTAATAATGGAGAAAATAGAATCAAAGATAAAAATTACAAGAAATTGAAGAAAGGAAGAGAGAGAACGTCATTAGGAGCATCGAGTTTGCAGGAGACGCGAGTGCGCTTGAGCTCGAGGTGGTCAGGGAGTTTTGGCATCGTCGCTGATTCTGTGTGTTTTGAGAATTTTAGGGTTTAGGGTTTTAGGAACCCTAAATCGTTTGTCTATTTAAACTTAGGGGAGGAAAAGGAAATGATGAGCTTGTGCCTCTAAAATCTAAATTGGAACTTCTATAGCGTCAGGCTACTTAGGTATTACATAGTGTCGTAGAGGTGTTGATTGGGGTTCTAGGTGGGTTCAAGTCGTATCCAATTGAGTTGGGTTTAATTGGTGCTTGAATCATGTTGTTCGTAAGTCATTGAGTCCATATACATGAGTTTCTGGATCAAGTCTAGCCAAATCTGATCAACTTTTGATGCCAATATTAATAAATATATATGGTTTTGATCAACATTAAAATTATTAAGATTTTCATTTTAACACTAGTAGTAAAATTTGGTCAATAAAACACAATCTTATTAGTAAAAACCAATCTTCATTAGACACAATTTGAAGGTGAGAATTCGCTTACTCTCCCTCAACTTCCAAAGGGTCTTACCTACTAACCCATGCTAGATTACCAGTGCAAGGTTCCAGTTTGATAGGGTACCTTATATTCACATACCAAAACAAAAATTAAATGTGACACTGCCAACCTTAATGGCCTAGTATCTTCTTTTAGAATTATGCTAAGTTTTGAGAATCGCCCTTAGAGAATAACCATGTCAATAAACATGCTCACTCTTGTCGACTTAATTTTTGAACCCCACGGTGCTTGGAAGGCCGGAAAGGATTTAGTGACAACAAAATCTCAGGATTACTTTGCGCCAAGTTAGTAGATTTGTATCAAAACATTCAAGGAGGCTTCTCCAACTTCTCAAATAAAGACAAGTTCATTGTGACGCTACACTCAAACAACAAGTACTCCGTACAATAAACGTTACTCACTTGTCTCATAGACAGGCAACAATGTCATTTATAAAATGAAGTTTTTGTATCGAAGATTTTTCCAATTGATATACATTGCTTGTTGCGAAAAATGCTGGGTGTTTTAATTAGAAATTGTGGCTTTTCTCATCTGTTTGATTTTCATTAGAAAAGCCTACTGCCTTTTGTTATTCTCTGTAACAATACCTATAGTCTTTAGACCTCATTCACTTGTTATATTTAGATTTGCTCAATCAGTTCAACATAATCTGGTCTCTCCATGTACTTTCGTATTCATGCAGGATTCTACAATCATAGGATTACTTTTCCTCTTGATCTTTACAAACGGTATAAACTGAACGGGTTCATGTTTGCCAAAAAATAAATATATTTTGAAATTTTAGAGTGATAGTATTAAATAAAACAAGTCACTTGTAGAAAACTTGAGAGTAATACAATGTAGGATTATAGGTAATCTAAGCGAAATTTCATGAATCATATTCATATGCACCTAAAACAAGATCACATGCATAATACACAAGAATCACATAATTATACCTTTGAAGTGTGACCTCCACGTAGCAAGTTTATTGACAAATCAGGGAGAGAATAGAGCCCCAAGCATTGCTCCTTTACTTAGTCCACGGGATTCGAATGAGCCGTCCACCTGAGTGAAGGGGAAAACCACGATCACCATCTTTATGGACAACCGACTACCACCACAAACACCACCACCACCGTGCACACACACAGGTGCCGAGGAGGGAGAAAGCCATGAGAGAGAGGGAGTTTGTAAGGGTTAGGTCTCGTGTTTGCTAGCTCGGGTTTGATTAACAGTAAAATTGTTCTACCAAAAACCTAGGCACCTAATTTATTTATAATCCTATTATAATTAGACTAGGTTAGGAATCCCAAAACCCTTCAAACCTTACCTCTTGGACGGCCACCTACAGTGATGAGACCCATCATGGGCCTATTCCTCTTATGTTCGATCTAGGCCCTCTGTGTGGCCTTATAGGATTCGTTCAATTGGGCTTTGGCCTATTTTACTAGCCCAAATATCGTTAGTACCTCTAGTTATGATATAACGACAAAACAAAAGAAGAAACTTAATTATCTCCATAATTGATCCATTATATTTCTACTAATTGCACTTGACGAAGATATAAATCCTTTAATCTCCCACTTGTCTGAGACAAGTATGCAATATTCAAGTTCCTTAAGTCAATATGTGTCGATTTGATGATATGATTGCATCTGATGTCGAGATCATATTAATCTAAAAACCTTTTCTTGAAATCTGAGTTAGAATTACAAAAACAAATGATTATCAAGTAATACATTTGAGTGCGGTCACAAATTTTCTGAATTCTTCCTCTTCAAGAGGCCATGACACATTTTCTAATTAAATAGGTAGACTCAATCTAATCTTGTGGCAACCAAAACTCCCAATCAACTTTTAAAGCAACCACCTTTTACGAGATGACGTTTGGATGTACCACAGTTAAATCAATCATTGAATGAAATCAATGCTCCACTCATGTCAAAGGAATCCACTAATATATCCGGAAGCTCTATACTTGAACTTCAAAGTAGGTCCATAGTTTGATCATGCATCATTCATGCATATCCATGTGATTAACCGAGCATCTCTATGCCTCTATAGCCCATGAAACTGCACTATTCAATAAATCTTATATGCCAGTCCATTTATTGAAATAATTTATGTCCAATTAAATGATTTCGAACTAGGAACTTAAATAATTTATGAATTTAGTTCACCTGTGGGGTTTCATTCATCAAATCACGTATTTGATGATCCCATTAATTCATAATTATTTGGACATTTTATTTAACATCAAAACCATAATTAAATAAGAGAAATAATAAATTTATGATGAAACATACATAATTCTGCAAGTTGATGTATTACTTATGTGATAAGTTTTCTCAAAACATATACAACTTAAATTACATAACTTGTTTCAATCCAAGAACCTTATTATGACTCTCATACTTTGCCCATGTAATGGGTTTAGTAAGTAGATAAGTGATATTCTCACTCACATGAAACTTTGCAGATCTTGACATCCCGCCAGCCAATGGTCTCTTGAATGAGGTGATACTTCATCTCAACATGCTTAGATTTGTAATGTGACCTCGACTCCTTTGATTGGGCAAAGGCACCATTTTTGTCACAAAATAACTTGATCCAAACTTCCTCCTTAGCCACTTCTACTGCAGCCAAATACTCATATTCTATCATGAAGTCTGCGATAGTGCTCTGCTTTGAACTCTTCAAGCCCATTTTCCTCTATTCAGACAGAAATTGTACCTAGATCGAAATCTAAAGTCATCTTGGTCTTTTTGGATCGGAAATTCGCATCTGTATATCTCTTGATAACCAATTCTTTTTGCCACCATGAACTAGAAACATTCCATTAGTTCTTCTCAAGTACTTAAGGATTTGTTCTTAGCATCTTTCTAGTGCACTTCTTCTGAATTTGCTTGAAAATTGCTACACATGCTCAAGGCATATGTAACACCCGACTTTGTACATAACATGCACATAAGGTACATTATCCATACGCTTCAACTCTTCTGGATTTTGAGGCCATTGAGTTTTACTGAGCGTAATATCATGAGACATGGGAAGAAATCCTCTCTTAGAGTCTTGTATCTCGAACTTGTTAAGAATATTATCAACATAAATCTCTTGACTTAGTCCAATCATCCTTTGAGACCTTTCTTGATGGATCTTAATTATCAATATGTACTAGGCATCTCCCAAGTCTTTCATATAGAAACAACTCTTAAACCATTACTTTGACTAACTCAAGCATTGGTGTGTCGTTTCCTATGAGTAATATGTCATCTACATGCAAGACTAAGAAAACTCTTGTATACACAAGATTCTTTTCGCTCTTAAGGAACTAAACTGTTTGATTACCTTGTCGAAATGTATATTCCAACTTCATGATGCTTGCTTCAATCCATAAATGGATTTCTGAAGTTTGTAAGCACTTCTAGGATTTTTTTTATTTGGATCTTCAAAACTCTCAGGTTATGTAATATACACATCCTCCATCAAGAACTCATTCAAGAAGGCGGTTTTGATATCCAACTGCCAAATTTCATAATCGAAAAATTTTAGCAATCGCTAGAAGAATCCGAATAGATTTAAGCAACCAATGGGTTTGACCCCATTTGCAAATCTACCAAGGACTAACACATCATTTTTCTGACATGGAGTCCATTCTAGATGTTATATGGCCTCAAGCCATTTATCTGAGTTGGAGCTCTCCAAAGCTTGCTTGTAGGTTGTGGGTTCCACACATTCCAATAGGAAAACTTTGGAATCCTCAGTTTATCAGAATTTCAACAAACTGTTTGTTTTTTATTCTAAGTAACCTACGACGAGTAGGAGCAACAATAGAATTATTCTCTTCAACTCTTTGAATTTTTTCATTCAAGTGGGACGATAAGAGTCTCGCTAGTCGAATTAGCTTGCTCCGACACATGATTTGTCAAATTAGCTGACTCATGCGCCCTCGCCTATGATGTGGTGTTATCCACATCCATTTGTTCGTCTCGAATTTCTTCGAGAACCACTTTACACCCACTAGGCTTATTTGTATCAATCAAGCCGTTGGTTTGATTTTCCTTTCCTCTTGTCTTGATACCTAGGTCTTCTTGGTGACAGGTGGCAGTCCTTTATTTTGCAGGCTTGTTAGAAATATGTTCCTAACAAATATGTTCTTGATGGTAGGATCATTAAGATATGACTTTAATGATCCGGTTAGAATGTTAGATCAATATATATGTAATAATATTCATTGGGTGAATATTATTAACTCTCATTCTCTAAGTTACATATATAGATGATGCATATGGAGATAAGTTCATTGAACGGACCAAACCGAGAATTCCCAATGGTTAATATTACCTATGAACTGTCAAGTGGGATATTCTCATAAGGATTTAAATGAATATATTTCCTTTGACATGAGATCATCATACTAATCCATAGGTCACTTATTATGTTTTGATGTCAGACAGCTAGTGTATAAAAATTCTAGTTGAATGGTCATTGGATGTAACTAAGTGTCTATGTGATTAGTGATGAGTTTACATTAAGGATGAATCCATTGACTCTAGGTAATGAGTTTGAGCTCTATGTTGTCATAAATCTTAATGGTTGTATCAAGACCTTAATTGGCCATATCAGATGAATGAATGAAGAAAGGAATTTCTTAAGGGTGTGTTCTATTCACCCGATTTTTACTTATCTGAACTTATCTGATCTTATCTGAAATTATCTTAACTTATCTGAATTTATCTGATCTTATTTGAACTTATCTGAACTTATTAGCCCTTATTAGAACTTATTTTAGTTATAAATTAAACTTAGGTAGCACTGATTTAACTCTTATCACAACTTATCTACTAAACTTATCTGAACTTATTTTTTCTAAACTTATCTTATCTAAACTTATTAATCCTTATCTAAGCTTATTATCCCTGAAATAAGTGGAAATAAAGTGAACAGAACAGGGCCTCTGTCATTTATACTAGTCATTAATGATCTACATGTAACATAGTTGGTTATCTAGTAGGGTTTGGCAGTCATACCATACCCTAGGATAATCTGGAGCTGTAATGATGGAAGGAAATATTGCATTGTCCTTAACTAGGTTCTGTATGTGTAAGGTAATTAATTCATGCTATCCTGTCGTTAAGGAGTGTTGTTAAACGCCAACCTTGATTAGTAATTAATTTGATTAATTACTCCCGACTTAATAATTAAGCTATGTGATCACACACTTACGAGTGTAATATTTCCTATTTACTCCGTAGGTTTATTTAATTTATTACTCCCTCCGTTTTTAAATACTTGCTCCATTTTTCCGTGCGCGGAGTTTTAGGAGAAAGTGGAGAAAGTAATAAAATATGGAGGTGATGGGGTAGGTGGAAGAATAAAAAATTGTAAAAAGCAAAAGTAGTGGAAAGAATTAAAGGAAAGAGAATATGAAATTAATAAAATATGATTCATGGTGGGTCCACTAGGTGAGAGCAATTCATTAAATATTGTAAAAGCTTTTCAAATAAGGAAATAGAGCAAGTATAAAAAGGAAAGTGGAGCAAGTATTTAAAAACGGAGGGAGTATATGATAATATATTTAATAATCTAGATGGCGTATTATTATATTTTTCGCTAACACGAAAAATATAAATAATATTGGATATTCTCTTTTGCGAAATAATTTTAATAAATAAAAGAAAATAGTTTTATTTTATTTACTTATAATCTTATATATAAATAGAGAGGGAAAGAAAATAGTTTTTTTTTTAATAATAATAATAATAATAATAATAATCATCGTTATCCTTCACGCCTAAACCAGTGACAACTCGTAGCAGGGAGGAGAGTATGTTCTATTGTGATTCAAGAAAGACCGAAACTCCAAACCTCACTGGCAGGGGGGTCTGGTGACTTGATTGTCACGCGGATTTCATTTGATGCGGTGGAAGTGCTGATAGGCGGTCGCACACCTAACAAAATTAATACCTAACTAAACCTCCTAGTTACGTAGTAAGGTAAGTCAGGGTCGATCCCACAGAGAAGGTAGTATCAATAATGGATTACTATGAATCAAAACTAGTCGAGTCAATCAAAATAAGGTTGAAAATATTATACTTCTAAAGCAAGAAAATCAAATAATAAAAACATCTAGAATTAAGTATCACCACTAGCATAATCAATGCAAGACAAATTCTTACCCCAACCAATTAATTACATGTTCACAAGGAAAAGTAATCCCTAGATAATACCAAAAGGTCTCTTTCGAGTTATCAATGGCTTCTCCAATCACAATCAAGCCTATTTTCATGGAATCATGCAAATTAGAGACATTAAGCACATTACTCTTAACTTCCTAATCATTCATTCAACTATTTTCATGATGAACTTCAAACCCTTAATTAATCTATTCGATTCCGTTAAAACCCAACTTTCGTTGCGATTAAAACAAAGGAATAATCACAATACCAATTATCTCTAATCTAGTATTGGCATAAGCACAATTAATTAAGCATGAACAATATAACAATAAATATAACAATTAATTGAGAATTTAAAAGAACAAATCAATTATTAATCATCGCTAGGGTTCAACCTAACCCTAGATTAATAATCTACACTAACATAATAAAAGAAATAAACATAAAGGGAAGAAAATATAATACTTGAGTTAATAAAAATAAAACTAGAGAGAAAACTAGGGTTCTAAACTAATGGGGGTTATGGGATAATAAAGCCAAGGATTATTTATAATAAAGCTAGGAATAAGGATAGAATTAGGAAACTAATTCGGGCTAAATCGTCCAAGAATTGTCCACACACGGGCGTGTAAGCATAGGGCACGGCCGTGTATCTCGCTGCTGCACGCGTAGCTCTTCTTAAAACGGTCATAACTTGAGCTCCAGATCTTTGTTTGAGGCATGTAATATATCGTTGGAAATCTCTTGAAGTCTACTTTCCAATGCAAGTTGAATCACTCCAATATCATTTGTAGATCAAAAGTTATGATCAAAATAGTGGACGGGACTCATATTTGCCAAGTCTTTCATCAACGCCCTTGCTTCTTTCTATCCTTATTTCATCTCGAAGACATGATATGAGATCCTAGAGCAACGTAGCTTCATACTTCATTATTATTATACTCAAGATTAGCTAACCATAATCCATTTGCATCTAAATCACCTGAAATTCATCAAAACACACAAACGGAGAGTAGTAGAGCATAACCTAAGCAAATAATGTAAAAATACAACTTAGACTTCTAAATCCATAAACAATTGAGTGTAGATAAGCACCTAAAATATGTACAAATTAGGACCTATCAAGTGCCGGGGGAAGTGGTTGGGGGAGAGGTGTATGAGGAAGAAAAGACTGGGGAAATGGGGGAAGTAGATAGTGGTAAGAGGGAGGGAGTCAAAAAGGAAATAAAAAATGCAGGGGAATTGGGATGGAAGGATACTAGGGGCAAGGAGGCAGTGAGTGTGAGTGCAGCAGGGGATTTTGTTTTTTCTGCGAATAGGGGTAATAAAAAAGGGGGTCCAGAGGTGTTAGAGGTAGAATAAAGCGAAGAGATAATTTTGATATTATTATGGGGGGTGTTGATACAGGGGTGTTAGGGAAGAGGGAGAGGTTTGTTAATCAAGAGGTGGAGGGGGAGGTGAGTAAGAAAGTGGCGTTGACCGATGACTTAACTAGATTGCGGTTGGCGGAGGCTGTCGTGGAGCAGCCCCGCCAAACTCAATGAGTATTTTGAGTATTAACTGTGGAGGGCTGGGCAATACCTCTGTAGTTAATAAGCTCCGTAACTTGGTTAGGAGGGAGGCCCCGTCTCTTGTGTTCATTATGGAGAAGAAACTAAGTAGTGGGGAAATGATGAAGATTATATCGAAATTGGTGGGTTATGAAGGGTTGGCGGTGGATAGCTGTGGTAGATCAGGTGGGGTGGCGTTGTTTTGGCTTAGAGACTTGAAGGTGCAGGTGAAATCGATGTCAGTTCATCATATCAATGTGATTACTGAGTTAGGTGATAATGGGATGTGGTGGAGTGTGACCGGATTCTATGGTTGGCCGGAGGTTCATAACAGATATCTCTCATGGTCGCTTCTTTCTGAGCTTGCTAACGAAGGGGATGAGCCTTGGGTTTGCATTGGGGATTCCAATGAGATCCTTTCCGATTCGGAGAAAAAAGGGGGGAGGGATTGTGCATTGTGGCAAATGGATAATTTTAGGGAAGCTGTGGATTTGTGTGGCCTCATTGATGTGCCGTTTACAGGGTATGAGTTCACTTACGACAATGGTCAGAGTGATGAAAATAATGTGCAATGTAGGCTTGACCGAGCCCTTATGTCTCGAAGTTGGTGCAATTTGTTCCTGAGTGCTAAGTTAAAGAATTTGGATCGGGACTGATCTGATCATGCTCCGATTAAACTCTTATTGAATGTTAATGATGACTCTAAGGTGAAGCAGGAGCGTATTTTTCAGTTTGAACAGTTGTGGACTGAACATGAAGGGTGTGAGAAGGTAATTGAGCAGGCATGGCTGCTTGGTGATAATTCGGTGGAAGGTTAAATTGAGAGGTGTGCTGAGGAGTTGTGCATATGGAGTGACAAAGAGTTTGGGAAAATATTTCGAGAGATTCGAAAAAAAGGAAGAAACTTGGTGAGCTAAATAGGGGGGTGCGTTTAGCAGCTAAGGTGAAAGAACAAAGAAGAGTGGTGAGGGATATTGCTGACCTCCTTCACCATGAAGAGGTTTATTGGAGACAGCGGTCTCGGGCTTTGTGGCTTCAAGCTGGAGATCGAAACTCGAGCTTCTTCCACCGTAAGGCCTCTCAGCGGCGCACGAAGAACACTATTCGGTCCCTGGTAACGGAAGATGGGGAGAGGCACGAGGATCTTGAGAGTATTAATGGTGTTGCGGTCAATTATTTTCGGACTCTCTTCACTTCTTCTTCCCCGGCTTTTTTTTATGATGCGCTTGTTGGTATCGATCACAGGGTGACTGATAGCATGAATGAGAGCTTGTGTGCTAAGTTTACCTCGGAGGAGGTCTTTGTGGCTCTTAAGCAGATGCATCCTTTGAAAGCTTCGGGCCTTGATGATATGTGTCCTCTACTTTTTTCAAACCTATTGGCACATTGTTTGTCATTCTGTTACTTCATTGGTGCTTAATGTACTCTATGGTGCTGTGATTCCGACGAATATAAATAAAACTTTTATTGTGTTGATTCCAAAAAAGAAGGATGCTGATAAAATGAAAGATTTTAGGCCGATTAGTTTGTGCAATGTGGTGTATAAGCTAGTTACGAAGGTCTTGGCTAATCGGTTGAAATCTTTTTTGGGTGATATTACCTCCATTAATCAGAGTGCCTTTACCCCTGGAAGATTAATCATTGATAATATTTTGGTGGCGTTTGAGGTTTTCCATCATATGAAATATTCTACTAGTAGTAGGGGTTCGCGGGCTCTGAAGCTAGACATGGCTAAAGCATATGACAGGGTGGAATGGGATTTTTTGAGAGCGGTGATGATAAAATTAGGGTTTGCGGGAGCTTGGGTGGATTGCACTATGCAGTGTATTTCTTCTGTTTCGTTCTTAGTTCTGATAAATGGGGCACCTTCGGGGGAGTTTACTCTTACTAGGGGTTTACGTCAAGGTGATCCTCTTTCAATTTCCCGTATCTTTTTTTATCTTGTGTGTGGAAGCGTTATCTGGATTGCTGAATAAAGCGGTGATAGATGGTGCTTTACATGGTGTTAGGGTGGTGTCGAATGCCCCTTCGATTTCACATCTCTTGTTTGCGGAGGATAGTATTATTTTTTCTAGAGCTTGTGAAGAGGAGGTGAATGTGATTCGGAATATCTTGCAGGTTTATGAATTGGCTTCGGGGCAACTAGTTAACTCTGACAGAACTACGATTTCCTTTAGCAAGGGGGTGTCGGAAGATGGTTGAAGAGCACTACCGGAGCGGCTTGGTGTAAGATTGGTGGATATTCACGATAAATATCTTGGTTTTCCTAAGGTCATGGGTAGATCGAAGAGTTATTACAAAGGGCGTGAGGGAGAAACTTTGAAAGAGGCTGCAAGGTTGGAAGGGGGGAATGCTATCTAAGGCGGGTAGGGAGGTCTTGATTAAGGCGGTAGCCCAATCTATCCCTACCTATGCGATGAGTGTGCTTAAATTTCCCTCCTCCTTTTGTGATGAATTGCGTTCTTTGGTGGCTAATTTTTGGTGGGGGCAAAAGAAGGGTGAGAGAAAGATTCATTGGGTTGCTTGGAGGAAGCTTTGTGAGCCGAAGAGCAAAGGAGGGTTGGGTTTCCGTGATTTTAAATTGTTCAATGCAGCTCTCCTTGGAAAGCAGGCTTGGAGGCTCATCAAGTTTCCTGATAGTTTACTAGCTCGTTTTCTGAGAGCTAGGTATTTTGATGGGGGCGATTTTCTTGAAGCTGATCTTGAGCAAAATCCAAGTTATACTTGGAGGAGTATTTGGAGCGTGAAATGGGTAGTTCAAAGAGGTGTTAGGTGGCGTGTAGGTGATAGTTTAAATATTCCAGTTTGGAATACGCCGTGGATACCAGGCACTCAATCCCGTATGGTCATTAGTCCAATGGTAAACGGAGGCGAGAATATGAAATTTTGTGACTTGATACACCTGCCAACTGCTTCTTGGAATGTTTTGAAAGTTAATGATGAGTTTCTACCCTTTGAGAGAGACAGGATTCTGTGCATACCCTTGAGCTTTCGATTAGAAGAGGACAGCCATTGTTGGGAGCTGGAAAATAGTGGGGATTACTCTGTGAAGTCAGCATACCGAGCTATCTTTGGGGAAGTTGAAGAAACCAACGTGGCCTCTTCATCTTCAGTCATGAATTTTTGGGGTAATATTTGGCAAGCCAATACCTTCCCTCGTGTTAAGCTATTTTTTTGGAGGGCATGCCGTGGTGCCTTTGCTACTGCTGTGGGGTTGAGTAAGCGATTGTCGGATAGAGCTTCGGTGTGTTCGATGTGTAATGCAGAGGATGAGAGGATGAGTCGGAGCTACATTGTCTAAGGCAATGTGTAATTGCTAGGATGATCTGGGAGGGCAGTGCGCTTTGTGACCAAGTAGGTGATGTTCATCGAGATTTTGGTGAGTGGGCTTGGTGCATGTTTGAGCTGCTACCTCGCTCTAATCATGGGCTATTTATGACTTTATTGTTGAGAGATTTGGAATGCAAGAAATAAATGGTTGTTTGAGGGCAAGGCTTGTAATCCGATTGGCTCGTTAGAGTATGTCTCTAAGCTCATGCTCGAGTTGAGAAAGAGGAAGATGCAGCAGGTCCGAAAGGTAGTAGTGGGCACAAAAAATGGAAACCTCCACCTGTGGGGTCCTTTAAGCTCAATGTAGATGGGGGAACGTGGGAAAGCTGCGGGTCCAGTGCAGGAGCTGTCATTCGTAGCTCTAATGGGGATGCTCATTGGGCAAGGATATGGATGATGGAGGATAGGTGGGAGGCGAAGGTGGTGGACACTACTAAAAATTAAGGTTTTTGCAACCGCCTCAAACGATCGCTGAAAATAGCAAAAACGGTCGTTAAAAATAATTGCGATCGTCGACGGTCGTAACATGGTAGTCGTTATTCACATGGTCGCAAAAAATCAAAATTACGACCGCTTGACGGTCGCAGATTTATTGCAACCGTTTATATTATTTTCAACGACCGCATCTTGCGTCATGTTGCATAATGGTCGCAAATCCGTAAAATAGCGACGGCCTAAAGCGGTCGCTAAAACTCTAAAAAAAATAAAGAAACGGATGCCGCGCTGTAGTACTGCATGTACTTCACAAGCAAGCCCCAGCCCCACCACCACCATTTCCCACCCAAACCAACTCCACCCAAACATCCTCCACCTATCGCGATTTCCCACCGCCGCCCACACCCTTAACAACCTCTACCCACCACCACCACCCACCCAAAACAACCCTTAAACCAAAAAAATAAACTCAAAAAAAAATTTCACAATCAAACTCATCAAAATCAACGAAAATACAAAATTGTCAACAAACCTATCGAAATTAACCCATAAAATTAGAGCCTAAAAAACCCACAAGGTTAAAAAAAAACCTACAAAATTCATAGAAATTAGACCCTAAAAAAACCCACAAAGTTCACGAAAATTCAAAAAAAATCAACGAGAACTCAAAATCAAACCAAAAATCTATGAAATTCGAACAAAAATATGAACAAATTAGAACAAAATCAACAGTAACTCAAAATAAAACCAAAATCAAAGAAATTCGAACAAAAAACTCAAACAAAATAAAACAAACATGGAAATTCGAACAAAAATCGAAATAAAACCACAAAAATAAAAAATAATCAAAAACAAACAAAATTTTCAGAAAAATCAAAATACCTTTCCTAATGTTTCTTCTTCTTTGGGTTTATATGGTCAAATTCGACCACAAAAACTCCACATCTGGAATTTTTATGGTCGAATTTGACCATGAAAACAATAATTTGCTTGTTGAAGAAAATTCGAACACCATTATTCGTTTGTTGAACAAAATACGAATAACAAAAGTCCAGATCCGAAAAGAATGAAGAATAAAAAGAAAACAAAAATGGAGCGGCGTGAGATACAAAAGAAAATGGAGATGTGGTCACCAGTGAAAAAAGAACAAAGGGAGGAGAAAAAGAAAAGAAAGGAAAGAGAAGAACGCAAGAAAGAAAGGACAGAGAAGAAGGAAAGAGAAGGGAGAGAAAGGAAAGAGGGGAGAGAGAGAAGAGGCAGCGGCGTGAGTTAGATGAAATTAGGTTAGAGTGTGTTGGACACCCGTTTTATACCCTATTTTTTTAAAAAAAAAAAATTAATCATTTTGCAATCGGTAAAAGCGGTCGCAGAATTGCGACCGATTCTTAAACGGTCGCAATTTATGTAATTTGCGACCGTTTTTACCGGTCGCAATAGGTTTATTTTAATTTAGTATTATTTTGCACATGTATTTTATTTTTAAAAAATGTTTAAATACCTTTGCGACGGTTTAATAGCCCAAAGTCAGTCGCAGAACGGTCGCAAATCTGCGACCGTTTTGAAAACGGTCACAAAATTGCGACCGCCAAAAAATCGGTCGCAAATTTCATATTTTGCGACTGTTTTAATGACGGTCGTAGAAAAACGGTCGCAATTTGACCGAATTTTAGTAGTGTGGAGGCAAAAGCTTTGCTACTGGGGATGAAGGCTGTTGTTGATCTCGGCTACAGGAAGATCGTGGTGGAGAGCGATTGTTTGAGCTTGGTGAACACAATTCAGAGTGGAGAAAGGGGAAGAAGCAGCTTCCATTTGATTCTTATGAGGGATTGAACAAAGGAAATTAAAGTAATCATAGTGATTCATGTCGTAAACCAAGCCAGGATCCATTGCTAGATTGGGTCTCACATGGCCCGACCCGTATGCAAAAGGCGTGGCCTCACTCACCTTGTCACTATCACGTATTGGCATCCAATATTGTCTAGGGGGCTTGCTGCATTATTACATACATACGGAGTAGTACATATCATATAATTAATATATAAAGCTAAACTTTTAGCCAGGTCACGAGACAGCTTTGATACCAAGTATTTAATTTTACATAATATAATGTGCATACCTGTAGTCATGATTGCAGATTTGATAGCTGCTGTACTCCAATCAGGGTGTAGCTTCTTAATAAGAGTCGCAATACCAGCGATGTGAGGAGCAGCCATTGATGTTCTAGTTGATAGGGAAAATGGATTTTCTACCAGATGTGGAGGATAAGCAGCGAGAACATCTACCCCAGGAGCTGTAATATCAGGCTGCATCATATCGCAGATTAACATATACAAGTTACTATTGTGCTGCTTAAAACAATTTATAGAGAAGAAAACAAGTCATGATGTACCTTTAAAATGTCAGGGGTAATCTGGTTTGGACCCCTGGACGAGAAAGAACCCATGATTGGAGAAGGCTTTATTCCCAATGAAGACGTTACTTAAGTAATTGACGCAGTGGGAGTCCTGTTACATAACTATAACATTTAATTCTTGGATTTTCATCTACTTTTGCAAAAGTTAATGCAAAAGGTTACACTATTAAAAAACAAAAAATACAAGTTATTAATTAATCTTGCCTCGTAGAGTTGATATAAACGAAAAGAGTTTCTCCATCTTTGTAGCTAATGACTACAGTGGGAATCGCATGCATTTGGCCAAGTGTAATTCCATCTCCTATCATCTCTTCATTTACTAACACCATACCAACAGCACCAGCTTCTCGAGCTACTGAACTTGTAAGCATTTCCGATCCAGCACTGACCGTGTCACGACATACCAAAATCTTTCCTGTCACCTTCGCCGAATCAAGTGTTCCATTTTCACACAACAAACTAACATCCGATCCATCCATCATCCATATCATATAGTAATAAAAAAGTACTCGTATTAATTAAGGGCGTATGTACGTTTCAAAAATGATTATCATATCATCGTTGACATTAATAATTCAGTAAAAAAATAATAAAGGAAGGTAATTAATAATTGAACTCACGCATTGTTGATATTAGCGTCGGAAATGCGAGCATCTGCACCGGTGATTAGTGGGTAGAATTTTGTACTAAGATCTTCTTCAAGTGTTGGTTCATAATATCGTATACCCTGTTCAATTTACATTCAGATTGGGTTACGCTTGTTATGATTAGAAAACGCGTACATAATATATAATCAATAACGAACACATATGGCTTGTCAAAAAAAAAAAAAAAAAAATAGTGAACACATACGGGTACGTACCCTGACCTCTTAGCTTGTACATGGAAAACATCAAGCTAAGCTAAGTCGAGCAATATTATATATATGTATATAGAACCAAGTTATAATGAGAACCAAGGGTAAAATAAGAACTAGAAACTAATATAGGTCCTTATATCATGTTAATCGAACGGTCTACATGCTTCCCATGTCATTAATGACATTTTCGTAATATTTTAACTTTACAAAGTGAAATCCAATTTCATTTCTAAAAAGTTAATGAAAAATTAGGAAAAGTAAATAAAATTGCTTAAAAGTTTAAAAATTGGAAAAAAAAAGTTTGAAAAGGCGCGAAATTACAAAAATATAATTAATGAATGCGGGTGAAACGTGAGCCATCAGATGGAGTGCGATCAATGGCTAAGATTGGTTCTCACATACGAGTAAAAATTTAGAACATACAAGTAAAAATTTAGAACATAAAGTGTTTCCACATACGAAAGAGTTGTTACATAAAGGACGGGTTCTCACGAGAGCCGATATATATGTATAGATATAGATATATACCTTGATCTTAGGATGGTTGTTGCCAAGTATGACGGGCGGAAAACTCTCTGTCCATAGTAGACGCGGCAACAGTCAACACCCACGGGGGATTCGAAACAGTCCCGGGTTCGGGACCAACATTTCCAGCACAAATAATGGTGAGAATGCCATTCTTCATAGCATGGAAAGTAGCAATTGTAGCAGCATCCTGAAAATAATCGTTAGCCACAAGACCAAGAGAAAAATTGATAGCAGCCAACAAAAGCAGCCAACAAATCCATTTCATTACTGCCTCCGGCAATTATTGTTGGACATCCAGTATTCCACCCAGTCTTGTACGCAACCAACCGGGCTTTTGGTGCTGTTCCTTTAGCTGTCTCATTCGCGAGTCCTCCCCAGTTTGCGAATGGGACGTGGGTGCCATGCCCAATTTTGTCGTCTCGAGGGCTCAATGCTTCGTTGAAGGTACAATTATGTTCCTTACAAAGTTCCATCATGCCTTTGTAGAACTATCTGGGTCCTATAAGCTTCCTGAAATCTTACAAACCAAAACAAGTTTAATAATGGGATATGATGAGTATTATAGGAATTAGGAAGTACATGATATATTGACCTATTGCACTTGAATGCCGGATCATGTTCATTCGCGCCGGTTCCTTTGAACTTTTTGGGAATCGGGCCATAGCCTTCATCTGAAAAGCTCTGACTTTCCGGCCATACACCTATATATTAGTCACAAATTTGTTATTAGGACACAATAAAGTAGTTAGATGGTTGAAAATTGGTGTATAAATTAGAAAATTAAACTTGCCGGTATCCATATTTGCTAAAATCATATCTTCTCCTAAACTCGCTTTCTGCCATATAGAATCTTCAAGGTCTTTAGGCTGATAGTGTAATCCTAAGAATTCGGATGATCGAGTCGTTGCCAACTCAACATTTCGACTTTCAAATATTGATACAACACTTGGATACTCTACATTTATGAAAAAAGATAAATTACATAAATTAAGACTGAACATAAATATGTATATACCCTCGATTTACAAAACATATTTCTCGATTCATATATCCCTTATTTGCGAGTTCATTGGCCTCCTCTTCATGCAATATCGCAGCCAACCCATTATATATCTTATTATAAGAATATATTATTTTTTGCGAAGATTCAGAATCACTGTTCCATGCATATATTCGATCATCAAATCAAAGTAATTAATTATCATTCCTTTAAATTTCAGGAGGCAAAAATAATAATGAATCCAATACCTCTTTAGTACAAGAGAAATCAAATCATGATGTGAGTTTGTAACATTCTCAGGACTATCCGATAAACGAGGCTTTGCATGGTGAGAACCTAAGTAGATTATGTAGTGCTGCATCACAAACCACAAATAAATAATAATACTCGATATCATATATTCAAAATATTATATACCCGGATGTATATAACAATCTTTCCACTTCCCTTCTAACTCTCTTGATTTATGTCGCATTAGTAGGTGGGAAGATAATAAAAGAACAAAAGGATTACTCCAAATAATATTGAAGATTTTTTATAGAAAAACTTAAGATAGATGATCAAGAAATTAAACATTAAAAACTTGCCTTTGGGGCAGCATAGGTGTGCACTTGCTGCAATGTCAAAAGAACAATTGATAATAAGAGATAATTTAAAAGCATTGAAATCTGCGTTATTGAATATTTTTCATTCCATCTAAAATGAGAATCATTAATTTATATGAACTTATATTATTATTATTGTACCTTAACTAATGATTCAAAATTAGCAAGGGAATGTTTCTTTGCGATATAAAATTCGTACAAGTGGGTGGTTCTAATTTTAGATTTCAAAGACGAATTCAACTAATTTTTCCTTTTTTTTTTTTTTATCCAAATTGTTCTCCTCATCATGTTTTGATATGTGGTTAGTACATTTTTTTTTTATAGGTATAGAATCGGAAAGTCTCCACAAAAAGGTTACTAATACAATTGTACAAAATGACTACCTACTCATTCTTAAGAATATAACAAATACTTTCTCCGTTTTTTTATAAATTTTATTATTACGACAATTACAAGTGGATGGGATAGAACAAATTTTAAGAAAAAGTAAAAACGAGAGTATTGGACTAAAAAAACCTAATGCATGTGATTATCTCTATTCTATAAGGGAAGGGATGAGGTAGGAGCTGTACAAAAATTGTATGTTGCTTCACCTTAATTGCATTATATCAAACCTGAAGACTCTCAAAGCATTAGATTACATTTGCATCGAGCGTAATATTATGGTTGATGCATTTGACGGTCATGTTAATTTCACCGACCTTAGTGCAATAACAGAGGTAGTATATATATATATATATTGATAGAGTATAAAACATATTCCTGGGCCTCAACCATCAGCTTAAGCTTTTGGTTGAGTTGGTCCACTAACATGGTATCAGAGCCAGCGTGACACAGAGGTCACGGGTTCGAATCTCATCCACCCCCACTTTCAAGTGGAATATTAAGCGCTGGGTATAAGGAGGGCCCATGTTGCATCCACACTTCTAGCCCCAACGGGCTCTCGTGTGAGGGGGCGTGATAGAGTATAAAACATATTCTTGGGCCTCAACCATCAGCTTAAGCTTTTGGTTGAATTAGTCCACTAACATGGTATCAGAGCAAGGCCCACGGTATGGGACCTCTAATGATTTGAGTATATTGCCAGGCCCAAAGTTTGGGACCTTTAATGGCATCAAGTATTCTGGGCCAAATTAAATTGGATCAAGTGATCCTTGAGTTAAAGGGACCTTACATGTGAGGGGGAGTGTTGAAGAATAAACCTCTCAAGTGTCACCACATGTAAGTGTCCCACATTGGTTGAAGAAGAGAGAATTAAACACTTTATAAGGCTAAGAGGCTACTCCTCCTATTGCCATATGGTTTTGGGATGGAACCTCCTTGGACTTGTGAAGTGGACTCTCTCTCTTAGTTTGCGGGTGCGGCTCAGGCCCGCGTTTATCATGGTATCAGAGCAATAAATAAGCAATAAATTATGGTCTAACTCGTTATTATTTGACATTCAAATGATATGAGCAATATATTGTGATAAAGAGGGAGTAGATCAACTATAAAAATAAAAAAAGTTCAAGTAATTGATGAAATAAGACTTGTTTTAATTTTAATAAAGGGAGGGAGAAGTGACAAAATTACAACAAGCATCAGTCAAGTCATTATTGGTCTTTTAGAAAAACTAACCTTTGCGTATCAAAGCATTTATATTGTAGTGGTGAGATACTCTATTACTTCGTATAATTAAGGCAAAGAATTACAAAAATTTGATTATGAAGAAAAAAAAAAACTCCACTAACTACTTAATCATTAACCTAAACGATTAGTACACTAACCACTAATGCCAATGCAACATCCAATAGCAAGTTTCGCAACTAGATATATGAAATTCTACACAGATTATCGTGTATATACCATGCCTCTAAAGAACAAATAAGATGTTTACCACGATAAGTATATCATTATCATGGAGCTAAATCACATTCGTATTTATCAAAGACAAGTTCATTGTGAAGCTACGCTCAAAGAACAAGTACTCCGTACAATAAACGTTACTCACTCGCCTCATAAACAGGCCAACAAGTGGCGCTGTCGCTTATATAATGAAGTTTTTGTACCGAAGATCTTTCAATTCTTTCCAATTGGTATAAATTTCTTGTTGCAAAAAATGCTGGGTGTTTTATTTAGAAATTGTGGCTTCTCTCACCCGTCTGCCTTCATTAGAAAAGCCAACAACTTTCTGTTGTGTAACAATGCCTGAAGTCTTCAGACCTCATTCACATGATATACTCAGATTCGCTCAATCAGTTCAATACAAACTGGTCTATCCATGTACTTTCTCAATCCTGCAGGATTCTACATTCACAGGATCACATTTCCTCTAGATTTTTCCAAATGATATAAACTGAACAGGTTCATGCTTTGCCCAAAAAAATCTCTTGAAATTTCAGAGTAATTGGCCTATCAGATAAAAATTACTCGTACAGAACTTCAGAGTAATACAATACACCATAATGTCATAAGCATAATTCTTTCAAAGATCTATCCTTCCAGTTGTTTTGACCAAAATTTTCTATAACATGTGCTCTGATTCTAACATTAACCTCTAAAGGGCACACATAATTTACTCCTAAAATTTTACACAAAAACGGAAACAAAAATTAAATGGATACAAAACCTTTTTCTTTTGTGGTTTTAAGAAGCTGGATACAAAACTGGGAACTAATAAGAGAATTTGTTCATCATGTTAGTAAACAACATTCTTGACAGAATGGTTTGAGAGGTATGCTCAAATGATCATTTACCGCCTTTCTTCTTGCCTTCTACCTTCTTTTTCCTCAACTCTTCTCTCTTTTCTTCCCTGCACATGTTTTAACACACCATTGTCAAATGCAAAAGAACCATATACAAGTGTAATAGAACACACGGCAACAAGGCTCTAAAAAGCAATATCTATGCAGATGAGAATTAACTGGTCCACATTATATGAGGAGAAACAATCAAAGATTCTATCTTAAAAGTTAAAACCATAAATTTACGTTTTTTGAATAATGAACAGGGCAAGAATCCAAAATTTTTCAAACTTCGAGTAAAAAATACGATTCTTCACATCATGGATAATCTAACAGATCATGAAACCACAATTCTTCAAATTTCCAGTAAGAGATCTGCTGATAGCTTTAAATTTTATGAATGATTTAACAGGATATGATCAAACTTCCATTAAGAGATCAGTTGCTCACCTTGCTTTTGAAACTTCTTCACGAGATGGAAAGACCCTTTTCTTCCTCTTTTTTGGAGGTGATACTTCGTTTTCGTTATCCTTAACATTTGTCTTTGAGGTCTTTTTCTTCTCTGTGAGTTTAGAAGAAGGTTTCTTCTTACCATTATCCAAGCGAGTTTCATTCAAATCCTCAGTCTCTTGTGGCTCATCATCTCTTTGTCGCTTATTAGACTTCTGTCCATCAGCATCTGTGTCATTGAGATTGAGATCCTGCTCTACTGTTTCTGATGGAACATCAGAGCGTGGAATGGGATTTGTGTTGCTTACTTTTTTTAACTGCAAAATGAATTAATGAAATAACAGAAAGATCAACTTACAATGCAATACACACATCACATCACATCATTTAATCAAGACCATGCTGACAACTTAATTACATACTCATCAGAGAACACCTTAGAAAACAAATCCTACTTGGGTGATTTATGGAAAGCAGTTAAACAACCTTGATTAACCCATACCCCAAAACCGAAACAGGTGAACAAGTAGAGTACACAAGGGCGCTTGAGAGATCCATGTTGGAGGAACTCAGCAAAATGACCCCGCAACTTCGGGAGCGCTTACATTGACATTTTCATAGTTCTTCTCTAATGTGGACCAAAACAAATGAAGTGTGCAATGAAAATCCAAGTGTTGGGTACAGGTTCTGTAACCGTGTCAGAGTGCACCTGACAGGCATACTGAAGGTAAATAGACGAGTCAAAGTATCATTGCCCCTAAGAAAAGAGAGCAACTAATTCTCAGTCCAAATTTTTCTAATGGCCCAACTAGGCAGATTCTATACCACCATAACAGCATAACGCTTCTAGCAGTTGTTGAATGTAAAAGGTTCCATAACTGTATCAGAATGCACCTGACACGCGTACTGAAGGTAAATAGAAGAATCAAAGAATCATTGCCCCTAAGAAAAGAGAGCAAGTAATTCTCAGTCCAAAATTTTCTAATGACCCAACTAGGCAGATTCTATAACACACATAACAGCACAGCGCTTGTAGCAGTTGTATGTATTAAGAAGAAGGACACATAGCAGCATCCCCCATAACTTTACAAGAATTAGAGGCAAGGGGTCAGTCAACCTGTAAGAGTCTGCCATAACTATAGTAAAATGCATACATACATGTCATACATTCAGGCTGCCACTTTTATGTTAATGGGACAGTAAAGATTTACCTTGGCCACAAAAAAACCATCCATATTGAGCTTATGGGGGTAGATCCGCCTCGTCTTGTCTAATGATGGATGAAATCGATATTGCCTAAAGTTGACAAATCTGAGAAAAAGGTAGATTTCATCAGATATCTTAGATAATCAGAATAAGCGGCCATGATCAACAGAACTCATAAATTAGGATTACCCTTTCTCTCCAAAGTCCAGTCCACATGGGACTAGTTTTACATTCCGTTTCTTCAAGGCATAGTCTACTACTGCTTCATTCTGCAAGACTTTAGATTAAGAGGGGACATTGGACAGTAAATGATATTAAACATAGGCAAGTATCCATTTCACAAACCTCCATAACCATGATAGAACAAGTTGAATACACAACATATCCTCCAGTTTTTGAGTTTGCATCCACCAAATCAATAGCAGCTAGAAGAAGTTGCTGGAGATATGGGTCAATATTCATATGTAAGCAAAAAAATAAGGAATAATCCTACAGTGGCGATAAAGCTACAAGCCCGGTGCTAAATTCTTAACACCACCATCAATTAAAGTAGCTGCAATGGTTGCTTCGGAAAAGTTCCTTGACAATAGGACCAAATTTTTTTATTCATAGCACACATTCAAATGTGCCTTAATAATATGGCAAATTTTTTTATAAAAAGCATATTAATGCCTCAAAAATCACGATGGGGTAATAATCAGAAAAAATAAATACCTGTTGCAAGTGAGCACATTTCTGTATCTCTTCAATGCTTTTAGAGGATTTTACAGATTCATCCTTTGATATTACCTACAAAAATATGACAAAATCAATACAGCCTCCTTGCATGCTACTAAATCTCAATGAATGCTCAAACTAGACTTGTAAACCTCACAAGCAAGTAGCATATCATGTAAAATTTTATTTTTACACAGAAAAATATTCCACATCAGTTTGCAAAGGGGGAAAAAAATATCACATACTCCTGAGTAGGCTGACTTAATGAATAGGACATAGCCCACAAAATACAATGTCTATTTAACAGCATTTACTATTATATGAAGTATTGAAGTGTGTGCGCATGCATATATGTTTTCTCTACTCGATCGATCTATCAGCAAATATATGTTTGAATCCTGTAATCAACAAACTATAAAAAAAATTATAGTGCTTACCCCTGTTCCGCTGCAAGGGGCATCCAATAGCACTCTATCACATGAATTGACTCCCAATACCTTTGTAAGCTACATGTAAAAGAAAAATAATCAAGATCAGCATGTACAACTATTAAACATCCATCTACCTAGCCATACTTGAATTTTAGCATATTTATAAATGCAAATACAAAGAATGAAAGGGTATAGAGACAGAATTACAAACTTCTAACAAGAACCACAGCATTATCAGTAAAAAGAAACAAACCTCTCTTCCATCATAGTTTATAACTATTGTGTTCGTCACCCCCATGCGGCTAATATTTGCAGACAAAGAGTGAAGCCTCTGCTTTTTCATCTCATTTGCAAACACTAATCCTACAAATAGATGATTTGAAATGAGAACTTCTGTAAGATGAATTTATGACAGTTTAATCAAGCATTTATGCTCTTGACTTGAGATTAAATATCATGCCATATGGCCCACACTGCAAAAAATGGTCATAGAGATTTAAGATTGAAACAATGATCTTTAACAAGTGCAGATCATAACCAACAGCGATAAATCGGAATATACAGTAATGATTTCAGCTCAAATATCAATGGAAACATCTTTAGTGAACTAAATGTTGGGTAGTAGGAAACAGAATTCTAAGGATCCACTTATTACAAGAGATCATCCTATAAGGATTTTAGAAATAGACAGCATTTCTTAAAATGTGGATGATCAACTTAGTTTTTTAGAATGATGCTGGCCTGCTGGATTTTAAATTGGAGGTTTAATGGAGATTTGCTCAACAGTTTTAAGCCTTTAAAGCCATATTGCCTATTTACATATTGTTCATTATTATTATTTCCCGAATTTTTGAAGTTTATATCTGCACAGCTGAACTCACCTTTTCGCTCTATAAATAAAATTAGAGTCATAAAAAAAATTTATAAAAATAAAAAATAAAAAAATAAAAAAATAATTAAAAAATTTAAGTAAAAATTTAAGTAAAATTAAAAAAAATTAAAAGAAAAAAAAACCCTAAATTTAAGTAAAATAGAAAAGGCCTTCAAAATAAAAGGAAAGAACCTACTTCCCTCCACTATTAGCATTAGAACAGCTAAATTCTATAACTAACTAATAAGTTTTGAAAGCTGTAACAAAAATTTATAGTCTTGCACATATGAAAATCCTAATAAGAATACTAGGGTGTTACAGGAGGGAATATATATATATATATATATATATATATATATATATATATATATATATATATATATATATATATATATATATATATATATATATTTATACCTGTGTTCTTCATATGAGCAGCAATATATGTAGTCTTCCCACCAGGAGCCGCCCTGCAAGTACCATAGAAACACAGCACATCACAACCATTGGCATGAATCAATTTCACTATCTTACTATCCAACAAAGATTTTATACTAGAATGGATACCAACAGGCATGAGACAGCCAACACACGAGAAATCCAACCTATTATGAGTGTGCAGCCTCATCTTTCTTCCCTCTTTTTTGATAAGAAATGAGGGGGGGGGGGGGGGGGGGGGGGTGAGTAGGTGACCTTGAGGACAGGAAACATATAATGTCTTTCTTCAAAAAAAAAAATTCAAGCAAAGTAGCAACATAGATTACTTACGCCATGTCGACAATTTTCTCTTTTTCTTGAGGAGCTAAAGCCATCACTGGCAAGAAAGAACTTGCACTTTGCAACTGCGGCATATTAGAAGAAACACTTAAATGTCAAGTGAACTAAGATGGAATCAGTATGAAAAAACCAGTGTACTTTATATAAATAATAAGATACCATGTAGTGACCGGCCATATATTCAGGAGTGGCACCAATTGGCACTTGGGATTCATATATTATTAATCCAACCTACACAAAGCATTCAAAGTGTAGTGTTAGAAGCAGCTTTTGACCAGAAAACAGAATTTTCCCACCACGCATGCGCACATATACTTACCTTTGACCACTTGCCCAAAGGGTCCAAGTTCACTCCTCTGTTCAAGAGAACATCGGCAAGGTCCCGTCGACGTGTCTACATCAAAAGACATGATATATGAATTCTCAATAGATTAAGTACAATTGAGACTAATCGTGAATGTAACTGTGTAAGACATAATACGCATAGAAAGATAAGTCACAATTGCACCTTCAATGTATTAGTTCTTATACACATTGGACGAGGATTTTCAAAAGCTTCAATGAGTTCCAATAACTCAACAGGTTGGAACATCTGTAGAAGTTAGTCATAAAGTTAGCATATAGCTAGTAAGAAAAATGCAAAATTGAGATGGAGAGATAAAGAATCATTGCAGAAACAGATTAAGAGCACAATACCTCTGACAACATCCCAATCAGGAACTCATTGTAACCATAATATGTAGACAAGTCGGTTTTAAGCAGGTCAGTATAATCTTTCCTTGATGCCCCTTCTTGTTTCAAACTCCTAAACTTTGAAAGGATCCGAATATCTAACATGAATAAGGGAGGCATTAGGTTTCACGAACTTGAAATCTCAAAAACTAAACTTAAACTGCGAAACAGTCTCAGGTTCTCAGCTATGCTTTACATTCAACAAAACACATTGCATTTTTTTTACTCGTAATAAAATAATTAATAAATGGATCTTTTATGACAGTTACTTGAGGAGTTGAGGTAAAATGAAGAGTCCAAAAAACATTGAGATAATGCCAGTAAAATTGAGAGAAGATAATCCATTATCTATCTAAGAAAAAAAAAACATACTTTCTTTGATTCTCCTCTGGAGACTAGGAAGATCAGGAGGTCCAAGTGCCTCTAGTTCAAGCTCCTACAATTCATTCCCAACGAAGCGAAAATACTAAGTTAATTTTCGACACAAATACAAAATGGAATACTCTTAGCTAACAACTTATAAAAACTTTATAATATACCTCCTTGGTTGGCAGTCTAAACTCAGTTTCTTCCTGTATATTGAGCTTCAATTCATCATCTGCTTCCTTCTGTTGCCTAGCTCGTTTGTCATCAATGGCTTTCGACGACAACTCAATGTTTTTTTCATCAGAATCATCCGAATCGGATCCCGAACCCGACTCAAAATTATTACCTGTACAATAAAGTTCACATTTAGTCCAGTTCATTATAGTTACTACAAATAAATAACACCCAAATTAATCAATCAATTAATAACAAATTCAAAATGAAAAAGGGTTTTTTTTTTCCTCAAATCAACAAGAACAATGATAAAAATTATCAAATTAACAAGAACAATGGTAAAATATTCAACCTCCTTCTTCATCCTCCTCATCATCATCGTCGTCCTCATTATCAGTTCCACTTCCAGCAAGGAAATCATCCTTAAGTTGGTTATCATCTTCTGAATCATCAGATGAACTTCCACTTTCAGTTTCAAATTCATCAATTTGTTCAGAATCATCTCCAGATAATATATCATCAATTTTGTTCTTCTTCGTGTTCTTCACTACTGGAGCTTCTTCTTTCTTAGTTTTTTTGGCAATGAAATTCTCGACATTCTTCTTCTTCTTCGCTGCTATTGCAACCATTTCTGCTACTTTTCTGAGGAGAGAGAAAGAGACTACGGAATTGAAAGAGGGGTTTAGGGTTTTTCTTCTCCTCTTTCAATAATGGCTAGGGTTTATTAGAGAAAGCTGATTTTTTTATTTTATTTTTTATTTTTTATTTTTTATTTTTTGGCAATAGTTTTACTTTGTGGGTGGTTGTGGGTGGTCGTGGCTTGTCCATGAGGCTTGGCTTTGAGCCTCTTTTGCATACTTGGACTCTAGGCCCTTTTAACCGAAAAAATTGAATAATACTCCCTTGGCTTTTAAATACTTGTTCCACTTTTTTTTCCGGCCGTTTTTAAATACTTACTCTATTTCTTTATTTGAAAAGTTTTTACAACATTTAATTAATTTCTCTCACCTAGTGAACCCACCATGATCATATTTTATTAAATTTATATTCTCTCTCCTCAGAAAAGTAGTAGAAATGGTGTTTCAAATAATATTTCATCACTTTTTTTTTATTTGACACTGGTCGAATATTTTCTATAATACTAATCGAATAACTCGTATAATGTTGATCGAATAAACCCTATAACACTGACCAAGTAACCCCTGACGAAGTAATCTTTGTTACACTTACTAAGTAACCCCTGTAACATTAACGAAGTAAACCCCCGTGATGGTTGACCACACAGTGTGGCCTGCCACATACTAGTATTTGTGATTCATATTTTGATAACTGATGTTGTATTTTGATGATTGCATTTTTTAAAGAAATTCATTGTGATTATAAGGTCAATTTATACTAGTATAATACATTACAATTAAAGGAGAATCTAGAACCAGGACAAGGTTTGGAGTTTAAACCTCCGATTAAAACTACATATATCTATTCTATAGATAGTTCATACATCATATTCTCTATATCTACTAGTTAAAAAAAAAGAGAGAGAGAGAGGTTGCTTATGTGCCTCAACAAAGATCTTGCCTTGAATACAATAAAATGGAGGAGGGCTTACGTGCCTTCACAAAGATCTAGCCTTGATTACAATAAAATGGAGTGATAAAATTAGAAATGGTACGTAATTATAGCTAGCTCTTTATAGCCTTGACCATAATAGGACTTCTAACAACATGTTTAGCATCCAACCACACCAAACTTCCAAAAATGTAGCCAATGTGGAGATGGTTAACATCAATTGTGAAATTAAATTTATACATAATGGTTTGATCTCTTTTAGAAAACACCAAAGTCTTAGGCTCCACCACAGTGGAAACCCTAGAAGGTGGTTCAATGTGTGGAACATAGGTTCCTGCCTTCCTGCTTGTCCAACATTTTTCAACATTCATGTAATTATTGTCGATTTTTTTGGTGTTTAGAGAGTTACAGGCGAGTGGTATGATCAATCTCAGGATCTCTGGAAGGAAAATCTAATCACTTGAGCTATCCCCACTCTCATTGTCACATTGTTGATGAAGTCAATAATAGCTTAGAGACGGAGGGATAAGATGTTCAAGGAGCGCGGACATATTTAAGAATGTTATTGGCTAAATTTTTCAAAAGTTGTCCTATTCTGAAGAAATTAAGCTAATCAAAGGAGTCCATGTCATAAACCACCCTGAGGATCCATTGCCATGTGTGGTATCACGTGACTTGAACCAGTATCTAAAGGTGTGGCATCCCTCTTCTTATCGCTATCACGTATTAAAATCTCATTATTGTCAAAAGGACTTGCTGCATCAATACAAAGTAGAAGGTTAGGTCTCATCATGCACACAACTATTAAACTGCACATTTCAAACGTATGGCACGTGTAATGTATGTAACGTACCCGTAGTCATGATTGCGGATATGATCGTTGCAACACTCCGATTAGGGTGTAGCTTCCTAATAAGAGACGCAACACCAACAACACGAGGGGTTGCCATTGATGTTCTCCTAAATAGGCAATATGTACATTTGTACACTAGTAAAGGACAAGCAGCGAGAATATCAACTCATCATACTGTAAAGTCTTTAATTGATGAATATGTAATACCTCTATTTCTGAACATTCGGCTTACTTACTATTCATATGTGCATGACATACATGTGAATAATACGGAGTATAACACCAAAAATTTAATTGATAAACCTTTGAAATATCAGGGCTAATTTGGTTTAGAGTTTGGACACCAGGATGAGAAAAAACTCGTAGTTGAAGTAGGTTTAATTTCCAACGAAGGTGTTATTCAGTGAATCAGTGATTGATATACTTCGACAAATAGCAAGCTTTATTATTTGTATATTCATATGCTTCGACAAAATTAAATGTATTTGCCTCAAATAAAAGTTATTAAGATAGAGTGGTAAATTTTTGGGTAAATGTCACGAGGGACATTATTTGATCCGTATCAAAGTGTAACCCTACAACATCTACTTTTCATGATTTTTAGTTTTTTACAAGTTACTACCCCATATATTGATTAGATCTCTACTATAGCTCAAGTCTTAACATCAATCATATTCGTGCACAAAAACAAGGAATGAGATGGGAGCTTTGAATTGATCTCGCCTTATTGAGTTGATAAAAAAAATTACTACGTAAAAAGATTTTAATATTCAATTTCTAACCAAACCTCAACCCTCGCGGTTTTTCCTCGCATTAAGATCACTATCTACACAAAATTATACTTACGGGTTAGCTTTTGTTTAGTCCAATTATGCGTTTATTGTTAGAATTTTAGATATTAAATCCACAACCATAGATTAGTTAGTCTGAAAGTAATAGGATCAATTATGATACATTAATCTTATTGCGATGCAAATTCAATTTCCAAGTATAAGATCAATTATGATACTTTAATCTTATCGTGATGCAAATTCAATTTCTAAGTATGTTAAGAATTTTACAGAACTTGTACTCGATTAGGAGAAAAAAAACCGTGGAGCTAATAGTAGAGGATAATAGCCATTACTGAAATACTGAATAATTTAAATTCGTCAAACAAATAATTTATACAAACAAATAATGTATAAAAAGCATAGTTGGAAAAAGCAATTGAATAATGTAAATTCGTCAAACAAATAATAATTTATACAAAGCGTAGTTGAAAATTTTCCTATTAACAAGCTAAACAAACAAATAATCATACCAAAAACTGAAACCTGTTTCTTTTGGGTGATTGAAGACTCCAATCATCTCCGCATTAGTAATCAAAAATCCAAACTATGAAGTGCAAAAAAATCCAGATACGAGACACTGAATAGAAGGTATTAGTTCTGTGCAAAAAAATAGAAACAATGAAGAAATTGACTTGCATTAAGTTAGATTATTATGCTACTACCCATTGCACAAAAAGGGCACTGCTACAACCATACTGTAAGTTCTCATAACCATAATGTCATGTCTCAGGTAAATCTGAGCCGCATGGCAAGACAACCCCATAACTTCAACCCCAATATGAGCTAAGCCTCTATTACTCAACATTAAACATTCATAGACCGGGACAAGCAGTTTGATATTAGATAAATCCCGATTACGTACTGATGGACAAATATCAAGCAAAAACAATATCCCAGAAATGTATTATAACGGAAGCACCTAGAGTATATAGCCAAGCTACAAAAAATAAAGCAAATAGAACAGCACAACATGCATTCAGAGTCTAGGCCAATTTATTCAAAAAGTAAGGAGTCTTGAAAACAAAGAAGCTGCACATTAAATCTGACAATAATACTAGTATTACAAAGGATTTACCAGCACATGTCCAAAACGAAAACAATAATAATGAAAATATAATCTCTATAAAAAATCAGGTGACAGTACAAAACACTGGCAGATACCCATTGGCAAATACTTAAGCCCCGCTAAATCATTCCAATCAAGGATTGCATTCAAAAGCTATGTATCAAAATAATAGCACCAATACCTATCTAAATTAAAATAAACTTCATCTAGCATCAAAAATCCACATAAGATACTGATACTAGAACAAGGTTAACACCAAATTCTTCAATTCATACTACATAGTTGTCTAAACCAAAATAATAAAGACGTTAATAAAAGCAGATCTTCTAATGCCTTAAGCACTTGAGGAAGCATCTCTAATTCTCGTCGGGGTAGTACCTATCAGGCCAGACATAATAGGAAGGACAGCTCCTATCTCGAACTTAAGAACACTGATTTTCTACCGTGAATAAGGATGATACCGACTACTTCCACTATAGCCTCCCTTACCATAGAACCCACTAGCTCCACCATAACCAGCACTAGCGCCGGAATCATAACTGCCGCCATAGCCTGAAGCTCCATAGCTACCATAACCTTCACTTCCACCATATCCACTTAAGCTGCCACCAGAGTAAGCACCACTAAATCCTGCACCATAGGGACCAAATCTGCTAGAGTACCCAAGGGATGACTCTCCTCCATAAGCCCCTAAACTACCACTGCCAAAAGAACCATATCCTCTACCATATTCCCCTCCACTACCATAGCCTCCATACCCAAGCCTACCAGCAACACCTCCAGACATCCTATAGTTATTACCTGCACCATACCCACCATCAAAAGCCCCATAAGAGGCTCCATAACCAGCATAACCATCCCCATAAGAACGGTTCCTAGTGTTGCTACCATAAGTAGGAGCTACAGGATGGTTTGTGGGTTTCTTTGGTTCGGCCTTCTTGATCTCCACCTACAACAAAGCAACTCAGTTAACCTAAAGCCTGCTCCATCAAACTAAGATGAGAGTCCTCTTATCGCACAATCTATATCTGTATAGAACTATAGACGATATCCATGACTACAAACTAAAAAACCTTAAAAAGAAGAATATTAAAAATTGAGCATTTAGCAATGAAAATTGATTCTCAGCTCAAAACAGGTTCGTAAAATTCATGGGTGAAAATAAAATGCAGACATACCCACAAGCACACTAGATAAAAACATTTCCTATTAACATGGGTTTTCCAAACAGAAAAGTATGTTGAGCTCACCTGAGTACCCTCCATGTCAATCATATTTCCCTTGGAGAGTATTTCATCAACCACGTCTTCGTTGTCAAATACAATGAATCCAAACCCGCGAGAACGATTAGTCTCATGGTCACGTATAATTTGGTGTTCAGTCACCGCCCCGAACTCGGAGAAAAAGTTTCTGAATTCATCTGAGCAATCCAAAATTAATTCAGATTTTCAAGTCAGGTCTTAACTTTGAGTAGCATTTAAATATGAACATGAAAAAGATGGATACCACATACATGCTTTTATTATTACTCAATGTACAAATATCGATCAGGATAAAATCAAATTAAACAACAAACCTTCTGAGACGCTCGAAGGAATGCCTCCAACAAAAATCTTTTTTGTCTTGAAATCCTTGGACTGAGCAGCACCTTTGGGTATAGTACGCTTAATCTCAACCTTGTAACAAAGAAGAACACAAGTAAACTAACAGCAGACACAAATCAACAATAAATTGTCCGAGTATTAAACCTTCTACAAAATTCAACACATGATGAAGAGAATAGTACTTTGAACTGCAAAAACACCACTAAACCACAGAACTACACCACAAGTCCACAATACCTGTTTCCCATTAATGATTTGAGTATCCTCGATAACTTTGTCAACAACCGATGGATCAGCATAAGTGATGAATCCAAAACCCCTTGGCTGCCCACTGTAACGGTCTTTCATAATAACCGAGTCTGTTATCTCACCATACTTCCCAAAGTGCTTGATAAATGTAGCTATTTCACATTAAAACAAATAGAAACATAAGACTTGTAAGAATTACTAAGAATTAATATAAAATTTCACAATAATTCAGCCAGACGAACACATGAATACACAATTAACAAGGAAAAAATCTAGAACTTTTAACCCAAACAAAAAAAGTTCACTGCATCCTTGGTTCAGTAAATTAGAAACGAACATATAAAATCATAAATTAATTTAGAAAAGGGTCTTTCTACTCTTTCATTAAAACATTTCCACCCCTGAACATTTACACCAGTTCGAAATTCGGACAACGAACATAGGGAGTATCCAAATCAATAAATTCACCACAAAACATAACAAATTTGGAAAATTGGAAATTCCTCCTACAGAAATATATAATTTTTCTACCGCCATGGCTACAATTAAATTACAAGCTCAAATCCCACCAAAAAAAACATAATTCATTATTCATGAATACACTAATAGTTAATTGCATGTATTTAATTATTACAGAGTATATTGATATCAAATCATATTAAAAAAAAGCAAATAATTTGAGAACCAAAAAACAAAAATCGAAAAAGGGGGAAACTAAGTAAGAATTCAACAATTAAAAAAAAATAACAAAAATAATGTAATTAACAGTAGAGAAATACGAACTCACTGTTAGTTGTATCTTTGGGAAGGCCGCCAATGAATATCTTCCTGCAAACAAAAATCAAAATTAAAAAATAAAAAAGAAGAATTATTTAAGCAAAAAAAATTGAAAATTATTGCAAAAAAGGGGGGAAAATTCGAACCCAGGGCTAGCGCCATCGCCGTGAGGACCATCCGCCTTGAATTTGGAAGCCATTTTGCCGGAAAATCGAAACTCCGATTGAAATTTGTGTTAGTTCGGAAGATTTTAGGGTTTGATATGGAGAAAAGGGGGAAAGAGAATAAGAATGGACTACAACGTCTACAAGTATATAAATAGAACCTTGAAAAAATAAAATAAAGGGGTTTATATACCAGTGTACTGAAGTACTGATTAATCTGATGGGCTTTCTTAAAATATTCAATACGTACTCCTTTTTTTTTTTTTTTTTCCTTCTTCTTCTTCCTTGTGTGTGGTCGGAATGAGAAATAAGTGTATTATAGAGCGAATAATAACTTTGGACTTATTCTGATTTATTGAACTCAGCTGAACCTGGATTTGAACTGAACTAAGCTGAAATAAATTGTTTATGAGAGAAGGAAATTAGAAACTATATTGATTTGATAGGTTGGTGGCACTCTATCAGCTGGGTGGAGGTGGTTTCAAGTGGGTTGTGGTGGTTTTGATGATGTGTGAGGGTGGTTTGAGGTGGGTTAGGTTGGGTGCTAAGTGGTGAAAAAGGTGGCAGTTTTGGTGGGGCGAAGGTGAGGAAGGTGTGGGGTGTTATGTGTTGGTGGCTTAGGGAAAGAGAAACAAATACCGTGGAAGGTAAGGAGGAATAGCAGTAGAGGAATTTGGAGTAATTGAGTGGAGGGAAAAGAATGATTAAATTACCCTAACAAACAACAACTAAGTTAATCATCCTTGTCGATTCCATTTCCCTTTGCCTTTCCTAGATACTCCCAACGAAATGGTCTCTTGGTATACCTAAACCCTCATCTTATCCATCTTAGTTATATTTATATGTTGAGTTAGAAAACACATACATTAAATATGCAACAAAAATGGTAAGCTTCTACTCTATTACATGTTGATCTCAAATTTCAAGCCTCACTTTTTGGTTTATTATACCTAATATGTGTTAGATCGATCGAAGAAATGACGCATGTCATGTTCCATTCATGCTTAATTAAGTATTAGACTGTCACATATAACTGATTAACTTGTTAGCACACCATTCACACTTAAGAAGTATTAGACTGTCATATATAACTATATAATACGTGTTTGAACGAATACAAAGGTGACACGTATAAACATGTCATGGTTAACGGAAACACATGTTATTACTCCATTCATCCTTAAGTAATTATTAGGCTGTCATTTATAATTGTATAACTTAATAACACTCCATTAATGCTTAAGTAAGTGTTAAACTAAAAGTAAAAAAAGTAAGTATTAGACTGTCATATATAACGGTATAATACATGTTAGAACGAATACAAAGGTGACACGTAATATGTCTTGGTTAATGGAAACACATGTTAGCATTCCATTCATGCTTAAGTAAGTATTAGGCTGTCATTTATAGCTGTATAACTTAATAACACTCCATTAATGCTTAGGTAAGTATTAGGTTGTAAGTAAAAAAAGTAAGTGTCAGGCTGTCATATAAAACTATATAGTACGTGTTATAACGAATACAGAGGTGACATGTAGCATATATGTTATGGTTAATGGAAATTAAACACATGTTAGCATTCCATTCATGCTTAAGTAAGTATTAGGCTGTCATTTATAATTGAATAACACTCCATTAAAGCTTAAGTAAGTATTAGGCTGGAAGTAAAAAAAGTATTAGGCTGTCATATATAACTGTATAATACGTGTTACAACGAATACAAAAGTGACACGTAACATGTCACATATACTTTTTAGATACACTTGTCATCTTACTTAACACTCCATCTTTGCTTGATGAGCTGGCACATATAACTGATTGTGAACACTTGTTTATATTCTATTCAACCCTCTTTGTTCTTCCAATTTGGAATGAATGACTAAATTAAAAAAAAAAATTTAATAAGAGAGAAACAATTACGTGTAAAATAATTGATATCTTAATTTTTACAATAAATAATCCTATTCTTCAAAAAAAGAAAAAAAATCAAGATAATTAGTGTGGCTATTGAAAAGAGTGAATAGCCTGATAATTAAAAATTAAAATCATGTATGAAGCAATTCAATTAGTGAAATATTGCTTAAAATTGTGGTAAATCAAATAATAAATCTTCAATAATTGAGTTTAAAATTTTTAATCTCGTCTACATATTTACCATTTACATATTTAATATTTAATTTTGCTCAAAATATTTTCCTTATATAATGTAATAAAATAATTAAAACGAAAATCTCCCTCTTCAAAATCTCCCATTTCTACTCTCTCTCCTCTTTCTGTTTTTCTCTCTGTGTTTCTCCTGTCTGAGCTTCAACCAACACCAAACAATGAGCAACAACAGCGGCGCCTCCTCTTCTTCTTCGTCTTCTTCATCTTCTTCTTCAAGGGTTTCGATCCCTAACAATGTCCGCAAAACCATTCAGCATATCAAAGAGATCACCAGTAATCACAGCGAAGAAGACATCTATTCTATGCTTAAAGACTGTTCTATGGATCCTAACGAAACCACTCAGAGACTCCTTCATCTTGGTTTACTTCCTTTTTCTCTCTCTTTTTTCCCCATTTTTTCCCCTGTTTTTTGTTTTTTTTGCATTTTTTTTTTGTACTTTAATTAATTGAGATTATGCCTTATTTTTCTGGGGTTTTTGTGGGTTGATGCATTTTGATGATTTATGTAATGGGTTTTTGGTTTTTTGCTGTTTTTGTACTTTATGTTTGATTTCCCCCTTTTTATTTTGCTTTTGTGGGTGATTGGTAGGGTTTGAGTTTTAGTTTCATAGCCCTTTTTTGTGGGTTTTGCTGGATATGTGTTGTATAGGTGTTGATTTTTAACTCCATTGATTAATTAAGAGAAAAAATGTTTAATTTTTGGGAATGGTATGTCGCTTGACTTAAATCCGACCAATTGCTTTGGTTGTGGTGGCAAAAATACTTGAAGCAAGGATAAGGTAATTCAGTCCACGGGGCGGCTTTGGATCGAATTCAGGGAGGTTGTTCGCTGGGGTGGGGGGTTATCTCATAGGTGGGACGATTGCCTTTTTTTTAAGTTGAAGCGGAATTTGCTGTACATTTTAGTGTGTCAATCATGGTTTGGTTGAGGTGGTGGTGGTAATGGTGTGTGTGTGATGTGCTTCTAGTTCAGGAATTTTTGTTATTATATTGTTATACAAATTTCTAAGGTATGTACAAAGTTATTAACTAGTGATCGTAACAATCTATTGGTTTTGCAGATACGTTTCATGAGGTGAAAAGGAAGCGGGATAAGAGAAAGGAGGTATTCACTACTCATCCATCTGTGACATGTAATTTAGCATGTACAATTTTATTCAAGTTGCTTACTGTATTGCTACCTGTAAAGAGGCAAATGTTCTGAATTTCTGTCATAATTTCAAAATCGATTTTTGCTCAATTTATAGTGGTGTTTTAGATCTTAGATTTGGTCATGATTTTAAAACCACTTTTGTGGGCAGTGCAGACGGTTTGCAGTTTTCGTGGCCTAATGTTAAGGTCACGGTAAGCTCAAAAACAAAACCTTTACTATATTGCTGTGCTATGTTGTTTTGACTGAGGTTTACTAAGTACTACCTTGATCGGTCTGATGCATTGATTCATTGATTGCTTTGTTGTGCCAATTTTTGTTTATTTTCCACCATGCTTTAGTGTGGGCAAGATTTAGCTGTTTGCTCTTCTGCAACACTTGAGGACTAATGAGATTATACCAATCAATATGTAGGGAATGTGCTTCACTAAATAATTGGTGTCTGTTTGATGACATTAAATCATTTAAATACATCGGAGTTCAACACAGATCAAATGGACCTAACTTTTAGTGAAATTGATTCGCTGTGATTACTTAAAAAATAAAGTCTTCCTCTATCCTTCTAAATGGAGAAAATATCAATTGTGTAATTGAATTTTCTAGTAGATTATTGCATATGATGGAACACAATGTATGAGGTTCTTGCTGAAGCTTTATACATGTGTTTACTGTTTTTTAAGTAAATCTTGATTTTTTTTTTCAAATGTATAGTTGCAGACAGTGAAGAGCAGACCAGGTGAAGATTCTAGGTGGAAACCTGGTCATCAAGGGCGAGGGACTAGGAATGCTCGAGGGAACTCTTTTTCTCAGTATACTTCTAATGGTACTTTTTTTAATGCCCTTCTCTACTTAATATTCTGATTTTGCTCCAATCTAAAATAGCATCTGATTAGTGATTATGCACACACTAGTAGATGTGCAGTAGGTGCACTTGGATGCTCTCACAGTCTCACATGCATTATGACATTGTGTACACTTCAAAACTGTCCTCAAGCCAACTCAGTTAGTGCTGGTTTGCTGAAATGCAGGGTTTTAGGTAGTCTGACATCCAATATATAATTTCTGGGATTATTGCTGTTCCTGGTCCTAGTGGTTCCTTTTTTTTTTTTTTTTTTTTTTTTTTTCATTTCAGTGTCCACCTTTTCCGTGATTGTCTTGTAACTCCATTGAGAGAAGTTCAAGTTTCCTGAGAGATGTAGGTGTGTGGATTTGCATTTCTTATTGCATATGAAGTTTGGAGTGTAGTTCTAATGAGAATACAAAGTGAATACTGACACAAATATCTTTGCTGTATGCACAAGTTTGAACAGAAGAATATTGTTCCTGATATTGTGTAATCTGTGTATCTTGTAAAATTCTTTTGGTGTCGTAGCCTTGTAGGGAAGTCAAGAAAAACCTTAACTTATTATGGAGTACTATCTTAAGGAATCCAAAAAACAGTATTTACTGTCCACTTATTCTTCTGCTTTTTTATATGGCTGCTCATTTTCCACTCTTCTGGTGGGGGTGGAGAGGAGGTAATTAATATATTTTGAAAATAAGAAGTGATATTTAGACAATTACTGAATTATTAAACTAAGATACTCTAGTAGAGAAGCTAAATGCGTTAATTATCTAGTTGAAAATGGTTTTACATTTTCACATTGATGAATTTTGTGGAATACCCTATCTCTTCTTAACCTATTGATCTATGCTTGGATGCTAATGTCTCCTTGTTTATTTCCTGTTTATGCTAGATGCTGGGGGTCAGAGGACAGCTGCCATACGCAAGGAGAATGGAGGTAATTAATATATTTTGAAAATAAGAAGCGATATTAAGAGAATAACTGAATGATTAAACTAAGATACTCTAGTAGAGAAGCTAAATGCGTTTTTAATCTTGTTAAATTGATGAATTTTGTGGAATACCCTATCTCTTCTTAATCTTATGGTCTCTGCTTGGATGCTTCATTCCTGTTGATGCTAGATGCTGGGGGTCAGAGGACAGCTGCCATACGCAAGGAGAATGGAGGTGATTAATATATATTTTGAAAATAAGAAGCGATATTTAGAGAATAACTGAATGATTAAACTAATATACTCTAGTAGAGAAGCTAAATGCGTTTTTTAATCTTGTTGAAAATGCTTATACATTTTCAAATTGATGAAATTTGTGGAATACCCTACCTCTTCTTAACCTTAAGATCTCTGCTGGGTTGCTAATGTCTCCTTGTTTCTTTCCTGTTGATGCTAGATGCTGGGGGTCAGAGGATTTCTGCCATACACAAGGAGAATGGAGTAGAAGAGAGTAGAGGGAGAGGTTTCAGGCATCCTCCTCCGCCTATTTCCAAGGGAGCAGACTCTATTCAATTACGCAATCTAGAGAAGTAAATAACTTTTAGACTTACCAGACTACCTTGGGGTCACCACTTAAGCTATTTTTTCTATCATATCAGGAATGCATTTAGAAAATTCTCCCATTTTTAATTTGTAGCTATCTGTGCAGGTCGTCTTCCATTGTGAATGGGCCACTAGAGCTGTCTAATGGTACCCTCAGTGGGAGCCATGGTGGCCAGTCAACCTACCCATCCGACAAAAAAATTGATGCTAGTGCAGACAATGCAGGTAGTGTAATGCCCAAGGCTAATGCTGAAAGTGCACCCTCTGCTTCAGATCCTGTGCTGGTGCCCCCATGTGATTTGCCAGTTACTACAGATGGTTCGATTAAACGGGAAGTGCGAATTCAACATATGCCTGCTGACACATGTACTGATCTTGCTGATAGAGGAAATCATCTGAACCAGCATGAACCCCAAAATGTTGACAGTTCTCAGGCATCTTCATCTGCAAGTGAAAAGCAGCTGTTTGAAGTTGTAGAAGTTGCACATCCAAAAATATTGGGTGAATGCCCTTCAGCTGATAAGAGTCATGTTTCTGACAGTGTTACTGTTGTCAAGCCTTCCTCACGACAAGGTATTGACCCATAAAATAAATTTGTTGCTCTCTCCCTCTCCTATCATATATCACCACTTCTCCCATATAATATTACTTCAGTCTTTATTTATGTACTTTCTATGACAATTGTTAAGTGCTTCAACAATCGGAAATTCTAGCCAGTGTTTCAATGCAGTTATGTTTTCTTGATGTGGCAAAGACACTGTAACATATCTCATGCTTTCTTACCGCCTGACGGCCATCCATGTCTGACTGGCTTTGGTCTGTAGACCTTAAAAAACTTTGACTTTGGCCTCTGGGCGCATAATAATGCCCTACTTGAGTGTGTGCAGGTCTGCTCAGTCTGCACTTAATGCTGCTCTGCTTAAGTTTGTGCATGTCCTTTTCGGAGGCAATTGTTAAGGCTCAAAGACTTAAATTTTTATGTATTTGTTAATGATATTTTTCTAATGCTTGGCTGACTTTATGTTTCTTCATAATTAGATGTTTGTTTCGAAGCCACCTTTGGCCTGTTTTGGATGCTTGCATATTCTTGTTCGATGATTTTAATACTTGCTGATTATATGATAATGCATTTGATTCATGTATTTGCTCATCTCTATTTTCCCCCAAACCTCCATTAACATGTTTTGTCCTGATCTGGTATATATCTTATGGTTTGACTGATTATACTGTATGATGTTAGAGCTGAAATGCTCTAAGAGAAACATTCCAAGTTATGGACTTTGCTTGGCGCCATAAACTAGATCTTATGAAAGACATGGTTGATCAATGACACTGAAGCAGTTTTTGTTTATGTGGTTTCTCAATAAGTGATTCTAAATATTTCAGGTGTAAAGGGTGCAACCACAAAGCTAGAGAAGTTAAAATTCTCTGATGGTGAACATGTCATCATACCGCAGCATATCCAAGTTCCTGACGCAGTGAAAAATGTACTGAGTTTTGGAAGCCTTGATGCATGTTTTGTGGTCAGGGAAAACTGTGTAGTAGCTATTGAAAGCAATGGGAACTCTGACCTTGGTACTGATTCAGCTCAGGAGGAAACTGTCAGCAAACTTTCTTCACGGTCTGTTTAGTATGCTTCTCCTCCCGCACTCCTCATTAATCTGCTACTTGTTAGGGTTCTATGTCTCCTTTTATTAGGTGTCCTCTTTTGATACGAGTTTGCTGATGACTGTTTCTATTTTGGTTGATAAAAATTCCTGATTTTAAGTTTGCTTTCTTTCTTTACTCTGTTGAAGTGCTCACTGCTCAGTTATTTTTTGTTGCTCAAAAGAATTGCATATTAATTGCCATTCCAACTTTGTAAGTTGATTTAATCTGTTTTAAATACACCTCAAGGTGATGAAAGTTAAGGTACAACTTAAGTGATATGTGTACTCAAGGGATGTCAAACAGTTCCATTTCAACATGGAATGCTGAATCTTGATGTTGTAGATTTGCTGCATTTTATTTGGAGCCTAGTTATCATATTTCTGGGTCATGTGTGCTATGGAGTTTCTTTCGTCTTTCTAAATGTGGATGTGTGTTTTTGTATCTTCTAAAAAGGATGACTGGCGGAGTTTATTGAGTTAAAAACCCTATGGCTCTAAACTTATATTTTTATCTCAAACTATGTGCAGTGATCAAGATGGAATTTCAACTTTACCCCAGGCAATCCATGCAGATCATTTACAACCAGCTTCTCATTTACCTGGCAATAATTCACCCATTGATACAGAAGTTTCTTCATCTGCTACAGTTCCAAAAGCTGATCAGCCAAAGCAAGAGACTTTGCCAGCTGTAGGCCCTCCGTTTCCTGTTGTTCAAACTGCTCCAAGCTACACCTTTGGTTTCATGCCTCCAATGGTGGCAAATGTGCTTGCCCAACCTGAAGGATTTGAGTCCCAAACTCATGTTTCAAACTCTCTGGTATGTTTTACCGGGACCTTTGTCAAGGTTTTTCTCTCAAAAGGTTGCTGATTGATCTGGTTATTGCCTATGTCCCTTGTAGGCATTCTAGCACCCATCCTCACTGAAAATGCTAGATTCATTAAGCACTTTCGATTAGGTTCTTTTGGCTAAGGGAAAACTCAAGTCCAATTATATAGGAGGCATCCTAACACAGTAGCACCCATCCTCGTTACATGTTCATTAGAAGCATTAGAAGTGATTGAAATGCAAACAGAACCTTGGTTGACAAATTTGTACTTATTATTTGAATTCACACTAAAGTCAGGGTTTTCCATCTTTTTTGGAAATTAGATTGGACTGCAATAGAAATTTTAGTGGCTGTTTGGTGGTCATTGTGATCTAAGGAGATATGAAATTTAAGTATGGTGCGACTTTATTTGGACCATAATTTCTTTCAAATACCTTGGTTGAGATTAGACCTTTCCATAAGCATGCAACATTCTGTGAGCAAGAATTATACGATAATTAAAATCATGTAAAACTGTTTATATAGTCTTGTACTCCATGATTATGTGATCAGCATAGGACTCTTTTTTGCATCTTGCCTGTTTTTGCTCTGCTGAGCTCACCTGAATACTCACCTAACTGCTTTTTAATGATTCAAACTGATATTTATTAATTAAAACTGTTTGTACTGATTCCAAAGTGTCTTGTTACATGTGGTTAGGGGATTTTCCTGATTGGAACGGATTTTTCCTGAATGCTACTGATTTTGTCTTGATAAGAACTGATTTTGTCTTGATAAGAACTGATTTCTGCTTAATTAAAATGGATTTTTGTACAGATCTACACTGATTCTTACTGTATGTTTTTTTTGGGTAAAATTGAACAGGGCCTTTGTGCTTAACTGCCAACTATGATGTTCTGACTCCTATTTGTAATTAGTTTAAAGGTTCTGACTATTGTATGGCTCTTAATTGCAGAGTTCTACAGCTGTGTCTACTTCTGTATCCACCCCTCCTCCAACGCAGTCTGATGCTGGGCAAAGCTCCGTAGCAGTATCTCACCAGCCAATTCCTCTATTCCGTCATCCTTATCCTCCTAACTATATACCTTATAGCCATTACTTCTCTCCATTTTATGTACCTCCTACAATGCATCAGTATTATGGTCACACTGCATTCCCCCAACCACTTCCTACTGGCAATATGTATCTACCCCCACCTACTGCTGCAGCAGGAATGAAACTTTCTCCTCATTTTAAGCCAGGTTCCAATACAGGAAACCAAGTGCCTTTAGGGGTGCCATCTGGCTATGGGGCATACAGTACTGCTCAGGTTGCCTACAGTCAAAATGCTGCTGCTGCTGCAACTTCGGGAAATTCCAGTAATGGTGAAGATCTTGGCACACCTGCCCTAAAAGAGAATAATATATTCCCTGGACAGCAGGTTGGTTTATGCGCTGTTTAGCTTTGTATTTGTTCATTAAAGCATATTTTTGTTTTAGTTTTGAAATTGAGTAGATATGGTAAACATGACAATATTCTTACTATTGTTGGTCTTTGGGGAAATCAAAAAGCTCGGTTTTGAGTAAAATCTCAAATTAGCCCTTGATTCTTTCGTATTTCCTTTAGTCATGTTCATTTAGTTTGATAATTTGGTTACGGTGTGCTGTTATTGAAACATGTGCCAATATCCCTATATGCCAATTCTGATACTTGTATGGCTGGCTCCTTGTGCTAGTATATTATTCTGGTATATACATGTTAGTCCTCTCAACATAAAGTCTGAGATCATCCTCTCTTCACTATATATTTTTTTTCTCATATATTTGTGCGATCCAATCCATGATATTGTAAATCAATTAGAACTCAGGCTCACTGTCCTGAACACTTCTTATACTGATTCTTGATGTTTGAGTCAAAACTTGATTGATTACTAAGCTATTTCCTGCATAAAATCAATCAGAACTTGTGCATTTTTCAACGTAGGCTCACTGTCTTGAACGCTTCTTATACTGATTCTTGATGTTTGAGTCAAAACTTGAATGGGTTACTAAGCTATTTTTTGAACAGAGTGAAGGTTCAGCTGCCTGGCTTCATCCAGCAGCAGGTCGAGATACAACAAGCTTCCCGTTGAACCCTTTCTTAAATCTTCCTCAACAAGGACAGCACATACTCAATCCTCAATCTGGACATGGTGGCTTTGCTCTCTATCATGCTCTGCAACCCATGGGAAGTCCAGCACCGGGTCTTCCACTGTTGCAGCAGTCTCAACCTGTGGCAGGATCAGTGGAATCAGTTGGCCCACCTTCAAATTCTTATCAACAGCCGCAACGACAACAGCAGGTTAACTGGAACATGTAGTTTCACAGCAATATTTGGTACATGACTAGAATGGTCTTTTTGAAGCCTTGTGGAGGGGAGGAGATAGTATACATCGGCCTGCTGATAGTGTAAATATAGAACAATTTGTGGCCATGAATTTGAAAAAACTGAAAGGAAAAAAAAAGGAAAGAAAATTAAAGTGAGTAGATTTCTCTTTTGATCCCCATTGATATGCAACGCTTTCGGAATAGTTACTAGGAGTTGTTAATGGCTTCCAATTTTTAACATTTTCATTCTTTTTGGATTGGAGGCTGATAGGAATTTGGAGAAGTATGAAATGAAATCTCTTTTTGTTATCAGAAAATCATTTCTCCTGTATATTGGATTTTGATGAAACATGGTGGATTATAGAATTTGTAATTGGTAGAAAAAAAAAAAAAATCAGTGTTAACTTATTCTATTAGTAATCCAATTGTATCTCTGTTCGTTACTCTTCCTCCCATCCTCCCTTCTCCCCATTCTTTTTACTTCTTTTTAAAGACAGAGTATATATCATACTTTGTATACAATTGAAAAATGGATTAGCCTGAAACCCGTGTGATGCACAATTTATGTATTACTACGAATTACTCCGTATGATAATACTTCGAAAATGTGAGTTATATTATATGGTTTCTAGATACTGGCCACACAACCCTTATACCACCCGGAAAATTCATCTCATCTCTCAACTTTCTTACACTCCGTCGTTTACTCTAACTGCAATCCAATACACATCTTGTGTAATTCATTCAAAACCTTTTATACTTCTTGTATTTTGTTTAATGCTAACATAGGAAATATATTCAATGCTTATGCGTAGACTTTAGGTGGCGTAAATCATACGAGTATCATTATTAGCCTTATTTTTCCCTGTAATTAACAACTTGTCCTATATATGAATATGTATGCAGATAAAATATGATCCGTGATGCCCTCAACAAATGCAGACCAAGTAACTGTGATTTTTTTCACCTAGTATCCTGGTAATATTTGGCATTTTCTTCCATATTTTCTGGGGTAAATAATAGTTAAAATAATAAAAAAAAGCTATTATCAACCTTTTACTTCAATCTCACATTCTCACCTAAAGCAATTTCCATTTTAATAAATTATAATTTTCTTCTCTATTTTTTTTTTTTTTTTTTGTTTGAAGTAAGTTGCTCATTGAACATACAGTAGTACATTCATGAATTGATCAAATTTTCATATATTTTTGCTCATAAAATAAAAAATATAGGTACCATGCACTAATTAGCTTATTACTAAATATACATTACGGAGTACAAATTAAGAGTTTGTTAAAACTATCTTTTCAGTATTTTGATCTTTCACTAAGAAATTTTACAAGCATTTCTTTCTTCTAAATTAGCAATGGTGTTTAAGTTAATGATTTTGATACATCAACAAATTTCTTATATTCAATAAATTTGATTCAATACTTTTATTTTTAGAGACATTCCAATTAAGGAAACATCTCTAAATTTTTTTCATCCTTATATATAAATATCTATTTACCAATAAAACCTCATTCTTTAATTTATTTATTTTATTACTGTCATAATTGTTGAAGAGTTTTTCATGTCTGGAAAATCAAGGCAAATAGTAGTAGTCCTACATGGGACTGTGGAGGGATGCTAGAAAGTTTCTCAAAAGGAAAGAAAGTGATGCAGGAGAATCAGGTTTATTTTCTTCTTCTCTTCAATTTTCCCTTTTTAATGTAGCGATATTAGATTTTAATGCCAACGAGTTGTTGCTCCCGGATGCACAATATGATTACAACAAACTCGATCTTTTACGTGGTAACATATGTCCTTAAAAAGTTTTATCTCATGAAACAATGACACTTTAAAAATGGTTTATATGTAATGTTCAAATCTCTCATAAATCAACAGTTTAAATCTACACAATCAAAATAGAACACACTTTTTCTAGAAAAAAAAGGGCATAATTTTAAAACATCTAATCTAGTTTATATAATTATTCAACACCATAGATTATACTTTGAGTATTTGAGTGTGACTAAATCATGTCCCTTTGTATATAAGCAATCTACACAATTAGTTACGTGTGTCACATTCAATCTTTGCATTATTTAATGTTTGTTATATAGTTAAGATCATAAGTGGTCCATATAATTGATTCAAAACTAGTTGGTTATTTTTCTTAGCATCCAAGTGAATTGAGTTTCAGCTTTATTCCACTCTATTAACAAAGTTTACAAACCTTCTCCTTTACTTGTATTTGTTGCATTCATTTTTTCTTTGTTTTACCAGGTAGAGCCCTGGAGGAACTAAGAGGTTCTCTGTACAATGATCTACGTACGTCTTCAGAAACCGCCAAGCGGCAACAGCAGCGGTTCTGTGGCCCTGCCGTGGCCATGTCTTTCAATTTCATGGTCGCCGTTGGGATTATACTCACCAACAAACTGGTACATTTTCTTTGATCTCATTAATTTTATAAAAATGTGGTTAGATAGGATTTATTTCATTACTTTTTAATGTATGTCTGTATCATCCTTTTCTAGTTTTACTACTTTGTTACGTATGTTAGTTTGTGTGTTGTACATTTGTACTCAATCTATCTGTAGAGGTGACAAATGAGTTGTTCGCTTTAATGCTTATGCATGCATAAGTAGCTTTGTTGTAACTTAAGTGAACTCGATTTATTTGTTTTGTTTGGCTTTGTTGGTTCCAGGTGATGGGGAAAGTGGGATTTAATTACCCAATATTCCTAACACTAATCCACTACACAGTAGCATGGATTATGATGGCCTTGTTCAAAGCATTATCTTGGCTCCCAGCCTCACCGCCTTCGAAATCAACACCTTTTTCTTCTCTGTTTTCTCTGGGAATTGTCATGGCTCTTTCCAATGGCCTTGCCAACACTAGCCTCCAGCATAACAGGTTCATCAGATCACCTCCGGCCTCTTCCAAACCCGAAGATGTAAACATAACTTAAATCTGGAGTATGCTGTATTGTTTATGCTGTTTTTCATTTTGCAGTGTTGGATTTTATCAGATGGCTAAGATTGCTGTAACTCCAACAATTGTTCTCATAGAATTCGTCTTTTTCCGGAAGACCATATCTTACAACAAGGTCTGCTTTCTGTAATGTTATATATGAGGCTGATTGGCCTATGTAATTTAATTACCTAACATGGCTAAGTTTGCATCATAAGTGATTTATACTAAGGTGTGTTTTAGAGCTAAGTGCTATACTTGTTCGTTTCAGGTCATGGCTTTGGGTATAGTTTCAGTAGGTGTAGCTGTTGCAACAGTGACAGATCTCGAGTTCAATGTATTTGGTGCTTGTGTCGCGGTTGCTTGGATACTTCCTAGTGCAGTGAACAAGATACTGTGGTCTAATCTACAACAGCAGAGCAACTGGACTGCTCTAGCGTAAGAAACATCATTTATCGATTCAGAGTTGCTTCTTCGAAATTAGTCTTGTAAGGTTTTTAACTAGGACACTTAATAAAAACAGTCTAACTAATGCAGATTGATGTGGAAGACAACTCCTGTCACAATATTCTTCTTAGTAGCTTTGATGCCATGGCTTGATCCTCCTGGAGTTCTGTCCTTCAATTGGAATGTCAGTAACTCATCAGCAGTTGTGTTGTCTGCTGCTCTTGGCTTTCTGCTACAATGGTCTGGAGCTTTAGCACTCGGGTACTTGTTTAGCACTTCAGTTCTATGAATTATTTTATCTCAAGTACCCGTGTTTGATCTGATACTCTACATTGTCACATTGGTATAGACATACTCTTCACTTTGCATTCAAAACATGCCAAAACATTACTATAAAGTAGCTAAAGTTACATTCATGCAACAAAGGTCTTAAGAAAAAGTAACAAAATACTTGCTAAGAATTTGCACAGAATTTGACTAGTTTTATGGAAATGCAGGGCAACATCAGCAACATCTCATGTAGTTTTGGGACAATTCAAGACCTGTGTCATCCTGCTGGGAGGCTATCTATTGTTAAATTCAGATCCAGGACCTACGAGTCTTTGTGGAGCAGTGGCAGCGTTGGGTGGCATGTCAGTTTATACATCACTTAGCCTTAATGAATCCGTTGAAAGTGTTGTGAAGCAGTTTCCGAGCTTGAATCAACTTGCAAAACCTAAATCAGACATTGAAGAAGATGAGGACAAAGCAAGTGTGATAAGCGTCTCAAGTACCGAGTGATTAAGTAGTAGTGATAGGCTGATAGTTTGCAAAGAAAGTAATGTCGGGGGGAGTGTCGTCGAAGGTGCAAAGGAAGAGAAAGTAAGAGAGTAGCTTATTTTAGCTTTGATAATGCATGTTGTACAGGAGAAATGAATATAGGATTATTATGAGTTCAAACAGTAGTCAGCTTTTCCGTTTCTACTGATTAGGCTCGAAGGAGATTTACATGCTTTTAAGCTGAATGTATGTCATTAGTAACTCCATCTTTGTATTCCTAGGCCATATTGTTCAATAGCACTTGCTGATTTGTGCCTCTCTCCACTACTTCTACACCACTCTCAGTCACATGCCAGCATTTTCTCTGGCATGGGTCACTTCGTAATTGCGGCTCTATGTATTGTTTTGCAAATGAGAGTTTTAGCAGTTTTTGTTTTTTTTGGTCAGTTGGTGACTTGAAGTCAAATACTCATATTTATCCAAGATTTTTAGTTCATTACCAAGTATAGAAATTGTTTTGCATAGTTGAGTGTGTTCATCTCTTCTGAGATATATTATCATGATCAGTGAGTAATATCTGCTGTGAAACATTTATGCAAAACAGGGAAAAGCCTCCATAGTCGGGGACTTGGGAGATAATTACATTAGACTTAAATTGTTGAAAGGATCTTTGAGTTGATCTTGAAGACTTGTGATTTATTTATATGTTTTTAGAGTGGGCCAGGAATCTCTGATGGAAGATAACTGGGCAGATGACGATATAGAAAATGAATTGGCGCCTATAGCTGTTCAACTGGCATATGTTCAGCAGGTATAAATCGTGTGGAATCTGACTTCCTTTACCTTTGAATGTAGATTTGCCAAAAGGCTCAATTTTCCTGTCTTTTCAGCTCCTTGGAAATACACAAGAAGCTGTGCAAGCATACTTAAACATGATAAAACAGAATTTAGCTAATGAATCGTCCCTTGCTATCGCAACAAACAACTTAATTTCCTTTTGAGGTCCAAAAGAATTTTCTGACAGCCTGAAGAAGCTTGATAGGCTCATAGAGAAAGGTGATGGAGGCCAGTTACAGCTGGCTCGTGCACTGGAGTCAAAACTCTCAGTCAAGCAGAAGGAAGCAGTCTATGTTAATCGAGCTGTTTTGCTTATTCATGCTAACAAAATTGACCAGGTAACTTCAGTCTTGTCTTTAACAAAGTGTCTGTCACATGTTTACTTATTTGTTTCTTTATTTTTATTATAATATATCCTTGTGCACCATTTCTGCACCAACTCATACTTAATAGTTCGTATATCAAAGACATGAAGTAGCATTGAATGCACTATCTAATTTTCAGGCTCGGGAACTTGTTCCTGCTTTAGTGGGAATGTTTCCAGACAGCGTGACGCCTGTGCTGCTTCAAGCTACAGTACTGGTCAGGGAGAACAAGGCTGGCAGAGCCGAAGAAGTGCTGGGGCAGTTTGCTGGAAAGTCCCCTGAAAAGTCAAAGGTATTTCTCCTTGCCAGAGCCCAGGTTGTTGCTGCTGCTGGTCACTTTCAAGTTGCTGTCGAGTCCCTTTCAAAAATCTCTGATATCCAACATATACCTGCTACCGTGGCCACCATTGTTACCTTGAAAGAACGTTTAGGAGATATTGATGGTGCTGAGGTTGTATTAGACAATGCAATCAAATGGTGGTCCAATGCAATGACTGAAGACAACAAACTTACTGTTATCATGCAAGAGGCTGCTGCTTTTAAGCTAAAGCATGGTAGACAGAAAGAGGCTTTGGAGTTGTTTGAGGAGCTTGTTAAGAAGAATAGCAATGTTGATGCTTTGGTAGGATTAGTGACTACTGCTGCTCATGTCAATGTTAAAAGGCTGAAGCTTACGAAAAGAAGCTCAAATCACTTCCTGGTTTGAAGGGAATTAATGTAGATGATCTTGAAACAACCTCTAGGGCAAAGCCCACTGAAAATGGATCTCGTCTTGTGAATATTGAAGGGCATGATGAGATTAAGAACAAGGATAAAACTAAGAAGAAAAGGAAAAGAAAGCCAAGATATCCACAGGGATTTAACCTTGCTAATCCCGGCCCCCCACCAGACCCAGAGCGTTGGTTGCCAAAGAGAGAGAGAGATCTACCTTCAGACCCAGGAGAAAGGATAAGAGGGCAGCTCACGTTAGAGGCTCACAGGGTGCTATTGCTCGGGATAAACAGAAAGCTGGAACTTCTGATGGTCCTGTTCGTAGTTCTGGGGCTGATAATGCTGATACAAAGGCTACAAATTCAAAGTCAAGCCAAGCTAACAACTCAAAAGCAGCCTCTCAGCATATTGGTGGATCTAAATCAAAAAAGAAGTCACGAAAATAGTCAGTTGTTTAACCTTCATTGCAAATTTTTTTCCTCCTGTCAGCATTTTTGCTTTTGAAATTTTGCTCTCATTTTGGGTTTATGTTGTGTTTGTGACCCTTTTTTAGTCTCACATGACAATTAAATATTTTTGGTCTCTTATTTTTGGACTAATAGTAACACAATTAAATCCACACATAAAATCGAGAATTATTCTGCATGCTTTTGCCTTTGTGTTTAACAAAGAATAACGTAAAGCTATGTTCTCATCGACTTATGTTAAAAGAACTGTACTTATTTATGCTAAAATGAAATTATCTTGCTGAAATAAAATTATTTTTGCTGAACCCTACTAGTTGACAGACTCTTTTATAGTTTTGGACTTCTTTTTTATGAAAATTGGCCTCAGGTAACTTATTAACCCCAAATTGCTACTCTTTACTGCTATAAATCCACCCAATTTTCATAGCCAATGCGCCTGCACATGGTAATATTTTTACATTTATACTTCTTAAGGGACCAAGTTTAGCCGTTTAGGGCTAAGTAAGACTACAAGCATGTCTTGAATGTACGTTAATATTCGATATGTTCTAAATTGGTTTCAATTCTCTCAAATAAATTTCTTGGTTTCACCAATGATGTATAGGTTGATGTTGCTTGGTATGCCATCAAACTCCAACTTCCAGAATCATAACAATATTAAGGTTGGATAGGAGTAGTCATAGGACTCTTGTTATACCAACTTATTAGTGCAAATTTTGTTGTTCGTTGAGGTTTAACTTGAGTAGGTTTAAATGTGAATAGCCAACAATAATTGATATCAATCAACATAGGGCGAGATTATTGATGGATGGTGGCTCACTGTTATCTTTAATCTTCAAGTGTTGACAGGCCTGCAGCTGGTATGTTGCCGATTGCTGTCGAATATGTGTAGCTTGAAGATGCAATTGACAGTGAACTAGATTCCAATATTAGCAATTAATTCTCTGGTATTTAGACTAATAACAGAGATTTAACTACATAAGAACAGTTGTATAGAAGTTCATGGAAGTTATTAAAATTACTCTCAATATGAATTTGCTTATACCGTGTATCATTCCGTTGTCAAACATGTACCTGATGTTAGATTTCTAAAGAGTAAAGAGTGGCCAAAGGTTCTGGCAAACATGAAAACATGCAAAAGCAGAATAAGTCAAACATGCCCATCTTGTAGAAGGCTAAGATCAAATTCCCTTGGTGTATCAAAGAAAGTGAGTGTTTCTAGCCTCGGGAGGTACTTGATTCCCAGTGGTACCTGCAGTCTTGGACTTACACCAATCGCCATCTGCTGAAGTAGAGGCAAAACACCTTTGTATATAGTCAAAGTCTTAAGAGAATTGGATCACTCCGCTGCATTGTCAAAGTCTCAATAAAATAGGTTTTGGTTAGATATTAAATTATATAAAATATATAAGAATTTATATTAAAAAAATTAAATTAAATAAATATACCTGACAATGCAAAAAAAATAATGTCAATTTCTTCAATTTTGCCACCTGAGTGCAACCAATGGTAATTTTGATCACCTTTACCAAATTTGTAATGCACTTTGTCGAAATTTTTGTCCACAATGATTGATACATTCTGAGGAAAACATCTTCCCCCGACTGTTGCAAAAGTGAAAACCAAAAACATTTGCATTTTTGCCTGTAAGTCCCTGTGTAAGTCCCTAGCCACCATCCCAATAAAGTTTTCTTCACTGTGCAAGGATTCTGCATTCTTCATTGTTAAACAGATTTCCCAATAACTTATCAAAAATCCCAATTTCCATATCCAGTGACCAATAACTTGAATAATAAGAAGTGCAAGCATTATCACTCAACATATTGTTAAAGCCCATGAATATATATACTAAGCATAATAACTAGTAAACGTGGAAGCAATAGCACCATGCACTCAACAATAATTAACATGCACATACATATTAAATTCAAATCAATAAAACTAAAACACAAACATGAAAATAATTATAAAAGTAATTATAAAATTGATTGGATTAAAAGATTACCCACTACATTCATAGCTTTCCGCAAGTTAGTTCAAAGGCGCTATTTCGAGGGTCTTTTTGTAATAATCCAAAACAGTCATCCCCGTATGTTTCCCATGCTTGAAGTAGTTGGATCGCCACTCATCACTTGGATCATTATACGCCCGATAATTAGCCCACTTGGATATTAATTCATCTCTAATAGAGTCCAACTACAAACAGAAAGATATATGCAATCAGATTTATTAAAAAATTAATCATATAATTAGGTGATGTAAGCATACAGGATGAGGGAAAAAGCAAGCAAAACAAGTGATATAAGAATTTATATTAAAAAAAATTAAATTAGATAAATAAAGAAAATATTCTACAAAGTATAATGTAATTTGTTAATTACGTAATTATCTCATTTAATTTGTTGATTACATAACTTTTTCATGTAATTTGTTTTACGTTTTTGTGTAATTGATATATTTAAAAAATTATTACTTATTCACTTGTTTCAAAATGATATTCTTACCGTTCATTTTGTTATTTAATTTTGTATTGTGAGATTATCTGATTAAGTTTTATATCAGATCAATCCTACAAATAAACAACTTGTATATATTTTCTCAGATATCTTAGCTCACATATAGCGTCCTAGATTACAATATAGCATTGGTCTATTCAACTCGTCTCAGTTGTTTTTTTTTTTTTTTTTATTTATTTATTTTTTTTTATTTGCAAATATTTTAAACATATTTAATTAGATATTAAAACATGTAAATAGGATTAAAAAACTATTAGGAGTATTAGATAAATATATAAAAACTTTTATTAAAAAAATTAAATAAAATGTACCTAATAATGAAAAAAAAAATAATGTTAGTTTCTTTGACTTCTTGAGATGGGTGCAACCAGTGATATTGTTGGTCTAATTTGCCAAATTTGTGATGAATTTCTTTGAAATCCTTGTCTAAGATGTAAAAGACATATTAAAGGAAATGTTGTACATTTCTGAACTAAAACTTGGTCAACTCTTATTATAACTTATTTTTCTTATTTGAAATTAATGAATATAAGATGAACATTATAGACCCTCAATATATTTAACGGTTGATATAGTTTATTATTTCAAAAATATTTTTAACCCCTTTTTCATCTTCTTTTCTTTTCCACATGATTTTTTTTATTTTTATTTTTTTTTATTTCCCTCCTAAAAAAAAAAAAAAAGAAATTGATATTTTTTTTGTTTTTTTTTTATAGTTATTCAAAGGAGGTTTTTTTTTTACAGAAAATAAAAATTAAAAATGAAATTAGGATTCACATGAGGCCTCCATTGAGGTTTTGGAGGCCTCACATGAAACTGACATTTTTTATTTTTTATTTTTTTCTATAACATAAATATATAGACTATGTTCAGTTCAACTTATTTAAGCAATATAGAGTATTTGCTTATTTAAGAAACCATCAGATCACATAAGAACTTTTAATTTTTGTTTACTTATTACTAAATATCTTTAATTATGTAATTATATAAGTTATGAAAATTACATATTTGAAAAATACACATTAAAACAAATCTAACGACACCTGCCTTGATAATGTTATTTCTTATACATTAGTCTAAAAATATGGTAAAATTTTAGTCAAACTCTACAATCAGATTAGACGAATTGAACATAACCATAGACGATGAAATGACATAATAAGAAAAAATGAAATCGTATGACCCGGGGCAACACTTGGGCCATAATACTAGTTGAATTTTATTTAAATGGTGACCAATCCTAATTTTCGCCTTGTCAAATTAAAAGTCCCAACAACCATTTGTTAAAGTTCACAAAAAGTATACCTAAAAAACAAAGTCTCCAAAAAGTATGAAAATTTTACAATATTCATTTGAGATATGACAACCATAATGTTTTAATGATTTTATAGGTCATAAATGATATTTTTTTCTCAAGTCTTTAATTATATTACTTTATTAATGATATATTAAATAGTATTATCAACATTTTTTTATTTATCAAAAAAAGGAACCAATTGTATTATATATCATTAAAATTTAGTCATTTTCAAAAAGTATGTTATGCTAGAATTTTTTTTTTTATTTTTTATTTTTTTTTAATATACACACACAAGTGTACCGTATTCCCAAATAACCTAAGATTAGTTTTTTTTTTTTTTAATAAACCTAAGATTAGTTTTTGTTTTTCATTTGATGATAAAATGAAAACAATCATCAAAATGAGAACAAGTACTAATCTTCCTACTCATTATTAACAATTTTTTTTAAAAAAGGATTGGAAATTAATTTATGTAATTCAAAATTTAGCAAAATAAAAAGGAGATGACATAATAATTTAAATTTTAAATGAAACAAAAATTTAAAAAAACCAAAACAATTTAATTAAGACTTTTGAAGAGTTTGTCAGAAAAAAAATCAGATTTTTTTATCTAAATGTCGCCTGAGTTAATTTTTTTTTACCAAATTGTCGCATAATGCTAACTTTTTTTTGTTAAATTGTTGCCGGGGTGATTTTTGTTTTTACCAAATTGTCGTGAAGGGTCTTTTTTTTTTATTTATTTTTATTTTTTTAACCAATTTGGTCAATTGGACAGCATTTTTAAGTCAATTTTGAGTTTATATGATTCCTATTAAATGTATGAACATGCTTTTTTTACTAGCTTGTGAAGGGTTTCAATGGAAAGGACACTCCGCATCCTCAAGAGATGCTGAGTTGCAAGCTATATTACTAGCTTTGGGTTGGATTAGAGATCGAGGATGGCAAAAATGTTACATTGAGACAAACTGCAAATTTCTTGCAGATGATCTTACTGACAATAGGAACTCTTTTCTAACCCCAAAAATGAATGAATGCAGGCTGCAGTTTCAGGAACTAACTGATGTGAAGCTGTTCTATGGAGAAAGAGGGAAGAACAAAGTGGCAGACATCTTGGCAAAAGATGCAAGAGGAACACTAAATATTTTGAATCAGATTTGTATTATATCTGTTCCTCCTACAATTTGTACTAATACTCTAGCTTATGACTTTGGTAATATTTCTAGGGATGAATATCAGCAGGATGTAATTTTGGGCTATCCCATGGGAAGCCAACAAAACTTTGGAACTTCTTTAAGTATTAATTAAGCCCTTTTTCTTTCAAAAGAAAAAAAAAAAAAAAAAAAAAAAAAAAAAAAAAAAAAACTCTAATTTCTATTTCGCTTTTGTAGCATGTCTGATGGCGTTTTTAGAGTGGTTTTTGCTAAACCCACAAGTTGTCTAAAATCATGCTTGCAGGGAGTGTCTTCAAGAGAGTCAGGTGATGAGGCTAACCAGGGAGCGAGCAGATGGCTGCCAATCCATATCCCAGTAGTAGTAACTCCGATTCCCCCCCTGCGTGGGTGTTTTAAAAAACTTGTTTGTGGAACCTTCGTATTTTCAGCATCACTTGGATGTGCTCTTAACTCCTTAACTCTAACTTAGCTCAGTTTGAAAACTTTTTGGCACCATGTCGGGTTAAATATTTTGCTCATCGTTTAATAATTTGTTCGGGCATCTATGGTCTTAGTGCCATGGTGACAAGACTGCATTTTACTTTCTGAGTGTTGCTGAGCAAGATCACTAGATCAGACTGAGATGTTTAACGTTTTTAAATTCCCTTCAATACCTTGGACTGTGCCTTTGACTTACTGTTGTGGACCGACATTTTCGTGGACAAAAGTTATGAGCAAAATCCTATGCTGGATAGCAGCAAGGAGCATTTTAGTTAGTTAGTTTGCTTATGAGTATGCGCAATTTGGTTATTGTGGCTAATTTCATTCACGCAGTTGCAAAAATTACAATCAACCAAGCTTACTGGTCTTTTTATCAAAACTCAAAGAGAAGACCGATGTTGGGTTAAGAAAACGATATGAATTTGCTGTTTACACTTGAAGTTAGTATGCAATAGAAAACATTAAGATTCCTGATATTAACCTGAATCTACCAAAAACAACAATTATGGAAGCCTTGTAAAAATGTATCATCAAAGTAAAAAAAAAAAAAAAAAAAAAAAAAAAAAAAAAAGTGAACTTGTACATGAGTTCAAAGGAGAGAAGATCTTCATTTCTTGCAATCTTTTTGTAATTTATGCATCATATAAAAAAAATAATATATATATCTTCAAAGTTCAAACTTGTGCTTCATACAAAAATAACAAAACACAAACTACACCACCTCCCAAAATAAAAGCCAGAGAATGGCATGAAATTCATCTAGGATCTAGTTCAGGGATCACATTAATGATTCATGAGGGTTTTCTCTAAATGTTCATTCTCTGTCCTCATGGCATCAAGGTCAGCTTGCAGTTTATGCTTATCCAAACTCCGGGAGGCAATTGCTGTTAACTTTACTTCAAGTTCTGCAACTTCTCTTTGAGCTTTATCAGCTGCAAGGATTTGCTCCCGAATCTTTTCAAAGCATGCATGTATATTTGTTAGGAGCCTGTAAGCTTGATGACCAACAGGATCTTTCTTTGCTTCCCTAAACATAAATGTTCGAACTCAAAAATAAGTCGATAGCACTTTTGTGACAAAGCAATTGTTACAGAGATATATTTTTTCCATTTTGAGGGAATTAAGCTTACAGGCTGCTAACAAATATACATGCAGCCTGTAAACTTGATGACCAACAGGATCTTCTCTTCAACTTCAAAAATTTAGTGAAATAGTTTCATTCAGTTAATTTCAGTAGCTGCATTAAATCAGTAATATCACTTTTAATCAATTAAATCAGTTTTTATTTGAAAAGTAATTTCTATGAATATCCAGTGAATAGAAAAGGGCCCAAGTTACAACATTTTATGAGAAGGGAAAAACATATGCCACCAATTTTAAAGTCTCAATTCTTAAGGTCTTCCAGAGGGTAAAACAATACACAAGCAAAATTTTTCAGGGTTCTCACCTTAATATTGTTTCATCAACCACTGCATATGTTCGATGAAGGCGTTCCTCAATGGAGTTACTCTCTAACTTAAGCTCTCTTGTTTCCTTCAAAATGCGATCAACATCTGTGTCCAATTTCCGACTGTTCTTTGTAATCTCAGTGATCCTTTCGATATATGATCTCCTAGAAGCAACTTTTGGCTTCTGGTTCATTTCTCCTGTAAGTCTAGTACACTCTTCCCTTTAAAAAAGACAAGAAAATTTAAGTCATTTGCCTTGAGTTTATAACCAGCTCGAATGAAAGTATGAACGAGGAAAGCCAAAACCAGATCAAGCAAGTAACACTTGATTACTACAGTAAAGTCTTATCGTCAAAAATTTACCCAGTCATCACAGCATAATTAAAGGCCTATTTTATTTATACTCCGTACATATTTACCCATTAGGAAACTATATGATGGTAATCCAGCACTTAGGACTACTATAAATCAGGATGCTCATGATTAGGCTCAAAACAGTGTAAGCTGTAGGTACTGTACCTCTTTCTGATTTCAGATAAAACAGTATGAATTTCACTATCAATGTCTTTCAGTTTCTGCAGTTTGAGCTGACAGTCAGGATTACTCTCACAAAGGGACTCCAGAAGATTCCATTTTTTCTCTTCCAAAGACTTCCTATCAATGTCACTGTAAAGATAGAAATACAACATCAGCATACTACAGAATTACAGATCATTTTACATGTACAACAAATTGAGCTAACCAACTACGTTTACCCATAACAGAAAATGCCAGTAACATCAGCTAGAGCTATTTATATTTGTTTTGAAGCCACAACATCATATGCTGATGCTGCAATGAGACATTAGGATTTGCAACATGCCTTAAAAGCTACACTGGGATGTCTTACCAGCCTATCAATTATACACAGTGTTTTTTGGTTATAATAATATTTATTTTCAGTTAGAGAAAATCACCCAAGTACTCAATCCAAATTCAATCTTAAAATAATGTTAAAAGCATTAAAGCATCACCGCTGGTTCTCCAACTCATGAAGGTTTTCGCTTCTCGAGACTATTTCTCCACTGAGTTGCTCAACATAGTAACTGAATGAATGCTCATTATCAAGTGCCATTCTCATTGCTTCTTTGAGTAGTTCATGTTCTTCCTCTAGATGGTGTAATTCGAGATCTTTTCCTGTATCCTTATCAGGGAACACCATATCTTGACCACATCTGCTTTCTACCATGCGTTTCAACTGCATAATATGTAAAGGAAAAGAAATTTTAAGACAAATCTGTAAACCTTAGTATCCAGGTTGTTGACTCTTAATTTTGCTTCACATTTGACAGAGAAAGTACTCTCTCCAACCTAAAAAAGTCGTCAAATTATCCAAACCCTCATAGTTAAGGTTCTTAAGGATCATACATTATTTTGCAACCAAAAAAAAAAAAAAAAAAAAAACCTTTACAGTATTAGAGTCATTCTTGTGTTCAATGCAGCAATGCCCATCACATAATTAAAGTAGTGACACTGTTAGAAACCAATCATAAATCACTGCAGAATATTACTTTAAGAATGGCAGCAGCTTTTCCCGGTACTCTAAAATAGAATATTTTGTTTAGGACTACTGATTATGAACAGAGGGAGTATCAATTTTCTGCTGTCATCCCACTAAGATTTTACACCACATAAAAGGGGCAAAATGAAAATAAAGTCAAGAACAAGTAGCAACAACATAAAAGATCCAGTCTTGCATATACAGATATACTATAACCTATTCAGTAGTACCTCGGGTGAGAACATATCACAAGACATTGAATCCAGCTCAGGCTTGCAAGTTTCTGAAACAACAGTAGTTTCCTTAACTTGAGCAGCCTTCTCGTCTCTTGCACATGCTATTGTTTCTTGCTTGTCACTTTTGCCAGTTATAGCTGCCAAATCCAACTTCTCAGAAACAAGATTATCTTTAAGCAATGGAACTTTGGCACAGTTTCTCAATGGTCCCTGTGCATCAGTCTCTGATCTCCCATCCAGCAATTCTTCTCTAAGTTTCTGATTGTTCGGGTAGACCAAAGGTTTCAGTTCAGGTTCAGGTTCAGTTTCAGCAGTCGTCTCAGAGCAGGTCCTTGAAATGTCAACATTGCTGGACCTCATATTATCCGCAAACTTGACAGTTTTCCTGGCTTGAGACAATTCAGAAAGCTTTTCCACCAAAAATCTGACCAACTTATGCAAGTCCTCTTCAGATGGGTACAGGAACTGCCGTAAGCAACATATATATTCTGTAAATTATAAATAGTAGTTATAGAAACATAAGCATAATGGTTATGGTGAGAAATGATCAACAATATTAGAAGTCATTAACAATTCCATTTGCAGACTAGAACTATAGAAATCTAAAACAGAATTCTTTAGCAGCAAGAGAACAACCTTCACCAACTACACAATTTCATCTAATATCATCCAAGAAAAAAGCAAGAATTTCTCCCCATACAAAAGGCAGAGTATAACATGACAAAGTTGAGAACATATACAACCTTCCCAAGCTTATGCAGTCAGTTCACACACAATGCCACAATGGATGATATATTTGCGCTAGAATATAAATTATGAATTCTAGACGGCGACAAAATGATCAAGTCCATACAAAATGATCAAGTCAGAAAAAATGGTTCCATTCACTAAACTATGGAATTATCTATCTTATTAATTATGAAATGATCAAGTCCATACATTATGAATTCTAAACGGCGACAAAATGCTCGATTTTCAATCAACATTGAGAATGGCATACACATAGGAACATGAATAGATTGAGTTCATTTGATACATAGCAAGATAGACTATAGCACATCCAATAAAAATTCTCAATACACATTCATAAGTAAATCTCATAAAATTACTTGTACTTCAAAAACACCATACACAAATCACTTAAAACACTGTTAATGGTTGAATATACAATTGCAAAATCTTACTCAAGCTTAGTCACCACAAATCCCATAAAAGTACTCGTACTTTAAAAAATGACAATTTAAGTGATTAGGGGAGACTAGCACCAACCTATCGTATCCGTTCCATACACCCGTTGTATACAAGACCTACTAATTCTTTCAATTCATTAAAAATAGGCCAACATTTTCACTTAATTGATAACAAAAACACAGGAAAATACAAGAAAACAACAAATTGATAGAAAAAGATAATTAATTTATTTCCAATCTCAAATTAATTTCCTAAATCAAATATACAAATTGCAATAATCTCCATTAAAGATAGAGAAAAAGGTTATACCTGATGGAAGCTAATCTCAAAAGGGTACCCGAATTGCTGAAAAAGGGAGGCCAAATGAGTGCAAGAATTGACCTTTTCTGCCATGGAATCAGGGAGTGAGGTTGGAAACGACGGCGTTTTATTGGTGTTGTGAAGGAGAAGGAGAGATTGGGAAGAAATGGAGAAGAAAGATGAAGAATCAAGGTCTTTAATTGAAGTGATTTGAGATGGGATTTCAATCCCTAGATTTCTGAGTGAGCTCATTAATATCTCTTTCGATTCTTCCATTTTTTTTTTCTCTCTTTAATGTCGTTCTGCTGTTCTTGGGGTGTAGGACGAATTTACAAATCTCCTTGATCTTTTTTCATTAAGTATTCCGATCTGGCTCGGGTAGTAGTGTCGGACACGATCACATTGGTACATGTTTATCTGTCATATTCTGGTTTTAATCCAAGATAAAGTGTTTAAGTGTATCAACTATCAAGGAGCTGACACGAGTACATTAACGAGTTACGTGGGAGCAAATTCTCACCCTATTAAGAAAAATAAAATAAAATAAAATGTACTTCGTACAATTATTTTGTATATCAAGGATTTGACACGGGGTATGTTAACGTGTTCATGTTTTAATTTTTAATTTATTGTAATGACTATGGAGGTTATTGCTTATGTGTTATGTCAATTGCACATTTTTCATTATGTAAATTATGAATTTATTTTGGCAAAATCCTCTTGGATAATCAAAAGGCATTTCTAATTGACACATATAAGGTGAAAAGTAGAAACATCAAAAGCATGGAAGAATGTGATCCTTTTTTTTGTTCTTGTTCTTGTAATGCAAATTTGGCTCATTTCAATTAATAAAAAGATAAAAAGTCCTATTCTTGCATGCTTGTGATGATGCTTCTACTATACATCTTCTGTGTATCAATTAGAAATGCCTTTTGTTAGTTGCATTTTTGTTTAACTTGAAAGTTTTAAAAGTCATGTTTTTGGCATTCTTTGTTAAACCTTTGAAGGATGCAATTCAAGAAGCTGATAAAAATTAATTATGAGAAAAAAGAAATAACTAAGAGCATGAAAAAGATGATGTTCACCAACTTTTAACACATCTTTGATATATAGTTCATGTTTTGGTTGATTACAGTTGACTTAACATTATGTTAGATTGAAAATAATGCTCTGATAGTATGATACACTTTTAGTTTAGGCTAAAAAATTTCTTGTTAAATCACAAAAAAGATGGAGATTAGGAATCAGGACGAAATTGAGGACATGACATCAGTAAAAATGGGTTCGATGCAGATTGCAGGAAGCAATGGGTTTGGTCATAACATAGACTTCATGTCACAAGCCTATCTCAGGAACAGGAGTTCTGAAATCATCATAGAAGATGATTCTTCGCCTTCAGTGGACCGTCCTCTTTCGATATATCTCAAGGTACTTAACATACATGATCATCAATAGAAACCCTACTAACAGTTAACTGCTATATGGAGTTAACCATTTGCTTTAACGTTTTTTTCGTTTTTGAAAGTTTGAAGATGTTGAATACAAAGTAAGATACAATCAGGGATCAACAGCAAACCCAGTAAAAGCAGTGGTATCGAAAATGGCCTCACAACTCAATACAGAACATGACAATTATAAGCAAATATTGAAGGGCATAACAGGAAGCATTGGCCCTGGTGAAATTCTGGCTCTTATGGGTCCTTCTGGTAGTGGTAAGACCACCTTACTTAAAATCATCGGGGGTCGACTGCAGGAAAATGTCAGAGGAACTGTAACTTACAACAGCATTCCTTACAGTGCTGCTCTTAAGAGGAGGTTAGTCAGTAACTTCTAGGATTTATGATCTGATCATTGTAGGCCAGTAATAGTAGTACATTCTTAATGAGTACTCTCAATATTTTCTACAGAATCGGGTTTGTGACACAGGATGATGTGCTGTTTCCACAGCTGAGTGTTGAAGAAACCTTAGTTTTCGCTGCATACTTGAGGCTTCCTAGCAATATGAGCAAGAAACAGAAGTACCAAAGGGTTGAAATGATTATCAAAGAACTCGGCCTTGAAAGGTCTATCTTTTTAAGAATATATGTGACTGATCATACATTAACCTACATAAATATGCAATTATTGCAATGTATGATGATTTTGTGATTGATATTGTTCTTTTGATGTAGATGCCGTCATACAAGAGTTGGAGGAGGGCTAGTCAGAGGAATATCAGGAGGTGAAAGAAAACGAACAAGCATAGGTTATGAGATTCTAGTCGATCCATCTTTGCTATTGCTCGATGAACCAACTTCAGGACTCGATTCAACATCTGCCAATAGGCTAGTTCAAATTCTTCAAGGCCTTGCTAAGGTTCTTATTTCACATCAAGCAATTTTATAAATAGCTAACTTAGCTTGTAGAAAATTTCTCAAGTATATACCCTAGCTCGATCACAATATAGCATTGGTTTGTGACATATGCATACGTTTTTGCTAATGATAGGCAGGAAGGACAATAATCACAACGATTCACCAGCCTTCGAGTAGAATGTTTCATATGTTCGACAAAATTCTCCTGCTATCAGAAGGATATCCTGTATATTATGGCAAAGCTTGGGAAACCATGGACTACTTCTCGTCTTTAAGTTTCACTCCAGAGATACCAATGAATCCTGCAGAATTCTTGCTCGATCTTGCTACCGGACAAGTAAATGGCATTACTGTTCCTGATGAGGTGAAGAAGGAAAATGGCTCCCCTGCATCTGACAAGGCTGTTCTGAAAGTACATAACTCTTGCAAAAACTCTGTTACATTTTTGATTTTTGGATAAATTAATGTACTTGTAAAGTGTATAACATGATTGGTTTTGTTTGTTCAAATGGCAGTACATTCAAGTCAAGTACAAGATGCTCCTGGAGCCGAAAGAAAAGGAAGAAAATCATAGACTGTCAAGCATACCGGAGCATCTTCGAATAGCCATCCAAGTTAAAAAGGACTGGTCCATGACTTGGTGTGACCAGTTCTGTATTTTGTTTAAGAGAACATTCAAAGAAAGATGGAGGGATTATTTTGACAAGTTGAGATTACTTCAGGCACTTGGAGTAGCACTTTTATTAGGCCTTCTTTGGTGGAAATCGAAGAGTGAAACCGAGGCTCAACTAAGAGATCAGGTACATGTACTTATGATAATCCTAGTTTTTGTTAAGAATATGAAATGTATTTCCTACAATAATATCTTTAAAACTGGTTTATATACAATTATCAATATGTTTTACCTTGAGAAAAATTTAATTTAATTTGTCTAGGTTGGTTTGATGTTCTACATATGCATTTTTTGGACATCCTCGTCGATTTTTGGAGCAGTTTATGTATTCCCTTTTGAAAAGATTTACTTGGTGAAAGAACGAAAAGCAGACATGTACAGACTAAGTGTGTACTATGTTTGTAGCACACTCAGTGATTTGTTAGCTCATATACTCTACCCTACTTGCTTCATGTCCATCGTTTACTTCATGGCCGGGTTCAAGAGAACCGTAGAGTGCTTTTTCCTTACCCTCTTTGCCATATTACTCATCGCGTTTACTAGTCAAGTAAGCTGAACTTTAACTAAACATAGAATTAATATATCGCGTTCTCTTTTGAATGTTGATTTTTGTTGATTTACTAGTATTAACTACTGAGTTTATAACGAATGTACATTTTTTTTTTTTGTGCAATCGATTAGGGGGCTGGAGAGCTTTTCGGAGCAGCAGTTTTGAGTATTAAAAGGTCAGGCATGATTGCTTCATTGATATTAATGTTGTTTCTTCTCACTGGAGGCTATTATGTTCAGGTATGTAACTTTAATTTTAGTCTTTTCAAATATTAAATACTCGTCTTAAACAAGTTAGAAAATAAAGGTTATGTTACATACACCTAGACCTCTTGCAACGCGTATTGTGTATCATAATTTGGTAGTAATATATACTGATTTATTGTTATTGTTATTGTTATCGTTGCAGCATATACCAAAGTTCATGAGATGGTTGAAGTACGTATCGTTTATGTACTACGGATTTAGATTACTATTGAAAGTGCAATACTCAGGTGACCAACTATACGAGTGTGAAAGCAGTGGAGGATGTAGGCCTCTGCAGAGCTCCCCTTCCTTTGACACCGTCAATTTAAATGGTGGCTTGCAAGAAGTTTGGATCCTTCTAGCCATGGCTCTCGGCTATCGGGTACTTGCATACATTAGCCTCCGGAAAAGAATCAATTCTTGCCATCTGTGATCATCTAGATGTACTGCTAAAACCCTTCTTCTAGACTGATTGATTACTTAACTGTCAAACTGTTGGTAGGATAAGTGTACTATTAATGATAGAGAATATACGCACAATTATATTTATTCTATTCATCCATTATTCCCATCTTTGATCATCTAGATGTACTAGTACAATAAAGTTAGTTAAGGGTCGTGCCAAGCCCATGTGCTTTGGGGTTAGCTAGGCCCAACTAATTAGCTTAGTGTCATGCCAAAGCCATTTTTTTTTTTTTAATTTTATTTTAGTGAATTTTGTCGTGTCGATCTAGGATATGTTGTTTCTTATCGCGCTATCAAATTAAGGCAGTCTAGACCGACATGCACAACATGTCGTGTTTTTTATATTCGAGCGGCTAGCCTGGTTATGTGCGTGCTATCTTTACAATTAATATAACTATTTTTTAATTGACTTTTTTTTTTTTTTTTTTTTTTTTTTTTTTTTTTTTTTTGGCAAGTTGGGTTTCCAAAAGTGCAAAAATTAAGACATTAAGCTCACACTTGATCACTATATAACGTCTGCAAACAGTTTGATTTATGCATGTTAATAGTCATGAAGCACTAATCTTGGATGTTTGTGAGTTGGCCTTGCTTTACATCCAACCGACTTGATCTATACATAATCATCTTTTATGTAAGGCATGCAATGCACCACACTAGGGAATTAAACTAAGAAATCTATACTACTTAAACCCGAACTAGATCCAATTGAACTAATAATTCCATAATCCAAATTTCATAATTCAATTCCGTATCCATTTTCATGAAACCTAACTAGCGATTAATAAAAAATTAATAACCTAACTTATGGAAGCAGTTGGCCACTATATGTACAATGATGCATGATTCGTTACGTATGTGTAACTACTAATGCAATATTAGCTGATTGTTCCAATATTATAATGGAAGTTTCGTAGAAAATTCCTAAGATGACAAAGGACTGACTTCTGAGCGAGGTTACTAAAACCAAAAGGTAAAATTTAAGATTGCACAATCATGATGTCAGATTAAAATACAAGAACAAAAAGTTACCACTGCTGAAGAATTTTGTATTAGATGATAGTTGAATTTTTTGAATAGATATATAGTGATCTATCAATGGCTAAACAATGTATCCAAGTACATGCTACGGTGCTACCCCTAGTTTTGTCCATGCTCAAATTATTTGGTCATGCTAAATTGAGAGTCTAATCACGTACAAGTCCAGTAATGATCCATTTTGAAATTGATCAATATATGATAATGGTTGGAAATCTTGGGATAGCTCATTAGATTGGACTACCAGTCTGAATGAGATTTATTTCATGACAATAAACTTGAATATGAGCTTAGAAAGGTTGCATTATAAAACTAAATGATAATAGATGGAGTAGCCCACCAAACTAATTATTGTGTTGATCGTACTCTTTTCTCTTCTTTAATGTTTAACATGTGTTAATGTGTATATATAAATAGTGAGTATCAACTAGATTAGTCAGCCAAGGTCAAATTCGGACCACTTGTAACAAGATTAATCATCTTTTGTTCATCTAAGTGTTCCATAATCTGATATAGTAATTAAGCAATATGATTAAGTAGTATTGCTATAAATTAGGCCATCTTAGAGCTGTATGAGAAAACAATGATCTACCTACTTTTAACATATGAAAATCATTTACTTCCTAGTAAGATCCAAAAAGGAAAATTCTTGATAAACATCATCTTGTCAAATTGTAGGCGGAACAAATTATTTTTTCTTGTGTACTGTATATATATATACTACCACAATATCCTAAAACTACAGCACCCAAATTTCTTGAGAAAAAATTAAAAAAACAAGCCAAAAATGGGCTCATATTCTTGTAATGTATCTAATAGATATATGGAGTCATGTAGCAGTACTGTCCCATGGAGGGAGATGTTTCAATCTGCCTCGTTTCGTGTGCCTAAATCTGATCCTTTTTCTGACACTGAAACAACTGATCATGTACTATCTCCCAAGGATCATGCTATGCAAACACAAGGATTAAGCGCAATTCATGTACCAGAAGCAGCTGGCAGAAGTTCATGTTCTTCTGAGGTACATCTTTGTAGGCTAACATTATATACAAGAGTTCATAACACTTTAAAGGGCTGATCTTATTTTCCATCTATCTAAATGACTTCAGTCTCAACATGTCCTTGAATTCAAAATGTTAATCACTTCTTAAATAATTTCTTTCTATTCCCTTTTTCTGTCCTGTTCCGAAAACACACACAACTCTCATAACTATATAGACCGAAATTGAGCCTAAGCAAGCCTACTAGTTTAGGATTGATAATTGACAGCAAATTACAAGAACAAGCTACCATTTGTAGTTTGATTTCTCTGAAATACTGAATTTATTCCTAGCTATTGGTTTAACTTTTTAAAAAAGTCGAAAACTTGATATATTTACTGCACTTAGATGAGGTAACTATGAGTTCTACATGACTAGAACTTCGTATTTAGTCATGTACCTTGTCTTACCTCCAGGATCAAATTGAGAAGGAACATAACACTAACCAAAGGCATAATTCCTTGCAAAATTGCAGATTCGTGGGTTGCGTTCTTATTCACTAGATCATAATCCTTCCAGCAGCCTCAACCTGAATTCAGAAAACTCTTCATCTGTCCCTTGGCAAGTCATGTTTCGGACTGCTTCGTTCAGCAGGCCTGATATATCTTCTCGAAACCAAAATCCAATCACCGAGGATAGTGCAGCAGCTACAGCGAAGGCAAGACATGATATTCTAGTAGACTCTAACTTCGTAGAAGTGTCAACTGATGAAAGAAATGTTACAGGAAGCACTTCAGAGACTTCAGAAAAAATTATTGAAAAGATAGAATCCAAGCAAAAAAGTTGTTTTGCTTCTGATGCTTGGATATGGGTTGCAGTCTATGTTACCTTAGGACAAGCAGCAGTCACAGTTCTGATTTCTCTATCCTACGGAGTCTCCAAATTACTCGAAGAATACATACGACCAATTATATGGGCATCCCTTTGCTCGATTCCTTTAAGGGGAATCCAAGACACCCTTGTTGAGTTCTGGTCTGAGCCTCTTGAAGCAGGACTAACTGATGCAATTTTAGCAGTACCAGTTGCAATTTTACGAGCTTTTGCAGGAACAATAATTGATGCTCGCGATGTATTTTCTTGGGTTTTCTATGGAGAGAATAAGCTCAAAGATGTAAGGCCAGAGAAAAATGGCTTCATAAGGTTGGTCCGAAGGCTGGTTTCGTTCAGTCTCTTTGTGTTTGCTTATGAGCAGATTGGAAGATTTGGGGCCTTTACTCTCATTGGATTAGGCTTCATGCTCAGCTCGAATCTCTCAACTTCAACAATCTCCGCTGTTTCTTCATTAAGAAGTGACAGTTTTCGCCAAAGGAGCACTACTTGTACACAACAAAACAAGGTAAATAATCCTAATCTTGAAAAGATTAGCAGGGTTATAAGTCAAGGGATATTAAGCAGGCTGAAAACAATCTTAGCAGTAGGACTAATTATCGGAATGATCATCGGAAGCTTAGCTGGTTTGATGTTCTTCACTTACCAAATTGGAGCCGAGGGAAAAGATGCAGTGATTTCGTTAAAATTCCAAATTGAAGAGAGCAACTATGCAGAGAACATCTTCATCAAGAAATGGATACAGGAGAATCATGCAATGGAGTTGATGGATTGGTACACTTCTGAATGCTATGAGACATTATTACAGCAGATTGATAAATTCGCGTATAAATACAACTTATCAGAATTCATAGAAGTAATCAAGCATTTTGCCATCACTCCATATACTGATGATTTTCCTGAAAATTCATCCATTTTCTTTGGCCCTCCCCAGGCAAGAAAGTACACCTTTAAGCTGAGAAATCTGATGGAAAAGCCGGTTCTTAATAAGGCGAAATGCCTTGCAACTCAAGGGATGGATTTATGGTTCTGGGTGCTGACAAACAGCAAGTTCCTCTTAGATGGAAGTGCACATTTTCTGCTGTACATAGGACATGTAATGGTCTCAGGAGCAGCAGGAATAATGCAATTTCTGCTACAATCAGTAGTATTTTTCTGGGTGTTGTACTACCTTCTGACATCAGATTCTGGTGGGGTGACTGAGCAAGTAATGAAGGTTCTTCCCCTCCAAAAACCCGTCAAAGACCGATGTGTCGAGGCCTTAAACAATGCTATATCAGGAGTGCTTTTGGCAACAGCAGAGATTGCCTTCTTTCAAGGGTGTTTCACTTGGCTTCTTTATAGACTATTTTCGGTACATTTTGTTTACATGTCAGCTATGCTTGCTTTTATCAACCCTTTGCTTCCAATTTTTCCTGCTTGGCTTCCGACATTGCCCGGAGCTATAGAGTTAGTGTTGGATGGAAGATATTTTTTGGCAATCAGCTTCTGCATAACTCATATATTGGTGTTGGATTTTGGAGCATTCGAAATCGCAGAATCTGTGCCCGGTTATAGCACCTATCTTACTGGTGTTAGCATCATTGGAGGCATGACTTTGTTCCCTTCTGCATTAGAGGTAAAACATACTGATCAAATTCTCCATATTCTGTTATTGGTTATTGTTTAATTTGAAACAAATATATATACATACTTTTAATACATCATGATGAAAAAAAATGAGTAGATAAAAGATTCACTTGCTAATTCATGTAGCTTGATTCATCATTTTACTTAATTAAGTTGATGTAACTTGATTTTAGTTGTTAAATATACGCCTCCAAGACTTTGTCTATTAACAAAATTGACTAGATGACGTTAATCTATGATCATATGATAATATAGTATAACAATAATAAACTGGAGTTATCTAACTTAACTCTACAAAAATTGACATTTTTGCAGCTTACTATTTGGGGAAAAGGGTTATTGTACTCTTATTTGTAAGTTATTTTCTTGCATTTTGTGGTGATTACAGTTGACATATGATGCTGAGTTGCTGAATGCTTAAGTTTGAGCATGTTAGCTTTCTGAAATATACTAATTGATGAAGGTTAGCTTAACTATGAAAAAAGATAATTAGACTAGATTAAACCCTTAATAAATTTAGACAACGAAACATCATAATAAGATATTCAACAAAGCCTAATATCTACATCAACCACTTCCCCCCACCAAAAAATAAACAATCAAACCAATCTCTCCTCTATCAACTCCTCACATAATAAAACCAATCTTTTTGTCTCTTCCGTAATCAATAATTTCCAACCTCTTAAATTATTAAAATTCCACTATTAACATATTACACAATACTCTCACATTTTCCTTTAAAAATCTTCAATTTCATGAGTAAAAAACTTTACCTATGAATAGTTCTTGTTCATATGAATGTGATAATTCGTTAAATTCTTTTTTTTTTCACATAAATTACAATGCGTTGTTAAATATGTTAATAATCAAATATAAAACGTGCGCTATAAAACTTTAAAATTTCTTAAATGCAAATGAGACGAAAAAAAAAAACTGAAAATCATTAATTAATTAATCTTCAATATTCTAAACATTAATCTCAAAAAAAAAAAAAAAAAAAAAAAAAAAAAATTAATCGTCAATATTCTAAACATTTTATTATATCCACCCAATCAAATTCCACCCCTTAAATTGGGAAAAAAAATATATTAATTTTCTCTCTCCTACCTTTTTCATTTCTCCATCAAAAAAATTCAATCATTCTACCAATTTGATCACCATCTTTCCTAAATGGAACTTGTCCCATATTCAGACCCAAACGACCCTTCTTCTTCCTCCTCCACCCCACCTTGGCAAGACATGTTCCGATCAGCATCTCTCCGAAAACCCACCTCCCCACCACCGTCTACGGCGGCGCGTGACTCCCACGCGCCGCCGCCGTCTCATTCATCTCTCTCCGGCGACCCCCAAGTGCGGCTAGCCATGTACATAGCCATGGCACACGCCTTCCTCCTTTTCTCTCTCCTCACCGTTTACGGCGTTTTCCGGCTCCTCGAAGGCTACCTTCGCCCCCTTCAATGGGCCATCCTTTGCTCAATTCCTTTACGTGGGATTCAACGAACCCTAGTTTTGTTCTGGAAAGATCCATTGCAAAAGGGTTTTACCGAAACGATTCTCGCAATACCCGTTTCGATTTTCCGGGTTTTCGTTGGTACAATCGTTGAGATCCGAGAGCTTGTGTTCAAAAGGAAGGAGAAGAAGTCGGATTCTGATGAACGTCGCCGGAATCGTCGCCGGAGAAGTGGGTTTTTCCGGTGGTTAAGGTGGTTGTTGTCTTTTAGCATTTTTGTTTTGGTTTATGAACGATTTGGGGTTTTTGGGGCAATTGGGATTTTAGGGTTTGGGTTTTTGTTTAGGGCTAATAGTGTTGATTCTACAATGGATGCTGTTTCTAGTTTTAGAAGTCAGAGTTTTAGGAGAAGTAGGGTTAGTGCTTTCTTTAGTCGTGGAATTTTGAAGAGATTGGAAACTATTGTTGCAATTGGTTTGATTGTTGTGATGATTGTTGGGTTCTTAGCTTGTGTTATTTTCTTTTCGTATAAGATTGGGGTGGAAGGGAGGGATGCCGTTTTCGGGTTGAAATCTCATGTAGAGGAAAGTAATTATGCTGAAAGAATTGGGTTTAAGAAATGGATGGAAGAGAATGATGTTCCTGGGATGGTTGATAGGTATACTACTAAGTTTTATGACACGGTTTCAGAACAGATTGATGGGTTGGCAATGCAGTATAATATGACGGAGTTTGTGGCCGGTATTAAGCATTATGTGATTAAGCCGGCTAATGCAACTGGCCGGTCTACTGAGTTGATGTCGCCTTCTCCTTATGCTGAGAAGCTTATAAGTTTGAGGATGAAGTTTAAGGATCGAGAGTGGTGGGATATTTATACTGATATTGATGCTATTGCTAGGGAGCTAATTGCTAGTCGAGTTGATTTGGTTGAGAAGGTGAAGGGTTTTGCTGTGCAAGGACTCGATGTTGGACAACGTGTGTTTTCGAGTAGTAAGTCTGTTCTTGGTGGAGGTGCTAAGTTTATGTTTACTATTGTTGGGTCAATCGTCTCTGGAGCTGCAGGTTTTATTAACTTTATTTCACAATCAATGGTGTTCTTTTGGGTTTTGTACTACCTTATTACATCGGATTCTGGAGGTGTTACTGAGCAAGTGATGCAATTGCTTCCTGTCTCGAATGCAACTAGAACACGGTGTGTTGAAGTTATTGATAAGGCAATTTCCGGGGTTATGCTTGCAACTGCTGAGATTGCTTTTGTTCAGGGTTGTTTAACTTGGCTTCTGTTTAGGCTGTTCTCCATTCATTTCTTGTATATGTCCACATTACTTGCATTCATTAGTCCTTTGTTGCCCCTTTTCCCGCCATTTGTAGCAACTGTCCCTGCTGCTGTACAGTTTGCATTAGAGGGTAAATACATACTGGCAATTTGTTTATCAGTAATTCATAATGTGCTCTTGGATTATGGGGCTTCTGAGATCCTGGAGGATATACCAGGTCATAGTCCATACCTTACTGGGCTTAGCATTATTGGTGGAGTGGCGTTGTTTCCGTCTGCTGTTGAGGTAAATCTAAAATCGGGGTGGAATTCTTCTAATGCATCTTCATATCTTGTTACTGACTTACTAACTTGCTCATCAGTTATATGCATGTCAACTGTCACAATTAGCTCAGACTGTTGCATTTTCTGCTGGGGAATCTTGTTTTCCATAAATTGCATAATGTATTTTGAATTTAAGATCATCAGTGTTAAGCGATTATATGATTTTTGAACCATGGAGGTCTTTGTGTCGTAGAAAGTTACCCGTAGCTTGAAACTTTTACTAATGAGGTAACTGGCGTGTGAAGATAATGTGATCAAAGGAGTCAGAGACATAATTTACAATTCTACTTCATATTAAAGTTGCAGCAGTAGTTTGAAATACTGATCTACGCATTACTGATTCGTTGGCTTTACATGGATTTAATTTTCGTGAATGTGCCAACGTGATGGGTTATCTTTTCTTGTAGGTTTTGGTGCTTAAATGTTGCTTTCAAGTCCTATGTGGTTAATATTGGTATTTCTCTCATACTGAATCAATGTTTCTTCTGTGATGCAGGGAGCAATAATGGGACCTTTAATAACAACTGTTGTTATTGCCCTTAAAGACTTGTATGCTGAGTTTGTGCTGAACGAAACAATGGAAGCAAAGGAGAAGAGTAGTGAGTAAAATCAAATTCAGATTCCATCTGAGTACCGCCCTCAGTTATGAACAATGGCTGATCTACTCATACCAGTCTGTCTAGTACATGATTTCCAGGAACACGTTGCTCAGAAAATATGAACCATTTTTGGGAGGATAATTTATTTGGCAACTTGATTGAAAGCTGTGTCGATCATTGTTGTTGTAATTTTAAGGCAGTGCATTTGTAAATTTGTATTATTCATATTATAGTCTGTTTTCAATTTTTGACAGTTTGAGTGGTATTCAGGTCTCCCATTTTTGCTGTACTTAAAAGGCTAAAGCCATTCGAATTGAGGTCCTTCCAAACTCATGTTGTAAAGAAATCATAAGAATACAAATGTATTATTGTTTTACAAGTTTTCCAATGTTGATAAGTTGTGTTTATGTATTTTTAATTATGTTTAATTTGCTTCAGGAGGGGTTGCCTCAAGCCCTCAAGAAGAAATTACTCGATGTTACTTGTCTACTATAAACCTTTTTTTTTTTTTTGGAATCAACTAAATTAATAAAGGAATTTGATATTGTGGTACGTGTATAATTGATTGAAGCTTTCAGGTTTGAAATTTGCATGTAGCCCAAACATTTCCTAAATTAATTTTATTAAGAAATCGACTCTAGTCGAGTCAAAATGATTTTAAAAATTATTTTCAAACTGCCAAAAAAAAAAAAAAAAAAAAAAAACACAATTATATTTAGGTCAGAGTAATAAGAGGGGTTCATCTACTAGTCAATTCTTTCTTTCAGTGATTAAATCTACTTGCACAAACAATTATACAAGTTCCGCTCAATCGTGAGTACAATAAGCAAATATGGAATTCATATTGAAGTAGCTGGGGACCAAGTTTTCATCCAAACAAGTAGATAAACCTTAGTTTGCACTATCGGGGTAATAACGACATTCTGTTTCAAGAAATTTTGATGGATACAAGGAAAGTAGTTTCTTCATCTAATGGCTAATGCAATTTACTTCATGTACTTGTGTAAAAATTTCCTGTGGAAATCACTCCTGATGGTATCATTAATGAAGCGTTTAGTTGCTTTCGTCTCACCACGTGCTTGATTCTTGAACACAACATCATCATCCCACCTGCACCACATAAACAGGATAACTTAGGAGATCAGGAAACAGTCAGTCCAGTAGTCACATCATTTGTACTTGGCTAGAATTTTCAAGGCTAACCTTCTTTTAACGTTGAAGTTAGTTGGAGTATTAACATTAATTAGAGGGTTTCCCCTCATAAGTTCTGCTTCTTTGTTTTTCAATTCTTCCTCTTGCTGTTGTCGATCCTGCAAAGAGCATAATAACAAATGTATAGTCAATATCAATTCAGTCAAAAGTTGCATTACACTATTAAACATTACCAGAAATTGACGAAGGCTCGAAAATGAAAAGAAAAAACTATAAAAGAGAAAATGAAGAAAAAAACTATAAAAGGGTAAATTAAAGGAAAAACAAAGGCTCAAAAATAAGCATAAAAAAAATAAGCATTGAAAGTGGAACTAAGGACATGTATAAAAACTGGTTCAAGGTTTAACGGTCACACCTTTCGCATTTTCTCTTCAGCCCTTTCCTTCTTTATTTGTTCAAGCTCCGCCAAAAGTGCTTCAGTTTCATCTTCATCATCATCCTCATCATCGTCACTGAAAACAGAGGAAGTTAGCACATAAACCAGCATGTAAAAACAGATCTCTCATACAAGAACAGGAAAAAAAACTGAACAATCAATATGGTTTTTGTAGAAAACTGTCTAATAGCTCTGCACATATCTTTGAACTTTTGAAGGAATAACTTCGAATCAAAATCCAGTCATTTACGTTGCCAAGTACTAAGAGTCTTGATCAAGAGCTGAAGCAACCGCTTTATTCAGGTTTAGCACTTTGAATGAAGTTTTTACCATTCTTGCCACATTATACACATCATAGGCAGAGAGAAATTCAAAACCATGAAAAAAAAATACTATACCAGATAACTTCAACTTGAAAACAATGGAAAAACATTTCATTTCTTTGCAACTATCATGAATTCTTAAAAGTGATTGATCCACATATTCACCAGCTTGTCTACCGCAAAAAATCTAAACCTGATACGTTCAACTTAAACACAATGGAATAACAGTTCATTTCTTTGCACCTATCACGACTTCTTTAATTTGGTTTTGCAATCGACAATGCATATTCACAGTACTTTGTGCAACAATCTATACCCTCATCAAAAGAGATGCAAATGGAACTAATATATGATGTAGAGGCATATGATCTGTGTGTTCGCATTGGAAATCTTAAAGCATCATTTGAAGCTTATAATAGATTCATACAAGTATTTTTTTTCACCCCCATTCAACATGTGCAATATATGAGCACAAAGAAAGAAAAAATAACATACAAGCAGACAGACTAGTTTGTATAACATCATAAATAGAAATGTAAGCGAGTTGAACTATTGAAGACAAAAGAAGAAACATCAAAACAAGAAGTTTGTCTAACCTTTCATCATCACTTTTTACATCCACATCAGAGTCATCAGCATCTACACTTCTAGGAATGATACGGTCTTCAAAATCCCTCTTTGAACCTGCAGGTAATATTGCCCACAACAATAATTTTGGCCCACTAATCCATAATATCAAATTCATAATAAAATGGAAAACTATTAATTAAAAACAAACAAATAAACATAGGCAGCACCTACCTTCTAGAAGAAGATGGCCTCCTTTTCTACGATCTCTATCCTCTGCATACCACAGGTAACAAAATCAAGAAAGTGGACAAGTGAAAATAATTCAATCAAGCAGAAAGACACTCCTTGAGAAACAGTAGTATTAGCAATGGTTAAGAACCAAACTGATTCTGACGTCTATCATTCTCAAACTTTCTTACCACCAAAAGACTTGTCTTTAGATGAAAAATGCCTTCGTTCACGCTCTTCAAGTTCTTCACGAAGGTCCCTCTTCTGAAGTTCATCCTGGGTGTCCTGTCCATCCTTCCTGTATTAAAACCAGAAACTTGGCAGGATTAGGGGGGCAGTGCGAAGTAGATCATTGCACGCACATATTTTAAAAGTAACTGCAACACATCACATGGGCAGGCTACAAGGAAGTAGCATTATCGTCTCGGAGCAAACTATTATTGTCTTAACCTAAATTGAATATGTCAATCAACAATATCATAAAGCATCTGGAGATCCTGCTATTCACATATACTAAGACTATAACTCTGTCCACATGCCACACAAGAATACTGGATCATAAAGCAAACAACAATCACAGACACCTAATTCACCCTTAGAATTTATTAATGGCATTAAGCTTACACAATCACACAGCAATAAGAACACAAAACCATGGTTTAATCAGCTCAGTCAAGTAGCTCAACTACAAATATACTTAAGGGTCAAGCAACAGAAAGCTATCACACTAAGCATATATGTAATTCATATGCTCCCATCATTTAATATTACTAGTCACACTAATCGTATAGCTTATATTATTAATGTGACAATTAAAGCCAGAAGAGGGTGTATTTATCCCTTGCTAACTGCCTGCCTATATCAAACAAGGTAAATCAAAACAAGTAAATTAATACCTGGGCTTCAAATTTGTATGAGCTGCAAGATCCCTGGAAGAATACTTTTGAGACGGGCCAAAAATCCTCGTACCACCTTGCTCATTGCCACCCTTGGCAGGTGCCCATGTAGGTCTAGCCGCAGTCGTCATTCTTTGTAGTAATCACCTACAAATCAAAAGCTGCAAAAACACCCAAATTTACCAAAACGAAGATAACACAATTTCCCAACTTCACCAAGAAATCAGCTAATTTTCTCACAGCTTAACATAATCAATCTACACTCGAAAAACCAATAATTTGACTTGCAGAATCGAAAATTCACCAAAACAAGACTCCCCCCAAAAAGACATCAAGTTCTATAACTCTAATCAACAATCCCCAAAACCCTAGATTTCAACCAAAATCACTACCCCTGCAGCAAAATAGAGGGAAAATTTCATACAAATTCAGCAAAATATATGGAAATAATTTGCAAAAGATGTATAATTAATATAAAATCAGCGAAATAAACCCTAGAATTGAGATTAGATTACCAAATTATGATTCCAAGAGAAACGGAAATTGAATATCAAGCATATATATATAAAAAATTCGAATTGAAATTTTTTCAAGGAATTAGTTTAATACCTGAGAAAAAATAACAAAATTCCTAGTCGCTTGAATTTGATTTGTGGGAATAGAAGAACAGCTGAAGAAGACGAACTTCTGGAATGAAATATATGGATGCGAAAATCAATTTTAAGAGCGCTTTTATTTACTAGAATACCGTATTTATATACTACGTATTTTTATTTTTACTTTTCGTATACTCCGTACTTGCAATAGTTTGTCTTTTACACTATTTATACTAATATGTTAATTTAGACCACATTTTCACAATGACAATACAATAATATGACCACATTAATCTCGATGTATACTTTATAAGTACTCCGTACTAATTATGGGTGCATGGTGCAATCAAGAGAAGTTCGTTTACTACTGATTTATCTTTGACGGAGTTAAAAAAAATCCATCAGCAAGTGGCAAAGTTAAACCTTTAATAATTACACGATTTTAATGGCCCAGATGTATCCCAACTTAATGAGTAATTTGGATTGGGTTGATTCTTTATCCTACGTTTGGTTGAACGGACTCTATTATAGTCGAGCTTGAATTTTTTGATAAAAGCTAGGTTATAAGTAAAATATTGAGTTTTATCAATTCTCATGTGAGTTTCAACTTGATTCACTTTTAAATCATTAATGCTCTCGAAAAATCTTTAATACACATTCACTTCTATTCTTTTTTAGAGAATGAACCATGTATTCACCTTTGAAAAATTATATATGTTTTGCATCAATCAAAGAACCACAATCAAATTAATTCATGGTCATCATTAAGGGGTATGTTCTCTTCAACATTGTTAAATGTAAACAATTTTATTAACTTATTTTCATCATAATAACTCAAAATGACTAGAGATTATTTATTTCAAAGATCAATTGTGTGCATAGCCGTGCCTATGACAATGTTGAAATTGGTCACATAAAATAGGCTTTCATTTGTTTAGTTGTGTTACTTTCAACAACAATAAAATCTTTTACTTGTAGTTAATATTTCTTTTTGTCCTTGTATCTTTTCACCATAAATAAAATATATGCAAATTAGATCAGTAATTAGTAACTTAATTATGCACTTGTATGCTTTATTAGTGGTATTTTCTCCTCCAGATATGCAGTTACGTACCCCTGTAATATATGCCAGAGATATAAGTCATATATCATCTTATGTTGGTTACATTCAAATTTCATTACCAAAAAGATATGCATAATTGAGTATACAACAACCAAGTAGAAAATTTTTAAAGCCCTAGTTACAGAACTAGTATTTAGGAAGGGTGAAAATAGAGAATGACTTTTAGCTATGCCCTCTTGCTGTATACTTCGGCCAAGAATGACTTCAGAATTGCTTGCACTGCCACGCTAGGATATGCATCAATGGATGTGATCAACCGTACATAGTTCTGCATCTCATACTCGACATATGCACCCTATATAGGATGTTACAAAGCTCAGGAAATGACAGAAAAGGAACGCAGAGAAGAAAAAACAAACAAGAAATCAAATAACTAACCTGAAGATTGAGCTCATTGTAGAGTTCCTTAACTTTTGCCACACAAGCAGGATCTTGTTTGCCATAGTTTTCCTGAATACCAAATTTATATGCAAGAATTGAGTAAACAGAATGATGAAACTGTCACAGTACTGTATCAAGAATGCGCGATCATAACTTACAATTAAGACTTTTTTCTGTTCATCATTACAGAGTTCTACAGCTTTCACAACCAACCACGAACACTTAAATTCTTCAATATCAGTTCCAGTCTAAAGTGTAAAGCATATCATATAAGAAACTCAAATAAACAGACGTATGACATTTTAAGAATGCAGTAGCAGTTAGTTTGCACCCTTGCTCACCTTGCCATTTTCAGGTTCTCCAAAACAATTAAGATAGTCAGCCTACAACAGAAGAAATAGAGCATCAAATTTTTAAAATTTAACACAAATAGACCTATCAGAAATAATGATGTCTGTATTATTTGTCGAACTAGCTTGTGTTTGAATTTATACACATTCTCTCTTCCTGCTCCACATGGAGATTCGAAAAAAAATGTTGTAAAAACTACAACTAACCTGAACTTGGAAATAATTTCCTATGTCAATTAGAATGCTTTTAGCATCAAGATGATCATCAAGATTTTCTTCAGACATAAGTAAAGCACATGCAACCTGTAAGTTTAAGGAAACATGCCACATTAAACCAGGATCAGTAATAAATTACCTCCTAATCGAATTAAAAAAAAAAAAAAAAAAAAAAAAAAAAAAAGGGATCAAGGATCACCACAATGAAGCTTATATTAACTTAGCTCAAAAATGGTCAATTATAACTTAGGTCTTACACGAAGGTAGTATAAACAATTCAGTTTGACAGTTTTCGACTTCAATCAACTAAGGTCATGTACATACTTATAATGGTATGTATGTTAGCCATTTATATGAGGCTTGATGCATTTATCACATACGCAGTACATTCTACTCTTCCAAGATATGCAATTGAAAAATTCTGTATTTTGCAGCTCAGGAAGCCAGTTGGCAAAGGCATAAGTGGTGCAGCGTAGCAACAGCTCAAAGTGCTAAAGGGGAGCTGAAGTATACCGAATCATGTTACTAAGGACTGAGTATGCAGTATAAAAACTTAAACAAACTCTAAGGAAAAAACTTACACCTGCATTACTTAGAGTTATAGTGATAACTTATAAGATTGAAAGAATTTAATCAAAAACAAGAACGTTGCATAAATACGTCTTATGAACAGTTTAGGAGATAACATGAATTTAAGATTCAAACTTACAGATAGATAGAATGAGTAGCTAGTAGTTTTGTACTGAACAATTCGACGGTGACTACATCAGGGGAAATGAACATAGAAACATTAATTATATACAAGAGCAGTTAAATTTATGTAAAAGTTATAATACATAACAGAAAAAAGGTTTAGCTCTACTAACAGATCCAATGAATATTTTGACACATCTTTTTCTTCTTCTAAAGTAGTGAGCAGATTGTTCATTTGTCCATATGCAGTCTGAAACTCAACCTGTAATACACAGGACAGGATAAATATATCCGCGTAGTTTGTATTAATTTAACATGTTGCAACAATTGTTTGTAACTGCAACAAATCAAAGCACCATAAAATTACCTCATTGAACAAATCCAACAATTCCACATAATACTTCTTATTTCTGAAATGCTTCTTGAGAACTCTTTGAATTTGATGTCGAAGTATTATACCACCGTGAGCAGCCATCATGCGAATCTGAAAGGGGTAAGAACATTCGGCTAATGCCTTCTTAAGAAGACTGAATGTAACCTAGGATATATACACACCTTTGGATCTTTGAACCATAAAGACCGATCTCTCATTGTATGATGCTTTTCCAAAAATTCACCAAGAAGGAGGAAATATGATTGAAGCTAAAAAAAACAAATTTTAGTTAGTCTAGCCTCTGAAAGTATTGAGTGATTATTATACAACGGCACATACATACGCGAGGCATAGTTTATGTCTATGTACCCATTCTATACACCATCCAAGTGCAGAAGCAAGAAAGATTTCATCATCAGTCAGTTCTTTTCCATCTTTCAAGAGCTTGTAGCTGTCAAGAACAGAAATCCCTCGGCTTAACTTCTCTGCAGGTCAAAAGAATCGAAAACAATTCGTGAGCTAACAAATTTATAGAGACATTATATCAAGGCAAAGAAAGTTCACAGAAATTGTTGCAGTAGTTAAGACATAGATTTTTATAGGTTCCTTACCTCCTGAGCTGTCCTGCTCCAGCACCTGAAAAACGGTGCAGAATATCAGACATAGATTTCTGCTCAATATATTCATTCAATCTTTTTATTATCTGTGTTCAAGCATTATATATAGGAATATGATTTGGTATCTAACTCAAGCCTTAATTTGAACACTATCAATACTTTGGCCTGGTATGATTTAGAAGCAATACTAGAATGGAAATATAAATCAAAACAACATGCACATTTCATAAATAATTCATCTTTTTCTATCAAGAGAACTCACAAAAGAACTTTAACACTAATCAGTTGAGGTTGAGGTAGTGGGATAGTGGTTTCGCTCCTTACCCCAGATCCCCTGTGGTCTATGGATCAAATCTTACGCGACTCATTTGAGAGATCGATTCCCCACACATGCCTTAGGTGATCCCTTAGCTTCTTCTTACCAAAAAAAAAAAAAAAAAAAAAAAAAAAAAAAAAAAAAAAAAAAAAAAAAACAAATGAAACTAACTTAACTATGATGAATCATGTACTTTGTAGTATATATGCATAATTGTACGTGTTTTAACTGATACAGGTTAAATGTACTATTATCTAGTCACAAATTCTTGATTTGTTTTGAATGTTTATAAAGGAGATTAGTAGTTGAACAAATGTAAAAGGGATTAATGTACCAATATAAATCAAATGTAAAAGAGATTAATGTACCAATATAAATTCCAAAAAATTAAGAAAGTGTAAACATATATGAAAACTAAATAAAGGAAGAAAATAATACCAAGAAAACTAAGTAGAAATCATTGAACGCATGGTCAACCCATTTTCGAGAAATGTCAATCCCATCAAAAGCAGGATCATTCATGAGTTCAGATTTAAGGATTTGGTAAACATCAAGAAACTTTGTCCTCAAATTATCGCTCATTTTTCTTTTTCTTTCGTCTTTCTATGCAACAAACACTTAACCTGCAACAAGAACAAGAAAAAACTTTAATGTCTTGGTGTTTTGTAAAATGTCAACGTTTATGTCTTCTACTCTTCTTAACTTGCTGAGTTGCTAGCTAAGTGTGTTTCTTACTCCTTCCCTTTCTTAATTAAATGCCTTCATTTTTGAGAAGGAGGGGAGAAAGAGGAAGTTCCTACGGAGTTTGAATGACTCATTTCGAGTGTTGGCGGTAGGTAGTTTTGTTGTAATAAGGTGACCTTTATGTCATGTTAGTTTCGATACCATGGTAGGGTACCAACTCAATCAAAAGCTTAAACTAATGTTTGAAGCTTAGGAATATACAAAGTATATAATACTCTATTATTTATGGCGGATATACAATAATTAGTACTAACTTGATGGCGGAATTTGACCCTAAATCTTGAATGTCAAGTTAACTTTAACCAACACAATAGTTTTTAATCTAGTCAGTTAATCTATCAAGCAATAATTGATTACAAAATTTTCTTGTACTATATGAAATGTGCTCGACTGTTTGTATATCCTAGTTTGTAGCTGATTGCATTTCAAGCAAAGCCAAAGGAACTTGACTTCACGTGGCATCAGTTGACTTAACTGTTAACAATTTCATAGTTTCATTCAAACTGATCATACCATTGCTTGGTTAAGAAAGAAAACGTGGCTTTAGCTTGTTTGTGAAGCGGTTTTCATCATCCATCCCACTTTTTAAGCAACATTTAAGAAGCAAAATGCATGTCATCTAATAATCCCTTCGTTCCACTAAGATCGTCTCTTATACTAAAGTTATTGGATTTTCTAATGAGTTTGTTCCATCCTTCTCTAAGTACATTTTTACAATGCGATGACAATCCATGAAAAGCACTTCTTTGCCAATTCTAATGTCAAAATCACAAGTTAGGCCTTGTTCTTTTGAGTTTCAGAGCAGAGCAGGTGTCAGTATAGCAATATATTTATAATAAGTAGAGCAAGGAGCAATATATTTATAATAAGTAGAGCAAGGCTTAGTAGAGCAGAGCAGACCACAACATGTTAGAAAATCAACAGAGCCTTAATTACACGTACTACACACAAACATTAAGATATGTTGGGTTAATCTTCCCAATAATTATGCAGGCCTGAATCGGACAAGTGGTACCTTCTTGCAAAATAGAAAAACAAAAAATTCTTGCCAAATTTTTCTTAAAAATGTAGTTTCTCACAAAAAATTATATTTAGTAGCAATAATAGGTCATTTTTGTCAAATTTGGTTTTAAATTAGTTAGGCTATTTAAAAGGCAGTTTCTCTCTTTAAAAAAAGAGTAAGTTTGGTTTCAGCTTAGACGTATATTGAGTAAGTTTGATATTCAAACTAGATTTCGATCAACTCTAAAACAATGCAAATGTTTTCTCCCCGATCAACCTGTTATCTAGCTAAAAATGGACCCGTCCACAAAAAAGAATCTCAATTCGAAAAGTTGGCCCTTTTGTGTGTTTGTACACGTTGTTACAACCTTTTTTTTTTTTTTTTTTTTTTTTTTTTTGAGAGTGTGGTGGTGGTTGTAGTCCTTTCGCTTGAGGATAAATTAGCATACATGCATGGGAGCTTCTTTGTATATTCCTAGCTACTAATAATCTAATATGATGAAGTGGATATATTATTATTCTAATTTCTACATCTAATTAAATTCATTCATCAACTAGTCTAGTCTTCCCACCACCCATCTCAAACATTATTATTAATAAATCAAATATTCAATAATTAGTTACTTCGTAAATTACTTTTTTTTTTTTTAAAAAAAAAAGACTAGTTCTATGCTGGATGGAAGACTTAGGTGCAACTAACTACCATATAAATATAATAGTATGTGCTACTATAGTCTAAATACATGTGAAGCCTAGTAAGTTAGTACAAAAATGAAATTATTTAATCCAACTCCCAAATTATAATAAGCTCATGAAAATGACATTTTTGGAAACAAATAAAATTTTAATTAAATTATAGGCAACTTGAGTTTGAGGGGTAGACTAATTAAAAGAACAAACATATTGAGTTCACAATGTTATTATGTTCTTAGCAAACATAATTCAAGAGAAAAATAAAGCAATAATTTAGCTAGTGAAAGGCTTTAGGTTGCCTTTGTGGTGGTAATGGGGAAGCTGTGTTGTTCATCGGAGGACGACGAGACGAATTTCACCGGACTCTTGATTGTTGCGTTCGTTGCTGTGATGTTGTTCTATGTCTGCCTCCAAGAACCACCTCGGCGACGTGTGGTTGCCGTGTACCGATGCTATTGATAAGTTTGTCATCCATCGCCTTTTCTTATGTTTCTTGAAGTTTTATATATATATATATATATATATATATATATATATATATATATATATATATATATATATATATATATATATATATATATATATATATATATATATATATATATATATATATATATATATATATATATATATATATATATATATCAATTTTATGTAAAGATCAGTTCATCTAAGTTATATTATTTATAAGATGATCATCTTTACATTTAATTTTATATGTTTGGTTTAGCTAGTAAGCTAGATAAAAACGCAAGCATATATGTCCAAAAAAAAAAAAAAAAAAAAAAAAAAAAATTAAACTTGAGCATCTTTCAATTGATGAAATATACAAGTATATAGTAACATTACAATTTGGAATTGAAGGGATGATTCAAATGTTGGTGGTGCAAGTGTTGTGCACGTACACGGATTAAATAATTAATTTGATGTGGATCGCTTAATTTAATACGCAGTTAATATACTACCTTTGATATGTAAGGTGTGCATGTAATTTACATTTTTATGCTCGTTTATTGTGTTTTTTTTTCTTTAATATATACTAGCTAGATAAAATCCAAGCAAATGCTCGGTTTTTCAAATAATGTTAAATGTACAAAAGTTTTATATAAATTAAAATGCAGGAAAATTTGCAAATTGCAGCCATTTAAAGTTAGTATTTTGCAAATTGCAGCCCAAAAGTTCTTATAAATTGTAAATTGCAATCCAATTTAACTTTTTCATCGATTTACGTGTCAAAAAATATTCGATTAAGGTTTAGGGGGCCATCTTAACCCTTAAGAATCCGAATTGAGCTCGGAATTAGCAAAAAAATAACGTAAATGTCTCGTTTTTACAGTAAAAAATAGTTGCCCACAAATCGATACATTTTTGTTATGCAAACAAGACAATTACATTATTTTTTTGCTAATTCCGAGCTCCATTCGAATCCTTAAGGGCTAAAATGGGCCCTAAAACCTTAACTGAATATTTTATGAGCTTTTTTTTAGACAGGAATGAGCTTATTATAATTTAGGAGTTGGATTAAATAATTTAATTTGTAAGAACATCCCTACATCCCTTCATATTAGAAAGATGATTGAGTTTTAACCTCTTGATACCATGTAGGCAGAGGCAGAGCTATATAAAGATTAATTAAAAAAAAATAGTGATTATAAAGATTGTTCAACCCAATAGGTCAATTGACTATTTAAAGAAAATGTTGTTTTGCATAAATTATATACGAAGTGTATAATATTGATTTTTTTTATTATAAAAGTTATATGGTATGAAAACCTTTTGCACTGTATAAAATTAAGTTACAAGGATCCATAACTCCTAAATCGATATATACATATATTTTGGTTGAATTTTTTGTATTCTACCACATGATTTACATCACTAGTAGGAGATTTTTTTGCAAATTATCTATCAACAATACACCTTATCGTATATTCCAATTCATACATCATTTCAACTATTTTATTATTCAAATGTACGTACAAAGTTATTTATAATTCAAATATACACAAATTTTAAAGCACTAATATGTAATACTTGGTTCATACCTACCCTATCACCATCTACTTACTTGATTCTAACATCATATCGAAAATCTAATCATAACCTACAATTATATTAGAGAAGTATAAAATATTAAACTTACATTGCAAATGAAATAATATGAACATCGATCTATAATTTAGATACGGTGTACAATTAACTTAGCACCAAATTGAGGACGAAGAGTTCCAAAACCTATAGTAGGAGCATGAACATAAGATGGAGAGAGCTCAAAGGAGAATCGTTGCAAAATCATTGCCAATGCCATCTTAGCTTCCATCATTGCGAAATTCGATCCAATGCATATACGAGGCCCCCATCCAAATGCAAAGAAACACATATTATTTCCTTTTGTGGCCTTCAAAAGTCCTTGTGAAAATCTCTCGGGGTTGAATTCCTTTGCATCAGTACCCCATAATTTTTCACTATGATGAATAAAAATAGTTGGCAAATTAACATGTACACCCGCCGGTAGAACGATATCGCCTACTCTCATTTCACGGCTAACCTTTCTGCTTAGGGAAAACACCGGCGAATATAGTCGTAGAACCTCATGTAGTATCATGTTCACCTAAACAAATTAATTAAAGCTCATAATAAATCATGCATACATACATCAATCATGTCGATCAATCATCGTAATTTTTTGTTTCATATATGCTTAGCTATGGGTTAATTGATCAAATAATATTTAATTTTTTACAGTTAATTATACTACTGTATTTTTGTACTAATAAATCAACATATATTATTTCATATGAACTTTTTACGTACCCTTCTTATATATATACAATTAATTAGTGATAAAATTAAGTGGCAATAACTAATTAGCCAGTAAAAAAAACATAGATGGTTTAATTTAGGCGGTAACCTAGATTATATCTTGTGTACAATATGCAAGATGTATATGATGCATGGTTAAAACAATTAACTAGCCTATTTACTCGTATATACTTTTGATACACATCTTTGATATTGTGATTACCTAACTGGTCTGCAGCTCGATTAGCTTAATTATCTATGAATGATATACAAAATCACAGACATGTATATATACATACCTTTTTGAGTTGGATTAAGCCATCAACATGAGGTGTATTGTGACCGAACGTGGCAAAAATCTCTTCTCGAGCTTGTTCTTGCCAATTTGTGTGTTTGCTTAGCAAAACAAGAGTCCATACCAACAACGACGAAGTGGTGTCTTGTCCAGCAACATAGAACATTTTGCACTCTTCAATAACCTCTTTCATACTCATCTTAAATTGTTGTTGTTTGTTATTATTTCCATGTAATAATTGATGATCTTGTACTCCTTCTAAGTTCGATTTGAGCAATAACCCTAACAAGTCATCTTTAGCTGCTTCACCATTCTCCATTGCCTTTTGCCTCTTTTGAATCATATCTTTCAACAATGTTTCCATTTCATTGACGATTTTTGCCTCCCTCTTGTTTGTTTTAGTAGGAAGAAACCTAGAGACGGACCAAGTATGTACCAAAGATGAGAAACCTTTATCAATCTATGTATCAGCTAGCCATAGATCTACTCGATTAGCTAGCTAAGGATTAATATGTTATTGTATTGTGTATTCGGATATTCTTATAGTGGTCGTTTGAAAAATGATTAGCATTTTATTTAACAATAAAACTTATATGATCGTTTTATATTTTTTACGAAAAATCAGCCAATTATTTTTATATGATCGGTTCATTTTTGTTAAATTTATTAATTTGTTATTTGAAGAAAAATCAGTTAATCATGAAGTGCATAATCATTAAAATATTATGGCTGTCATAATTCAATCGATCACTACTGTATAAAACTTTCCGTGAGGAACCCTTCATTTTCTTATTCTTTCATGTGGAACTTCGATTGCCTACCCCGTGATTTTATCACAATCGCAATTGCATCCGATATGTAATTAAACGAGCCCATTCTTTTTTTAATCCTTTGAAATGAAATAAAAGTACCTGGATCCAGGAATATAAACTGACTGCATGGCTTGTACAGTAATACAAGTATGCTCTCTTAAAAGTTCAAACACTCTCCTTCCTTCTTCAAAACTACTTCCAAATGCTGCACGAGAGATTGCATCTGCTGAAAGATTGTGTAAAAATGACCACATTTCTACCTCTTGAGATCCCGTTTCGGGTGTCGTCTTCTCCCATTCTTGGATCATCTCATTGCAACTCGCATGAAATGCTGGTATCATAAGCTAAAAAAAATAATTCATAGTTGTAACAACATGCTAATTATGAATTGTAATTGAGAAAATATTAAAATGGTCATGCATATTATTCTTTGGTACGTCAATAATGATTTATTACAAGGCGATCCCTATTTTTAGTCCGATCAAATCTTACTCAGACAAATTTTACTCCTTCCATCTCTTAAAAGTTCTTTCTGTTTTAAGAGAAATTTTAAATTATTAAAATATTAAATTAGGAAGAACTTTTTAAAATGAGAGAATAATTTACTTTAATTTTCTAACTTCCTCCAATTCAAAAACTTAGAAGTGATGTTTTAGATTCCAATGCCTAATAAAAAACCAATTGTAGTACGTAAAGGTATCAATTTGGAATACTAGGTCGGGGTTGTGTCGAGTCTATTTTGATTCATGTTAAACTATTGTGCCCATACAGGTCGAAATCTAAATTTATCAAGTCAGCTTTTGACATTATATACTTCTACCGGCTATTATGAATTTATGGTTGTACCAGTATAACATAAAATTTTAAAAATGGACTAAATTGATCTATATTTTTATAAAAGTAAGCTAAATTTAGTATAATAGATTAAATAAACCTTAATTTTCTCCATATGGAAGGCAGGATTAAGCAATTTCCTTTCTCGGGCCCACTTATGGCCTTCGAGTCTAACCAAACCATTGGTAAGCCTCTTCAAAAGTGGAGTCGATGTTTTTGGAAAATCATAAATCTTTAACATTATTTCTCTTATTTCTTCTGGTTTTGTTATCATCACTGTTGGCGTTGGTCCGTTCCATAAGAATGATCTATCACCTGCATTTTATAATACCTAGTATTACATTTTCTATTATTATTGTTATAATAAATGTAAGAAAACTAAAGAAATCAACAAATTAGAGTATATATACAATGTGATCGTAACAATCATAGCCGGACATATATACGAGAGGAGAGTCTGTTATACTGACCTTGAGGAATACAAATTACAAATAGCAGCTTTGTACTCCCAAAACATAAGATGGCTGGATATAGCCCACAAAAAATTACCGTATGAGGTTAACTAACTCAAGGCATATTCTAAAATGTAACATTTTAATTAATTATAACTTTATAATCATAATTAACTATACTTTTCTTTGTTATAATTAATTGAAGCAAAAAAAATACAAATACGTACTCATGCTGGAATAGGGACATGATCTTTTTTTTTTTTTTTTTTTTTTTTTTGGAAGAAGAAGAAGAAGAAGACCGAGCTAGACTTATATTAACGCAAGCTTATCATCCTTGATCGGCTAGTACATACGACGGAGTAATATCAGGGGGACAAAAGTTTTCCCACACCTGTTCTACCCCAAAAGGAATTAGCGCAACCAAGTGATGAGCGACAAAGTAGTTGCCATCTAATCATATTAAATGAACAACAAGAAGATAGAACTATTAACAATGGTTATACGTCCTTTAGAAAAAAAAGTTATAATTAATAAGATGGTTGTCAAATGATCAATTAAATTAATAACTATTGCAATAACTCATCCTGTCTAAAGTATATACTCTAATTTATGTACACGTGTTAAGCACATATGTTTAGAACATTAATAACTAGTACTGAAATAATTCATCCTATCTAAAATAATACTCGTAAGTACTCGCTCTATACTTCTAAATTTAAGCACATACTTTATACAAAGTACATGTTTAGAGGTTTGTTCCCAAAAAAAGGTACTCCGGTACATGTTTAGAGGTTTTTCGTGATTGATATCAATATTATTTTAATTTTAGAATTGTATGTCATCAATTTTCTAAACATTTTCCCTTTAATATTTACAAAGTACTCCATATAATAGGTTACTTTGAATATGTCAAGGTATGTAAAGAATTAAGGACATATTTTTGACCAATTCTCTCTCTCTCTTTTTTAATTTTTTTTTTTTTTGGTGCTTTCTAGTACTATAATTAAAAAATAATAAAAAATTTGATGAACATAAGTAGCATATACAACTAATACAAGTAAATAATAGTTCGATAGAATCACGATCGAGTTACGTGTGACATGGACTAACAAAATTAGCTATATGACTTATGAGAGTCGTGAAAGAATAAGTCTTTTTTGTCCGAATGAATTTTATGTATCTAATTATTTTCATAAATATATTATATATGACATTATGCAGTACTTCGTAAAAAAATTTGGTTGAAAATTGAGGCCTAAAATTGTTATAAAAGTAAATAGTAAAAATAGTTTATTTATGTTATGGAGTACTTCACAATTGTAACCTTTAGCATTTTCGAAGTAATAACGATTATGATCTCAATAGACTTACCACATACAAGACAACAACATCAACAACTAACAACAAAACAATCCTCAAAACTCTCGTTAACTTAATTGAATAATGGATAGATGTAAGAGTTAGATGCACACAACTTTACACACATAAAATAACTAATTTGACATGGAACATGCAATATATATATATATATATATATATATATATATATATATATATATATATATATATATATATATATATATATATATATATATATATCTTGAATATTGGCCCTTAATAAGTTAATATGACTATAATTTAGTAAAGACAATTTAAAAGATGGAAAGATGTTATAATTTATAAACTTATAATATGTAAATCAAGCTAATTTAATAATAATGATCAAAGTATCGTACCATAGTTCTTGATAATTTGATGATGAAAAGGGAATATCCGAGGTACAAAATCATTTGAAAAGTGCTTCATTGGCTTAGAAGTGGTTTGTTTCACCATCTTAGCAATTTCTTTGGTATCACCGAACAATATTCTATAAGATTGGCCTCGAAACCCTTGTTTTTTAAGGCGTCTTTCTAATTTCTTTGGTTTCAACCACACCCAAATAATTGCTTTCCATATCAATAATATTGTAATAATACACACCAAAGAAGTTGCAACATTATTATTGCTCAAACTTAGCTTCATCATATTCGATCTACTATTTTTTTTTTTATTTTTTTTTTTGTTGTGTTTGATTATGAGAGAGAAAAAGAAAAAGAGAAAATATATATATAGGGAATTATTTGAACAAAATATAGGAATAACTAGTATTTATAAGCTTAGTGTTTTGACTTTTGAGGCCAATATGCATATAATGCATGCATGGTCCATAATTATTGATGTTGTATACTACTATAAAAATTAAGATGTCTTATTACTTGAGGGGTTGAATATCTTATTGTGGAGGGGCCCCAATTACATATTTGTTAATTAATTTGTTAATTAATTAAAAATTTCATGATCACGACATCCATTTCATTAATTTTAATCTCTACTATAATTATAAATTAAAAAATAAAAAAAAATAAAAAAAAATTGGGGAGGAACCACCTTAATAGTTGATAGTGTTCATAATCACGGAGTATTATCTATTTAATTAAATATATTATAGTATGAAGTTTCACCTTCAACTTTTACTTATCAACCTGTGATTAGGATATTAAATTAATGTTTATACAACAACAACAATTAGATAATGAACTAATGTACATGAATTTCATAAAAAAAAAATTAGGTGACTTTTGATATCATGTTAGTTTACTCAATATGGTAGTCCTTTTACTCTATTTATTATACGTAGTTTCAAATAAGGTTACAACAATATACAAGAATATCATACCCTATATCAAGAAATTCCTATAAGATAAAACTCTAGGAACATGATATAGAAACCTACTTCAAGAGCAGGTCGCCAGGTCTTCACATTTGCTTTACAATCATACATCAGATCAAAATCACATTCACGTTTTAAACCAGGTCACTTTTTGGACTTAAATTTTAAACTATGGAACATAATATTTTTTTTATATGTCAATCTTGGTGATTTAGAAAAAACGTATAATGATTGTAAAAAAAAAAAAAAAAAAAAAATAGAAAAGAAAAGAAAAAAAGAAAAACGTATAATACTTGGGACACTAAATTACACGGAGTAATTCAAGTCAAACGAAATACGGAGTAAAATTTAAAATTACATATCTTGAAACAATTACGGATTACCTACCTTTATGGTTCACTTACTATCAAAGTGTTATTATTTTTCACTTACGATCGTTTTGCTCACATCATTTGAGAAAAGTAGGTGATTCTAGCAATAAGTGGAAGATACCAATTACAATTAGCACGAAAATAAAGCTAGTTGACTTAAATCATATTATCTATATCGTCAAGTTCTTGGCAAAACATCACCTTTGTAGCTTGCACTCTCCTTTAACATTCTTTGATTTTAGACATTAACTTTCTCTGTCAAAATTTCACTTCAATTAATTCTTCCTTCTTTTAATTTGGTGTCGCCCTCTCTTTTTTGTGTACTTGGGAGGAACATCATGGTCCACATGTCTTAGAATCTCAAAGCATGGCTTGTGTAATTAAATTGCGTTCATTTTACCAGATTTTTATTAATCAAAACTCAAAAATTTTAATTTAGATAACATCAACTTGAACAATCTTTACTTTTTTCAAATTGGACTTATTTGAACTTATCTTAAACATGACCTTAATAGTCTTTACATACCCCAAATTATGTTTCCCAAAATCAGGTGAATGGAAAAATGTCAATCTTATTAGTATTTTTCACAAAATGTAGCAAACTATAAGTTTTGGGGTCATTTAAATCCCTAACACATCCTAAGTTAATAAATTTGAGCTGTACTTTAAATTATGGTTGATTTATATGTCATTTAATTTTACTTGTTGTAAAGGGCATGCCCTAAATAAATTTAACACGTCTTTCTCATTTAGTATAATATATATATATTAATTGTATTAAAATTAACGATAGCAATGACATCAGATCACACCGTTGCCAGTGCACCTAGTCAATGATAACTATAGTTGTGGCTGGGAAATCAAAGCCGGCAGTAGAAAGGAATGCTGATTAGCAGGTTTGGAAAATCTTAATCTACTTATACTTTTGAATTATTGGTGGCTTAAAACGTTTGTGATATATATATTGTTAAACACTTAAATGACTAACTCAACCAAAAGTTTAAATTGATGGTTAAAGTTCAAGATTGATTTATATACTCTATCATGCCCTTTACATGAAAGCCTATAGAGCTTGAAATGCGAATGCAGTTTGAGCCCCCAACACCCAGCACGAAGTAAAAAAAGATCAAGTTAATAAATGTTTAAGCTGATAGTTAGAATAATCCAGGATCGGTTTATATATTATTTTATCAGATATCCTTATAGTTTTGAAAATTCAACATGTACATGTAACGTTTATTAAGGATATGTTTGTAAATTTGCTAGGATGTCTGTTAATTTAGCTTCTTCCTTCCCTTTTCCTCTTTGCTAGTACTTTCTCTCTCCTCAGTCTTCTAACTCACATCAACAATGGTACTTCAACTCCAAAATTTTCAACCTCATTTCTTCACAACAACCACCATCACAACCACTGACATTTGCTATCTATCTCATCTCCTTTCGCCGCCGACATCACTTTTTTCTACATTTTTAAAAATCAAGCTCAATGATGGAGCTTTAATTGAGGACATAGTCACCCCTACCCTTTGGGGTTGACCATGCCCTTAATTTCACCTTTCATTCATAGGGTTTTCGTTTGAAATTGGGGAAGGTGGGTGGAGATTGGGGAAGCTTTAATGGTGGTCGAGGTCGGGGAAGCTTTAATTTAATGGTGGTTAAGGTCGGGAAGTTTCAATGGTGGTCGAGGAAGCTTTAATGGAGGAAGAAGCAGTAAGCTTTTCAATGGAGGGAATCTTAATGGTGGTGTTGGTGAAGTAACAACAAATGGTCGTTAAATCAGTGTTATCTTCACTCATGAGGTGGCATGGAAATTGCTCTTCAATATTACAATTATGCCATTAGATTGACGAATTTCGTCAGAAATTTCGTCAATCATAAAGATTAACTGGGGCTGGCTCCCTTTAATATTACCCATCAAATCTCACTTGAAGTTTCCACCATCCAATATCAAACAAAAAAGAGATGGAGAGCAACATACATTGGCCGATGGTTGTGAAATTTTTATCTTAGGGGAATCAATGTACCCTCACAGCCCATTTAATTTAATTTAATTTTAATTTGATACGTAATGCACAACATGGATGAAATAATGAATTACTACTTATGATATGCTTCTCTATGTGTGAAAAATAAGTTTAAGCGGTCTAAAAATTACGCAATAAGCTAGTAATATAATTTCTTATAGCTAGCCTAATTAATACTTCCGTAATGATCAATTGATCATATTCCTAATTTGATTAAAAGTTTTTATGACGTTGCACTGCTTGTGCTGAGTTCTTAGGCAATACAATTAGCATAAGCTTACAAATCATACACTTTTTATTTCCGTAACAGGAACATGTGCATGCATGTCCTATAATATGGCCTTAGATTATTTACAAGTATTTCCTCTGTTTAATTTTAGGTGTAACGTGAAGGATGACCAACATCAAGGAGATATAAGAAATAGAAAAAGGAAATACATTACAATTAAAAAAAGAACATAAAAAAGGTATAATTCAACGAAACCATATATACAATACAAAAATAGACTACTTAAATGTAAACTCGGCTTTATTATTGTTCTATATTGTACTAATTGTAGCAATATATTAAATTAAAGAAGCATAGTTTTAGATACGACGTAGTATTAAGTTAGCACCAAATTGAGGACGAAGGGTTCCACGGCTAATAGTAGGAGCATGCTCATAAGATGGTGAGAGGTCAAAGGAAAAACGTTGCAAAATCATAGCCAACGCCATTTTAGCCTGCATCATCGCGAAATTCGATCCAATGCATATGCGAGGCCCCCATCCAAATCCGAAGAAGCACATCTTTCCTCCGGTTGCATTCAAAATCCCTTGTGCAAATCTATCAGGGTTAAACTCTTTTGCATCAAAACCCCAATATTTTTCACTTTCATGAACATCAATCAGTGATAATTTGACTTGTACACCAGCTGGTAGAATTGTATCTCCTACTTTCATTTCGTGGGAAACGCTTCGTGTAAGTGAAGGTAGTGGTGGATATAGTCGTAGAACCTCGTGAAGTATCATGTTCACCTAGACAAATTAAAGCCCAAGAAACAACATATATATTGTTAGGTACAAGTGTGAGTATGTTGGACTCTCGTTGAAAGATAAAGTGAACCATCTTTTTAAATACGGAATTTTCACCATATACCACTGAGTTTTAACTTAATTCACCATATACCACCAAAAATTTTCTAATTCACCATGTATCACTGAGTTCCTGTGCAATACCACAAAATACATTTTTTGATAACTACCGTTAGTTTGCCGTTTGGGTATTACTAATTCACCATATGCCCATGTTTATAAAGTTATTTCACTAGATACCATTAAATTAAAGATATTTCACCATATACCTAAAATTTACAACGGCTATTTTAATTGTTGCATCTACTATTTTTTGTTGCTTCATTACTCTTCTCTTGAGCTCCTTCAACATGCTCTCATCTCCATGACATTGTGTGTTTATGCTTCCCCTGCTTTGAAATTCATAACCCGAAAGGACATTTTTCTTGGCATTACCCTTACACTATCGAAATTTCTCTCGTATATCACACTTATAGTACAACTTTTATGGATATTTTGTCGAATCACATCTCCTTATTGCAAATTTCTTCCCACGTGTACAAGCTTTGTTTGGCATTCTTATGTATGCATATTCATAAGATGACGATAACGATATCAAGTGTGTTGACATGTTTGCAAATGCTTTTAAAAAGGTGAAGTGCTGCTTCAATCCCTCAAGTATTATGTACATAAACTATCCGTTATAAAAGTCAACGACTAATTTTTCTTTAAAAAATAACCGTTGTAATTTCTGGGTATATAGTGAAATATCTTTTAATTTAATGGTATATGGTAAAATAACTTTATAAACATGGGTATATGGTGAATTAGTAAAATACCCCAAACGGCAGGCTAACGACAGGCAAACGACAGTTACCAAAAAAAGGTATTTTGTGGTATTGCACAGGAACTCAATGGTACATGGTAAATTAGAAAGTTTTTGGTGGTATATAGTGAATTAAGTTAAAACTCAGTGGTATATGGTGAAAAAAACTGTTTTAAATAGCTATGAACCATCTTTTTAATAATGTTAAATTATGAATTAACTTTAAGTCGAGATATTATTGTGTTTGTTCCACCTTTTGACAATTTTTAGGTTGGGTTATTTTATGACAAGTACGTAACTTTTTCCATACCAAATAAATTTTTCCTAATTCAATTCTTAAGTTTAACAAGGTACAAGTTTAGTATCAACTATAATGATCGATGTTACAAGCGGATAAGCAAACTAATTATGAATTGAAACAGCCAATTTGCTCAAAGTTATAGAAATGTAAGTACCTTTTTCAGCTGATTTAAGCCTTCCAAATGGGGTGTATCATGGCCAAAAATTGCGATAATCTCCTCTCGAGCTTGTTCTTGCCAATTTTGGTGTTTGCTTAACAAAACAAGGGTCCATGTCAACAATGTTGAAATGGTTTCTTGTCCTGCAATATAGAACATTTTGCACTCTTCAATAATTTCTTTCATACCCATTTTAAAATGTTGTTGTTTGTTATTTCCATGTAAAAATTGATGATCTTGTATTCCTTCTACGTTCGATTTGAGTAATAACCCTAACAAATCATCTTTAGTTGCTTCTCCATTCTCCATTTCCTTTTGCCTCCTTAGAATCATCTCTTTTAACAATGATTCCATTTCATGGAGAATATTCGCCTCCCTTTTGTTTGTTTTTGTTGGGAGAAACCTAAAAACCGATAAAAAGGGTTATTAAACTCAGCCGATAGCTAGTTAATACATTTACTTACATCAAACACGACACAATGATAAATATAAAACATATTCCTAGGTTTCAACCATCAGCTTAACCTTTTAATTGAGTTGGTTCTCTTACATGGTATCAGAGCCAACGTGACACAAAAATCACGGGTTTAAATCTCATCCACCCCCACTTTCAAGTAGAATATATATTTGTAAGAGAAGTCTCATACTCGATCACATGTTAATGTGTATATTATAATAAAGTTAAATGATATCTATCAATGCAATTACATACCTAGATCCAGGGATATAAACTGATTGTATGGATTTAGTAGTTATTGAGATGTGCTCTCTAAGAAGTTCAAACACTCTCCTTCCTTCTTCAAAACTACTCCCAAATGCTGCACGAGAGATTGCATCTGCAGATAGATTGTGTAAATACGACCAGATTTCGAGCTCACTCGATCCTGTTTTCGATGTCATCTTCTCTCATTCTTGTATCATGGCGTTACTACTCGCTTCAAATGCTGGCACCATATGCTAAAACATTTCCAAAATTTATAATAAGCAATGTAATTAATTCAATAAAACCTCCCTAATTCCAAAATAATTACAAGTATACATATGTATGTATTCTGTCCTATTCCAAAATAAGTTTAGTTGTAGATCTTTTTTTGTGTGTGTTTAGAGAGCCACAAGGACAAGTAATGAGAATCTATTCTAAAATTACCTGGAATCGGAAGGGGTGATCTAACCACTTGAGCTATCCCTCACTCTCATATTATAGTAGTAGTCTAGTAGTATTATTTTGTATATGACCACTATATCAATGCATGTTAATATAAATGGACTTAGGACCTAAGATCAAATTTCGCTTTATGATCTGCCTTTTGTGCCTAAATCTACATATATACACACGAAAAGAAAAAAAAAATCCAATGGAAAGTTGGAAACAAACCTTTAATTTCTCCATATGGAAAACAGGGTTGAGCAATTTTCTGTCTTGAGCCCATTTTTGGCCTTCGAGCCTTGTTAAACCATTAGTAATTCTTTTTACAAATGGGTGCGGAATAATCTTCGTAAAATCATAAATCTTCATGAATATTTCTCTTATTTCTTCAGGTTTGGTTATAATCACCGTAGGTGTCGGTCCATCCCATACAAAAGATTGTTCACCTACATGTATGCATGCCAAAAAATTAAATGAGTATCAATTATTATACACTTAATTATACCCTTAAAAAACAAGAAATTAATTAATAGACCAAAAGTCGAAAAGGGCTACTACAATAGATTTAATGTAAATATGTAATATATAACTCAATTTATCATATATTAACTACAATCACACGTGACATTTATAGAAAGACTGAAAAAAAATCAATAAAAAAAATAAAAAGACAAACGATGTAATAAATGTGACGTACCATAGCTCTTGATGGTATGAATATGGAAAGGGAAGATCCGAGGGACATAATCATTGGAAAAGCTTTCCATGGGCTTGGAATTGGTTTCGTTCACCTTTAGCAATTTCTTTGGTGTTACCATACAAAACCTTGTAAGGGTGACCTTGTAATCCTTGTTTTGTAAGGCGTTTTTCGAGTGCTTTAGGCTTCAACCATATCCAATTCAATGTTTTCCAAACCCATGCTATGATGATAATACATACCAAGGAACTTGCAATGTTGTTTAAGATGGTAATCTCCATAATAATTATATTCTACTTCTACAAAATAAATTTTTTTTTGTGTATGTATCAAATTATAACGAGATAACGGAAATTAATTAATTAATTGAAACAAAGATGAGGAAGAATAATAATAATAACTCAATATTTAAATGAATTTAGCCTTGACTTTTATGAACGCCACTAGTCGTGCATTATTTTGCTCATGACGTCACTACTTACATGGATAATGTCTCTTAATGCAAGAGACATCAAACACAAATTGGCTAAGTAAGTAGTAGAAATTTAGGGTCAAGAGTTCTAGACCAAGACATCAAGCATATTACATCCATGCAATTTTGAATGTTCGGTTGTTCCTATAATTAATTAATTAATATGTTGTTTTCCTATGCAAAATCGGGTTTACTAGGCATTCTCATCAAAACTCTAGAATTTGTTATGTCTAGTGATATGATAGATGTTTCAACTTTTTGAATTTGACTTTGTTGATGCTTATTGTTTTGAACAATGATTTCATTGATATTTTTTGTGGGTTACACTTATATAAAAAGTTTTTAATGAAAATACTCTCTTCATTTTTAATGAGTATAAAAGGATACTGTATGTTTGGTATTAACTTTAAAAATGATTAAGTAAGTGTTATTCTAGATGCGCAAAATCATGTACTCCTATGTCTAGAGCGAGTGACTCAATAATTATATGGGTTAGCTAGAAAAACTAACTTGTAATCAGGTAAATGAGTGACGAATAAAAAATGATTTTAATAATAAAAACTACACCAACCTTGACAATTGTATACCTTATACTTTTCAAATTACATATCTTTATGGCTTATTCATGCCGCTTATTTATTTATAATAGAAAAAATTAATATAAAAATTATAATTTTCTTATTTAGATGTGACTTTTCTTTGATAACGGTGTTTGTTTAAGTCTTAGTCATGGCATGCATGCATGAACCAAAACTATGCGAGTAGTGGGGTTTCAAATTAGGTATACACTAACTTCTCAGCCTCTCAGGTCCATTTTGGACCAATTTTTTTTCTTTTTTTCTTCTCGTTTTCTTTTACTTTTACAACCATCTTCAATCTAACATGATCCACATAAACTACGAGTAGCACTTTTATATATTTTTTTTACTTAATCGTAACCTCCTCAAGTCCTATTCATGTAATAAACACGTGGTGGTGAAGATTTGATCCTATTACCTCTAAGGGCATTAATAAAGCAGTCAACAACATAGCTAATTGATGTCTATCTTTTTTTAAATACAATTTTATCAAAACTTGGTATCATAATTAACTCAAATTGGGCGCGTGTACTTGTGAGAATTTATTTTTTGGGCCCCTAATCTTAATAATATATTAACGGACCAATATCTATCAAGGCCTAAAAGGCCCAACTAACGGAAATGACTGCGCCTTGGATCCACCAAGACTTACCCCAAGCGGCCTGCAACTTTGCAAGGAACGCCCATTTAAAGATATCCAAATTCTGCTACTCCCTATTATGCCTCAAAAAAAAAAAAAAATAAATAAAAAAAATAAAATAAAAAAAAACTATTCCTTATTACGTACGTATGTTGCTTGGTAATAATTGTGGATGATTAACTAGGAGTCCGTTTGGCGTTGCTGTGGTTTTCTGTTTTTTGGTTTTTTGTTTTTTAAAAGTATATGATATATGTCCCATAATGAAGTAAAAATTATTTAAACTTATTAAAATCATGATAATTTTGAAAACTGACAACAGAAAAGTGGAAACACCTTTTTCTTGCTTCCTGTTTTTGGTTTTTGGTTTTAAAAAAAATAGGAAATGAAAACCAAAAATGATGTCAAACAAGCCCTAGATTAGTTGGTCTCATTTTTTTAAAATAAATAAATAAATGGAAATTTTGTTTTTTACCACCTCACAAAAACACGAAAATCTCTTTTACCACCTCCCAAAAAAAGTATTTTACTTTACCACCTCATAAAAAACACGAAAATAGGTTTTACCACCATTGAACTGATTCCGTTTAGGAATCCGTTAAGTGGGCCCATAAAGCCACGTGTCGTGTTATTATTGGCCAAAAAAAGAAAAAAATAAAAAAAAATAATAAAAAAAAATAAAAAAAAAAAAAAAAAAAGAAAAACCTAAAACTACCCAGCCACCACCACAGCGCCACCACCCCCTTCCCCCCAATTCACCACAACCCTCCCCAAAACCACCACCCGCGTCGCACCACCAGCCCCAACCCACCTGAACCCTCCCCCTCCCTTTCCCACAACCGCGTCGCCCCCAAAACAACCAAACCCAAAACCCTAGATCCCCACCACGGCCACGAATCTGGCCACAAATGGCCGAAATCGGCCGGTTTTGGGGCTCAGTGGCCTTGATCGGCCGATTTCAGCCTTTTAAGGTCAAATTCGTGGTCGTTTTTGGGGGGATGAGTTTTGGGTTTGGTGGTTTTTGGAGGCGATACGGTTGTGGGGAAGGGAGGGGGAGGATTTAGGTGGGTTGGGGCTAGTGGTGCGACGCGGGTGGTGGTTTCGGGGAGGGGTGCGGTGAGTTGGGGGGAAGGCGGCGGTGGCGCGGGGGTGGTGCTGCGGTGTTGGCTGGAGTAGTTTTAGGATTTTTGTTTTTTTTTTTTAATTTCTCTTTTTTTTTTTTAACAAATAAAATGCTGACACGTGTTACTGTGGGCCACACTTAACGGAATTTTTGGATGGAAACCGTTAAGTGGTGGTAAAACCTATTTTCGTGTTTTTTATGAGGTGGTAAAGTAAAATACTTTTTTTGGGAGGTGGTAAAAGAGATTTTCGTATTTTTGTGAGGTGGTAAAAAACAAAATTTCCTAAATAAATAAATAAATAACTAGATTAGCTGGTTATAAAGGGTGGTATACAAGATATGAAATTAAACCCTGTCCACATTATTTGCTTTTGTGGCGCTTTTTACACCCAAAAAAAGTACTGCAAAATTTTTACTGTGAACTTTATAAATTTGACCATGAATTTTCATAATTTTATAAGAAATAAGTTAGTTATGTAATCAACTTCTCATTGGAGTACAATTTGTTAGCATACGAAAATGGAGGTGTTAGGGCGCAAAAATATTTTGTGAAAACTGTAAAAAGTTAAATGTTAGATAATTGTTTACGAGGCATGACAAGGACATAAATATAAAATTATTTATTCCAATCCATTTGTTCCCTTTACAATTAAAATATATGAATAAGGCACGCATACAATAAAAGTTAAAATAAAAACAAAGAATTAAAGGGAGTATAAATTTCGATGAGAATTCTCTTTTATTCCTTTTCATTTTATTTTCTTAGAACTTTTATATGGTGTTAGACATATGACGAAGTGGGTTATATATATATATATATATATATATATATATATATATATATATATATATATATAGAGAGAGAGAGAGAGAGAGAGAGAGAGAGAGAGAGAGAGAGAGAGTATATTTTAGGAAAACTACTCACATATTAATTAGTAGAGATGACTTTTGAATTAGGTTGCGCATGTCACATTTGCAAACTGCTTGAAGTTTCTCTCTAAACTCACATCTACTAGTCCTCACCCAGAAAGGCACAAAGTCACCCAATAATGAATGAAAACCTTTATTTAGCAAAATAAATAAATTAATTAAATTAAATTATATTGAGGCACCTAAAAATGAAGTAAGAGGGTGTGGTGGGCTCTATAATTCTACATCCAAACTTAGCTAACTAAAGTACTTCCAAAAAATAGTCACTTTCCCTAATCAAATCACACATATTCACAACTATATATATCTTCTGTAAATATTCGAGATCAATAAAACTCTCTCCTCTATCTGTAGTTAACATATATATTGTCATCAGTGAACTACGTAACACTACAATATTCTGTATCAACCCAAAAACTCCATGAGAGCGAGATAGAGGGAATGTATGAATTGAAGGTAGGGCATATCCAAGTATTAGAATCAAAGAATTACATAAATCTCAACCATATGTAGTGATTGAAAATGCATGACAAGGACACAATGCAAGTTTATATACGTATTCTATGTGGCAACTTCAGGTGCAAATAATCTAAGAAAATAGAACAAACCATACTAATTTACAGAGTAAACATAAAATACGGTCCCTAACCTTTGCCAAAAGTTTGATTTTGGTCCTTAAAACATTCAAAAGTCTGATTTTGATCCCTCAAATGACTCATCAATTGTGGTGACTAGTACAGTGAGTCGGCAAAGTTTAGGGAACTTGCCTTATTTTATTGCTGACTAGACCATAGTTTAGGGACTTCTAATGCTGACTGGACCAAAGTTTAGGGACTTTGCCTTTTTTTTTTTTTTCAATTGCTACTAAATATGTTATTTAACCATATATACCCTTAATTAATCTAATACTCCCTCCGTCCCTTATTTACATTCCTATTTCTAAAATTACACGGGAATTAAAGAACTTTGAGTAACCTTAAAACCCATGATTGGAAAGTAATGCAGGAATTACAAAACATTTATTGTTATCTTTGAATAAAACAAAGATAGAATGATATTAAATAAAGCACATGTCATCAATCCTCTTTTAAAAAAAAGACCAATCACATTTTTTGGTGAAAAATAAAAGGACCAATCATATTTCAGTATAGTGTTGCACATGGATTCAGAATGTTTAAAAGGGTGAGTGCCAAAATTATGGTTTATGTGTCATATATTGCAAAATAGAAAAATAATAAAAGTAATGTCACATCACAACTATTTAGGGATAATTTGGGGATATTTGGCAAAAAATTACTTACTAAAGAGGGAAAGTAAGAATGTAATTTTGAAACACCCAAAATGGAAAGCAGAAATGTAAATAAGGGACGGAGGGAGTACTATTATTTCCCTTCAAAAAAAATCTAATACTATTATTTTATTTCTCTATCTAATCTAATATTGAATTTATTTAATTACCCACATTAATTTTAATAACTTTATGTTTCTCTCTCCTCAACTTCTTATCTTCCCCATTTTTAAAGCTCTACCACTCTACATATCCAACCAACTTCCATCAACACCACCCTCTCCCACCGAAAAGAACATAAACCCCCACCGAAACCACCAAATTCCCCATTGTACCACTCCCACTAAAATCACCCAAAACCCAGCCACTCCCTACGAAAACCACCAAAATCCCCACCAACACTATCAACGAACCACCAACACTGCTGCCATCAAAAACGAAACACCAAAACCATCAACACCCCAACCGAAAACCACCAAAACCTCTATCACTCTCACCAAAACCATCACCACTCGCATTAAGATTGACCAATACCCCCACCACTCTTAGCGAAACCACCTACATTGCCACCACTCACCGAAAACCACCACCTCTAGATCTTCAATGCGTCTAGATCTATATTATATTCTCCAAACTTCAAAGTGGTGGTCGTCTCGTGAACTTGACATGGGTTAATCCTTTATTTTTTTTTTCTTAAATACAAAACTAATTGTTTTCGATTTGATTTTTTTTGTTTAATTTGACTGGCTTTTCTAGATTTGTTGAAAATTTTAATTTTTTTTTTATTAGTTTTAAGACAGTTGTGGTGTTATGATGGTGATAGTGGTGGTTTATGTAGTGGCGGTGGATGTGGTGGTGGAGGTACTATTGTGGTTTTATTTTTAGGGCAAAGCGAAGACCAAAACGCGTCGTTTTATTTTTGTGGTGTTTCATTGCGCCACGTGATTTGCTGACTCCCTAAACTTTCCACTTAAAAAATATCTAATGTTAAGGTCCCTAAACCTTCATCATTCTTAATATTAAATGACATGTCATATCGGCAAAGTCCCTAAACTTTCCCCTTCATTTGACAACTCAGCAATTTAGTCCCTAAACTTTGCCTAGTCATCAATTTTTTCGCCGGATTAAGTCTTTAGTGGTGGTGGAGGGACCAAAATCAAACTTTTGAAAGTTGAGGGACCTAAATCAAACTTATATCAAAATTTAGGGACCTTATTTGGTCTTTACTCCTAATTTATGCACCAAGTATATATAATCCAAACTACTGCAGGTTGGATTAGTTGGCCAACTTAATCATCTTAAACACCCACTAAACCCCCCCCCCCCAAAACTCAAAAATACAAAAATAAAAATTCCTACTTCACTTTCCATTATTATTTTGAAAATGAAACTAAATATTGTAAACATGAAACTTGATTTGCTAATACATCTCTGACAATTCCATTTAACAGAACCATACCCAAATCCTAACTACTCTTATAAGCTCAATTACATAAAAGATTAGATAATCAAAAAAATTAAAAACTAATTTTTTTATTTAACTAAATTTAATAATGAACATAATAAATATAATTAAATTTGTTAGGCCAACAGTTATTGTAGGAAATTCCCTTTACGTCTATTTCAAAATCCATCCAATCTCACCAATTCCTCTTAATATTATGGGTAATACATAACCTTCTAAAATACCCTTGTTATCAAAGCAAAGGTTTTGTTGGGTTGTTGGTCACCATCTTAAAACCCAACTTCACCTTCCTTTCTTATTCTTCAAACTTCACTCTTTCTTCAAATGCTACAAATGAATTCCTATGATCATCATCAACTCATTAATAATAATAACTCGAGTAATAATCCTCGAGCTTCTCTAGCTCGTCGAAAATAGCTAACCTAGCTTAGCATTCATTTTTTTTCCCCCTAGATGGGGTTTTCTAATAATCATGTACATATTCCACTTTCATCATCAAGTTTGTTACGTAGTGAAACACGAGGGGAAGGTGGAGAGACCGCGAATGAAGCATTTGTTACAAGTAGTGATAATGATCAAATAAGGCCGGTTAGGGAAATTCCGGCTTCATTAGTTGTAAAGATGGCAATGAGGGTATCACGAGCAAAGTGGTTTTCATTCCTTAGAAGGGTTTTTCATTACCAAAATGGATCAAGATCTCACCTTGGAGAAAACCCTTTTAATTCTTGTAGTTGGATGATGCTTGAATTTCTAGCACTTGTTATTCAAATTTGTGTTACTTTGATTACTCTATGTTTTTCTAAGGAAGAGAGGCCTGTTTGGCCTATGAGAATATGGATTGTTGGGTATGATTTTGGCTGTGTTATGAACCTTTTTATCCTATATTGGAGGTATAGGCATTACCATTTGGTACAAGAAAATAATGGGATAAACATTCTTGATTTGGAACAACAAAGGAACAATGAAGAATCAAGGTACTTTTTTTTTTGTCTAATTCAAAATTACTTCTTATCAAGTACATCACATTTTATTATTTTGTTGCATACTTAATTACTAAATCTTGTCTAGTGTCAATGCAAGAAAAATTAAAAGAATTGTACTTGTAATATATAGTTTTAGATAATATTATTAAATCCATGGATAGCATGCATATGTTGAACTTTAATGATATATATATGATTAGTTCATGATCACATGTGGATTTACTTTAATCTAAATAATGTATACATGCCATACCTACTAAATGCATGCACATATATAAAACATCATTACATGTTATCTTAGTTTATAGATTAATTAGTATGCAAAAATAACACATTTTAAGTTATTAATCTAGCTTACAAACTTTAATAAGATTGATGTGCTACAATCAAAGTATGCTAATATATTTTGGTGTTTATACATGGTTTTGGGCAGGGGCTTGCATTTGGTGAACAGATGCAGGGCATCTCTAGACTTGTTCTTTGCAATGTGGTTTGTGATGGGGAATGTATGGGTTTTCGACTCGCGATTCGGATCCTTCAACCGAGCTCCGAAGCTTCACATTCTTTGCATAACCATATTGTCTTGGAATGCCATAACTTACTCCTTTCCTTTCCTTCTTTTTCTTCTTCTCTGCATTTGTGTTCCATTAATTAGTAGCTTCATTGGCTATAATATGAACTTGGGTTCTGCTGAAAAAGGAGCATCTGATGATCAAATATCTCAGTTACATTGCTGGAGATATAAATTGGTTGAGACCAGTTTAGGTGCTGGGAATTCCTCCCCTACTAAGGACAATCCAGTAAGTTCAACTCTGTTCGTTTGTCTCATCATTTACTATTCATGCATGATGCATGTGGTCAAGCCAAGCTAAAGATGCGTTTTATTTACCTGATTTTACTTATTTGATCTTATTCAAACCTTATATAGTAAGAACTTATTTTAGTTGTAAATTAAACTTGGATAATCCTTATTAACCTTCATCGAACTTTTTTTATTCTAAATTTGTTTATTTATTTATTTTTATTTTTTTTCGAAATAAGTGAAAATAATAAGGAAACCAATGCAAACAGAACCTAAAACTTTGACGACCATGCATAAACTTAAGTGATATAAAAGATTAAAAAAAAAATACAAAGTACGCCATATTTAAAAAAAAAATCCGTAACTTTTCTATAAAAAAAATCTTCCACAAATTTTTTGTAAATATTTTACTTTAAGGGCTTGTTCACTTCAACTTAATTTCAGTTCAGTCCACTTTAGCTCTAATCAGTTCAATTCAGTTCAACTCCTAAATTCCTTCTCTCATAAAATATTCATATCGGCTCACTTCAGTTCAGTTCAGCTCCATTCAGTTCAGTTCAATTTAGCTCAGTTCAGTTCAGTTCAGCTCATTTTAGTAAATGTGAACAGGTCCTAAGACATATTTTTTTTCCTCAACTTAAATAAATACGAAGTAATTATTAGTTTTTAATCAGTAGAAAATTATTATTTAATTCACTAAAAATCAATATTATTTTGTAGAAATCAGTCTAAATCAGGTGAAGAAAATAGGATCTTCATGCACTTGTGTGTTGTTAATTACTTGATAATTAGCACTAAAATTAATTAAATGCTTATTTAATGTTGCAGGAGTGTTGTATATGCTTGACAAAATACAAGGACAAAGAAGAGATAAGGCAATTGCCATGTTCACATATTTTCCACAAAAAATGTGTGGACCAATGGCTTAGGATTATATCATGCTGTCCTTTATGTAAACAAGGTTTAGATTGATCATAGGTAAACTGTTGAGATATTGTCACAAAAATTATACTAACGTGAAACTTAAACACCCCCTTTTTCTTTATAATTTCTTAATTATATGAAGTATATTATAAATTGGGGTATAGACTACTTTCATTGTACAGCTACTTTTTCACCATATATTGTATAGTAAGAGTATATAGTATATTATATAGATTGTCTACAAATTTATGAGGAATGTAACAATTTCATCATGAAATCCTCTTATATATGACATCTTAGGTCTTTTTTTTTTTTGGTCTGTAAAGCTTTATTTTTTAAGTTCATATTAAAGGTTTTACAGTTACTTTTGTTTGTGTGGTTAATAAAACTACAAAATTGATTTTGATCGTCAGCACCTTTTTGGTGCAGTAGGCCACACCTTGTGACAAGGGTTACCCAAGTTATTTTGTTAAGGGTTACATGAGTTATTTAGTTAGGGGTCGGGTTACTCGAGTTACTCGGTCAGGGATTACTTGAGTGGTTCGAGCAGAGGTTACTTGAGAGGTTCACTCGATCAAGGGTTACTTGAGGGGCTACTCTGACAGGGGTTACTTGAGGGGTTTACTCGGTCAAGGATTACTTGAGGGGTTACTCGGTCAGGGGTCACTTGAGTTACTCGGTCAAGAGTTACTCGAGTTACTCGGTTAGGGGTCACTCGGTCATGGATTACTTGAGTTACTCGGTCAGGGATTACTCGAGATACTCGATTAGGGGTTATTTAAGGAGTTCGGTTAAGGGTTACTCGAGTAATTCGATCAGGGATTACTTAAGGAGTTTGGTCAGGGGTTACTTGAGGGGTTCGGTCATAGATTACTTGAGGGGTTACTTGGTCAGGAGTAACTCAAGTAACCCCTGACCGAGTAACTTGAGTAACCCCGACAACTCGAGTAACCCCTGATCGAGTAACTCAAGTAACCCCGGACCGAGAAACTCGAGTAATCTCGACAACTCGAGTAACCCTGTTCCACGGTACAGTAGGCCACATACAAAAAATTGTGTTTCATCATACAGTTGAGCGATTATATGGAGCATTTCACGAACTAATAAGTCTCTCATTTGCTTTTGTTGTATCTATTTGGAATCTTGTAAGACAAAAATAGAATTAAAAAATAAATACAACGTAAATCAAAATTCTTCTAACCACCTTATTTTCAATTTAATATCTAGGGGTTTTTAATTTGGTTATCTGAGTTGGGGGCAAAATAGACTAACTCAAAACTAGTCAACCTTGTAATGTGAGCGTTTGGTTGATAGAGGATTGATAAAGAGATTTGAGTCCAAAAGGGTAATTTTGAAAAGCTATAGTAATTTAATAGGAGATTTTTGGTGAGATAGATTTAGATCATTGATGAAGCCTTTGAAGGAAAATGACTATTCTATTCTAAACTAGATCTAATTTATTACCCTTTATCAAGTTTGCTCAAGCATATACATGATATTAAATTATGCATATTTCACTTTTGGTCATGCATACGGAGTATAACACATTATCATCCAACAACTACAAACATCTGTTTACTGGAAAATTACTAGGGATGGTCGCTTTTCAACTAAATCGGCTTACTCTTTGCTGGTTCGACAATCTGTTGTTTCGATTGTCAGTACTCCAGCTCTTGCGCCATGGTGGAAATGTCTCTGGGGTCTCCCTGTTTTACCTCGATTTAAGATGTTTGGTTTGAAGTTGCTCCATAATGCTTTACCCCTTCTAGCAACTTTGTTTTCTAAGGGTATTCCGGTTAATCCGGTGTGTATCTTCTGCCGCACCAACCTTGAGACTACCTCACATCTCTTTCGCGACTGTCCCTTCATTAATCCTCTTTGGTCTCCCGACCTTTTGACTTTGAATGGCAGTCTCCCGGGCTACACTCCTTTTCCTGCTTGAGTGGTGGCTGTTCTTTCGTTTTATAGGAAGTCCAAGGATCTTATTGGTTTGGTGTCTTACGTTTCTTTCCTGTGGGCTATTTAGAGCATGAGGAATCATTGTATTTTTCGGCAAGCGGTGTGGTCTCCTTCTGTGCTTCATCATCTTTCCCAGGAATGGACTACTCGGGCCGTGCAAGCCCGTGAATTTCAACAACCCCTCCTGTCAACGACCAAACACTCTCCTTCTCCTTGCCATGATTTGCGGCCGTTGTGTCTGCAGGGTGGTACCTCGAATCATCTCGATCATTGTTTGATCTTTGATGGTGCTTGGGTTTGCCAGGATAATCGTGCAGGTGCTGGTTGGGTTTTTTGAGAGGTTTCGTCGGATACGGTTCTTGGAGGGTGTGCGAAGGCTAGTCGAGTTGCTACTGCTCTACAGGCGGAATTAAAAGCTTTTCTGTGGGCGCTTCGAGCTGCCGTTCGTCGGGATTTTCTTCGTCTTCTCATTTATTCAGACTGCGCTACTCTGGTATTCCTGTTTCAGAATTCACGTTCTATTGACATCTCCTATTTGTGGTTGTTTCAGGAGATTTTGAAGATTCTTCCACGCTCTTCTGCCTGCCAACTTTGTAAGGTGCCACGAAGTTGGGTTGCTCTTGCGCACTGGTTGGTTGTCCGTGCTCGTGATCGCCATTTCCTTTGTTGGTCTTTTTAGCTTGTGTTTGTTGTTTTGTTAGTGTTCTTTGTCAAAAAAAAAAAAAAAGATACTACAAACATCTAATACAAGCATAATAGGCTACGATCATACATTATCATCTAACAACTATAAACATGAATTAGTTTTAAACACTTTTATACAAACATCTAGTCAAAAATAGCTCACACAATCAATTAGTCAAACTAGCTTAATCATACAAAAAGAGCAGCTAACCTCTTGTCGCCAAATAGCTTAGGCAAATAGATAGAGCCTTAATAAATTTTCATCAATTATAGTGATCTCATTCCAATTAGAATAATAGGCTATGTTCTCATGATCTCTCGACATTTTTATTTTATTTTTTGAATAGTACTAAAATTAATTCATTAGTAATTAGCTCTCTCTACATAAGAATAATATTTCATATTGTCTGTTTTTACATTCTATATATCTAATCATTTCCCTTCAATCTTTTCTCCTTCAATTTCGATCTTTGATTGGCTTTTTGCATGGTGTGATGAGCAAAATTGTCTCCTATGGCTGTATTCCAATTATTATGACGTTAAAGATAGCTCCTTTTTTTAGAGGGAAAAAGATAGCTCCTAACTTCCCAAGTATTCTTTATGCAACATCAATATTATTATTATTATTATTTCCTTGAAGATTTAAAGTATGATTAATAATCCAAAGTACAAAGAATGTGATTAATTAATTAAACATCTTCCTAAAGATGATAATCTTTAATTATCCATAAAATATTGAAAGATTTTTTTTAAAGAATGCCAAATATATTCTTTGTCACCAAAAAAGAGTGACATATTCTACTAGTATATTTCTTATTTTTTTTGCATTACATTTGCTGGAAAGAGGAAGTACGAATCACATTGCTTTATTTTGCCCATCTTAGTGGAAAATTTCCCATATCCACTTCGTCACATGATATAATGTGGACAATTATTATTGCTTTAATTACGCAAAATTATATTATGGAAGACAAATCTTATATGCTTGCGTTAATGGGACCATGCACCCTTTAGTTTAAACATTGGAATCAAAATATTACATATACCCTTAGCTCAATTTATATTATGCATGTACGTGACGGCAACCTCCATTGTTAATATAGTATTCGGGTTTATTCATCTCGGTCGTAGCTGAAATACTTAACTAATTTTTTTTTTTTTTTTAAATTTAATTTTTTTAATATGTGTTCATGGACACTTGTTAAGTCAACTCATGTTTATATAATTGAAAAATCAAATAACTCATCCTTTATTGGCCTTGTGAAATTTTGCATATACATTCGAGTTTAGAGTGTACCCAAGGTTATTTTAAGTCATTTATTGCTCTTTTGATGATTAATTAAATAAGTAAATATACTCTTTGGTGTACTGTGCACCTGATGCATATTATAATCTCATTGGATTGAGTTCAATATTCTCTGTCCATCACAAACCATGGTGCATATAACAATAAATGTATCTAATACATTCAAATTAGTACGTATTTATTTGAGTATGCATGAGAAAATCACATGTAAATCATTGTATGTAATTATTAATGTTTAATTAAATTGATTTGACTTATTAACATTTTTTTATATTGATTTATTGGTCTAGTCCAGTTCGATTTGGTTCTTTTTTATATTTGTTTTCTTTTTATTTTGTTATTTTATTTTTGTGTGTGTGTACGCGCGTGCTCCAATTCGATATTTTGCAGTCTGGACTCTCTTAGAAATCTTGACATCTTTTTTAAAATTTGAACTTATAACTCATAACTCGTGATACATAGACCTTCAGTGTGAGTTCAGTCCTAACCACTAGGTCAAGATCTCAATAGCTCGAATTTCGTATTCTATCAATTTATCATTGTTTTCTTTACACCCAAAAAACTTGTTAGATCTATGATCATTTTGGATTTTGCTGATTTTATTCTGGCATTGATATCACATAATCTGAACTGATTTGCTGTAAAAAATAAAAAATTTAGGAAATATCAATGACAGATTGTCAGGCACTTTTTAATTGTAGAGCTGAGTAGCTGACTGTAGTAGACGACGTCGTTTGGAGGAGGACGAGAAATTCATGCTGCACGTGCAACATAGAGTCAAAAAATGGAGTAGTTATTTATCGTCTAGCGAGGAAAGCAAGTGACTCCTATACCCCCCATAATTGCCCGACTTACAATTTTACCACTCTCTAATATTCAATCAAACGTCAAATTTAGAAATTTAACCCAAAAGAAAGCTCGATTACATTGACAATTATGGGGCCATTATGTTTCCAAAATTAAGATAGAAAAGTAGTCAATTCGAGGTAGCAAATGAGTCACTTCAATTGAATTCGATTTACATTGTAAAATAGTCGCGACTCATGCGAGTACATATTAAATGGAGTCGAAATAAATAAGATTATTCAATTTTATTAACATATTCTATACTTAATACATGTAGTTTCGATTACTTCGTATTATTTATATTTAGTCCGCTCATTCAAGTTACTCTAATTTCACCAATCAAAATAACACATCCTATTGAACTCTATAATAAATTCACATATTTTATGCCATTAATATTTAATCGGGTAATTCATTGTAATTATTAGTCTCAAATACTCTGTGTCATTCATATTTAGTCGGGTCATTCAGGTCAGGTTAATTCCACCAATCAAAATAAAATCCTACTCCGTATTGAATTCTATATCGAATTCACACACTTCGTGTCATTAATATTTAATCGGACGATTTATTACAATTATTAGTCTCATATACTCCGAGTCATTTATATTTAGTCGGGTCATTCGGGTCGAGTTAATTTCACCAACCAAGGGAGTTGCTCTTGCTCCTTGCTTCCCTCGTGAATTGGTAGAATTCTGATTTGTCCAACCTCAAATTTGACTCTGCTTATATAAACAAACCCAAGAACAATTCTTAATTTCCTTACCTCTTATTTTTCTCTCTCCCCTTCTCCTCTCTTCTTTCTCTCTCTCACAAACTGAAAATTTTCCAACAAGAGAAATATGAGCGATCTGAGGTCAAAATTTCTCGAAGTTTATCAAATTCTTAAATCTGAGCTTCTCAATGATCCTGCTTTTGAATGGACTGACACTTCTCGCCAATGGGTTGACAGGGTATTTATTAATTTCTTTAATTTCACTTTTTGTTTCCTTTAATTTGCAATTTAATTTTGTTTTTATGGGGTTTTAATGATTTTTTTTCTAAAGGATTATCTACCCTTTTTTGTAATTAGTCAATATTTTCTTGTGTTTACTGATAGATTAATCTGTTTTAGATTGATTAATTGATCTGGGTATGTTTTGTTTAATTTAAACTATTCATTACTCTTGTTTTTGTGTAGCAAATTGCATGATTTAGCTTTTGATTAGTTTTATTTAATGTTTATGCTATTTATAGATGCAATGTGTTTCAATTTGCAAATTAATATGCCTAATTGTCTGATCTACGGTCTATGAGAAACCTTTGAAAATCTTAGCATTTATGCTAATCTATATTTGGTTAATTAGAAAACTAGATATTATAACAGGTTAAATAAAATGTTAATAAAATTTTGAATTTTTGTTCCTAAATACTATGTTCCAATAAGTTGTAGATTGTCTTGAGTTTCCATTTTAGAACTAGATTTATAAAGTTTCACTAACATTAGTAAATAAAGTAAGCTAGATAATGCAAGGCCATCCAAGTGATAGCACTTTGCCTAAGAAAAAATTGCTTAGACTTTGGTGTACCTCAAACAAGCTATCCTTTCTACCTCGTGGCGTACCGTTTAGCATAGTTTAGTGACATATCACTGTATTAATTCATATCTAATCTGAAGAATAACCCGATCAACAGTTAACTTCCAAAGCCACTTAGAGCAGCCTTTGTTGTACTGACTTAACATGTCCATAATGTTGACACCCCTGCCTCCTGGTTCACAGATTTAAGCCTAATTATAGAATTTAGTTAGACTTCTCTATGTATTTAATCATGTCTTCTAGCAATTTCGAGTGCTAATGCTACTGAATCAAGAATGTGAGACTACTTGCATAGGAAATCATAAGATATAAGTGGAGCTCTTGGGTTTTAGAGTTTTGGTAGTTACAGTTTGAATGCAATTACTAAATTCCTTTTTGTGCCTAATTGAGAATAAAGAAGTAAAAAATAATTCTGTAAAATCATTGAATTTTAAACCGCCTTTTTCGTTTTTTGAAATAATATTATGGTGTCGTATATATGGTTCTTACATGCTCTTTTTTGTTGTGTTTTTTTTCCCTGCAGATGCTGGATTATAATGTTCCAGGAGGTGAGGAAGTTCTGTCCTTTTCAATTTACTCAATTTTTAAATAAATGCTGGGCCATGTTTGGAACATAAAGGATGTTTGGCATTTGATTCTTTGCTCTATCTTGTGTTTGTTCTTTTGGAAGGAAAAAAAATTTGTTTAAAATGTTTTATGGTCACCTTGATTTTTTTTTTTTTTTTTTGCTTTAATTTTTTTTATACTATGATATTGAGGAAATAATTGTTTTATGCAAAGCATATCTTATGAGTGACAAGAATAAACAAAAATAAAGATAATAATAAGTTCCTCTAATAGGTTTATGATGTATCACTGTAAAAATTTTACCGACTGATGTGATGGTTTGAAATTCAAAAGGCAGTGAAGTTTAAGATATGTCCTTCATCCTAGTATACTTTGATATTTATGTAGCTAACTTTCGGAAGAACAAGATATTGAAGATAAAAAAAAAGTCATATGGAACAAGTAGAGTATCTAATTTTAGAAGCTTGAGACACCAAATTCAAACAACGCAAGCCAAAGCCCAATTTTAGTTGAATTCCACAAGTTGCTTTACCTTACATTTTTGTGCTGGTTTTTTGTCTTGCAGGGAAGCTAAATCGTGGGCTTTCTGTTATTGACAGCTACAAGCTGTTAAAGGAAGGAGAAGAGCTGACTGAGGATGAAATCTTTCTTGCTTCAGCGCTGGGGTGGTGCATTGAATGGGTATATAGATATCAATTTTCGCTGAAATTATGTAGCAGTCCCTTCTTTTGATATTTCAGGGAAACCACTAACAGGATTTTTTATTTTCTGGTCCCTCTCTCTAACAGCTTCAAGCATATTTTCTTGTTCTTGATGACATCATGGATAACTCTCATACAAGGCGTGGTCAGCCTTGCTGGTTCAGAGTTCCTAAGGTTTGCTTCTGTTATGAAAAGAACCTTTAAAAATAATATTTCATTAATTCTGTATTATAATCTAGTAAAATCAGTATTTAATGGAAAATTTCTCCTGTCAGGTTGGGATGATTGCTGTCAATGATGGTATAATACTTCGAAACCAAATCCCAAGAATTCTCAGGAAGCATTTTAGGGACAAGAAGTACTATGTTGACTTGTTGGATTTGTTTAATGAGGTAACGATGCTTTGTAAAGAGTTGGTAACAAGGGATAATTGTTATGAATTGAATATGCTATAACCCTTTTCCACCGTTTGTAGGTAGAATTTCAGACTGCTAGTGGACAAATGATTGATCTGATCACTACCATTGAAGGAGAGAAAGATCTTTCAAAATATTCATTGGATCTGTAAGTGGAAATGTAACAAATCTTCTCTTACAGCTTTGCTTTATACTCATCTAACCACTAAAGTTGAAATTTGAATTGTGATGCAGGCACCGTCGCATTGTTCAGTACAAAACTGCTTATTACTCTTTCTATATTTCTGTAAGTTTGATTCTCAGTTGTTAAAGCAAGCTTTTGCTGTCATTATCCTCCTGATGGATAAATAGTTTTTCAAAAAGTCAAACAATGTGCATCCTGTAAGACTGTAATGAAAGATAACTAGATCATACATAATGCAGAAAAACTTGAATGAGATTGGAATAGTTCCATAAAATTCATTCAATTGCTGCTACTAGATGATGTCAACTATGTCTGACATGTTGCTCTAACATGCAGGTAGCTTGTGCTTTACTAATGTCTGGCGAGAAGCTTGAAGATCATGAAAATGTCAAAGACATTTTGATTAATATGGGAATATATTTCCAAGTACAGGTCAGTTGACAGCATAAAATAGATGAATGTACCTCCAGTTCTTATACCTTTTTCACAGAATTGCCTTTTGAATGTAGAATGATTGATCCTGATGTTTCTCCTCTGTAGGATGATTATCTTGATTGTTATGGAGACCCCGAATTCATTGGCAAGGTGAGATACAAACTTGTTGCCTGCAATATGTTTTAATTTGTGTATCTGATTATTCGAAAGTCTTAATTTTATGATATTTACTCTTCAGATTGGAACTGATATTGAGGATTTTAAGTGCTCCTGGTTGGTTGTGAAAGCCTTAGAACTTTGTAATGATGAACAGAAGAAAGTCTTACATGTAAGTACCGTCATTCTCATGATTTTAAGTCACTGCCATCTTTCATGTTCTCATCCATAAATTGGTTTTCCAGGAAAATTACGGCAAAGAAGATCCAGCTTGTGTCGCAAGAGTAAAAGAACTCTATAATGTGCTCGATCTTCAGGTTAGTGTTTTCCAATGTATTATGTCTTTTATCTATCTATCTTGGATAAGTCTCAGTTGTCTTACCTATTATCTTTACGAATTCTCTTCCCTATACTGAATATACTCATCAACTTTCTTAGGGTGCATTTGCCGATTTTGAGAGCACAAGTTATGAAAATTTGATCACCTCTATTGAATCACATCCTAATAAGGCTGTACAGGCTGTCCTGAAGTCATTCTTGGCGAAAATATACAAGAGACAGAAGTGAAGTCTTGGTGCTTTCGCCCTCAATTGATTCTTGATTTATTTTGTAATTGGTTTGTTGTGTTATGTAGGTGCTTTTGTAACTTAATTTTTCTGCAAAGACAGCTTATATTTAATTATTTATAAATGATCCCTTCCACTTGTGAAGGAGATTGCCTTCATGTCTAAGTTTGTCCTATGTTTAAGCATCTTTAACATGTCTGGATCAGTGATCACGTTCATTCTCTCTCCAGTATTGACCATCATCAATCTCCCTAAAAGAAAATTGAAAAAAGAAGTACGCACAAACTCCCTATATGATGCTCCACGACAGAAATTAGAAGTTAAAGGACAATTTGCAGGTATACTGTTTGTAAACCAGGAAGGCAGGAATTGAGAATGCTCTGTTCTGCAGTAGCTGTCATAGTTATGGTGGATCCAACTCTACTAAAGCACAAAATAGTGTTCGTAAAGGTAGTGTTTTAGAAGAATTACAAAAGGTAGTTTTTGGGGTAGTCGGGTAGAGTTTGCACACTTCCACCATAACATACAGTAGCATTTACTTAACGCCTCATCAATCTGTATGCGTAAGTAACTGCTAATCTTTTTTTCGCTAACTTCCTTTCTGATATTGTTAAAAACTGAACTAATACTCAGTATAAATTTATACTTATGCTGTTTTCTTGAAATCTGAAATGTTACATATTTACATTGTTAAGTATTGTAATGTCTCTAATTCTACAAGTCTACTGTTAGAGAAGAGAACAATAAAGCGAAATGCAATGATCTTAGGCTATACATAGCTCTTAACCATACATTATTGTTCAGGTGCATGCCCGATTGCATGTAGTTACTATCAGAGATTTACAGTGATCCAGAACTCAGTAGAGTTTACTGAGTGGTTTTGGTGCACAACTGCAATATCGTCTTTTAAAATTTTATTGATTCTAGTTTACTGAGTTGTTTTGGTACAGTTAAACTTTCATGTTCTATTAGCATAACAGAATACCAGAACATGCAAATATGAATATGGAATAAAAGGATATGAGGATGCAATCACCAAATTTCTAGCTCAAGAACGAGCTGCAGACTGGTGATGAGCTTGTGAGAAAACACTTCTTAACTGCTTATCATGATACTCACAAGCTTCGCGTACTCTCATCTTTGGGAGAAACTGTCCCTAAGAAGAATTTTTTTTTTTTTTTTTTTAAGTAACACCCTATTTCTTCTCCAATTCTATTAGGTTTGATGATCGAATGTCTCCAACATTAGAGGAAATTTCTTAAGGTCAAAATACTGTAAACTCGAACTCGAGCCTTGTAGGGGTAAATGACTCATGTTTAAAGACTTTGAATCTACGTTCCAGTATTCATGTAACAAAGGTCTTAAGAAAAAGTAACAAAATACTTCCTAAAAATTTACTAGTTTTATGGAAATGCAGAGCAACATCTTATGTAGTTTTGGGACAATTCAAGACCCGTGTCATCCTGCTATGAGGCTGTCGATTGTTCAATTCAGATCCAGGACCTACGAGTCTTTGTGGAGCAGTGGCAGCATTGGGTGGCATGTCAGTTTATACATCACTTAGCCTTAATGAATCCGTTGAAAGTGTTGTTGTGAAACCTAAAATAGACATTGAAGAAGATGATGAGAAAGCAAGTGTGATAAGTGTTTTAAGTACCGAGTGATTAGGTAATAGTGATAGTTTACAAAGAATGTAATGTAGGGGAGTGTCTAAGGTGCAAAGGAGGAGAAAGGAAGAGAATGACTTATTGTAGCTTTGATAATAGAAAAGATTCCACATTTTCTTTCACTGTTTTCAAATGTTTGAAACAATTATTAAATTTCAAATCAATAATTCTAAAACACAAACCATTTCAATTGTTGCCTTAGGTATTTTGAACTTTGAAGGGAAAGCATTAATACACGAATATAAAACTTCTTCCTAATTCCAATAGAATCCGAAGGCCTTTCAAATGGGCTAATTCCAAAGTCTTTTGGTAGTAATCCAAAACGGACATGTCTGTTTGTTTTCCGTGTTTGTAATAATTTGTTTCTTATTCAACACTAGGATCCTTAATTATATACACGATAATTGGGACACTTTGAAAATTATCAAATGCCCGAGAATTAGATCATGGCAAAATAAGAAAAATATTCTTCAAAGTTTAACGTAATTTTATTAATTATGTAAATATTTCATGTAATTTGTTAATTACGTTATTATTTCATGTTATTTGTTTTACTTAAATGGTTTTGTATAATTGATTCATTTATTTGAAATTATCTGAATTTATTTGAACTTAACATAACTTATCTGAACTTATTAGAACTTAACTTAACTTAACTTATCTGAATTTATTAAAAATAATTTTAGTTGCAATTTAAACTTGGTCAACACTTATCAGAATTTATTTTTCCTGAACTGAACTTATCTAAACTTACAAAATTTAAAATAAGTGAATATAAGATGAGCAGAATAAACCCTCAATATGTTTAGATATAGTTTATTATTTCAAAAATATTTTTAACCCTTTTTTCATCTTTTTTTTTCACATGATTTTTTTTTTAATTTTATTTTTGTTTCCCTTTTCCCCCTATAGTTTTTTTGTGTGTGCACATTGGTTGGGTAGTAAGGTGTTTATTTGATTTTTTTTTAAAAAAAAATTGATTTTTTTTCTTTTTTGTTTTTTTTTAGCTATTCAAAGGAGGTTTATAAAGAAAATAAAAAATTAAAAATGAAATTAGGATTCACGAGGCCTCTATTGAGGTTTTGGAGGCCTCACATAAAACTGACATTTATTTTTTATTTTTTTATAATATAGATATATAGGCTATGTTTAGTTCAACTTATTTAAGCAATACAGAGTATTTGATTATTTAGGAAACCATCATATCATATCAAAGCTTTAAATTTTTGTTTACATATTATTAAGGCCCTGTTTACTTCACCGTAAAAAAAAATAATATTCAGTAAAAAATAATTTCAGTTCAGTAAAAATAAGTTCAGTTCAGTAAAAATAAGTTCAATTCAGTAAATATAGTTTCAGTTCACTAAAAATCAGTATCTTCAAGAAGAGAATATAACAGAGAATCGGTAAAAATAAGTTCAGTTCAACAAAAATAATTTAAGTTCGGTAAAATTAATTTCAATTCAGTAAAAATAATTTAAGTTCAGCAAATATAATTTCAGTTCAGTAAAAATAATTTCAGTTCAGCAAAAATAAGGTGAAGTGAACGGGGCCTAAATATCTTCAATTATGTAATTATATAAATTATTTGAAAAATACAAGTTGGGACAAATCTAACAACACCCACTTTGATAATGTTATTTCTTATACATTAGCCTAAAAATATGGTCAAATTTTAGTCAAACTGTACAATCACATCAGACGAATTGAACATAGCCATAGACGATGAAATAACATAATAAGATAAAATGAAATCGTATGACCAGGGGCAACACTTGGGCCATAATATTAGTTGAATTTTATTTAAATGGTGAACAATCCTAGTTTTAGCCTTGTCAAATTAAAAGTCCCAACAACTACATTTGTAAAGTCCACAAGGTATCCCTAAAAAAAAAAAAAAAAAAAAAAAAGCTTCAAAACGTGTGAAAATTTTACAATATTCATTTGAAATATGACTACCATAATGTTTTAATGATTATATAGGTCATAAATGACTTTTTTTCCAAGTAATTAATTATATTACTTTATTAATGATATTAAATAGTATTTTCAACATTTTTTTATTTATCAACAAAGGAACCAGTCGTATTATATATCTAAAATTTAGTCATTTTTCAAAAAGTATGTTATGCTAGATTTTTTTATATATACATATATACACACGGGTGTATCGTACATCCAAATAACCTAAGATTAGTGTTTTTTTTTTTTTTTGAATAAACCTAAGATTAGTTTTTGTTCTTTATTTGATGATAAAATAAAAAACAATCATCAAAATGAGAACAAATACTCATGATGTACAGTACACCCAGGTTGCCGAGTGTATATAACACAATCTCTCGTGATATGCCATTAGTACGTACTCCCTCATCCCCTATATTTTTTTTGCACCATTTAACTATGCACGGTATTCAAGATGCAACTTAAAATGTCTATATCTTTATTTCTATACACGTAAAAATTATAAAAATATGATATTAATAAAATATATAATGAGACGATAAAATCACTCGTGATTATATTTTTTTTTATATAGATCAAGGATACTTTATGGTCAAAATTTTAATCAAAAAATGGCAATAGGACAAAAATTTGATGTTTTTTTTTTTCGAATCTTTTAATTTACTCTATCTAATCTTCTCGAACAAGAGAGTTCTCATATTGAATGCATTAACTAATGTTTTCTACCCTCCAGGATTTCGCCTGTATTGTGGAGGAACTGGGGTAATTTTTGCGTGGTTCTAAAAGAAACTCAAACAAAAACTTTAAAGTGCAAGAGAGATTTTACGTGGAAAACTTCTTGGCCCTAATCAAGAAGAAAAACCACGACCACAAGGGATTTTAAACTCAATTCTTAATAATAATAGGGAAAACAACCTATTACAAATTAAGACTCTAACCTCAAGTTCCTCTACGAACTTAAGTTCCCCCTCAACTGATCCCTCAATCAGTTGAGCTCTCAAATCTCTCTCTTTCTCCTTGCTTCACTCAAAGCAATCTACACACTCTAGAGTTTACCCAAACTCTTCCCAATACAACTCGAATTAAAACTCTAAGATGCTAAGTACAAAGACACTCAAGGACTTAAGTGGATTTTTGACTCTTTTCGAAAAGCTTAGAAGATTGTAATGCTCAAGTGTACTCTTCAAAATAGAAAACCAATTCTATTTATACTAGAGGAAATCAGTTGAAAAACTCCCACGTCTGCCTTGACTTCCACTTCACCACAACTCCCATGAAACTAGGAAGTGCAGTTCGTGGAGGCTTGGGCAGCAAGCTGAAGTATACTTGAGGAAGTGGTTTACTGCTTCCTTAAATTTCTCAACCTCCTTGACCAAGTACAAGATCCGTTTAAAGAGAGTTTTCAAATGAGATTTTACCAAGTCAGATTTTCCAAAACAATAGGATAAAGTTAAAACAGAAAATCTTTAAAATAAATAGAATAAAAGATAATTTTCCGAAAATAAAATAGAATCTTTTATTTTAAACAAGGAAAATAAAATCTTTATAAACTGAAATTCAATCCACTTAAAATCCTATCAATAATCAAAGTACTTAACATATATACAAGAAGTCTAAAATAAATAATAAAGTTACAATAGACTTCTTGAAACTCAGTGAAGCTTCGACTCTGGAGCTTCAGTTCCTCACTCAAGGAACTTGGCTTCTGATTGTCTTCTATCCTTGTCCAAAGCTCTTCCTTTGACCTTGTTCCATGCTCCATTCTGACTCTAGAACTTCGTAGCATATAAACCTGTCAACACTTCAAAGCTAATAGACAAATGTTAAAGCCCTTTTTGGGTTTGCTTAGGTTCCTTGAGTCATCATCAAAACTTAAGATCAACAATATTCCCCCTTTTTGATGAATGACAAACCTAAGCAAACTCATGAATAAAATTGAAAGACAATCAGAAAAGGAAAAACTACTTTAAAATAAAATTGAACTAGCTTTAAAAATTAACAAGGAACTGAAAGTTATACCTTCTAGTTTTAGATGGATGGAAAGCTTGTCAACAATTGAGTTTGCCTTCTTTTCCCCCTTTTGGCGTTCATCAAAATTAAGGCACACAAATATATATACCTAAACACAGCACCATGATAATGGTTTGTGTCCAAAGCATAGAACAAAGCACATATAGGCAGAAATAGTATGCAAATAGTCATAAAGCAAGCATGCAACATCCATATAAACAAACTGATGTTCCTCCAGAACATCGAAAAAGCAAAATACCCTGTTTTAAGTGTTTACAGACCAAAATAAGCTAAATAAAACAAAGTTCAATCCAGACCAAGTTCAAAAGTCAAACATATTTAGAAACGGGACAGAAAGAAAATAGGATTAGGCTTCAGGGGCAGTGGACTGGTGCTCTTCTCCTGCATCTTCAATAGGCACCTCTTCAAGCACCAAGTCTTCCAGTTTCTTCAGAATGTCAGCCTGCCCTTGGGAAATGCTAGAGGTACTCTGCTGAATCGTTGAGGAGAGCTCTATAGAAGCTTTTGTCAAGTCAGACACCATCTTCTCCAAAGTCTCGATTCTCTGAATTATAGCAGGTTGAGCATCAACAAGCTTTTGCACTGAGTCCTTAAGAGCTTTCAACTGTAGGGTAGAGCTGACAGAACCAAGATCAGTCAACCCTACTTCATCTTGAACTGTGGCCTTAGTGAAGGTGCCCTGTTCCCCCTGAATTAATACTTTCTCTTTTTCTTCACTCAGATCAACAAAGGAAGGAGTGCCCACCTTCATTTTTGGCTTAACAGCCAACCTTGTGCTCTTTCTCTTCCCTGCAGCTGTTGTACTGCTCTTCTTTTCTTTCTTCTCAGAACCAGAACCTTCTCCTTTCATTTTTTCTTTCTTCTCTCCCTCTTCCTCACTCTCCTCTCCTTCTAACCACTTATCCAACTCTTCATCCTCTGTCATTACTTTCACTTCCTCTTTGGCTTTTGATAGGTTTTGCTTAGGAAGGAACTGGGTGATACCATCAACAACATACAGGTTCCTGCTTTCAAGGGTTCTGGGTTGGACAAAATGGTTTGTTTGAAGTTTGAGGTTTTCACAGTTTTCCACAGAAATACCAAAACTCTCTATGAGAGTGATGATCAGGTTTGCATAGCCAACTTTCAGGTGATTTGTGAGGCAGTGAGTAAGGTGTTTAATCATGATGGATGGAAAATTAATTTGGATTTTGTTTTCAAGACAATACATGAGCATAGCATCCAGATGATTTGCTTCATGCCTATGCTGAGTTCTAGGGACAATGGCTTGATGGACAAAAATAAATAGCACTTTCTGAAGGGGAGAAAACAGATTATGGTTGGTTTGGACCTTAGACAACTTCCCACCAATTGATTCCACAACTTCTTTAATAGACACATCACCAACACCTAATTCTGTTGCACCCTTAAAATATTCATCAAACCCCTCATTCGGAGTTCCAAAGATAGCACTCAGATAATCAGCATCAAAACTAATTTTCTTATTTTTAACTTTAGAAACACAAACACCATCAAAGTTCTTGAAATTCGCACAGAATTCTTTCAAAGGAGCATGAGCAAGCACATTATTATAACTTTCACTAAACAATTGAATCCAATTTTGTGCTTCTAAAATTTCAAGGAGTTCAGTGTACTTACTAGCCTCACACCAATTTAAATTGATGCAGAAACCATGGATGAAGCGATCAGAGCTTGCTTCAATTCTCTTGACAGAGGGAGATTTCTCCAGTAGTATCTTTTCTCCCATTTCTACCCAACCTTGTTCCTCGGGTTCCTCCAGCTTGCGTTTCTTCGATTCGCTTCTGTCTACTGGCAAGTTCTTTGGCTTTTCAGGGACGGCTTTGGTTTGAATTACTTGCTCGATTTCCATGGGTGAGTCTTTTTGTGGAGTTAACTGAGTTTTTGGTGAAATATCCATGGGAGAGTAAGTTGAATCGTTGAAATGTAGTATGTATTTTACGGAGTGAGGAGGTGAAGAACAGTGGTTAGGGTTTGGTTTCATTTTATAGTGGGGTGAATTCTGAGAGGTGAATTAGGTCGGTGGAATAGTGTAGAAGGTGAATTGAATGGGGTATGTGTCGTTTGAAGAAGGATAGAGAAATAACTTTTTACTTGGTCAGATTAAAGACTGAAGATTCATTTAATGTGATTTGACATCAAGAGTCTTGTTTAAATAGAGAAGTTTTTGATCAGAAACTTGAATTGAATTCGAAAAGACTAGGGTATTTGATTGAAGATAGATTTGAATTTAAAGAGATAAACTTGAGAGATTAATTCAAAAATAAAAGGATAAGATTTTTTTCAGAAGATAAAAATTAATTAACTGACTAGCTAATTAATTCAAGAAGAGATAGAACAAAATCTTATGAAAATACTAGGAGGAACTTGGAACAAATCAACATAGCTTGTTAGTAATATAGATAAGCAAGTGCAATTTGATTTCTTCACATACAGCCACAATCCCATATGTATTGCCATACATTCTAATGCTCAGGACTATGTTTTCACATATACAGATTGTGTAAGACACATATAATGCATGCACAATTGACTTATACCTTGGGGAAACTTGAGGTCTTCTAACTCAATTGTATCATACCAAGTTCCATGCGCATCTTTTCAAATTTGTCCCTGCTCAAAGGCTTAGTAAGAATTTCAGCAATTTGATTTTCAGTCTCACAAAAATCTAATTTAATTAAGCCTTTTTCCACATTATCCTTAAGAAAATGATGCCTTATATGAATATGCTTTACACGAGAATGATGAACTGGATCTTTTGAAATGCATATGGCACTAGTATTATCACAATAAATAGGAATGCAATTATACTTCATACCATAGTCCCTTAGTTGTTGTTTTATCCAAAGTACTTGAGAACAACAGGCAGCAGCTGCCACATATTCAGCTTCAGCAGTTGACAAGGCCACTGTGTTCTGTTTCTTGGATCCCCAAGAAACTAGACATGGCCCAAGAAACTGAATCATCCCTGAAGTACTTTTTCTGTTCACCAGATCCCCTGCATAGTCAGCATCTGCAAAACCTTTTAAATCAAAAGTATCACTTCTAGGATAGAAGAGACAAAGATTGTCAGTTCCTTTGAGGTACCGTAGGATCCTTTTCACTGCTATAAGATGTGATTCTTTAGGAATAGATTGAAACCTTGCACATAAGCCAACACTAAATGCTATATCAGGTCTACTAGCAGTTAAGTATAAAAGAGATCCAATCATACCTCTGTATCCAGTTTGATCTACACTAGTTCCTTGTAGATCTTCATCTAACCTTGTGCTTGTTCCCATAGGTGTATGGTAGGTCTTTGCTTGGTCAAGATTATATTTCTTCAGTAGTTCCTTGACATACTTTTGTTGGTGAATTGCAATACCTCTTTCTGTTTGTTTGATTTGTAGTCCAAGGAAGAAGTTGAGTTCCCCCATCATGCTCATCTCGAATTCACCACTCATTAGTTCAGCAAAGTATTTACACAAGTTTTCGTTAGTTGCTCCAAAAATAATATCATCAACATATATTTGAACAACTAGTAAATCAGTTCCTTCAGATTTTAAAAACAAAGTTTTATCTACTTTTCCTCTTTTAAAATCATTTTGAAGAAGGAACTTAGAGAGCCTTTCATACCAAGCTTTAGGAGCTTGTTTCAGCCCATAAAGAGCTTTATCAAGCTTAAAGACATGATTAGGAAATTGGGGATTTTCGAAACCAGGAGGTTGTTCTACGTACACCTCCTCTTCAAGAAAACCATTTAGGAAAGCACATTTAACATCCATTTGATACAGTTTGAAACCCATGAAATAGGCAAAAGCAATTAATATTCTAATAGCTTCTAATCTAGCAACAGGAGCAAAAGTTTCTTCGAAATCAATACCTTCTTGCTGATTGTAGCCCTTCACAACAAGTCTGGCCTTGTTTCTCCCAATTGTTCCATATTCATCCAGCTTGTTCCTGAATACCCACTTGAGCCCTATAACCTTTTTGTGTTCTGGTTTCTCTTCAAGATGCCAGACCTTGTTCCTTTCAAACTCATTTAGTTCATCTTGCATGGCTATTATCCAGTCAGCATCCTTCAGAGCTTCGTCATGATTTCTTGGCTCAATTGTGGATAAGAAGGCTTGGAAGGCACAGAAGTTCCTCATCTGTGATCTGGTCTAAGTTCCTTTACCAATATCACTTATGATAAGATCTGTTGGATGAGAGCCTTGATATTTGAATGGCTTTGGATGAAACTCTCTAGCAGGAACTCCAATTTGAGGCACTTCTTCTTCGGTTTCTTCTGCATTTTCCTCGTCGCCGGATTCTCCATGATCTTGTTCCTCCGGGGTTTCTTGATCAGGAACTTCAGCATTTTCTTGATGTTCTTGCTCAGGTTCCTCTTCTAATTCCTTGGTTTGCTTGGAGGCTTCTTCCTCTTCTTTCCTGTCTCTAATCATTCCAATTTCATAATCATTAATGTCTTGTTCCTGTACATTCATAAACATATTAGATTCATCAAATATCACATGAATGCTTTCTTCTACACACAATGTATTTTTGTTGTAAACTCTGTAAGCCTTGCTATTTGATGCATAGCCAAGGAACACAGCTTCATCACTTCTTTCATCAAATTTTCCTATGTTCCTTTTCCCATTATTATGGACAAAACACCTGCATCCAAAAGCTCAAAAGTGAGAAATATTGGGTTTTCTGCCCTTAAACAGTTCATAAGGAGTCTTATTGATGATTGGTCTCATCATAACTCTATTAATAATATAACAAGCAGTATTAATAGCTTCAGCCCAGAAGTTCCTTGGAAGACCACTTGCTATGAGCATAGTTCTTGCCATGTCTTCTAGAGTCCTGTTCTTCCTTTCAACAACTCCGTTCTGTTGAGGAGTTCTTGGAGCTGAAAAGTTATGATCCATGCCATTTTCTTTGCAAAAGTCATCGAATCTTGAATTCTCAAACTCTGTTCCATGATCTGATCGAATGTGGATAATTTGATTTCCACTTGACTTTTGAACTCTTTTGGCAAAGGACACAAATTCATCAAAAGTCTCGTCCTTGCTAGACAAGAAAATCACCCAAGTAAATCTAGAAAAATCATCAATAATAACTAAAACATATTTCTTTCCACTTCTACTTTGAACACGCATGGGGCCGCACAAATCCATATGGATTAGCTCCAATGGCTTTGTGGTGCTGACCATGGTTTTGCTTTTGAAGGAGGACCTGACTTGCTTGCCTCTCACACATGCATCACAGATATGTTGTATGAGGAACTTGACTGAGGGAAGCCCTATGACCAAGTTCCTTGCTCTAAGTTTATCCATGAGTGAGAAGCTAGCATGTCCAAAACGTCTATGCCATAATAAAGGATCATCATTAATGGCACTCAGGCAGGTAAGGTTGTTCCTTGGAACAGAATTCAGATCCACAATGTATGTGTTCCCTTTTCTAGTTCCTTCAAGAACAACCCTTCCTGTTTTATCATTAATGATGTTGCATGAATCAGAGGTAAAACTTACAGAGTTTCCTTTATCACAAAATTGTGATATGCTCAGCAAATTGTGCATTAAACCCTCGACCAAAAGTACATTTTCTATTGAATGAGAACTGGACCTTCCTACTTTTCCTTTAGCAATTACTTCACCCTTCTTGTTGTCTCCAAAGGTCACAGTTCCTCCTGGATAGGCCTCTAGTGAGAGAAACTTTGATTTGTCTCCTGTCATATGCTTTGAACAACCACTGTCGAGGTACCACGTGTTGTTCCCCCTCACTAGGACCTGCAAAAGAACTCATTGGTTAGATTCAGGAACCCAGGTTTCCTTGGGTTCCTTGGACGTTGATGCAATATCAGATTTCTTTACCCAGACTTGCCTAACATTCTTGTTAACAGACTGTTCCTTCTTGTTACAAGTAGCAACAAGATGGCCAGTTTTACCACAGAAGGTACATACTTTATAGCTAGGCAGGTCTACATATTTTTTCTTGTTAATATGCTTTGAACGTATGAATCCTAGACCTTCAGTTCTTTTGGTTTGAGCATTCTCAATCCACTTAGGAATTCCAACATGACTAATGCATCTTTCTTTTCGAAGCTCAAGTTCCTTCTCCAATTTTGCCTTTTCAATTCTTAACTCATCAAGATCAAAATTTTAATTTTTCAAAATCCTCATTAAATTTAGGCAAAGATTCAGAGGAGGAACTTGGAGATATTTCAGCATTAGCTAGTTTGTATTGAGTCAGTTCTACGTTAATCATAATATTTTCAAACTTGAGTTTCTCATTCATTTCTTTTAAGAGAAGATTCTTGTCAAAAAGTTCAAAAAATCTGCTTTGCACATCAGTTCGTTGATTTTCAATCCACGTACTGTGTTCCTTGCAGACTTTGAGAGCTCTTTGACACTCACCTAGACGAATACTAGTGTGAGTCCATTCATCTTCCATTTCAAACACTAAATCAATGAGAGCATCTTTAGTATAAGTTTTAAGTACATTAGGATCAAGGAATACCTCTTTAGCAAGCTCATCATTGTAAGCCCTGTCATCACGTTTGGCCATCAAACACAGATGAGCTGATTCTTCTTCATGTTGTTCCTCTTCATCCTCACTTTCAGAATCTCCTCATGCAGCTATCATAGCCTTCCTTATGTCTGTTTTGTTGAAAGGAGTTTTGTTGTAGTTGCTCTTAACTTGTTCCTTTGCCTTCCCTTTACCTTTCTCTGTTTCCCAAAGTGGACACTCACGAATGAAGTGTTCCAGTGATCCACATTTGTGACAACCAGAGTCAGCCTTTGACGTAGAGGGTTTCTTGGTGAAGTTCCTTGACCTGTTGTTTCTGTTGAACATTCTTTTGAACCTTCTCACCAGCATAACTGCCTCTTCTTCGTCTACTTCAGATTCTTCTTGATCTCCAGCTTTGAGAGCCAAGCCTTTTCCTCGGTTTCCTTCACTGTTGCTTGTTCCCAGGTGCAACTCATGAGTCATGAGGGAACCAGCAAGTTGCTCAATGTTGAACTTTGTGAAGTCCTTTGTTTCTTGTAAGGCTGTTACCTTTGCTCTCCATCTCTCATCTTGAGGGAGGCTTCTTAGAACTTTTCTGACCTGCTCATCAATAGAGATTTGCTTTCCAAGAGAAACAAGCTCATTAATAATGTTAGTGAATCTAGTTAACATTTCCTGAATTGATTCTTTTGGTTGCATTTCAAACCGTTCATATTTTGACATAAGCAAGTCAATTTTAGAGCGTTTCACTTCGTTAGTTCCTTCATGAGTTACTTGAAGTAAATCCCAAATTTCTTTAGCATTTTTACAACCCATAACACGATTGTGTTCATGGGGTCCAAGACCACAATGAAGTAATTTAACAGCAAGTGCATTAATTTCCATTTTCTCAAAATCTTCCTTATCAAACTCAGACATAGGTTTAGGTACTACCTCATTTTCACTGTTAGTTTTGGTAATTTCAAAATCACCAACTTCGATAACTCTCCAAACCTGGTAGTTGTCAGCTTTGATAAAGATTTCCATCCTGTTCTTCCAATAGGTGTAGAATTTCCCATTGAACATAGGAGGACGCTGCGTAGAGTAACCTTCTTCCAGTTTCTCGTGATTGTTCATCTTGATTCCAGGAACTTAACTCGTCAGGGTTTCCTGATTTCTTCGAGGAACCTGCTCTGATACCAATTGTTGACTCGAATGAACAATACAAGAGGGGGGGTGAATTGTATTGTGGAGGAACTGGGGTAATTTTTGCGTGGTTCTAAAAGAAACTCAAACAAAAACTTTAAAGTGCAAGAGAGATTTTACGTGGAAAACTTCTTGGCCCTAATCAAGAAGAAAAACCACGACCACAAGGGATTTTAAACTCAATTCTTAATAATAATAGGGAAAACAACCTATTACAAATTAAGACTCTAACCTCAAGTTCCTCTACGAACTTAAGTTCCCCCTCAACTGATCCCTCAATCAGTTGAGCTCTCAAATCTCTCTCTTTCTCCTTGCTTCACTCAAAGCAATCTACACACTCTAGAGTTTACCCAAACTCTTCCCAATACAACTCGAATTAAAACTCTAAGATGCTAAGTACAAAGACACTCAAGGACTTAAGTGGATTTTTGACTCTTTTCGAAAAGCTTAGAAGATTGTAATGCTCAAGTGTACTCTTCAAAATAGAAAACCAATTCTATTTATACTAGAGGAAATCAGTTGAAAAACTCCCACGTCTGCCTTGACTTCCACTTCACCACAACTCCCATGAAACTAGGAAGTGCAGTTCGTGGAGGCTTGGGCAGCAAGCTGAAGTATACTTGAGGAAGTGGTTTACTGCTTCCTTAAATTTCTCAACCTCCTTGACCAAGTACAAGATCCGTTTAAAGAGAGTTTTCAAATGAGATTTTACCAAGTCAGATTTTCCAAAACAATAGGATAAAGTTAAAACAGAAAATCTTTAAAATAAATAGAATAAAAGATAATTTTCCGAAAATAAAATAGAATCTTTTATTTTAAACAAGGAAAATAAAATCTTTATAAACTGAAATTCAATCCACTTAAAATCCTATCAATAATCAAAGTACTTAACATATATACAAGAAGTCTAAAATAAATAATAAAGTTACAATAGACTTCTTGAAACTCAGTGAAGCTTCGACTCTGGAGCTTCAGTTCCTCACTCAAGGAACTTGGCTTCTGATTGTCTTCTATCCTTGTCCAAAGCTCTTCCTTTGACCTTGTTCCATGCTCCATTCTGACTCTAGAACTTCGTAGCATATAAACCTGTCAACACTTCAAAGCTAATAGACAAATGTTAAAGCCCTTTTTGGGTTTGCTTAGGTTCCTTGAGTCATCATCAAAACTTAAGATCAACAGTTTAGTTAACAATAAACCACGATTTTATCTTTAATTTATATGATAACTAATCAAAGCGAATTTGTTATTTTGCTTATTGTTAAATATGAATAAAGTGTCGAACTCTCTCTTCTTTTCTTAATGTAGAACACTTACATGTGTTGTTTGGGAAGTTTATACTTGAACACTAATTGATACATGCACCCAGAGCTAGAGTACTAAAAACATAGTTTTTTTTTTTTATTGATATTTATATTTAATGTATTTGATAAATGTCAAATTCGCTGCCTTTTAAAACAAATTTGCCATTCAAAATATCCATGTACATAAAACAATCCATAAAATCGTCACAACCTAGATGCACGCACCGATAACACATAGATCGAAACATTGATTCATACCTAAAATTAGTAGTCCAATGGCCTAACAAAATCATAAAACAGAGGTAAATTAGCTGTTTATATTTTTTAAATATATCACAAAATTGTGTTATTAAAAATAGGAAGCTCTTAATGAAGTCATCAAGAATAAATTAAACAAGCTCAAATTGGCCACTTTTGTTCTATTTACTTAATATTTTTCTTCCCCTTTCTCTAAGGGGTTTTGTTCCATCTCTGGTCAATTCTTTACCAAAAGAGAAGGCACAAGAACTTTGGATACCCTAATTAATCTTCTCACATTGCACTACAATTTTCATCATATATATACTCAGCATTTTGAAGACATAATTATAAGGTATCTCTTTTATTATTTTCCTCGTTTAATATGTTGATTACATAATATCATTCGTACATATTATAAATAATTTTTCGTTTACATCTAATTTAACATTTATTGCTTTTGAAATCATTAACATGATTTTTTTTTTTTTTTTTTTGATCATGCATCCAGTAAGTTTAGAGAGGATTTAATATTCTTATAACATTAGAAGCCTTATAATTTGCTGGCATGCACAATTTTGTAAGCTAAAAAAAAGTCCTGTTTATAAAGCTACCTCAATTTTATTTTAACATCCTCATTACTTATTTGAATGGAATTGATTGTTACATTTGAGATTTTGCAAAGGTAGTTCCCGTGTCATGTACGGTAATTATTAATAACCATTATTAAATTATTATTATAATTAATTCTAAAAATATACTCCACCTATCAAATTTTGATCAAAATAAAGGATTACAAAAGATATGTTAGATATGTCATCAAAAAACATAATATGTTAGATATAAAATGACATTGAAAATTATCAAAATTATGTTAAGATTTATTTTTATTTTATTTTTTTTTTACAACCAAGAAATTTTTTTTTTCTCTCTCTAATAGCTATATAATATGGGTTCGAATCCTTTATTCCACTATTGTATCTCATTCCATCTACCACTCAATATTATTGGTCCACATCATTTTAGCTACTATTCATTTTCTTGATTTAGCTTTTAATAGCAAATAAATTAACTAGAATTTACATCATTTACATTTAAGCACTACTAATCTTTCTTTCTTTTCCATACAATTACGCATAATTCAACTCCTTAAAAAAAATATTTCTTCAAAAATTTAACATAATCTTTCTACTCAAAATTCTAATAATAGCTTCTTTTAAAAGAAGTATTATTATTATTGAAAATAGATTAGAGAATATTTTGTATAACATTTGTTTCTTTAATAATTAGTATAATTTTATTCAGAAAAAAACAAAAACAAAAACAAAACCTAGAGATGCCACGTGTCATTGTCGGTGTAGTTATTGATTAATTTTGGTCAAAGTCTGTATAATTTGACCACAAAATATCAATTTGATGGTTTCACAATTAAGAATTTTTTGGGGGGAATCACTCTATATATTAAGTACAAAGTATAAGAATTTAGGCTCATAGTCTAAACATAGGTTATATGAGGTTATGAACCTTGAGTGCCACAAACCGATAATAAACTATCAAAATATTAATTTAGGAGTCAGTTTTAATGAGAAAGCTGTAGAAAATATGCCTCCAATTCAAGCATTTTGTCTTTAAAAAGATTTTTATTTTATTTTTTTACAAAAAATCTCCAATAAATTCCGATCTACAATTCCACAACTTGTTATTTTAATATATCCCGTGTTAATGCACAGGTACATTCTAGTATTTCTATATTCTAGTATTTCTATTTTTATTTTTCTTGACAAGTTCAATTATTCCTAATTAAATTGTCTATAAAAAGAAAATTTTATGAATATAATAATCTACAATTTTTTGTTTTTTTTTTTTTTTGGAATATGATACTTGCTCTAATACGTAAATTAGTTTCTGGTTGAAGTTTATAATTAATAGGCCCTAAAACATTGGGACACCCATGGATCAAATAAAGGAGGAGCCACCCATGAGGCGCAAAAGCTCATTACAAAATCTAAACAGAGAAGAGGCCCAAAAAGAAGCAGAGGCCCAACTAAAGGGCCCATTAAAAAAGTCGTCAAGTACCCGAATAAACTGTCTTTGCTCCCCAACTACTCATGTCGGATCCTTTCGATGTCGGCTACATAGACACGGGAAAACCGGGTTGTGGGCACTCGGTCGGAGCGGATTTATCCGAGATGGATGAGAAGTCAAATACTAAATCAAGCTCATCCTCCTCAACCATGCAAATGCATTGACTAAAGGAGGTTTCATTTGATGTTAATATTATGATATGATATTGTATTAATTATTTATGTGAGGGAAATTAAAGTGCCTTGACTTTGCTAGCTTTGGTGTATGAGATTTAAGGGTGGAGAAACTTGGATTAAATTTTTTTTGACGATACCTTGTATCTTCATTCTTGTATGTAAAAAAAAAATTAGCATTTGACAAGTTAATCTTGTTGAGAAGTTCTAACTAAATAATTTGCAATATATATGATCCATATAAACCACATTAGTTAAAGCAAGTTCAATACATCTTCGTATATAATTCATATATATGTCTTTTCATCAATAGTTTGTTGCATCATATTGACTTTTTACATTAATCTTACATTAACATTAAGCATGTATATTTACTAATATATAGAAATGAATTTTATTATATTTAATTTGTTGAGTTAATATGATGCATTTGTTAAGAAATGAACTGGTTTATTGTAAATATTTGAGCGACAAAGACTGATGTTATTGTTGCGGAACGATATATAGTTTTATTAAATTTTGAAGTTTATTTCATGAAAATTCAACTTCCTTTTTTTTGGCCTAAATGAACCACAAATTACAAATAGAGTGAAGATTTCAAACATGTGACCTATCATACACAAGCCATTGATCCTAACTACTATGCCATCAAGACCTTATCGGAGCACGGGTCGGAGCTCGCTCCTTATATGTTATTGTTTCTGGAAACAGAATCCTCCTAAGCGTGTTAGAGTATTACAAGGGATATCAAGATGTCCTAATTGCTATTGTCCGAATGCCCAGATATCCTTCATTCAGCTCCGCTTGGCTAGGGTGAGTCCGAGGGCTCCGCCTTGAGGTCCGAGAGCTCGACCTGTAAAACAGAGAAGGTTAGCTGCTCCGGGGGGTGTGACCCGGGAAAGCCCTCCGATGCTTAAGTCAGCGAATGTACTTTCTAGATAGAGAATGTAGAGAGAGAGTACTTAGAGAGAGAAAGTAGAGAAAGAAGGAGAGTGAATTAGGAAAAAGTTAGCATCATTAATGATTGGAGAGCTATTTATAGTTGTATTTTCAGGTGGCAAAAGTTATACTTAATTGGACAGATTAAGGACAAATCTTTACTTTATAGTGATTAATGATGGGCTGGATCATGAAAGGGTATTTTTATAATTATAGGTTACTGGGCTTAGGACAATGGACTTGGCCCAAACATTTATAAATAGTTCAACAACATTCTCTCGCACTAACTTTGCTAATCAACTTTATCCGTGAAATAACGTTTACATTACAATCCAAATAAAAAAATTAACAAGATGTACAATAAATCAAAATTTCGATTCATTAGTACTACATATTTAATAGCCTATGTGGGATTGCAAATTGCACCAATTCACCATCAATGCCTTTGCATATGTTGCCCCCACACGATCAATATTCTAAAAGATAGAAAATTACTTAGAATTAATTTAAGTTTTAGACATTAATCACATTATCGTAATTAATAAATATCAATTTGAAAACTTACTAGCAAGCATGAACTCATGAAGCATCATTTAGTTGACTAGTTCAAGCAACATAATTGATGTTCAAAAAAGAAAACTCCCAATTTGTTTTTGTTATGTTCGTTTGATGAACTGTTTTTGATAGATATGTCTTCTTTTAGGGTTCCTTATTCTGTATTATGTATCCTCGACTTAATACAATTATACGAACATGGTAGTATCATTGTAATATTTGTCCTTAAACCTCTCTCTTTATTCTTATAATCCATGGTAATTTATTAATTATTCCACATAGATACGAGGGGTAATTTACAATGCAAGTGAGTTGTCCTTGACCAATTTTAATCTTTCGATTACAGAGTAATTATCAGTAAACTCTTTTTTATTGTAAAAAATATTGACAAATTAATAGTACAGCAATTGGTTTTTATACAATTTCTTGGAGCTACAACTTGTATAACTTTCTAATATGCAAAAATAAGTCATTGTTAATTAGTTGTCGATCAACTTGTCCATGATGTATCAACTTTATGTTTGACATAATATTAAAAACCAAAAAAAAATGTTTAGTGTATAACTACTATAAATTCAAGAACAAAAACAGCTTGATCGATCATTACCAAACCAAATTAGTAATCCTTTAATTTTGCTATGTTATTGTCAACATATAACAAAATGAGAGGTCCAAAGGTGCTAATAATAGTACCAGGAATAATAATGCTTGTAACATTATTGTCCCTAGCTACCACCACGACTTCAGCCACCGCGACTGCACCCACTCCAGCCCCCGCGGCTGCTCCCACTTCACCATCGCCTCCTCCTGTATGCGACGGTGAAGGTACCCCCGCCATTACCCTAGCACAAGACGAACAAGTAGTCTTGAATTTCACAAACTTTATAGTAAAGACCAACGTCGAAAAGCTTGTAAATGGTACGTACAATCCTTTGTTGCATGGACGTCTAATTGATTGTGGATGTGGTAGAATAATAGATACACGTTCACCTCAAGAGATGGAAGCAGCTATTCTTAAGTTTTGTCAAGGAAAGGAATTTGTTTCGATTTTCGAAGCCTATGTCCTTTATCTCATACAATTGGCCCGGGAGTCTCAAGGCGGCTCGCAACATCAGCTCCCTCCATCGCCGCCTAGTGGTGCTTTTTCAAACGGTATGCCATCGTCTGTTACTTACACTGATCTTGTTGATTCTCAGATTGCTAGCTATGAATCTAGTATCGAATCATTGGGAAACATTGGCTAACGAGCTAAGGATTGGTTGCTTGGTTTACTTGTGAGAGGTCTCAGTTCATTAATGTTTTTCTACTTATGAAAAATAAAATTGTACGTCTTTTGGTGTGTCTAGTGTCTTGTTGCAATTCGTAAGGTGTTTTTACATGGTGTGTGATCATGATGTATGGTCTTATATTTTGTTTTCTTAAAATTTGTTAGTTGTTGATTGTAATTGGTTAGTTTTCATATTCACTTTTTCTATGAGTGTATTATTTCCATGAGTCATTATGAAATCCTATTCATATCGTAACAAGTTCTTTTTTTTTAAAAATGAAACAAGACGAAAATATATATATTAACCATAACTGGTTTTACAAAAGATAGCTTCAAACAGAAGGCGAAATATGAGGCTATATATGACACAACTCACCGAATGCTTCAAGATATGCGCAAAATAGAAATTGGAGATAAAAAAAATCCAATATGTATTGAAATGTTAGAACTACCTTATTCTCTTGGATATCATTTTCTGGTAAATGAAATCTGATTCATTAGAATCCCATTCAGTAAAACCGAAGAATTATAGAAATCCAAACACTATATTAGAATCCCATTCAGTAAAACCGAAAAATTAAAAAAATTCAAACATATTAGAATCCCATTCAATAAACTGAAGAATTATAGAAATTCAAACACTATAAGCCTGAAATAAGATGACCATAAAGCATGAACTGCTAAACTACTTAGGCAACTAAAATGTCTGAACCATTTACAAAGATAGTAATCTTCCAGAACAAATTACTCCATTTGACCGCATTAAGTAGTATGAACACTCCACACCATGTCGTCATATCTTGGTTAGATTTTCAGCTCCACTTGTGCCATTGATCATTTTCCTTATAGCTGTCAAGTCTTTGTTGGCGCCTACATGCCATTAAAGTATATTAGTGCTTAAAACTCACCATATTATATCCTTAATCTTACAGCTTAAAGCCGTATCAGCTCAGCATAGAATTACAAGATTGTATGCATATGGGGTGTAATGGGAATCTCGAAGCAAAATACAATATGGTAGTAGGAAAAAAATGATAAATACCCATGATAGATACAATGGCGAGGACTTGTCATTAGACCAATCTCTAAATAACCCTAGCACAGATGAACTAACACCTCTTAATGCAGCCTGGTAAATACCATATTTACCAGTGTCTCTGTTTATGGCAGAAAATGTCATGTAGTAGACAAATCCCAGGGTAATATTAACTTTTATTAGCTTCTCCAACTTCAACTTCCCATCCTACCATAAAATATCCAGGCACACATGTTAATAGTAACAGATAATGAAATAAGAGAAATTGTTTTATAACTACTCAAATAAAAAAATAATTATCTAAGCTAGAGAATCATAACCAATCAAACCCCGACACACACACACCCCTCTCTTCATTTTAAAGAAAGATCGAAAAGGAAACAAAGCTTCTAAGATATATAATAAACCGATTATTGATTACTATTGCAATGTTCAAAAATCAAATAAATTTAATCACACGACATTATGGTTGTGTGTTAGTGAATAGTGATTAATAGAATTGTGTGTTTTGGTGAATAAATTTGGTTAAGTCTTGTGACTCCATTGTTATTCACTCGAACCCTATCACACATATATCAATCTAGCTATCTTAGAGATTTATTGGTTGCATGTTATTAATTGGGTCAGTCCAACTTAATAAAGACCCACAGAGTTGAGAGATAATAATCTCATCAACTAAGGCACAAAGTGAAGTGTATAGACTATAGACTAGAGAAAGAATCAACCTTGTTGAGGCGGTTGTATTTAGCAACAGCTTTTCTGGCCATTTGATGGCATTCTTTGCTGCGCTCGAGCTTTTCCCTTCTCGCGACATTATCCCGCCGTCAACATTTGGGCCAGAGCCAGAGCAAGAAAAGCGCTGAAACATCAAATATAATCGTGTAAGGCAGTTTGACATTGTTGTAATACAGACAGAGATTGAAATTGAAATAAAAGTAACCTGAAGGATATTCTTTCGTCGGCATTCGTAAGAAAATCGTACGAGTGTGTGATATTGAGATGTATCCTTCTTCTTCAATTTGTGACCGTCAATTTCCACCAAACGAACATCACAAGTGTCGAATTCTTCGAAAACATTGTTCGAAATTGATCGAGGCTGCTTAATCATGCTTAACATCTCATCATCATCAACAAAGTCATTGATTCTATCACCATTTCCATTATCATCATCAGATGATATTTCCATATTTGACAATTCCACCTCCGCATTCATTCTCTTCTTATCGTACAAAAAGTGGGGTTGTATTGAAATTATTCTGAACTGGCGTTGTCAATTGCAATCGTACAAAGATTGCATGGACGTCTAATTGATTGTGGGTGTGGTAGAATAATAGATACACGTTCACCTCAAGAAATGGAAGCAGCTATTCTTAAGTTTTGTCAGTGTATTATTTCCATGAGTCGGTATGAAATCCTATTCATATGGTAACAAGTTCTTGGATGCCTATCTTTAAAACATTTTTATTTTTTAACAGAAACAAGACGAAAATATATTAATTAACCATAACTGGTTTTACAAAAGATAGCTTCAAACAGAAGGCTATATATGACACAACTCACCGAATGCTTCAAGATATGCGCAAAATATGAAGCTTGCCTAAATCTTATACATAAGATAGGAATATACACATAAAAAGCCTAAAAACAAACGTACTAGAACTGGAACCAAGCTTAGAGTTTAGATATAATTGTGCAAAAGTAAAAAAAAAAATATAATCATTTAGAATTTTGATATAATAGTCTCAGTATATAGTTTCAAAATATTAATATAACTAGGTTAGAATCCGTGCGATGCATGGTTTATATAAAACCTATTTAATTTATACATTTTGATAATATATCGCTTTTATACATGAATATAAATAAGAATTACGTACATTTTGTAATTTAAAATCTTTTATTTTTATCAAAATTATGATATAGTATATGTTCGACGTCGTCTAATTCATAGTTCAACATAGGACGTCGTTTATTAGTGTATTATTTAAAATTGTTTCAATTTCCTACGATAAATTGATAGGTTTTAGTTGTAAGGTGGAAGCTTCTAATATTTAAATTTCAAAAATGTTAAATAGAATAGCTCTACAAAAACAAAATAAAACAAAAAAAAACAAAACAAAAAAATAAAATGACATCATCATTGCATTTAGGCGGAAATTTTTTTATTAAGAGAGCGACACGTGGGCAGTAATGACGTTAGCATATTCTGTTTTAGTAATAGTTAACAAATTTACACTTATTGATACTCTAAGGGAAAATTTTGAAAAATACCACCATGTAAAGTAGTGAATTTTGACATTACCACCTCAAGTTTTTTTTTTATTTAATCGTACCACCTAGTTTTTTCCAAAACGTTTAAAAGTACCACCATTTTTCTGTATGACGTCATCATGGGTCCCACTTTTTCATTTTCCCTCTCTTTCCCCTTGATTTCCCCTATCTTCTCCCCTCTTTCTACCTATTCATCTTGCAAATTTGATTTCAATTATAGCATTTTCACAAATTAGGGTATTAATTTATGCAATTAAACCTTCAACGAATTGAATTGATTAGTGTAATTAGGGTTTGGGTAATCAATTTGGGGGCCGTTCTTGCGGTTTTCTTGCCGATTTGTCCCTTTTTTCCTGTTTTTTAAGGAAGGTGCTTGCCCGCGGCTATTCGTAGATCTGGAGTCAATTCAAAAAATTAGGGTTTATGAATTGATTAATTGGATGAATAGATGGACAATTAAAACATATAATTGGGGCGAAAACACAATTAAAACATGTAAAAAATGGTGGTACTTTTTAGTGTTTTGGAAAAAACTAGGTGGTACGATTAAATAAAATAAAAATAAAATAAAACTTGAGGTGATAATGTCAAAATTCACTACTTTACATGGTGATATTTTTCAAATTTTCCTAAATTAAGATACGTATTATATAGATCAAAATTTCGCTTTACACATACGTAATCCGTTAAACTTGGGCACTAAAAAAGAGTAAATGCTTCTCTGAATGGTGTTCAAAATTTTAATGTGGTTCTGCTAGTTAATAGTTGGATTTTGGAATCGCTCTAATACTTCAACAGTTCAACCAAAAAAAAAAAAAAGAGGGGGAGCTTATTTCTTGCTGCACATCAGAAACACCAGATTTGATCAAAACATATTTGCATTAAAATGTAGGCTGTGGGAAAATTGCCTTCAAGATGTTTAGAGTACGGCGTAACTATCAATCTAAAATCAACTGCGTAAAATCCTAATATACAGTGAGCAGTACCCTCTGATACTAACAAGGAGCCAGCACAATTACAATATCAATCAAAAGGGATCGAGTTTGATTGGGGTCTCTATCTCGTTGGTCTAGTCCAGGTAGTCTCTGAGGTAATTGAGTTAGCATAGTAAACCTGCTTAGACGAATCATCCCAATAAGCCTGCAAAGTAAATAAAAATGGCAATAATATTAGATTTGAACACCGATAATCTCTTTACTACACATCAATCAGAAATTATTGATCCCTGGCTATGTAAAGACCATGATAAACATCCAAAGAAGAATTGGAGCTGAGTCTGCATGACATACCTGCCACCCAGGAGAAAGATCTCTTGAAAGTTCATTTATATCAGGCTGCTTGGATCCATCATCAGCACTGTCTGAGGCTGTCCCCACAGCAGCTGCTTTCTGAGCCCTCTTGCGCTTCACACGTTCACGCCTGCAGTGTAATCAAATAAGATTAGGCAGCAATGGCAAGCACATGCTTCATGCATTTCTTTTCCTTCTTACTCTATCTCAGCTAAGCAAGGCTGCATAAGTGCCACTAAATGGCCAGTCTTACAAATGATTAAAAAAAAAAAAATTAATAATTTACAAAAGAAAAAGCTACAGGGCAACTGTTTTTGTATTCTGAATTTTAGAATGGGATTATCCTAGCATTTTAAGGCTTGCTTACCAGTCACCTCCAAGCGGTTGGAAATTAGCATTTTCTTTAGCCTCTCCACTTGCAATCTGCTGGGCACGCCATCCCTGCAGTCAAGTCCAAAGTTTAGATTGACAATATTACGCATCACACATTCATGCAGTACCACAAAAATCAGGAATGGTTGTTACCTCTATTTCTCGTTGTCTCTTCTTTTCAAGCATTTCCAATGGAGTTTTACGTTCCTCTTTTTCCTCTTCCTGTAGCTCCTCTTTTGCAGCCTTCCACTGATCAATGAAAATATACACAACATTACTCATCATATCTTAAGCATACCTTTTTGATGAGCTAGAATAACAACAAAGAACTATCATATCAGAAATTCACCTTGTCAACCAAACCAGACACTTTCTTGTTAGACCTTAAAGAAGAAGTTACAGAAACCTTTGGCTTTTTCATTCGTGCAGCTGCATAAAAGGGAAATGAGTGAGTGCTGATAACCCTGCATGAGGATTATACATCCAATCATAGCAATAAGTCATAATAAGATAACAATTACCAATGTGAAAACTCACTGTGATAGGGTCTAAAAAGTTCCCATGTCATACACAACCATGCTTACCTCTAATCAGTACAAGCCAGTAGAGAGATTAGTCCCAAAAGACCTTCAAGACTCGAAAGAAACAATTTTCTTCAAGAAGGTACCAATCAAAGTTGCAGGATAATAAAAAAGTAATCTCCAAGAATAATAGTGAGGGTAGGATGCAAAGGTAATACTAATTTACTATCAATCATTTTGCAGCAACAAGAGAAAAAAAAATAGATGAATATTTTGCTGTTGCCAGATTTTGCCTATTTTAGCCTCTTCGAAGATACATATGCTATGAGCAAACCCAGAGCATTGTCCCAATATATTTGCCCATCTTAATATATTGAGTCATCCCAGAGCATTGACCTCTTGGGTTGAAATAACAAAAAAAAAAATCATTGACGTAAATTTCTCAACTCTCCACTATATTAGCATAGTACTCGTTCAACTCTGTAGTTCTGTACAAGTGTTTATACTCCCTAATACCTGTGAGAAGTCAATATGGTCAAACCTAGATCGAAAGGGAAAACTATACTAGGCTAACCAGTATACTCCAAAAATCATACCCTCTTCCATTATCCTCTTATAACCCATGAGAAAAAGAGAATAAGTAATGCTCACACTCTCACAGTTCCACACACTAACAATATTTGACTTATATCATACTTTTTAACTTAGGTTCTACTATTTCAAATAGCAAGTTGAAAAGTGAGTCTGAACAGCAGTTTCAGTTGTAATGTCTATCAATTCGTTAGTTCAACTTGTCTGTTCCCGAAGAGAGCAGAGGCCTTGCAATTTGCTACCAAAACCCTGAAATAGAGATTGTGAACAAAAACACTACCTTTAGGCTGCACCTTTGAGACTGCAGCAGATGCGTCAGGAACAGCAACAGATGTACCTGTGACCGTAGCACAAGTGGCAGCAGCACTGTAAGAGGGAACTGAAGCAAATTCTTTTGTGGATACAGTTGCTGGAGCAGATGATACAGAAGTTAAGGACAATTGAGTAGGGGCAGTATCAGGCTCAGCGTCAGGGGCAACAGGGTCTACAAATTGTTTTGACAAAGAAGATGCTCTTGCCACTGCATCTACTGTCCCAACTTGCTCAGAAGATGGAGGATCATAATTTGAATGACCTGGTGCTTCCAGGAGATTAGAAGGCCCTATAGTAGTGGGCACATGTACTACTGGCAATGCCCCATTAGGAACGCCATAGTACACTGCAGAATCAACAGGATTTAGCACAGGAGTGGACTGAGCATTTGAGGCTGCAGCATAATAAGCTGGGGGAACAAGGGCAGCTATCTGACTTGCATCAGCATGCTCATAAAAAACTGTGCCTGTTGAATCTGTGATTGTGTTTCCATAATAGTTCCCACTGGGATCTATGTAAGTATTACTGTGTTGTTCACTATACATAGATGGCATTGGTTCTGGTTCAGATGGCGGTGGTGGTGGGTATAGAGACTCGGGAGGTTCATCAGGTGGGGGAGGAGGAATCCCCTCGTCAGGTGGGGGTGGGGGAATCCATTCCTCTTGTGGAGGAGGTGGAATAAAAAATTCATTTTCTGGTATTGGGGAAATCCCTGCCATTGGAACACTTGTCTGAACTAATTCCCCTGAGTGGGCTGTCAATTGATCTCCAATATCAACAATCCTTTTCCTTGCAGGGCTTTGATCTTCAACTTCCATGTCTATATCCATGTCCACATCTTCATTAGATTGAAATTCAAAATTCGGAGTCGCTTTGCCATAAACTGCAGGCTCATCGATTTCTCTATCACCTTCAATTCCAGAATGCTGATGTTCAGGAGGGTCTTGTAGAGAAGATTGCTGAACATTTAAGATGCCATCATCCAAAGCCTCATCAGGTATAGCTTTCTGAGCCATCACTGATGCATCCTCATTGTGCACAGCCTCAACAAAATTTTCAGGAGACAGCTTTCTCATATTTGCATCCACCTCAGCTTCCCCTCCAACTTTCAGATTAGCCTCCTTTCCTTCAGTTGACACATGCAATACACTAACTTTATTATTATGGTTCCCAATTTCAGTATTGATAGCATTTTCAAGCTGATTTAGCCGTCTTTCCACGTGCATCCAAAATGGAATCAATGACATCCCGTAGGATAAAAGACACCTAATATCAGAAAGCCGAATCTCAATTTCCAACATATATTTGGATAACCAACCATGTTCAACAGAGTCTACCCCAGACCTGAAACAAATAACAAGAAATAAACCAAATACTTTACGATTCAAAAAATTCCAAAATAGGAAATACATTGTGATGAAAACTTGGTATTACAACAAACAAATTAGTACCCTACCTTTGCAGTAGCTTCAGTCTCTCCAGCAATGTTTCACCATTTTTCACAAGTTGTGAAGGAAGATCAACAGCCCCTTGTTCTGTGGTTAATGCACTCTGATCATGTCCCTCATAACTACTGGCAGCTAAACTCCCACCACTAGGATCTAGATGTCCAGATAAAGAGTAGTTCCCAAGAGAAGAGGCTCCATAAGGAACTGCACCAACTACAGGGAAGCCCCCCAAAAACTGACTTCCATCAACTCCAGTTTGCCCAAGAGATGGATCTACCATGGATCCTTGTTCATACATGGCCTTCAGACCTGAAATTTCACTAGTGTACCCTACACCTTGACTAGCCGAATAGTTATCCAAATTTGCTCCAAAAGAAGCTGGAGCAGCTGGAGCTGCATTCACTTTCATATCTGTCCCCAAAATTTCAAGTTCATTAGGATATGCAGCATCCTGGGCCAAACTTTCAGGTATGTTCCATGAGGTTTCTCCAGTAACGGTGTTCCAGTAATAGTATCTGTTGCTCTCTTCATGCAACACCATTTTCCATATGGAACTCCTACCTTCAGCGGTTTTCGTATCAGAAGCTTCAGGAACATGATCTTTGTTCTCGATAACTTCATGACTTTTCTCGTCCGAACTAACCATATCACTCTTCACAGCATCAGCCTCTGCTATAGGTGAAGCACTTGCAGAGGCAGAATCTTTCCCCACATCCAAATTGTGAGCTGTTAGAGAAGAATGGTCCTCAACATCAACAATTTCCCCCTCTTCAAATGGCTCGCAGGCATTGTCATTAGCCTGTTAAAAATGAGACATGAGTCCAAAGACAAAGCTAGCACATTCAATATATAAATAAGTCCGACCCATGTAAGTAGACTGAAAGTTTGGAAGAGACACTACTTCTACAAGCTTCATTTTGCTGTTAACTACCAACTCCAGATAAACATCAGCGGATCAGGCCCGCAAGAAGTTTAATAGATTTTTAGAATAAAACGGTCTTGTAAGTCAGATTCCTAGTTTTAAAGGAGAAACGCATCTGAATAATTAAAGTAAGTACACATAACCATTACAGAAGGTTGACGTTAAACTTTCCCTTAATGTTAAGAGTGTGTATATTTTAAATTTTAAAAACCATATGTTCAAAATTGGTATAGAATTCAAAATCAACACTAGTAACCTGTTTATCATCATCCGAGTTAGTAGCTTCTTCATTTAACCCATCATCCAATTCATCATCACTATATTGACCAAGCAGTGATAGAGGGTTCTCCGGTGGTTGACCTGAAACACGACTTCAAAAATTACAAATTTGTGCAACATTCATACAATTCTAACAGCAAAGAACATCGCACAAAAGCATATACGCATATAAAGGCAACAGGGATAGGAAAGAGGCAAAAGTGCCAAAGTGAGCAAATGAAGTCCAAATAACTGAACAAATGGGCTGGCATAAGAGCACTTATTATCTGTTCACCACCAACCTGATACACATTAAGAAACGTCAGCAAGGTGTGATGCTAATGAAGTGAGAGATATACGAACCGAAGAAAATATTTCCCGTGCAAGTCTCCATAATGCTGCGATGCTGCCTGAAACAGCATTACATGTAGGAAGACATTCACTGTATCACAGTAGCAGGACAGGGCTGATCTCACCAGTGAATGTTCCTAACACCACAGCCACTCTACATTCTGAAAACAGATACTTGGAAGAAAAAGCAATATTTCTTATATCAAAAACCCATATTTCCATGAAGACAATGTCGTATACTCATGCCTTCTCTACAAAATCCTTTTGAAGAAAACCGACAGAACCCACCTGAAGAAGAGGGTGAATTTGGCAACTCGGGATCATGTTTGCTGTCCACATCCTTTCCATCTTCATCTTTTGCAGAGGTGCCACCCAAATCTCCTATGTAATTAACCACCATAACAAATTTAAAACATATCTTAACATTAACACCAGAAAAATTAAAACTATCCCAACAAAAAAAGGATATTAACCCATAATGAAGCTCTAATCGCCTAAAATAGTGGTCTCGAATAACACAATTCACAACAAAATTACATTTTCCAACTGAAAGAGGCCATTTTCCAAATTAAAAACATATCTTAACAATGACACCAGGAGAAATAAAAACTATTCCAACAAAACAAGGGTATTAACCCATAATGAAAGCTCTAATCGCCTAACATAGTGGTCTCGAACAGCTTGATTTACAATAAATTACATTTACCAACCGAAAGAGGTCATTAACTAAGATTGAAACTCAATATTCATACTTTTATAGTTCCAATTCTTAGTCGTTCAACAAGAAACTTATTGCATTACCATCAAATACTTCACTTTAAACCAGCAAAAGCAAGCTAATTACAACATTCAGTAATCAAAACCAATGCTTATAAATTCCTCTGAATCAATCGATTTCAGCTATTTGCAACTCCTAAATTTTCCAATTCAAATACCCTAACAAATTTGAACTCGAAAAATTTCCAATCTCGGCAACAAATTAAACCCAAAATTAGAACTGAAAACCCTAAAACAAAGAAAATAAACAAACCAGCGGGTTCAGCGAAGAGATCGAGCTTAACTCTGCGACCAGCACCAATCTTCGCAGCTAATCTTCTCTCTTTCCTCTTCCCCATTTCAATTTGATTGCTTCACTCTCAAAATTGAAATCACCTTCTTCTTCTGCTACTAGGTAGAAAAAAACACGATTGGTTTATTGTGATTTCGCGGATTTTTTGGGGAAAATCTGAATTAGTACGGAATGAATTGGGGAAAACGTAAGAACCCTAGAAAAAATTTATTATCGAGAGAATTTTGGCGGTCTCACGTGTCGTTGATTCTGTTACTCGTACATGTTTGATAAAGGGGTTTTATATGAAGCCCTGTTAATTCGGGGACAGTGTTCGTGATACTTTTGTAACCAGACTACACGATGTAGCCAATCAGGCCCAAATTCACCTTGAGGCTCGAGCCACTTGTTCGGTTTGAGTCCAGTCATGTCAGTCAAACCTAGATGGGCCAGGATGGGTTAGGTAATCTTCAATTCTATTGCTACTTGAGTTTTTATAGGGAAACAAAAAAAAAAAAAAAAAATAGGGAGTATAATATTAGAGGTGATCATAAATCAGGTCGAAGTTTAACTGAAAAGGATAGTGGATCTTAAGCTTGACTTTGGCCGATCTTGTTTTTGAGATTGAAATGTGATGTCAAACTCGATAGTTTGAGCAGGTTTAGAGTGAACTTTAATTTCTATGTTTATATCTGTAAATCTAGATGAGCCAATTGTGATCGACTTTAAAATTTAATTCATATCAGTTTCGGCCATATATGTTTATGTATCTATCTTGTCATTATATATCTAGAAGGTCTAAGTCTAGCAATAATCCATATCTTCCAACTTTTACTAAATTGTCAAATACAAGTGTTTGATAAGATTTAACAATGTGAGTATGTGTCCCAAATAAGTGCTATTAGATTGAAGAAAGTAGAGTAAATCCAATTTATTCAACATGAGTAACAAAATGTGTCACAAGGGGTAAAAAATGTCTTTTTACTCGATAAAGATAGGGATAAATATATCTTTCTTCCTCCCTTTTGCAATCCTCCATCATAGCCAAGTTACTGAACTACACCCTTCCTCCTCCACAACACCATAACTGCAAACCACTGCACCACCACCTATGGTGGTTAAAATTGCTGCCACAAAATATAAGATTTTTCTAAAGGGTTGATATGGCTCTAATTTACATTCTTTACAATTAGGGTGTCTTTTTAGTTATTTTGCGGTGTTAGGGTCATTGTTGAGGAAGGAAGACGGGAAAAAAGAAGACTAAGATGATGGTGGTGGTGGTGAGGACTTCGTGGTTAGATAGGCAGGAAGACACCAAAAATGGTGAGGTTGGGGCTTGTGTTTGTGGTGGATTTACTCTTGCTATGGTGATGTTGTGGGTTTACTCTTGCTTGGTGGTGGACATATCCTCCTATCTGCCATTGTAATTGAGAAAGGAGAGAGGAGGAAGAAGGGAAAGATGAGGCAATATTTACAGAATTGTCATTTGAGTAGCATAATTTGTTACTCAAATTGAGTAACCTGGGCACTCCCAAAAAAGTATGACATCTATAAATTGTGTAAGATAGTCTAGGTGATCACTATATAGTATCTCAACTAACCTTCAAGATGTTTCAAAAGAGATAGAAAGACTTTTTCTAAAGAAGAAAACCTCTTATCTCTTAATTGCTTGAAAGGGTGCTTGGATAATCCTAGCATAACTTTTGGTATTTTTTCAAACCCAATTATTTAAAAGTTTAGAGGCAATGAAAAATTTTGAGGTTGTATTAGACTTTACTCCTACATTCATAAAAGTAAAAATAAAAATACATATTATCTTTGTTAGTATTGGTTTCCTCTATCCACTTCCCTATCTACTATATTGTACTTGGTCTACTTCCTTTTTTTGACGAGAACTTCCTTTAAGGATGACATGAGAAGTTGTTAAAGAAAGCTTACGAGGGAATGGACGAGAGAATTAAAAAAGATAACAAAAATACTAACTTTTTTTTAACCTATGGGAATATGCATGTATATGTTTTGAATATTTACGTACTAAGCCTCCATTCTTATTGAACTTGATATATTATTCTAAATCGTATAATATTACATTATTAAAGAAATATACCGTTAAAAAAAAGGAAATAAACTATATATATGCTTTAATAAAGTCATAGATACAAGGTTGGAAAGTCACAAGTATACTTGATAAGCTACCTTAAAAAAGAAAAATCGAGTAATAGACATGAATAATATTCACAATACAATTCATCACTCATTATTATGACATACCTAATAAACAATGAAAAATCTGTACGTGTAATAAAAAAGATGAATGATTTAAAATCTAAAGTGAACTTGTAATCAATTATCCTAACAAATACACATTTTAAGATTATATTAGGACGAGCATGTAAGCTAGTTCTCTTATCATATCTCTTATGCTACATATATATCTTAAACGCACACTGTACAACAAAATTCAAAGATACATTTAAGTTATCGCCGTTGCTAACATTTAGAGATGTTGCTAGTATTGCAAACATGATCAATATGAAATTGAGAAATTCGTTGATCAATTTAATAAGCAAATTCATAAGGCATCAATTACTCGATAATTTAGAGACATGATCTTGCATGAGATTTAAATGTAATTGCTAAATTGCACCATAAACAGATTACAAGTAGTTCATCACACCAATGTCTCTTGCCCACGTTGTTTTAATCCCCACCAACTGTATCAATTGTATAGCTACACAAGTCTATCATGCTTATTGCTTACAATGACTCAACTTCAAACCACTAAAAACACATGACAAATAATCATTACCACAAAAACAAATTAATCAACATTTAGAACGGTATTAGTCATTCTCGTCAAAATACAGATAACGATAGAAAAACTATTTATATCTCGCATCAACTATTTGTCGCAACACATTCGCTATTAATGTCCATAATCACCAAGAATCCAATGTCTCTTGCCCATGTAGTTTTAGTCCCCAATTGTATCAACTGTATAGCTACAGAAGTCCATCCTGCATTCATACGTACAATGACTCAACTTCAAACCACTAAAAACACAAGACAGATAATCATTACCACAAAAACAAACTAATCAAGATTTAGAACGAAATTAGTCATCGTCGCTGTAATTACAGATAACGATATAAAAACCATTTATATCGTGCATCAACGATTTGCCGCAACACATTTGCTATTAATGTCCATAACCACCAAGAATCCAATGTCTCTTGCCCAAGTAGTTTTAGTCCCCAACTGTATCAATTGTATAGCTACAGAAGTCCATTATGCGTATAATGACTCAACTTCAACCCACTAAAAACACATGACAAATAATCACTACCACAAAAACAAACTAATCAATATTTAGAACGAAATTAGTCATTCTCGCCGTAATTACAGATAACGATATAAAAACTATTTATATCGCGCATCAACGATTTGTCACAACACATTCGCTATTAATGTCTATATCCACCAAGAATCCAACCTCTATTGGGATCCTCCAAAATCGTAGAGTACAGTAGTACACCCCTTCGTACAACTGCCGGCCCTCCCTCCAAACCTAACCTTGATTCATACCAAATCAACAGTATAAAACCCAACTCAGTCAAGCTCAAGCAATACCCTATTTTTTATTCCCCAAAAAAAAAAGAAAAAAACCACTACCACCTTCTCTGTCTCTCTCTACTTAGCTGTCTGTCTCTGTTGTTGTGCCCCTCTCTCTCTCTCTCTCTTTCTCTTTCTCTCTCCTACCTGTCTTCGAGACTCTGCTGCTTCATCATCGGAAGGTGAGATTTTTCTGTTTCTTGTAATTGCTGTTGTTTTTTCTGGATTGATTGAATTTTTACAGATTGAAGGATTTATTTGAAGTTCTGGGAATTTGTTGTGAGATCAAAATTTTTCGTTTTTTGTAAGAAAGATTGAATTTTGATGATTTTTTGTTTGTGGGTTTTTATTCAATCATTCAGTTCTTAAATTTTTGTCTGAATTGGGTAAAGATTAGATCTTGATTATGTTAATTAGAGATTTCTGGAATTCTGGTTGTTTTTTTTTTCTCTTCTGCTTTTGTCGTTAGTTGATTCAATCAATTCTGCAAGTGATTTTTCTTTTCTGAAAAATAATCAACAAGAAAGCGAGCATTGTTTACTGTTGCAATTTCATGAATTGAATGACAAAGAGAGTGGTATCCGTTGTCAGAAATTCAGATTATTTTTTTAATCCTTATTTTAATTATTTATTTGTTTTTTTTATATATTTGTATCAATGTATGCAAATTTGTTGTCTGTGATTAAGAGTATAGACACCAGCGAGAAAAGTATGAAAGAGTTAGGGTTTTGGCTTTTCGGGTTGGTGTGTTGGGATATATTCACGTTTTGGCCGGAGGTAGGATACTTATATGTTGTGGCATTGATGCTTGATACACTACAATGATAAAAGAGTGGTAGAAGATTGTGGTTTATCAGGAGATATGGAATGAGTGAGTGTGTTGAATGCCACCTTTTAAAAAGTTTTTTTGTGGAAGTAGAAATGTAGGCATTGGGGTGTTGATTATGATTATCGGATATGATTTCATTTCACTTTTGTTGGCGGGGTGGTGACAAGAAGCTATTCGGAATTATGTAATTGGAAGGGGATTTTTGTAGTCTTCTTAGATTGCTTTTGGGTTGAAAGCTCTGATTAGAATATCAGAATTTGAATTTAATAGTTTTAAATGTTGTAATTCAATCCCCGTTGAATTGCTTGTATGCATTATGAATTCAATTCTGGAATTTTGATATCAGAGTTGGTGTGGGCGCCTGTTTCCAACCAAGGTTTAGTAGAGGAAAGGAGAGAGGCAAAATGGAGGTTATCTGTAGGAAGGTTTAGCAATTTGATATATAGGTTGCAGGCAGGGGTAAAATTTTCTATGAGATCAGGTATGTACGTTGGAGGACGAAAGTGGGAGGAGGAGTTGGACTGTTGCAATTGCAAGTCATATTTTGGTAACTAGATATTTGAAATCTTCATATTTTATGGAAACCTGGGTCAATACCTAATAGAAACACGCTTGTGCTCCCAAACATATAATTTGCCTCTCTTCTTGGATTTTATTGAAATTCAGGTATTAAATACATCATAAAGGAGCTACGGGCTAGTGCATGAATATGATATACAAATCATGTTAAGTAGTAGAAAAACCTAATCCTAGATCCTTTCAAAGAGAAGTACCTTAAAATGAAAAGAAACACAACTCTATACAACAAAGACTCCTTGGGCTTTTGTTCAGGCTTTTGTTCCTTTCCATAGATTGTAGTGCCAGAGAGATTTTTTGAGTCCACCATGATTACGTTTGCTTGTTCATCTAAAGATTTCCTACTAGGGCTTGGGGATAGTTTTGGAGAAGTTATGATTAAAAGAGTACAAGTGTCCAGCATTTTTATAAGTAATCTGTTTGTAAATATAAGAGAATGATTTAGATCCCCTCCTTGTTTCGGAGTAACCTAACGTACTGCATCTATCTGTGGTACTAGAACCGTTTAGTCCACTGGTATCCACCCCTTGTAGGCTGAGATTTTCATCCTATGCCAATATCGCTAGCAACATCTTTTGACAAGATTGTTTTTTGTGATGTAGATTTTTTATTTTTATTTTTATTTTTTTTTTATTTTTTTATTTTTTTTTTTTTATTTTTTTTTGTGAGGCAGAAGTATGCTTGAGGGAGGAAAATCAGTCAAGATGTTTTTTTTACTTTGTAAACAAAGTGTAGTTATAAAAGGCATGCTTTAACTTACTGTGAAGTTAGAGCTTACTTTAGTAAAAGTGCTATTCTTTGGGCGTCTTCTTTTTTACTGTCTATTTGGTGTGGTTGATAAACTTGTGGTTGATTTTTGGAACAGATCAGTTGGAGAGCTCTACAGTGTAATATCTTATTCAACTGAAGTCAGCAGCAATATTTGGAAATGGTAAACAGGTGCGTTATAGTATATAGTGAACAGATCTTTTGGTCAATGCTAATAAATGATGGTAAAGGAATAGAATTTTAATGTTATTTTGTATGGTATGTCTCATGCTGATTTTCATGGTGATGTTTGTCCTTCCTTTATTAACTCTTTTCTTCATGAATTTCTATTACCATTCATTACTACCTTAGACGTAATATTGAGTAGTTAGGCAAATTTATGAAATTTTTTACCATGGACATTGACAATTTGACATGGGATTTTATTTACAAAACAGCATACTGTTTATCATCTTTATCTTTATCTTAATTTATTACTGCCCACCAAACAGGTTCTATATTTTTTTTCTGGTTTAAATTTTATACCAGTATAATTCAAACTATTTAAACCTTTGGCTAAATCCAACAGGTATGGAGACTTTTGATTTACAGCAATTATCATGGTGCAGTGTATAGATGGAATTCAACATTTATTTCTTTCCATTTTGCGGTGCTGTGAAATTGATGGTACTAAACCGCCGCGAGGTCTTGAAGATCCTGAGCGTCTAGCGAGGGAGACTGTCTGTAAGAAACAATTGACCTGTGCCTTTAGTTTGTGAATCATTAACATATTTAACCTCACTCTGAATGGTTTATAAGTTAAGCTTCTGTGATCTTTATTCAGTAGTATTCACTTGCAAATACAGTATCCAAATATTTAGTCATACTCCTTAAAATCCTTGGAAAATGAATATTTAGGAAAAATAAGAAAATGAAGTGTATAAAATCTTTATGATTAAAAGGCTGTGCACTGTTACTACTGTATATTATACCACATTGTGCTCTGATATATGATCTGGTATAACATCTCCTTAAATGAGTTAACTTCTCCAATGCAGTTAGTGTGAGTGAGATAGAGGCACTTTATGAGCTTTTTAAACGAATCAGCAGTGCTGTGATTGATGACGGTCTCATCCAAAAGGTTTGCACACCCTTTTTTTGGAGGCTATATTTCATTTGTTAGTCTTTGCTATTCATTATGTGAAAATGTTTCTGGATTAATTAAAATATGTAAATCTGGCAGAGTTATAATTAATGCTCACTCTACGGTCACCAATAATACAAAATTTCTCATTCCTATTAATGAGTTTGTTAAAAACTTCTTAAATGTCTTGCATGACGAGTATAATGAAAAACGTGTCAAATAATGTCACTAAAAACAAAAAGGTACTCCTTCCGTCTCTTAATTACGTGCCTGTTTTCCTTTTAGGAGAGCTCAAAATGTTTTGCTTATATGTGAATCTTTTTATTTAAAGGTTGTACTTTTTGACAATATTACCCTAGTAAAACTTATTTAATTCCACCTACTCCCTTTATTTTGCTGAGGTGGCGTCTTTTTTCTTTTCTTTTGTACTATTGATGCCTTTTGACTTCAAATCCCAATCACACGTTTTTTTCTTTCTCTCTTCATTAATTTTCGAACAACTTTTCTCTTTCTCTCTCGTTATCTCTCTCTTCAACCCCACATGCACAATTGTACTTGCAATCATGGGATTTGAGGAATTTCCAATTTCCTTAATTCCCGTAAAAAAACTCAAACGGGGACGTAATTAAGGGACGGAGGGAGTAGATATAAATCAAGATGTCTCATAAATCATGATGGAAAGAATATAGTGGGAGACATATTGGCTTTATTTTTTAATTTTTTTTTTCCTGTTAACCTGGCGTGATGAGAATGAATCCAATTTCATTTTGTACTTTGCAGGAAGAGTTTCAATTGGCCTTGTTTAGGACCAATAGAAGGGAGAGCTTGTTTGCTGATAGGGTAAGTCCTCTGGGTAAAACTGAAAGTGCCCCTGCATGAAAGTTAAATACTTCCTAACCATGAACTGTGGAACACTCTTTCTTATCCAAATGCGTCCTCTCCAATGTCTAGCCGCATGAGGATTGAATACTTTTTCTTTGCTTGCCAATTTCTAATTTTTCTGAGCATTATTTGATGATACATCTCTTAGGGTTCTCGGTAATGGCAACCATTTTCTTTTTTTTGCAGGTCTTTGACTTGTTTGATACAAAGCATAATGGAGTTTTAGGCTTTGAGGAGTTCGCTCGTGGACTCTCTGTATTCCATCCACAAGCTCCCATCGAACAAAAAATCGATTGTACGTCTCTGTCTCTCTTTATATGGTTGATAATTTGTTGTCCTCCCAATTCTAAATCAGAGAATACTAAGGGTAGTAAGCCTGAAGGTCAAAAGCTGTAGATCTTAGTTTTGCTTTGCAACACCACCAATCTAGGGATCTAACTTTCTGAAAGCATGCCATCAGATGGTTATAGATATGTCATGTCCGTTGCCATCCTTTTTTATAGTATTATAATGATACTTTTCTTTCCCATTGGCTCTCTTCCGATTCTTCTTTTTTTTTTAAATATGTATATGTTATTGTTCTTATTTATTATGAACACCACTAATCTAGGGATCTAACTTTCTGAAAGCATGTCATCAGATGGTTATAGATTTGTCATGTCCGTTGCCATCCTATTTTATAGCATTATAATGATACTTTTCTTTCCCATTGGCTCTCTTCTGCTTCTTTTTTTCAATATGTATTTGTTATTGTTCTTATTTATTATGAATTGCCATATAGAGCAAAAATTGTGGAGAGTAGGGGATGAATCCTTGTTGTGCATTTCCATACATCAATAGATTTTCTTGTGTGATTCTAATAACACAAGCTTACCAATTTTTCGCAGTTTCTTTTAAGCTTTATGATCTCAAGCAACAAGGTTACATTGAGAGGGAGCAGGTGAGTTGTAATTCCATCTGGTTTGTCATTGATTACTAAATACTGATGTGCTGAATATGGGCTGTTGATTAATGCATAATAAAAACTTATGTGTTGCTCCCCACCCCCACCCCCCCCCCCCCACCCCCACCCCCACCCCAAAAGCATGACAATATGACATTCATTCATTCATTAGTTCATTAAACTCATGCTACAAAAGGAGTTGTTCGTAGCTTACTTATGCTTGGACCAGCGATTGGCTTGAAAATATGAATGGATTAGGCATCTAGGCATTCTCCCTAGGTGAAAAAGGTGACCTCAAATAAACAAGTGACATTGCTGCACTCACTTTAACACTCCTTTGGCTTTATTTATTACCTAAAGGTGTAGTATAAGCCATACCCACCTGGCCACCTCCCACTGGGTTTGTAAACCCTATATCTTGTGGGTTTGAGATATGGGTATGAAAATTAATATTTTGTTAAACAAGTACAAGGTATAGGTTTTATCCATTCTAAACTCATACCTTTTTTTTAAAAAAAGCTTCTAAACTCATACCTTATGCCTGAATTACTTGAACCAAACATTCCCTCAGAGCTTTCCTGGACAGAACTCCCTACATCTTCAGTTTTCCGACTTCACTCCCCAATAAGAAAAGAATAAATAAAAGGAATGGTAGAATAAAGAACTCGAAGTATGGTTTTGCTGTACAAGTGTGAAACTTTTTTGCTGATAGTAGTGAATAAAAGAGCCAAGTTTCTTGAATTGGCTGAGGTTGATGACAAGGGCCAATTCCCAAGGCCTGGGACCATTACATACCAGTCTGTCACCCGCCAAGTCCGAGAAAATTAGGATTGCTTCTGGTCCCTAGACTCCCTACTGTACCCTAGTTACTTGGTACACTTTGGCCATGTGAGCCATTTAATGATGATTTCAATCTGGTCCTGCCAGACCTTGCTCTAAGTCCCTTTCAGTCATGGCCATTAATGCAAACCGCTTAGTACTTCAGTTCCAATTGTCTAGTTGGTGACTAAATGCTTAAACACTCTGACAAGATTCTCCTCTATCAACTTAGTTGAATTGCTTGAAGGTCTATTTTTCTCTTCCACCTATGCTATGTTGCTTTAAGAAGAATGATGTTACTCTTGACTCTGATCAAACTGAATGTTAGCCATCCATATCCAGCAGTCAATAACATCATTGAAATCTCTTGAATTTTCTGAAACTTAGCCTGATAAAAAATAATGCTTTCTTTTTGGAAGGAAGGATATTTGTGAAAAGTTCCTCAATTGGATACCATACTATCCATGGTGACATCTATTATTAAACTTACCATATCGCAAAAGTCCATGTTGTAGCAGTTGTAGCAATTCTTATTTCAATCATTATGTCCTATCGTGGTGGTATTTTCTACTCAAATTTTGTAACAGAATATCAGTATAATTGTTCAGAAACCTTCCCCAATACTCTTGTTGATTTTGCATCATCAAATATTGAAATTTGCTAGCTTACCCTTGCTACTGTTTTTTGAGCAAATGTTATCCTCTATGTTATTCTTGATTTGTCTCCCCTGAGCGTTCTTGCAAACATTTTTTTATACAGGTGAAGCAAATGGTTGTGGCTACATTAGCTGAAACTGGTATGAATCTTGCAGACCATGTTATTGAAGAAATCATCACCAAGGTGTGACATCAACCCCTCCCTCCCTCTTTTTCCCTTTTAAAAATTTTTGTTCTTAGGTACTTTTAAAATATTGCTCTGTTGTCATTAGGTTAGGCTGTGTATTTATTAAGGATAGAATCAAAATAACTCAGGTTTCAATTTCATTTTCCTTTGTTTGATTCCTTGATAGAAGGTAAGTGGAAACAAAGGGGGATGGAAGGGAGGAGTGGAGGAAGGTGTAATCTCTTGTGAGCAATGTGTTAACAGAAATGTTTTCTACCCTTGGAAAACTATTTACAACTAAACAATTTTTCCTTTTACCCCTTTATAAATTAGGTGACAAATTTATGTGCTTAAAGAAGTTCATGTGGACTTTAGTCTTTGACTTGTTGGGACTAAACTAATTCATGATTCGTCGTGCAGACCTTTGCTGAAACAGATACCAAACAAGATGGTAAGATTGACAAAGAAGAATGGAGAACCCTTGTCTACCGACATCCTTCACTGCTGAAGAACATGACCCTTCAATATTTGCAGTAAGTCCACTCAATTGCTAGACTCATAAATCTTAATACTATGAATCTATGACGGTCCCTTAACTTCAAGGAAAGAAGATTTTCAATTTTGATTGCTGGATAGCAGAATTGTCAATTTTTTTTTTCCTGATGTTCTTATTTGTTTTTTGGCAGGGAAATTACAATTACGTTTCCGAGCTTTGTGTTCCATTCTCAAGTTGATGATACCTGAGTTCCATTCAAGTTTTGATCTTTGGATCATTTCATCTGTTGATTTATTGATTGATTTTGCTTTTACCAGACAAATATTCAGCATGGTTTTTTTTCCTTTATGGAACCCTTTTGTACAGACTACAGAGGTTTGAAAGAACTGCTTCATATACATTATGAATTATGATTAGCTTTTTAATAATGTAATCTCTTTCTTTTGCGTATTTTTTTCTCATTTGTCTTTCCTTACTACTACGTATTAACTTTGTTTTCTACTCGTGAGAATGGATAAACCATTATTCATTGACCTTATCTGTTGATCCAAGCTAAAGCAACTACCATGTTTGTAGAATTTTCTCATTTTAGAAAATTAGGGCCTGCCCTTCCCCTTCCCCTTCCCTCTCACAAGATTTCGAAAAGTCGTTTAACCTAGGATATTTGGTGACAAAATTGCAATTTAAGATGCACCATATCACCCTGTATAGATTGTACTTGTGTTTCTTGTCATCTATGCTGCTCATCCTTTGTTGTGCCCGTGACTAGTTGAAACCTTAGTTCTTTTAGCATCGGTGTCTCTCCCAACCTTTGTCAATTGTGTGTGTGTGTGTGTTGGGGAGCAGGAGATAGAGAGGCTTAGCTTGAAAGGACACTCCTTTCACTCTTCACACTTTGAAGGGAATTTGTGGAGGTTTGGGGGAGAACACTGATTTTGGTCATTTGTTCTGCCTTGTATTAGTTGTATATATTTAAAATGTACTTTTGAAGTATATGATCCTTTAAATAGTTGTTGGTCTTGTGGAAGCTCTAATAGCAATGAAATGACCAAGAAGAACTGATTTATGCATCATAATGACATTAACATATAGTCCCCTTGTCACCCAATAAGATATTTATTACGATGTTTTGCTCTTTTAACTTGAAATAAGGTGTTATAAATTTATGGTTTGAATTTTTAAAACGTCTAATAAAAATTGCAGTGATATTAACTGATTCTAACAAAGATAAATACTAATGTGCTTCTTTGACTAGCAAATGTAATTTTACATGATGATAAAAAAAAATTAAAAAAAAAACTAGCCAATTTTCTTTGACTTGCAAATGTATTTTTACATGAAAAATTAATCAATTTTACTATTATAGCCTTACTAATTCCTCGATTTTTTACTACATACGTCACTTTTTAAAAGTAAAAGTTTTAATTTAAATACGTCACTTTTCCTTTTAATTAATAGATTCTAATCCAATTCCACTCAAACTCACTCTTACAATTAACAATCCTACGAAATCCTAACCCTTTAAATAATATCCCAATTGAATTGGAATTGAATAACATTGCGCAAAGTAGAAGAGATAGAAAGATGATCGAGGTGGTGTTGAACGACAGATTAGGGAAGAAAGTGCGAGTGAAATGCAACAAAGATGACACCATTGGAGACTTGAAGAAGCTTGTTGCTGCTCAAACTGGTACTCGCTCTGAAAAGATTCGAATTCAAAAATGGTACACTATTTACAAGGATCATATTACTCTTGAAGATTATGAGATTCATGATGGCATGGGTCTTGAGCTCTACTACAATTGATTCATCATTCATGGTTCTTTCTCTCTCTTCGCCTTTTTTTTAGTGAATTTTTATGTTAATTTGTGACTGATTTTGTTTGAATGTTGATTATTTGATTGGTAATTGAGTTGTTGTTGTTAATTTTGATGGGTTGGATTATGGATTTTCTGGGAATTTGGATGTGGGTTTTTGTTTATTGTTGTGCTTGGTGAAATTTGTTGGTTATTGGACCTTGAAATTGAAATATAAGCTATCAAAAACCCTAATTTTCGGGTGTTTGAATTGAAATACTATGATTTAGGGTTTGTTATCATTATAAATTGTTTGATTTGGGAATATATAGATGAAAATTGATTATATAGCATACAAGACTTGAATATACAGTAGCTTTTTAAGAAATTCTAAGCCTAGTAATTGCCTAATTGGTGCTCACTGCTCAGTGATGAATTCTTTCTAATTGGAAAGGTACATGGCTCTAACGATCCCCCTATCTCGGAAACATGCTCAGTGATGAATGTTAATGTGTTAACTAGAACTATTGAGCAGTGTATCGGACAAATTGTAGTTAATTTTGAGATCTTCCTTCGTCTTTTTTAATAAAATCATCAAAATTTTCTGTGAAATTTCTCTGTACTAATCTTGACAATTGCTTCTCTTGTTCTGTTGCATCTTCGTCATACTTGCTCTTCATAAGACTAACAGTCAGAATATTCCTTCTTGTACTCTTGGTTATCATCATCAATGATCAGATCTTCCTGATTTTCTTCTTCTGTTTACGACTTTGTTGCTTTCTAATCCATTATCATTTTCATCATCACTGGTGGCGATGCCCTCCAGGCCTCCAATTGTGATTTCCCTACCCAGGATAGGATTGCATACTCTGACTGTATGCCTTGTAATATGAGTCGTTATCAAGACTTGTCTTAGGCAGAAGTGGTAGTGGTAGTGGTGGCTGTGGGCTAGTATCGACAGTGTGACTTGAGTATTCTGTGATGAAAACCAGCAATCCGTTGCATAACAGGAATATATGTATATGTAGTTCTTGTCAGCTGCAAGGGAAAGAGCTGGGATGGAATTGTCGATAAGTGGGAGATGAGACAATGGAAAAGGAAGGCCAAGACGGGTGCAAAAATAAGTATGAGGGATTTCTTTGGGATAATTGGGACAATTAGTACATGGCTGTTACAAATTTGGATCATTACCCATCAGATTATTTCCAACAGATTTAATGAGTTTAAAATTCGTAGCAAGTTATAATAAAGCAGCTTAGGATTCTTGTTAGTTTTAGAAGCTAAAACCCAAATTTTAATTGTAGTCTATTCAATAATTTTGTTGCCTTAATTAAGATGTGGCTGTCTTATATTGTGCAGAAGATGGATCTTATCTGTCAACCGATTCTTATGCTCTGTATTGTGTTCATGCAGGTTGATGGTCTGATGGAGCTGCCAAGCATGAATGCCTTGCTTTATAGTAATTGGAATTGGATAACCATAGCATGAATGGATTGAAGAACAAATAAATTGCAAAGCCTATTTAAGACATGTAAGACATACTCCAGTGATAGACAAATGCATTCTACATGTAATTGTCTAAAACATGTAATCATTCGAAGATCTGTTATGCTGTAAACTCTTCTTAATCTGATCGTTGTGAATTCAAGTTCTGTGAATGGATAGTGTGTTTCTTATAAGTGACATTTGCCCCAGCATTTTTCCAAAAGATACTTCGTATTACATTTACAACAAATTTAAGACCCCATACCAGCTTAAAATGAGAAATATAGCCCGTATCTAATTGACAATTAGTAGTTCTCCACCAAGTTAATAATTCTAGATCTGCCTCACCCTTGGCATTTTCCATTGGATAATAATCATACTAATAACCCCCGCTACCTTTGACACTGGCAACGATAAGATAAGAACCATACTCACATTTGATAGGTACCATTTTTATCATGTCCCATTACAAAATAACATTCATAATACAAAGTATCAAATTAGGAACTACTCATTTATTTAGAGGGAATGTGGTTAGGCCAGTAGTTTTGCATTTGGCCTAATTGCATTTTCCTGTATTCGTCATCCAAAATTATTCACTTGATTTTCACTAAAAGTCCCATTCCATGTACCCCTTGAGTGCATTTGGTCTAATTGCATTTTCCTGTATTCGTCATCCAAAATTATTCACTTGATTTTCACCAAAAGTCCCATTCCATGTACCCCTTCAGATTTGGCATCACTGGTCTACCAGTATTCAGGTGTCGTTGATCTACACTTATTTGCTATCTTATTTCATACATATTCCCTGTTCAAGTAACAGAAGTTTCTGTAAGACTGTAACGATGATTAGACAAGGCAAACACAGATTCCCGCAAAATGCTACATTCATATTACTGGGTTAATAACTTGTCTTCCATTTGACAAGTTCTGAGATCAAAGCTTTAATAATACTCCTACGCAAAGACAACCAAGTTTACACATTATCATCCAGAATAGCAAGACTTGGGTAAATCTGCACTTAGTTTCTACAGTAAGAGCTGCAACACTTTCTGCTTTACCACAAAAGTATAAATCTCTGCAAGATTTCTGCTTTTCAAAAGCATACAAATAATTAAGCACACTAATGATCTATATATCTAATGACCTCTAAAACAGGTCCCACATACTGCTGATTTTAAAAGAACATTGCTCTCAACATTTCACCTGCCTAAGTTCTCAAAAATACGAAGTTATCTCATTCTCAGTTCAATTAACAGAAAGAAGCTGTAAAAATAATTAGAGAAAATGCAAACACGGAATTATGCAGAATATATAGATTCATTTAACTGTGCTAATCACATGTCTTCCGTTCAAATCTAAACAAAAGGCCCCAAGCAAAACATGGCAGCTACCACCCAAAAAAAATTCCCATAGTTCAAAACTCAAAAGAGACTACTCACATTAAGCAGGGGCAAAATGATAATAAGAGTATTAAAAAGACAGAAAGAAAACTAATAACTACTACTACTACCCAAGTAAATCAGATAAAGCTAGAAACCATCAAGCTTAGTCGACTTCCTCCATCTTGGATCCCTCAGCGTCAACTTCCTCAAGAGCTGGCATGTCAACATCAGCTTCACCAGCATCGTCATCAATGCTCAGACCAAGTTTCAGCATTCTGTGGATGCGGTTCCCAAAGGTGTTTGGCTCGTCAAGGCTGAACCCAGAAGTCAACAAGGCAGTCTCGAACAGGAGGAGAACCAAGTCCTTAACAGACTTGTCGTTTTTGTCAGCATCAGCCCTCTTCCTGAGCTCTTCCATGATTGGGTTCTCAGGGTTGATCTCCATGGTCTTCTTGGAAGACATGTAACCAGCCATGCTAGAGTCCCTAAGTGCTTGGGCCTTCATGATCCTCTCCATGTTAGCAGACCAGCCGTACTCACCAGTGACCAAACAGCAGGGAGAGTCAACAACACGGTCAGAGACGATAACCTTCTCAACCTTGTCTCCAAGAACATCCTTGATGACCTTGCACAGACCCTCAAACTTCTCCTTTTGCTCCTCACTTTTCTTCTTCTCATCCTCACTCTCATCGAGCTTAAGACCCTCCTTGGTGGCAGAAACCAACTTCTTTCCCTCAAACTCCTTAAGCTGACCACCAACTGCATACTCATCAATAGCATCAACCATGTAAAGGACTTCATAACCCTTCTTCTTCAGCTTCTCAAGGAAGGGAGAGTTCTCAACAGCCTTCTTGCTCTCACCAGTGATGTAGTAAATCTCATTCTGGCCCTCCTTCATTCTGGTCACATAGTCCTTAAGGCTGGTCATCTCCTCACCGCTCTTGGTTGAGTGGTATCTCAGCAACTCAGCAAACTTAGTTCTGTTGGTAGAGTCCTCGTGGATTCCAAGTTTCAAGTTCTTGGAGAAGGCCTCGTAGAACTTGTTGTAGTCTTCCTTGTTTTCCGCAATCTCAAAGAACAGCTCAACACACTTCTTGACAAGATTCTTTCTGATGACCTTCAAGATCTTGTTCTGTTGCAACATCTCCCTGGAGATGTTAAGAGGAAGATCCTCAGAATCAACAATACCCTTCACAAAGCTAAGGTACTCAGGGATCAAATCTTCACAGTTGTCCATGATGAAGACACGGCGAACATAGAGCTTGATGTTGTTTGGCTTCTTCTTTGTGTCAAAGAGATCAAAGGGTGCTCTCTTGGGCACAAAGAGGACAGCCTTGAATTCTAGCTGACCCTCAACAGAGAAGTGCTTCACTGCCAAGTGCTCTTCCCAGTCATTGGTAAGACTCTTGTAAAAAGCAGCGTACTCCTCCTTTGTAATCTCCTCTGGCTTCCTCATCCAGATGGGCTTTTGCTTGTTAACAACTGACCATTCATGGGAGACCTCCTTGATCTTCTTTTTCTTCTTCTCTTCCTTCTCTTTTTCCTCATCAACATCCTCTACTTTACCTTCCTCGTCTTTCTTCTCCTCTTCATCCTCGTCATCAGAAATCTCCTTCTCAATGGTCTTCTCAATCCAGAGAGAAATGGGATAGCTGATGAACTCAGAGTGCTTCTTGATTAGATCCTTGAGGCGACGCTCTTCAAGGTACTCTTGTTGGTCCTCCTTAAGGTAGAGAGTGATTTTAGTACCCCTGCCAAGGGGCTCACCAGTTGTGTCCCTGGTCACTGTGAAGGAACCGCCAGCTTGGGACTCCCACACATACTGTTCGTCATCATTGTGCTTTGTTGTGACAATAACCTTCTCGGCAACAAGGTATGCAGAGTAGAACCCAACACCAAACTGACCAATCATACTCACATCAGCTCCAGCTGCCAAAGCTTCCATGAACTCCTTGGTTCCAGACCTGGCAATAGTACCCAGGTTGTTCACCAAATCTACAGACAAAAATTCACAATCAGTACAACAGTAAGTCAAACACACAAACTAATAGGATTAACACAAACCACAGCATAATTATACAAGTAACAAATAGGATTAACTAAAACTCACCAGCCTTGGTCATTCCGATACCACTGTCAATGATTGACAGGGAGTTGTTAGCCTTGTCTGGCACGATGTGAATAAAGAGTTCTGGCTGTCCATCGAGCTTACTTTTATCTGTCAAGCTCTCAAAACGGATCTTATCCAAAGCCTAAAGAGACGGTAAGAAAATCATTAGATTTATATTCAGCACCTATAGTGCACATGACACTAACTTCGACAATTTAGACAAAAACTAAACAGGACAGGACCAATTTAATAAACAAAATTATTACTTCACGATCACTCAACATGCTGCAAAAATCAAAAGTTGAACTTCACTCAGACCACGCAAAAACAATTAATCGTCACTCACAATTATAGGTGATTTACAAAACATACCAGAACAATACTTAGTGTGTGATTAAATAAGCTATCGATACAAGAAAAAAGACAATTGGAATAAGAACATTTAAGTTTCCGATAGATAATTGGAGTATTTATATATAAATTTTTCACAATTTAGAATTACAAAACAATATGCAGAGATCTACATAACAATAAACCAAAACATGCTGTCATATAAGAAAGCTCCAGGCAATCATATAACATGAACTGCACTAACAAATTTTGACAAAATACAATCAAAACAACAATTAAAGGCAATCAGAATAACAAACACAGTCAGAACAACATTAAAAGGCAATCAGAACATCATGACCATATCAGACGATGTATTCAAATATCATCGTGCCTCGGAAAATCTAAATCAAGCTACATCACTGTACTCTAAATCTTCACTGATACAATGAATTCAACACAATTGAATTTAGATACTAATTTTGTTTGCAATTTCTTAATTCATACAATTAAAAACAATTCAATCACTAAATTCTAATTGTAGCTGTTGCCGCAACCACCTAATTACATCAACACAATCACGGATAGAACAAAAAGCATCATAAATCATGAAATTAATATAAAATCAGATATCAATTACTCGATTGCAGTGATCTAGATCAATACTACATGAGATCAAACATTCACAAAATAAACCATTTCTCGCAATATAAACGCATAAAAGCAAAATGAAAAGCGAAAATTCAACCCCAAAAACACAAAAACAGCATCATACAACAACATCAAAACCTAATTCAAAATCTAAAAACGCTACAGTCCAGAATCAACAACATATATTATGAATCGCACATCAAAAAACCGTGAAATTAACAATTAAATCTACCGAAAGAGCAAAAAAATGGAAAGAAAATGGAATCATACATCGGAAGAGTTACTGATAAGCTCACGAAGAAAGATCTCCTTGTTACTGTAGAAAGTGTTGATGATGAGACTAAGAAGCTGGTTGATTTCAGCTTGGAAGGCAAACGTCTCAGCTTCCGCCATTGATGAGATTTCTCTGACCTCGAGATCGAATTTGAAATGAAGAGAGAGAAATTGAAGAAAATGAGAAGTTAGGGTTTAAGGAGTAGGAGGCGGAATAAGAATGGAGAGTCAGTTAGTTTTATAGGGTAAAGTATTAGGGTTTCTAGATCCTTCTATTTGAACGTGAAGCTTAGGAAATCTCGGAGCGGAATTTTCTTTTTCTTTTTTCTTTTTTCTTTTTCTTTTTCTATTTTTTTTTTTTTTTTGAAGGGGAGAGTTGATGTGATGGAAAGAAGGTGATGGTTGGGATATTTTTCTCATTATTAATTAAAGGAAAAAAGAAAGTGCAAATTGAACAAATGATTGATTCAATTGGGGATGAGGTTGCTTCATAGGTAGTTCATCCTTTATCTTTTGATGAAAAATCGACTATCACCGTGAGGTTGTCTTATCAATGATTACATTTATTATATCAATGAAAATAGCAAGTGCTTAGTAAAAAAAAAAGTTTGTTAGGTATTTCAAAACCTTACATTAAGATCTAATTTCGGCACAATTATTTACATGAAAGTTAACCATATTAATGAGCAATTGTAATTGACATTTAGGAAAGAGTAATCATTGGCGTAGAGTCCTCCATATCACAATTTTTAATTCAGATTATATACAATTAATATTTTAATTTGATTTAATCTTGTGTATGCTTTTTATATATACTAGGTTAATCCCGTGCGATGCACGGTTTAAATAATTAAAAACTTGTATGTGTGTAATATAAATATTTTAAGCAAAACATAATAAATCGTGATCGATCCCTTTAGTTAGATTAATTAAGCTAAAAAAATATTCTAATTAACTTCATAGTTATAATAAAATTTTTAAAATGTTAGCATTTGTTTTTGATTCATTATAGAAAATTTGAAGAATTAATAAAGAGGGAAAAATAACCCAAACTCTACTATCACTAATAAATTGTGTAACTATCTATTTTAGGGTCTGTTCACATTTACTGAACTGAGCTGAACTGAACTGAACTGATTGGAGCTGAGCTGAACTGAACTGAACTGATTGGAGCTGAGCTGAACTGAACTGAACTGATTGGAGCTGAACTGAACTGAAATGAATATTTTATGAGAGAGGGAAATTAGGAGCTGAACTGAACTGAATTGATTGGAGCTGAACTGAACTGAAATGATTATTTTATTAGAGAGGGAAATTAGGAGCTGAACTGAACTGAACTGAACTGAACTGAACTGATTGGAGCTGAACTGAACTGAACTGAACTGATTGGAGTTGAACTAAAATTAAGTAAATGTGAACAGGCTCTTAGTCATAAAAGCTTTTAGAAAAATGTATAATTAATCAATAATTTTCAAATATTAGCTTTATTTTAAAAGAAAAAAAAGAGAGAGAGATAATGATGTCACAAATAGTTTAGGAGGAAAAAAAATTTATAAGAAGGTGATACATGTACAGTGGTGATGTTAGTGGTAATTACTTTAGTATTAGTTACAGATATACTTTTATATGTATACAACACTTTTTGGGTATTAAATTGGTCCTTAATCCATAATCTTAGCCTTTTTGTTGATGATTGTTAAACAAATTCTAACCATTTAAACAAAAAGGAAAGAAAAAAAATAAATAAAAATTGATAACGAAAGGTGTAAAAGAGAAGTTGTGGAAGAAACTTCAAGGATAGAAATGGATGGTACTTTTTAAGGCGGGTAGGGAGGTTATGATAATGAGTGTGTTTAAGTTCCCATCTTCTTTATGTGAGGAGTTAAGATCTCTTGTGGCGCAATTTTGGTGGGGTCAAAAACAAGGGGACGGAAAGAAAGATTCTCTGGCTTGCGTGGAAGAAACTTTGTCGACCAAAGAAGGAGGGAGGTTTAGGTTTCCGAGACTTCAAGTTGTTTAGTTGGGCTCTCTTAGGTAATTAAGCAGGCTTGGAGATTAATGATGCAACTGGGTACCTTAGTGGAGCAGATTTTGAAGAGTCGATACTATCCAAACTCTACTTTCATGGAGGCGAATATAGGGGCTAATCCGAGTTATACCTAGAGGGGAATTGCGGAGGCTAGGTGGGTGGTTAGATTAGGCATGAGGTGGAGGGTTGGAAATGGGGTGTCAATCCGAGTATGATCTAACCCATGGATGCCTAATACTCAATCACATATGGTTATCTCCCCGCGTGGTGATGCTCTTGCTGATACGAAGGTGAGTGAGTTTATTTCTTCCAGCCCTTCTGCTGTTTGCTGGAATATGGATAAGCTTTGTCAATTTTTCTTGCCATTTGAATGTGACAGAATACTTAGTATTCCCCTCAATTTTAGGCTTCCTGATGACATTTTGTGTTGGGATCTAAAGAATGGTGTGTACTCTGTAAGATCAACCTACCGTTTGATTTTTGATATATTGGAATAGTGAGGAGGTTGCACCGTGTGATGCTCGTACTATCTGGAAAAGACTTTGGAAGCTTCAAGTCCTTCCCCGGGTCAAAATCTTTGCCTGGAGGGCTCTGCAGAATGCACTTCCAACTAGGCATAATATACACTATTGAGTAAAGGAGTATGATCCAGATTGCACTACTTGTCTTTGGGATTATGAAACTACTATCCACGCACTCGGGGACTATAAGCTTGCTAAAGAGGTCTGGAAGAGGAGTAAAATTTTGCTCATGTGACCGAGTCTAGGACGAACAACATTATTGATTGGTGGGAGGGGTGCTTTGCTGAGTTTGATGAGGTGGAGGCTGCTGCTATTGTTACTCTGTGTTGGGCAATTTGGAGTGCCAAGAACTCATATATGATGGAAGGTCTTCAACCTATACCGGAGAATACAGTGAATTATGGGATGAAAACTTGTGGAGAGGTGATTGAAGAGCTTAGTGGGCTGTCAAATAGGGCGAATTCTGCTGGGTTGTCTGGGTCTGATGTGTGGCTACCCCTTGCTGCTAGTACCTTTAAAGTTAATGTTGATGCGGGTAGTATGCGTGGCTTGGGGGCTGATTTGGGTGCAATGCTAAGGAATGAGAATGGGGTTGTTAGTGCGTGTTCGACTACCCAATCTCTTGATACATGGGAGCCAAATATTGCGGAGACTATGGCTGTTCTTGCAGGGTTGAGATTGGCGAAAGATCATGGTGTGCAACAGTTGGTTGTAGAAAAGTGATTGTTTGGTAGTTATTCAAGCTTTGCGAGATGGGTCGTCAGGGTCAGGATCTTTTAATTTGGTTGTAGGTGAATAGATGATATCTTAGCTCTTAGCGGTAGTTTTAATTATGTTAAGTGGTCTTTTGTGAGAAGAGGATGGAATAAAATTGCTCACAATTTGGCTCACTGTCAACCATGGGTGATTGGCCAAGAATGTGGCATGATGTAATTCCACCTCAGGTCCTTGAACTTGCTAATTCTGATTTAAGTAATTGAGCTTTCCCCATTGTGGGTTTTATAAAAAAAAAAAAAGAAAAGAAAAAAAAATATTAACCATGCAAAATTAATCTAAGGCCCTATTTGGTAAAAAAAAAAAAAAAAAAAGTAATAGGGGGTGGCTTTTAATAGTTGAACTAGTTTTAAGGCCCGAGCGATGCTTCGAGGTAATGCATTAATTCCATAACTGAAATCGTTATTTATATTTAATTTTAAGGAAAAATTGACAGGAATATCCCAACTTTGCCCGATTCGCTCAAAATAATCCCAACTATTGATTATTTTTAAATAATCCCAACTTTATACCCCGATCTTTTTTAATGGTCCCAACAAGTTAATGCACCTATTATAGCCGGTTTGTAGCTGACGTGGCACCCAACAGTTATAAGAAGTTGAATTTAGATTAATTTCCCTTTAATTAATGGTTATTTCACCAAATGCCACCGAGCACTTTAAAAATTCACCAAATGCCATCAGACTTTTCAGAATTCACCAAATGCCACCCAGTTTTTTAAAAATTCACCGGGTGCCATTAATGACCAATGGCCATTAACTCCCTTAGTCATTAGGGTTTAATCATGACACATGTCATGATATGATTGGACCATTGATCTTAATTCATAAAAATTCTTTAAAAAAAAAACAAAAAATTAAAAAATTAAAAAATAAAAACAAAAAATAATAAAAAAAACCCCAAAATTTTCCCAGCCACCCCTATCACCGCCAAACCCTAACCCCTCCCCTTATCTCGTCGGAAAATGGCCGGTCACCACCTTAACCACCAGCAATCGGCCGGTCGGCCCTTTAGCTCCCCACCTGACTCACCGTCGATCCCCAAAACCTCCCACACAACTGCCCCGACCCCATAAAACCACAAACACGAGCATCACCCACCCCAAAAACCACCCACACAGCAGCCCCGACCCAAAAACCACCAGTAAAAACGCCCCTCCTCCCTTCTCCCACCGTCGAAACGACCGTTTTCAAGGGTGGGGAAAGGGAGGAGGGGCGTTCTTACTGGTGGTTTTTGGGGTCGGGGAGGCTGTGTGGATGGTTTTTGGGGTTGAGGCGAGCAGCGTGGGTGGTTTTGGGGGTCGGCGGTGGGTCAGGTGGGGCGCTAAAGGGCCGGCCGGCCGATTTTTGGTGGTTAAGGTGGTGGCCGACCGTTTTCCGACGAGATAAGGGGAGGGGTTAGGGTTTGGCGGTGGTGGGGGTGGCTGGGAAAATTTTGGGGTTTTTTTTTTTTAATTTTTTGTTTTTCTTTTTTAATTTTTATGAATTAAGATAAATGGTCCAATTATATCATGACATGTGTCATGATTAACCCCTAATGACTAACGGAGTGAATGGCCGTTGGTCATTAATGGCACTCGGTGAATTTTTAAAAAACTGGCATTTGGTGAATTCTGAAAAGTTCGATGGCATTTGGTGAATTTTTAAAGTGCTCAGTGGCATTTGGTGAAATAGCCGTTTAATTAAACGTTAGTTGGGAAAAACCAACCCCCCCTATTTGTTTTATTTGCTCTGTGTCTTTGTTTGCTCCAACCTTTTGCATTTTTGCTCTGTCTCCTTTTCTTTTTCTTTGTTTTTGTTTTTTCTTTTCCTAATCAATTATAAAGGGTAGTAGGAGGCATTCATGTTCTAGTGGCTCTTCTTCCTCGAGAATTGCTGGGGGGTTTTCACCAAATTTGAACTGCAATTGTGGGCATGACATTGTAGTTCAAACTGTGAAAAATGGTGTAAATATTGGAATGAAGTTCTATGGTTGTCCTAAATGGCCGATAAGTGTGTTTTTTGTTCTTAATTATAGTTAAATAATTGAATTAATTAACTATTTATTTGACCATAAAAAATTGAATTGGGTTGAAACTAGGGTTTATGTTTGCAATTGATTTGGGGCTTTAAATGTGCAAGAGACTAATTGCGAATTTTTTCAGTGGATTACTACTTACCTAAAGAAGTAATTTCCACTCAAAAGTTGACAACTTTTGCCTCCCAGACCACCGTAATGAAGTAATTAGACCTTGTGATGTATGAGGAAGTACAATTATGGTTGAAACAAATTATGGCTGCCAATTTTATTTTATTTTTTTTTTTTTTTTTTGCATTTCGTGAGAAATTTTGGTGAGGTAATTTCAGAGGGTGTAGTTGGGACTTGGGAGGGAGAAAGAGATGATGTGGCATTAATTAGGAGAGAAATTAAAGTCCAACAATCAACAAATGAAGATTTAACCGTTTTAACAGGTTTTAAGTCACTCGGGACCGTTAAAAAAGATCGGGGTATAAAGTTGAGATTATTTATAAATAATCGATAGTTGGGATTATTTTGAGCGAATCGGGCAAAGTTGAGATTATTCCTGTCAATTTTTCAGGTTGTGGGTTCAAATTTGCACAACTAGTTGCTGACGTTATCACTGTCCACATATCGCTCTCATAATAAAAAAAGTTATCGCATAAATGCAAGGATGATGTCATTTTTTTTTGTAGAGCTACCATATTTAACAATTTTGAAATTTTACTATTAGAAGCTTCTACGTTACAACCACAACCACAATTCCACAACCTATTAATTTATCATACAAAAATAAATAATTGTAAATAGCCCACTAATAAATAGACTTCTACATTGAAATATATATTAGACGACGTTAATCAGGTATCCTATCATAACTTTAATGAAAATCTAAAATTTTGAAATTACAAATATTTTTATACATAGTGCATAATTCTTATTTATATTTATTCTTTAATTTTTGTATAAATTATAAAAATAAATTTTTTATAAACTGTGCATCACATGAGTAAAAATAAAAATAAAATTTAGAGGGAGTAACATGATTTGATGGGGAAGTTAGGTGATGAAAAGTCTAATAAACACCCGTTAAAAAAAAAAAAATTAGAAAAGAGAAAAGTCTAATAAACACGACCAATATTGGCTGACTCCTGCATATAGTCTACTTTGTCATGCTCACTCCTTCGATCCCATAATTTAATCTGTTTCGAATTTCATAAATTAGGGTTTCCGATTTGAATCTTAATCATTCAATTTGATCACAAATTTTCAATCAATTATGCCAAGCCCCAAGAAGAATATGGAAAATAAGGGATTTTTCTCTTCTATGACTTCCAGCTTATCCATGTTCAGTAACGCCATGCATAGATCTGTCAATGGGTATTTCCTCTTTTTCGTCGCTTTTTCAAGCATTTTTTTGATTTCTACGCTTTTGAATGTTGTTCTATATGCTGATTATTTTAATGTTAATTAGTGAATTACTCCACTATTTTTGTTTTTGATGATAATTTTTTTTGTTTGGTTATTTTCAATTTTTTTGATGATTGTTTTCAATCAAACCATTTTTTAAAATGTAATTTAATGCTTGATTTTTGGTGAATATTTTCTCCTTTTATTAAGTATTGTTTATGAATTTTTATGTGATCTTTAGGTTTATAGGATATGAAAATCTGGAAGTCGTAAATCCTGAGGGAGGTAAGGATGATGCTGAAGAAGAAGCACATAGAGGAAGGTGGAAACAAGAGGTTTGTATATCTGCTATTTATGTGATAGAATTTATCAAAATTCGACTTTTTGTTGCACAATTTTCATTATACACCCGGGTGTACCTAAGCGGAATGGAAGAGCTTCCATGAACAGAAAATAGCTTTGGGTGTACTAAAGTATGAATTTTTGTTTATATTTTATTGGGATGGAATAATGGAAGTTGTGTTTGATGTTTATGTTTGTACTAAGATCAGATTGTTATTAATTTCCAAATTAAGAAACTTCATACTTATATTAGAATCTTTCTAGTATAATTTACCTATTATACATGTTACTAAGTAGCTTTTGTGTATAGTTCATGTAACAATGTATGGCTACTTTGATAACTCGGGCTTTTGAGTATGCTTATTTTTGGTATACGTTGACCTTCACCACAAGAAACCTTGGAGTGATTGATCTCAAAGATCTTTGGAGTTTATACACTAGCTTTCAGGACTGTTCAAAATCAATATTTAATTGCTATTGCTTACTTCATTTGTTGAATTTCTGTGATTACAGGAGAGAGATAGCTACTGGAAAATGATGCAGAAGTACATTGGGTCAGATGTGACATCAATGGTAACTCTACCAGTTATAATCTTCGAGCCTATGACTATGCTGCAGAAAATGGCAGAGGTTTGTGTCTGTCTCTTGTTTACCATTGATGCATGTGCAGTGATATTTTTGCTTACCAGTATATAGATGTTGTGATATGGGTTTAACTTTGGAAATGGTGTATGGTTGTTACAGATAATGGAGTACAGTTACCTGTTAGATCAGGCTGATGAATGTGAAGATCCTTATCTGAGATTAGTTTATGCTGGTGAGCAACTGAGCAGACTCTCTGATAGAATCTGAGGCAAATTCATGTTTCATTTGATATGAAATCTATACATGTGTTGGTTGCAGCATCTTGGGCAATATCTGTGTACTATGCTTTACAGCGCACCTGGAAGCCTTTTAATCCCATCCTTGGTGAAACCTATGAAATGGTCAATCATAATGGGATTACTTTTATTTCAGAGCAGGTCTGTCTGTCTGTCTTTGAACTTCTGTTTAACCAACACATGTCTGTAGCTTCTTTTGGACCAGGACTTTGAAATAAATCTGGACAGTAATTTCTCTTTCTACCTAATCTAGCAATTTTACCATGACTGCTATTCTTGCATTTAATTAGGTAGTGCTGATGATTTGCGTTTTCTGTATATTTTAGGTGAGTCATCATCCTCCTATGAGTGTTGGACATTGTGAGAATGAGCATTTTACATATGATCTGACATCAAAGCTGAAGACTAAATTTTTAGGCAACTCCCTTGATGTTTATCCCATGGGAAGGTAAGTAATTTTTTATTTTTTTATTTTTTTATCTTTTATGGTGCTATCTAATTTCCTAGTAGGTGTTTGTGGTTAAGGTTGCACTTGATGTATGCGGTGCAAAGTATGCCTAGCCTTTTTGTGGTGTGATGCCATTTTAAAATGATCATAAAATAGGTTCTTGAAGATACATTGGTTGGGAAAATTGTAATTTCTTTTAGACTTGTGGTGATCATTTTTAAATGAAAACTGTATGTGAGTCTTGCTCATAGCTGTCGTCAGTAATTTCTTTGATAGACCCCATTCTAGAGGCCTTGAAATTAGCTTTAGTGAACTACAAGAGCAAAAAGTATCCTTCAGTCATGCTATGTTTCTCACACATTATAGCCAATTGTACTACATCCTCAAAAAGTGAGGTGGTTTCATGGCAATCGCCTGCCTTATATTAGGGTCAAAACCAACGATTTACCTGATTGTTTTGTGCTCAAAAGATACCATTCAAGTTAAATATCATCAACATTAGTTTTTCAAGTTCCTTAGTGCATTGTGCAATTGACATGGAGCCTGAGCCTTTACTTTAATGAATTGTTTTTGGTGCAAGCACCTTTCAAGTTACAGGTTTCCCTTTCGTTCTGCTAAGCACATTTCTGTATTTCATAAACTAGAGAATGGCCAATTTACATTAGTATCATTGTAATCTTTGTTGTCAAGATGTTATTTTCCTCAATCCATTCAAAGGATGCAAGAGGGTTATAGTTATCTTCCAAGTATAGAAGCTCTGTTTTGATGATTGATATCCTAATCATCATCTCTGTTGAACCTTTATTGCTTCATTGGAATCCTTCTTTCATCTCCAAAAGCTCTGCCATCTTCAAATTATTCTTTGGGGTAGGTATGACACTTTATCTTTAGCTTGCCAATTTAATTTTTACCCAAGACTTGTTTAAGACGTTGGCGTCATTGACATGTTCCTTTGGAAGTTGGAATTAGATATATCATGAAATGAGTTCTTTTTATCTTCCTCAGTTGAAGCTGAGGGATTACATATGTGGATTTAGAGTTTGACAATTGAGGATTTTGAAAAACTATAGGCAGAAAAGGATAATTTCAGAATATGTGTTGAGGTGTGGAGAAAGAAAGGGAGGACGTAAAATGATTGGGGGGTTTAAAATTTCAAGCTTTTGCTAACCCACTAAGATTTTTGCTCAGATGTCAGCTTTGATGATATATGTATCCTTGACATGCATACCAAAAGTTGATGTGTACAGGCCTCTTGGAATTCTGATGATTTGAATCAAAATCTTCCAAAATTAATGTTTAAAAGAAAATATTTTCAGGGTTATTTGTTCTGACATTGAATGGGAAAATAGAGATATGAACTCACATTAGAGAAAGAAAGGCTAAAGCAGTTAAACAAGGAAGTGAAAATACTCCAATGAACTAACAAAAGTTAAAATGTAGTCACTAAGGCAATATCATTAACAAGCTAAAGAACTCACTCTCTCTATCTCTCTCTTTTGTTGAACCCTATGTGGAAGCACATATTTCCTGGCGTTAACCCTTATCAGCATCATGCTTGCATCACTAACGAGTAAAATCAAAAGAATTCTATTGCTAATGCTTGATGAAAGCTACAGCACAAGGGCATCGGGGGACATGAAATGGTTGTGCTAGCTCAGTGTGGATTGTGAAGTGGTGTTGCTTGCTTCTTGCCTCATTCTGGGGCTCTTTATTTCCTGGACTTTAATGAACAGAGTAGTGTGAGCTCGTATGATGGCTGTGCAGCCCCTGGTATGATCTAGAAGCTTTTTGTTTAGGCATGTAGGAGTCATGCCTAGCATGACCAGAAAACAACCAGAACTTAGACCCATGACTCTCATTTTCTGTTTTATCTCTATCCAAAGTGGGTGCTTTGACATCACTATTACTATTACTCTATGTTAAAAAATAATTCTATATATCTTAATTCTTGACACATTTATTTTCATGTGAATTAGTGCTGTGATGGATAGTCCGATAGTATATGGCAGTGAAGCTTACTACATCATAATGTTTTAGTTTGCCGTGTTATTAATCATGGTTATCTCGAATGCAGGACACGTGTCACTCTCAAAAGAAGTGGTGTAGTGTTGGATTTGGTCCCACCTCCTACAAAAGTTCATAACCTAATATTTGGCCGAACTTGGGTGGATTCACCTGGCGAGATGATACTGACCAATTTAACTACTGGAGATAAAGTTGTGCTGTATTTTCAACCATGTGGTTGGTTTGGGTATGTAGTGATTTTGTTTCTTTAATTACAAAATTTGTATTCCAGACAATGATGCGCTTAGTATTTTCTCTGCTTGATTATTTTCTTGTTTTATTATTTTTAATTTCTTTATTATTCCTTTGTTTTGACATACAATACCATCATCATAGTGTCTAATAAGACTCGCATTAGAATGTTTGAAAGACAATTGACATGCTAGCTCTCAGCCAATAAGTAGAGGATTGTTTAGTAAGACATTTGGCTTAGTCCATGGCATTCTGTAGTCAAATGTGTGTCTCCAAGTCTGATTTGCCAGTACCATTTGTTAGCCCTAAGCCCTTGCAGAGTGCACTTGTTACGTGCACTTCCTGTTTCTGGCTTTCTGCTATAAGTCTAATTTATTACTTATTTTTATTATTTATTATTTATTTTTTATATAATTCTTACCTATTTTGGCTTAGAATAGTTAGATGGGTATTTGACATGGCTTATCCAGTGTTGCTTGTTTATATATGTCATTAGATTGGCAAGTGGCAACTCTATTTCAAGTCTGCAGGCTTGAAGACTATTTTATTTCCCTGCACTCATTTTTCTTTAAGGTTTATTCTGGCTTATTTAAGGTTGTATTTTCTTGTAGAGCTGGTCGATATGAGGTGGATGGTTATGTATATGATGCTAATGAGGAGCCTAAAATATTGATGACCGGAAAATGGAATGAGTCAATGAGTTATCAACCATGTGATGTGGAAGGGGAACCTCTACCTGGCACAGAACTGAAAGAGGTTCATATCTAAAAAAACTTCAGTTTTTCTCTGATATCTCTTTATGGCTTTAATCTCCTAGAACCATTCAATGAAATATTTTGAGCATAAGGGTGGATACGTGGATGGAATTGAACATGATGACTGGCTTATTCTTAAGCCTTATGACTGTTAGAACTTAGATGTGTCAGTTTTGGTGTTTCTTTATCTTTCCTATAATAAATCTATGAATGTATGAGTTTATCTTACTTAATGGATTTATAATAGTCTATGAATCTCTGATGAAATTAAAAAAAATAAAAAATGAAGCTTAATTCTCATCAGTGATAGGATTCTTCTATTCTGCATGATATCTAGTATAAAGTATTAAAGTCTCAAAACTATGTCATGGATTGGGTCGAGCCCACACAGCAACCCATAAGGGTGTACGAGAGGAGGCACAAAATCAAGAAACCAGATCAGCAGCAACAGCAAGGCAACCCAGAACAGGACAAAAAGAATTAATTCTCCACTATGGAATGTGGTGAAAAGGACAGCAGTGAAGGCCTCCCTTGTGGCAGAACAGGACAAGCAAATTACTAGGGTTGGGTGGCTTGGATTAGGAACTTGGTATATATAGTGATAGCTTTGTAATGGAGAGGGCATGTTGAGAGAAGTAATGTAGTAGTAGAATAGCAGTAGCAGTAGAGCACTTACCTTGTAGCCGTTATTATTCAATCAAAATTCAAGTTCCAAGCTTTCCTCTAAACAAACTCTGTCTTTATTATTGTTTCATTGCTTTTGCATAATCTGTGAGAAGCTAGTATATTGCAAGTGGTATCAGAGCAGTCGGTCATGGTGACTCCGACGCTAACCCAGAGAGCTGACGCGGTGGATGAGAAAATTGCCGAGGTAGAATCGAGGTTGCAGGCAATCGAGCAGAAATTTGATTCCCAGGAGACCCATCTTAAAACGATTACGGAGAAGTTCAGCAACCAAGAGGCCACCATTGAGAGAGCGGTGCAGGCAGCCGTGGCGGGGGTGTTGGAGACTGAACGGAAGAGAACTGAGGAGGTTTTAAACCGTACCACTGCGCTACTGAAAGAGAGGGTGGACCGTTTTAGGATTGACCACGATAGGCTAGCGGCGATTGAGAGGGAAAACAATCAGAAGTTTCGGGAGGAGATGAAGAAGACCGCCGCAGGAGGGCAAGGAATACGAACTCCCCCACAACCACAACCCATCAGACAACCCGTGATACAACCCATTAACCTGGAGGACGGAGGAAGCGACAACCGCGGCCTTGGCGAGAACGAGGTGCGTTCCCCGTTGAGAACAGGGTGGCGAGGAGGTGGCCAGGGGGAAGAAGAGCAGTTTGAGTTCCGTCACTGGCAGGGCGGCGGTGGCGGCGATGGTGGCGGAGACCACCGGAGTAACTGGAAACACCGGCGACTCGACATGCCGATTTTTGAAGGGACAGACCCCGACAACTGGCTGATGAGGGCGGAGATGTATTTTGAGTTTTACCAACTGCAGGAGAGAGAGAAGCTTGAAGCGGCGGTAGTAGCTATGGATGGCGCCGCTTTGAGGTGGTACCAGTGGGAGAGGAAAAGGCGGCCAATCTCAGGGTGGTTGGACCTCAAACAACGAGTGTTGGGGGAGTTCCGGCCGTCGCACTCCGGATCCCTGTACGAACAGTGGCTGGCGGTGCAACAAGTGGGGTCGGTGGTGGAGTATAGGAGGTACATCGAGTTGGCGGCACCATTAGAGGGAATTCCTGAGAACATTATGTTGGCTCAGTTTATAAATGGGTTGAAGGATGACGTCAAATCGGAGCTCCGTATGTTGAACCCATTTAATCTGGAAGGAGCCATGGAGCTCGCGGGTCGGATCGAAGAGAAGAATCGGGTTCAGCAATTTAAAAAGGCTCCAACTTTGGGGTTTAAGTATGGGCCGGCCCAAAGCACTTCTAGTGCTCTTAACCCACCAAAACACGGGTCTTCAGGTCTGGTCCAGACCTACGGGGTGCCCAGCCACTCAAACTCCACTCCAAAATCGTGGGTTAAACCCCCAGAATCGCAAGGCTCTGTAAACATGGCCGCTTCGACCGGAAATTCACAAAGCCGAGGGACTGGTCTCACGCGCCGCTTGACAGAGGCGGAAATTCAAGAAAGGAGAGCTAAAAATTTGTGCTTTAGGTGTGATGAGAAATGGGGAGTGGGTCATCGTTGCAAGAGGAAAGAGATGAGTGTGCTATTGGTGGCGGGGGAGGAAGAAACGGCGGTGGAAGAGGAGGCAGAAGTGGCGGCGGAGGTCGAGGAATTAGGAGCATCCCTGGGCTCGGTGATTGGAATTTCCAATCCAAAAACCATGAAATTGAGGGGGAGTATCGGAGGTAGGGAAACGGTGGTGATGGTGGATCCCGGGGCAACCCATAACTTTATATCCCTCCAGTTGGTGGCTGACGCGGCAATTCCGATCACAAAAGGAGGAGTGTTTTGTGTGACTCTTGGTAACGGAGAAACGGTGAGGGGGCAGGGCGTGTGTCAAGGAGTGGAGGTAAAATTAAATGGTGAAGTGGTGGTGGAGGAGGACTTCCTGCCATTAGCATTGGGAAATGCCGACCTCATTCTCGGTATACAATGGCTGGAAAAGCTAGGCTCTGTCACTACTAACTGGAAAACACACATCATGAAATTTTGGAGAAAAGGGCAGTTGATCACGCTTAAGGGGGACCCCACCCTTGAGAAGACCCGAGTTTCATTGAAGGCGATGATGAAAACATTGTGTAAGGAGAAACAGGGGATTTGGGTGGAATTGAGCAGGATTGAGAAGAAGGAGAGTGTAGAAGGGGAGACAGGGGAGTTTTCCCAACAGCCACCAACCTTCCTGACTGAGTTACTGTAGCAATTTGAGCATGTTTTTAACATGCCAAGTGGACTTCCACCTCACCGGAATCATGAGCATGCCATTGTCTTGAAAGGGGGAAGCGACCCGGTTAGTGTCCGACCGTATCGATACCCTCAAATACAAAAGGATGAGATCGAAAAATTGATTCAAGAAATGCTCCAAGCGGGCATTATACGACCCTCCACAAGCCCTTTCTCGAGCCCGGTAATTCTAGTGAAGAAGAAGGACGGTTCTTGGAGGTTTTGTGTTGATTACCGAGCATTAAACAAAGAAACGGTGCCGGATAAGTTCCCAATTCCGGTGATCGATGAGTTACTTGATGAGTTACATGGAGCCAAGTGGTTTTCAAAGCTTGACTTAAAGTCGGGATACCATCAAATTCGAGTGAGAGAGGATGACATTCATAAAACCGCGTTTAGAACGCATGAGGGACACTATGAATTTTTAGTGATGCCGTTCGGACTTACCAATGCTCCGGTGACATTCCAATCACTAATGAATGAAGTATTCAAGCCTTTTTTGAGGAAGTTTGTACTTGTGTTTTTTGATGACATTTTGGTATATAGTAGAGGGGAGGATGAGCATAGAGAGCATGTGACATTAGTGTTGGAGTTGTTGTCCCAACATAGTTTGTATGCTAATTTGAAGAAGTGTGAATTTGGGAAGAAGGAAGTGGCCTATTTGGGTCATGTGATTTCGGAGAAGGGAGTAGCAATGGACATGGACAAGGTGAAGGCCATTGTGGAGTGGGAGGAGCCTAAGAATTTGAAGGAGTTAAGAGGGTTCCTAGGCCTCACCGGTTACTACCGGAAATTTGTGGCTAATTATGCCCAAATTGCCGGGCCCTTAACCACACAACTCAAGAAGGATAGCTTCGGTTGGAACCAAGAAGCTTCTCACTCGTTTGCAGCCTTGAAATCTGCCATGGTCACAGCACCCGTGCTTGCTATGCCTAATTTTCAGCTTGAGTTTGTCATCGAGACCGATGCTTCGGGGTATGGAGTGGGTGCCGTTATGATGCAACTTGGGAGGCCAATAGCTTATTTTAGCAAGTTGCTTGGGGTGAGGAATCGAGCAAAATCTATTTATGAGAAGGAGTTAATGGCTATTAGCTTGGCGGTCATGAAATGGAGACACTACCTCTTAGGGAGGAGGTTTATTATTCGCACCGATTAACAAAGTTTGCGGTTCCTAACTCACCAACGAGAGGTGGGAGGTGAATATCAAAGATGGATGCGGAAATTGATGGGCATGGACTTTGACATTCAATATAAACCCGGGGCTTCAAACCGTGTGGCCGATGCTTTATCAAGGAAGGGTGGAGTGCAAGGAGAGCTGGCTGCCTTAATCTCCATTCAAGGGGTGGATTGGGCCGAGTTGGAGGATGAGATAGCAAATGATCCGTGGCTTAAGGAGTTGAGGGACAAGCTGGCAGCAAACCCAAGTGAGGGCAGGGGATTTTCTGTTTGTGGCAGCAGGGTTCTTTACAAGGGGCGCATGGTCATACCAAAGAACTCGAGGTTCATTTCAAGGCTTTTGAAGGAGTATCACGATTCTCCTATAGGAGGGCACAACGGAGAGGTGAAGACTTATCTTCGAGTGGCTACGGATTGGTTTTGGCCGAATATGAGGAAGGGGGTAGGGGAATATGTGCGATCATGTGAAGTATGTCAAAGAAGCAAGGCATCACCACAAGCTCCTGCTGGTTTGTTACAGCCACTACCCGTGCCGGAGGTAGTGTGGGACGACATTTCCATGGACTTCATTGAGGGCTTGCCGCTCTCTAAAGGGGTTAATGTGATCTTAGTAGTGGTGGATAGGCTATCTAAGTACAGCCACTTCGTGGGGCTCAAGCACCCTTTTAATGCTCTTAAAGTAGCCGGTGTGTTTGTGAAAGAGATAGTGCGTTTACATGGGTTTCCATCTTCCATTGTCTCGGATCGAGACAAGGTGTTCATGAGTCTATTTTGGAAAGAGCTTTTTCGTCTACAAGGCACCCATCTCAATCGGAGCACCGCATATCACCCCCAATCGGATGGTCAAACGGAGGTGGTAAACAAGTGTTTAGAGGCTTACCTTCGTTGCTTCGTGGCTCAACAACCGAAGAATTGGGCACAATGGTTACCTTGGGCCGAATACTCATACAACACTTCTCATATATCCACGAAAATGACTCCATTTAAAGTGGTTTATGGTCGTGACCCTCCCAAAATCTGGAAGTTGAAGAATGATGCTACCATGGTAAAGAGCTTGGAAGAAGGATTGAAGGAGAGAGACTTTATTTTGGATGAGCTCAAGGTGAATCTTAACAGAGCACAGCAGCTGATGAAGGAACATTCTGACAGCAAGCGAAGAGAATTGGAGTTTCAGGTAGGGAATTGGGTCTTCTTGAAATTGCAGCCCTATAGACAACAATCCTTGGCAACCCGTCCCTTTGAGAAACTTGCTGCACGCTATTATGGGCCATTTGAGGTCATACAACGAGTGGGGAAGGTTGCTTATAAACTGAAACTTCCTGAGAACAGCAAGATACACTCAGTTTTTCACGTGTCTCAATTGAAGGAGGCTGTGGGGGGGGCTCCAGTGAATCCAACAATTCCAGCCCAGCTCACAACTGATTTGGAGTTGGTGGTCGAACCAGGGAAGGTATTAGCAGCGAGGCATAAAGGAGAGAGGGGAAATCAGAAAACTGAGGTGCTCATTGCGTGGCAGGGACTGCCTGAGTTCGAGGCCACCTGGGAAGACTATGACACTATCAACCTTCGTTTTCCCTCCTTCCACCTTGAGGACAAGGTGAATGTCCCGGGGGGGAGTATTGTCATGGATTGGGTCGAGCCCACACAGCAGCCCATAAGGGTGTACGAGAGGAGGCACAAAATCAAGAAACCAGATCAGCAGCAACAGCAAGGCAACCCAGAACAGGACAAAAAGAATTAATTCTCCACTATGGAATGTGGTGAAAAGGACAGCAGTGAAGGCCTCCCTTGTGGCAGAACAGGACAAGCAAATTACTAGGGTTGGGTGGCTTGGATTAGGAACTTGGTATATATAGTGATAGCTTTGTAATGGAGAGGGCATGTTGAGAGAAGTAATGTAGTAGTAGAATAGCAGTAGCAGTAGAGCACTTACCTTGTAGCCGTTATTATTCAATCAAAAATCAAGTTCCAAGCTTTCCTCTAAACAAACTCTGTCTTTATTATTGTTTCATTGCTTTTGCATAATCTGTGAGAAGCTAGTATATTGCAAACTAAGGGTTTGTTCTATTCTTTTCATGTTGTTTGAACTTATTTTGTCTAAAATTATTTTATATGAGCTTATTTGCTTTAACTTGTCTGAAATTATCTGAACTTATTAAACTTATTTAAACTTATTTGGTTTGAAATAATATAAGGTCAGTAGTTCATCAGCAGATTATGCGCCTTTATGTAATCTTCAATTTCTGCTAAATTTGGTTTCAGTTTTCACACCGTCATCATGACTGTTGTTTATGTATACATTTTGCAGGCTTGGCATCTTGCAGATACTCCGAAAAATGACAAATATCAATATACATACTTTGCCCACAAGATAAACAGTTTTGATACAGCCCCCAAGAAGTTACTGGCATCAGATTCACGTTTACGGCCTGATAGATATGCTCTTGAGATGGGCGATTTATCCAAGTCTGGTGCTGAAAAGAGCAGGTTCCTCTTCTGTTTATGGCTGTGTTTCTACATTTTTGGACTGTTATCTTCATGAAATGAGTGACCAATGTGAAAGTTGGCTGATGGATATGTCATTATGCTGCAAATATGATCAGTGCCTGTTCATATTTTGGGATTTTTTTTACCTTTTCTGTTCCAAATTAAAAGATATTTAGCAGGTACTATTTTTAGATGCTCAGAAATGATCTCCACCGTTCCTTTTTCAAGTACAGTACTCTGTAAAAAATATAATTGCTTTGCCTATTCTCTCTCCACTGCAATTAATTTCTTTTCACAAGAATCACAACACTTACCCGTACTCTTTTTCCTATCTCCATCCCCCATTTTCATAATAACTACTCTTAATCTTTGTGCTGAACTCTATTCTGAAATTTTCCAATAATGTGGAGGTATTTCCCTGATGTGTCATTAAAGCTATGAACCATTTAATCAAGATCAGAACATTGTTTTTTGTGTTGTAAGTTTGAGAAATAGCCTCTACTCTAATCTTGACTATATGGTAACTATGATATTTTAAACAATGTTGATTGTTTGGGAGTGTCTCAATATTGATGCTTCAGTAGGTTGTAAAAAAATATAAATGTCTGCTTCATTTTCCATCCTATGTTTCTATCTTGGCTGGTGTCAGACTGATCCTGTGCTGTTGCTTTTGGTCTTACCCTTGTACCTGTCTTTTCTTGCAAGAAGATAGAAGTATCACAAGTCTTGATGATGTTACATTATTTAACATTCATGTTAGTGTCCTGTTTTGACACTCATTCAGTGTTATTATATTCGTGATGATGAAGAACAGTTAGCAAGGATTTCTTTTTATTATGGCCATCTCCTGACATATACAACACACATAAATTAGTGATTTGTCAATTTTGCATGAGCTTTCTAGTGTACAAGCTGTACAACGCAAACTTAATACAAAGAGAAAAGAAAACATGTTTGAGAAGCTTTTGTACCTTAATACAGAAAAATCCTTCCTGTTCTATGGTAAAATAAATTTTGTGCTGCTATGTGCTTATGTCCTTTTACGTTGAGGTTTTGGATTATATTCTATTTCAGTTTGGAGGAGAGACAGAGAGCAGAAAAGAGAAATCGAGAAACCAAGGGTGACAAATTCACTCCAAGATGGTTTGATTTGACCGAAGATGTTGCAACTACCCCCTGGGGTGATATGGAGATTTACCAGTACAATGGTAAATACACTGAGCATCGGGCAGCTATAGATAGCTCCGATATTGTTGAGCTTGAAGATGTGAAAACCAAGGAGTTCAACCCTTGGCAGTATAATGATTTATCTGGTGTTTGAGGTAAAGCTTTTCCCACTGCAATAAAAATGTCTAGTGATAATTGTCCCATTCTAATTTAGCCTGGTCTTTACCTCCGCACGCCAAAAGAATCTAAACCAAAATCATGCCTTTACCCAACTCATTTCAACTACACAGGTAGCAATAGTAATTTATAATCTAAAAAGCATTCATACCTGAGGTTAGTGCCTAACTTAGTTGCGCCAAGATCAACTGAACCAAAACTGATCCATTAACCATGATGTGTTGGCGATAGCATGGTGGTTGTTATAGATCCAAAATCTAGAATCTGCCAAATAAGTTCCAACAGGTGCACCTCTTTTGAGGATTGGAAGATGGATTGCTAGACAAAAGCCTTCTCTAGGATAACATACAAAGAGGGTATAAGGTTCAGAAACAGGGTAAAAGGAAATTCATCACGCTAGGCTACATTATAACTTGATCTTTTTTGTTTGCAGAAATTTGTGTGCCTCATCGTAACTGCAATTACAGGAGTGGCATGTGAAGTTGGCCAAAGGATGATATGATCTCTCCTACAGTCCTACCTGCCATTTTAAATTTACCAGTAGTAGATAGAAAAATGTATCCTGCATTAAATTGTATAAACTCATTATTATGAAGATGATTTTTTCAAACAGAATCAACTGATGAACAGAGGTGAGAGGTCCTCTATCATCTATCAAGTCTTCCTCACCGGTATGCGTGGTCGTCCTGTTTACCATATCTTCAAGTTGGATGTATAAAGACCAGGTCCATCTACAGATAGCTTATGTTTTACCATCGTTTTTGATTGTATATTGCTTGTTTGAATTTTGTACTCGTAGTTGACAGACATTAAGCTCTTTATCTGTTTGAGTTTAGAAGGAAATTCCTTGTTCAATGTTTTGTCAATCTTCATGTACTAATTTTTGCCCGGTCATAGGTTTTGTTCATAGCTAGCTTCATATGCTATACTTGTTATTTGGTTATTTTTACTATATTTCATACATTCGTTGTGATGAAAACTAACATTGAGCAACTCAATGAACTCATTTGACAAACCAATTCCATTGCAATTACTAATAACTACGACGATGAGGAAGCTTTAATGGTGGTGTGGGTGCCCTTCCATTTATATGCGTTGCTCCATAGTAACGTTACATTTAGTATGACTGGACATGGACATCATTCTTCAGCTAGCGTATAACATGTCAAAAACATTGTTGATGAAAAAAAAAACAAAGCCAATAGATAAACATTACCCGTTTATCTATGAGATCAATGGAGTCGCTTCCTTTTTTGGTATAATGTTATAATAAACTTAAATAAGGATAAACTTAGGTCATGCAAGAGTTCACATTACGAAGTATATTATAACGCTGTTTGAGCCTTCCACCAAGGTGGTGGCTCCAAGCCTCCAACGACGACCTCCAACATCTTTGTGGTGTTGGATTTTTTTTTGGTATGTTTTCGGGTAAGCAATTAAGGTGGAAGTTAGTTAAAATAGGTGAACAACTAATCGAAGGGTGATGGTGATAAAACACACTATAAGAAAGAGGGAAATAGTGGAATGAGGAGATGAAGGAATGGTTAGTCTCTCCATCTCCCCCAAAGTGATGGAGGTTTGATTCCTCATATCCCCCATTCCTGTGATAAGGTGGGGCAATCTCATCACCCATCTTTGTATTTTTTTATTTTTATTTTTTATTTTTTATTTTTTTTTTCGGTGTTTGGAGAGCCACAAGGACAACGAGGAGAATTAAAGTATTTTGGTTCCTTTCATTCTGATTTTCCTTTATACTTACTTCCTACTCGTATACTTTTGGTCACACTCATCAACTCATCATTTTTAAATTTTAAGCTCAACAAAAATTGAGCCTGCATAACAATGGCGTTCACACCTGTCTCTTTGCCGCAACTTTCAATTTCTATTCCTCGCCCTTCATTGCTACCACGGTAATATTTTATTCAAAACTCTACATTTATTTAATTTAGGTTACTCTTTTTTCTTGATTCCCAATCAAATTTAAGCTTGTTTCAGTGTTCAATATCATCTATTTTTTCTTTTTATTATATTTATTTTTATTAAGAAGTATATATTTTTTTTTTCCGAATGTTGCTAGTTGAAATAATTGTTTACAATTTGGAGTGAAGTCTTATCAAATTGAAGGCAATTTGAGAATTTTATGGATTATGGCTAATTTGATAGGATTATATATATGAATTTGTAATGCTTTGAATGTGAATTGTTTACCATATTGAACTTGGGTAATATAAAAATCTTGATATGGTTTTCTGGATTCCATGAAAAAGAAATGATTTTTTTGTTTCGATAATTGCTTTATGACATTTAGAATCAAAAACTAAATATTTGGTTAGAGAAATTGTTGCATATGATTGGAAAATACAGTCATTCTCAGAAAAGAAAGTTACTTGACATTAGAAATTAGGACATAATATTTGATGGCTGGCTAACACTTTGCTATAATGCAACTTATTCTTTGGAATCATAATAGCTTGCTAGTCACTTAGCAATATTAAAATCCTTGTTAGTTGGCGATGATATATAGTTGTCATACATTAACTCATGTCCTTTGTTAGAACGGGCGATAATATGTAACTGCTTAGTTGGCCTAAATAATGGGAAAAATGTGATATGATATACAGTTATACACCTAGAGGATAAAGCTGTTTTATAAGGAATTTGCTAGTATAAGAATTGTCAATGTCATGCTATAATTTGTTTTTCGGGGTAAGAAGGGGTGGAAATATCCTCTCCGCAAGAAGTTAGTTTCCTATTCTTCTTCGTTCTCTTGTAGATACGGAGACAGGAGAAGTATCTACTCTAGAAATAAATGTTGCATTTTAATCATTTTGTGTTTACTTTCTTCTCTCTTTCTCTAGTTTTCTCCATCTCACTAAAGCAAGGAACCTATGTATAAAATACAAAGTAGTTTAAAAGCCGATTAAAGTTCTATAGAACATAATATACAAATCAAAAAGCTTCCTTTAATCTAATACAACCTTGAGAAATTTCTCTCAAAATTCATGCATTAATTGATGAAACATGAGGTTGAGATTTGTTTGAGAATATTGCACCATTCTTTTGCAAAGAAACTTCTTGTTCATTTGCTGCAACAGTTTCCTTACAATACTTATACACCCTGTCTCTCTCGTTTAAATTGTGAAAACATCCCAACATATTAAACTAATTATGTCTTTGCCGAAATCAGAAGAGCTCAGTGACAGTTTTATTTGTTAGTTTATTTGAGTACGTTTTTTTATAATTTGAAAATTACTGTGTAATTCTACACTTGTACAGACTAGCTTATAATCTCTGTTTTCTTTTACAGTGGTACGGCTAGAAAACTGAATGTTACTGCAAATTACTCTGTTTCCGATTTTGCTTCGTTGACTGCTAGAAACCTTTCAAGGAGGATGTTACTTTCCATGGGAGCTGTACCTATCTTGTATAATGTAAATCTTGTTCTTGGCGCACCAATCCCTCAGATGGAGGAGCCTGAAATACTTCGGTAAATTGCCAAGTTTTTCCAGCATTTCTCTTTTTCTATAACTGGCATGCTACTCAAGTCATCTTCTGTGAGAATGACATTTGATGTTTGAAGTATCCAGTACCAGGAAGCTTCCCAGTGGAGTAAGGGTTCAAGGTATATTTGTCATTGGACATCATGCTCTCTTGCAAGGTTGCTGGTTTAATTATGGTCCTGAACGTGATGTTTCCCTGTGTATTAATGTATTATAACATTAAACTTGTTCATAGTCTTTATACTGAAAATTTCTGCTGCAAAGAGTAGCTTTCATATTCCTAGAGTATCACTCTTATGGTCTGTTGGCTTTTTGCCTTTTTGTATGTTACCTTTCCCTTCAGCCAAGATGTGCATACTTTCTGTCTAGAGTAATTTATGTGCTGCCCATCCAGTGTACTCCAAAGAGAGAACAGCAGCATAGAAGTTTGCGAGAGAAAGAAGGGTGTGTAGCACTAAGTAAGTCCATTATTTGCTGATGATTGGTACCATCAGCAGAGGTACAATACCTGTTCATTGCCTTGACTCAATCGGTTATTATGTGTTTGGATAGGGTAATTTTAAGAGAAGGGGGAGGGAAGAGAAACTGCCTTGTTTCGATAAAATTGGTGAAGAGGGAAGGGATTGGAATTGGAAATTGGAGGGATTAATTTTCTTTCCTTTCTAATAAGCCCAATCCTTTCAATGTTAAAAGAAAGGAAAAAGCAAGATCACTTCTTCCCTCCCTTTCCTTTCTCTCTCCTTCCCTCCCCTTTCCTTCCACTATAGCTATTTAGAATTTTAAGCATAGAGTTAGTTTTTGTCAAAAGTTGGAAGATGGAGGCAGGGGATGGACTATTCCAACCTATTATGTTTGCAAGCTCTTTTTCTTTGAGCATGAAGTACTGATAACATGGTGAAAATTCTAGACTAAGTTAAATAACTCCTTAAAACATTCAAGTAGGATTAAGATTCACACTAGCATCAATCCTTGACCCTCAAGTGAAATCTATACAGCCCTTAAACCTATTACTTGTAGATATCATCTATGCCATCGCTCATGTATAATGGCTATGCTCTGTGCATGGTTCAATCATAGAAATTTTCTGAGTTGATTGTGGTCTATTTCAGATATTGTTGATGGAGAGGGACCAGCAGCCGAGGAAGGTGATGTTGTAGCATTTAATTATGTTTGTCGGCGATCAAATGGGTATTTTGTCTACAGGTATGCGAGATTGCGAATTACATAAATCCTCCCCCACATCCTCCAGCATGTTCCTTCTTTTCTAATCTTTGTGCTATACTGCTATGCCATGATTTCATCGCCTATTATTCTTTTGGAATAACTTTGGCTTATTGATTCCCAATTTCCCATAACTATAATTTTTTAATCTCTTTCTTTAATTTTATTCTTTATCAAGTTCTGGAAACTATGCTTTGTTGTGTCACTTCCCTTCTCCCATATTTGTGCAAATCACCTGTATGTTCCCAGGCTTATTCTATTTGATGCATATGATTCAGCACAGTAGATCAATTTACTGGAGAAGCCATGCCTGTTACACTAACTCTGGATGAAAAACAGGTAAATAACCCGTGCAAATAGAGCTCTAAAAAGTAAGGATGTAATTATAGGAAATAGTTTCATTCTGATTGCTCCTTTAATAGTACTCCTAACTCTTATATTGATGCAATGGCTTGTTGGTGCATTGTTTTTCTGCTTTAAATTGTAACAAGTTAATAAATCGTCTCTTTAAAGGCCTGTTCATTTTTGTTTTTTGTTTCCAATATTTTTTTTTAATTAATTAATTTATTTTTATTTTTATTTTTATTTTTTTTTTTTTTTTTGAAAACAATGAAACAAATACAGAAAAATCAGAAAAAGTGGGTTTTCACTTTTCTGTTCTCAATTTTCTAAATAATCATGATTTCAATAGGTTTGGCTAATTATTGATTCTTTATATGGCATATATCTTATGACTTTCAAAAACAAAAATTACAGTGATATCGAACGGATCCTGTCTAATTTAAATTTTCTTGTGAACTAATAAACATCCAATCAATGCCTTTATTTCAATGTGGGTTATTGCTTAAGAACATTTTCTCTTAATTTGTGCCTCTTGGGACTTAGATATGTATATATACTACCCACTTAACCTCTTCATAGGCAGAAGCCTCTTGAGAAATATGGGGTCATGGTACAGTGTGGTGCTTCTTGATGCTCAAGGACGTATTATATACATCTTGGGTAGCGTGAGCATCTGTGATTGCTTTTGGAAAATAGTTATAATTTTGAGATGTGTAAGTAACTAATATCGTTTTGTGTAAACAGATCATAAAAGGCTTGAAGGATGTATTAATTGGCATGAAAGTTGGAGGTAAATTCTGAATGGCATTTGGGTGAATATCTGTATTGTTCAAGGAAGATATGTGTTACTTGTCTACTATTAGGCTTCTGTATTATTGCTTGAGCCTTGAGCACCTAATACCAAAACAGCCACATGAGGTACTACTTATTAGTGTGTCAAACTATTGAAATGTTTTGAGACCCCTTCCTAAGCTGATTATATTCACTTGGATGTTTATTTTGGTGCATGTATTTAAATTGCTGAAGGTGATACTAACTATAATACCTGGATATTCCAAAAGGTGTACTACACAGTTTAGTCTGTGATCCTGGATCAGTTTCACTCCTCTTTTCTCTTATCAAAACGATTCACTCTTTCTTATCTAAAGGGGAAAAATGCTGCTTTTGACTTCCATGTGACAGATTGACATATTGCTTTAATTAGATCTAAATCTTGGTACTGACATGCTCTGTATATAATTAGAGAAATCCTAATTCCTAAAGGTTGATTACTGAGCATATGTGAAGCATCTATTTGTATCATCGTATTCTAGGTTGAATCTTGAAATTGCAAATGATTAGTATGGGGCTAATCTTAAGCTTTAGGTGGTTTGTGCTAGGCATTAGCATGGTTTCCAGCAGTATAAATGACAGAAAATTAGGAAGAAAAAGACTGATTATAGTATTAAGATGAGAATTACAACTAATTGAACGATAATTCCACTTTCGAGAGGTGGATGCTCTCCTAACATGAGCTTTCGAGAGGCTCACTCTCTCCCAATAAGAATCCTCACAATATTCAATATGATGATTATTCCTCCTAATGAGGCCTATTTATAGAAAAACTCTCATAACAAATTCTAACTTATTCTCCAAGCTACTACTAATAGGTTATGACTAACGTACCCTTCCCCTAATATTGATTCCTTGCAGTTTGCTGTATAAACCTCTGTCGTTCTTCGGGAAAAGTTGCAACTCAATCTATTATATCTGCTTCGTGTTGCCTAGTTTTCCATATCTCTTTTCTTATTTCATCCTCCTAGATTTTTGCATCCCTTCAGTTCTAATCTCGTGCTGCTGGCCAAGAAATGGAAATAGCTGTGTGAGCCTACCGTAATTCAAGGAATAAAATACAGGTTCATCACTTAAATTCAATTTCATAGGCCTGTTTAGCAGCTAGGCCACATGTTCCTAAAAGCCTAACAGGCTTCTTCAGAGACCATAGTTACCTTTCTCATGCTTCTACAGTGACTGGAATCATCCTATTGAGTCTCATAAGAGTATCTACCATACAGTAACAGTGACTGGTTACGATGTTTGCTCATGGTTTATGTAGTGGCAGAAAATAATATGATATTAGTTGAACTTTTGAGGATTCTTGAATTTCCATGTCAATTCTACCCAAATAGTGTAGATACAGCACTCTATTTTAGATTGAGATTTTCAAATAATTCTACCCCAAAGAACCTAGTAAAAAGGAATAATTAAAGAGTCCTAGGTGAAATTCCAAGATTTTTGGTGCAACTATAAAAATCCCTGCAACATAATTTTACTGTTGCTAGTGAAATTTCATTTGTTTTAATAGTTTGGTACGTGGATTCATTGTTAAGTCTGTAGATGTTTGCTATCTCTTTGTTAAGCTGTAACCCTTATCTATGGGCCTGCTAGTTTTTATTTCTTGATGTAATACTGCAGACTTTCCCCTGTTGATTTTCATTTATTGCATCTGATGTGGTTTGATCTTGTTGCACGTTATATTTCCTTTTTTTTTCCTTTTTCTTTTTCTTTTTCTTTTGGCTTCTCTTTCTTGGTCAACTAACTGGAGTATATGCTTCATTGAATACTTTTAGGGAAGAGAAGAGCCTTGCTTCCGCCATCAACAGGATATTTAAATGAAAGTTTGAAACCCATCCCAGAGGAGGTTATTTTTCTCTTAGATGGAGTAGACTTGTTATCTATTTCTCCTTTTCTCCTCCATATGCCTAAGATGTTTCTAGACATGTAACTCATTATGGTTGTTTATTGCAGTTTTGGCCTCGACGTAGCCTTCTGTCCCATGCAAATGAGCCTTTGATCTTTGAGGTGCAGCTTTTGAAAATATTGTAATGCCCTTTATATGCTTCGGCTTGCACATGTTGGTTGGAGTGCATGTCAGATAAGTTATCACATCTTCTGTAATTATGAAATTAGTTTATATGAAGCCATTTCTTCGATTTATCGAAGCTCTTAATCTAGATCAGTACATCCTTTACAATTATGCCTGGCTGGATGATACGGAGTACTCTCTTTGCGTATATATGAATATATCTTACAGGTCTCCCCTGTTTTTGTCGGCCTTATTGTGATTTATGATATATGGACCGTTGATAGACATAAGGAACATAAATCAATTCTAATTATGATGGCTTGTGAGGATAACCTGTTAATTTGTTGAATCTACTAGTAGCCTCAAGATGATGTCACGTGTGGTTTCTGAGTACCCTAATACTATGTAGTGTTCGTAAATAATTAATAATGTATGTCCCTTGCCTAGTTGGCTTTTTTCTTTATTGAGGTTCTAAATACCCCCTATTCTCATATCAATGTCAATGATAATGCATCTTCCTGAGTTTATGACTATTTGTATTGTTCATAAACTAATTTTTAATTTTTTTTGTTTACTTTACTAATCTATGATTAAATAAAGTTATTATAAATTATGTTGGATTTATACTCAAATGTATATAATCAAAATATCACATTTTCTTGTGTAATTGAAGTAAAGTATGTGAATAGTGTACATTAGAGAAATGTTGCAAGTAAAAAAAAAAAAAAAAAAAAAAAAAGCGAAGGAAGTATTAAATATAAGAATCATGATACCGTCCTGTGAATTAGAAGGTTAGAATTCAATCTTTTGTAACACTATATACTTAACAAAGTATATATATAAAAAAAAAAAAAAAAAAAAGCTTGGAAGATAAATCAATTGACCCTTTGCTTAGGAGATTTGCTTGGTTTAAACTCTTGAATAACTTCATTTATTTGAGATGGAAGGGAAATGTCCTTCAACGTCGGGCAATCTCTATGTACTGCCAGACGGAGCTGAAGTAGAGCATTTTTTCCGGCTTTTACTGTCCTCAAATTTGTTAACCGTCTGATACGTAACACTTGTAGTTTCCTCAGCCCCTTGTAACCAAAATCCAAGACCTTACCATCATATGCATTATCAAGTTCAAGCACTAGCAATTCTTGCATCACCTTGAGCTTTTCGAGCGGATCGCTCTCAAAACCTGAGTTTTTCAACAGCAACCTAACCAAATGCTTGAGTTTATGTATCCATATTGGCAATTGTTTTTGCTTCAAAGGCCCTATTAAGTAAAGCCGCTCTAGAAATTCAGGAGGAGATTTGATGTGGCTCAAATCAAGAACATCTTCATCACTTAGCATTCTTACACTCAATGATCGGAGCTGTTTCATATTTTCTAACGCCTTACACAAGGTTTTTATGTTCTCCTTCTTCATATGTACGATTGCCAACCTTCTCAATTGTGTTAGCTTGTCCAAACCAGGCACTAAACCAACAATAGGTTTGGAACTGCCATCCTCCTTCTGTGAATTTTCTTCTTGTAATTCCTCTTTTTGAGGATCCTCCTTTGGTAAATAGAGACTTCCATCCACAAATGCTAGCTTTTGCAGGTCCTTGAAGTTACTGAATACCCCTTCGGGTATCTTTACTGGCACCATCTTCTCGTCTTCATTATAATGGCATACAAGAAGATGTCGGAGCTTGTGAAGGCGATTTATTCCTATTGGTAGCTCCTTTACATCAGTGTTTTTGAGATCCAAGGTTTGAAGGTTCCAGAGTCCACCTATAGTTTCCGGCAGTTTATTAACCTTGGTATTTCTCATGCTTAGATAACGCAAGTTATGCAGCTTTCCCACCACTCTCGGGACATCAACAAACTTGGCATTTTGAAGGTCAAGTACTTTTAGCCGGAATTCAGCTTCCTGGAATGGCGATGACCATGCAATCGGAAATTTTTCAAGTTGGACAAATGAAAGGATTGAGCGGACACTTGAGGCAATGACTGTATTTGGTGCATCCTTGTGAATCGAAAGCCTTCGACATTGATTGTTTGTGCTTAACCTGTTTTGCGTTAAAACTTGACAAAAACTCAAGTCTGCCAACTTTTGGAACATTACATGTTGCCACATACAAGGAAGTATTAAAGTCCTGTTTCTTCCTGTTTCGTCGCTTTTCAAGAGATGAAGCATACCTATAAAATACATATTTGTATGTCACAAGGAGTTCTAACATTTTACTTATTTTGTTAGAACTTAATTTCATAAGTGAAATAGAATGGAGCCTTATATCCTAGAGTTATTTAGATTTGATATGGAAGAATGTAACCTAAGTACATATTCTGTTTCGAAAACATACCTCTTTCAACAAGTTCATTAAGATATTCTTCTGCAGCTTCTTCGAGAGTGCTATGATCCTTGGCTTCCACAAAACCTTCAGCAATCCATAGACGAACTACTCTCGTTCTTTTGAATTTGCAACTTTTAGGAAACATGCATAAATACAGGAAACAAGGCTTAAGATGATAAGGCATCTCGTGGTAGCCGCTGAAGAGTAGATTGTCCTTGCTCCATTCCGGTGATACAGGGTTGATTTGGAAATTCTGATACAACTCAATCCACTTATCCGTGGTTGAGAAAATTGCCCCTACTTTCTCAATCAGGAAGGGCAAACCATCACATTCTTTCACAATTTTGTCCCGTAAACTTGTTAGCTTCCGAGGGCACTTTCCTTCGTTCCCAAATGCCTTCTTATTGAAGAGACGCTTGGCCTCTTCTTCAGATAAAACTTGCAGATTGTAGGCTTCACCGTAAGTACTTGAAGTCTTCCAATAATTTGCAATGTGTTCACTTTTCATTGTCATTAGTATTCGACCACCTTTGCTGTAACTAGGTACCAGGGTAGCCTGAATGATCTTAGACAACTCCTCCATTTCTGAGACATCATCAAGAACCACCAAGTACCTGTAAACAGAAACAAACATCGGTACTTGTTCAGCTATTTTTTCCAAACCTTATTGTTTGAATCAATGAAGGTATATAGTTAACACAGTACATCTATAAACGAGTAATGCTGCATATTTATCTATTGTTCAGACATAGTAACCTGACTTATATAAGCTGTAATAGTATGTTTTACACATTGCAATGCGACAAGTGACTCGAATGAGTTACTGAACTGCTTGATGCAAGTCACTGGATCATTATTTTGGATATCAGGTATATACAGCTTACATTTTTATTAGCAGAGTAACAATAGTTAGGATTATTCCTGTCAAATACGAGTAAGAACTGAATATCAAAGAATCAGCAATCATGTTCATGAATAGAATTATGAATCAAGTCTGCAAAAATTATTACCCTTTTTTGGCATCGTTTATCATTAGGTAACTCCTTAAACGATCAGTGATCGTCGACTCATTATCTGGTAATTTCTGCACTTCTTCTACAGAAATACTGTCAGCAGAAACATTGTCTGCAGAAGAATAACTATGTATGAACTGTTTAAACAAACACTTGAGTAGAGCAACACTTGAGTAAGGCTTGGTTGCTGTGATCCAAGCATAGTATGAGAAGTTCTTCCTTTCATTTTCGTACACTTTTTGAACAAGCGTTGTCTTCCCAAGTCCCGGCTGACCCCAAACTGCTAACACAAACTGTTTACTGTCATACTCCTCATCCTCCAAACGTAATTTCTTTTTTACAATCAATTCACGTTCCTTAAACCCTACGAAATTTTCCTCATCCTTATAAAGCGGACAAGTTCCAGGGTCAAGCTTCTTTTCCCCTGAATCTTCCTCACCAAGAGCAAAAATCGTTTCCTCATAACCTTTTCCATTTCCTTTTATCTTCTCCATTGCATTTTTAATCCTTACAATCGAGCAAGCAATCCCACGTTTGTCCTTGTAACCCTCGACATCTTTAGAACCTTGATCTAATAATTTCCACATTCCGGACATGCACCCTTTGTCATCTCCTTTGCGTTGGTGGCCTGATTGTTGTTGGTCAATCAGCTTGCAGTCATCTATGATATCTTCAATCTTAAACACCAATGACCTTAACTTACTCACTTGCTTGAGCTTATCTTTTGATCTGTCTTCTATTCTGTCTACCTTTACCTCGACTTTCTTCAAGTAATCTTTAGCGATCTCCATTTCATTTTTGATGTCAGTTACTAATTCCGGGACACTCTGAAACTTTCGTGTCTCGGCCTGTAGTACAGGGACAACCTTCTCCAACAGAAAACTCAGCAATTTCTCTGGTATTGGTATTGCTAGAGCCATAACTTTCACTGCAAACATATAAAAATTTTACAAACTTTCATATAATTTAAACACATACTATAGGATACTTAGCAATTTTCTTGGTATTGGATTGTAATTAATAAATTATATTTCAAGTTAATATTTTTACTTTTAGTTATCTTATCCAACGTTCTTGGGACGTTCATTAGCTTTTACCCTTTTTTTTTTCTTTTAAAACTTTAATTTGAAATGAAATTGTGGGAACGAGATGTATTGTGCAATTAGTCTAAGGTGCACCCTTGTGCACCTTAGATAGGTGTAACAACGCAGCCCAGAAGCCCAATTACACACAACCCAATTAAAAAAAGCCCTAAAACTAAAAAACACGGAAACTGCAATACACCTACCCACACCCAATACACCCACCCACACCTAATAAATGTAACGTTACTTCCAAACTCAAAAGTCTTCTTCTTCTATATGATTTTCTCTCTCCTCTTTTTCACTTTCTCTCTCCTCTTTTTCATTTTCTCTCACTAAAAAACTGCAAAAACATCAATGGACATTAGAGAAGAGATGCAAAATCAAAAGGATCATCTCTAAAAAAAGGCAGTTTTATGTAAATTTTATTTAATTTTGTTTGAATTTATATGATTATCACTTAATTTTGTTTGAATATTGTTCGATACTCTATTGTTCAAAATTTTTTATTGGAATTGTCAAAAAAATTAGTGAAATCAAACGGATACCATGTTCACATTCCGAAATGCATATGTTCATATTTTGAATTCTTATGTTCATATTTTGAATCATTTTGTAAACTTTCTGAAATGCTTATATTCACTTTCTAAATCCATATGTTCACCTTCTGAAATGCTTAATTATGTTCATATGCATTAAAAAATGAACCAATGCATATGTTCATATTTTTAATACTTATGATGCATATGTTTCATAATCATATTATTTTTTATTTCTTCAATTTTTATGTTCATAATTAAATGCCTTATATTCATAATAATATTTTATATGTTCATAATGTAAATATTCATAGTAAATATTTGTTGTTCATAAATATTCTCATTAAGTCTGTTTATGCATATGTTCTCTTTCTTAAATGCATATGTTCATATTTTTTACGCATATGTTCACCTTTTAAATGGTTATATTCACTTTAAGGAAACCAATGCTTATGTTCATATTTTGAATTGTTATGTTTACTTTCTGAAATGCATATGTTCATATGTTTTATGTCTATGTTCACTGTTTGAAAAGCTAATGTTTACATTTAAGGGAACCTATGCATATGTTCATATTTTGCATGATTATGTTCATTGACAAAAATAATGCAGAAAATTAGATGAAATTCATACACAGATGAAATTGATCGAAGCTAAAAAAATTCAATTCATATGAATTAAAAAAAACAGATAAACAACCAATTCCATATTGTAAGGAACAGATTCAATCGTTAAATCGAAAAAACGAGAAAAATAGAAAAAAAAAAAAACAGAGGAAAAAGGAATTAAAGAAGGAAGGAGAAAAAACAACGTATAATTTGTGAATTCAAAGATTCATATAAACCTTAATCAATCGAAATTAAAGCACAAAATCGAAATTCACACAAAAATTCATACTTAATAACTACTTTCATGTTGTAAGAAACAAATTCAATCAAAAAAGTGTAAAAAAGGGGGAAAATTAAAAAAATAGAGGAGAGAGAAAATAAAAAACAAAGGAGGAAAATAGAGCAGAAGAAAGCTAATGTTCACTTTCTGAAAAACTAATGTTCATATTGTGCTGTTGTTACACCATTTCTAGGTGTATGAGTGTGCACCTAAGAGTATGTGATGTATTGTGAGACCTATTTGGCCTTTTTATTGGGCTTCCTCTATCCCAAAATATATAGTGTCTATTTCATTTTGCACGGAATCCTTTGACACCATCAATATTTATAAGGTAAAATTGGTATAAACCACCTTTTTTGTCCAACTTTTTTGAAAAAACCACCTTTTATGTTTTTATTTTTATTTTTTACTAATCACCTTTTAAGTACTTAAGTTTTTTATTGCACCACCCCTATTACAAATCTAACGTATTGCATCTCAACCATCCACTTCCAAATCAACAACCACAGCAGAACCTTCCCTTCCATCTCAACCATCCACTTCAATTACCTCAGTTTAGGGTTTGAGAATGAACAAAGACTACAATTTAATTGTGCAACAAAATTAGGTTTGGTTTTTTAGAGCTTGACTCAATTTAGTCATGCATTTATATAGAGGGAAGGGTCAAATGTTTTTGGGAGGGAAAAAAATAAATGATTTAAGAGGGAAAAGCACAAGTTGTAGGCCCCTTTGACGTCTCAGTTAAATTTTTCGTCAAAATTGAAAATAGGGATGGTGCAATAAAAAATTTAGGTATTTAAAATGTAGTTTTTTCAAAAAAGTTGGTCAAAAAAAGGTGTTTATACTAATTTTGCCTATTTATAATTATATAGTATATAAACATAAAACTAACACATTAAATGATGAAACTAATATATCCTACTTACATGATTATATATTTTGTACAAACTAAAGAGAAATTTGATATGAAAATAATAGTGACGGAGTAGAACAAATTAAAGGGGTCGGAATATATCATGGTAATGTTGGTCAATACAGTACAGAGTAATTCTCTTTTTCTATGAAGTCAATCATCAATATGAAGTTTATATGTTTTTTCCTTCACATAGTAGTATTAGTTTCCTTGTGAGTTATGTACAATTTATTACATAAAAATTTGGTATAGTCCATGGCCTTATAATCTAATTTTTCTAGACTTGAAATCAAAATAAAATACATTTATCATATCAAATTTAGCATACAACATTCCTAGACAACAAACTTCAAAGGTTGCAATCTATAGATATCATGTACTCATAAAATATTGAGTTTCAACACGAAAAAAGATATAAATTACAATCTACTAGCACAATTTGAATCTTATCTATTTTCTTGAAAATTCTAAGGTATAGTATTAGGATGAAGATCAAGCAGTTGTTCATTATTAAAAATGTAGTATAAAAAATATTCATATTTTAAATAAGATTAATAGATGAGAAAAAAAAAATATATATACCTGGGAAATTTGTAGATGTATAATATAAACTTCGTATGTCGTTTAGACCGGGTTAAACCGGTTCGTCGGCCAGCTGATCGGAAGCTAAGCTTGCTAGCTTAGTGAGAGAGTAGATCAGTTGCTAGCTTAGTGAGAGAGTAGATCACACTTCGGATCGATCTTGAGTTGGTTGTATGTATATATATACCTGTATATGTTTTTAATTGCATAGAAGCATTTATAAACTATCTACATACTACTCTAGCTAGTTAAGTTTGGGGAGCCTTGGAGTAGTAGTTGTATTGTATTTGTCATGAACTTGGAATTAAAAAGTATAAAGACATTATAAATACACTAGTTGAGTTTTTAAATTTTGAAATACAACTAGTTGAATTAGTATGAAGCATATAATTAGAATTAATCTAGTTTTTAAAGTCAAACTTTGTTTGTCATCTCACGACTAGCATTAATTTCTTGTCTTGTACCAAAAAAAAAAAAAAAAAAAAGGATTCATTATAAATTCAATTTTACTCTTTGTATGTAGTTTTTACTTTTTAGTGATGAATGATTGTTTTAATTATCTTTTTCAATTTTAACTGTATATGTATTCCGTAGTTTTTAGGGCTTTGTAAATCATTATTCTTTTTATTAAGTATATACTCTATATATAAAAATTACTCAATGGTTAAAAAAATAATGTCTATAAAAGGGAAATGCATATGTGAATGTGATCCATCTATTGAAAATGAAGAATTATTCCTATGTTACGTACTTTCATAAATTTCAACTAACTATAATTGATTTTTACGAAGAATTTAACATGACTCTCCTCTAAAAGTTGCTATGTCGTTATTCAATATTGATTAAAAAAATAACATCTACCCAAATCCAAAGGTAACCAAATTAAAACCTTCCTTGGGATAAATAAATAAATTATGCCTAAGTTTACAATTATATACCTAAAGCTCTTCAATTAACAAAAAAAAAAAAAAAAAAACCCAAAGCTCTTCATTTATTAATTATTTAATTAACTAGCACTCCGTATATCCTAAGCCACCGTGATTAAGGGTATAAAGATATTACTCCTTATAGTTTATAAAATGTAGATGTAATTAGTAAGTGTATTTGGCGGAAAATCTGATTTAGTAAACTCTCTTTTAATAAACTTCATCCATTCTTTGAAAAAAAATAAAAACCCTCATCCATTTATTTATTTTTATTTACTCTTGAATTTTACAGTTTACACATTTTTGACCACGTATATATTTAATAATGTATAATATGAGTTAAAAATCTAGAAAATTGAGAATATATTTCAAGTCAAATTTAACAAATCATCTAACCTAATGTATTGGTCAAACAAACTATATACCTAGCTATCTTTTTCATATGTTTGCTAAACCTATAGCAATCAACAACTAACTGTTACAACACTTGCAACAATGTCAATAAGTAATCTAGGAGAACATGCAAAAGTTAAAGACTAAGGAGTTGTGGAGTACTTCCGAGGGTTGTGAAATAGATAACTTATTATAATAGGATGTCTTTAATGCACGGGCATGAGACAAAATAGACTGTTTAAAATTTGAATAGAATAGAAAAAAATAATTAAATATTTTCAATCCGTACTACTTTACATTTAATTAAGGCAAACATCAACATTTCTCAAAAAAAAAAAAAAAAAAAAAAAGGAGGCAAACATCAACAAATGTCATCAAGGATGTTAGATAAGATAACTAAAAGAAAATTATTAAATTTATTTTTTGACAAAAAGAAAAATATTAAATTAAAATAAATATTAATTATACTAATTAACTTATAATTTTGATATGCATTTTTAAATTAATAATATGTTAAATTTTTTTAAAAATTATTATCTGACACTCCGTAGACGTTCGTGTCAAGATCTTTAAATTAATACAATGGTCAATGAAGTAAAAGTCTTTAAGGGCATCTAGCTAGCTAGATGACTTAGGTATTATTGAATTCTTCTAGATTTTACAAGTAATATTTAAGATGACTATTTTTTTTTTTTTTTTTTTTTTTTTTTTTTTTTGGGGGGGGGGGGGGGGTGTGTGTGTTAAAGATGACTAGGTGTTATTGTATTCTTCCTTTTTTTTTTTTGGGGGGGGGGGGTTGGTTTAAGATGACTTCAACAACCTTAAAAATATCATCAATTTGTAAGAAGTAGCAATATTTTGTTTGTTTTTTTTTTTTTTTTTTTTTTTTGGTGAAGACGAGGGGCAAGCCCCAAAAAGAACAATAAACCTTAAAAAACTAGAAAGGAAAAGGAACAGGAAATAAAACTACTACTACAAACTAGAAAGCAAGAAAACAAACTACTCCAGACTATCTCGAACCAATCTTGGAGTAGTCACACCACGCAATTCCTCCAATAAAACGGTTCGAAGATCCACCGGGATCGCCTCAAACATAACCAACTTCTGCTCCGAGAGAACACCAAAGTTAGCCAACCAATCAGCAGCTCGATTAGCTTCTCTGAAACAGTGTTCGATCATGATTTCCCAACCATTGCGTCTGATTAGAGATTTACACTTTCGAATAAGATGTATAAAAGGAGAGTTGGAGGGAGTAGCCTCCACCAACATTCGAACCACAACTTGTGAATCAATCCTCAATTTGATTTTCCTATGACCCCCATTCCAAGCAATAGCAAGTCCTCGTAGCACAGCTAGTAACTCGGCTCTCGTACAAGTGCACGATCCACAATTCACAGCAAAGACCTCAAAAATCTCACCACTAGAACCTCTGATCAGTCCACCTGCTCCAGCTGGGCCTGGATTACCTTTCGCTGCTCCATCTGTGTGCAAACAGACCCAGCCCAAAGGAGGGGCTTCCCACCTGATGAGTAATTCTGTCTTCGGCTTCTTACTTGGTCTTCGATGGAGGTCCCTTGCAAAAGCTCTACGAATCTCACCAACTCTAGTCAACACAAATGCAGCTTGATCTATAGGAATTTCACACTCACGAGCAAAGCTACGCTCGTTCCTCCACCTCCAAATCCACCAACAAGTGACAGCAAAAATCAGAGGCCAATCTTCACAATCTCGATTCCTTCCCTCATCTAAATTATACGACAACCAATCTTGCAAATTGAAATGTTGCTGCCCTTCAAATTTTCCTCCAAGCATGTTCCACACCATCGAAGCTGCTGGACAAAATCTAAGAATATGTTCAATATTCTCCTCCACGTAACCACACATCAAGCACCTAGGATCATGAGTGAGGTGCCTCAAAAATCGAGTAGCATTGGTCATAAGCCTCTCTTGATAAACCAGCCAGAAAAAAAAACGAATTCGTTGAGGGGCTTCTAATTTCCAGATTTTTCTCCAATTCTTTTGCTCACCAACTACACTTTCCTCACCTTGGATAAACTTCATAGCAGACTTCATGGTGAAGCCTCCATTAGGACTACTATTCCAATGAATGCTATCAACAGCATCTTCGTCTTCCATTAATTCAAATGCTTGAATTCGTTCCAACACCTCACTAGGGAGGAAATCTGCAAATTGTTCAATTTTCCAGCCTCGATTTATATCCCACAATTCATGTACTTTATCATTCAATCTCGAAGTAGGAAGGTCCATCAGAACTTTATCCTTAAGAGGGGTCGAATCAACCCATGGATGTTGCCAAAACAAAGTTGCTTTTCCATTACCCACTGCAATTCCTACTCCTTTCTTGAGTACATCAACATTTTCCACTATCCCCTTCCAAACATTCGAAGAATCAACCTTAGGCTTAAACATATCAATATCACATCGTCCATCACAATATTTATGCCTTAAAATTCTAGACCAAAGGGTATTTGGTTCTGTGATTAACCTCCAGCCCAACTTAGCTAAAAAAGCAGCGTTGGCTTGTCTCATTGAACGCAATCCTAGACCCCCATCACCCTTGGGTCGAGTGACTTTATTCCAAGACACCAAATGCACTTTCTTCTTCTCATCTGTACTACCCCAGAGAAAGCTCCTGGTCTTCTTATCCAACTCATCACAAGTCCCTTTCGGTAGCCTAGTCGATTGCATTGTGTAATAAGGGATTGAAGAGATCGAAGCTTGTGCTAAGGTTGCTCTACCAGCCAAGGAAAGGGTCTTCGCCTGCCAGCCACTTAGCTTTTTATCCACTTTTTCAATCAAATGTTGGTAGCTAGCCTTTGTCACCCTTCCATTTATTGTTGGTACACCAAGGTATGTACCTAAGTCTTCAGTTTTCTCCATTTCCAACACTTCACAAATAGCATCACGAGTATTAAGATTAGTATTTGGAGAAAAGTACACACGCGACTTCTCAATACTCACCTTACTTCCAGAAGCTAGACAAAACTTAGTAAGGCATTCTTTCATCAAATTGGCTTGTTCGATTGAAGCCTCCCCAAATAAAATAAGATCGTCTGCAAAGGCCAAGTTGGTCACTGGTGGCCCTCCACGGCTAGCTCGAATTGGTCTCCAAGTACCTAATCTCAACTCCCTATCAATCAAGTGGGCTAGCCTCTCCATGCAAACAACATACAAATACGGAGAGAGTGGATCACCTTGACGAATCCCTCGAGAAGGTTGAAATTTTGATGTCGGCTCACCATTCCAAAGCACACTCAATTTAGCCGAAGTGATGCAAAGCATCACAAGATCGATAATATGCTGAGGTAATCTTAATTCAAGTAAGGATTCTCGAATAAAGCTCCACCTTAATCTATCATATGCCTTCTCAAAATCGATCTTTATAGCCATATAGCCCATTCTTCCTTGCTTTTTCCTCATGGAGTGTAACATTTCTTGAACAATAATTATATTGTCCGTAATTTGTCTTTTTGGCACAAAGCTACATTGAGTAGGAGAGATCAAAGTCGGAAGAAGCGGCTTAAGACGATTGACTATAACCTTGGTCACCACTTTATATGTGATATTGCACAAGCCAATCGGTCTAAATTGATTTGCCTTTTGAGGCACATCAACCTTTGGAATAAGCACTAGAAAAGCATCATTAAACCCCTCTGGAAAATATCTCCCCTCCAAAACATCCATGACCATCGAAACCATACTCGGACTCACAATTTCCCAATATCTTTGGTAAAATATAGGTTGAAATCCATCCGGTCCCGGAGCCTTGTATGGATCCATGTTATTTAACGCAGCCATCACTTCACATTGAGCATACGGTCTTGAAATTAACTCCCAGTTATCATGATCAATTTGTGGGAAATAATCCAATAACAGACCAGCCCCTGAATGAGCAGTATCCTCCTCCAAGAACAAATTTTGCCAGTAGCCCATCACCATCAGCTTTACAATCTCTGGGTCAGTCACCCAATTATCATCATCCCCCTTCAGCGTTTCAATACGATTTCTCTTACGCCTAATAATCGTGGACAGATGAAAAAATCTAGTATTTCTGTCGCCATCACAAATAGCATCGGCTCTCGATTTTTGAAACCAGAATGTTTCCTCTTCATCCAGGACCTTATTCATCTCAATTTTCAATTTTTCCTCTAACTTTATCAAGTATCTAGGCCCACTCGTAGACAAAGATTTCTGAATTCCTTCCAATCTAGCCATCAGTTCGGATTTTTTCTGAAAAATGTTTCGAAACACCTCTCTATTCCAACTATTCAGTTTATCAGCAAAGTTTGGCAAAAAGGAAATTAAAGGAATATCATTCTGCCAATTCGAACTTACAAATTCATCAAAATGATCATGGTGAATCCAAGCAGCCTGGAATCTAAAAGGTTTCAGCGCTCTTGGAAGGGGCACAAAACCAGTATTACTGATCAAAATTGGACAATGATCAGAGGTAAAACGAGTGAGATTCCGAACTGCTCCTTCAGGGAATTTCAATCTCCATTCTTTGTTCGCCATACCCCTGTCTAACCTCGCAGACTTGTAAGTTGCAGGGGAGAGCCCTCTACACCACGTGTGTTCTGGCCCTGAGCACCCCAAATCAATCAAATGCATATCATCAACCCACTTTGAGAACTCACAGCAACGCCTTATCATCTCACTTCCACCTACACCCGATCTCTCCGACATGTGCAAAGTATCATTAAAATCTCCCCCTAAAAGCCAGGGGCCTTGAACATAATTTTTTAGATGTTCAAGTTCTCTCCAAAGGTCTTTTCTAAGAGAAGAGTCCGGACTAGCATATATGGCTGAAAAAACCCATGGATCATCACCTCTTCTTGCAATCTCCACTGTAATGTGCTGAGTATGATTCTCAAGTACATTCACATCAATTTCTTCAGCTTTCCAAAAAAGCCAGATGCCTCCGCTGAAACCTTGAGCATCCACTCTCGTTTGACCCGAGAAACCAATTCTATTGCACACTTTTTGAGCTTGATCACCACTTAAATGAGTTTCCACCAGTGCTAACATAGTAGGATCGTTAATTCTAATTAACTCTTTAATAGCCGCTAATTTGCTCCCCGCTCCCTGAATGTTCCATATCATGATCTTAATTGACATATTAAACATATGAAATTTTGGGAAACGGTCATACGGGTTCAAAGGAACCTTAGGAAGAAGGGGTAGGAACGCGTCCCTCAACGCGTACATAGGACCCTTCGTTCTCAATGGAATGTCCACTGTTACCACCATCTCCGGGGGATTGTGGTTCGGTGGCAGGAATGTACTCACTTGGAGTTCTGCTTTGTTCGCTACTGGATGAATTTTGACACAAGTCGGCCCTTCCATCTGGTAATCGATAAACGCTGTGTACGCTGGGGGAGCCACTGTCTCCAGCGTAATTGGCACTCGAGGATAAGCCATGGCTATGTGAATTAGTTGGATTCTTTAGAGCAGAAGAAGTATGAGATGCTACTTCGATATTCAATACGTGAGGGTTGGTATTGAGAGGGTTTGAGATTGGACTTCCTCGATCAATATTTCTTGGATCTAAGGGGTCAATATTTTCCTTATTTCGGATAAAATTCGATTGAGAAGGAGATATTGGGTTGGGACTTAAATCCTTATGAAAAGATTTTTTTTCCAAAAAATTATCTTTTTTAATTTCATCGCTTGGGGTATTCTTGGTAAATTTCGATCCATCTTTCCTTAAAGATAAGTCTAAGTCCATCGTTGCTTGATTCTCTAAATCAATATCTATCCCCTCTTGGGATTTATCTAGCTGGCAGCTTCTCAAATTGCTAAGAGAATCTTCTCCACCTAAATTAATTGCACCTTCCAAGTGAGTCCCACTATCTAGAGAAACCATCTCCTCATCAGTATCTTCAATAACAACTTTGTTATTCTGTTGCACAAAATCCTCAGTTTCCATATCTTGATCAACATCCAAGACATTAAACCTTGATCCACTTGCTATCCCTTGTTTCGAACCAGTTTCCTCTGTGCCTTTACTGTGAGACACACCTTGCTTGACTTTGTAAACCATCCCTGCAGAACTCTTAGGCACCTGTCTAACTTCCTTAGCAATATTGCTAGCCACCCCTTTGTTGGCCTCCTTAGGTTTACTTTGATCCCCTTGCTTAGCATTATCCTTAGGCTTGGCATTATACTTCCTAGTGGTCCTTTGAACTAACATCCAAGACCCATATTGGTCCTGTTCTTCCGGACGTGGCTTAACTTGCACTTCCTGTCCATCGATGCTCTTCTTCTTTACCAATTTTTGCATACCATCCTCATCGAGAACAATCTCAAGGTCACAATCTTGCTCCTTATGCCCCAATTTGCCACAACGAAAACAAATTAATTTCAACCCCTCGTACTGGACTTTCCAGATTTTTCCATTCAATCGAAACTTCGATAGAAGTGGTTTCGAAAGATCAACCTCGATACTAAATCGAACATACTGACCCCTGCTCATGGCTTCTGTATTTCGATCAATACTGATGACCCTCCCAATACTCGATCCAATCTGGTGTAAAAATTCCTTATCGAAGTACTCAACTGAAAGATTTGGGATACGTACCCATGCCGTTAAGAATCTAATTGGTGTCTCGTCAGCTACAAAATTAGGAACCCATTTACGAATCGTGAGATAGCTATCTCCAATGATCCATGGCCCTTGGGTCAGGACAAAATGATAATCGTCCATACTGGTAAATCGAACGATATAATATGCACATCCTACATCAGTAAGGATTATGTCTCCCTTCAAACTCCATTTAATTCGAAGCCTTTTCATTAGTACTTCATAACTAAGTTTCTTATCAAATAATTTGATAATTAAGGCATTTCTCCATGGTGCCCTCAATCGTTTCTTTTCTTCTTTTGTTAAAAGAAAATTAGGGCATGTCTCATCATCTGATTCGCAGTCTAGAGGTTCATCATCATCCGATGAATCAACATCTTCAAATGAATTGGTTGATTGGAATCCAGATCTACCATTCGAACCCTTAGTCATACCGCTGTATGACTTTTTTGGTTCCCTTTCCCTCATCTCTTTAGGGTTCTCCACCCTAACATTCTCCATGTCTACGTCCCCAGAATGACGCATTAGGTCTCCTCTTAGACTCGGGGAGTTCTCAGGAGTACGCTTAACTTTTTTATTCGATCTCTGCATAAGATCTTCTTCCTCAGACGAAACTTGTTTTTCTCTTCGCTCTTCTCTCCCTAGCATTTCGTTTAGCCCAAATTGTCACGTTGTTACCTTACATATATAGCAATATTTTGTTTGTGATTAGATCTACAAGATAAGGTGGAACAGATTCCGGGAAGTACCTATTTGGCCTGACTTATTTTTTATTTATTTATTTAATTTTTTTTTTTTGTAGTTTGGTTGCTATGACTACGCTAGTACTCTTAAGGTTGTCGGTATTTAGAGGTCTCGAGTAACTGAGTAAGTTGATATATGACGTCATAAACTTATATATATATATATATATATATATATATATATATATATATATATATATATATATATATATATATATATATATATATATATATATATATATTTTATATCACGGAGGCCGAATCTTATGTACTTATATCTCAGTAAAAAAAAAAATAAAAACGATTATTTATATTTCGTTGTAATATATATTAATATCTCCAATTCTAGAACAATAAATTAAATGAGTGAGACCCAATTATTAATACAAAAATAAATAATCGAGTTAAGTACAATAAATAAATAAATATGGAGACAAATGCTTTTACTGAGTGCGCTAAAACAAATTTGTATTAAAAAAATTGCAATGCAATAGATTCGAATCCAAGATGAGAAAAACAAAGTATGAATTTTGCAAACTAAATCTACTACTCCATACAACTTAACATGTAAAATTTATTGCTACTTTTAAGAAATAAATACAACCAACAAGGGGGAGGTCATGAGCTACGCCAACCCCCCTTGGTTCTGCCACTGATAACTAAAACCACTCATATTTTACTGAGTTTATGACATCATAAACCTAAAACCTCTCGTATATTTGATTGCTTGTGTATGGTCATTTCATTACATTAGGTTTTTGGTATGTAAGACACATGAGTTTTTAATTAAACTAAATCCAAAGAAACATACAAAATTAAAACATTTTGAACATGGTTATAACAAGTACATACGTACGTTACTTTGATTAATACATTTGCGAATGTTCAACTTTCCGGCCTGAACCGATTTTAATATAAATACCCCTAATTGAAACAGTAGAGGCATTTTTTTTTAAATTTTTGTTATGAACTTATTTTTTTGATTTTTGAAAATTTCTTAGCCAAGGAGCCCCATAATCCCGACCTAGATCCTTAATCCGTTCCGGGTGGGGAATTAGTAGCCTAGTTGGAATTGTTTATTTCAGTTGACCTCTTAATGAAGCTAAATTAATTAATGTGTTAAAATAAGATATTTTAACTAACATTATTATTATCCTTAAAAAAAAAAAAAAAAAAAAAACGTTCCATTATTATCAGGCAATATATTAAACATGTACTGTACTTGCACGGTTGTTGCATCACATGCACGACTTTTTCTCTTGAAAATTTTGGATGAAAAATTAGATGTTTAATAATACTACAAATTAACTTATTCATTTTCTCTAATTAATCTATGGTAAATATATTATCTATGGTAAATATATTAATATATTTACCATAGATTAATTAGCATATGTACGGAGTATTAATTAACTAAGACAATTTAATTTAATTTCTTCTTTTTTCTCAACACACATCCATTATATTCCTTCTAGTTCTACCTACTATACTATTGGAATTTCCTTAGAGCAGCATCATTCAAATGGCTTCAGACTCTGATCTCTACCAGAATCTGATCTCGACCGACGTCGAAAACACAACGGCATATGCTATTAATGCTTGTTCTCCGAACTTGGTTATGGCTACTTCTGTTAATACATCCATTTTGTCTTCCTTTTCAAGATGTTTACCTTTCTTCATCACACCTACCGCACCTTCTTCTAAGTCGACTAATCCCTCGACTATTGATCAGTCTAAGTGCGAGTCTGAGTCCGAGTCTGAGTCTGATTCTATCGCTCATAGGTTTGATGATGAATATGAAAGGACAAAGTTGGTTAATATCATGAAAGCTGGTTTTCAGCTCTTATTTTCCGAAGTTGATGACAAAAGTCAATATACCTCTCTTGGAATAAAGGTAAATTTTTTGTTATTGTAATTGATCGCCATTTGACATTTACACTATTCATATAGAGATTTGACTTAAGTTCTTTAAAATGCGAAACAACTAATAATAGGTTATATTGGAGATTGATCATGAACAAATTCAAGAGGAACTTGAAGATTCAGCCAAGGCAACACCTTGCGATGCATCTCCGACATATAAATTGGAAGCCGAAGGTTCGATCTAAAAATTCTAAATGCTACTACCTCTGTCTCTTTTATTAGTCTGATCATCACATCGGAGTTTTGTTATTTTTTAAGAGTAAAGTCGTGATCCGTCTAATTAATTTTAGCATTAAAAAATAATTCAAAATCATTAAATCACAACCGTTTAATTTTAAAAATTGTGATAGTCGTTTTTCTGGTAGAATTTTCTGTGATCCCGTATAATTATTTACACAATATGTTATTAGGCAAACTTAAAAGAAAAAGGGGCAAATAAAAATTGTACGTAGAAGGATTTCAACTACACTCTTATTATATATTTGTTGTTGCTTGCAGATGCAATTGGATTAATTTTGGACTATGCGGGATTTTGGATGTATAGTTGCTCCTCTGTAAGTTGAGCTTTATGTAATTAGATTTTGGTTGAAGATTTTGTCCACATTTAATTTATTAGGTTTAATTTTCCGTTATTTTTGGGTTTAAACATTAAATCTCGCTCTTATTTTAATATTTCGTATACCAATAGGTTCATCAACACATAATAACTCATAGATAGTGGTCATTGCATAGTAAACTAACTCAGAGGCACGTACCAATAAAGTGTTAACTAAAGGTAGGAGTTTGAATCTTACTAAGTGAACTAAGGGTGTTTGGGATCGAGTAGGGTGATCAGCTCTTATCCTCCTCTCTACTCTCAAGTGCCTAATTCGTAAATAGTGGACCAAAAATAAGGGTTGAGGTCAGATCAAGATAGATCTTCCTTATCGTAAAAATAAAATCAGAATATAAACAGTAAATAGACACGTGATGACTTACTATATCAACTCAAGTTTTATGGTCAACAGATTTGATAATATATTGGAAAGATTGATGATCCATACTCGATACAATAGCGTAAAAGAGTAAATTTAAGAAATTATTGCACCTTCATTATTAGTTTCATAGTTTGAATAACATTGACGCATTTTGTATACCTAAAGTTTATTATGCATCATTTATAATGCAAATTTAAAGACGTTAAGGCTTGAATTTTGTTGGTTTTTGTAACGTAGGTACTAACCGATGAACTCGTAACTTCATCGGATGAGAAGACACCCTTTTTAAATCTTTGTGGTAGAAATACAGAAGAAAGCAATCAATCAAGCAGTGGCTATGCAGAGGTGATTATATACTTCGTGCTTTCTTCGTTCTTTTTTCTTTTTTTTTTTTTTTAATTTTAATTTGGACTCATCATATAACAAGATGATGAGAGCCTTTTCTTTTTTTTGAACTTCAGGTGGTGTTTTTTGCACTCGTTGAAGGTCTAATTGATGATAAACTCATTTCTGATAGTGAGCAACTGATGAAGGTTTTGAAAGATCTTAGCGAAAAAAAAATGGTAGGAACTCGGATATCGAAAACACAAATTTTTTTAGCAAGTAGTGTTTTTGAGTAATAATTTATCAATGTATGAATTGAAGTGTTCTCACCCTCATTAATACTCGATTATACCATTTTTGTAGGGAATTTGGTCAAAGGTGCATGCTACATGTTCAAGTGTTGCCGAGAATTAACTTTGTTCTCATTAGGCAGTGTTATGCACAGCTTGAAGGTGGCTCGACGTACGTACATATGCAATAATCATATAAGATTAATTAGCAGATGATGTTAAAGGACCAGCTCAACTTAGCGTAACACAAAAGTTACAGGCTCGAATCTTATCTACTGCTCCTTTCAAATAGAATATTGAAACATGCATGGGGTATAGGGGGACCGAAACTTGATTTGTATAATTAATACTACGTATAAGAATATTTTTGAAACTACAAATTACTCATCACATATATATACTCGATTGGTTAGCTACTAAAAGTAGTGCAACTTTTTTATTTTTATTTTTTATTATTCTTGATTTTATTACCCAATTTCAAAGTTTAAAATATGATTGGACTAACTTTTACAAAAATATAAATATGATATACTCCCCAGTCCCATGAATTGCCTCAATAGTTGATAATAGTGACAAAATATATATATGTAAAATCACCAAACGGTACCTTCTTTCGAGAACGAAAAGAGTGGTAATAATAAAGAAAAATTAAGAATTTTTATGTATCATAAATATTTTCTCAATAAATATACATTTGGGTATAAATTCTTTTGACATATTAAAAGGACGACATGAAAGCACATGCTTTAAACAATATTGGGAAATATTGGATATGCGTGCGCATGGCATGGCTTGGCTTGTTAAGTCACAATGACAATTGTCATGTATGTATTATCTTGGGCCGGGTTTACTCGTAATTTTCATAATATTGCATTGTATAGACGTACGATATACCTCATTTCATGTCCTTCAAATTTCTTTCCTTTATAACGTCCAATGCAAATCATTGGCCTTATATATAAAAAGTATTTTTTTTTATCAATTGAGCATAAACTAGTTTACTCATATAATTACACGGTTACACCAACCACATATAGAATGTTGAGGAGAAAAATGTGGATAAAAATTGCAAATTTAGTTGAAAATGTCTTTATAATATAATTTGTCAATATAATCACCCACTTGTAATAATTTGGAATTGCTAAGAATTTCTCCACCCATTCATTGCTAATTTATGTGCTATGTAATTAAGGTAGAATTAATTAGCTATCTATAAATTAATCATGCTCCTTACTATCTAAACAAAATTTTAAAGAGAAATTTAAATTAAACGAGGTACAAATATTAATCATCCTCATTTGTTTTAGATCGATTGAAAAAGAAAGGGAACGAAGAGAAAGAAGGATTTTGTTCAACAATGCAAATTCCAATGCTTTTACAACATTGTCTCTTATTATCATCACTTCTTTTTTCATTACAACAATTACCTACCTATGCTGCCCCTAAGGTAAGTCATCAATTTGCCTTAATTGATCATCTTCGATTGAATTCAGACTGAGACATGCGTAAAAGAATAGTGTGACGATTAAAGAAAATTGTAAATTTAATTTTGATCATTATTATATTCTTTTTTGCATGTAGCATTATATAGTCTACTTGGGCTCTCACCACGCAGAACCTCGTTTATCAGCCAGTTTCGAGACTATTACAAAGTCCCATCATGACTTGATTTCTTCTGTATTAAGGAGGTATAATAAAAATGTGTCATATTTATTAATTGTATCTTGCCTTAGATCTTTTATTTACTTGAAAAGGGATAATTAATTAATTGTTGAACTTCAATTAATTATCCTTTTGTTTGATTATGTTTGCATACATGGAACAGTGATTCTAAATCATCTTCAGAAAGGATAATATATTCTTATAATAAGATATATAATGGCTTTGCTGCAACATTACACGAAGAAGAGGCCAATGAACTCTCAAGTAAGGCATATATGAATCTAAATATATACAACATCCGTTCGTTTTTTTTTTTTTTTTTTTTGGGTCGTGAAGGGTGGAAAACAATTTTTGCAATGGTGGAAAATTGCATCCTTAATGCTGGAAAATATTTTCCGTTACAAAACAAGGGAAACCACATTTTCCTCCCTTTTCCTTACCTCCTTTCTATTTCCCTCTCATCCATCCTCACATTCCTACTCCTATTTTTTATTTTTCCTGAACTTTTCTTGTATGTAATCAAATAAAGGAAATTAATTTACAATTGTATTTTTCCTTGAAAATGTGTCTTCCATGAAAATTAATTTATCATTGAAAATGTTTTACATCAAATCAAACAGAACCTAAATATTTTATCAAAAAAAAAAAAAAAAAACAGAACCTAAACAGTAAAATTAAAAAAAATGAAAAAATTTATTTAATTTAAGCTCATTCTAAAATATTTTTCATCTAATTTATTAATGCATGGTTTAACTTTCATGTAGAGCATCCAAGTGTTGTATCAATATTTGAAAGTCGAATTCTTGAATCGACAACGACTCGATCAGCGGATTTCTTAGGATTACATTATCCACCTTCCAACCTTGAAGATTCAATATGGCATAAGGCAAACTTAGGAGATGATATCATTTTAGCAAACATAGATTCCGGTAAGTTTTGCGTTGATCCAATATTATTATTTTTTGTGTCGTTTTGAGAGCATACGAAAAAAGTTTCTAAAGACATATTTGATTAATATTACATGATTTGTTTTATTATAATCATTGATTTTGGAAGTACAACACAGTACAACTTTGAAAAATATACAAGTAAAAAAAAAAAAAAACACTGATAGCAATATTGAACATAATTAAATAAAAGTATAAAGTAAATACCATAACTATTTGGAAAAATTGTCATTAATAATACAACCTTTTGATTATTTTGTGATGATATAACCTTTTGGGGGTGTTAATTTTAAACAAGACATAACCGGATGCAACCGGATAAATAAGCTACCACTGCCACGTGTCTCTATATGATTGGCTTTAATAAGTTTTTAAATTTTTTTTTATTTTCTCTCTCCTTCCCCAAACACCACCACTGCTCCACCCTTTCTCGCTATCCCCACCACCACTGTACCACTTCGTACCATCATCACCACCAGAACTGACCCTCCCCTTCCCGACCACAGCTGCCAACCCCCACCACCAAGCCGAAACTCCCACATAACCCACCAATCAGCCTCAATTCCACCCCCACAGCCCCCATTCCACCTCTCCCGACCACCGCAGCCAACCAAGACCACCAAAAAATCCCACAAACCCTACCATTCCACTAACGAGCCGCTAACACCAACAACCACCTCACGAACCGCTACCACCAGCTACCAAAAACTCCCATATAGCACACCTCACGAACCCGGCCAGCAGCCGCTGCTACTACCTCTCCTCGCACCCGCATCACCAATTCCCCAATTACGCACCAAATCACAAACAACGCCACCAATTGCCACCAATCTGCCATCCCCATTCAGTAATTTGCCACCAAGTTTCAACATTTTCGCCCTCCACCATTGATTTTGTTGAGATTTGTGATTGATGGTGATGGCGGGCATGATGTGTGAAGAAGGGAGTACGATCGTGGAGGAGAGTAGGGTCGGGGGTGGTGCTGGTGGTCGAAGATTAAGGATGGGCGAGTAGGTAGGCTCGGGGTGGGGGAGGTGGGCTTGTCATCGGTGGCTAGCGGGGGGGGGGGTGGACAAAGAGGTGCGGTTTTTTTTTTTTTTTTTTTTTTTTTTTTTTTGGTAAATTAATTAAAAAAAGAAAAATCAAATTTTAATGTTTAGACAAATTACATAATGACACGTGTCAAAGGTAACTTGTTTATCAGGTTATAAGATTTTTGTCTTGTTTAAAATTAACACCCCCAAAGGATATATTATTATAAAATAATCCAAAGGTTGTATTATTATAAAATAATCGGCCAAATGTTGTATTATTAATGACAATTTTTCCTAACTATTTTTGCAATAATAAAATGAATGCACAAGGGCGTTAGATAAAATTATTAAAAGTAGAAATATTAATGTACATGAATAAACATTAATTACAATGATTGACATGCGATTTTGACACATATTATTCTAAAATTAATACCATTTAAATAGAAAGCATATTAGAATGTTAGATGATCTAATGCCTCGAGAGCTGCATGACACTTTATTTTTACTTCTAGTAATTATGTACTATGTATTGAAATTTGAGATAGGTGTGTGGCCGGAGATTCAAAGCTTTTCTGATGATGAAAACTATGGCCCGATTCCTAAAAAGTTCAAAGGAGCCTGCGAAAATAAATATGATCCGTCATTCAAGTGCAATAGGTCATTATATCATCAACTTTACTTCTTAAAATACTGTACTGTATGTATTCATTACTTTGTACTCCTTCTGTTTTTTTAAATGTCTCATTTTGAATTTTTTTTTTTTAAAAATTCATGTAAATCTAGGAAGCTTATAGGAGCCAGATATTTTTACAAGGCCATGGAGAAGAATAGTAATTTACAAGAAAATTGTACCTTCAATGAAAAGTTGAGCCCTAGGGATGACAAAAGTGGGCATGGCACCCACACCCTATCAACGGCGGGAGGGAGTATCGTCCCATTCGCAAGCTGGGGAGGACTCGCGAATGGGACAGCTAAAGGAATGGCACCAAAGGTGCGGTTGGTGGCCTACAAGACGGCGTGGAACGTTCAATGCCCTACATTTAAAACTACAGGAAGCAATGAAATAGATATAATGGCTGCTTTCGAAGCTGCTATTGATGATGGCGTTGATGTTATTAATTTTTCTCACGCATCAAATAATAGTGCTTATCTTGATGATGGTACTGGAATTGCTACCTTCCATGCCATGAAGAATGGCATCCTCACTATTGCAGCTGTAGGAAATAGTGGGCCGAATGCCGGGACTGCTGTAAATAATTATCCATGGGTGCTATCTGTTGGTGCGTCTACTGTTGATCGTGTTTTTTCTGCTCACGTTCTACTCGACAACCATCAAAAGATCAAGGTATGTATATGCACATATATGTATATGCTATATATTGATTGATGTGATGGTTAAACTTGTCCATTGGAAAACATGATAAAAAAAAACGTGTCAATTGAAAATAAAAATAAAAAGAGAAATTATTACTTAAAAAGAAATTCTAAGCCTCTTATTACCTAACTTGCTTTGACAATCATAGAATCATAGTATCAAGTGGTTTATATAATTATTCTAAACTCCTTTTCCCAATATTTAATATAGAGTAATAAATTAAAATTAAACTATTTACTGCAGGGTACACGGTTTTATGATTTTGTAGCAAAAGTTGACGTTCCTAGTGAATTGTACCCACTAATCACTGGTGCAGATGCTCGCATATCTGGTGCTAATGTTAGCGATGCGTAAGTTTAATTAATCTTCTTCTTCTTAGTTTTTTTTTAATTTATAATTTTGAATAATTATGTTAAAAACCACCTTTACAAAAAATTTAAGCTGTTGGTTGAGTCCCTAACATACCCATCGCTTAACATTTCATTTTGAAAGGAGGTGGTGGATGAGATTCGAGCTTGTAACCTTCTTGTTACATTATCTTTGATACTCTGTTAAAGGATAGTCTCAACCAAAAACTTAATCCGATGGTTGAGGTCTAGTAATAGATTTTATACTGTATCACATTGTATAATTATTGGATTATTAAGCTAGATTACAACTTATTAAAATTGCTAATCCAAAGCATATGTTATTTCTTTTTATGATCGATATGATATGCATGTGACGTTGGATGTAGATCATTATGTCAAGAAGGAAGTATCGATGTTGCGAAGGTGACGGGAAAGATTTTGGTATGTCGCAACGCTGGAAGAATGGTTGGAAAAGATGAAACATTGGCTAGTGTTGTAGCTAAAGATGCTGGGGCTGTTGGGATGATCTTTGTATATGAAGAGAAGAGAGGAGATGGAGATGTCCTTCACCAATTTCATGTAGTCAACACTATAGTTCTTAGCTATAAAGACGGCGAAACTCTTTTTTCTTATATTAACTCTACAAGGTAAGATCAATTTATAACGCCTACCTCATTTCCTGTTTTTGTGCATAGATATGGTGTTACAACTTAAGCTATATATGTTTATTTCACTTCAGATTTACAGATCAAATCGAGCCATGGGGTAGGTTATTTCTTTGTATTTATCTAAGTTAGCTCTTGGATATGTATGTAATTGATGCTAGTACGGTGGAAGATCATGGTATATACTTCCACTGTTTCTTTTATTTGCAACACAATTTATGGTCAGACAGTTTTAGGAGGTGACTAATGAAGGTAAACAAACGATTTTAATCAAAATAATCATTTTAACAGTGAGAATAGAGAATGGTTAGGTACAATGTGTAAAAATTATATTGATTTAATTTGTTTGTTTACATTGTATAATTTTGGCCTCAAAATACATGCAACAAGGTTATATTGCAAGTAAATAAAAAAAAAAAATAGATATATTTAGTTTTGTAAATAATATATGAATATCTAAGAAATAAAGATTGCAATTTGTAACAGGACTCCAACCGCGTCAATCAGTTGCGTAACCAATACATTGGGAGTAAAGCCATCTCCAATCATGGGCTTCTTCTCATCGAGGGGTCCAAACCAGAATAACCCTGGTATTTTAAAGGTATACGTACTCATTATTTTTTTAAAACTAATTATTACTTCTTTAATTCCTATTTGTTTGTCTCGTCGAAATGTATTTTATTAAGGATTGAACCAAAATATAGGAAGTAGGTAAGAGTATCTTTGTCTTTTATACTTTTGTTAATGTATACATGTGGGGTTAATGGTGGAAACAAAGAAATCTTTAAGGGCCATCTTAGAAAGGAATACGGGACAAACAAATAGGGACAGAGGGATTCTACAATAAATTCATTCATAAAATGGATTCCTTAGCATGCACAATATAGTTATTTAAAGTAATTTTACCTTGTGCGTATTCATCTACTACAGCCTGATGTTACAGCTCCTGGGGTAGATATTCTCGCTGCTTGCCCTCCAGAAATCTTTCAAAATTCGTATTGCATGTTGACCGGAACATCAATGGCAACTCCTCATGTTACTGGTATTGCGGCTCTTATTAAGAAGCTACATCCTGATTGGAGTACTGCAGCTATTAAATCCGCAATCATGACTACAGGTATGTTGTGTACACGAACCACATAGATATAAATATAAAATATATTTATAAGGTAGCAATTATGCTTTATGAATCTGGTTCGACAACGTCAGAACTGGTTTAAAGTTAAATCATGTTAAATCACTAGGTCAAAATTTGAATCCATAATATTTTAGTAGATCAGGTTGAATTGGATTAAGTCGGGTAGGGTGATTTTTTTGACACCTGGCCTTATACTTCGTATATTGTATGTGTAAGCAACCTAACATTCTATTGTGTACCATGTAATAATAATGCAGCAAGTCCCCTTGATAATGAAGGGATGCCTATACGTGACAGTGACAAGATAAGTGACGCTACCCCATTTGCATACGGGTCGGGCCACGTTAAACCCAATGCAGCAATGGATCCTGGGTTGGTTTATGACATGAACCAATATGATTACCTAAATTTCCTATGTGCATATCCTCAAGATAGTACAACTCTTAAAGAATTTAGCCAACAACATTCTTACAAATGCCCGCGCTCCTTCAACATCTTGGATTTCAATTATCCTTCCATATCTATCGTGAATTTTACCGGCAATGCAATAGTTACTCGAAAGTTGAAGAATGTTGGACAACCAGGAACCTACGTTCCACGCATTGAGCCGCCGCCCGGAGTTTCAATTGTGGTGGAGCCTAAAACTTTGGTGTTCTCCCAAAAAGATCAAACCATTATGTTTAAACTTATCTTTACAGCGGATATCAACCATCTCTCCACCAATTACATTTTTGGAAGCTTGGTATGGTCCGATGCTAAACATGTTGTTAGAAGTCCTATTACGGTTAAGGCCAAAAATAGGTAGATAGTTGTGTTTAGTAATTTTCATTTACACTGTTTACTAGTACCTGAACCAGAGCTAGTGCGCAAGAAAGCAAGAAATACTGGAACTAACTATACGCATGAAATTAATTTTAGATACATTGTAGTATTAGTGTCAATTCAGAAATAAAGGAATAATGCACGAAAACAATAAGAACACACAAGTATGTAAAGATGAAGCCCTTGTATTAACCATTACACTTGTAGATTTTAGTTACAATAAAAGGGTATTATATATTTACGAGACATAAAAATTTCTTTGTAGCATCGCAACCTAAATGTTACACAGAGATAGTATATAATCACTTGTGTGTTGTATTGTGTGTTGTCTATTGTCTAACCATCATAAATAAATACGAAGCTCCCTTTTATACTAGAGTGAAGATTCATATCATAGCATGTAAAGAGTAGAGTTTTACTTATATTTATAGGATATGTTTGACTCATGCATGGAGTAACATCATATCAAAGTATGTAGTTAATGAAAAATAGTACACATTAATGATTTGGAATATGATCCCTTCATTTAATGATTTGGACTAATAGACTTGTCAAAAAAACATTGCTCGTTGATAGAAGACTAATTTTTGAAAGAGGCCAACGAACATACATGTTGATGCGTCAATCAACACCATAAAAAATTTGAATGGTTCACATGAATGCGCGGAAGGTGTTTGAGATCCTTTAACTTTTGTTATAAATGGTCTAGTACTTAGTTTCCAATCTAACAAGTGGTACAAACAAGGTCATGGACTTAATAATAAAATTTGCAAATGTCCATATGTATGAATTAACAATAATGATCCTAAACATCACTTGGTGACCAAGTGTATCACGTCACAAAGAATATTTACCATCATTGTTTGATGATATCAGATTAGTGATATCATACTATGAGACTGAACAAATTCGCCATATCTTACAAACTTGCTAATAAGATATAAGATAAATTGTAAGGTATATTTGATTAAATTTTCATTCGCGATTTCATTCAATTTAACAACTGATTTTTTTTATTATTTTTTTTTAATCCCTACCTTATAAAAAGTACAAGATTACTCTTATAAATAATGTGCTATCAATTATACCCTTCAAAATGCATATTTACGTGTTTACTCTATGTAATATGTATAATTTTTTATTTTGGCTTCATTAATGTTAGTTGTCTTTTTCGATTTTATCCTTGGTTAATGTTAATTGCCTTTTTTTTTTTAATTTTTTTTAATTTTATTTTTATTTAGAATAGTACGTGGACATTTATACCCATAAAAATATATGATTACATATTTTCCATCATTAATGTAAATAACAACGAATCGAAAAAGCTCCTTAAACATGGCTAGCTATTGTATAGATGTACGATATACCTCATTTCATGTCTTTCAAATTTCTCAGCATTGGCCTTATATATACAGAGTATTTTTAATCAATTGATCATCAAGGGCCATAAACTAGTTTATTCAAATAATTACACCAACCACATATATAATTTTGAGGAGAAAAATGTGGATAAAAAATTGCAAATTTAGTTGAAAATGTCTCTATAATTTAAATTGTCAATATAATTATCCACTTGTAATAATTGATCATCAAGGGCCATAAACTAGTTTACTTGTATTTTTTTTTTCAGGGGTTACTTGTATTTTTATTTCAGGGGTTACTTGTATGGATTACTTATTCAGGGGTTACTTGTATTTTTTTTTCAAGAGTTACTTGTATTTTTTTTCAGGGGTTACTTGTATATTTTTTTTTCAAGATTTACTTGTATTTTTTTTTCAGGGGTTACTTGTGTTATTTTTTTTCAGGGGTTACTTGTATGGGTTAATTTAAGGGTTACTTGTATGAGTTACTTATTCAAGGGTTACTTGTATGAGTTACTTATTCAGGGGTTACTTATATGAGTTACTTCAAAGGTTACTTGTATGAATTACTTATTCAAGGGTTACTTGTTATTTATTCAAGGGTTGCTTGTAAGCCCCATACCAAACCAGAAACACCCTACAAGTAACCCTTGAGCAAAACTAGTAACACCCTACAAGTAATCCCTAACCAAACCAGTAACACCCTACAAGTAACCCTTGAACAAAACTAGTAACACCCTACAAGTAACCCCTAACCAAACCAGTAACACCCTCACCAAACCAGTAACACCTACAAGTAACCCCTGACCAAACTAGTAACACCCTCACCAAACCAGTAACACCCTACATGTAACCCCTAACCAAACCAGTAACACCCTACAAGTACCCTGACCAAACTAGTAACACCCTACAATTTTTGACGTAGAATGTTCGATCTAAGATTCCACGAAGAAAACGAGCTCACATTTCTTTGGTTCTCATCGATTTCACTACTTCAAATGTTGTTGATGATCTTAAAGATAATTAATCACAATTTTTCACAGCAATTTAACACCCAATTTCTACAATTTCGGGCTTTAATTGCATCAATTTGGCAAAGAGGAGAGAGAAAATGGGTGGAGTAGAGATATGGTTGTTGGTGATGTGTGGTTTGGCTTGAAGAAGAAGCTAAGAAAAGAGGAGAGAGAAAATGGGTGGAGTAGATATATGGTTGTTGGTGATGTGTGGTTTGGCTTGGAGAAGAAGATAAGAACAGAAGAGAGAGAAGAGTTGTGGTATTTTTTAAAAAAAAATAATAAAAATTGTGGCTGGCCACACCGTGTGGCCAGCCACATACAAAAATTTGTGTTTAAGAACATGCACTATGTAAGGTAAAAATAATTAGCAATAAATTAATCATGGTCCTTACTATCTAAACAAAACTTAAAGGAGAAATTTAAATTTAATGAGATCGATGGTTCTAGCATAGTCGTCGACTACGGACGACTATGGTCAACTACAGTAGGAGACTAAATCTGAACCCTCGATATTGTTTATTGCTTAATCTTAGCCTTCGAATATTACATTTTTAAAAAATTAAAAAATCTAAGTTACACATCATTTAAGTCATGACAAGTCAGCGACCAGTCAGCAATGTGTTGTTTGGTTCATTACTTTTAGAGGGTAATTTTTTTTTCCAAGTTATAGTATTATAATTTATAAACAACCATTCAAGTATTCAATGTTATAAAATTGAAGTGAGTCTTCCAAAATAAATTAAAAAAAAAAAACATTTGTACAAATTCATCCCCATTTTAAAAGCTTCATCCCCATTTTGATAACTTCATCCATTTTCAATGGCGGACTTCATCTTTAACCTACTTTAATGGGGCGATTCATCATCAACCTTCATTATTCATCCAAAACATAACCATAAATCACCAAAGTACATATGAAATCAATGATAATGTATAATAATCTCATATGCTTCAATATTTTTTTTACTTGTATAAATTTATAGTTTGTAATCAATTTAATCTGTATAAAATAATCGTGAGTACGGATTTTATTTTAAAATTTCGGGATTAATTGTTAGAAGTGGTATGATTCATTTAGTGTTTTAATTTTTATTAGTCATATAAATTCGTGAGTGTCCGCCATCATTGAATGTTGAAGTTATGTGCATAATTTTAAGTTGCCAATGGATAAAAAGAAAATAAAAATTTCATTAATTTTTTTTTTTTTTTTTAAGAAAATTAAAAACTGAAAGAGGCTGTGGCCTGTGGGGCATTACAGATGGTGTGATTTTAGGTAATCTACTTTCTTTCTTTAAAAAAAAAAAATTCTATTGAGCGTTATTTTGGGGATATTTTAACAAAAAATATCCTTAATTATCTCAACTATAAAAAAAAAAACTAATTGGCCAATTTAAAAAATACAATTATCTACCTGAAAAAAATTAAAAATAAAGAACCGTAATTTTTTTTTTTGGAAAGAAAAGAATCGTAGCAATAATTAAGCTTAGTTTTCCTTGAATCAAGGTGAATTTTTTACTAAGTCTATCTTTGATCATCTTTGCCAAAAAAAAAAAAATTAAAATATGAAAATGTTGCTAGAATTGCATTAAGTGTTGATTCTTACTCTTGACAAACCGTAGAATCTATATATATATATATATATATATATATATATATAGACCTACCAAAACATAGACTTTAGGATTAAAGCAACAACCTAACAACATCAAATTATATCCTAAAATAAGATATTCTTAAAATAAGATATTTTCTAAAATAAGATATTCAATTATATATTCTCCTATCCTTATAAATATATTTTTTAAAATATATTACTCCATATCTTTGCCAAATTTGCATTTTAATTTAAAAATATGTACTTATACATATTTAGATTTTGGAATATTCATACACATATTTTTTTTGAACTAATTTTGCATGTATGTGTTGGGGGTTATTTGCAAATAAGTAAAATTAACTAGTTTAGAACCCGTGCAATTGCACAGTTTTATAACTTGAAAAAGGAATTGTAGGCACACACTAATTGCCAATACCTTGTTGTTTGTAGATACAATTGGATTAATTTTGGACTATGCAGGATTTTGGATATACTGTTGTTCCTCTGTAAGTTCAACTTTATGAAATTTGATTTTGGTTGAAGATTTAGTCCACATTAAATTTATTAGGTTTAATTTCCGTTATTTTTGGGTTTAAACATTAAATCTCGCTCTTATTTAAATATTCCGTATACTAATAGGTTAATCAAGACATAATTATAGAGTTTAGGAGAAGAGATACTTTACTCATTAAGGAGTTAAGCCTTTATATAGGCAATTACAAGAGAGGTTACAGTGGGATTTGAGAGAATAAAATCCCCTAAAGTTAAGCTATACATAGGAGCAGTACTAGGAATACTAATAAGTAAACTAATAACCTGTAAAAGCATATTGACTATATTCTACAATATACAATAAAATAATATCCCTTAATTTGGGTGATTGATTTTGACTTATTTATATCTTCTACAATAATAACTCATAGATAGTGGCCATTACAGAGTAAACTAACTCAGAAGCACGTACCAATAAAGTGTTAACTAAAGGTAGGAGTTTGAATCTTACTAAGTGAGCTGAAGGTGTTTGGGGTCGGGTAGGGTGATCAACTCTTATCCTCCCCTTTACTCCCAACTCTTAAGTGCCTAATTTGCAAATACTGGACCAGTGGCGGATTCAGGATTTTCAATTAGGGGTAGCGCAATACGGTGTAACGCATAGTTGTTTAAAACATTTAAAATTAAAATTAAAACTGAACTTTATTTTAGGGTTTTTATATTGAAAAATCCTCCAAAAAACGATAGCAAAATAATAAACCGATTGATTTTTTTGATGCCATGCAATGTGTTAGCACATTGTTATGCTTCATATTAATTAAAAACCTGATTTTGAATAAGGATACATTTGACTGAGAACTTGTTCATAAAACAATTTATAAGATAGAAGTTAGGGTTCGAACCTTGGCCTTGCCACACATCCCAAACTTTAACAACTTCTTTTATTACCGTTGTAGCAAACGTTGGCAATATATATGAATATGCAGTTTTTAAAATTTTATCCCATAATTCTGGGAGTAGCATGTGCTACCCTTTGTTATTATGTAGATCCGCCAATTTACTGGACCAAAAATAAAGGTTGGGGTCAGGTCAAGATAGCTCTTTCTTATCGTAAAATTAAAAGAAGAATAATAGACATGTGATGACTTATTATATTAACTCAAGTTTTATGGTCAATAGATTTGATAATATATTAAAAAGGTTGATGATCCGTACTCGAATTTTATTTATTTATTTTTTTTTTTTGTTTTTTTTTTTGACAATATGATCCATACTCGATGCAGTAGCTTAAAAGAGAAAATTTAAGAATTTATATATAGCACCGTTTGAATAACATTGACACATTTTGTATACCTAAAGTTTATTATATATGCATCATTTATAATGCAAATTTAAAGACGTTGAGGCTTGATTTTTGTTTATTTTGCAAATTTAAGAATTTAACTCGTAACTTCATCGGATGAGAAGACACCCTTTTTAAATCTTTGTGGTAGAAATACAGAAGAAAGCAATCAATCAAGCAGTGGCTATGCAGAGGTGATTATATACTTCGTACTTTCTTCGTTCTTTTTTTTTTTTTTTTTTTTTTTTTTTTTTTTTTTTTTTAATTTGGACTCATCATATAACAAGATGATGAGAACCTTTTCTTTTTTTGAACTTCAAGTGGTGTTTTTTGCACTCGTTGAAGGTCTAATTGATGATAAACTCATTTCTGATAGTGAGCAACTGAAGAAGTTTTTGAAAGATTTTAGCGAAAAAAATGGTAGGAACTCGGATATCGAAAACACAAATTTTTTTAGCAAGTAGTTTTTGAGTAATAATTTATCAATGTATGAATTGAAGTGTTCTCACCCTCATTAATACTCGATTATACCATTTTTGTAGGGAATTTGGTCAAAGGTGCATGCTACATGTTCAAGTGTTGCCGAGAATTAACTTTGTTCTCATTAGGCAGTGTTATGCACAGCTTGAAGGTGGCTCGACGTACGTACATATGCAATAATCATATAAGATTAATTAGCAGATGATGTTAAAGGACCAGCTCAACTTAGCGTAACACAAAAGTTACAGGCTCGAATCTTATCTACTGCTCCTTTCAAATAGAATATTGAAACATGCATGGGGTATAGGGGGACCGAAACTTGATTTGTATAATTAATACTACGTATAAGAATATTTTTGAAACTACAAATTACTCATCACATATATATACTCGATTGGTTAGCTACTAAAAGTAGTGCAACTTTTTTATTTTTATTTTTTATTATTCTTGATTTTATTACCCAATTTCAAAGTTTAAAATATGATTGGACTAACTTTTACAAAAATATAAATATGATATACTCCCCAGTCCCATGAATTGCCTCAATAGTTGATAATAGTGACAAAAGATATATGTGTAAAATCACCAAACGCTACCTTCTTTCGAGAACGAAAAGAGTGGTAATAATAAAGAATAATTAAGAATTTTTATTTATCATAAATATTTTCTCAATAATATACATTTGGGTATAAATTCTTTTGACATATTAAAAGGACGACATGAAAGCACATGCTTTAAACAATATTGGGAAATATTGGATATGCGTGAGCATGACATGGCGTGGCTTGTTAAGTCACAGTGACAATTGTCATGTATGTATTATCTTGGGCCGGGTTTACTCGTAATTTTCATAATATTGCATTGTATAGACATACGGTATACCTCATTTCATGTCCTTCAAATTTCTTTCAACGGTCAAAGTCGTGCTGGCTTCGCCAACAAAATCCCTTATATGGGGATTGGTACCTCAACCTAACAAAGACTTTAGGTTAGGATTTATGCCCTGTACCAAAGCAAATCGTTATGAGCTAGACCCAATAAAGACGACAATATCTACTAGTGGACTTTTCGATCTTGATTTGAGGTGTTACAGATCATATCAAAGCAGGAGCAAAATAGGTGAAATAAAATTAACTCATCTTTATTGCATTTATTTAGGTGAGTGTAAAAGAGAAATGGGGCAGTATCATTTCTCTTGACAGTGATATTGGTTAAATATACAAAAATCTAGAGTAGAGCCCATAATCTACCAAAAAATAGTATATTTGACTGTGTCAAAACATTGCGGTACATTGATAAAGAAAGAGTGATTTCCTTACCTTAGTAAGCTCTCCACCGGTTATTCCAACATGTCTCTCAAGCATATTTATCTTGAAGCGGTTGTCAGTTAAAACCAATTTTTTTCACCAAACCAAGACAATGTAACATATCTGGTAAAAGAATCACATAGCATTAGTGAGGAACAACTATTGAACTTTGGACTTGACAAATTTTGGAATCCTTACCTTTTCAAATAAACAAAATGCACAATAAACCTAGTAGTGTAGCTAGTATGTCTTGCGCAGCTACGCCTGAGCCAGTTGTAGTCGGGTAATTTATTGATTGGTCCCATAGCAAAGAGAGCCCCAATTATTCTTAATGAGAAACGTTTTCTGTTTCTCATAATGGCATTTTTGAAATTAAATTGAAGTATTTAACTTGCTGTGCTGGTGACCGGGAAAAGGTGGGGGACACATTACGTGGCATGTATTTCTAATGAATGTGGATGCCGTTAGCTAAGGAAACGTATTTCCTTTATTAGCAAACTCTGAAATTTTGTAATCCGATTCTCTCTCCTCTCAAATTTGTTATCCATTCTATCTTTCCTCTCTTTTAATGGCAATGGCGATTTCAGATCTGAGTTACGACTCACTCTCTAATTTGTTGATATCTGCTGTAATCAATTCAATTGAAGTAACAGGTTAGTAAAATTTATTTTTTCAAGTCGCTTCACTGCATTCGTAGTTCTGGTTCTAGGAGGGTCTTGATTTGTTTTTATTTCTATCTGATGCGAAATCAACAATGGAATTGAAATAGTAGTAATTGTTTACAAATCTTTCTTTTTTCTTATAATTTCTGAAAATGCGTTTCTGAGGTTGCTCATTCAATTTGATTAAATTGGTATTTATAATTTCTGGAAATGTGGTGTGAAAGTGTGGAATTATTTGTGTTAATTTTTCAAAATTTGGTGCATCATATAGTTCAATTGTATTGTGTTAATGTGTATGTGATTATGTGTTGATTAATTTGTATCATATTTAGTATGTCGAATTGGACTTGTTTGGGAATGAGGAAGGAATTAGAGGGTATGATGATGGATACTGATATTCTGAACACAGAAATGGAAGCCGATATAAGGGGCAGTGAGATTGTTGTTGTTGATCGGGGTAGCGTAGTTAAGAAAAAGAGTAATGTTGAAATGGAGGTTGATGGCATAGAAGAGACAGTAGTTGAAAAGACTGTAATTGAATATAATTGTGGCATAGAAGAGACTGTAATTGAATATGGTTGTGGCATAAAAGAGATTGTACCAGTACTAGAGCCTAAGGTTGGGATGGTATTTAGATATTAGCAAGAGGTTGAAGCATACTATAAGGAGTATGCTGAGCAAACTAGGTTTGGAGTGACAAGGGTTCAGGGCCATTCTATCCCTAGTGCAGCCTCTACTAGCTCTTCCTTTTTTACAATTTCATCACCAAAAAATATGTGCAATGTGACACCTAAAACTATATGTTAGTTGATTTTATTTACAAGCATTGATCACATAAGGATTACATTGCAACGAATGTCGTTACTCTTATTTAATTCAAATTCGTGAAAAGAACAAAATAAACAATATTCGCCTTGTCTTAAGTGATCAAACAACAATTAATTATTCAATTCTATTCTTTAATTAACGCAATAATACTATGTGAAATTAAATAATTAAAAGTTTGTTTAAAGTGATCAAACAATACTAATTAATCAATTAAAGTTATTATTTAAACAATAAAAGAAAAGTGATTTATCTAAGTGCTTAGGAAACTCTAGCTTGCACATAATGGTTGATGCTTCTTTCAAAGAACAGGGCTGTGATACTAGCATTGCTTGTATCTGCAGGGACCACCAAAATCACTGGGTCAAGGGCATTGCTCTCCACACTACAACCAATTCAGCACTCATGGCTGAAACCATAGCCATCACTGCTGCTGCAGCATGGGCGGTTAAAGAAGGATGGGAGGAAGTGCATATAATATCTGATTGTCAAAGAGCTGTTAAAGGAATCAATCAACAAGACAAGGGCTTAGATGAAATGGGAAACCATTACCTGTTTTGCAGGGACCTTCTAAAAAAGATTCCAAGGGGAAAGCTATTATATTCAAGGGACCCAGGGATCAAGTCAAGGAAGCAGATGTAGTGGCCAAGCAAGCTATGCTGCATCTAACACCCTCCACTAGGGGTGAATGGAACATTGAAAATATTTTGGATATTTGTGTGCAGATTGTCCTACCTAGTTTAACTGATGAATTACATAATACCAGCACTGTTTCTTTTGGCAACAAACTTATTATGTCCTCTAATAAAACTGTAAATTCGGGTGTTCTAACACCACTTTTGAACCCACCCTAGCTGATGGTGATGTTTGTTGTATTAGGACCTAGCCCTTTAAACAATTTGTTACTGCTGAAATTTATTTAATCTAGTTCTCTTTCTTCCAAAAAAAAAGTGCTCAGGAAACTAACCGTTCTTCTTCGTATGCTTAGATCTCCGTCTTAGATGTTTATAAACCTTCTTTCTTCTTCGTATCTCCAAGGGCTTCAATGGATGGATTAGGGTTGAAGAGTATTTAGGAAGAAAGGAGAAAAGTAGTATGATAGTAAGAGAAATTGAGAGATTAGGGATTCAAGAATACTAATGTTTAGAATTCTGGTTTTTTCTATACTCTTTAGGGTTGAACAAAGACCCCAATTTATAGGCGAAGGAATCTAGGTTTAGAGTTTTAGAGCCGTGACGTCTGGTGGCGCGCGCAACTCTAGGGGTCGCGTGCATCTCAACGACTTGCGCGCGTCAGGTGCGTGCAACTCACTGAGTTGCGCTCGGTGCGGTTTGTCTTATACGAAAACGCGTCTTTAAAACTTCCATAACTTTTGATTGCAAAGTCGGACTAAGGCGTGTGAGATATCACTGGAAAGATCTGAATGTCTACTCTCTAATTCTATTTTAATTAGGTTAAAATATATTATGGATCAAAAGATATGGTTGTTGGAGTGCAAGGGTATTGGTTTTAGGGCTCGGTTTAGTGTTTTGATCATAACTTCTTCGTTAAAGCTCTTTGAAAGGGCTATCCATCGGTATAGGCCTTTAATAGAAATTTGATGGTTGTTTTATCTGATTGGCTCGATTTTTAACAATGTAAGATCTATTGGATCCAATCATCGCATTTGACGCATTTGGGTCTGTTATTAATCAAGTTCAAACATGTATGAGCACGTTTTAGGCCTAATTAGTAATTGGACAAGGATCTAAGATAACTTGATCTCAAATATAGGTTTTAACTTACTTTATAATGCATTTCGTAGTCCATGAACACATCAACTTTGATCTAGCATGAAGAACGAGTTTTTGTAACATCATCGCACTTCCTGTCGAGATAGGAGGCCAAAAGTAGGTGTCTATAGTTCCCGGATTGCATTTTCTCAAAATACAGCATCATTGCCTTTGCGTCACCTCCAACCATCATCAATCTCTGTTCCTTGTAGACCTCGTGTCTTAAATCTTTGACAGTGAACGGCATGTTATCCATTCCATTTCGATCAGTCGCCATGCACCCATGTATCTGAGATATGGTTACCCCCTACTCATAGTAATTCATCAACTTCTTCTTAATTTTATCGGTCATGTGCTTTATGCGGTACTCCTTGACAAGCTTGGATTGACTCTGGTCTATTAAGTGATTATGCACTAAGTGCACGGTCTTCAACTCCCAAGCACCATCTTTATTGAGACTAGCATAAATCCGTGCTAGACATTCACACTTTTTGGAATTCCTCTTCCCTCGGCTTAACTCATCCTCACATACAACACCATCAAATAATCCACCCGAACCTCCAACACCCATTGCCTTTTCCCTTTTCTTTGCTTCCCTCCTAGCTGTCATGTCGGGTTTTCCCCAACACTCACACTTCCACGTTGTTGAAATTCTCTTATTCTTGTCCTTCTTAGAATTGACACCCGAATAACGATTCCTCCCTTAAAGGAACTTTAATTTAGTACCTTCGCTCCCGAACTTATTTCTGGTACACGTAGACCAATTTGGGCCATGGGGTAAAGTTATGATCCATGCTAAATATCCCTTGAACTCTACTTGGGAGAAAGGCATGAGTGAGGTTTATGAGTTTTCCTAAAACTCATTGGCGACTCCTTACTAGTTTCTTACAAAAAAGCATAATGATAGGATCAATTCTAATTCAAGTCCCCCAAACAGTCAGGAATTCAAATCCTAGTACACCCTAACAAGTGTAAAGTCTTAGGCTTTTAAAGGGTCATGGGCATAAAGGAGAATGGTCCCCTACGATGGGCACACCCTCCTTACAGTGGGGAGTCCACTGGGGACTTAGAGGTTACATGATTAGTTCTTAGTTATGGTTCAAGGTTTCCAACACTAGGTTACCTATGGGTTGTAACGAGAACTAACTTGGATAATCTCTAGTTAGAGAGCGAGACTTGAATGCATAATATCTTCCTTTTTCACAAAAGTAAAGCCAAACAAGCAACAATGCATCATGCATAATCATAGCACACTTTAACCATTGGGGATTGGCTCATTGACTAGGGGTTGCCAACACTAGGCTTCTATCCCGAAATCAATAACAATCATCCCACCCATATCACCAACAAAATGTTGGGAGGGCTATGTCATGGGACAACACGTTGAGTGATTGATACGTGCATCGTCCCTTAAGATATGGTACCTTTGGACACCCAAGCCTTGACCTTAGAATAGCATTGTATGCTTCGACGGTTCCTTTTATGTGCTTATGTGTAGGGGTGAAACAAACTCGGTTTAAAACCGAATCGAATCGAACACCGAACCGAATAACCAATATGGTTCGGTTTTTTTTTCTTTTAAGAACCCAAAATACAAATCAGGATTTTTTTTTTCTTTTAAGAACCCAAAATCGGGAAATTAGAATTCGAAAAAAGGGTTAAAAAAACCAAAATTGCAAAGTAGGAAACAAAATCAATCAAATAGAGGAGTGAAAGAGCAGATTCTAAATCCCAAAATTTCAATTAAATTATGTTAACAAACAAAAGAACAAACCCTGGAGTTCTTTTTAGTCATTTTCATCAAATAATCGCTTATAATTAATTAAAAATACATAAATTAGGTGGAGATCGAGAGCACACCTTGACGATATTCTTGATGAATGAGTTTTGGAGAAGCTTTAGAGGAGTTTTGGAGGAGCTTTAGAGCAGTTTTAGAGGAGAGAGAAACGTTGAGGCTGGGTTCATGTGAAAAAATGGGGAAAAAGAATAATAGTGAAGCAAAAGGAACTAACAACTAAGGAACCGCAGAAATACGAGAGCGAGCATTTTGAGTCGTATGTGCTACTGGGCTACATTAGTAACTAACCTTAATAAAGCCCGTTATAATTAATAATGTCAAAAAAATTTGAATTATTATTTGCAACCGACCTTTTTTATTCCCATTACTAATAGTTCGTTGTTCAGTCTATCATTGACCTACTATTTATAACTTACCTTGGTTATGCCAGTTACTAATACTAATTTATTTGTAACCCGCATAATCTATGCGGGTTACTAATAGGGCATTACAAATAGCATTTTTTCTACTAGTGCTTCATGCATATTGTGATGCCGATTGGGCAGGTGATCGAGACTCTTACATTTCAACAACTGGCTATGTTGTTTACCTTGGTCGAAACCCGCTCTCGTGGAGCTCTAATAAGCAAAAGAGCTTAGCACGCTCCTCCACATAAGCTGAGTTTAGAGCAGTAGCTTCCACCACTGCTGAGCTACTATAGCTAATTAAGATCTATCCCTCCTTCAAGAATTAAAAGTTGTCATCCGCAATGTCCCAAGTATATATTGTGACAACTTAGGTGCCACACACTACTCTGCAAACCCGGTCTTCCATTCTCGAAAGAAACACTTGGCTTTATCTTTACATTTTGTTAGAGAAGAAGTACAACGAGGGACACTCCGTGTGCAACACATTTCAGGCAATGATCAGCTTGCGGATGCTCTTACTAAGCCACTTGAAAGAACAGGCTTCACTGACTTGTTCTTGTTCACCAGGATTGGTCTTGCTCAAAGGCCGTCCAACTTGCGGGGGCGTATAGAAGGATAATATTGAAATATTATCTATGTTGTTGTTAATAGCAGAATATGTTAGTCTTCCTTATCATTAGCTATATGATTATTATTCCGTGTATTTATCTTAGCTTTCTGTTGTGATAGAGTTAGCCTTAAATATTTGTTATTATCTTTCCTAGTGTATAGACCTACGTACTAGGCTTTTTAACTACTCTTGATTCCTATTTAAAGGAACTCAAAGTTAATAGAAGTTAATCAATTATCTACATCACGATCATGGTTATTAGTCAATTAAAAGTCATCGAATACTGATTATTTTATGCATTATTACTAGCTTTATAAGCTATTAGTAGGTGCCCCAAGTAATGTCCCGTTTCAATACTTGAATTATTGTGTATCTTGTCCTGGGTTATAGATGAATTGATTAATTATATGTCTTAATTAAGTCTTTTAGTATTTCACCATGTGACATGTAATGTGTGATCGACCTATACTACTACTATCAAAATTTCTCTCGCTAAACAATTCTCAAGTACATGAGCAAAATATAGACATGCATGCCAATCTATTATCATAAGATACAATACATTTTGTGTAGTAGTCCTTGTTAGCTTTCCCTTTAAGTGAATAACTAGTCATTGACCAAAGGCACCAAAATATATACTTGAAGTCGCATGCAAAAATATATAAAGTACACATCAATTAGAAATGATTGTTCCGTTGTTAAATTAATTATGCACACCCTTCTCAGTAATAATTTTAACCATTTCTCTAACTAGTAAGCCATCCACTATTTTATTACTATAGGGTTTGGGGATCAAATTAAAAGATGCTTGAAATTTTTTTAATTTAGATAATATAAAGTGTTGATTTGGTAACACTTATCTTAAGAATTAAATTAATTTATAAATAAAAACAAAAAAAACGAAAACCTTGATGACAATGAGTTGAGGAATGAGGTGAGGGAAAATGTTGATGGAAGCTAATTAGACGCCATTGTTGAGTGTTTTTTACTTCTCTGGGTTTGGGGAAATGGAGGTCTCGGCCGGCGGCAGAGGTAAGTCGCTGGGGTGGCGGGGTTTAAGGCGGCGCGGCTCAGTCGAGGGAGGGGGGCTGCAGCCAGGGGAGGGGGAAAGGGAGATGGTGGCCGGCTGGTGGTGGAGGTTGAGGTTTTTCCTTTTTTTTATGGATTAATTTAATTATGATATGGTTAAGTGAGAGTTAGAGGGTAATTAGAAGAAATTAGTGTTTAATTAAGTGAATTAGAGGCACTGACCGTTGTCTTGAACAAAAAAATTTTATTTCGGGTTTTCTTTTACGATAAATCTTTTAAGAGATTAATTTTTTTCGCAAAATGGGGCAATTATAAAGTTTTTTTTTGGACAAATTTTCCTTGAATATACTACACTCCCTGACGTTATAAAGGTACTAAAACACTTGAAGTTGGATGCAAATTGAGTAGTTTTTATCCTTACTTCTTACATCCCTATATAAAGTACACATTAATTAGAAATGGTGGTTTCGAAAAAAATAAAAAATAAAAAATAAAAGCTAATAACCCATTATTAAATATACTACACTCCCTAGCCTTCTCATCAATTTATTGAACCATTTCTCTAGCTACTAGCTAGTAACCCATTATTAAATATACTACACTCCCTAGCCTTCTTATCAATTTATTGAACCATTTCTCTAGCTACTAGCTAGTAACCCATCCACTTATATGTTTACGGTTGATTGGTTGAATGTACGTACGGTTTCATTTAATAATGAAACGTAGCTAGCAAATTAAAATAACTGAAGTTGCAGCTTTGTTTATTCTCTTTCAAAGTTCTGTAACACCTTCAGTTTCCTCATGGCTTTCATTATGAAATTAATGTAGCCATTGCTGCAAAAAAGAACCAAACTTCACAACAAATCATATAAATGGGATAAAATTTGCCAAACTATTTTCACACACAGAAATATTTTTTCTTTGGAAAAAAAAAAAGTTTCGCATGGCAAATACTCATTCTTCAACAGTCAAGTTCACTATTATCTTCATTCTCATAATATTTGCTTTTCTGGCAAATGGAGCAACCTCTCAAACTTCAATGGAGCAACCTCTCAAACCAGACAAGCGCCATTATCAACTTCCATTAGAGAATAAGCGAGTTTCATTCGGTGCGTTTGTGGGTGCTGGTAACCTATTCTTAGGGGTGGGGCAATTGATTGGGAGTATTATTGATAAAGATAAGCCAAAAAAGTAATAAGCCATTTGTATTAAGGTAAAGGATCATGATGCTTTTTATATTTATAAGGTTGTTTATGTACTATTAATGACTTAATGTCATCATACTTATACTTTTTTTTTTTCTTTTTTTGAGCTAATATCATGATATTTATACTAAAAAATCATGAATATCTAGTTTTATTTTTAATTAATATATATATGGTAATATTAATCTCATTTGTTTTTATTACTTTATTTGTGTACTTGTATTCATATGTAACAAATTTAGTTTTAATTGTCCCCCAAAAGAAATTTTCTCAATATCCGTCAATAGTCATATATAATCATGACAAGTTATAAATAACAAAAAAATGCATTGTTCGTATTTTATATACTCCATTTTTTTTTTTTTTGGAAAATCGTATTTTATGCTCCTTTATCTTTATTGGCTTGCTACAGCTATCTCTTTAAAAATGACAAAATGAAACCTAAACAACAGAGTACAGTGGCGGATCCAGGAATATGATAATGGGGGTACGAAATCCGATTTGTTAAAAAATGCGAAACTTGACAAACTAAAATACAAGTATGATTTATAATTAGTTATTGTTTCATTCCACCCTCTTATTAGTTATTGAATGTATTCCTTATTCCTAAAATATTGTCCATAATTGAACCAAACAATTAAAACTAATATAATTAAAGGTAATACAATTACACTTTTATAAAACTCATAGGCAAATTTTTATTTTAAGTCAACGATCGTATAATAAATAAAATAAAATTATATTTGTATCATCTTAAAGTATAACTAATTGCACTTATTATATTTCCTTGTCACAATTTAATATACAAGTACGTACTCGAATTGAGGCATATCAATAGTAATCATGTGGAAGTTTATTCAAAGGAAGGGAAAAAAAAAAAGCATATTGTTGAACATACTACGTTTAGAACTCATAATGCGCAAACTCATATTTTATACAATGAGAGATAATTAGACAATTATAGAAATTAATAGTATATCTGAAGTAAGATAATATAAAAACTAATTGAAACCTTCGTACTTTTGTTTTATTTTGTTGGAATTGAAACCATTTTCATCATACTTCATAGCACAAGGCAAGGAAAATTACTACTCCGTTTGATTAATAGTATAAAATTTGAAAAAAAAAAAGTGTACTCGATGACAAAAAATAATCTGTCAAAATAAATAACAAAAAATAAAAAAGCAAAGGAAAAAAAATAGTACCGCAAAGCAACAACTTCGTATTACTGATCTTGGTAAAGCAATAGAAAAAAGAGAACAGTTGCCTTAGGCCCTGTTCTTTTGACCTTCTGGCGGGGAAAAGCAGGGGTCAGCAGAGCAGAGCAGATTAAATTTTAGCAGAGCAGAGTCAAGCCGAGCACAGCAGATTTCAACATTATTATTAATACTATTATTAATTTTATTATTGTTGTTATTATTATTATTATTATTATTACTACTACTATTATTACTATTATTATTAATACAATTATTAATGTTATTATTATTCATGTTGTTGTTGTTGTTGTTGTTGTTGTTGTTATTATTATTATTATTATTACTATTATTATTATTACTATTATTATTATTATTATTACTATTACTATTACTATTGTTATTATTATTATTATTAATGCAATTATTAATGTTATTATTATTAATGTTATTATTATTATTATTATTATTATTATTACTACTACTACTATTACTATTACTATTACTATTACTAAGTGCATATACCATTGATTTAGGTGAGTGAAAACATAAATATATGTATACCATATTTAACATATGTCAATAATAGAAAGATAAAAAACAACGATTTACTTATATTTATTTCACAAAAATTTTAAAATAAAATGATTTAATGAGTAATAATGATTTTACTTATAAATTTGTCTTAATCATATATTTTATACCCTTTATAATAATGATATACAAATTACTACTTGAAAATAACCTTTTTTTTTTAATTCTTAAATTGTATGGAAAGATTTGAAAAATAATTCAACTCAATGAAATAACAATCAATACCCACATACATATAATGTTTCTACACATTGTGATTCTAATATCAAATGTTTATAAAAGAAATTGTTATTATTATTATTTATTTATTTGAAAAAATTGTTATAATTATTAGAAATTATTAATTAATAATATTATTAAATATTAATTCTTAATAATTTGAATTATTAAATATTAATAATGATAACTATTATTATTAATTATTATTATGATTAATAAATATTAATTATCATTAATATTAATAATTATTACAATTATTTTATTAATAATTAATATAATTATTCAAAATAACAAATTATTATCATCAATACAATATTAATTATTATTATTATTATTGAATATTAATTATTGTTATTATTAATTATTATTTGAAAATAGAGTAGAGCAGAGCATATTTCTTTTGAGCAGAGCATAACAGAGCAGATTTCTTTTGAGCAGAGCAGATTTGATTTGAGCAGAGCTGAGCAGAGCAAAGAAGAGCAGAGCAGCTCTAAAGAACGGGGCCTTAGTAGAAAAGTAGGTGATCTTTTATCAGAAAGCAACACGTCAGTTTTTTGTATGTTTGGCAAAACCTAAGAGACCACCTATTACATATAACGGGTCTCTTTGGTAAACAGTTTTTTTTTTTTTTTTTTTTTTTTTTTTGTTTTTTGAGAATGGGGGTGCAGCTGTAACTCTATGTACCCCCTGGATCCGCCATTGGCAGAGTGACAGACTATTAAATCATTGATAAATACTCCGTATGACCGTATATAATATGTAGTATAAATAAGGTGATTAACTTTTGCAACTCTAGTCATAGTATATAATTGGTACTTAATTAATTAATTAATTATTGTTAACCTTTTAATAAAAAAAAAAAAAAAACCAATTAGTTATTGTTTACTTTTTTTTTTTGACAAAAATCAGCTTAGTTTTCATTTATGTTTTAATAGAATCTTTTTTTGTTTTTTTTTTTTTTTTTTTTTTTTTTTGGAAATATGTTTTACTAGTTAATAGAGTTATAGATTTATACGAAATAATATAGAGTACTTACTAATTATATTTATGACTTGTTTTGGTTAGACAACTTGCTATAAACAGTTGTGAATTAGTTAATATGCTTATGTGAGGAGGGTTCCTATAGGATCTCCCACTTGATGCTTGGGCCCTTTAAAAGCTCGAGACTTATTATAGTAGTTAGGATTCGAATTTCTAACTGTTTATTTGCGAGACATAAAAAAGAAATAAAACAAGCTATCTATTTTTTATTGTACTAGTAACTAGGGAGTCGCTAATGAATTTTAGGAAAACTTATAAGTCTCGTCCATGTCTCCCCCCAAGCAGTGTGCAAGGAGGATTTAACACGAAGCAAAGGTTTTTGCAATCAAGGTCTGTGATAACCAGAGGTCTAATTATGGTTCGGAAGTGAGGGTACTAAGGTGTCGTTCTTCCGAAGCGATCATCCTAGCCCTAGTATGGCCTCTACTAGCTAGCTCTTCTTGTTCACAATTTCACTATTAGGCAAAAATATGCAACGTATTATCCTTGTTACTAAAAAGTTAGCTCATTTTATTTACAAACAACATCCACAAACATCTATATTACAATGAATTTCTTTGTTCGTGTAAATTAGTTCGTGAAAAGAACAATAAAATAAATAAGATTCGCTTGATATCTTAAGCTAAGTGATAAAACAATTAATTAATTCTAAACTTTAGTCTTAATTAACGAAAGATTAATTAGATACACTAATTAAACCAATTAATAATTAGTCCTTAACAAACACTAATCAATTGATTAATTACTTATTTAAACATATAAATAGTTTATCTAAGTTCTCAGGAACCTAATCGTTTTTTCTTTTTTAGACCTCCGTTTTTTTGTTTATAGACCTCCTGTTGTTCTGTAAGCTCCAACGCCTTCAAAGGATTAAAGGTGCGTTCTATTCACCTGATTTTTATTTATCTAAACTTATCTTAACTTATTAGCCCTTATTAGAACTTATTTTAGTTATAAATTGAAATTCGGTAGCCCTGATTAACCCTTATCATAACTTATCTGAACTTATTTTTCCTGAACTTATCTTGTCTCAACTTATCTGAACTTATTTTTTCAAACATAAATGGAAATAAGTAGAGCAAAATAGGTTCTAATTAGGGCTGTAAATTGTTTGGAAAAAGAGGCGAAATGTAGTATTCAAATATGAGAGATTAGTGTATTTTACTTAGAGGTTTATGGTCAGTTTTTTTTATTTTTCATTGTGATTTTAGGTTCAACCGAGACCCTTGTTTATAGGTGCAGGGATCTAGGGTTAGATTTTAAGAGCTACCGTGTCAGGTGACAAGTGCAACGGTCAAAGTCGTGCTGGCTTCGCCAACAAAATCCCTTATATGGGGATTGGTACCTCAACCTAACAAAGACTTTTAGGTTAGGATTTATGCCCTGTACCAAAGCAAATCGTTATGAGCTAGACCTAATAAAGACGACAATATCTACTAGTGGACTCATCGATCTTGACTTGAGGTGTTACAGGTCATATCAAAGCAGGATCAAAATAGGTGAAATAAAATTAACTCATCTTTATTGCATTTATTTAGGTGAGCATAAAAGAGAAATGGGGCAGTATCATTTCTCTTGACAGTGATATTAGTTAAATATACAAAAATCTAGAGTAGAGCCCATAATCTACCAAAAAATAGTATATTTGACTGTGTCAAAACATTGTGGTACATTGATAAAGAAAGAGTGATTTCCTTACCTTAGTAAGCTCTCCACCGGTTATGCCAACATGTCTCTCAAGCATATTTATCTTGAAGCGGTTGTCAGTTAAAACCAATTTTTTTCACCAAACCAAGACAATGTAACATATCTGGTAAAAGAATCACATAGCATTAGCGAGGAACAAATATTGAACTTTGGACTTGACAAATTTTGGAATCCTTACCTTTTCAAATAAACAAAATGCAAATAAATCTAGTAGTGTAGCCAGTATGTCCTGCGCAGCTACGCCTGAGCCAGTTGTAGTTGGGTAATTTGTTGATTGGTCCCATAGCAGAGAGAGCCCCAGTTATTCTTAATGAGAAACGTTTTCTGTTTCTCATAATGGCATTTTTGAAATTAAATTGAAGTACTTAACTTGCTGTGCTGGTGACTGGGAAAAAGTGGGGGACATATTATCTGTGTTAATTTTTCAAAATTTTGTGCATCATATAGTTCAATTGTATTATGTTAATATGTATGTGATTGTGTGTTGATTAATTTGTTTCATATTTAGTATGTCGAATTGGAATTGTTTGGGAAGGAGGAAGGAGATGATGGATACTGATATTCTGGACATAGAAATGGAAACCGATATAAGGGGCAGTGAGATTATTGTGTTTAATTGGGGTAGCGCAGTTAAGAAAAGGAGTAATGTTGAAATGGAGGTTGATGGCATAGAAGAGACAGTAGTCTAAGAGACTGAAGTTGAAGATAGTTGTGGCATAGAAGAGACTGTAGTTGAAGATAGTTATGTATATGGTGATGGCATAGAAGAGATTGTACCTGTAACAGAGCCTAAGGTTAGGATGGTATTTATATCTTGCCAAGAACTTGAAGCATACTATATGGAGTATGTTGAGCAAACTGGGTTTGGAGTGACAAGGGTTCAGGGCCATTCTATTCCTAGTGCGGCCTCTACTAGCTCTTCCTTTTTCACAATTTCATCACCAAACAATATATGCAACGTGACACCTAAAACTATGTTAGTTGATTTTATTTACAAGCATTGATCACATAAGGATTACATTGCAACGAATGTCGTTACTCTTATTTAATTCAAATTCGTGAAAAGAACAAAATAAACAATATTCGCCTTGTCTTAAGTGATCAAACAACAATTAATTATTCAATTCTATTCTTTAATTAACGCAATAATACTATGTGAAATTAAATAATTAAAAGTTTGTTTAAAGTGATCAAACAACGCTAATTAATCAATTAAAGTTATTTAAACAATAAGAGAAAAATGATTTATCTAAGTGCTCCGTAAACTAACCGTTCTTCTTTGTATGCTTAGATCTCTGTCTTAGATGTTTATGGACCTTCTTTCATCTTTGTACCTCCAAGGGCTTCAATGGATCGATTAGGATTGAAGAGTATTTAGGAAGAAAGGAGAAAAGTAGTATGATAGTAAGAGAAATTGAGAGATTAGGGACTCAAGAATGCTAGGGTTTAGAATTCTGATTTTTTCTGTCCTCTTTAGGGTTGAACGAAGACTCCTATTTATAGGCTTAGGAATCTAGGTTTAGGGTTTTAGAGCCGTGACATCAGGTGGCGCATGCAACACTAGGAGTCGCGCTGGGTGTCGCGTGCATCTCAATGACTTGAGCGAGCCAGGCGTGCATAACTCACTGAGTTGCGCTCGATGCGGTTTGTCTTATACGAAAATGCGTTTTTAAAACTTCATTAACTTTTGATTGCAAAGTCGGATTAAGGCATACGAGATATCATTAGAAAGCTATGAATTTCTACTTTATAATGCTATTGGAATTAGGTTAAAATATATTATTTATCAAAAGATATGGTCGTTTGAGTGCAAGGGTGTCAGTTTTAGGGCACGGTTTAGTGTTTTGATCATAACTTCTTCGTTTTTACTCGAAATTAGGCTTATAATATACCGTTGGAAATCTCTTTGAAAGGGCTATCCATCTGTATAGTCCTTGAATAGAAATTTGATGGATGTTTTATCTAATTGTCTCTGATTTAACAATGTAAGATCTATTGGATCCAATCATTGCATTTGACGCATTTGGGTCCGTTATTAATCACGTTTAAACATGCATGTATGAGCACGTTTTAGGCCTAATTAGTAAGCGGAAAATTATCTAAGATAACTTGATCTCAAATATAGGTTTTAACTTACTTTATAATGCATTTTGTAGTCCATAAACACATCAACTTTGATCTAGCATGAAGAACGAGTTTTTGTAACATCATCGGACTTCCTGTCGAGATAGGAGGCCAAAAGTAGGTGTCTACAGTTCCCGGATTGCATTTTCTCAAAATACTGCATCATTGCCGCTGCGTCACCTCCAACCATCATCAATATATGTTCCTTATAGGCCTCGTGTTGTAAATCTTTGACAGTAAATGACATGTTATCCATTCCATTTTGATCAATTTCCATGCACCCATTTATCTGAGACATGGTTACACCCTGCTCATAGTAATTCATCAACTTCTTCTTAATTTTATCGATCATGTGCTTTATGCGATACTCGTTGACAAGCTTGGATTGACTCGAGTCTATTAAGTGATTATGTACTAAGTGCACAGTCTTCAACTCCTAAGCACCATCTTTATTGAGACTAGCATAAATCCATGCCAGACATTCATACTTTTTGGAAGTCCTCTTCCCTCAGCTTAACTCATCCTCACATGCAACACCATCAACTAATCCACCTAAACCTCCAACACCCATTGCCTTTGCCCTTTTCTTCACTTCCCTCCTAGCCCTCATGTCGCGTTTTCCCCAACACTCACACTTCCACGTTGTTGAAATTCTCTTATAATCCTTGTCCTTCTTAGAATTAACACACGATTCCTCCCTAAAAGGAACGTTATTTTAGTACCCTCGCTCCCGAACTCATATCTGGAACACGTAGACCAATTTGGGCATGGGGTAAACTTATGATTCATGCTAAATATCCCTTTAACCCTACTTGGGAGAAAGGCATGAACGAGGTTTATGAGTTTTCCTAAGACTCATTGGCGACTCCTTACTAGTTTCTTACAAAAAAGCATAATGATAGGATCAACTCTAATTCAAGTCCCCCAAATAGTCAAGAATTCAAATCCTAATACACCCTAACAAGTGTATAGTCTTAGGCTTTTAAAGGGTCATGGGCAGCATAAAGAAGAAGGATCCCTTATGATGGGCACACCCTCCTTACAGTGGCGACTCCACTGGGGACTTAGAAGTTACAAGATTAGTTCTTAGTTATGGTTCAAGGTTTCCAACACTAGGTTACCTATGGGTTGTAACGAGAACTAACTTGGATAATCTCTAGTTAGAGAGCGAGACTTGAACGCATAATATCTTCCTTTTCCACAAAAGTAAAAGACAAATAAGCAACAATGTATCATGCATAATCATAGCACATTTTAACCATTGGGGATTGGCTCATTGACTAGGGGTTGCCAACACTAGGCTTCAATCCCAAAATCAATAACAATTATCCCACCCATATCGCCAACAAAATGTTGGGAGGGTTATGTCATGGGTCAACACGTTGAGTGATTGATTCGTGCATCGTCCCTTAAGATATGGTACTTTTGGACACCCAAGCCTTGACCTTAGAATAGCATTGTATGCTTCGACAGTTCCTTTTATGTGCTTATGTGAAGAGGTGAAACAAACTCGGTTCAAAACCGAACCGAACCAAACACCTAACCGAATAACAAATGTGGTTCGGTTTTTTTTCGAAAGTGGTTCGATTTCGGTTTGTAAAATCAAGAAATCGAAATTATATGGTTTGGTTTCGGAAATTAAAAAACCGAAAAACCAAAATCGAACCAAAATTTCGGCCCAACCCCAAAAAACCCTAGTATATAAAGAAAAAAAAACCCTAATGTTTCTTCAGCCACTTTCTGCCCTTTCTCTCTCCTTTCCTTCTCTTCTTTGCTCTTTCTCTCTCTTCTTCGATCTCCTCTTCTCTCTATTCTTTGATCTCCTCTTTTTTTTTTCTTGTCTTTCTCCTCGCCTCTACTCCTCTTTGGCTATCAACATTAGCTCAACGTCACAAATTTCATTTGATTTCTCCATAACGAAGGTTTTCATATCAAAGCAAAGATTTTCATGGTCAAAACGAAGGTTTTCGTAACAAAATTCGCGAAATTTGGCCAAAACAAAGGTTTTAATGGTCAAATTCGATCATGAAAACTCTAGATCTAGAGTTTTCGTTGTCGAATTTGACCGTTTTAAACCAAATTTGAGATGAAAATCAAGGCCATTTTTGGTTTAAAAGGTATGTTTTCTTGTTTTTAATTTTCTTTCTTTTTTTTTTTTGAATTTTTAATATATCCATTAATATGATATGATTTCTGGTAATTTTTGTGCTTGTTTTGGTAAAAATCTGGTGGTGGTGGACTGGTGGTTTCGGTTTGATGTGGGTGGGGTTTTGTTAGGTTGGTGTCGGTTGTGGGTTGAGGTTATCGTTGGGGGTGGAATGTTGATTCATTGTAGGTTTGGTTTTGTTTGGTTCGGTTTTGATTGGTGTGGTTTGGTTCGGTTTTTTTGCAAAATATGATGTTTAGATGCTTGATAGAAAAATTCGGTGCGGTTTGGTTTTTTTTATGAAACCCAAAATTTAGGTGGTTTGGTTTGGTTCGGTTTCAAAGCTAAAGTGGTGCGGTGTGGTTTGCAAAATCAAGAAACCGAAATATGGTGGTTCGGTTTCGGTTTAGGCAAAAAACTAAACCGAAAACCAAACTTTCACACCCCTGCTTATGTAACTACATGAATATGTGCTTATTATGTGCTTCGTGTCTAATCTAATTAATTCCAACTTGTTACCTAGAGATATTAAAACAAAATTTACAAAAAAAAATGTGGTTAAAAAAAAAAAAATCGAACCTACCCGATGGTCCAGGAGTTGCGCGCGGCCCTTCCGCGCAACTTTGTGTCTTGCGCGCGCCCACTGTTCAACGTTAACTTTGACTCATTACGAGCAATGTTATATGAAGAAAATGAAATAGTAAAAACTAAGACATTATTGCCACCGTGAAAACGGTTAAGGCAACTATTAAAGACAAACTGCGGAAAACTACTTTTAAAACCTTCAAAACGACTCAACTTAAAAAGACAACCAACGAAAGTAAAGTCAAACCAATGTAAAACAAAGTCAACCTACAACTTGGAACCATTGTAGGTCCTTATCAAAACCGAACCAATTCAAAACCTTTGCGTTATTCTCACAAACATAATATAATAAAATAATGAAAGCAATAAACACATCATAGACTTATGGAAACTAGTATGATTCGCTCTTCACTCATGCCCATCATGAATATGCTTCATCACATGAAAAGCTTCTCTCTACTTGTTTCCACTACTCTCCATTAAAAATGGGTCATCATAGGGCCAAGGTAAAGACAAGGCCAAGTACAAACACACAAACACACAATCAGCAAAGCTGAGTACATAAACACGCTAACATGCTTTCACCTATCAACACACAACTTACCTCATTGCACCTGTTTACAAGCACACAACATACAACAAGACTTCTCAACTAAGTAACTAAATAATTTATTTAGTATTAATTACGCATCGAACGGGTTTCCCCCCTAACCTGCCCCAATAAAGGGGTACTAACACGGGAGTTAACCGTGCCAGTATAAAATAACCACTCGTAAGTGGCGGAATTCTTGCGCATAATAATAAAGGAAAATACAGTGTCCTGTACTCCCAGTAGAAGTTATGGTTAAATATAAAATCCCATAACTCCCCCCATATGTTCATACTCAAGGTGTATACGTTCTAAGAGTTTTGGTGTGTAATCTCTTTCATTTTACGTTATTTACATATTATTAAACTTGATGATGGCTCTCAAACCATGAAATAATCAAACATTATAATTATCCAAGACATTCCAATTTAATTCTTGAGTAATTAGTGACCACGTAATATTTAATGTTGAACCCTTTTTAAATCTACCTCAGTGTCAAAGACATCTTAAACGCATAATGCGCCAAAATTCCTATCCCTCGGTGTTAGAAACACCTTAAGTGCACTAAGGCACCAACATATAATTTATTCCTCGTGTACATAGACACTTACGTAGCTCCTTTCTCATGCTTATAGCATTAATAAAAATTATATGAACCATAATAAAATTCCTTTTTAATATTCCAAACCAAATTAAACAATTAGTTTAATTAAACATGCTCTCTATCATGCCAATAATAAAAGTGTGGTTCATATATAACATGCCCAAAATAATTATTTCCATTCAATAATCCATCACAAATAAATTATGCTTCATAATTCAATCACCAATATCAACCAATTCACAATTTCCAATCATAATCTAGCATGATACTACCTAGGATTAAATAATTAAGCCTAGCATGTTACTAAATCATCAAAAATATGCTAAGTACGTTAATGTACCTCGTATACGATCTTAAAATCGCCACAACTAATAGAAATCGCTTAGTTCAAAGTCTCCTACAAACCAAAATCATAATATGGCATTAAAATCTACTCCACACAAATTTCCAGCAATATATACTTTTATTAAATCACTCATAATTTAATTAAAACAAGCTGAAAATCAATTTAAAACCTCATACTTTAATCCCAATAATGGGTAGTCAAAATTCCTTCAAGAAACTTAATTTTTAGCTTACTAACAAAAATTCCAGCAATATTAATTCATGAAAACTTGTTGTAATTAAAGGTTTAAGCTACCCTAAATCATATTCCTTCAATAATCAATTATTGATAAATCTAGGGTTTTAAATTTAGGGCTTTTTAATTAAAATTAAGATCTGAAAATTAATTTGCACCATACTTAAAATTCAATCATCATAGAATCATCACAAAACTCATAATTTATAATTAGATTTAGGATTAAACAAAAGAAAAATAAATAAATAAATAAATAATTTTTTTTTTCGAAAGAGGGTGGCCAAACAGCAGCCACGGCACCACAGCCGGCTGCTAGTGGCGCCGCCGCTGTTGCTGGTGGTGGCTGGCGGTGGTGAGTGACGAAAAAAAGGGGAAGGGGAAAATAAAGAAAAAGAAAAAGAAATAGAGGAGAAGGGGGAGAAAGTTTACCTTGGGTATTCTCCACTCTAGGCAAAGTTTAATTTGCCCAAGTGTTGAATATTTAGACCCCTTTCTCTAGAAACCCTTATTATCTAAACTTTCCTTTTCTTAATCTTTCCTAATACCTTTCCTAATAAAACTTTACTAAAATAAAACTTTCCTAAATTAAATCCCAACTTAATAAAATAATTAATTAAATAAAACTTTCCTTTTATACATTATTTCCAAACTTATTTAAAATAAATAATTAAAATGCCATAAATAATTTATTTCAAATTATTTAAATACCTCACAAAATACTTATTTAAAATAAAATACGTATAAAAATACGGGATATTACAGACATGTTCATTTTTTTTTAATTTTGCTATTATCCAATTAAAAGATGACAAGTGTCACTTACAAAGCAAAATATGATTAGGAGAGAGAGTGGTGAGTAACCTTACCATTGTAGATTAAAAATAAGGTGACTCATAATAGTAATTTTAAGATAGTGAAAAGTGAGGTGGGAGATGATTTGGAAGAGAGAGAAATAAATAATATGACTTGTAATGATTGTGTTTTACCCACTATTGCTCATACTCTAAATTCTTTTGACATATTAAAAGGACGGCATGATTCACATGCTTTCAACAATATTGGGAAATATTGGATATGCTTGCGCATGGCATGGCGTGGCTTGTTAAGTTGCAGTGACAATCGTCATGTATGTATTATCTTGGCCGGGTTTACTTGTAATTTGCATAATATTACATTGTATAGACGTACGGTATACCTCATTTCATGTCCTTCAGATTTCTTTCCTTTATAACGTCCAATGCAAATCATTGGCCTTATATATACAGAATCTTTTTTTTTTTTTATCAACTGATCACAAACTAGTTTATATATACCACATATAGAATGTTGAGGAGAAAAATGTGGATAAAAATTGCAAATTTAGTTGAAAATATCTTTATAATATAATTTGTCAATATAATCACCCACTTGTAATAATTTGGAATAGCTAAGAATTTCTCCACCCATTCATTGCTAATTTCCATGCAATGTAATTAAGGTAGAATTAGTAAGCTATCTATAAATTAATATGCTCCTTACTATCTAAACAAAACTTTAAAGAGAAATTTAATTTAAACGAGGTACAAATATTAATAATCCTCATTTGTTTTAGATCGATTGAAAAAGAAAGGGAAAGAAGAGAAACAAGGATTTTGTTCAACAATGCAAATTCCAATGCTTTTACAACATTGTCTCTTATTATCGTCACTTCTTTTTTCATTACAACAATTACCTACCTATGCTGCCCCTAAGGTAAGTCATCAATTTGCCTTGATCAATCATCTTCATCTTCGATCTTTGACTAAGCATATCGATTAAATTCAAACTGAGACATGCGTAAAAGAAAAGTGTGACGATTAAAGAAAAATGTAAATTTAATTTTGATCATTATTATATTCTTTTTTCCATGTAGCACTATATAGTCTACTTGGGCTCTCACCACGCAGAACCTCGTTTATCAGCCAGTCCCGAGACTATTACAAAGTCCCATCATGACTTGATTTCTTCTGTATTAAGGAGGTATAATTTAAATGTGTCATATTTATTAGTTGTATCTTGCCTTAGATCTTTTATTTACTTGAAAAAATTGTTGAACTTCAATTAATTATCCTTTGGTTGATTATGTTTGCGTACATGGAACAGTGATTCTGAATCATCTTCAGAAAGGATAATTTATTCTTATAATAAGATATATAATGGCTTTGCTACAACATTACACGAAGAAGAGGCCAATGAACTCGCAAGTAAGGCATAGATGAATCTAAATGCATACAACATCCGTTTGTTTTTTTTTTTTTTTTAAAAAAATTTAATTTTTTTTTAATCATCCTACTTTTGCTTTAAATCTAATAGTTCTCTCTTTTCTCCTCACGCCTTACCCCCCTCGTTTCTATTGGTATATTAAAGCCCCATTTGGTTTGATGTAAAATATTTTCCTATTTTTTTCCATTTTCTTTTGTTTGGTTTGTGAAGGGGTGGAAAACAATTTTTTCAATGGTGAAAAATTGTATTCTTAATGATGGAAAATATTTTCCTTTACAAAACAAGGGAAGCCAGATTTTCCTCCCTTATCCCTCCTCTTTTTTATTTCCCTCTCATCTATCCTAAAATTCCTACTCCTATTTTTTTTTTCCTTGAACTTTTCTTGTATGCAACTAAATAAAGGAAATCTAATTTACAATTGTTTTTTTTCCTTAAAAATGTGTTTTCCATGAAAATTAATTTATCATTGAAAATGTTTTACATCAAATCAAACAGAACCTAGATAGTAAAATTAAAAAAAATGAAGAAATTATTTAATTTAAGCTCATTCTTAAAATATTTTTCATCTAATTTATTAATGCATGGTTTAACTTTCATGTAGAGCATCCAAGTGTTGTGTCAATATTTGAAAGTCGAATTCTTGAATCGACAACGACTCGATCAGCGGATTTCTTAGGATTACATTATCCACCTTCCAACCTTGAAGATTCGATATGGCATAAGGCAAACTTAGGAGATGATATCATTTTAGCAAACATAGATTCCGGTATGTTTTGTGTTGATCCAAAATATTTTTGTTTTGTTTTGAGAGCATATGAAAAAAAAGTTTCTAAAGACATAATTGATTGATATTACATGATTCGTTTTGTAATCATCGATTTTGGAAGTGCAACACAGTACAACTTTGTAAAATATGTAAATACAAGTCAAAAAAAAAAAAAAAAAAAACTGATAGCAATAATATTAGCGTAAAGTAAATACCATAACTATGTTGCATAATTAAATACAAGTATAAAGTAATAAATACCATAACTATTTTTGCAATAATAAATAAAATCATAGGCAAAATCTAATGAATGCACAAGGGCGTTAGATAAGATTACTAAAAGTAGAAATATTAACGTACGTGAATAAACATTAATTACAGCGATTGACGAGTGATTTTAATATATATTATTTTAAAATTAATACCATTTTAATTAGTAGGAAGTATATTAGAATGTTATTTAATGTCTTGAGAGCGCTTGTTAAGGATCATTTACCAAAATGGCTAATTTAACAAAAGTGTTCCCAAAACGGCTAATTATAGATTTTAATTCCAAAACTAGCTAAATTATTTACTTGGTAGGAAATTATCTATTTCTTATTTTCCTTTAACCAAAAAGGTTCAATTTTTTGGGGTTTTTTTTTTAAATTTTTTTTTTTGGATTTATTTTAAATTTGCTCTTTTTTTAGTTGGAAAATTTAAGGGCCAGTAATTTTGTACGTTACGTAGTATATGGGATCTTTAAATTCCGATTTGCCAACATTTCCCGTTTTTTGGATTTTAAAAAAAAAATTATTTTGATTTTTTTTGGGAAATTTAAAGTCATAGTTTAAAATATCCATTAATTTGGAAAATAACATAAACATAAAATATTTGCAACAATTCTCAATTTTTTTTTTAAAGTTACACAAAATAAAAAAAAAATGCCTCATAAAATAAATAAATCACTCGAAAAATTATTCCAAACTTCCAATTAAAAAAAATTAGCCGACATTAACAGAGGGCATACAATTAGCAAATACGAAAAAGATGAACAATACCTTAAAATCCCTTATTGTCGTATAAATTTGCAGTTGTGTTGATAGAACAATAGTATTTTAAATTTCCATTTTTTGTGATACAATCACGTCGGTCAAGACAAAAAATTGGTTTTTTAGTGATCTTGAAACTAGGGTTCCTATGACCAACTTTACTTATATATGTATATAGCTTTAAAATTTCAAACCTAAAAAACCCAAAAAAAAAAAAAATTAAAAAATACCCAAAAAAAAAAAAAAAAAAAAAGGTGAACCAAATTGGTTCAAAGGAAAATAAGAAATAAATAATTTTCCTCCATGTCAACATTTTAGCTAGTTTTGGAATTAAAATTTACAATTATCTGTTTTGGTAAATACTTTTGTAAAATTAGCCATTTTGGTAAAAGTTCCGCTTGTTAACAATATACATGACACTTTATTTTTACTTCTAGTAATTATGTACTATGTATTGAAATTTGAGATAGGTGTGTGGCCGGAAAGTCAAAGCTTTTCTGATGATGAAAGCTATGGCCCGATTCCCAAAAAGTTCAAAGGAGCCTGCGAAAATAAATATGATCCGACATTCAAGTGCAATAGGTTATTATATCATCAACTTCACTTTGTACTCCTTTCGTTTTTTAAATAATGTCTCATTTTGAATTTATATTTTTTAAAAAAATTTCATGTAAATCCAGGAAGCTTATAGGGGCTAGATATTTTTACAAAGCCATGGAGAAGAATAGTAATTTACAAGAAAATTGTACCTTCAATGAAAAGTTGAGCCCTAGAGATGACACAAATGGGCATGGTACCCACACCCTATCAACGGCGGGAGGGAGTATCGTCCCATTCGCAAGCTGGGGAGGACTCGCGAATGGGACAGCTAAAGGAATGGCACCAAAAGCTCGATTGGTGGCCTACAAAACGATGTGGAACGTTCAATGCCCTACATTTAAAACCACGGGAAGCAATGACATAGATATAATGGCTGCTTTCGAAGCTGCTATTGATGATGGCGTTGATGTTATTAGTTTTTCTCAAGCATCAAATAATAGTGCTTATCTTGATGATGGTACTGGAATTGCTACCTTCCATGCCATGAAGAATGGCATCCTCACTATTGCTGCTGTAGGAAATAGGGGGCCGAATGCCGGGACTGCTGTAAATAATTATCCATGGGTGCTATCTGTTGGTGCGTCTACTGTTGATCGTGTTTTTTCTGCTCACGTTCTACTCGGCAACCATAAAAAGATCAAGGTATGTATGTATATGCACATATATGTATATGCTATATATTGATTGATGTGATGGTTAAACTTGTCCATTGGAAAACATGATAAAAAAAAAACGTGTCAATTGAAAAAAAAAAAAAAGAAAAAAAAAAAAGAGAAATTATTACTTAAAAAGAAATTTTAAGCCACTTATTACCTAACTTGCTTTGACAATCATAGAATCATAGTATCAAGTGGTTAATATAATTATTCTAAACTCCTTTTCCCAAAATTTAGTATGGACTAATAAATTAATATTAAACTATTTACTGCAGGGTACACGGTTTTATGATTTTGTAGCAAAAGTCGACGATCCTAGTAAACTGCACCCACTAATTACTGGTGTAGATGCTCGCATATCTAGTGCTAATGTTAGCGATGCGTAAGTTTAATTAATCTTCTTATTTGTTTCTATAATTTTGAATAATTATGTTAAAACCACATCAAAAAGGAGGAAAAAAAAATTAAGTTGTTGGTTGAGTCCCTAACATACCAATTGCTTAACATTTCATTTTGAAAGGAGGTGGTGGATGAGATTCGAGTTTGTAACCTTCTTGTGACATTATTTTTGACACTTTGTTAAAGGATAATCTCAACCAAAAACTTAATCTGATGGTTGAGGCCTAGCATGTAATGGATTTTATACTGTATCACATTGTATAATTAATGGATTATTGTTAAGCTAGATTACAACTTATTAAAATTGCTAATACAAAGCATATGTTATTTCTTTTTATGATCGATATGATATTCATGCGACGTTGGATGTAGATCATTATGTCAAGAAGGAAGTATCGATGTTGCGAAGGTGACGGGAAAGATTTTAGTATGTCGCAACGCTGGAAGAACGGTTGGAAAAGATGAAACATTGGCTAGTGTTGTAGCTAAAGATGCTGGGGCTGTTGGGATGATCTTTGTATATGAAGAGAAGAGAGGAGATGGAGATGTCTTTCACCAATTTCATGCAGTCAACACTATAGTTCTTAGCTATAAAGACGGCGAAACTCTTTTTTTTTATATTAACTCTACAAAGTAAGATCAATTTATAACGCCTACCTCATTTCCTGTTTTTGTGCAAAGATATGGTGTTACAACTTAAGCTATATATGTTTATTTCACTTTAGATTTACATCAAATCGATCCATGAGGTAAGTTAGCTCTTGGATATGTATGTAATTGATGCTAGTACGGTGGAAGATCATGATATTTACTTCCACTGTTTTATTTTACCTTATTGTAAGACACTTTTAGGAGATGACTAATGAAGGTAAACAAATGATTTTAATCAAAATAATCATTTTAATAGGGAGAATAGAGAAGGGTTAGGTACCTTGTGTAAAAATTATATTGATTTAATTTGTTTGTTTACATTGTATAATTTTGGCCTAAAAATGCATGCAACAAGGCTATATTGCAAGTAAATAAAAATAAAGAATTAATAATTAAGAAGATGACGATTATATTTAGTTTTGTAAATATCATAAGAATATCTTAGAAATAAAGATTGCAATTTGTAATAGGACTCCAACCGCGTTAATCAGTGGCGTAACAAATACATTAGGAGTAAAGCCATCTCCAATCATGGGCTTTTTCTCATCGAGGGGTCCAAACCAGAATAACCTTGGTATTTTAAAGGTATGCATAGTCATTATTTTTTTTTTATCTAATTAATAGTTCTTTATCCTTATTTGTTTGTCTCTTCGAAATGTATTTTATTAAGGATTGAACCAAAATATAGGAAGTAGGTAAGAGTATCTTTGTCTTTTATACTTTTATTAATGTATACAAGTGGGGTTATTGGTGGAAACAGAGAAATCTTTAAAGGCCATCTTAGAAAGGAATACGGGGAAAACAAGTAGAGACAAAAGGATTCAATAATAAATTCAGTCATAAAATGGATTCCTTACCACGCACAATATAGTTAATTAAAGCAATTTTACTTTGTACTTATTCATCTATTATAGCCTGATGTTACAGCTCCTGGGGTAGATATTCTCGCTGCATGTCCCCCAAATATCTATAGAAATCCGTTTTGCATGTTGACCGGAACATCAATGGCAACTCCTCATGTTACTGGTATTGCGGCTCTTATTAAGAAGCTACATCCTGATTGGAGTACTGCAGCTATTAAATCCGCAATCATGACTACAGGTATGTTGTGTACACGAACCACATAGATATAAATATAAAATATATTTATAAGGTAGCAATTATGCTTTATGAATCTGGTTCGACAACGTCAGAACTGGTTTAAAGTTAAATCATGTTAAATCACTAGGTCAAAATTTGAATCCATAATATTTTAGTAGATCATGTTGAATTGGATTAAGTCGGGTAGGGTGATTTTTTGACACCTGGCCTTATACTTCGTATATTGTATGTGTAAGCAACCTAACATTCTATTGTGTACCATGTACTAATAATGCAGCAAGTCCACTTGATAATGAAGGGATGCCTATACGTGACAGTGACAAGATAAGTGACGCTACCCCATTTGCATACGGGTCGGGCCACGTTAAACCCAATGCAGCAATGGATCCTGGGTTGGTTTATGACATGAACCAATATGATTACCTAAATTTCCTATGTGCATATCCTCAAGATAGTACAACTCTTAAAGAATTTAGCCAACAACATTCTTACAAATGCCCGCGCTCCTTCAACATCTTGGATTTCAATTATCCTTCCATATCTATCGTGAATTTTACCGGCAATGCAATAGTTACTCGAAAGTTGAAGAATGTTGGACAACCAGGAACCTACGTTCCACGCATTGAGCCGCCGCCCGGAGTTTCAATTGTGGTGGAGCCTAAAACTTTGGTGTTCTCCCAAAAAGATCAAACCATTATGTTTAAACTTATCTTTACAGCGGATATCAATCATCTCTCCACCGATTACATTTTTGGAAGCTTGGTATGGTCCGATGCTAAACATGTTGTTAGAAGTCCTATTACGGTTAAGGCCAAAAAAAGGTAGATAGTTGTGTTTAGTAATTTTCATTTACACTGTTTACTAGTACCTGAACCAGAGCTAGTGCGCAAGAAATACTAGAACTAACTATACGCATGAAATTAATTTTATATACATTGTAGTATTAGTGTCAATTCAAAAATAAAGGAATAATGCACGAAAACAATAAGAACACACAAGTATGTAAAGATGAAGCCCTTGTATTAACCATTACACTTGTAGATTTTAGTTACAATAAAAGGGTATTATATATTTACGAGACATAAAAATTTCTTTGTAGCATCGCAACCTAAATGTTACACAGAGATAGTATATAATCACTTGTATGTTGTATTGTGTGTTGTCTATTGTCTAACCATCATAAATAAATACGAAGCTCCCTTTTATACTAGAGTGAAGATTCATATCATAGCATGTAAAGAGTAGAGTTTTACTTATATTTATAGGATATGTTTGACTCATGCATGGAGTAACATCATATCAAAGTATGTAGTTAATTAAAAATAGTACACATTAATGATTTGGAATATGATCCCTTCATTTAATGATTTGGACTAATAGACTTGTCAAAAAAACATTGCTCGTTGATAGAAGACTAATTTTTGAAAGAGGCCAACGAACATACATGTTGATGCGTCAATCAACACCATAAAAAATTTGAATGGTTCACATGAATGCGCGGAAGGTGTTTGAGATCCTCTAACTTTTGTTATAAATGGTCTAGTACTTAGTTTCCAATCTAACAAGTGGTACAAACAAGGTCATGGACTTAATAATAAAATTTGCAAATGTCCATATGTATGAATTAACAATAATGATCCTAAACATCACTTGGTGACCAAGTGTATCACGTCACAAAGAATATTTACCATCATTGTTTGATGATATCAGATTAGTGATATCATACTATGAGACTGAACAAATTCGCCATATCTTACAAACTTGCTAATAAGATATAAGATAAATTGTAAGGTATATTTGATTAAATTTTCATTCGCGATTTCATTCAATTTAACAACTGATTTTTTTTATTATTATTTTTTTAATTCCTATCTTATAAAAAGTACAAGATTACTCTTATAAGTAATGTGCTACCAATTATACCCTTCAAAATGCACATTTACATGTTTACTCTATGTAATATGTATAATTTTTTATTTTGGCTTCATTAATGTTAGTTGTCTTTTTCGATTTTATCCTTGGTTAATGTTAATTGCCTTTTTTTTTTAATTTTTTTAATTTTATTTTTATTTAGAATAGTACGTGGACATTTATACCCATAAAAATATATGTTTACATATTTTCCATCATTAATGTAAATAACAACGAATCGAAAAAGCTCCTTAAACATGGCTAGCTATTGTATAGATGTACGATATACCTCATTTCATGTCTTTCAAATTTCTCAGCATTGGCCTTATATATACAGAGTATTTTTAATCAATTGATCATCAAGGGCCATAAACTAGTTTATTCAAATAATTACACCAACCACATATATAATTTTGAGGAGTAAAATGTGGATAAAAAATTGCAAATTTAGTTGAAAATGTCTCTATAATTTAAATTGTCAATATAATTATCCACTTGTAATAATTGATCATCAAGGGCCATAAACTAGTTTACTTGTATTTTTTTTTCAGGGGTTACTTGTATGGATTACTTATTCAGGGGTTACTTGTATTTTTTTTTTCAAGAGTTACTTATATTTTTTTTTCAGGGGTTACTAGTATATTTTTTTTTTCAAGATTTACTTGTATTTTTTTTTCAGGGGTTACTTGTATTTTTTTTTAGGGGTTACTTGTATGGGTTAATTCAAGGGTTACTTGTATGAGTTACTTATTCAAGGGTTACTTGTATGAGTTACTTATTCAAGGGTTACTTATATGAGTTACTTCAAAGGTTACTTGTATGAATTACTTATTCAAGGGTTACTTGTTACTTATTCAAGGGTTGCTTGTAAGCCCCATACCAAACCAGTAACACCCTACAAGTAACCCTTGAGCAAAACTAGTAACACCCTACAAGTGATCCCTAACCAAACCAGTAACACCCTACAAGTAACCCTTGAGCAAAACTAGTAACACCCTACAAGTAACCCCTAACCAAACCAGTAACACCCTACAATTAACTCTTGACCAAAACCAGTAACACCCTACAAGTAATCCCTGACCAAACCAGTAACACCCTCACCAAACCAGTAACACCCTACATGTAACCCCTGACCAAACCAGTAACACCCTACAAGTACCCCGACCAAACTAGTAACACCCTACAATTTTTGACGTAGAATGTTCGATCTAAGATTCCACGAAGAAAACGAGCTCACATTTCTTTGGTTCTCATCGATTTCACTACTTCAAATGTTGTTGATGATCTTAAAGATAATTAATCACAATTTTTCACATCAATTTAACACCCAATTTCTACAATTTCGGGCTTTAATTGCATCAATTTGGCAAAGAGGAGAGAGAAAATGGGTAGAGTAGAGATATGGTTGTTGGTGATCTGTGGTTTGGCTTAAATAAAAAGCTAACAAAAGAGGAGAGAGAAAATGGGTGGAGTAGAGATATGGTTGTTGGTGATGTGTGGTTTGGCTTGGAGAAGAAGATAAGAACAGAAGAGAGAGAAGAGTTGTGGTATTTTTTAAAAAAAAAATAATAAAAATTGTGGCTGGCCACACCGTGTGGTCAGCCACATACAAAAATTTGTGTTTAAGAACATGCACTATGTAAGGTAAAATTAATTAGCAATAAATTAATCATGGTCCTTACTATCTAAACAAAACTTAAAGGAGAAATTTAAATTTAATGAGATCGATGGTTCTAGCATAGTCGTCGACTACGGACGACTATGGTCGACTACAGTAGGAGACTAAATCTGAACCCTCGATATTGTTTATTGCTTAATCTTAGCCTTCGAATATTACATTTTTAAAAAATTAAAAAATCTAAGTTACACATCATTTAAGTCATGACAAGTCAGCGACCAGTCAACAAAGTGTTGTTTGGTTCATTACTTTTAGAGGGTAATTTTTTTTCCAAGTTATAGTATTATAATTTATAAACAACCATTCAAGTATTCAATGTTATAAAATTGAAGTGAGTCTTCCAAAATAAATTAAAAAAAAAAACATTTGTACAAATTCATCCCCATTTTAAAAGCTTCATCCCCATTTTGATAACTTCATCCATTTTCAATGGCAGACTTCATCTTTAACCTATTTTAATGGGGCGATTCATCTTCAACCTTCATTATTCATCCAAAATATAACCATAAATCACCAAAGTACATATGAAATAAATGATAATGTATAATAATCGCATATGCTTCAATATTTTTTTTACTTGTATAAATTTATAGTTTGTAATCAATTTAATCTGTATAAAATAATCGTGAGTACGGATTTTATTTTAAAATTTCGAGATTAATTGTTAGAAGTGGTATGATTCATTTTGTGTTTTAATTTTTATTAGTCATATAAATTCGTGAGTGTCCGCCATCATTGAATGTTGAAGTTATGTGCATAATTTTAAGTTGCCAATGGATAAAGAAAATAAAATTTTCATCAATTTTTTTTTTTTAAGAAAATTAAAAACTGAAAGAGGATGTGGCCTGTGGGGCATTACAGATGGTGTGATTTTAGGTAATCTACTTTCTTTTTAAAAAAAAAAAAAAATTCTATTGAGCGTTATTTTGGGGATATTTTAACAAAAAATATCCTTAATTATCTCAACTATAAAAAAAAAAAAAAAAAAAACTAATTGGTTAATTTAAAATATACAATTATCTACCTGAAAAAAAATTAAAAATAAAGAACCGTAATTTTTTTTTTTTGGAAAGAAAAGAATCGTAGCAATAATTAAGCTTAGTTTTCCTTGAATCAAGGTGAATTTTTTACTAAGTCTATCTTTGATCATCTATTCATCTTTGCCAAAAAAATATATTAAAATATGAAAATGTTGCTAGAATTGCATTAAGTGTTGACTCTTACTCCTGACAAACCGTAGAATCTATATATATTAAAATATTAGAACCCGTGCAATTGCACAGTTTTATAACTTGAAAAAGGAATTGTAGGCACACACTAATTGCCAATACCTTATTGTTTGCAGATACAATTGGATTAATTTTGGACTATGCAGGATTTTGGATATACTGTTGCTCCTCTGTAAGTTCAACTTTATAACTAAAGTTAAGCTATACATAGGAGCAGTACTAGGAATACTAATAAGTAAACTAATAACCTATACAAGCATATTGACTATATTCTACAATATACAATAAAATAATATCCCTTAATTTAGGTGATTGATTTTGACTAATTTATATCTTCTACAATAATAACTCATAGACAGTGGCCATTACAGAGTAAACTAACTCAGAAGCACGTACCAATAAAGTGTTAACTAAAGGTAGGAGTTTGAATCTTACTAAGTGAGCTGAAGGTGTTTGGGGTCGGGTAGGGTGATCAACTCTTATCCTCCCCTTTACTCCCAACTCTTAAGCGCCTAATTTGCAAATACTGGACCAGTGGCGGATTCAGGATTTTCAATCAGGGGTAGCGCAATACGGAGTAACGCATAGTTATTTAAAACATTTAAAATTAAAATTAAAACTGAACTTTATTTTAGGGATTTTATATTGAAAAATCCTCCAAAAACAATTAGCAAAATAATAAACCAATTGATTTTTTTGATTCCATGCAATGTGTTAGCACATTGTTATGCTTCATATTAATTAAAAATCTGATTTTGAATAAGCATACATTTGACTGAGAACTTGTTCATAAAACAATTTATAAGATAGAAGTTAGGGTTCGAACCTTGGCCTTGCCACACATCCCAAACTTTAACTTCTTTTATTACCGTTGTAGCAAACGTTGGCAATATATATATGAATATGCAGTTTTTAAAATTTTATCCCATAATTTTGGGGGTAGCATGTGCTACCCCTTGTTATTATGTAGATCCGCCAATAAACTAGACCAAAAATAAAGGTTGGGGTCAGGTCAAGATAGCTCTTTCTTATCGTAAAATTAAAAGAAGAATAGTAGACATGTGATGACTTATTATATTAACTCAAGTTTTATGGTCAATAGATTTGATAATATATTAAAAAGGTTGATGATCCGTACTCGATTTTTTTTTTTTTTGTTTTTTTTTTTTTTTTTTGACAATATGATCCATACTCGATGCAGTAGCTTAAAAGAGTAAATTTAAGAATTTATATATAGCACCGTTTGAATAACATTGACACATTTTGTATACCTAAAGTTTATTATATATGCATCATTTATAATGCAAATTTAAAGACGTTGAGGCTTGATTTTTGCAAATTTAAGAATTTAACTTGTAACTTCATCGGATGAGAAGACACCCTTTTTAAATCTTTGTGGTAGGAATACCGAAGAAAGCAATCAATCAAGCAGTGGCTATGCAGAGGTGATTATATACTTCGTACTTTCTTCGTTCTTTTTTTTTATTTTTTTTTATTTTTTTTTAATTTGGACTCATCATATAACAAGATGATGAGAACCTTTTCTTTTTTTGAACTTCAAGTGGTGTTTTTTGCACTCGTTGAAGGTCTAATTGATGATAAACTCATTTCTGACAGTGAGCAACTGAAGAAGTTTTTAAAAGATCTTAGCGAAAAAAATGGTAGGAATTCAGATATCGAAAACACAAATTTTTTTAGCAAGTAGTGTTTTTGAGTAATAATTTATCAATGTATGAATTGAAGTGTTCTCACCCTCATTAATACTCGATTATACCATTTTTGTAGGGAATTTGGTCAAAGGTGCATGCTATATGTTCAAGTGTTGCCGAGAATTAACTTTGTTCTCATTAGGCAGTGTTATGCACAGCTTGAAGGTGGCTCGACGTACGTACATATGCAATAATCATATAAGATTAATTAGCAGATGATGTTAAAGGACCAGCTCAACTTAGCGTAACATAAAAGTTACGGGCTCAAATCTTATCTACTGCTCCTTTCAAATAGAATATTGAAACATGCATGGGGTATAGGGGGACCGAAACTTGATTTGTATAATTAATACTACGTATAAGAATATTTTTGAAACTACAAATTACTCATCATATATATATATACTCGATTGGTTAGCTACTAAAAGTAGTGCAACTTTTTATTTTTATTTTTTATTATTCTTGATTTTATTACCCAATTTCAAAGTTTAAAATATAATTGGACTAACTTTTACAAAAATATAAATATGATATACTCCCCAGTGCCATTAATTGCCTCAATAATTGATAATAGTGACAAAAGATATTAGTTGCGCTCGGTGCGGTTTGTCTTATACGAAAACGCGTCTTTAAAACTTCCATAACTTTTGATTGCAAAGTCGGATTAAGGCGTGTGAGATATCACTGGAAAGATCTGAATTTCTACTCTCTAATTCTGTTTTAATTAGGTTAAAATATATTATGGATCAAAAGATATGGTTGTTGGAGTGCAAGGGTATCGGTTTTAGGGCTCGGTTTAGTGTTTTGATCATAACTTCTTCGTTAAAGCTCTTTGAAAGGGCTATCCATCTGTATAGGTCTTTAATAGAAATTTGATGGTTGTTTTATCTGATTGGCTTGATTTTTAACAATGTAAGATCTATTGGATCCAATCATCGCATTTGACGCATCTGGGTCCGTTATTAATCAAGTTCAAACATGTATGAGCACGTTTTAGGCCTAATTAGTAATCGGAAAAGGATCTAAGATAACTTGATCTCAAATATAGGTTTTAACTTACTTTATAATGCATTTCGTAGTCCATAAACACATCAACTTTGATCTAGCATGAAGAACGAGTTTTTGTAACATCATCGCAATTCCTGTCGGGATAGGAGGCCAAAAGTAGGTGTCTATAGTTCCCGGATTGCATTTTCTCAAAATACTGCATCATTGCCTTTGCATCACCTCCAACCATCATCAATCTCTGTTCCTTGTAGACCTCGTGTCTTAAATCTTTGACAGTGAACGGCATGTTATCCATTCCATTTCAATCAGTCGCCATGCACCCATGTATTTGAGATATGGTTACCCCCTGCTCATAGTAATTCATCAACTTCTTCTTAATTTTATCGGTCATGTGCTTTATGCGGTACTCCTTGACAAGCTTGGATTGACTCTGGTCTATTAAATGATTATGCACTAAGTGCACGGTCTTCAACTCCCAAGCACCATCTTTATTGAGACTAGCATAAATCCGTGCTAGACATTCACAATTTTTGGAAGTCCTCTTCCCTCGGCTTAACTCATCCTCACATACAACACCATCAAATAATAGTGCTTATCTTGATGATGGTACTGGAATTGCTACCTTCCATGCCATGAAGAATGGCATCCTCACTATTGCTGCTGTAGGAAATAGTGGGCCGAATGCCGGGACTGCTGTAAATAATTATCCATGGGTGCTATCTGTTGGTGCGTCTACTGTTGATCGTGTTTTTTCTGCTCACGTTCAACTCGGCAACCATCAAAAGTCAAGGTATGTATATGCACATATATGTATATGCTATATATTGATTGATGTGATGGTTAAACTTGTCCATTGGAAAACATGATAAAAAAAAAACGTGTCAATTGAAAAAAAAAAAAAGAGAGAGAAATTATTACTTAAAAAGAAATTCTAAGCCTCTTATTACCTAACTTGCTTTGACAATCATAGAATCATAGTATCAAGTGGTTAATATAATTATTCTAAACTCCTTTTCCCAATATTTAATATGGAGTAATAAATTAAAATTAAATATTTACTACAGGGTACACGGTTTTATGATTTTGTAGCAAAAGTTGACGTTCCCAGTGAATTGTACCCACTAATCACTGGTGCAGATGCTCGCATATCTGGTGCTAATGTTAGCGATGCGTAAGTTTAATTAATCTTCTTCTTCTTAATTTTTTTTTTAATTTATAATTTTGAATAATTATATTAAAAACCACCTTTACAAAAAATTTAAGCTGTTGGTTGAGTCCCTAACATACCCATCGCTTAACATTTCATTTTGAAAGGAGGTGGTGGATGAGAGTCGAGCTCGTAACCTTCTTGTTACATTATCTTTGATACTCTGTTAAAGGATAGTCTCAACCAAAAACTTAATCCGATGGTTGAGGCCTAGTAATAGATTTTATACTGTATCACATTGTATAATTATTGGATTATTAAGCTAGATTACAACTTATTAATATTGCTAATACAAAGCATATGTTATTTCTTTTTATGATCGATATGATATGCATGTGACGTTGGATGTAGATCATTATGTCAAGAAGGAAGTATCGATGTTGCGAAGGTGACGGGAAAGATTTTGGTATGTCGCAACGCTGGAAGAATGGTTGGAAAAGATGAAACATTGGCTAGTGTTGTAGCTAAAGATGCTGGGGCTGTTGGGATGATCTTTGTATATGAAGAGAAGAGAGGAGATGGAGATGTCTTTCACCAATTTCATGTAGTCAACACTATAGTTCTTAGCTATAAAGACGGCGAAACTCTTTTTTCTTATATTAACTCTACAAGGTAAGATCAATTTATAACGCCTACCTCATTTCCTGTTTTTGTGCATAGATATGGTGTTACAACTTAAGCTATATATGTTTATTTCACTTCAGATTTACAAATCAAATCGAGCCATGGGGTAGGTTATTTCTTTGTATTTATCTAAGTTAGCTCTTGGATATGTATGTAATTGATGCTAGTACGGTGGAAGATCATGGTATATACTTCCACTGTTTTCTTTTACTTGCAACACAATTTATGGTCAGACACTTTTAGGAGGTGACTAATGAAGGTAAACAAACGATTTTAATCAAAATAATCATTTTAACAGCGAGAATAGAGAATGGTTAGGTACAATGTGTAAAAATTATATTGATTTAATTTGTTTGTTTACATTGTATAATTTTGGCCTCAAAATGCATGCAACAAGGTTATATTGCAAGTAAATAAAAATAAAAAATTAGATATATTTAGTTTTGTAAATAATATATGAATATCTAAGAAATAAAGATTGCAATTTGTAACAGGACTCCAACCGCGTCAATCAGTGGCGTAACCAATACATTGGGAGTAGAGCCATCTCCAATCATGGGCTTCTTCTCATCGAGGGGTCCAAACCAAAATAACCCTGGTATTTTAAAGGTATAGGTACTCATTATTTTTTTAAAACTAATTATTACTTCTTTCATTCCTATTTGTTTGTCTCGTCGAAATGTATTTTATTAAGGATTGAACCAAAATATAGGAAGTAGGTAAGAGTATCTTTGTCTTTTATACTTTTGTTAATGTATACATGTGGGGTTAATGGTGGAAACAAAGAAATCTTTTATACTTTTGTTAATGTATACATGTGCTTTATGCGGTACTCCTTGACAAGCTTGGATTGACTCTGGTCTATTAAGTGATTATGCACTAAGTGCACGGTCTTCAATTCCCAAGCACCATCTTTATTGAGACTAGCATAAATCCGTGCTAGACATTCACACTTTTTGGAAGTCCTCTTCCCTCGGCTTAACTCATCCTCACATACAACACCATCAAATAATCCACCCGAACCTCCAACACCCATTGCCTTTGCCCTTTTCTTCACTTCCCTCCTAGCTCTCATGTCGGGTTTTCCCCAACACTCACAATTCCATGTTGTTGAAATTCTCTTATTCTTGTCCTTCTTAGAATTGACACCCGAATAACGATTCCTCCCTTAAAGGAACTTTAATTTAGTACCCTCGCTCCCGAACTCATTTCTGGTACACGTAGACCAATTTGGGCCATGGGGTAAACTTATGATCCATGCTAAATATCCCTTGAACCCTACTTGGGAGAAAGGCATGAGCGAGGTTTATGAGTTTTCCTAAAACTCATTGGCGACTCCTTACTAGTTTCTTACAAAAAAGCATAATGATAGGATCAATTCTAATTCAAGTCCCCCAAACAGTCAGGAATTCAAATCCTAGTACACCCTAACAAGTGTAAAGTCTTAGGCTTTTAAAGGGTCATGGGCATAAAGGAGAATGATCCCCTACGATGGGCACCCCCTCCTTACAGTGGGGAGTCCACTGGGGACTTAGAGGTTACAAGATTAGTTCTTAGTTATGGTTAAAGGTTTCCAACACTAGGTTACCTATGGGTTGTAACGAGAACTAACTTGGATAATCTCTAGTTAGAAAGCGAGACTTGAACGCATAATATCTTCCTTTTTCACAAAAGTAAAGCCAAACAAGCAACAATGCATCATGCATAATCATAGCACACTTTAACCATTAGGGATTGGCTCATTGACTAGGGGTTGCCAACACTAGGCTTCTATCCCGAAATCAATAACAATCATCCCACCCATATCACCAACAAAATGTTGGGAGGGCTATGTCATGGGACAACACGTTGAGTGATTGATACGTGCATCGTCCCTTAAGATATGGTACCTTTGGACACCCAAGCCTTGACCTTAGAATAGCATTGTATGCTTCGACGGTTCCTTTTATGTGCTTATGTGTAGGGGTGAAACAAACTCGGTTTAAAACCGAACCGAACCGAACACCGAACCGAATAACCAATATGGTTCGTTTTTTTTTCTTTTAAGAACCCAAAATACAAATCAGGCTTTTTTTTTTCTTTTAAGAACCCAAAATCGGGAAATCAGAATTCGAAAAATGGGTTAAAAAAACCAAAATTGCAAAGTAGGAAACAAAATCAATCAAATAGAGGAGTGAAAGAGCAGATTCTAAACCTCAAAATTTCAATTAAATTATGTTAACAAACAAAAGAACAAACCCTGGAGTTCTTTATAGTTATTTTCATCAAATAATCGCTAATAATTATATAAAAATACATAAATTGGGTGGAGATCGAGAGCACACCATGACGATATTCTTGATGAATGAGTTTTGGAGAAGCTTTAGAGGAGTTTTGGAGGAGCTTTAGAGCAGATTTAGAGGAGAGAGAAACGTTGAGGCTGGGTTCATGTGAAAAAATGGGGAAAAAGAATAATAGTGAAGCAAAAGGAACTAACAACTAAGGAACCGCAGAAATACGAGAGCGAGCATTTTGAGTCGTATGTGCTACTGGGCTACATTAGTAACTAACCTTAATAAAGCCGGTTATAATTAATAATGTCAATAAAATTTGAATTATAATTTGCAACCGACCTTTTTTATTCCCATTACTAATAGTTCGTTGTTCAGTCTATCATTGACCTACTATTTATAACTTACCTTGGTTATGCCAGTTACTAATACTAATTTATTTGTAACCCGCATAATCTATGCCAGTTACTAATAGGGCATTACAAATAGCATTTTTTCTACTAGTGCTTCATGCATATTGTGATGCCGATTGGGCAGGTGATCGAGACTCTTACATTTCAACAACTGGCTATGTTGTTTACCTTGGTCGAAACCCGCTCTCGTGGAGCTCTAATAAGCAAAAGAGCTTAGCACGCTCCTCCACATAAGCTGAGTTTAGAGCAGTAGCTTCCACCACTGCTGAGCTACTATAGCTAATTAAGATCTATCCCTCCTTCAAGAATTAAAAGTTGTCATCCGCAATGTCCCAAGTATATATTGTGACAACTTAGGTGCCACACACTACTCTGCAAACCCGGTCTTCCATTCTCGAAAGAAACACTTGGCTTTATCTTTACATTTTGTTAGAGAAGAAGTACAACGAGGGACACTCCGTGTGCAACACATTTCAGGCAATGATCAGCTTGCGGATGCTCTTACTAAGCCACTTGAAAGAACAGGCTTCACTGACTTGTTCTTGTTCACCAGGATTGGTCTTGCTCAAAGGCCGTCCAACTTGCGGGGGCGTATAGAAGGATAATATTGAAATATTATCTATGTTGTTGTTAATAGCAGAATATGTTAGTCTTCCTTATCATTAGCTATATGATTATTATTCCGTGTATTTATCTTAGCTTTCTGTTGTGATAGAGTTAGCCTTAAATATTTGTTATTATCTTTCCTAGTGTATAGACCTACGTACTAGGCTTTTTAACTACTCTTGATTCCTATTTAAAGGAACTCAAAGTTAATAGAAGTTAATCAATTATCTACATCACGATCATGGTTATTAGTCAATTAAAAGTCATCGAATACTGATTATTTTATGCATTATTACTAGCTTTATAAGCTATTAGTAGGTGCCCCAAGTAATGTCCCGTTTCAATACTTGAATTATTGTGTATCTTGTCCTGGGTTATAGATGAATTGATTAATTATATGTCTTAATTAAGTCTTTTAATATTTCACCATGTGGCATGTAATGTGTGATCGACCTATACTACTACTATCAAAATTTCTCTCGCTAAACAATTCTCAAGTACATGAGCAAAATATATACATGCATGCCAATCTATTATCATAAGATCCAATACATTTTGTGTAGTAGTCCTTGTTAGCTTTCCCTTTAAGTGAATAACTAGTCATTGACCAAAGGCACCAAAATATATACTTGAAGTCGCATGCAAAAATATATAAAGTACACATCAATTAGAAATGATTGTTCCGTTGTTAAATTAATTATGCACACCCTTCTCACTAATAATTTTAACCATTTCTCTAACTAGTAAGCCATCCACTATTTTATTACTATAGGGTTTGGGGATCAAATTAAAAGATGCTTGAAAATTTTTTAATTTAGATAATATAAAGTGTTGATTTGGTAACACTTATCTTAAGAATTAAATTAATTTATAAATAAAAACAAAAAAAACAAAAACCATTGTTGATGACAATGAGTTGAGGAATGAGGTGAGGGAAAATGTTGATGGAAGCTAATTAGACGCCATTGTTGAGTGTTTTTTACTTCTCTGGGTTTTGGGAAATGGAGGTCTCGGCCGGCGGCAGAGGTAAGTCGCTGGGAGGGCGGGGTTTAAGGCGGCACGGCTCAGTCGAGGGAGGGGGGCTGCAGCCAGGGGAGGGGGAAAGGGAGATGGTGGCTGGCTGGTGGTGGAGGTTGAGGTTTTTCCTTTTTTTTTTTTTATGGATTAATTTAATTATGATATGGTTAAGTGAGAGTTAGAGGGTAATTAGAAGAAATTAGTGTTTAATTAAGTGAATTAGAGGCACTGACCGTTGTCTTGAACAAAAAAATTTTATTTCAGGTTTTCTTTTACGATAAATCTTTTAAGAGATTAATTTTTTTCGCAAAATGGGGCAATTATAAAGTTTTTTTTTTGGACAAATTTTCCTTGAATATACTACACTCCCTGACGTTATAAAGGTACTAAAACACTTGAAGTTGGATGCAAATTGAGTAGTTTTTATCCTTACTTCTTACATCCCTATATAAAGTACACATTAATTAGAAATGGTGGTTTCGAAAAAATAAATAAAAAATAAAAGCTAATAACCCATTATTAAATATACTACACTCCCTAGCCTTCTCATCAATTTATTGAACCATTTCTCTAGCTACTAGCTAGTAACCCATTATTAAATATACTACACTCCCTAGCCTTCTTATCAATTTATTGAACCATTTCTCTAGCTACTAGCTAGTAACCCATCCACTTATATGTTTACGGTTGATTGGTTGAATGTACGTACGGTTTCATTTAATAATGAAACGTAGCTAGCAAATTAAAATAACTGAAGTTGCAGCTTTGTTTATTCTCTTTCAAAGTTCTGTAACACCTTCAGTTTCCTCATGGCTTTCATTATGAAATTAATGTAGCCATTGCTGCAAAAAAGAACCAAACTTCACAACAAATCATATAAATGGGATAAAATTTGCCAAACTATTTTCACACAGAAATATTTTTTCTTTGGAAAAAAAAAAAGTTTCGCATGGCAAATACTCATTCTTCAACAGTCAAGTTCACTATTATCTTCATTCTCATAATATTTGCTTTTCTGGCAAATGGAGCAACCTCTCAAACTTCAATGGAGCAACCTCTCAAACCAGACAAGCGCCATTATCAACTTCCATTAGAGAATAAGCGAGTTTCATTCGGTGCGTTTGTGGGTGCTGGTAACCTATTCTTAGGGGTGGGGCAATTGATTGGGAGTATTATTGATAAAGATAAGCCAAAAAAGTAATAAGCCATTTGTATTAAGGTAAAGGATCATGATGCTTTTTATATTTATAAGGTTGTTTATGTACTATTAATGACTTAATGTCATCATACTTATACTTTTTTTTTTCTTTTTTTGAGCTAATATCATGATATTTATACTAAAAAATCATGAATATAATTTATCTAGTTTTATTTTTAATTAATATATATATGGTAATATTAATCTCATTTGTTTTTATTACTTTATTTGTGTACTTGTATTCATATGTAACAAATTTAGTTTTAATTGTCCCCCAAAAGAAATTTTCTCAATATCCGTCAATAGTCATATATAATCATGACAAGTTATAAATAACAAAAAAATGCATTGTTCGTATTTTATATACTCCATTTTTTTTTTTTTTGGAAAATCGTATTTTATGCTCCTTTATCTTTATTGGCTTGCTACAGCTATCTCTTTAAAAATGACAAAATGAAACCTAAACAACAGAGTACAGTGGCGGATCCAGGAATATGATAATGGGGGTACGAAATCCGATTTGTTAAAAAATGCGAAACTTGACAAACTAAAATACAAGTATGATTTATAATTAGTTATTGTTTCATTCCACCCTCTTATTAGTTATTGAATGTATTCCTTATTCCTAAAATATTGTCCATAATTGAACCAAACAATTAAAACTAATATAATTAAAGGTAATACAATTACACTTTTATAAAACTCATAGGCAAATTTTTATTTTAAGTCAACGATCGTATAATAAATAAAATAAAATTATATTTGTATCATCTTAAAGTATAACTAATTGCACTTATTATATTTCCTTGTCACAATTTAATATACAAGTACGTACTCGAATTGAGGCATATCAATAGTAATCATGTGGAAGTTTATTCAAAGGAAGGGAAAAAAAAAAAGCATATTGTTGAACATACTACGTTTAGAACTCATAATGCGCAAACTCATATTTTATACAATGAGAGATAATTAGACAATTATAGAAATTAATAATATATCTGAAGTAAGATAATATAAAAACTAATTGAAACCTTCGTACTTTTGTTTTTTTTGTTGGAATTGAAACCATTTTCATCATACTTCATAGCACAAGGCAAGGAAAATTACTACTCCGTTTGATTAATAGTATAAAATTTGAAAAAAAAAAAAGTGTACTCGATGACAAAAAATAATCTGTCAAAATAAATAACAAAAAATAAAAAAGCAAAGGAAAAAAAATAGTACCGCAAAGCAACAACTTCGTATTACTGATCTTGGTAAAGCAATAGAAAAAAGAGAACAGTTGCCTTAGGCCCTGTTCTTTTGACCTTCTGGGCGGGGAAAAGCAGGGGTCAGCAGAGCAGAGCAGATTAAATTTTAGCAGAGCAGAGTCAAGCCGAGCACAGCAGATTTCAACATTATTATTAATACTATTATTAATTTTATTATTGTTGTTGTTATTATTATTATTATTACTACTACTATTATTACTATTATTATTAATACAATTATTAATGTTATTATTATTCATGTTGTTGTTGTTGTTGTTGTTGTTATTATTATTATTATTATTACTATTATTATTATTACTATTATTATTATTATTATTATTACCATTACTATTACTAGTGTTATTATTATTATTATTAATGCAATTATTAATGTTATTATTATTAATGTTATTATTATTATTATTATTATTATTACTACTACTACTATTACTATTACTATTACTATTACTAAGTGCATATACCATTGATTTAGGTGAGTGAAAACATAAATATATGTATACCATATTTAACATATGTCAATAATAGAAAGATAAAAAACAACGATTTACTTATATTTATTTCACAAAAATTTTAAAATAAAATGATTTAATGAGTAATAATGATTTTACTTATAAATTTGTCTTAATCATATATTTTATACCCTTTATAATAATGATATACAAATTACTACTTGAAAATAACCTTTTTTTTTTTTTAATTCTTAAATTGTATGGAAAGATTTGAAAAATAATTCAACTCAATGAAATAACAATCAATACCCACATACATATAATGTTTCTACACATTGTGATTCTAATATCAAATGTTTATAAAAGAAATTGTTATTGTTATTATTTATTTATTTGAAAAAATTGTTATAATTATTAGAAATTATTAATTAATAATATTATTAAATATTAATTCTTAATAATTTGAATTATTAAATATTAATAATGATAACTATTATTATTAATTATTATTATGATTAATAAATATTAATTATCATTAATATTAATAATTATTACAATTATTTTATTAATAATTAATATAATTATTCAAAATAACAAATTATTATCATCAATACAATATTAATTATTATTATTATTGAATATTAATTATTGTTATTATTAATTATTATTTGAAAATAGAGTAGAGCAGAGCATATTTCTTTTGAGCAGAGCATAACAGAGCAGATTTCTTTTGAGCAGAGCAGATTTGATTTGAGCAGAGCTGAGCAGAGCAAAGAAGAGCAGAGCAGCTCTAAAGAACGGGGCCTTAGTAGAAAAGTAGGTGATCTTTTATCAGAAAGCAACACGTCAGTTTTTTGTATGTTTGGCAAAACCTAAGAGACCACCTATTACATATAACGGGTCTCTTTGGTAAACAGTTTTTTTTTTTTTTTTTTTTGTTTTTTGAGAATGGGGGTGCAGCTGTAACTCTATGTACCCCCTGGATCCGCCATTGGCAGAGTGACAGACTAATAAATCATTGATAAATACTCTGTATGACCGTATATAATATGTAGTATAAATAAGGTGATTAACTTTTGCAACTCTAGTCATAGTATATAATTGGTACTTAATTAATTAATTAATTATTGTTAACCTTTTAATAAAAAAAAAAAAAAAAAAAAACCAATTAGTTATTGTTTACTTTTTTTTTTGACAAAAATCAGCTTAGTTTTCATTTATGTTTTAATAGAATCTTTTTTTGTTTTTTTTTTTTTTTTTTTTTTTTTTTTTTTTGGAAATATGTTTTACTAGTTAATAGAGTTATAGATTTATACGAAATAATATAGAGTACTTACTAATTATATTTATGACTTGTTTTGGTTAGACAACTTGCTATAAACAGTTGTGAATTAGTTAATATGCTTATGTGAGGAGGGTTCCTATAGGATCTCCCACTTGATGCTTGGGCCCTTTAAAAGCTCGAGACTTATTATATTAGTTAGGATTCGAATTTCTAACTGTTTATTTGCGAGACATAAAAAAGAAATAAAACAAGCTATCTATTTTTTTATTGTACTAGTAACTAGGGAGTCGCTAATGAATTTTAGGAAAACTTATAAGTCTCGTCCATGTCTCCCCCCAAGCAGTGTGCAAGGAGGATTTAACACGAAGCAAAGGTTTTTGCAATCAAGGTCTGTGATAACCAGAGGTCTAATTATGGTTCGGAAGTGAGGGTACTAAGGTGTCGTTCTTCCGAAGCGATCATCCTAGCCCTAGTATGGCCTCTACTAGCTAGCTCTTCTTGTTCACAATTTCACTATTAGGCAAAAATATACAACGTATTATCCTTGTTACTAAAAAGTTAGCTCATTTTATTTACAAACAACGTCCACAAACATCTATATTACAATGGATTTCTTTGTTTGTGTAAATTAGTTCGTGAAAAGAACAATAAAATAAATAAGATTCGCTTGATATCTTAAGCTAAGTGATAAAACAATTAATTAATTCTAAACTTTAGTCTTAATTAACGAAAGATTAATTAGATACACTAATTAAACCAATTAATAATTAGTCCTTAACAAACACTAATCAATTGATTAATTACTTATTTAAACATATAAATAGTTTATCTAAGTTCTCAGGAACCTAATCGTTTTTTCTTTTTTAGACCTCCGTTTTTTTGTTTATAGACCTCCTGTTGTTCCGTAAGCTCCAACGCCTTCAAAGGATTAAAGGTGCGTTCTATTCACCTGATTTTTATTTATCTAAACTTATCTTAACTTATTAGCCCTTATTAGAACTTATTTTAGTTATAAATTGAAATTCGGTAGCCCTGATTAACCCTTATCATAACTTATCTGAACTTATTTTTCCTGAACTTATCTTGTCTCAACTTATCTAAACTTATTAACCTTATCTGAACTTATTTTTTCAAACATAAATGGAAATAAGTAGAGCAAAATAGGTTCTAATTAGGGCTATAAATTGTTTGGAAAAAGAGGGGAAATGTAGTATTCAAATATGAGAGATTAGTGTATTTTACTTAGAGGTTAATGGTTAGTTTTTTTTATTTTTCATTGTGATTTTAGGTTCAACCGAGACCCTTGTTTATAGGTGCAGGGATCTAGGGTTAGATTTTAAAAGCTACCGTGTCAGGTGACAAGTGCAACGGTCAAAGTCATGCTGGCTTCGCCAACAAAATCCCTTATATGGGGATTGGTACCTCAACCTAACAAAGACTTTTTTGTTAGGATTTATGCCCTGTACCAAAGCAAATCGTTATGAGCTAGACCCAATAAAGACGACAATATCTACTAGTGGACTCATCGATCTTGACTTGAGGTGTTACAGATCATATCAAAGCAGGATCAAAATAGGTGAAATAAAATTAACTCATCTTTATTGCATTTATTTAGGTGAGCATAAAAGAGAAATGGGGCAGTATCATTTTTCTTGACAGTGATATTAGTTAAATATACAAAAATCTATAGTAGAGCCCATAATCTACCAAAAAATAGTATATTTGACTGTGTCAAAACATTGTGGTACATTGATAAAGAAAGAGTGATTTCCTTACCTTAGTAAGCTCTCCACCGGTTATGCCAACATGTCTCTCAAGCATATTTATCTTGAAGCGGTTGTCAGTTAAAACCAATTTTTTTCACCAAACCAAGACAATGTAACATATCTGGTAAAAGAATCACATAGCATTAGCGAGGAACAACTATTGAACTTTGGACTTGACAAATTTTGGACTCCTTACCTTTTCAAATAAACAAAATGCACAATAAACCTAGTAGTGTAGCGAGTATGTCCTGCGCAGCTACGCCTGAGCCAGTTGTAGTCGAGTAATTTATTGATTGGTCCCATAGCAAAGAGAGCCCCAGTTATTCTTAATGAGACACGTTTTCTGTTTCTCATAATGGCATTTTTGAAATTAAATTGAAGTATTTAACTTGCTGTGCTGGTGACTGGGAAAAAGTGGGGGACATATTATCTGTGTTAATTTTTCAAAATTTTGTGCATCATATAGTTCAATTGTATTATGTTAATATGTATGTGATTGTGTGTTGATTAATTTGTTTCATATTTAGTATGTCGAATTGGAATTGTTTGGGAAGGAGGAAGGAGATGATGGATACTGATATTCTGGACATAGAAATGGAAACCGATATAAGGGGCAGTGAGATTATTGTGTTTAATTGGGGTAGCGCAGTTAAGAAAAGGAGTAATGTTGAAATGGAGGTTGATGGCATAGAAGAGACAGTAGTCTAAGAGACTGAAGTTGAAGATAGTTGTGGCATAGAAGAGACTGTAGTTGAAGATAGTTATGTATATGGTGATGGCATAGAAGAGATTGTACCTGTAACAGAGCCTAAGGTTAGGATGGTATTTATATCTTGCCAAGAACTTGAAGCATACTATATGGAGTATGTTGAGCAAACTGGGTTTGGAGTGACAAGGGTTCAGGGCCATTCTATTCCTAGTGCGGCCTCTACTAGCTCTTCCTTTTTCACAATTTCATCACCAAACAATATATGCAACGTGACACCTAAAACTATGTTAGTTGATTTTATTTACAAGCATTGATCACATAAGGATTACATTGCAACGAATGTCGTTACTCTTATTTAATTCAAATTCGTGAAAAGAACAAAATAAACAATATTCGCCTTGTCTTAAGTGATCAAACAACAATTAATTATTCAATTCTATTCTTTAATTAACGCAATAATACTATGTGAAATTAAATAATTAAAAGTTTGTTTAAAGTGATCAAACAACGCTAATTAATCAATTAAAGTTATTTAAACAATAAGAGAAAAATGATTTATCTAAGTGCTCCGTAAACTAACCGTTCTTCTTTGTATGCTTAGATCTCTGTCTTAGATGTTTATGGACCTTCTTTCATCTTTGTACCTCCAAGGGCTTCAATGGATCGATTAGGATTGAAGAGTATTTAGGAAGAAAGGAGAAAAGTAGTATGATAGTAAGAGAAATTGAGAGATTAGGGACTCAAGAATGCTAGGGTTTAGAATTCTGATTTTTTCTGTCCTCTTTAGGGTTGAACGAAGACTCCTATTTATAGGCTTAGGAATCTAGGTTTAGGGTTTTAGAGCCGTGACATCAGGTGGCGCATGCAACACTAGGAGTCGCGCTGGGTGTCGCGTGCATCTCAATGACTTGAGCGAGCCAGGCGTGCATAACTCACTGAGTTGCGCTCGATGCGGTTTGTCTTATACGAAAATGCGTTTTTAAAACTTCATTAACTTTTGATTGCAAAGTCGGATTAAGGCATACGAGATATCATTAGAAAGCTATGAATTTCTACTTTATAATGCTATTGGAATTAGGTTAAAATATATTATTTATCAAAAGATATGGTCGTTTGAGTGCAAGGGTGTCGGTTTTAGGGCACGGTTTAGTGTTTTGATCATAACTTCTTCGTTTTTACTCGAAATTAGGCTTATAATATACCGTTGGAAATCTCTTTGAAAGGGCTATCCATCTGTATAGTCCTTGAATAGAAATTTGATGGATGTTTTATCTAATTGTCTCTGATTTAACAATGTAAGATCTATTGGATCCAATCATTGCATTTGACGCATTTGGGTCCGTTATTAATCACGTTTAAACATGCATGTATGAGCACGTTTTAGGCCTAATTAGTAAGCGGAAAATTATCTAAGATAACTTGATCTCAAATATAGGTTTTAACTTACTTTATAATGCATTTTGTAGTCCATAAACACATCAACTTTGATCTAGCATGAAGAACGAGTTTTTGTAACATCATCGGACTTCCTGTCGAGATAGGAGGCCAAAAGTAGGTGTCTACAGTTCCCGGATTGCATTTTCTCAAAATACTGCATCATTGCCGCTGCGTCACATCCAACCATCATCAATATATGTTCCTTATAGGCCTCGTGTTGTAAATCTTTGACAGTAAATGACATGTTATCCATTCCATTTTGATCAATTTCCATGCACCCATTTATCTGAGACATGGTTACACCCTGCTCATAGTAATTCATCAACTTCTTCTTAATTTTATCGATCATGTGCTTTATGCGATACTCGTTGACAAGCTTGGATTGACTCGAGTCTATTAAGTGATTATGTACTAAGTGCACAGTCTTCAACTCCTAAGCACCATCTTTATTGAGACTAGCATAAATCCATGCCAGACATTCATACTTTTTGGAAGTCCTCTTCCCTCAGCTTAACTCATCCTCACATGCAACACCATCAACTAATCCACCTAAACCTCCAACACCCATTGCCTTTGCCCTTTTCTTCACTTCCCTCCTAGCCCTCATGTCGCGTTTTCCCCAACACTCACACTTCCACGTTGTTGAAATTCTCTTATAATCCTTGTCCTTCTTAGAATTAACACACGATTCCTCCCTAAAAGGAACGTTATTTTAGTACCCTCGCTCCCGAACTCATATCTGGAACACGTAGACCAATTTGGGCATGGGGTAAACTTATGATTCATGCTAAATATCCCTTTAACCCTACTTGGGAGAAAGGCATGAACGAGGTTTATGAGTTTTCCTAAGACTCATTGGCGACTCCTTACTAGTTTCTTACAAAAAAGCATAATGATAGGATCAACTCTAATTCAAGTCCCCCAAATAGTCAAGAATTCAAATCCTAATACACCCTAACAAGTGTATAGTCTTAGGCTTTTAAAGGGTCATGGGCAGCATAAAGAAGAAGGATCCCTTATGATGGGCACACCCTCCTTACAGTGGCGACTCCACTGGGGACTTAGAAGTTACAAGATTAGTTCTTAGTTATGGTTCAAGGTTTCCAACACTAGGTTACCTATGGGTTGTAACGAGAACTAACTTGGATAATCTCTAGTTAGAGAGCGAGACTTGAACGCATAATATCTTCCTTTTCCACAAAAGTAAAAGACAAATAAGCAACAATGTATCATGCATAATCATAGCACATTTTAACCATTGGGGATTGGCTCATTGACTAGGGGTTGCCAACACTAGGCTTCAATCCCAAAATCAATAACAATTATCCCACCCATATCGCCAACAAAATGTTGGGAGGGTTATGTCATGGGTCAACACGTTGAGTGATTGATTCGTGCATCGTCCCTTAAGATATGGTACTTTTGGACACCCAAGCCTTGACTTTAGAATAGCATTGTATGCTTCGACAGTTCCTTTTATGTGCTTATGTGAAGAGGTGAAACAAACTCGGTTCAAAACCGAACCGAACCAAACACCTAACCGAATAACAAATGTGGTTCGGTTTTTTTTCGAAAGTGGTTCGATTTCGGTTTGTAAAATCAAGAAATCGAAATTATATGGTTTGGTTTCGGAAATTAAAAAACCGAAAAACCAAAAAACCAAAATCGAACCAAAATTTCGGCCCAACCCCAAAAAACCCTAGTATATAAAGAAAAAAAAAACCCTAATGTTTCTTCAGCCACTTTCTGCCCTTTCTCTCTCCTTTCCTTCTCTTCTTTGCTCTTTCTCTCTCTTCTTCGATCTCCTCTTCTCTCTATTCTTTGATCTCCTCTTTTTTTTTTCTTGTCTTTCTCCTCGCCTCTACTCCTCTTTGGCTATCAACATTAGCTCAACGTCACAAATTTCATTTGATTTCTCCATAACGAAGGTTTTCATATCAAAGAAAAGATTTTCATGGTCAAAACGAAGGTTTTCGTAACAAAATTCGCGAAATTTGGCCAAAACAAAGGTTTTAATGGTCAAATTCGATCATGAAAACTCTAGATCTAGAGTTTTCGTTGTCGAATTTGACCGTTTTAAACCAAATTTGAGATGAAATTCAAGGCCATTTTTGGTTTAAAAGGTATGTTTTCTTGTTTTTAATTTTCTTTCTTTTTTTTTTTTTGAATTTTTAATATATCCATTAATATGATATGATTTCTGGTAATTTTTGTGCTTGTTTTGGTAAAAATCTGGTGGTGGTGGACTGGTGGTTTCGGTTTGATGTGGGTGGGGTTTTGTTAGGTTGGTGTCGGTTGTGGGTTGAGGTTATCGTTGGGGGTGGAATGTTGATTCATTGTAGGTTTGGTTTTGTTTGGTTCGGTTTTGATTGGTGTGGTTTGGTTCGGTTTTTTTGCAAAATATGATGTTTAGATGCTTGATAGAAAAATTCGGTGCGGTTTGGTTTTTTTTATGAAACCCAAAATTTAGGTGGTTTGGTTTGGTTCGGTTTCAAAGCTAAAGTGGTGCGGTGTGGTTTGCAAAATCAAGAAACCGAAATATGGTGGTTCGGTTTCGGTTTAGGCAAAAAACTAAACCGAAAACCAAACTTTCACACCCCTGCTTATGTAACTACATGAATATGTGCTTATTATGTGCTTCGTGTCTAATCTAATTAATTCCAACTTGTTACCTAGAGATATTAAAACAAAATTTACAAAAAAAAAATGTGGTTAAAAAAAAAAAAATCGAACCTACCCGATGGTCCAGGAGTTGCGCGCGGCCCTTCCGCGCAACTTTGTGTCTTGCGCGCGCCCACTGTTCAACGTTAACTTTGACTCATTACGAGCAATGTTATATGAAGAAAATGAAATAGTAAAAACTAAGACATTATTGCCACCGTGAAAACGGTTAAGGCAACTATTAAAGACAAACTGCGGAAAACTACTTTTAAAACCTTCAAAACGACTCAACTTAAAAAGTCAACCAACGAAAGTAAAGTCAAACCAATGTAAAACAAAGTCAACCTACAACTTGGAACCATTGTAGGTCCTTATCAAAACCGAACCAATTCAAAACCTTTGCGTTATTCTCACAAACATAATATAATAAAATAATGAAAGCAATAAACACATCATAGACTTATGGAAACTAGTATGATTCGCTCTTCACTCATGCCCATCATGAATATGCTTCATCACATGAAAAGCTTCTCTCTACTTGTTTCCACTACTCTCCATTAAAAATGGGTCATCATAGGGCCAAGGTAAAGACAAGGCCAAGTACAAACACACAAACACACAATCAGCAAAGCTGAGTACATAAACACGCTAACATGCTTTCACCTATCAACACACAACTTACCTCATTGCACCTGTTTACAAGCACACAACATACAACAAGACTTCTCAACTAAGTAACTAAATAATTTATTTAGTATTAATTACGCATCGAACGGGTTTCCCCCCTAACCTGCCCCAATAAAGGGGTACTAACACGGGAGTTAACCGTGCCAGTATAAAATAACCACTCGTAAGTGGCGGAATTCTTGCGCATAATAATAAAGGAAAATACAGTGTCCTGTACTCCCAGTAGAAGTTATGGTTAAATATAAAATCCCATAACTCCCCCCATATGTTCATACTCAAGGTGTATACGTTCTAAGAGTTTTGGTGTGTAATCTCTTTCATTTTACGTTATTTACATATTATTAAACTTGATGATGGCTCTCAAACCATGAAATAATCAAACATTATAATTATCCAAGACATTCCAATTTAATTCTTGAGTAATTAGTGACCACGTAATATTTAATGTTGAACCCTTTTTAAATCTACCTCAGTGTCAAAGACATCTTAAACGCATAATGCGCCAAAATTCCTATCCCTCGGTGTTAGAAACACCTTAAGTGCACTAAGGCACCAACATATAATTTATTCCTCGTGTACATAGACACTTACGTAGCTCCTTTCTCATGCTTATAGCATTAATAAAAATTATATGAACCATAATAAAATTCCTTTTTAATATTCCAAACCAAATTAAACAATTAGTTTAATTAAACATGCTCTCTATCATGCCAATAATAAAAGTGTGGTTCATATATAACATGCCCAAAATAATTATTTCCATTCAATAATCCATCACAAATAAATTATGCTTCATAATTCAATCACCAATATCAACCAATTCACAATTTCCAATCATAATCTAGCATGATACTACCTAGGATTAAATAATTAAGCCTAGCATGTTACTAAATCATCAAAAATATGCTAAGTACGTTAATGTACCTCGTATACGATCTTAAAATCGCCACAACTAATAGAAATCGCTTAGTTCAAAGTCTCCTACAAACCAAAATCATAATATGGCATTAAAATCTACTCCACACAAATTTCCAGCAATATATACTTTTATTAAATCACTCATAATTTAATTAAAACAAGCTGAAAATCAATTTAAAACCTCATACTTTAATCCCAATAATGGGTAGTCAAAATTCCTTCAAGAAACTTAATTTTTAGCTTACTAACAAAAATTCCAGCAATATTAATTCATGAAAACTTGTTGTAATTAAAGGTTTAAGCTACCCTAAATCATATTCCTTCAATAATCAATTATTGATAAATCTAGGGTTTTAAATTTAGGGCTTTTTAATTAAAATTAAGATCTGAAAATTAATTTGCACCATACTTAAAATTCAATCATCATAGAATCATCACAAAACTCATAATTTATAATTAGATTTAGGATTAAACAAAAGAAAAATAAATAAATAAATAAATAATTTTTTTTTTCGAAAGAGGGTGGCCAAACAGCAGCCACGGCACCACAGCCGGCTGCTAGTGGCGCCGCCGCTGTTGCTGGTGGTGGCTGGCGGTGGTGAGTGACGAAAAAAAGGGGAAGGGGAAAATAAAGAAAAAGAAAAAGAAATAGAGGAGAAGGGGGAGAAAGTTTACCTTGGGTATTCTCCACTCTAGGCAAAGTTTAATTTGCCCAAGTGTTGAATATTTAGACCCCTTTCTCTAGAAACCCTTATTATCTAAACTTTCCTTTTCTTAATCTTTCCTAATACCTTTCCTAATAAAACTTTACTAAAATAAAACTTTCCTAAATTAAATCCCAACTTAATAAAATAATTAATTAAATAAAACTTTCCTTTTATACATTATTTCCAAACTTATTTAAAATAAATAATTAAAATGCCATAAATAATTTATTTCAAATTATTTAAATACCTCACAAAATACTTATTTAAAATAAAATACGTATAAAAATACGGGATATTACAGACATGTTCATTTTTTTTTAATTTTGCTATTATCCAATTAAAAGATGACAAGTGTCACTTACAAAGCAAAATATGATTAGGAGAGAGAGTGGTGAGTAACCTTACCATTGTAGATTAAAAATAAGGTGACTCATAATAGTAATTTTAAGATAGTGAAAAGTGAGGTGGGAGATGATTTGGAAGAGAGAGAAATAAATAATATGACTTGTAATGATTGTGTTTTACCCACTATTGCTCATACTCTAAATTCTTTTGACATATTAAAAGGACGGCATGATTCACATGCTTTCAACAATATTGGGAAATATTGGATATGCTTGCGCATGGCATGGCGTGGCTTGTTAAGTTGCAGTGACAATCGTCATGTATGTATTATCTTGGCCGGGTTTACTTGTAATTTGCATAATATTACATTGTATAGACGTACGGTATACCTCATTTCATGTCCTTCAGATTTCTTTCCTTTATAACGTCCAATGCAAATCATTGGCCTTATATATACAGAATCTTTTTTTTTTTTTATCAACTGATCACAAACTAGTTTATATATACCACATATAGAATGTTGAGGAGAAAAATGTGGATAAAAATTGCAAATTTAGTTGAAAATGTCTTTATAATATAATTTGTCAATATAATCACCCACTTGTAATAATTTGGAATAGCTAAGAATTTCTCCACCCATTCATTGCTAATTTCCATGCAATGTAATTAAGGTAGAATTAGTAAGCTATCTATAAATTAATATGCTCCTTACTATCTAAACAAAACTTTAAAGAGAAATTTAATTTAAACGAGGTACAAATATTAATAATCCTCATTTGTTTTAGATCGATTGAAAAAGAAAGGGAAAGAAGAGAAACAAGGATTTTGTTCAACAATGCAAATTCCAATGCTTTTACAACATTGTCTCTTATTATCGTCACTTCTTTTTTCATTACAACAATTACCTACCTATGCTGCCCCTAAGGTAAGTCATCAATTTGCCTTGATCAATCATCTTCATCTTCGATCTTTGACTAAGCATATCGATTAAATTCAAACTGAGACATGCGTAAAAGAAAAGTGTGACGATTAAAGAAAAATGTAAATTTAATTTTGATCATTATTATATTCTTTTTTCCATGTAGCACTATATAGTCTACTTGGGCTCTCACCACGCAGAACCTCGTTTATCAGCCAGTCCCGAGACTATTACAAAGTCCCATCATGACTTGATTTCTTCTGTATTAAGGAGGTATAATTTAAATGTGTCATATTTATTAGTTGTATCTTGCCTTAGATCTTTTATTTACTTGAAAAAATTGTTGAACTTCAATTAATTATCCTTTGGTTGATTATGTTTGCGTACATGGAACAGTGATTCTGAATCATCTTCAGAAAGGATAATTTATTCTTATAATAAGATATATAATGGCTTTGCTACAACATTACACGAAGAAGAGGCCAATGAACTCGCAAGTAAGGCATAGATGAATCTAAATGCATACAACATCCGTTTGTTTTTTTTTTTTTTTTTAAAAAAATTTAATTTTTTTTTAATCATCCTACTTTTGCTTTAAATCTAATAGTTCTCTCTTTTCTCCTCACGCCTTACCCCCCTCGTTTCTATTGGTATATTAAAGCCCCATTTGGTTTGATGTAAAATATTTTCCTATTTTTTTTCCATTTTCTTTTGTTTGGTTTGTGAAGGGGTGGAAAACAATTTTTTCAATGGTGAAAAATTGTATTCTTAATGATGGAAAATATTTTCCTTTACAAAACAAGGGAAGCCAGATTTTCCTCCCTTATCCCTCCTCTTTTTTATTTCCCTCTCATCTATCCTAAAATTCCTACTCCTATTTTTTTTTTCCTTGAACTTTTCTTGTATGCAACTAAATAAAGGAAATCTAATTTACAATTGTTTTTTTTCCTTAAAAATGTGTTTTCCATGAAAATTAATTTATCATTGAAAATGTTTTACATCAAATCAAACAGAACCTAGATAGTAAAATTAAAAAAAATGAAGAAATTATTTAATTTAAGCTCATTCTTAAAATATTTTTCATCTAATTTATTAATGCATGGTTTAACTTTCATGTAGAGCATCCAAGTGTTGTGTCAATATTTGAAAGTCGAATTCTTGAATCGACAACGACTCGATCAGCGGATTTCTTAGGATTACATTATCCACCTTCCAACCTTGAAGATTCGATATGGCATAAGGCAAACTTAGGAGATGATATCATTTTAGCAAACATAGATTCCGGTATGTTTTGTGTTGATCCAAAATATTTTTGTTTTGTTTTGAGAGCATATGAAAAAAAAGTTTCTAAAGACATAATTGATTGATATTACATGATTCGTTTTGTAATCATCGATTTTGGAAGTGCAACACAGTACAACTTTGTAAAATATGTAAATACAAGTCAAAAAAAAAAAAAAAAAAAAAACTGATAGCAATAATATTAGCGTAAAGTAAATACCATAACTATGTTGCATAATTAAATACAAGTATAAAGTAATAAATACCATAACTATTTTTGCAATAATAAATAAAATCATAGGCAAAATCTAATGAATGCACAAGGGCGTTAGATAAGATTACTAAAAGTAGAAATATTAACGTACGTGAATAAACATTAATTACAGCGATTGACGAGTGATTTTAATATATATTATTTTAAAATTAATACCATTTTAATTAGTAGGAAGTATATTAGAATGTTATTTAATGTCTTGAGAGCGCTTGTTAAGGATCATTTACCAAAATGGCTAATTTAACAAAAGTGTTCCCAAAACGGCTAATTATAGATTTTAATTCCAAAACTAGCTAAATTATTTACTTGGTAGGAAATTATCTATTTCTTATTTTCCTTTAACCAAAAAGGTTCAATTTTTTGGGGTTTTTTTTTTAAATTTTTTTTTTTGGATTTATTTTAAATTTGCTCTTTTTTTAGTTGGAAAATTTAAGGGCCAGTAATTTTGTACGTTACGTAGTATATGGGATCTTTAAATTCCGATTTGCCAACATTTCCCGTTTTTTGGATTTTAAAAAAAAAATTATTTTGATTTTTTTTGGGAAATTTAAAGTCATAGTTTAAAATATCCATTAATTTGGAAAATAACATAAACATAAAATATTTGCAACAATTCTCAATTTTTTTTTTAAAGTTACACAAAATAAAAAAAAAATGCCTCATAAAATAAATAAATCACTCGAAAAATTATTCCAAACTTCCAATTAAAAAAAATTAGCCGACATTAACAGAGGGCATACAATTAGCAAATACGAAAAAGATGAACAATACCTTAAAATCCCTTATTGTCGTATAAATTTGCAGTTGTGTTGATAGAACAATAGTATTTTAAATTTCCATTTTTTGTGATACAATCACGTCGGTCAAGACAAAAAATTGGTTTTTTAGTGATCTTGAAACTAGGGTTCCTATGACCAACTTTACTTATATATGTATATAGCTTTAAAATTTCAAACCTAAAAAACCCAAAAAAAAAAAAATTAAAAAATACCCAAAAAAAAAAAAAAAAAAAAAGGTGAACCAAATTGGTTCAAAGGAAAATAAGAAATAAATAATTTTCCTCCATGTCAACATTTTAGCTAGTTTTGGAATTAAAATTTACAATTATCTGTTTTGGTAAATACTTTTGTAAAATTAGCCATTTTGGTAAAAGTTCCGCTTGTTAACAATATACATGACACTTTATTTTTACTTCTAGTAATTATGTACTATGTATTGAAATTTGAGATAGGTGTGTGGCCGGAAAGTCAAAGCTTTTCTGATGATGAAAGCTATGGCCCGATTCCCAAAAAGTTCAAAGGAGCCTGCGAAAATAAATATGATCCGACATTCAAGTGCAATAGGTTATTATATCATCAACTTCACTTTGTACTCCTTTCGTTTTTTAAATAATGTCTCATTTTGAATTTATATTTTTTAAAAAAATTTCATGTAAATCCAGGAAGCTTATAGGGGCTAGATATTTTTACAAAGCCATGGAGAAGAATAGTAATTTACAAGAAAATTGTACCTTCAATGAAAAGTTGAGCCCTAGAGATGACACAAATGGGCATGGTACCCACACCCTATCAACGGCGGGAGGGAGTATCGTCCCATTCGCAAGCTGGGGAGGACTCGCGAATGGGACAGCTAAAGGAATGGCACCAAAAGCTCGATTGGTGGCCTACAAAACGATGTGGAACGTTCAATGCCCTACATTTAAAACCACGGGAAGCAATGACATAGATATAATGGCTGCTTTCGAAGCTGCTATTGATGATGGCGTTGATGTTATTAGTTTTTCTCAAGCATCAAATAATAGTGCTTATCTTGATGATGGTACTGGAATTGCTACCTTCCATGCCATGAAGAATGGCATCCTCACTATTGCTGCTGTAGGAAATAGGGGGCCGAATGCCGGGACTGCTGTAAATAATTATCCATGGGTGCTATCTGTTGGTGCGTCTACTGTTGATCGTGTTTTTTCTGCTCACGTTCTACTCGGCAACCATAAAAAGATCAAGGTATGTATGTATATGCACATATATGTATATGCTATATATTGATTGATGTGATGGTTAAACTTGTCCATTGGAAAACATGATAAAAAAAAAACGTGTCAATTGAAAAAAAAAAAAAGAAAAAAAAAAAGAGAAATTATTACTTAAAAAGAAATTTTAAGCCACTTATTACCTAACTTGCTTTGACAATCATAGAATCATAGTATCAAGTGGTTAATATAATTATTCTAAACTCCTTTTCCCAAAATTTAGTATGGACTAATAAATTAATATTAAACTATTTACTGCAGGGTACACGGTTTTATGATTTTGTAGCAAAAGTCGACGATCCTAGTAAACTGCACCCACTAATTACTGGTGTAGATGCTCGCATATCTAGTGCTAATGTTAGCGATGCGTAAGTTTAATTAATCTTCTTATTTGTTTCTATAATTTTGAATAATTATGTTAAAACCACATCAAAAAGGAGGAAAAAAAAATTAAGTTGTTGGTTGAGTCCCTAACATACCAATTGCTTAACATTTCATTTTGAAAGGAGGTGGTGGATGAGATTCGAGTTTGTAACCTTCTTGTGACATTATTTTTGACACTTTGTTAAAGGATAATCTCAACCAAAAACTTAATCTGATGGTTGAGGCCTAGCATGTAATGGATTTTATACTGTATCACATTGTATAATTAATGGATTATTGTTAAGCTAGATTACAACTTATTAAAATTGCTAATACAAAGCATATGTTATTTCTTTTTATGATCGATATGATATTCATGTGACGTTGGATGTAGATCATTATGTCAAGAAGGAAGTATCGATGTTGCGAAGGTGACGGGAAAGATTTTAGTATGTCGCAACGCTGGAAGAACGGTTGGAAAAGATGAAACATTGGCTAGTGTTGTAGCTAAAGATGCTGGGGCTGTTGGGATGATCTTTGTATATGAAGAGAAGAGAGGAGATGGAGATGTCTTTCACCAATTTCATGCAGTCAACACTATAGTTCTTAGCTATAAAGACGGCGAAACTCTTTTTTCTTATATTAACTCTACAAAGTAAGATCAATTTATAACGCCTACCTCATTTCCTGTTTTTGTGCAAAGATATGGTGTTACAACTTAAGCTATATATGTTTATTTCACTTTAGATTTACATCAAATCGAGCCATGAGGTAAGTTAGCTCTTGGATATGTATGTAATTGATGCTAGTACGGTGGAAGATCATGATATTTACTTCCACTGTTTTATTTTACCTTATTGTAAGACACTTTTAGGAGATGACTAATGAAGGTAAACAAATGATTTTAATCAAAATAATCATTTTAATAGGGAGAATAGAGAAGGGTTAGGTACCTTGTGTAAAAATTATATTGATTTAATTTGTTTGTTTACATTGTATAATTTTGGCCTAAAAATGCATGCAACAAGGCTATATTGCAAGTAAATAAAAATAAAGAATTAATAATTAAGAAGATGACGATTATATTTAGTTTTGTAAATATCATAAGAATATCTTAGAAATAAAGATTGCAATTTGTAATAGGACTCCAACCGCGTTAATCAGTGGCGTAACAAATACATTAGGAGTAAAGCCATCTCCAATCATGGGCTTTTTCTCATCGAGGGGTCCAAACCAGAATAACCTTGGTATTTTAAAGGTATGCATAGTCATTATTTTTTTTTTATCTAATTAATAGTTCTTTATCCTTATTTGTTTGTCTCTTCGAAATGTATTTTATTAAGGATTGAACCAAAATATAGGAAGTAGGTAAGAGTATCTTTGTCTTTTATACTTTTATTAATGTATACAAGTGGGGTTATTGGTGGAAACAGAGAAATCTTTAAAGGCCATCTTAGAAAGGAATACGGGGAAAACAAGTAGAGACAAAAGGATTCAATAATAAATTCAGTCATAAAATGGATTCCTTACCACGCACAATATAGTTAATTAAAGCAATTTTACTTTGTACTTATTCATCTATTATAGCCTGATGTTACAGCTCCTGGGGTAGATATTCTCGCTGCATGTCCCCCAAATATCTATAGAAATCCGTTTTGCATGTTGACCGGAACATCAATGGCAACTCCTCATGTTACTGGTATTGCGGCTCTTATTAAGAAGCTACATCCTGATTGGAGTACTGCAGCTATTAAATCCGCAATCATGACTACAGGTATGTTGTGTACACGAACCACATAGATATAAATATAAAATATATTTATAAGGTAGCAATTATGCTTTATGAATCTGGTTCGACAACGTCAGAACTGGTTTAAAGTTAAATCATGTTAAATCACTAGGTCAAAATTTGAATCCATAATATTTTAGTAGATCATGTTGAATTGGATTAAGTCGGGTAGGGTGATTTTTTGACACCTGGCCTTATACTTCGTATATTGTATGTGTAAGCAACCTAACATTCTATTGTGTACCATGTACTAATAATGCAGCAAGTCCACTTGATAATGAAGGGATGCCTATACGTGACAGTGACAAGATAAGTGACGCTACCCCATTTGCATACGGGTCGGGCCACGTTAAACCCAATGCAGCAATGGATCCTGGGTTGGTTTATGACATGAACCAATATGATTACCTAAATTTCCTATGTGCATATCCTCAAGATAGTACAACTCTTAAAGAATTTAGCCAACAACATTCTTACAAATGCCCGCGCTCCTTCAACATCTTGGATTTCAATTATCCTTCCATATCTATCGTGAATTTTACCGGCAATGCAATAGTTACTCGAAAGTTGAAGAATGTTGGACAACCAGGAACCTACGTTCCACGCATTGAGCCGCCGCCCGGAGTTTCAATTGTGGTGGAGCCTAAAACTTTGGTGTTCTCCCAAAAAGATCAAACCATTATGTTTAAACTTATCTTTACAGCGGATATCAATCATCTCTCCACCGATTACATTTTTGGAAGCTTGGTATGGTCCGATGCTAAACATGTTGTTAGAAGTCCTATTACGGTTAAGGCCAAAAAAAGGTAGATAGTTGTGTTTAGTAATTTTCATTTACACTGTTTACTAGTACCTGAACCAGAGCTAGTGCGCAAGAAATACTAGAACTAACTATACGCATGAAATTAATTTTATATACATTGTAGTATTAGTGTCAATTCAAAAATAAAGGAATAATGCACGAAAACAATAAGAACACACAAGTATGTAAAGATGAAGCCCTTGTATTAACCATTACACTTGTAGATTTTAGTTACAATAAAAGGGTATTATATATTTACGAGACATAAAAATTTCTTTGTAGCATCGCAACCTAAATGTTACACAGAGATAGTATATAATCACTTGTATGTTGTATTGTGTGTTGTCTATTGTCTAACCATCATAAATAAATACGAAGCTCCCTTTTATACTAGAGTGAAGATTCATATCATAGCATGTAAAGAGTAGAGTTTTACTTATATTTATAGGATATGTTTGACTCATGCATGGAGTAACATCATATCAAAGTATGTAGTTAATTAAAAATAGTACACATTAATGATTTGGAATATGATCCCTTCATTTAATGATTTGGACTAATAGACTTGTCAAAAAAACATTGCTCGTTGATAGAAGACTAATTTTTGAAAGAGGCCAACGAACATACATGTTGATGCGTCAATCAACACCATAAAAAATTTGAATGGTTCACATGAATGCGCGGAAGGTGTTTGAGATCCTCTAACTTTTGTTATAAATGGTCTAGTACTTAGTTTCCAATCTAACAAGTGGTACAAACAAGGTCATGGACTTAATAATAAAATTTGCAAATGTCCATATGTATGAATTAACAATAATGATCCTAAACATCACTTGGTGACCAAGTGTATCACGTCACAAAGAATATTTACCATCATTGTTTGATGATATCAGATTAGTGATATCATACTATGAGACTGAACAAATTCGCCATATCTTACAAACTTGCTAATAAGATATAAGATAAATTGTAAGGTATATTTGATTAAATTTTCATTCGCGATTTCATTCAATTTAACAACTGATTTTTTTTATTATTATTTTTTTAATTCCTATCTTATAAAAAGTACAAGATTACTCTTATAAGTAATGTGCTACCAATTATACCCTTCAAAATGCACATTTACATGTTTACTCTATGTAATATGTATAATTTTTTATTTTGGCTTCATTAATGTTAGTTGTCTTTTTCGATTTTATCCTTGGTTAATGTTAATTGCCTTTTTTTTTTAATTTTTTTAATTTTATTTTTATTTAGAATAGTACGTGGACATTTATACCCATAAAAATATATGTTTACATATTTTCCATCATTAATGTAAATAACAACGAATCGAAAAAGCTCCTTAAACATGGCTAGCTATTGTATAGATGTACGATATACCTCATTTCATGTCTTTCAAATTTCTCAGCATTGGCCTTATATATACAGAGTATTTTTAATCAATTGATCATCAAGGGCCATAAACTAGTTTATTCAAATAATTACACCAACCACATATATAATTTTGAGGAGTAAAATGTGGATAAAAAATTGCAAATTTAGTTGAAAATGTCTCTATAATTTAAATTGTCAATATAATTATCCACTTGTAATAATTGATCATCAAGGGCCATAAACTAGTTTACTTGTATTTTTTTTTCAGGGGTTACTTGTATGGATTACTTATTCAGGGGTTACTTGTATTTTTTTTTTCAAGAGTTACTTATATTTTTTTTTCAGGGGTTACTAGTATATTTTTTTTTTCAAGATTTACTTGTATTTTTTTTTCAGGGGTTACTTGTATTTTTTTTTAGGGGTTACTTGTATGGGTTAATTCAAGGGTTACTTGTATGAGTTACTTATTCAAGGGTTACTTGTATGAGTTACTTATTCAAGGGTTACTTATATGAGTTACTTCAAAGGTTACTTGTATGAATTACTTATTCAAGGGTTACTTGTTACTTATTCAAGGGTTGCTTGTAAGCCCCATACCAAACCAGTAACACCCTACAAGTAACCCTTGAGCAAAACTAGTAACACCCTACAAGTGATCCCTAACCAAACCAGTAACACCCTACAAGTAACCCTTGAGCAAAACTAGTAACACCCTACAAGTAACCCCTAACCAAACCAGTAACACCCTACAATTAACTCTTGACCAAAACCAGTAACACCCTACAAGTAATCCCTGACCAAACCAGTAACACCCTCACCAAACCAGTAACACCCTACATGTAACCCCTGACCAAACCAGTAACACCCTACAAGTACCCCGACCAAACTAGTAACACCCTACAATTTTTGACGTAGAATGTTCGATCTAAGATTCCACGAAGAAAACGAGCTCACATTTCTTTGGTTCTCATCGATTTCACTACTTCAAATGTTGTTGATGATCTTAAAGATAATTAATCACAATTTTTCACATCAATTTAACACCCAATATCTACAATTTCGGGCTTTAATTGCATCAATTTGGCAAAGAGGAGAGAGAAAATGGGTAGAGTAGAGATATGGTTGTTGGTGATCTGTGGTTTGGCTTAAATAAAAAGCTAACAAAAGAGGAGAGAGAAAATGGGTGGAGTAGAGATATGGTTGTTGGTGATGTGTGGTTTGGCTTGGAGAAGAAGATAAGAACAGAAGAGAGAGAAGAGTTGTGGTATTTTTTAAAAAAAAAATAATAAAAATTGTGGCTGGCCACACCGTGTGGTCAGCCACATACAAAAATTTGTGTTTAAGAACATGCACTATGTAAGGTAAAATTAATTAGCAATAAATTAATCATGGTCCTTACTATCTAAACAAAACTTAAAGGAGAAATTTAAATTTAATGAGATCGATGGTTCTAGCATAGTCGTCGACTACGGACGACTATGGTCGACTACAGTAGGAGACTAAATCTGAACCCTCGATATTGTTTATTGCTTAATCTTAGCCTTCGAATATTACATTTTTAAAAAATTAAAAAATCTAAGTTACACATCATTTAAGTCATGACAAGTCAGCGACCAGTCAACAAAGTGTTGTTTGGTTCATTACTTTTAGAGGGTAATTTTTTTTCCAAGTTATAGTATTATAATTTATAAACAACCATTCAAGTATTCAATGTTATAAAATTGAAGTGAGTCTTCCAAAATAAATTAAAAAAAAAACATTTGTACAAATTCATCCCCATTTTAAAAGCTTCATCCCCATTTTGATAACTTCATCCATTTTCAATGGCAGACTTCATCTTTAACCTATTTTAATGGGGCGATTCATCTTCAACCTTCATTATTCATCCAAAATATAACCATAAATCACCAAAGTACATATGAAATCAATGATAATGTATAATAATCGCATATGCTTCAATATTTTTTTTACTTGTATAAATTTATAGTTTGTAATCAATTTAATCTGTATAAAATAATCGTGAGTAAGGATTTTATTTTAAAATTTCGAGATTAATTGTTAGAAGTGGTATGATTCATTTTGTGTTTTAATTTTTATTAGTCATATAAATTCGTGAGTGTCCGCCATCATTGAATGTTGAAGTTATGTGCATAATTTTAAGTTGCCAATGGATAAAGAAAATAAAATTTTCATCAATTTTTTTTTTTTAAGAAAATTAAAAACTGAAAGAGGATGTGGCCTGTGGGGCATTACAGATGGTGTGATTTTAGGTAATCTACTTTCTTTTTTAAAAAAAAAAAAAATTCTATTGAGCGTTATTTTGGGGATATTTTAACAAAAAATATCCTTAATTATCTCAACTATAAAAAAAAAAAAAAAAAAACTAATTGGTTAATTTAAAATATACAATTATCTACCTGAAAAAAAATTAAAAATAAAGAACCGTAATTTTTTTTTTTGGAAAGAAAAGAATCGTAGCAATAATTAAGCTTAGTTTTCCTTGAATCAAGGTGAATTTTTTACTAAGTCTATCTTTGATCATCTATTCATCTTTGCCAAAAAAATATATTAAAATATGAAAATGTTGCTAGAATTGCATTAAGTGTTGACTCTTACTCCTGACAAACCGTAGAATCTATATATATTAAAATATTAGAACCCGTGCAATTGCACAGTTTTATAACTTGAAAAAGGAATTGTAGGCACACACTAATTGCCAATACCTTATTGTTTGCAGATACAATTGGATTAATTTTGGACTATGCAGGATTTTGGATATACTGTTGCTCCTCTGTAAGTTCAACTTTATAACTAAAGTTAAGCTATACATAGGAGCAGTACTAGGAATACTAATAAGTAAACTAATAACCTATACAAGCATATTGACTATATTCTACAATATACAATAAAATAATATCCCTTAATTTAGGTGATTGATTTTGACTAATTTATATCTTCTACAATAATAACTCATAGACAGTGGCCATTACAGAGTAAACTAACTCAGAAGCACGTACCAATAAAGTGTTAACTAAAGGTAGGAGTTTGAATCTTACTAAGTGAGCTGAAGGTGTTTGGGGTCGGGTAGGGTGATCAACTCTTATCCTCCCCTTTACTCCCAACTCTTAAGCGCCTAATTTGCAAATACTGGACCAGTGGCGGATTCAGGATTTTCAATCAGGGGTAGCGCAATACGGAGTAACGCATAGTTATTTAAAACATTTAAAATTAAAATTAAAACTGAACTTTATTTTAGGGATTTTATATTGAAAAATCCTCCAAAAACAATTAGCAAAATAATAAACCAATTGATTTTTTTGATTCCATGCAATGTGTTAGCACATTGTTATGCTTCATATTAATTAAAAATCTGATTTTGAATAAGCATACATTTGACTGAGAACTTGTTCATAAAACAATTTATAAGTTAGAAGTTAGGGTTCGAACCTTGGCCTTGCCACACATCCCAAACTTTAACTTCTTTTATTACCGTTGTAGCAAACGTTGGCAATATATATATGAATATGCAGTTTTTAAAATTTTATCCCATAATTTTGGGGGTAGCATGTGCTACCCCTTGTTATTATGTAGATCCGCCAATAAACTAGACCAAAAATAAAGGTTGGGGTCAGGTCAAGATAGCTCTTTCTTATCGTAAAATTAAAAGAAGAATAGTAGACATGTGATGACTTATTATATTAACTCAAGTTTTATGGTCAATAGATTTGATAATATATTAAAAAGGTTGATGATCCGTACTCGATTTTTTTTTTTTGTTTTTTTTTTTTTTTTGACAATATGATCCATACTCGATGCAGTAGCTTAAAAGAGTAAATTTCAGAATTTATATATAGCACCGTTTGAATAACATTGACACATTTTGTATACCTAAAGTTTATTATATATGCATCATTTATAATGCAAATTTAAAGACGTTGAGGCTTGATTTTTGCAAATTTAAGAATTTAACTTGTAACTTCATCGGATGAGAAGACACCCTTTTTAAATCTTTGTGGTAGGAATACCGAAGAAAGCAATCAATCAAGCAGTGGCTATGCAGAGGTGATTATATACTTCGTACTTTCTTCGTTCTTTTTTTTTCTTTTTTTTTATTTTTTTTTATTTTTTTTTTAATTTGGACTCATCATATAACAAGATGATGAGAACCTTTTCTTTTTTTGAACTTCAAGTGGTGTTTTTTGCACTCGTTGAAGGTCTAATTGATGATAAACTCATTTCTGACAGTGAGCAACTGAAGAAGTTTTTAAAAGATCTTAGCGAAAAAAATGGTAGGAATTCAGATATCGAAAACACAAATTTTTTTAGCAAGTAGTGTTTTTGAGTAATAATTTATCAATGTATGAATTGAAGTGTTCTCACCCTCATTAATACTCGATTATACCATTTTTGTAGGGAATTTGGTCAAAGGTGCATGCTATATGTTCAAGTGTTGCCGAGAATTAACTTTGTTCTCATTAGGCAGTGTTATGCACAGCTTGAAGGTGGCTCGACGTACGTACATATGCAATAATCATATAAGATTAATTAGCAGATGATGTTAAAGGACCAGCTCAACTTAGCGTAACATAAAAGTTACGGGCTCAAATCTTATCTACTGCTCCTTTCAAATAGAATATTGAAACATGCATGGGGTATAGGGGGACCGAAACTTGATTTGTATAATTAATACTACGTATAAGAATATTTTTGAAACTACAAATTACTCATCATATATATATATACTCGATTGGTTAGCTACTAAAAGTAGTGCAACTTTTTATTTTTATTTTTTATTATTCTTGATTTTATTACCCAATTTCAAAGTTTAAAATATAATTGGACTAACTTTTACAAAAATATAAATATGATATACTCCCCAGTGCCATTAATTGCCTCAATAATTGATAATAGTGACAAAAGATATTAGTTGCGCTCGGTGCGGTTTGTCTTATACGAAAACGCGTCTTTAAAACTTCCATAACTTTTGATTGCAAAGTCGGATTAAGGCGTGTGAGATATCACTGGAAAGATCTGAATTTCTACTCTCTAATTCTGTTTTAATTAGGTTAAAATATATTATGGATCAAAAGATATGGTTGTTGGAGTGCAAGGGTATCGGTTTTAGGGCTCGGTTTAGTGTTTTGATCATAACTTCTTCGTTAAAGCTCTTTGAAAGGGCTATCCATCTGTATAGGTCTTTAATAGAAATTTGATGGTTGTTTTATCTGATTGGCTTGATTTTTAACAATGTAAGATCTATTGGATCCAATCATCGCATTTGACGCATCTGGGTCCGTTATTAATCAAGTTCAAACATGTATGAGCACGTTTTAGGCCTAATTAGTAATCGGAGAAGGATCTAAGATAACTTGATCTCAAATATAGGTTTTAACTTACTTTATAATGCATTTCGTAGTCCATAAACACATCAACTTTGATCTAGCATGAAGAACGAGTTTTTGTAACATCATCGCAATTCCTGTCGGGATAGGAGGCCAAAAGTAGGTGTCTATAGTTCCCGGATTGCATTTTCTCAAAATACTGCATCATTGCCTTTGCATCACCTCCAACCATCATCAATCTCTGTTCCTTGTAGACCTCGTGTCTTAAATCTTTGACAGTGAACGGCATGTTATCCATTCCATTTCAATCAGTCGCCATGCACCCATGTATTTGAGATATGGTTACCCCCTGCTCATAGTAATTCATCAACTTCTTCTTAATTTTATCGGTCATGTGCTTTATGCGGTACTCCTTGACAAGCTTGGATTGACTCTGGTCTATTAAGTGATTATGCACTAAGTGCACGGTCTTCAACTCCCAAGCACCATCTTTATTGAGACTAGCATAAATCCGTGCTAGACATTCACAATTTTTGGAAGTCCTCTTCCCTCGGCTTAACTCATCCTCACATACAACACCATCAAATAATAGTGCTTATCTTGATGATGGTACTGGAATTGCTACCTTCCATGCCATGAAGAATGGCATCCTCACTATTGCTGCTGTAGGAAATAGTGGGCCGAATGCCGGGACTGCTGTAAATAATTATCCATGGGTGCTATCTGTTGGTGCGTCTACTGTTGATCGTGTTTTTTCTGCTCACGTTCAACTCGGCAACCATCAAAAGTCAAGGTATGTATATGCACATATATGTATATGCTATATATTGATTGATGTGATGGTTAAACTTGTCCATTGGAAAACATGATAAAAAAAAAAACGTGTCAATTGAAAAAAAAAAAAAAGAGAGAGAAATTATTACTTAAAAAGAAATTCTAAGCCTCTTATTACCTAACTTGCTTTGACAATCATAGAATCATAGTATCAAGTGGTTAATATAATTATTCTAAACTCCTTTTCCCAATATTTAATATGGAGTAATAAATTAAAATTAAATATTTACTACAGGGTACACGGTTTTATGATTTTGTAGCAAAAGTTGACGTTCCTAGTGAATTGTACCCACTAATCACTGGTGCAGATGCTCGCATATCTGGTGCTAATGTTAGCGATGCGTAAGTTTAATTAATCTTCTTCTTCTTAATTTTTTTTTTAATTTATAATTTTGAATAATTATATTAAAAACCACCTTTACAAAAAATTTAAGCTGTTGGTTGAGTCCCTAACATACCCATCGCTTAACATTTCATTTTGAAAGGAGGTGGTGGATGAGAGTCGAGCTCGTAACCTTCTTGTTACATTATCTTTGATACTCTGTTAAAGGATAGTCTCAACCAAAAACTTAATCCGATGGTTGAGGCCTAGTAATAGATTTTATACTGTATCACATTGTATAATTATTGGATTATTAAGCTAGATTACAACTTATTAATATTGCTAATACAAAGCATATGTTATTTCTTTTTATGATCGATATGATATGCATGTGACGTTGGATGTAGATCATTATGTCAAGAAGGAAGTATCGATGTTGCGAAGGTGACGGGAAAGATTTTGGTATGTCGCAACGCTGGAAGAATGGTTGGAAAAGATGAAACATTGGCTAGTGTTGTAGCTAAAGATGCTGGGGCTGTTGGGATGATCTTTGTATATGAAGAGAAGAGAGGAGATGGAGATGTCTTTCACCAATTTCATGTAGTCAACACTATAGTTCTTAGCTATAAAGACGGCGAAACTCTTTTTTCTTATATTAACTCTACAAGGTAAGATCAATTTATAACGCCTACCTCATTTCCTGTTTTTGTGCATAGATATGGTGTTACAACTTAAGCTATATATGTTTATTTCACTTCAGATTTACAAATCAAATCGAGCCATGGGGTAGGTTATTTCTTTGTATTTATCTAAGTTAGCTCTTGGATATGTATGTAATTGATGCTAGTACGGTGGAAGATCATGGTATATACTTCCACTGTTTTCTTTTACTTGCAACACAATTTATGGTCAGACACTTTTAGGAGGTGACTAATGAAGGTAAACAAACGATTTTAATCAAAATAATCATTTTAACAGCGAGAATAGAGAATGGTTAGGTACAATGTGTAAAAATTATATTGATTTAATTTGTTTGTTTACATTGTATAATTTTGGCCTCAAAATGCATGCAACAAGGTTATATTGCAAGTAAATAAAAATAAAAAATTAGATATATTTAGTTTTGTAAATAATATATGAATATCTAAGAAATAAAGATTGCAATTTGTAACAGGACTCCAACCGCGTCAATCAGTGGCGTAACCAATACATTGGGAGTAGAGCCATCTCCAATCATGGGCTTCTTCTCATCGAGGGGTCCAAACCAAAATAACCCTGGTATTTTAAAGGTATAGGTACTCATTATTTTTTTAAAACTAATTATTACTTCTTTCATTCCTATTTGTTTGTCTCGTCGAAATGTATTTTATTAAGGATTGAACCAAAATATAGGAAGTAGGTAAGAGTATCTTTGTCTTTTATACTTTTGTTAATGTATACATGTGGGGTTAATGGTGGAAACAAAGAAATCTTTTATACTTTTGTTAATGTATACATGTGCTTTATGCGGTACTCCTTGACAAGCTTGGATTGACTCTGGTCTATTAAGTGATTATGCACTAAGTGCACGGTCTTCAATTCCCAAGCACCATCTTTATTGAGACTAGCATAAATCCGTGCTAGACATTCACACTTTTTGGAAGTCCTCTTCCCTCGGCTTAACTCATCCTCACATACAACACCATCAAATAATCCACCCGAACCTCCAACACCCATTGCCTTTGCCCTTTTCTTCACTTCCCTCCTAGCTCTCATGTCGGGTTTTCCCCAACACTCACAATTCCACGTTGTTGAAATTCTCTTATTCTTGTCCTTCTTAGAATTGACACCCGAATAACGATTCCTCCCTTAAAGGAACTTTAATTTAGTACCCTCGCTCCCGAACTCATTTCTGGTACACGTAGACCAATTTGGGCCATGGGGTAAACTTATGATCCATGCTAAATATCCCTTGAACCCTACTTGGGAGAAAGGCATGAGCGAGGTTTATGAGTTTTCCTAAAACTCATTGGCGACTCCTTACTAGTTTCTTACAAAAAAGCATAATGATAGGATCAATTCTAATTCAAGTCCCCCAAACAGTCAGGAATTCAAATCCTAGTACACCCTAACAAGTGTAAAGTCTTAGGCTTTTAAAGGGTCATGGGCATAAAGGAGAATGATCCCCTACGATGGGCACCCCCTCCTTACAGTGGGGAGTCCACTGGGGACTTAGAGGTTACAAGATTAGTTCTTAGTTATGGTTAAAGGTTTCCAACACTAGGTTACCTATGGGTTGTAACGAGAACTAACTTGGATAATCTCTAGTTAGAAAGCGAGACTTGAACGCATAATATCTTCCTTTTTCACAAAAGTAAAGCCAAACAAGCAACAATGCATCATGCATAATCATAGCACACTTTAACCATTAGGGATTGGCTCATTGACTAGGGGTTGCCAACACTAGGCTTCTATCCCGAAATCAATAACAATCATCCCACCCATATCACCAACAAAATGTTGGGAGGGCTATGTCATGGGACAACACGTTGAGTGATTGATACGTGCATCGTCCCTTAAGATATGGTACCTTTGGACACCCAAGCCTTGACCTTAGAATAGCATTGTATGCTTCGACGGTTCCTTTTATGTGCTTATGTGTAGGGGTGAAACAAACTCGGTTTAAAACCGAACCGAACCGAACACCGAACCGAATAACCAATATGGTTCGTTTTTTTTTCTTTTAAGAACCCAAAATACAAATCAGGCTTTTTTTTTTCTTTTAAGAACCCAAAATCGGGAAATCAGAATTCGAAAAATGGGTTAAAAAAACCAAAATTGCAAAGTAGGAAACAAAATCAATCAAATAGAGGAGTGAAAGAGCAGATTCTAAACCTCAAAATTTCAATTAAATTATGTTAACAAACAAAAGAACAAACCCTGGAGTTCTTTATAGTTATTTTCATCAAATAATCGCTAATAATTATATAAAAATACATAAATTGGGTGGAGATCGAGAGCACACCATGACGATATTCTTGATGAATGAGTTTTGGAGAAGCTTTAGAGGAGTTTTGGAGGAGCTTTAGAGCAGATTTAGAGGAGAGAGAAACGTTGAGGCTGGGTTCATGTGAAAAAATGGGGAAAAAGAATAATAGTGAAGCAAAAGGAACTAACAACTAAGGAACCGCAGAAATACGAGAGCGAGCATTTTGAGTCGTATGTGCTACTGGGCTACATTAGTAACTAACCTTAATAAAGCCGGTTATAATTAATAATGTCAATAAAATTTGAATTATAATTTGCAACCGACCTTTTTTATTCCCATTACTAATAGTTCGTTGTTCAGTCTATCATTGACCTACTATTTATAACTTACCTTGGTTATGCCAGTTACTAATACTAATTTATTTGTAACCCGCATAATCTATGCCAGTTACTAATAGGGCATTACAAATAGCATTTTTTCTACTAGTGCTTCATGCATATTGTGATGCCGATTGGGCAGGTGATCGAGACTCTTACATTTCAACAACTGGCTATGTTGTTTACCTTGGTCGAAACCCGCTCTCGTGGAGCTCTAATAAGCAAAAGAGCTTAGCACGCTCCTCCACATAAGCTGAGTTTAGAGCAGTAGCTTCCACCACTGCTGAACTACTATAGCTAATTAAGATCTATCCCTCCTTCAAGAATTAAAAGTTGTCATCCGCAATGTCCCAAGTATATATTGTGACAACTTAGGTGCCACACACTACTCTGCAAACCCGGTCTTCCATTCTCGAAAGAAACACTTGGCTTTATCTTTACATTTTGTTAGAGAAGAAGTACAACGAGGGACACTCCGTGTGCAACACATTTCAGGCAATGATCAGCTTGCGGATGCTCTTACTAAGCCACTTGAAAGAACAGGCTTCACTGACTTGTTCTTGTTCACCAGGATTGGTCTTGCTCAAAGGCCGTCCAACTTGCGGGGGCGTATAGAAGGATAATATTGAAATATTATCTATGTTGTTGTTAATAGCAGAATATGTTAGTCTTCCTTATCATTAGCTATATGATTATTATTCCGTGTATTTATCTTAGCTTTCTGTTGTGATAGAGTTAGCCTTAAATATTTGTTATTATCTTTCCTAGTGTATAGACCTACGTACTAGGCTTTTTAACTACTCTTGATTCCTATTTAAAGGAACTCAAAGTTAATAGAAGTTAATCAATTATCTACATCACGATCATGGTTATTAGTCAATTAAAAGTCATCGAATACTGATTATTTTATGCATTATTATTAGCTTTATAAGCTATTAGTAGGTGCCCCAAGTAATGTCCCGTTTCAATACTTGAATTATTGTGTATCTTGTCCTGGGTTATAGATGAATTGATTAATTATATGTCTTAATTAAGTCTTTTAATATTTCACCATGTGGCATGTAATGTGTGATCGACCTATACTACTACTATCAAAATTTCTCTCGCTAAACAATTCTCAAGTACATGAGCAAAATATATACATGCATGCCAATCTATTATCATAAGATCCAATACATTTTGTGTAGTAGTCCTTGTTAGCTTTCCCTTTAAGTGAATAACTAGTCATTGACCAAAGGCACCAAAATATATACTTGAAGTCGCATGCAAAAATATATAAAGTACACATCAATTAGAAATGATTGTTCCGTTGTTAAATTAATTATGCACACCCTTCTCACTAATAATTTTAACCATTTCTCTAACTAGTAAGCCATCCACTATTTTATTACTATAGGGTTTGGGGATCAAATTAAAAGATGCTTGAAAATTTTTTAATTTAGATAATATAAAGTGTTGATTTGGTAACACTTATCTTAAGAATTAAATTAATTTATAAATAAAAACAAAAAAAACAAAAACCATTGTTGATGACAATGAGTTGAGGAATGAGGTGAGGGAAAATGTTGATGGAAGCTAATTAGACGCCATTGTTGAGTGTTTTTTACTTCTCTGGGTTTTGGGAAATGGAGGTCTCGGCCGGCGGCAGAGGTAAGTCGCTGGGAGGGCGGGGTTTAAGGCGGCACGGCTCAGTCGAGGGAGGGGGGCTGCAGCCAGGGGAGGGGGAAAGGGAGATGGTGGCTGGCTGGTGGTGGAGGTTGAGGTTTTTCCTTTTTTTTTTTATGGATTAATTTAATTATGATATGGTTAAGTGAGAGTTAGAGGGTAATTAGAAGAAATTAGTGTTTAATTAAGTGAATTAGAGGCACTGACCGTTGTCTTGAACAAAAAAATTTTATTTCAGGTTTTCTTTTACGATAAATCTTTTAAGAGATTAATTTTTTTCGCAAAATGGGGCAATTATAAAGTTTTTTTTTTGGACAAATTTTCCTTGAATATACTACACTCCCTAACGTTATAAAGGTACTAAAACACTTGAAGTTGGATGCAAATTGAGTAGTTTTTATCCTTACTTCTTACATCCCTATATAAATTACACATTAATTAGAAATGGTGGTTTCGAAAAAATAAATAAAAAATAAAAGCTAATAACCCATTATTAAATATACTACACTCCCTAGCCTTCTCATCAATTTATTGAACCATTTCTCTAGCTACTAGCTAGTAACCCATTATTAAATATACTACACTCCCTAGCCTTCTTATCAATTTATTGAACCATTTCTCTAGCTACTAGCTAGTAACCCATCCACTTATATGTTTACGGTTGATTGGTTGAATGTACGTACGGTTTCATTTAATAATGAAACGTAGCTAGCAAATTAAAATAACTGAAGTTGCAGCTTTGTTTATTCTCTTTCAAAGTTCTGTAACACCTTCAGTTTCCTCATGGCTTTCATTATGAAATTAATGTAGCCATTGCTGCAAAAAAGAACCAAACTTCACAACAAATCATATAAATGGGATAAAATTTGCCAAACTATTTTCACACACAGAAATATTTTTTCTTTGGAAAAAAAAAAAGTTTCGCATGGCAAATACTCATTCTTCAACAGTCAAGTTCACTATTATCTTCATTCTCATAATATTTGCTTTTCTGGCAAATGGAGCAACCTCTCAAACTTCAATGGAGCAACCTCTCAAACCAGACAAGCGCCATTATCAACTTCCATTAGAGAATAAGCGAGTTTCATTCGGTGCGTTTGTGGGTGCTGGTAACCTATTCTTAGGGGTGGGGCAATTGATTGGGAGTATTATTGATAAAGATAAGCCAAAAAAGTAATAAGCCATTTGTATTAAGGTAAAGGATCATGATGCTTTTTATATTTATAAGGTTGTTTATGTACTATTAATGACTTAATGTCATCATACTTATACTTTTTTTTTTTCTTTTTTTGAGCTAATATCATGATATTTATACTAAAAAATCATGAATATCTAGTTTTATTTTTAATTAATATATATATGGTAATATTAATCTCATTTGTTTTTATTACTTTATTTGTGTACTTGTATTCATATGTAACAAATTTAGTTTTAATTGTCCCCCAAAAGAAATTTTCTCAATATCCGTCAATAGTCATATATAATCATGACAAGTTATAAATAACAAAAAAATGCATTGTTCGTATTTTATATACTCCATTTTTTTTTTTTTTGGAAAATCGTATTTTATGCTCCTTTATCTTTATTGGCTTGCTACAGCTATCTCTTTAAAAATGACAAAATGAAACCTAAACAACAGAGTACAGTGGCGGATCCAGGAATATGATAATGGGGGTACGAAATCCGATTTGTTAAAAAATGCGAAACTTGACAAACTAAAATACAAGTATGATTTATAATTAGTTATTGTTTCATTCCACCCTCTTATTAGTTATTGAATGTATTCCTTATTCCTAAAATATTGTCCATAATTGAACCAAACAATTAAAACTAATATAATTAAAGGTAATACAATTACACTTTTATAAAACTCATAGGCAAATTTTTATTTTAAGTCAACGATCGTATAATAAATAAAATAAAATTATATTTGTATCATCTTAAAGTATAACTAATTGCACTTATTATATTTCCTTGTCACAATTTAATATACAAGTACGTACTCGAATTGAGGCATATCAATAGTAATCATGTGGAAGTTTATTCAAAGGAAGGGAAAAAAAAAAGCATATTGTTGAACATACTACGTTTAGAACTCATAATGCGCAAACTCATATTTTATACAATGAGAGATAATTAGACAATTATAGAAATTAATAATATATCTGAAGTAAGATAATATAAAAACTAATTGAAACCTTCGTACTTTTGTTTTTTTTTTGTTGGAATTGAAACCATTTTCATCATACTTCATAGCACAAGGCAAGGAAAATTACTACTCCGTTTGATTAATAGTATAAAATTTGAAAAAAAAAAAAGTGTACTCGATGACAAAAAATAATCTGTCAAAATAAATAACAAAAAATAAAAAAGCAAAGGAAAAAAAATAGTACCGCAAAGCAACAACTTCGTATTACTGATCTTGGTAAAGCAATAGAAAAAAGAGAACAGTTGCCTTAGGCCCTGTTCTTTTGACCTTCTGGCGGGGAAAAGCAGGGGTCAGCAGAGCAGAGCAGATTAAATTTTAGAAGAGCAGAGTCAAGCCGAGCACAGCAGATTTCAACATTATTATTAATACTATTATTAATTTTATTATTGTTGTTGTTATTATTATTATTATTATTATTACTACTACTATTATTACTATTATTATTAATACAATTATTAATGTTATTATTATTCATGTTGTTGTTGTTGTTGTTATTATTATTATTATTATTACTATTATTATTATTACTATTATTATTATTATTACTATTACTATTACTATTGTTATTATTATTATTATTAATGCAATTATTAATGTTATTATTATTAATGTTATTATTATTATTATTATTATTATTATTATTACTACTACTACTATTACTATTACTATTACTATTACTAAGTGCATATACCATTGATTTAGGTGAGTGAAAACATAAATATATGTATACCATATTTAACATATGTCAATAATAGAAAGATAAAAAACAACGATTTACTTATATTTATTTCACAAAAATTTTAAAATAAAATCATTTAATGAGTAATAATGATTTTACTTATAAATTTGTCTTAATCATATATTTTATACCCTTTATAATAATGATATACAAATTACTACTTGAAAATAACCTTTTTTTTTTTTTAATTCTTAAATTGTATGGAAAGATTTGAAAAATAATTCAACTCAATGAAATAACAATCAATACCCACATACATATAATGTTTCTACACATTGTGATTCTAATATCAAATGTTTATAAAAGAAATTGTTATTGTTATTATTTATTTATTTGAAAAAATTGTTATAATTATTAGAAATTATTAATTAATAATATTATTAAATATTAATTCTTAATAATTTGAATTATTAAATATTAATAATGATAACTATTATTATTAATTATTATTATGATTAATAAATATTAATTATCATTAATATTAATAATTATTACAATTATTTTATTAATAATTAATATAATTATTCAAAATAACAAATTATTATCATCAATACAATATTAATTATTATTATTATTGAATATTAATTATTGTTATTATTAATTATTATTTGAAAATAGAGTAGAGCAGAGCATATTTCTTTTGAGCAGAGCATAACAGAGCAGATTTCTTTTGAGCAGAGCAGATTTGATTTGAGCAGAGCTGAGCAGAGCAAAGAAGAGCAGAGCAGCTCTAAAGAACGGGGCCTTAGTAGAAAAGTAGGTGATCTTTTATCAGAAAGCAACACGTCAGTTTTTTGTATGTTTGGCAAAACCTAAGAGACCACCTATTACATATAACGGGTCTCTTTGGTAAACAATTTTTTTTTTTTTTTTTTTTGTTTTTTGAGAATGGGGGTGCAGCTGTAACTCTATGTACCCCCTGGATCCGCCATTGGCAGAGTGACAGACTATTAAATCATTGATAAATACTCCGTATGACCGTATATAATATGTAGTATAAATAAGGTGATTAACTTTTGCAACTCTAGTCATAGTATATAATTGGTACTTAATTAATTAATTAATTATTGTTAACCTTTTAATAAAAAAAAAAAAAAAAAAAAAAAAAAAAAAAAAAAAAAAAAAACCAATTAGTTATTGTTTACTTTTTTTTTTGACAAAAATCAGCTTAGTTTTCATTTATGTTTTAATAGAATCTTTTTTTGTTTTTTTTTTTTTTTTTTTTTTTTTTTTTGGAAATATGTTTTACTAGTTAATAGAGTTATAGATTTATACGAAATAATATAGAGTACTTACTAATTATATTTATGACTTGTTTTGGTTAGACAACTTGCTATAAACAGTTGTGAATTAGTTAATATGCTTATGTGAGGAGGGTTTTTATAGGATCTCCCACTTGATGCTTGGGCCCTTTAAAAGCTCGAGACTTATTATATTAGTTAGGATTCGAATTTCTAACTGTTTATTTGCGAGACATAAAAAAGAAATAAAACAAGCTATCTATTTTTTATTGTACTAGTAACTAGGGAGTCGCTAATGAATTTTAGGAAAACTTATAAGTCTCGTCCATGTCTCCCCCCAAGCAGTGTGCAAGGAGGATTTAACACGAAGCAAAGGTTTTTGCAATCAAGGTCTGTGATAACCAGAGGTCTAATTATGGTTCGGAAGTGAGGGTACTAAGGTGTCGTTCTTCCGAAGCGATCATCCTAGCCCTAGTATGGCCTCTACTAGCTAGCTCTTCTTGTTCACAATTTCACTATTAGGCAAAAATATGCAACGTATTATCCTTGTTACTAAAAAGTTAGCTCATTTTATTTACAAACAACATCCACAAACATCTATATTACAATGAATTTCTTTGTTCGTGTAAATTAGTTCGTGAAAAGAACAATAAAATAAATAAGATTCGCTTGATATCTTAAGCTAAGTGATAAAACAATTAATTAATTCTAAACTTTAGTCTTAATTAACGAAAGATTAATTAGATACACTAATTAAACCAATTAATAATTAGTCCTTAACAAACACTAATCAATTGATTAATTACTTATTTAAACATATAAATAGTTTATCTAAGTTCTCAGGAACCTAATCGTTTTTTCTTTTTTAGACCTCCGTTTTTTTGTTTATAGACCTCCTGTTGTTCTGTAAGCTCCAACGCCTTCAAAGGATTAAAGGTGCGTTCTATTCACCTGATTTTTATTTATCTAAACTTATCTTAACTTATTAGCCCTTATTAGAACTTATTTTAGTTATAAATTGAAATTCGGTAGCCCTGATTAACCCTTATCATAACTTATCTGAACTTATTTTTCCTGAACTTATCTTGTCTCAACTTATCTGAACTTATTTTTTCAAACATAAATGGAAATAAGTAGAGCAAAATAGGTTCTAATTAGGGCTGTAAATTGTTTGGAAAAAGAGGCGAAATGTAGTATTCAAATATGAGAGATTAGTGTATTTTACTTAGAGGTTTATGGTCAGTTTTTTTTATTTTTCATTGTGATTTTAGGTTCAACCGAGACCCTTGTTTATAGGTGCAGGGATCTAGGGTTAGATTTTAAGAGCTACCGTGTCAGGTGACAAGTGCAACGGTCAAAGTCGTGCTGGCTTCGCCAACAAAATCCCTTATATGGGGATTGGTACCTCAACCTAACAAAGACTTTTAGGTTAGGATTTATGCCCTGTACCAAAGCAAATCGTTATGAGCTAGACCTAATAAAGACGACAATATCTACTAGTGGACTCATCGATCTTGACTTGAGGTGTTACAGGTCATATCAAAGCAGGATCAAAATAGGTGAAATAAAATTAACTCATCTTTATTGCATTTATTTAGGTGAGCATAAAAGAGAAATGGGGCAGTATCATTTCTCTTGACAGTGATATTAGTTAAATATACAAAAATCTAGAGTAGAGCCCATAATCTACCAAAAAATAGTATATTTGACTGTGTCAAAACATTGTGGTACATTGATAAAGAAAGAGTGATTTCCTTACCTTAGTAAGCTCTCCACCGGTTATGCCAACATGTCTCTCAAGCATATTTATCTTGAAGCGGTTGTCAGTTAAAACCAATTTTTTTCACCAAACCAAGACAATGTAACATATCTGGTAAAAGAATCACATAGCATTAGCGAGGAACAAATATTGAACTTTGGACTTGACAAATTTTGGAATCCTTACCTTTTCAAATAAACAAAATGCAAATAAATCTAGTAGTGTAGCCAGTATGTCCTGCGCAGCTACGCCTGAGCCAGTTGTAGTTGGGTAATTTGTTGATTGGTCCCATAGCAGAGAGAGCCCCAGTTATTCTTAATGAGAAACGTTTTCTGTTTCTCATAATGGCATTTTTGAAATTAAATTGAAGTACTTAACTTGCTGTGCTGGTGACTGGGAAAAAGTGGGGGACATATTATCTGTGTTAATTTTTCAAAATTTTGTGCATCATATAGTTCAATTGTATTATGTTAATATGTATGTGATTGTGTGTTGATTAATTTGTTTCATATTTAGTATGTCGAATTGGAATTGTTTGGGAAGGAGGAAGGAGATGATGGATACTGATATTCTGGACATAGAAATGGAAACCGATATAAGGGGCAGTGAGATTATTGTGTTTAATTGGGGTAGCGCAGTTAAGAAAAGGAGTAATGTTGAAATGGAGGTTGATGGCATAGAAGAGACAGTAGTCTAAGAGACTGAAGTTGAAGATAGTTGTGGCATAGAAGAGACTGTAGTTGAAGATAGTTATGTATATGGTGATGGCATAGAAGAGATTGTACCTGTAACAGAGCCTAAGGTTAGGATGGTATTTATATCTTGCCAAGAACTTGAAGCATACTATATGGAGTATGTTGAGCAAACTGGGTTTGGAGTGACAAGGGTTCAGGGCCATTCTATTCCTAGTGCGGCCTCTACTAGCTCTTCCTTTTTCACAATTTCATCACCAAACAATATATGCAACGTGACACCTAAAACTATGTTAGTTGATTTTATTTACAAGCATTGATCACATAAGGATTACATTGCAACGAATGTCGTTACTCTTATTTAATTCAAATTCGTGAAAAGAACAAAATAAACAATATTCGCCTTGTCTTAAGTGATCAAACAACAATTAATTATTCAATTCTATTCTTTAATTAACGCAATAATACTATGTGAAATTAAATAATTAAAAGTTTGTTTAAAGTGATCAAACAACGCTAATTAATCAATTAAAGTTATTTAAACAATAAGAGAAAAATGATTTATCTAAGTGCTCCGTAAACTAACCGTTCTTCTTTGTATGCTTAGATCTCTGTCTTAGATGTTTATGGACCTTCTTTCATCTTTGTACCTCCAAGGGCTTCAATGGATCGATTAGGATTGAAGAGTATTTAGGAAGAAAGGAGAAAAGTAGTATGATAGTAAGAGAAATTGAGAGATTAGGGACTCAAGAATGCTAGGGTTTAGAATTCTGATTTTTTCTGTCCTCTTTAGGGTTGAACGAAGACTCCTATTTATAGGCTTAGGAATCTAGGTTTAGGGTTTTAGAGCCGTGACATCAGGTGGCGCATGCAACACTAGGAGTCGCGCTGGGTGTCGCGTGCATCTCAATGACTTGAGCGAGCCAGGCGTGCATAACTCACTGAGTTGCGCTCGATGCGGTTTGTCTTATACGAAAATGCGTTTTTAAAACTTCATTAACTTTTGATTGCAAAGTCGGATTAAGGCATACGAGATATCATTAGAAAGCTATGAATTTCTACTTTATAATGCTATTGGAATTAGGTTAAAATATATTATTTATCAAAAGATATGGTCGTTTGAGTGCAAGGGTGTCGGTTTTAGGGCACGGTTTAGTGTTTTGATCATAACTTCTTCGTTTTTACTCGAAATTAGGCTTATAATATACCGTTGGAAATCTCTTTGAAAGGGCTATCCATCTGTATAGTCCTTGAATAGAAATTTGATGGATGTTTTATCTAATTGTCTCTGATTTAACAATGTAAGATCTATTGGATCCAATCATTGCATTTGACGCATTTGGGTCCGTTATTAATCACGTTTAAACATGCATGTATGAGCACGTTTTAGGCCTAATTAGTAAGCGGAAAATTATCTAAGATAACTTGATCTCAAATATAGGTTTTAACTTACTTTATAATGCATTTTGTAGTCCATAAACACATCAACTTTGATCTAGCATGAAGAACGAGTTTTTGTAACATCATCGGACTTCCTGTCGAGATAGGAGGCCAAAAGTAGGTGTCTACAGTTCCCGGATTGCATTTTCTCAAAATACTGCATCATTGCCGCTGCGTCACATCCAACCATCATCAATATATGTTCCTTATAGGCCTCGTGTTGTAAATCTTTGACAGTAAATGACATGTTATCCATTCCATTTTGATCAATTTCCATGCACCCATTTATCTGAGACATGGTTACACCCTGCTCATAGTAATTCATCAACTTCTTCTTAATTTTATCGATCATGTGCTTTATGCGATACTCGTTGACAAGCTTGGATTGACTCGAGTCTATTAAGTGATTATGTACTAAGTGCACAGTCTTCAACTCCTAAGCACCATCTTTATTGAGACTAGCATAAATCCATGCCAGACATTCATACTTTTTGGAAGTCCTCTTCCCTCAGCTTAACTCATCCTCACATGCAACACCATCAACTAATCCACCTAAACCTCCAACACCCATTGCCTTTGCCCTTTTCTTCACTTCCCTCCTAGCCCTCATGTCGCGTTTTCCCCAACACTCACACTTCCACGTTGTTGAAATTCTCTTATAATCCTTGTCCTTCTTAGAATTAACACACGATTCCTCCCTAAAAGGAACGTTATTTTAGTACCCTCGCTCCCGAACTCATATCTGGAACACGTAGACCAATTTGGGCATGGGGTAAACTTATGATTCATGCTAAATATCCCTTTAACCCTACTTGGGAGAAAGGCATGAACGAGGTTTATGAGTTTTCCTAAGACTCATTGGCGACTCCTTACTAGTTTCTTACAAAAAAGCATAATGATAGGATCAAATCTAATTCAAGTCCCCCAAATAGTCAAGAATTCAAATCCTAATACACCCTAACAAGTGTATAGTCTTAGGCTTTTAAAGGGTCATGGGCAGCATAAAGAAGAAGGATCCCTTATGATGGGCACACCCTCCTTACAGTGGCGACTCCACTGGGGACTTAGAAGTTACAAGATTAGTTCTTAGTTATGGTTCAAGGTTTCCAACACTAGGTTACCTATGGGTTGTAACGAGAACTAACTTGGATAATCTCTAGTTAGAGAGCGAGACTTGAACGCATAATATCTTCCTTTTCCACAAAAGTAAAAGACAAATAAGCAACAATGTATCATGCATAATCATAGCACATTTTAACCATTGGGGATTGGCTCATTGACTAGGGGTTGCCAACACTAGGCTTCAATCCCAAAATCAATAACAATTATCCCACCCATATCGCCAACAAAATGTTGGGAGGGTTATGTCATGGGTCAACACGTTGAGTGATTGATTCGTGCATCGTCCCTTAAGATATGGTACTTTTGGACACCCAAGCCTTGACCTTAGAATAGCATTGTATGCTTCGACAGTTCCTTTTATGTGCTTATGTGAAGAGGTGAAACAAACTCGGTTCAAAACCGAACCGAACCAAACACCTAACCGAATAACAAATGTGGTTCGGTTTTTTTTCGAAAGTGGTTCGATTTCGGTTTGTAAAATCAAGAAATCGAAATTATATGGTTTGGTTTCGGAAATTAAAAAACCGAAAAACCAAAAAACCAAAATCGAACCAAAATTTCGGCCCAACCCCAAAAAACCCTAGTATATAAAGAAAAAAAAAACCCTAATGTTTCTTCAGCCACTTTCTGCCCTTTCTCTCTCCTTTCCTTCTCTTCTTTGCTCTTTCTCTCTCTTCTTCGATCTCCTCTTCTCTCTATTCTTTGATCTCCTCTTTTTTTTTTCTTGTCTTTCTCCTCGCCTCTACTCCTCTTTGGCTATCAACATTAGCTCAACGTCACAAATTTCATTTGATTTCTCCATAACGAAGGTTTTCATATCAAAGCAAAGATTTTCATGGTCAAAACGAAGGTTTTCGTAACAAAATTCGCGAAATTTGGCCAAAACAAAGGTTTTAATGGTCAAATTCGATCATGAAAACTCTAGATCTAGAGTTTTCGTTGTCGAATTTGACCGTTTTAAACCAAATTTGAGATGAAATTCAAGGCCATTTTTGGTTTAAAAGGTATGTTTTCTTGTTTTTAATTTTCTTTCTTTTTTTTTTTTTGAATTTTTAATATATCCATTAATATGATATGATTTCTGGTAATTTTTGTGCTTGTTTTGGTAAAAATCTGGTGGTGGTGGACTGGTGGTTTCGGTTTGATGTGGGTGGGGTTTTGTTAGGTTGGTGTCGGTTGTGGGTTGAGGTTATCGTTGGGGGTGGAATGTTGATTCATTGTAGGTTTGGTTTTGTTTGGTTCGGTTTTGATTGGTGTGGTTTGGTTCGGTTTTTTTGCAAAATATGATGTTTAGATGCTTGATAGAAAAATTCGGTGCGGTTTGGTTTTTTTTATGAAACCCAAAATTTAGGTGGTTTGGTTTGGTTCGGTTTCAAAGCTAAAGTGGTGCGGTGTGGTTTGCAAAATCAAGAAACCGAAATATGGTGGTTCGGTTTCGGTTTAGGCAAAAAACTAAACCGAAAACCAAACTTTCACACCCCTGCTTATGTAACTACATGAATATGTGCTTATTATGTGCTTCGTGTCTAATCTAATTAATTCCAACTTGTTACCTAGAGATATTAAAACAAAATTTACAAAAAAAAAATGTGGTTAAAAAAAAAAAAATCGAACCTACCCGATGGTCCAGGAGTTGCGCGCGGCCCTTCCGCGCAACTTTGTGTCTTGCGCGCGCCCACTGTTCAACGTTAACTTTGACTCATTACGAGCAATGTTATATGAAGAAAATGAAATAGTAAAAACTAAGACATTATTGCCACCGTGAAAACGGTTAAGGCAACTATTAAAGACAAACTGCGGAAAACTACTTTTAAAACCTTCAAAACGACTCAACTTAAAAAGTCAACCAACGAAAGTAAAGTCAAACCAATGTAAAACAAAGTCAACCTACAACTTGGAACCATTGTAGGTCCTTATCAAAACCGAACCAATTCAAAACCTTTGCGTTATTCTCACAAACATAATATAATAAAATAATGAAAGCAATAAACACATCATAGACTTATGGAAACTAGTATGATTCGCTCTTCACTCATGCCCATCATGAATATGCTTCATCACATGAAAAGCTTCTCTCTACTTGTTTCCACTACTCTCCATTAAAAATGGGTCATCATAGGGCCAAGGTAAAGACAAGGCCAAGTACAAACACACAAACACACAATCAGCAAAGCTGAGTACATAAACACGCTAACATGCTTTCACCTATCAACACACAACTTACCTCATTGCACCTGTTTACAAGCACACAACATACAACAAGACTTCTCAACTAAGTAACTAAATAATTTATTTAGTATTAATTACGCATCGAACGGGTTTCCCCCCTAACCTGCCCCAATAAAGGGGTACTAACACGGGAGTTAACCGTGCCAGTATAAAATAACCACTCGTAAGTGGCGGAATTCTTGCGCATAATAATAAAGGAAAATACAGTGTCCTGTACTCCCAGTAGAAGTTATGGTTAAATATAAAATCCCATAACTCCCCCCATATGTTCATACTCAAGGTGTATACGTTCTAAGAGTTTTGGTGTGTAATCTCTTTCATTTTACGTTATTTACATATTATTAAACTTGATGATGGCTCTCAAACCATGAAATAATCAAACATTATAATTATCCAAGACATTCCAATTTAATTCTTGAGTAATTAGTGACCACGTAATATTTAATGTTGAACCCTTTTTAAATCTACCTCAGTGTCAAAGACATCTTAAACGCATAATGCGCCAAAATTCCTATCCCTCGGTGTTAGAAACACCTTAAGTGCACTAAGGCACCAACATATAATTTATTCCTCGTGTACATAGACACTTACGTAGCTCCTTTCTCATGCTTATAGCATTAATAAAAATTATATGAACCATAATAAAATTCCTTTTTAATATTCCAAACCAAATTAAACAATTAGTTTAATTAAACATGCTCTCTATCATGCCAATAATAAAAGTGTGGTTCATATATAACATGCCCAAAATAATTATTTCCATTCAATAATCCATCACAAATAAATTATGCTTCATAATTCAATCACCAATATCAACCAATTCACAATTTCCAATCATAATCTAGCATGATACTACCTAGGATTAAATAATTAAGCCTAGCATGTTACTAAATCATCAAAAATATGCTAAGTACGTTAATGTACCTCGTATACGATCTTAAAATCGCCACAACTAATAGAAATCGCTTAGTTCAAAGTCTCCTACAAACCAAAATCATAATATGGCATTAAAATCTACTCCACACAAATTTCCAGCAATATATACTTTTATTAAATCACTCATAATTTAATTAAAACAAGCTGAAAATCAATTTAAAACCTCATACTTTAATCCCAATAATGGGTAGTCAAAATTCCTTCAAGAAACTTAATTTTTAGCTTACTAACAAAAATTCCAGCAATATTAATTCATGAAAACTTGTTGTAATTAAAGGTTTAAGCTACCCTAAATCATATTCCTTCAATAATCAATTATTGATAAATCTAGGGTTTTAAATTTAGGGCTTTTTAATTAAAATTAAGATCTGAAAATTAATTTGCACCATACTTAAAATTCAATCATCATAGAATCATCACAAAACTCATAATTTATAATTAGATTTAGGATTAAACAAAAGAAAAATAAATAAATAAATAAATAATTTTTTTTTTCGAAAGAGGGTGGCCAAACAGCAGCCACGGCACCACAGCCGGCTGCTAGTGGCGCCGCCGCTGTTGCTGGTGGTGGCTGGCGGTGGTGAGTGACGAAAAAAAGGGGAAGGGGAAAATAAAGAAAAAGAAAAAGAAATAGAGGAGAAGGGGGAGAAAGTTTACCTTGGGTATTCTCCACTCTAGGCAAAGTTTAATTTGCCCAAGTGTTGAATATTTAGACCCCTTTCTCTAGAAACCCTTATTATCTAAACTTTCCTTTTCTTAATCTTTCCTAATACCTTTCCTAATAAAACTTTACTAAAATAAAACTTTCCTAAATTAAATCCCAACTTAATAAAATAATTAATTAAATAAAACTTTCCTTTTATACATTATTTCCAAACTTATTTAAAATAAATAATTAAAATGCCATAAATAATTTATTTCAAATTATTTAAATACCTCACAAAATACTTATTTAAAATAAAATACGTATAAAAATACGGGATATTACAGACATGTTCATTTTTTTTTAATTTTGCTATTATCCAATTAAAAGATGACAAGTGTCACTTACAAAGCAAAATATGATTAGGAGAGAGAGTGGTGAGTAACCTTACCATTGTAGATTAAAAATAAGGTGACTCATAATAGTAATTTTAAGATAGTGAAAAGTGAGGTGGGAGATGATTTGGAAGAGAGAGAAATAAATAATATGACTTGTAATGATTGTGTTTTACCCACTATTGCTCATACTCTAAATTCTTTTGACATATTAAAAGGACGGCATGATTCACATGCTTTCAACAATATTGGGAAATATTGGATATGCTTGCGCATGGCATGGCGTGGCTTGTTAAGTTGCAGTGACAATCGTCATGTATGTATTATCTTGGCCGGGTTTACTTGTAATTTGCATAATATTACATTGTATAGACGTACGGTATACCTCATTTCATGTCCTTCAGATTTCTTTCCTTTATAACGTCCAATGCAAATCATTGGCCTTATATATACAGAATCTTTTTTTTTTTTTATCAACTGATCACAAACTAGTTTATATATACCACATATAGAATGTTGAGGAGAAAAATGTGGATAAAAATTGCAAATTTAGTTGAAAATGTCTTTATAATATAATTTGTCAATATAATCACCCACTTGTAATAATTTGGAATAGCTAAGAATTTCTCCACCCATTCATTGCTAATTTCCATGCAATGTAATTAAGGTAGAATTAGTAAGCTATCTATAAATTAATATGCTCCTTACTATCTAAACAAAACTTTAAAGAGAAATTTAATTTAAACGAGGTACAAATATTAATAATCCTCATTTGTTTTAGATCGATTGAAAAAGAAAGGGAAAGAAGAGAAACAAGGATTTTGTTCAACAATGCAAATTCCAATGCTTTTACAACATTGTCTCTTATTATCGTCACTTCTTTTTTCATTACAACAATTACCTACCTATGCTGCCCCTAAGGTAAGTCATCAATTTGCCTTGATCAATCATCTTCATCTTCGATCTTTGACTAAGCATATCGATTAAATTCAAACTGAGACATGCGTAAAAGAAAAGTGTGACGATTAAAGAAAAATGTAAATTTAATTTTGATCATTATTATATTCTTTTTTCCATGTAGCACTATATAGTCTACTTGGGCTCTCACCACGCAGAACCTCGTTTATCAGCCAGTCCCGAGACTATTACAAAGTCCCATCATGACTTGATTTCTTCTGTATTAAGGAGGTATAATTTAAATGTGTCATATTTATTAGTTGTATCTTGCCTTAGATCTTTTATTTACTTGAAAAAATTGTTGAACTTCAATTAATTATCCTTTGGTTGATTATGTTTGCGTACATGGAACAGTGATTCTGAATCATCTTCAGAAAGGATAATTTATTCTTATAATAAGATATATAATGGCTTTGCTACAACATTACACGAAGAAGAGGCCAATGAACTCGCAAGTAAGGCATAGATGAATCTAAATGCATACAACATCCGTTTGTTTTTTTTTTTTTTTTTAAAAAAATTTAATTTTTTTTTAATCATCCTACTTTTGCTTTAAATCTAATAGTTCTCTCTTTTCTCCTCACGCCTTACCCCCCTCGTTTCTATTGGTATATTAAAGCCCCATTTGGTTTGATGTAAAATATTTTCCTATTTTTTTTCCATTTTCTTTTGTTTGGTTTGTGAAGGGGTGGAAAACAATTTTTTCAATGGTGAAAAATTGTATTCTTAATGATGGAAAATATTTTCCTTTACAAAACAAGGGAAGCCAGATTTTCCTCCCTTATCCCTCCTCTTTTTTATTTCCCTCTCATCTATCCTAAAATTCCTACTCCTATTTTTTTTTTCCTTGAACTTTTCTTGTATGCAACTAAATAAAGGAAATCTAATTTACAATTGTTTTTTTTCCTTAAAAATGTGTTTTCCATGAAAATTAATTTATCATTGAAAATGTTTTACATCAAATCAAACAGAACCTAGATAGTAAAATTAAAAAAAATGAAGAAATTATTTAATTTAAGCTCATTCTTAAAATATTTTTCATCTAATTTATTAATGCATGGTTTAACTTTCATGTAGAGCATCCAAGTGTTGTGTCAATATTTGAAAGTCGAATTCTTGAATCGACAACGACTCGATCAGCGGATTTCTTAGGATTACATTATCCACCTTCCAACCTTGAAGATTCGATATGGCATAAGGCAAACTTAGGAGATGATATCATTTTAGCAAACATAGATTCCGGTATGTTTTGTGTTGATCCAAAATATTTTTGTTTTGTTTTGAGAGCATATGAAAAAAAAGTTTCTAAAGACATAATTGATTGATATTACATGATTCGTTTTGTAATCATCGATTTTGGAAGTGCAACACAGTACAACTTTGTAAAATATGTAAATACAAGTCAAAAAAAAAAAAAAAAAAAAAACTGATAGCAATAATATTAGCGTAAAGTAAATACCATAACTATGTTGCATAATTAAATACAAGTATAAAGTAATAAATACCATAACTATTTTTGCAATAATAAATAAAATCATAGGCAAAATCTAATGAATGCACAAGGGCGTTAGATAAGATTACTAAAAGTAGAAATATTAACGTACGTGAATAAACATTAATTACAGCGATTGACGAGTGATTTTAATATATATTATTTTAAAATTAATACCATTTTAATTAGTAGGAAGTATATTAGAATGTTATTTAATGTCTTGAGAGCGCTTGTTAAGGATCATTTACCAAAATGGCTAATTTAACAAAAGTGTTCCCAAAACGGCTAATTATAGATTTTAATTCCAAAACTAGCTAAATTATTTACTTGGTAGGAAATTATCTATTTCTTATTTTCCTTTAACCAAAAAGGTTCAATTTTTTGGGGTTTTTTTTTTAAATTTTTTTTTTTGGATTTATTTTAAATTTGCTCTTTTTTTAGTTGGAAAATTTAAGGGCCAGTAATTTTGTACGTTACGTAGTATATGGGATCTTTAAATTCCGATTTGCCAACATTTCCCGTTTTTTGGATTTTAAAAAAAAAATTATTTTGATTTTTTTTGGGAAATTTAAAGTCATAGTTTAAAATATCCATTAATTTGGAAAATAACATAAACATAAAATATTTGCAACAATTCTCAATTTTTTTTTTAAAGTTACACAAAATAAAAAAAAAATGCCTCATAAAATAAATAAATCACTCGAAAAATTATTCCAAACTTCCAATTAAAAAAAATTAGCCGACATTAACAGAGGGCATACAATTAGCAAATACGAAAAAGATGAACAATACCTTAAAATCCCTTATTGTCGTATAAATTTGCAGTTGTGTTGATAGAACAATAGTATTTTAAATTTCCATTTTTTGTGATACAATCACGTCGGTCAAGACAAAAAATTGGTTTTTTAGTGATCTTGAAACTAGGGTTCCTATGACCAACTTTACTTATATATGTATATAGCTTTAAAATTTCAAACCTAAAAAACCCAAAAAAAAAAAAATTAAAAAATACCCAAAAAAAAAAAAAAAAAAAAAGGTGAACCAAATTGGTTCAAAGGAAAATAAGAAATAAATAATTTTCCTCCATGTCAACATTTTAGCTAGTTTTGGAATTAAAATTTACAATTATCTGTTTTGGTAAATACTTTTGTAAAATTAGCCATTTTGGTAAAAGTTCCGCTTGTTAACAATATACATGACACTTTATTTTTACTTCTAGTAATTATGTACTATGTATTGAAATTTGAGATAGGTGTGTGGCCGGAAAGTCAAAGCTTTTCTGATGATGAAAGCTATGGCCCGATTCCCAAAAAGTTCAAAGGAGCCTGCGAAAATAAATATGATCCGACATTCAAGTGCAATAGGTTATTATATCATCAACTTCACTTTGTACTCCTTTCGTTTTTTAAATAATGTCTCATTTTGAATTTATATTTTTTAAAAAAATTTCATGTAAATCCAGGAAGCTTATAGGGGCTAGATATTTTTACAAAGCCATGGAGAAGAATAGTAATTTACAAGAAAATTGTACCTTCAATGAAAAGTTGAGCCCTAGAGATGACACAAATGGGCATGGTACCCACACCCTATCAACGGCGGGAGGGAGTATCGTCCCATTCGCAAGCTGGGGAGGACTCGCGAATGGGACAGCTAAAGGAATGGCACCAAAAGCTCGATTGGTGGCCTACAAAACGATGTGGAACGTTCAATGCCCTACATTTAAAACCACGGGAAGCAATGACATAGATATAATGGCTGCTTTCGAAGCTGCTATTGATGATGGCGTTGATGTTATTAGTTTTTCTCAAGCATCAAATAATAGTGCTTATCTTGATGATGGTACTGGAATTGCTACCTTCCATGCCATGAAGAATGGCATCCTCACTATTGCTGCTGTAGGAAATAGGGGGCCGAATGCCGGGACTGCTGTAAATAATTATCCATGGGTGCTATCTGTTGGTGCGTCTACTGTTGATCGTGTTTTTTCTGCTCACGTTCTACTCGGCAACCATAAAAAGATCAAGGTATGTATGTATATGCACATATATGTATATGCTATATATTGATTGATGTGATGGTTAAACTTGTCCATTGGAAAACATGATAAAAAAAAAACGTGTCAATTGAAAAAAAAAAAAAGAAAAAAAAAAAGAGAAATTATTACTTAAAAAGAAATTTTAAGCCACTTATTACCTAACTTGCTTTGACAATCATAGAATCATAGTATCAAGTGGTTAATATAATTATTCTAAACTCCTTTTCCCAAAATTTAGTATGGACTAATAAATTAATATTAAACTATTTACTGCAGGGTACACGGTTTTATGATTTTGTAGCAAAAGTCGACGATCCTAGTAAACTGCACCCACTAATTACTGGTGTAGATGCTCGCATATCTAGTGCTAATGTTAGCGATGCGTAAGTTTAATTAATCTTCTTATTTGTTTCTATAATTTTGAATAATTATGTTAAAACCACATCAAAAAGGAGGAAAAAAAAATTAAGTTGTTGGTTGAGTCCCTAACATACCAATTGCTTAACATTTCATTTTGAAAGGAGGTGGTGGATGAGATTCGAGTTTGTAACCTTCTTGTGACATTATTTTTGACACTTTGTTAAAGGATAATCTCAACCAAAAACTTAATCTGATGGTTGAGGCCTAGCATGTAATGGATTTTATACTGTATCACATTGTATAATTAATGGATTATTGTTAAGCTAGATTACAACTTATTAAAATTGCTAATACAAAGCATATGTTATTTCTTTTTATGATCGATATGATATTCATGTGACGTTGGATGTAGATCATTATGTCAAGAAGGAAGTATCGATGTTGCGAAGGTGACGGGAAAGATTTTAGTATGTCGCAACGCTGGAAGAACGGTTGGAAAAGATGAAACATTGGCTAGTGTTGTAGCTAAAGATGCTGGGGCTGTTGGGATGATCTTTGTATATGAAGAGAAGAGAGGAGATGGAGATGTCTTTCACCAATTTCATGCAGTCAACACTATAGTTCTTAGCTATAAAGACGGCGAAACTCTTTTTTCTTATATTAACTCTACAAAGTAAGATCAATTTATAACGCCTACCTCATTTCCTGTTTTTGTGCAAAGATATGGTGTTACAACTTAAGCTATATATGTTTATTTCACTTTAGATTTACATCAAATCGAGCCATGAGGTAAGTTAGCTCTTGGATATGTATGTAATTGATGCTAGTACGGTGGAAGATCATGATATTTACTTCCACTGTTTTATTTTACCTTATTGTAAGACACTTTTAGGAGATGACTAATGAAGGTAAACAAATGATTTTAATCAAAATAATCATTTTAATAGGGAGAATAGAGAAGGGTTAGGTACCTTGTGTAAAAATTATATTGATTTAATTTGTTTGTTTACATTGTATAATTTTGGCCTAAAAATGCATGCAACAAGGCTATATTGCAAGTAAATAAAAATAAAGAATTAATAATTAAGAAGATGACGATTATATTTAGTTTTGTAAATATCATAAGAATATCTTAGAAATAAAGATTGCAATTTGTAATAGGACTCCAACCGCGTTAATCAGTGGCGTAACAAATACATTAGGAGTAAAGCCATCTCCAATCATGGGCTTTTTCTCATCGAGGGGTCCAAACCAGAATAACCTTGGTATTTTAAAGGTATGCATAGTCATTATTTTTTTTTTATCTAATTAATAGTTCTTTATCCTTATTTGTTTGTCTCTTCGAAATGTATTTTATTAAGGATTGAACCAAAATATAGGAAGTAGGTAAGAGTATCTTTGTCTTTTATACTTTTATTAATGTATACAAGTGGGGTTATTGGTGGAAACAGAGAAATCTTTAAAGGCCATCTTAGAAAGGAATACGGGGAAAACAAGTAGAGACAAAAGGATTCAATAATAAATTCAGTCATAAAATGGATTCCTTACCACGCACAATATAGTTAATTAAAGCAATTTTACTTTGTACTTATTCATCTATTATAGCCTGATGTTACAGCTCCTGGGGTAGATATTCTCGCTGCATGTCCCCCAAATATCTATAGAAATCCGTTTTGCATGTTGACCGGAACATCAATGGCAACTCCTCATGTTACTGGTATTGCGGCTCTTATTAAGAAGCTACATCCTGATTGGAGTACTGCAGCTATTAAATCCGCAATCATGACTACAGGTATGTTGTGTACACGAACCACATAGATATAAATATAAAATATATTTATAAGGTAGCAATTATGCTTTATGAATCTGGTTCGACAACGTCAGAACTGGTTTAAAGTTAAATCATGTTAAATCACTAGGTCAAAATTTGAATCCATAATATTTTAGTAGATCATGTTGAATTGGATTAAGTCGGGTAGGGTGATTTTTTGACACCTGGCCTTATACTTCGTATATTGTATGTGTAAGCAACCTAACATTCTATTGTGTACCATGTACTAATAATGCAGCAAGTCCACTTGATAATGAAGGGATGCCTATACGTGACAGTGACAAGATAAGTGACGCTACCCCATTTGCATACGGGTCGGGCCACGTTAAACCCAATGCAGCAATGGATCCTGGGTTGGTTTATGACATGAACCAATATGATTACCTAAATTTCCTATGTGCATATCCTCAAGATAGTACAACTCTTAAAGAATTTAGCCAACAACATTCTTACAAATGCCCGCGCTCCTTCAACATCTTGGATTTCAATTATCCTTCCATATCTATCGTGAATTTTACCGGCAATGCAATAGTTACTCGAAAGTTGAAGAATGTTGGACAACCAGGAACCTACGTTCCACGCATTGAGCCGCCGCCCGGAGTTTCAATTGTGGTGGAGCCTAAAACTTTGGTGTTCTCCCAAAAAGATCAAACCATTATGTTTAAACTTATCTTTACAGCGGATATCAATCATCTCTCCACCGATTACATTTTTGGAAGCTTGGTATGGTCCGATGCTAAACATGTTGTTAGAAGTCCTATTACGGTTAAGGCCAAAAAAAGGTAGATAGTTGTGTTTAGTAATTTTCATTTACACTGTTTACTAGTACCTGAACCAGAGCTAGTGCGCAAGAAATACTAGAACTAACTATACGCATGAAATTAATTTTATATACATTGTAGTATTAGTGTCAATTCAAAAATAAAGGAATAATGCACGAAAACAATAAGAACACACAAGTATGTAAAGATGAAGCCCTTGTATTAACCATTACACTTGTAGATTTTAGTTACAATAAAAGGGTATTATATATTTACGAGACATAAAAATTTCTTTGTAGCATCGCAACCTAAATGTTACACAGAGATAGTATATAATCACTTGTATGTTGTATTGTGTGTTGTCTATTGTCTAACCATCATAAATAAATACGAAGCTCCCTTTTATACTAGAGTGAAGATTCATATCATAGCATGTAAAGAGTAGAGTTTTACTTATATTTATAGGATATGTTTGACTCATGCATGGAGTAACATCATATCAAAGTATGTAGTTAATTAAAAATAGTACACATTAATGATTTGGAATATGATCCCTTCATTTAATGATTTGGACTAATAGACTTGTCAAAAAAACATTGCTCGTTGATAGAAGACTAATTTTTGAAAGAGGCCAACGAACATACATGTTGATGCGTCAATCAACACCATAAAAAATTTGAATGGTTCACATGAATGCGCGGAAGGTGTTTGAGATCCTCTAACTTTTGTTATAAATGGTCTAGTACTTAGTTTCCAATCTAACAAGTGGTACAAACAAGGTCATGGACTTAATAATAAAATTTGCAAATGTCCATATGTATGAATTAACAATAATGATCCTAAACATCACTTGGTGACCAAGTGTATCACGTCACAAAGAATATTTACCATCATTGTTTGATGATATCAGATTAGTGATATCATACTATGAGACTGAACAAATTCGCCATATCTTACAAACTTGCTAATAAGATATAAGATAAATTGTAAGGTATATTTGATTAAATTTTCATTCGCGATTTCATTCAATTTAACAACTGATTTTTTTTATTATTATTTTTTTAATTCCTATCTTATAAAAAGTACAAGATTACTCTTATAAGTAATGTGCTACCAATTATACCCTTCAAAATGCACATTTACATGTTTACTCTATGTAATATGTATAATTTTTTATTTTGGCTTCATTAATGTTAGTTGTCTTTTTCGATTTTATCCTTGGTTAATGTTAATTGCCTTTTTTTTTTAATTTTTTTAATTTTATTTTTATTTAGAATAGTACGTGGACATTTATACCCATAAAAATATATGTTTACATATTTTCCATCATTAATGTAAATAACAACGAATCGAAAAAGCTCCTTAAACATGGCTAGCTATTGTATAGATGTACGATATACCTCATTTCATGTCTTTCAAATTTCTCAGCATTGGCCTTATATATACAGAGTATTTTTAATCAATTGATCATCAAGGGCCATAAACTAGTTTATTCAAATAATTACACCAACCACATATATAATTTTGAGGAGTAAAATGTGGATAAAAAATTGCAAATTTAGTTGAAAATGTCTCTATAATTTAAATTGTCAATATAATTATCCACTTGTAATAATTGATCATCAAGGGCCATAAACTAGTTTACTTGTATTTTTTTTTCAGGGGTTACTTGTATGGATTACTTATTCAGGGGTTACTTGTATTTTTTTTTTCAAGAGTTACTTATATTTTTTTTTCAGGGGTTACTAGTATATTTTTTTTTTCAAGATTTACTTGTATTTTTTTTTCAGGGGTTACTTGTATTTTTTTTTAGGGGTTACTTGTATGGGTTAATTCAAGGGTTACTTGTATGAGTTACTTATTCAAGGGTTACTTGTATGAGTTACTTATTCAAGGGTTACTTATATGAGTTACTTCAAAGGTTACTTGTATGAATTACTTATTCAAGGGTTACTTGTTACTTATTCAAGGGTTGCTTGTAAGCCCCATACCAAACCAGTAACACCCTACAAGTAACCCTTGAGCAAAACTAGTAACACCCTACAAGTGATCCCTAACCAAACCAGTAACACCCTACAAGTAACCCTTGAGCAAAACTAGTAACACCCTACAAGTAACCCCTAACCAAACCAGTAACACCCTACAATTAACTCTTGACCAAAACCAGTAACACCCTACAAGTAATCCCTGACCAAACCAGTAACACCCTCACCAAACCAGTAACACCCTACATGTAACCCCTGACCAAACCAGTAACACCCTACAAGTACCCCGACCAAACTAGTAACACCCTACAATTTTTGACGTAGAATGTTCGATCTAAGATTCCACGAAGAAAACGAGCTCACATTTCTTTGGTTCTCATCGATTTCACTACTTCAAATGTTGTTGATGATCTTAAAGATAATTAATCACAATTTTTCACATCAATTTAACACCCAATATCTACAATTTCGGGCTTTAATTGCATCAATTTGGCAAAGAGGAGAGAGAAAATGGGTAGAGTAGAGATATGGTTGTTGGTGATCTGTGGTTTGGCTTAAATAAAAAGCTAACAAAAGAGGAGAGAGAAAATGGGTGGAGTAGAGATATGGTTGTTGGTGATGTGTGGTTTGGCTTGGAGAAGAAGATAAGAACAGAAGAGAGAGAAGAGTTGTGGTATTTTTTAAAAAAAAAATAATAAAAATTGTGGCTGGCCACACCGTGTGGTCAGCCACATACAAAAATTTGTGTTTAAGAACATGCACTATGTAAGGTAAAATTAATTAGCAATAAATTAATCATGGTCCTTACTATCTAAACAAAACTTAAAGGAGAAATTTAAATTTAATGAGATCGATGGTTCTAGCATAGTCGTCGACTACGGACGACTATGGTCGACTACAGTAGGAGACTAAATCTGAACCCTCGATATTGTTTATTGCTTAATCTTAGCCTTCGAATATTACATTTTTAAAAAATTAAAAAATCTAAGTTACACATCATTTAAGTCATGACAAGTCAGCGACCAGTCAACAAAGTGTTGTTTGGTTCATTACTTTTAGAGGGTAATTTTTTTTCCAAGTTATAGTATTATAATTTATAAACAACCATTCAAGTATTCAATGTTATAAAATTGAAGTGAGTCTTCCAAAATAAATTAAAAAAAAAACATTTGTACAAATTCATCCCCATTTTAAAAGCTTCATCCCCATTTTGATAACTTCATCCATTTTCAATGGCAGACTTCATCTTTAACCTATTTTAATGGGGCGATTCATCTTCAACCTTCATTATTCATCCAAAATATAACCATAAATCACCAAAGTACATATGAAATCAATGATAATGTATAATAATCGCATATGCTTCAATATTTTTTTTACTTGTATAAATTTATAGTTTGTAATCAATTTAATCTGTATAAAATAATCGTGAGTAAGGATTTTATTTTAAAATTTCGAGATTAATTGTTAGAAGTGGTATGATTCATTTTGTGTTTTAATTTTTATTAGTCATATAAATTCGTGAGTGTCCGCCATCATTGAATGTTGAAGTTATGTGCATAATTTTAAGTTGCCAATGGATAAAGAAAATAAAATTTTCATCAATTTTTTTTTTTTAAGAAAATTAAAAACTGAAAGAGGATGTGGCCTGTGGGGCATTACAGATGGTGTGATTTTAGGTAATCTACTTTCTTTTTTAAAAAAAAAAAAAATTCTATTGAGCGTTATTTTGGGGATATTTTAACAAAAAATATCCTTAATTATCTCAACTATAAAAAAAAAAAAAAAAAAACTAATTGGTTAATTTAAAATATACAATTATCTACCTGAAAAAAAATTAAAAATAAAGAACCGTAATTTTTTTTTTTGGAAAGAAAAGAATCGTAGCAATAATTAAGCTTAGTTTTCCTTGAATCAAGGTGAATTTTTTACTAAGTCTATCTTTGATCATCTATTCATCTTTGCCAAAAAAATATATTAAAATATGAAAATGTTGCTAGAATTGCATTAAGTGTTGACTCTTACTCCTGACAAACCGTAGAATCTATATATATTAAAATATTAGAACCCGTGCAATTGCACAGTTTTATAACTTGAAAAAGGAATTGTAGGCACACACTAATTGCCAATACCTTATTGTTTGCAGATACAATTGGATTAATTTTGGACTATGCAGGATTTTGGATATACTGTTGCTCCTCTGTAAGTTCAACTTTATAACTAAAGTTAAGCTATACATAGGAGCAGTACTAGGAATACTAATAAGTAAACTAATAACCTATACAAGCATATTGACTATATTCTACAATATACAATAAAATAATATCCCTTAATTTAGGTGATTGATTTTGACTAATTTATATCTTCTACAATAATAACTCATAGACAGTGGCCATTACAGAGTAAACTAACTCAGAAGCACGTACCAATAAAGTGTTAACTAAAGGTAGGAGTTTGAATCTTACTAAGTGAGCTGAAGGTGTTTGGGGTCGGGTAGGGTGATCAACTCTTATCCTCCCCTTTACTCCCAACTCTTAAGCGCCTAATTTGCAAATACTGGACCAGTGGCGGATTCAGGATTTTCAATCAGGGGTAGCGCAATACGGAGTAACGCATAGTTATTTAAAACATTTAAAATTAAAATTAAAACTGAACTTTATTTTAGGGATTTTATATTGAAAAATCCTCCAAAAACAATTAGCAAAATAATAAACCAATTGATTTTTTTGATTCCATGCAATGTGTTAGCACATTGTTATGCTTCATATTAATTAAAAATCTGATTTTGAATAAGCATACATTTGACTGAGAACTTGTTCATAAAACAATTTATAAGTTAGAAGTTAGGGTTCGAACCTTGGCCTTGCCACACATCCCAAACTTTAACTTCTTTTATTACCGTTGTAGCAAACGTTGGCAATATATATATGAATATGCAGTTTTTAAAATTTTATCCCATAATTTTGGGGGTAGCATGTGCTACCCCTTGTTATTATGTAGATCCGCCAATAAACTAGACCAAAAATAAAGGTTGGGGTCAGGTCAAGATAGCTCTTTCTTATCGTAAAATTAAAAGAAGAATAGTAGACATGTGATGACTTATTATATTAACTCAAGTTTTATGGTCAATAGATTTGATAATATATTAAAAAGGTTGATGATCCGTACTCGATTTTTTTTTTTTGTTTTTTTTTTTTTTTTGACAATATGATCCATACTCGATGCAGTAGCTTAAAAGAGTAAATTTCAGAATTTATATATAGCACCGTTTGAATAACATTGACACATTTTGTATACCTAAAGTTTATTATATATGCATCATTTATAATGCAAATTTAAAGACGTTGAGGCTTGATTTTTGCAAATTTAAGAATTTAACTTGTAACTTCATCGGATGAGAAGACACCCTTTTTAAATCTTTGTGGTAGGAATACCGAAGAAAGCAATCAATCAAGCAGTGGCTATGCAGAGGTGATTATATACTTCGTACTTTCTTCGTTCTTTTTTTTTCTTTTTTTTTATTTTTTTTTATTTTTTTTTTAATTTGGACTCATCATATAACAAGATGATGAGAACCTTTTCTTTTTTTGAACTTCAAGTGGTGTTTTTTGCACTCGTTGAAGGTCTAATTGATGATAAACTCATTTCTGACAGTGAGCAACTGAAGAAGTTTTTAAAAGATCTTAGCGAAAAAAATGGTAGGAATTCAGATATCGAAAACACAAATTTTTTTAGCAAGTAGTGTTTTTGAGTAATAATTTATCAATGTATGAATTGAAGTGTTCTCACCCTCATTAATACTCGATTATACCATTTTTGTAGGGAATTTGGTCAAAGGTGCATGCTATATGTTCAAGTGTTGCCGAGAATTAACTTTGTTCTCATTAGGCAGTGTTATGCACAGCTTGAAGGTGGCTCGACGTACGTACATATGCAATAATCATATAAGATTAATTAGCAGATGATGTTAAAGGACCAGCTCAACTTAGCGTAACATAAAAGTTACGGGCTCAAATCTTATCTACTGCTCCTTTCAAATAGAATATTGAAACATGCATGGGGTATAGGGGGACCGAAACTTGATTTGTATAATTAATACTACGTATAAGAATATTTTTGAAACTACAAATTACTCATCATATATATATATACTCGATTGGTTAGCTACTAAAAGTAGTGCAACTTTTTATTTTTATTTTTTATTATTCTTGATTTTATTACCCAATTTCAAAGTTTAAAATATAATTGGACTAACTTTTACAAAAATATAAATATGATATACTCCCCAGTGCCATTAATTGCCTCAATAATTGATAATAGTGACAAAAGATATTAGTTGCGCTCGGTGCGGTTTGTCTTATACGAAAACGCGTCTTTAAAACTTCCATAACTTTTGATTGCAAAGTCGGATTAAGGCGTGTGAGATATCACTGGAAAGATCTGAATTTCTACTCTCTAATTCTGTTTTAATTAGGTTAAAATATATTATGGATCAAAAGATATGGTTGTTGGAGTGCAAGGGTATCGGTTTTAGGGCTCGGTTTAGTGTTTTGATCATAACTTCTTCGTTAAAGCTCTTTGAAAGGGCTATCCATCTGTATAGGTCTTTAATAGAAATTTGATGGTTGTTTTATCTGATTGGCTTGATTTTTAACAATGTAAGATCTATTGGATCCAATCATCGCATTTGACGCATCTGGGTCCGTTATTAATCAAGTTCAAACATGTATGAGCACGTTTTAGGCCTAATTAGTAATCGGAGAAGGATCTAAGATAACTTGATCTCAAATATAGGTTTTAACTTACTTTATAATGCATTTCGTAGTCCATAAACACATCAACTTTGATCTAGCATGAAGAACGAGTTTTTGTAACATCATCGCAATTCCTGTCGGGATAGGAGGCCAAAAGTAGGTGTCTATAGTTCCCGGATTGCATTTTCTCAAAATACTGCATCATTGCCTTTGCATCACCTCCAACCATCATCAATCTCTGTTCCTTGTAGACCTCGTGTCTTAAATCTTTGACAGTGAACGGCATGTTATCCATTCCATTTCAATCAGTCGCCATGCACCCATGTATTTGAGATATGGTTACCCCCTGCTCATAGTAATTCATCAACTTCTTCTTAATTTTATCGGTCATGTGCTTTATGCGGTACTCCTTGACAAGCTTGGATTGACTCTGGTCTATTAAGTGATTATGCACTAAGTGCACGGTCTTCAACTCCCAAGCACCATCTTTATTGAGACTAGCATAAATCCGTGCTAGACATTCACAATTTTTGGAAGTCCTCTTCCCTCGGCTTAACTCATCCTCACATACAACACCATCAAATAATAGTGCTTATCTTGATGATGGTACTGGAATTGCTACCTTCCATGCCATGAAGAATGGCATCCTCACTATTGCTGCTGTAGGAAATAGTGGGCCGAATGCCGGGACTGCTGTAAATAATTATCCATGGGTGCTATCTGTTGGTGCGTCTACTGTTGATCGTGTTTTTTCTGCTCACGTTCAACTCGGCAACCATCAAAAGTCAAGGTATGTATATGCACATATATGTATATGCTATATATTGATTGATGTGATGGTTAAACTTGTCCATTGGAAAACATGATAAAAAAAAAAACGTGTCAATTGAAAAAAAAAAAAAAGAGAGAGAAATTATTACTTAAAAAGAAATTCTAAGCCTCTTATTACCTAACTTGCTTTGACAATCATAGAATCATAGTATCAAGTGGTTAATATAATTATTCTAAACTCCTTTTCCCAATATTTAATATGGAGTAATAAATTAAAATTAAATATTTACTACAGGGTACACGGTTTTATGATTTTGTAGCAAAAGTTGACGTTCCTAGTGAATTGTACCCACTAATCACTGGTGCAGATGCTCGCATATCTGGTGCTAATGTTAGCGATGCGTAAGTTTAATTAATCTTCTTCTTCTTAATTTTTTTTTTAATTTATAATTTTGAATAATTATATTAAAAACCACCTTTACAAAAAATTTAAGCTGTTGGTTGAGTCCCTAACATACCCATCGCTTAACATTTCATTTTGAAAGGAGGTGGTGGATGAGAGTCGAGCTCGTAACCTTCTTGTTACATTATCTTTGATACTCTGTTAAAGGATAGTCTCAACCAAAAACTTAATCCGATGGTTGAGGCCTAGTAATAGATTTTATACTGTATCACATTGTATAATTATTGGATTATTAAGCTAGATTACAACTTATTAATATTGCTAATACAAAGCATATGTTATTTCTTTTTATGATCGATATGATATGCATGTGACGTTGGATGTAGATCATTATGTCAAGAAGGAAGTATCGATGTTGCGAAGGTGACGGGAAAGATTTTGGTATGTCGCAACGCTGGAAGAATGGTTGGAAAAGATGAAACATTGGCTAGTGTTGTAGCTAAAGATGCTGGGGCTGTTGGGATGATCTTTGTATATGAAGAGAAGAGAGGAGATGGAGATGTCTTTCACCAATTTCATGTAGTCAACACTATAGTTCTTAGCTATAAAGACGGCGAAACTCTTTTTTCTTATATTAACTCTACAAGGTAAGATCAATTTATAACGCCTACCTCATTTCCTGTTTTTGTGCATAGATATGGTGTTACAACTTAAGCTATATATGTTTATTTCACTTCAGATTTACAAATCAAATCGAGCCATGGGGTAGGTTATTTCTTTGTATTTATCTAAGTTAGCTCTTGGATATGTATGTAATTGATGCTAGTACGGTGGAAGATCATGGTATATACTTCCACTGTTTTCTTTTACTTGCAACACAATTTATGGTCAGACACTTTTAGGAGGTGACTAATGAAGGTAAACAAACGATTTTAATCAAAATAATCATTTTAACAGCGAGAATAGAGAATGGTTAGGTACAATGTGTAAAAATTATATTGATTTAATTTGTTTGTTTACATTGTATAATTTTGGCCTCAAAATGCATGCAACAAGGTTATATTGCAAGTAAATAAAAATAAAAAATTAGATATATTTAGTTTTGTAAATAATATATGAATATCTAAGAAATAAAGATTGCAATTTGTAACAGGACTCCAACCGCGTCAATCAGTGGCGTAACCAATACATTGGGAGTAGAGCCATCTCCAATCATGGGCTTCTTCTCATCGAGGGGTCCAAACCAAAATAACCCTGGTATTTTAAAGGTATAGGTACTCATTATTTTTTTAAAACTAATTATTACTTCTTTCATTCCTATTTGTTTGTCTCGTCGAAATGTATTTTATTAAGGATTGAACCAAAATATAGGAAGTAGGTAAGAGTATCTTTGTCTTTTATACTTTTGTTAATGTATACATGTGGGGTTAATGGTGGAAACAAAGAAATCTTTTATACTTTTGTTAATGTATACATGTGCTTTATGCGGTACTCCTTGACAAGCTTGGATTGACTCTGGTCTATTAAGTGATTATGCACTAAGTGCACGGTCTTCAATTCCCAAGCACCATCTTTATTGAGACTAGCATAAATCCGTGCTAGACATTCACACTTTTTGGAAGTCCTCTTCCCTCGGCTTAACTCATCCTCACATACAACACCATCAAATAATCCACCCGAACCTCCAACACCCATTGCCTTTGCCCTTTTCTTCACTTCCCTCCTAGCTCTCATGTCGGGTTTTCCCCAACACTCACAATTCCACGTTGTTGAAATTCTCTTATTCTTGTCCTTCTTAGAATTGACACCCGAATAACGATTCCTCCCTTAAAGGAACTTTAATTTAGTACCCTCGCTCCCGAACTCATTTCTGGTACACGTAGACCAATTTGGGCCATGGGGTAAACTTATGATCCATGCTAAATATCCCTTGAACCCTACTTGGGAGAAAGGCATGAGCGAGGTTTATGAGTTTTCCTAAAACTCATTGGCGACTCCTTACTAGTTTCTTACAAAAAAGCATAATGATAGGATCAATTCTAATTCAAGTCCCCCAAACAGTCAGGAATTCAAATCCTAGTACACCCTAACAAGTGTAAAGTCTTAGGCTTTTAAAGGGTCATGGGCATAAAGGAGAATGATCCCCTACGATGGGCACCCCCTCCTTACAGTGGGGAGTCCACTGGGGACTTAGAGGTTACAAGATTAGTTCTTAGTTATGGTTAAAGGTTTCCAACACTAGGTTACCTATGGGTTGTAACGAGAACTAACTTGGATAATCTCTAGTTAGAAAGCGAGACTTGAACGCATAATATCTTCCTTTTTCACAAAAGTAAAGCCAAACAAGCAACAATGCATCATGCATAATCATAGCACACTTTAACCATTAGGGATTGGCTCATTGACTAGGGGTTGCCAACACTAGGCTTCTATCCCGAAATCAATAACAATCATCCCACCCATATCACCAACAAAATGTTGGGAGGGCTATGTCATGGGACAACACGTTGAGTGATTGATACGTGCATCGTCCCTTAAGATATGGTACCTTTGGACACCCAAGCCTTGACCTTAGAATAGCATTGTATGCTTCGACGGTTCCTTTTATGTGCTTATGTGTAGGGGTGAAACAAACTCGGTTTAAAACCGAACCGAACCGAACACCGAACCGAATAACCAATATGGTTCGTTTTTTTTTCTTTTAAGAACCCAAAATACAAATCAGGCTTTTTTTTTTCTTTTAAGAACCCAAAATCGGGAAATCAGAATTCGAAAAATGGGTTAAAAAAACCAAAATTGCAAAGTAGGAAACAAAATCAATCAAATAGAGGAGTGAAAGAGCAGATTCTAAACCTCAAAATTTCAATTAAATTATGTTAACAAACAAAAGAACAAACCCTGGAGTTCTTTATAGTTATTTTCATCAAATAATCGCTAATAATTATATAAAAATACATAAATTGGGTGGAGATCGAGAGCACACCATGACGATATTCTTGATGAATGAGTTTTGGAGAAGCTTTAGAGGAGTTTTGGAGGAGCTTTAGAGCAGATTTAGAGGAGAGAGAAACGTTGAGGCTGGGTTCATGTGAAAAAATGGGGAAAAAGAATAATAGTGAAGCAAAAGGAACTAACAACTAAGGAACCGCAGAAATACGAGAGCGAGCATTTTGAGTCGTATGTGCTACTGGGCTACATTAGTAACTAACCTTAATAAAGCCGGTTATAATTAATAATGTCAATAAAATTTGAATTATAATTTGCAACCGACCTTTTTTATTCCCATTACTAATAGTTCGTTGTTCAGTCTATCATTGACCTACTATTTATAACTTACCTTGGTTATGCCAGTTACTAATACTAATTTATTTGTAACCCGCATAATCTATGCCAGTTACTAATAGGGCATTACAAATAGCATTTTTTCTACTAGTGCTTCATGCATATTGTGATGCCGATTGGGCAGGTGATCGAGACTCTTACATTTCAACAACTGGCTATGTTGTTTACCTTGGTCGAAACCCGCTCTCGTGGAGCTCTAATAAGCAAAAGAGCTTAGCACGCTCCTCCACATAAGCTGAGTTTAGAGCAGTAGCTTCCACCACTGCTGAACTACTATAGCTAATTAAGATCTATCCCTCCTTCAAGAATTAAAAGTTGTCATCCGCAATGTCCCAAGTATATATTGTGACAACTTAGGTGCCACACACTACTCTGCAAACCCGGTCTTCCATTCTCGAAAGAAACACTTGGCTTTATCTTTACATTTTGTTAGAGAAGAAGTACAACGAGGGACACTCCGTGTGCAACACATTTCAGGCAATGATCAGCTTGCGGATGCTCTTACTAAGCCACTTGAAAGAACAGGCTTCACTGACTTGTTCTTGTTCACCAGGATTGGTCTTGCTCAAAGGCCGTCCAACTTGCGGGGGCGTATAGAAGGATAATATTGAAATATTATCTATGTTGTTGTTAATAGCAGAATATGTTAGTCTTCCTTATCATTAGCTATATGATTATTATTCCGTGTATTTATCTTAGCTTTCTGTTGTGATAGAGTTAGCCTTAAATATTTGTTATTATCTTTCCTAGTGTATAGACCTACGTACTAGGCTTTTTAACTACTCTTGATTCCTATTTAAAGGAACTCAAAGTTAATAGAAGTTAATCAATTATCTACATCACGATCATGGTTATTAGTCAATTAAAAGTCATCGAATACTGATTATTTTATGCATTATTATTAGCTTTATAAGCTATTAGTAGGTGCCCCAAGTAATGTCCCGTTTCAATACTTGAATTATTGTGTATCTTGTCCTGGGTTATAGATGAATTGATTAATTATATGTCTTAATTAAGTCTTTTAATATTTCACCATGTGGCATGTAATGTGTGATCGACCTATACTACTACTATCAAAATTTCTCTCGCTAAACAATTCTCAAGTACATGAGCAAAATATATACATGCATGCCAATCTATTATCATAAGATCCAATACATTTTGTGTAGTAGTCCTTGTTAGCTTTCCCTTTAAGTGAATAACTAGTCATTGACCAAAGGCACCAAAATATATACTTGAAGTCGCATGCAAAAATATATAAAGTACACATCAATTAGAAATGATTGTTCCGTTGTTAAATTAATTATGCACACCCTTCTCACTAATAATTTTAACCATTTCTCTAACTAGTAAGCCATCCACTATTTTATTACTATAGGGTTTGGGGATCAAATTAAAAGATGCTTGAAAATTTTTTAATTTAGATAATATAAAGTGTTGATTTGGTAACACTTATCTTAAGAATTAAATTAATTTATAAATAAAAACAAAAAAAACAAAAACCATTGTTGATGACAATGAGTTGAGGAATGAGGTGAGGGAAAATGTTGATGGAAGCTAATTAGACGCCATTGTTGAGTGTTTTTTACTTCTCTGGGTTTTGGGAAATGGAGGTCTCGGCCGGCGGCAGAGGTAAGTCGCTGGGAGGGCGGGGTTTAAGGCGGCACGGCTCAGTCGAGGGAGGGGGGCTGCAGCCAGGGGAGGGGGAAAGGGAGATGGTGGCTGGCTGGTGGTGGAGGTTGAGGTTTTTCCTTTTTTTTTTTATGGATTAATTTAATTATGATATGGTTAAGTGAGAGTTAGAGGGTAATTAGAAGAAATTAGTGTTTAATTAAGTGAATTAGAGGCACTGACCGTTGTCTTGAACAAAAAAATTTTATTTCAGGTTTTCTTTTACGATAAATCTTTTAAGAGATTAATTTTTTTCGCAAAATGGGGCAATTATAAAGTTTTTTTTTTGGACAAATTTTCCTTGAATATACTACACTCCCTAACGTTATAAAGGTACTAAAACACTTGAAGTTGGATGCAAATTGAGTAGTTTTTATCCTTACTTCTTACATCCCTATATAAATTACACATTAATTAGAAATGGTGGTTTCGAAAAAATAAATAAAAAATAAAAGCTAATAACCCATTATTAAATATACTACACTCCCTAGCCTTCTCATCAATTTATTGAACCATTTCTCTAGCTACTAGCTAGTAACCCATTATTAAATATACTACACTCCCTAGCCTTCTTATCAATTTATTGAACCATTTCTCTAGCTACTAGCTAGTAACCCATCCACTTATATGTTTACGGTTGATTGGTTGAATGTACGTACGGTTTCATTTAATAATGAAACGTAGCTAGCAAATTAAAATAACTGAAGTTGCAGCTTTGTTTATTCTCTTTCAAAGTTCTGTAACACCTTCAGTTTCCTCATGGCTTTCATTATGAAATTAATGTAGCCATTGCTGCAAAAAAGAACCAAACTTCACAACAAATCATATAAATGGGATAAAATTTGCCAAACTATTTTCACACACAGAAATATTTTTTCTTTGGAAAAAAAAAAAGTTTCGCATGGCAAATACTCATTCTTCAACAGTCAAGTTCACTATTATCTTCATTCTCATAATATTTGCTTTTCTGGCAAATGGAGCAACCTCTCAAACTTCAATGGAGCAACCTCTCAAACCAGACAAGCGCCATTATCAACTTCCATTAGAGAATAAGCGAGTTTCATTCGGTGCGTTTGTGGGTGCTGGTAACCTATTCTTAGGGGTGGGGCAATTGATTGGGAGTATTATTGATAAAGATAAGCCAAAAAAGTAATAAGCCATTTGTATTAAGGTAAAGGATCATGATGCTTTTTATATTTATAAGGTTGTTTATGTACTATTAATGACTTAATGTCATCATACTTATACTTTTTTTTTTTCTTTTTTTGAGCTAATATCATGATATTTATACTAAAAAATCATGAATATCTAGTTTTATTTTTAATTAATATATATATGGTAATATTAATCTCATTTGTTTTTATTACTTTATTTGTGTACTTGTATTCATATGTAACAAATTTAGTTTTAATTGTCCCCCAAAAGAAATTTTCTCAATATCCGTCAATAGTCATATATAATCATGACAAGTTATAAATAACAAAAAAATGCATTGTTCGTATTTTATATACTCCATTTTTTTTTTTTTTGGAAAATCGTATTTTATGCTCCTTTATCTTTATTGGCTTGCTACAGCTATCTCTTTAAAAATGACAAAATGAAACCTAAACAACAGAGTACAGTGGCGGATCCAGGAATATGATAATGGGGGTACGAAATCCGATTTGTTAAAAAATGCGAAACTTGACAAACTAAAATACAAGTATGATTTATAATTAGTTATTGTTTCATTCCACCCTCTTATTAGTTATTGAATGTATTCCTTATTCCTAAAATATTGTCCATAATTGAACCAAACAATTAAAACTAATATAATTAAAGGTAATACAATTACACTTTTATAAAACTCATAGGCAAATTTTTATTTTAAGTCAACGATCGTATAATAAATAAAATAAAATTATATTTGTATCATCTTAAAGTATAACTAATTGCACTTATTATATTTCCTTGTCACAATTTAATATACAAGTACGTACTCGAATTGAGGCATATCAATAGTAATCATGTGGAAGTTTATTCAAAGGAAGGGAAAAAAAAAAGCATATTGTTGAACATACTACGTTTAGAACTCATAATGCGCAAACTCATATTTTATACAATGAGAGATAATTAGACAATTATAGAAATTAATAATATATCTGAAGTAAGATAATATAAAAACTAATTGAAACCTTCGTACTTTTGTTTTTTTTTTGTTGGAATTGAAACCATTTTCATCATACTTCATAGCACAAGGCAAGGAAAATTACTACTCCGTTTGATTAATAGTATAAAATTTGAAAAAAAAAAAAGTGTACTCGATGACAAAAAATAATCTGTCAAAATAAATAACAAAAAATAAAAAAGCAAAGGAAAAAAAATAGTACCGCAAAGCAACAACTTCGTATTACTGATCTTGGTAAAGCAATAGAAAAAAGAGAACAGTTGCCTTAGGCCCTGTTCTTTTGACCTTCTGGCGGGGAAAAGCAGGGGTCAGCAGAGCAGAGCAGATTAAATTTTAGAAGAGCAGAGTCAAGCCGAGCACAGCAGATTTCAACATTATTATTAATACTATTATTAATTTTATTATTGTTGTTGTTATTATTATTATTATTATTATTACTACTACTATTATTACTATTATTATTAATACAATTATTAATGTTATTATTATTCATGTTGTTGTTGTTGTTGTTATTATTATTATTATTATTACTATTATTATTATTACTATTATTATTATTATTACTATTACTATTACTATTGTTATTATTATTATTATTAATGCAATTATTAATGTTATTATTATTAATGTTATTATTATTATTATTATTATTATTATTATTACTACTACTACTATTACTATTACTATTACTATTACTAAGTGCATATACCATTGATTTAGGTGAGTGAAAACATAAATATATGTATACCATATTTAACATATGTCAATAATAGAAAGATAAAAAACAACGATTTACTTATATTTATTTCACAAAAATTTTAAAATAAAATCATTTAATGAGTAATAATGATTTTACTTATAAATTTGTCTTAATCATATATTTTATACCCTTTATAATAATGATATACAAATTACTACTTGAAAATAACCTTTTTTTTTTTTTAATTCTTAAATTGTATGGAAAGATTTGAAAAATAATTCAACTCAATGAAATAACAATCAATACCCACATACATATAATGTTTCTACACATTGTGATTCTAATATCAAATGTTTATAAAAGAAATTGTTATTGTTATTATTTATTTATTTGAAAAAATTGTTATAATTATTAGAAATTATTAATTAATAATATTATTAAATATTAATTCTTAATAATTTGAATTATTAAATATTAATAATGATAACTATTATTATTAATTATTATTATGATTAATAAATATTAATTATCATTAATATTAATAATTATTACAATTATTTTATTAATAATTAATATAATTATTCAAAATAACAAATTATTATCATCAATACAATATTAATTATTATTATTATTGAATATTAATTATTGTTATTATTAATTATTATTTGAAAATAGAGTAGAGCAGAGCATATTTCTTTTGAGCAGAGCATAACAGAGCAGATTTCTTTTGAGCAGAGCAGATTTGATTTGAGCAGAGCTGAGCAGAGCAAAGAAGAGCAGAGCAGCTCTAAAGAACGGGGCCTTAGTAGAAAAGTAGGTGATCTTTTATCAGAAAGCAACACGTCAGTTTTTTGTATGTTTGGCAAAACCTAAGAGACCACCTATTACATATAACGGGTCTCTTTGGTAAACAATTTTTTTTTTTTTTTTTTTTGTTTTTTGAGAATGGGGGTGCAGCTGTAACTCTATGTACCCCCTGGATCCGCCATTGGCAGAGTGACAGACTATTAAATCATTGATAAATACTCCGTATGACCGTATATAATATGTAGTATAAATAAGGTGATTAACTTTTGCAACTCTAGTCATAGTATATAATTGGTACTTAATTAATTAATTAATTATTGTTAACCTTTTAATAAAAAAAAAAAAAAAAAAAAAAAAAAAAAAAAAAAAAAAAAAACCAATTAGTTATTGTTTACTTTTTTTTTTGACAAAAATCAGCTTAGTTTTCATTTATGTTTTAATAGAATCTTTTTTTGTTTTTTTTTTTTTTTTTTTTTTTTTTTTTGGAAATATGTTTTACTAGTTAATAGAGTTATAGATTTATACGAAATAATATAGAGTACTTACTAATTATATTTATGACTTGTTTTGGTTAGACAACTTGCTATAAACAGTTGTGAATTAGTTAATATGCTTATGTGAGGAGGGTTTTTATAGGATCTCCCACTTGATGCTTGGGCCCTTTAAAAGCTCGAGACTTATTATATTAGTTAGGATTCGAATTTCTAACTGTTTATTTGCGAGACATAAAAAAGAAATAAAACAAGCTATCTATTTTTTATTGTACTAGTAACTAGGGAGTCGCTAATGAATTTTAGGAAAACTTATAAGTCTCGTCCATGTCTCCCCCCAAGCAGTGTGCAAGGAGGATTTAACACGAAGCAAAGGTTTTTGCAATCAAGGTCTGTGATAACCAGAGGTCTAATTATGGTTCGGAAGTGAGGGTACTAAGGTGTCGTTCTTCCGAAGCGATCATCCTAGCCCTAGTATGGCCTCTACTAGCTAGCTCTTCTTGTTCACAATTTCACTATTAGGCAAAAATATGCAACGTATTATCCTTGTTACTAAAAAGTTAGCTCATTTTATTTACAAACAACATCCACAAACATCTATATTACAATGAATTTCTTTGTTCGTGTAAATTAGTTCGTGAAAAGAACAATAAAATAAATAAGATTCGCTTGATATCTTAAGCTAAGTGATAAAACAATTAATTAATTCTAAACTTTAGTCTTAATTAACGAAAGATTAATTAGATACACTAATTAAACCAATTAATAATTAGTCCTTAACAAACACTAATCAATTGATTAATTACTTATTTAAACATATAAATAGTTTATCTAAGTTCTCAGGAACCTAATCGTTTTTTCTTTTTTAGACCTCCGTTTTTTTGTTTATAGACCTCCTGTTGTTCTGTAAGCTCCAACGCCTTCAAAGGATTAAAGGTGCGTTCTATTCACCTGATTTTTATTTATCTAAACTTATCTTAACTTATTAGCCCTTATTAGAACTTATTTTAGTTATAAATTGAAATTCGGTAGCCCTGATTAACCCTTATCATAACTTATCTGAACTTATTTTTCCTGAACTTATCTTGTCTCAACTTATCTGAACTTATTTTTTCAAACATAAATGGAAATAAGTAGAGCAAAATAGGTTCTAATTAGGGCTGTAAATTGTTTGGAAAAAGAGGCGAAATGTAGTATTCAAATATGAGAGATTAGTGTATTTTACTTAGAGGTTTATGGTCAGTTTTTTTTATTTTTCATTGTGATTTTAGGTTCAACCGAGACCCTTGTTTATAGGTGCAGGGATCTAGGGTTAGATTTTAAGAGCTACCGTGTCAGGTGACAAGTGCAACGGTCAAAGTCGTGCTGGCTTCGCCAACAAAATCCCTTATATGGGGATTGGTACCTCAACCTAACAAAGACTTTTAGGTTAGGATTTATGCCCTGTACCAAAGCAAATCGTTATGAGCTAGACCTAATAAAGACGACAATATCTACTAGTGGACTCATCGATCTTGACTTGAGGTGTTACAGGTCATATCAAAGCAGGATCAAAATAGGTGAAATAAAATTAACTCATCTTTATTGCATTTATTTAGGTGAGCATAAAAGAGAAATGGGGCAGTATCATTTCTCTTGACAGTGATATTAGTTAAATATACAAAAATCTAGAGTAGAGCCCATAATCTACCAAAAAATAGTATATTTGACTGTGTCAAAACATTGTGGTACATTGATAAAGAAAGAGTGATTTCCTTACCTTAGTAAGCTCTCCACCGGTTATGCCAACATGTCTCTCAAGCATATTTATCTTGAAGCGGTTGTCAGTTAAAACCAATTTTTTTCACCAAACCAAGACAATGTAACATATCTGGTAAAAGAATCACATAGCATTAGCGAGGAACAAATATTGAACTTTGGACTTGACAAATTTTGGAATCCTTACCTTTTCAAATAAACAAAATGCAAATAAATCTAGTAGTGTAGCCAGTATGTCCTGCGCAGCTACGCCTGAGCCAGTTGTAGTTGGGTAATTTGTTGATTGGTCCCATAGCAGAGAGAGCCCCAGTTATTCTTAATGAGAAACGTTTTCTGTTTCTCATAATGGCATTTTTGAAATTAAATTGAAGTACTTAACTTGCTGTGCTGGTGACTGGGAAAAAGTGGGGGACATATTATCTGTGTTAATTTTTCAAAATTTTGTGCATCATATAGTTCAATTGTATTATGTTAATATGTATGTGATTGTGTGTTGATTAATTTGTTTCATATTTAGTATGTCGAATTGGAATTGTTTGGGAAGGAGGAAGGAGATGATGGATACTGATATTCTGGACATAGAAATGGAAACCGATATAAGGGGCAGTGAGATTATTGTGTTTAATTGGGGTAGCGCAGTTAAGAAAAGGAGTAATGTTGAAATGGAGGTTGATGGCATAGAAGAGACAGTAGTCTAAGAGACTGAAGTTGAAGATAGTTGTGGCATAGAAGAGACTGTAGTTGAAGATAGTTATGTATATGGTGATGGCATAGAAGAGATTGTACCTGTAACAGAGCCTAAGGTTAGGATGGTATTTATATCTTGCCAAGAACTTGAAGCATACTATATGGAGTATGTTGAGCAAACTGGGTTTGGAGTGACAAGGGTTCAGGGCCATTCTATTCCTAGTGCGGCCTCTACTAGCTCTTCCTTTTTCACAATTTCATCACCAAACAATATATGCAACGTGACACCTAAAACTATGTTAGTTGATTTTATTTACAAGCATTGATCACATAAGGATTACATTGCAACGAATGTCGTTACTCTTATTTAATTCAAATTCGTGAAAAGAACAAAATAAACAATATTCGCCTTGTCTTAAGTGATCAAACAACAATTAATTATTCAATTCTATTCTTTAATTAACGCAATAATACTATGTGAAATTAAATAATTAAAAGTTTGTTTAAAGTGATCAAACAACGCTAATTAATCAATTAAAGTTATTTAAACAATAAGAGAAAAATGATTTATCTAAGTGCTCCGTAAACTAACCGTTCTTCTTTGTATGCTTAGATCTCTGTCTTAGATGTTTATGGACCTTCTTTCATCTTTGTACCTCCAAGGGCTTCAATGGATCGATTAGGATTGAAGAGTATTTAGGAAGAAAGGAGAAAAGTAGTATGATAGTAAGAGAAATTGAGAGATTAGGGACTCAAGAATGCTAGGGTTTAGAATTCTGATTTTTTCTGTCCTCTTTAGGGTTGAACGAAGACTCCTATTTATAGGCTTAGGAATCTAGGTTTAGGGTTTTAGAGCCGTGACATCAGGTGGCGCATGCAACACTAGGAGTCGCGCTGGGTGTCGCGTGCATCTCAATGACTTGAGCGAGCCAGGCGTGCATAACTCACTGAGTTGCGCTCGATGCGGTTTGTCTTATACGAAAATGCGTTTTTAAAACTTCATTAACTTTTGATTGCAAAGTCGGATTAAGGCATACGAGATATCATTAGAAAGCTATGAATTTCTACTTTATAATGCTATTGGAATTAGGTTAAAATATATTATTTATCAAAAGATATGGTCGTTTGAGTGCAAGGGTGTCGGTTTTAGGGCACGGTTTAGTGTTTTGATCATAACTTCTTCGTTTTTACTCGAAATTAGGCTTATAATATACCGTTGGAAATCTCTTTGAAAGGGCTATCCATCTGTATAGTCCTTGAATAGAAATTTGATGGATGTTTTATCTAATTGTCTCTGATTTAACAATGTAAGATCTATTGGATCCAATCATTGCATTTGACGCATTTGGGTCCGTTATTAATCACGTTTAAACATGCATGTATGAGCACGTTTTAGGCCTAATTAGTAAGCGGAAAATTATCTAAGATAACTTGATCTCAAATATAGGTTTTAACTTACTTTATAATGCATTTTGTAGTCCATAAACACATCAACTTTGATCTAGCATGAAGAACGAGTTTTTGTAACATCATCGGACTTCCTGTCGAGATAGGAGGCCAAAAGTAGGTGTCTACAGTTCCCGGATTGCATTTTCTCAAAATACTGCATCATTGCCGCTGCGTCACATCCAACCATCATCAATATATGTTCCTTATAGGCCTCGTGTTGTAAATCTTTGACAGTAAATGACATGTTATCCATTCCATTTTGATCAATTTCCATGCACCCATTTATCTGAGACATGGTTACACCCTGCTCATAGTAATTCATCAACTTCTTCTTAATTTTATCGATCATGTGCTTTATGCGATACTCGTTGACAAGCTTGGATTGACTCGAGTCTATTAAGTGATTATGTACTAAGTGCACAGTCTTCAACTCCTAAGCACCATCTTTATTGAGACTAGCATAAATCCATGCCAGACATTCATACTTTTTGGAAGTCCTCTTCCCTCAGCTTAACTCATCCTCACATGCAACACCATCAACTAATCCACCTAAACCTCCAACACCCATTGCCTTTGCCCTTTTCTTCACTTCCCTCCTAGCCCTCATGTCGCGTTTTCCCCAACACTCACACTTCCACGTTGTTGAAATTCTCTTATAATCCTTGTCCTTCTTAGAATTAACACACGATTCCTCCCTAAAAGGAACGTTATTTTAGTACCCTCGCTCCCGAACTCATATCTGGAACACGTAGACCAATTTGGGCATGGGGTAAACTTATGATTCATGCTAAATATCCCTTTAACCCTACTTGGGAGAAAGGCATGAACGAGGTTTATGAGTTTTCCTAAGACTCATTGGCGACTCCTTACTAGTTTCTTACAAAAAAGCATAATGATAGGATCAAATCTAATTCAAGTCCCCCAAATAGTCAAGAATTCAAATCCTAATACACCCTAACAAGTGTATAGTCTTAGGCTTTTAAAGGGTCATGGGCAGCATAAAGAAGAAGGATCCCTTATGATGGGCACACCCTCCTTACAGTGGCGACTCCACTGGGGACTTAGAAGTTACAAGATTAGTTCTTAGTTATGGTTCAAGGTTTCCAACACTAGGTTACCTATGGGTTGTAACGAGAACTAACTTGGATAATCTCTAGTTAGAGAGCGAGACTTGAACGCATAATATCTTCCTTTTCCACAAAAGTAAAAGACAAATAAGCAACAATGTATCATGCATAATCATAGCACATTTTAACCATTGGGGATTGGCTCATTGACTAGGGGTTGCCAACACTAGGCTTCAATCCCAAAATCAATAACAATTATCCCACCCATATCGCCAACAAAATGTTGGGAGGGTTATGTCATGGGTCAACACGTTGAGTGATTGATTCGTGCATCGTCCCTTAAGATATGGTACTTTTGGACACCCAAGCCTTGACCTTAGAATAGCATTGTATGCTTCGACAGTTCCTTTTATGTGCTTATGTGAAGAGGTGAAACAAACTCGGTTCAAAACCGAACCGAACCAAACACCTAACCGAATAACAAATGTGGTTCGGTTTTTTTTCGAAAGTGGTTCGATTTCGGTTTGTAAAATCAAGAAATCGAAATTATATGGTTTGGTTTCGGAAATTAAAAAACCGAAAAACCAAAAAACCAAAATCGAACCAAAATTTCGGCCCAACCCCAAAAAACCCTAGTATATAAAGAAAAAAAAAACCCTAATGTTTCTTCAGCCACTTTCTGCCCTTTCTCTCTCCTTTCCTTCTCTTCTTTGCTCTTTCTCTCTCTTCTTCGATCTCCTCTTCTCTCTATTCTTTGATCTCCTCTTTTTTTTTTCTTGTCTTTCTCCTCGCCTCTACTCCTCTTTGGCTATCAACATTAGCTCAACGTCACAAATTTCATTTGATTTCTCCATAACGAAGGTTTTCATATCAAAGCAAAGATTTTCATGGTCAAAACGAAGGTTTTCGTAACAAAATTCGCGAAATTTGGCCAAAACAAAGGTTTTAATGGTCAAATTCGATCATGAAAACTCTAGATCTAGAGTTTTCGTTGTCGAATTTGACCGTTTTAAACCAAATTTGAGATGAAATTCAAGGCCATTTTTGGTTTAAAAGGTATGTTTTCTTGTTTTTAATTTTCTTTCTTTTTTTTTTTTTGAATTTTTAATATATCCATTAATATGATATGATTTCTGGTAATTTTTGTGCTTGTTTTGGTAAAAATCTGGTGGTGGTGGACTGGTGGTTTCGGTTTGATGTGGGTGGGGTTTTGTTAGGTTGGTGTCGGTTGTGGGTTGAGGTTATCGTTGGGGGTGGAATGTTGATTCATTGTAGGTTTGGTTTTGTTTGGTTCGGTTTTGATTGGTGTGGTTTGGTTCGGTTTTTTTGCAAAATATGATGTTTAGATGCTTGATAGAAAAATTCGGTGCGGTTTGGTTTTTTTTATGAAACCCAAAATTTAGGTGGTTTGGTTTGGTTCGGTTTCAAAGCTAAAGTGGTGCGGTGTGGTTTGCAAAATCAAGAAACCGAAATATGGTGGTTCGGTTTCGGTTTAGGCAAAAAACTAAACCGAAAACCAAACTTTCACACCCCTGCTTATGTAACTACATGAATATGTGCTTATTATGTGCTTCGTGTCTAATCTAATTAATTCCAACTTGTTACCTAGAGATATTAAAACAAAATTTACAAAAAAAAAATGTGGTTAAAAAAAAAAAAATCGAACCTACCCGATGGTCCAGGAGTTGCGCGCGGCCCTTCCGCGCAACTTTGTGTCTTGCGCGCGCCCACTGTTCAACGTTAACTTTGACTCATTACGAGCAATGTTATATGAAGAAAATGAAATAGTAAAAACTAAGACATTATTGCCACCGTGAAAACGGTTAAGGCAACTATTAAAGACAAACTGCGGAAAACTACTTTTAAAACCTTCAAAACGACTCAACTTAAAAAGTCAACCAACGAAAGTAAAGTCAAACCAATGTAAAACAAAGTCAACCTACAACTTGGAACCATTGTAGGTCCTTATCAAAACCGAACCAATTCAAAACCTTTGCGTTATTCTCACAAACATAATATAATAAAATAATGAAAGCAATAAACACATCATAGACTTATGGAAACTAGTATGATTCGCTCTTCACTCATGCCCATCATGAATATGCTTCATCACATGAAAAGCTTCTCTCTACTTGTTTCCACTACTCTCCATTAAAAATGGGTCATCATAGGGCCAAGGTAAAGACAAGGCCAAGTACAAACACACAAACACACAATCAGCAAAGCTGAGTACATAAACACGCTAACATGCTTTCACCTATCAACACACAACTTACCTCATTGCACCTGTTTACAAGCACACAACATACAACAAGACTTCTCAACTAAGTAACTAAATAATTTATTTAGTATTAATTACGCATCGAACGGGTTTCCCCCCTAACCTGCCCCAATAAAGGGGTACTAACACGGGAGTTAACCGTGCCAGTATAAAATAACCACTCGTAAGTGGCGGAATTCTTGCGCATAATAATAAAGGAAAATACAGTGTCCTGTACTCCCAGTAGAAGTTATGGTTAAATATAAAATCCCATAACTCCCCCCATATGTTCATACTCAAGGTGTATACGTTCTAAGAGTTTTGGTGTGTAATCTCTTTCATTTTACGTTATTTACATATTATTAAACTTGATGATGGCTCTCAAACCATGAAATAATCAAACATTATAATTATCCAAGACATTCCAATTTAATTCTTGAGTAATTAGTGACCACGTAATATTTAATGTTGAACCCTTTTTAAATCTACCTCAGTGTCAAAGACATCTTAAACGCATAATGCGCCAAAATTCCTATCCCTCGGTGTTAGAAACACCTTAAGTGCACTAAGGCACCAACATATAATTTATTCCTCGTGTACATAGACACTTACGTAGCTCCTTTCTCATGCTTATAGCATTAATAAAAATTATATGAACCATAATAAAATTCCTTTTTAATATTCCAAACCAAATTAAACAATTAGTTTAATTAAACATGCTCTCTATCATGCCAATAATAAAAGTGTGGTTCATATATAACATGCCCAAAATAATTATTTCCATTCAATAATCCATCACAAATAAATTATGCTTCATAATTCAATCACCAATATCAACCAATTCACAATTTCCAATCATAATCTAGCATGATACTACCTAGGATTAAATAATTAAGCCTAGCATGTTACTAAATCATCAAAAATATGCTAAGTACGTTAATGTACCTCGTATACGATCTTAAAATCGCCACAACTAATAGAAATCGCTTAGTTCAAAGTCTCCTACAAACCAAAATCATAATATGGCATTAAAATCTACTCCACACAAATTTCCAGCAATATATACTTTTATTAAATCACTCATAATTTAATTAAAACAAGCTGAAAATCAATTTAAAACCTCATACTTTAATCCCAATAATGGGTAGTCAAAATTCCTTCAAGAAACTTAATTTTTAGCTTACTAACAAAAATTCCAGCAATATTAATTCATGAAAACTTGTTGTAATTAAAGGTTTAAGCTACCCTAAATCATATTCCTTCAATAATCAATTATTGATAAATCTAGGGTTTTAAATTTAGGGCTTTTTAATTAAAATTAAGATCTGAAAATTAATTTGCACCATACTTAAAATTCAATCATCATAGAATCATCACAAAACTCATAATTTATAATTAGATTTAGGATTAAACAAAAGAAAAATAAATAAATAAATAAATAATTTTTTTTTTCGAAAGAGGGTGGCCAAACAGCAGCCACGGCACCACAGCCGGCTGCTAGTGGCGCCGCCGCTGTTGCTGGTGGTGGCTGGCGGTGGTGAGTGACGAAAAAAAGGGGAAGGGGAAAATAAAGAAAAAGAAAAAGAAATAGAGGAGAAGGGGGAGAAAGTTTACCTTGGGTATTCTCCACTCTAGGCAAAGTTTAATTTGCCCAAGTGTTGAATATTTAGACCCCTTTCTCTAGAAACCCTTATTATCTAAACTTTCCTTTTCTTAATCTTTCCTAATACCTTTCCTAATAAAACTTTACTAAAATAAAACTTTCCTAAATTAAATCCCAACTTAATAAAATAATTAATTAAATAAAACTTTCCTTTTATACATTATTTCCAAACTTATTTAAAATAAATAATTAAAATGCCATAAATAATTTATTTCAAATTATTTAAATACCTCACAAAATACTTATTTAAAATAAAATACGTATAAAAATACGGGATATTACAGACATGTTCATTTTTTTTTAATTTTGCTATTATCCAATTAAAAGATGACAAGTGTCACTTACAAAGCAAAATATGATTAGGAGAGAGAGTGGTGAGTAACCTTACCATTGTAGATTAAAAATAAGGTGACTCATAATAGTAATTTTAAGATAGTGAAAAGTGAGGTGGGAGATGATTTGGAAGAGAGAGAAATAAATAATATGACTTGTAATGATTGTGTTTTACCCACTATTGCTCATACTCTAAATTCTTTTGACATATTAAAAGGACGGCATGATTCACATGCTTTCAACAATATTGGGAAATATTGGATATGCTTGCGCATGGCATGGCGTGGCTTGTTAAGTTGCAGTGACAATCGTCATGTATGTATTATCTTGGCCGGGTTTACTTGTAATTTGCATAATATTACATTGTATAGACGTACGGTATACCTCATTTCATGTCCTTCAGATTTCTTTCCTTTATAACGTCCAATGCAAATCATTGGCCTTATATATACAGAATCTTTTTTTTTTTTTATCAACTGATCACAAACTAGTTTATATATACCACATATAGAATGTTGAGGAGAAAAATGTGGATAAAAATTGCAAATTTAGTTGAAAATGTCTTTATAATATAATTTGTCAATATAATCACCCACTTGTAATAATTTGGAATAGCTAAGAATTTCTCCACCCATTCATTGCTAATTTCCATGCAATGTAATTAAGGTAGAATTAGTAAGCTATCTATAAATTAATATGCTCCTTACTATCTAAACAAAACTTTAAAGAGAAATTTAATTTAAACGAGGTACAAATATTAATAATCCTCATTTGTTTTAGATCGATTGAAAAAGAAAGGGAAAGAAGAGAAACAAGGATTTTGTTCAACAATGCAAATTCCAATGCTTTTACAACATTGTCTCTTATTATCGTCACTTCTTTTTTCATTACAACAATTACCTACCTATGCTGCCCCTAAGGTAAGTCATCAATTTGCCTTGATCAATCATCTTCATCTTCGATCTTTGACTAAGCATATCGATTAAATTCAAACTGAGACATGCGTAAAAGAAAAGTGTGACGATTAAAGAAAAATGTAAATTTAATTTTGATCATTATTATATTCTTTTTTCCATGTAGCACTATATAGTCTACTTGGGCTCTCACCACGCAGAACCTCGTTTATCAGCCAGTCCCGAGACTATTACAAAGTCCCATCATGACTTGATTTCTTCTGTATTAAGGAGGTATAATTTAAATGTGTCATATTTATTAGTTGTATCTTGCCTTAGATCTTTTATTTACTTGAAAAAATTGTTGAACTTCAATTAATTATCCTTTGGTTGATTATGTTTGCGTACATGGAACAGTGATTCTGAATCATCTTCAGAAAGGATAATTTATTCTTATAATAAGATATATAATGGCTTTGCTACAACATTACACGAAGAAGAGGCCAATGAACTCGCAAGTAAGGCATAGATGAATCTAAATGCATACAACATCCGTTTGTTTTTTTTTTTTTTTTTAAAAAAATTTAATTTTTTTTTAATCATCCTACTTTTGCTTTAAATCTAATAGTTCTCTCTTTTCTCCTCACGCCTTACCCCCCTCGTTTCTATTGGTATATTAAAGCCCCATTTGGTTTGATGTAAAATATTTTCCTATTTTTTTTCCATTTTCTTTTGTTTGGTTTGTGAAGGGGTGGAAAACAATTTTTTCAATGGTGAAAAATTGTATTCTTAATGATGGAAAATATTTTCCTTTACAAAACAAGGGAAGCCAGATTTTCCTCCCTTATCCCTCCTCTTTTTTATTTCCCTCTCATCTATCCTAAAATTCCTACTCCTATTTTTTTTTTCCTTGAACTTTTCTTGTATGCAACTAAATAAAGGAAATCTAATTTACAATTGTTTTTTTTCCTTAAAAATGTGTTTTCCATGAAAATTAATTTATCATTGAAAATGTTTTACATCAAATCAAACAGAACCTAGATAGTAAAATTAAAAAAAATGAAGAAATTATTTAATTTAAGCTCATTCTTAAAATATTTTTCATCTAATTTATTAATGCATGGTTTAACTTTCATGTAGAGCATCCAAGTGTTGTGTCAATATTTGAAAGTCGAATTCTTGAATCGACAACGACTCGATCAGCGGATTTCTTAGGATTACATTATCCACCTTCCAACCTTGAAGATTCGATATGGCATAAGGCAAACTTAGGAGATGATATCATTTTAGCAAACATAGATTCCGGTATGTTTTGTGTTGATCCAAAATATTTTTGTTTTGTTTTGAGAGCATATGAAAAAAAAGTTTCTAAAGACATAATTGATTGATATTACATGATTCGTTTTGTAATCATCGATTTTGGAAGTGCAACACAGTACAACTTTGTAAAATATGTAAATACAAGTCAAAAAAAAAAAAAAAAAAAAAACTGATAGCAATAATATTAGCGTAAAGTAAATACCATAACTATGTTGCATAATTAAATACAAGTATAAAGTAATAAATACCATAACTATTTTTGCAATAATAAATAAAATCATAGGCAAAATCTAATGAATGCACAAGGGCGTTAGATAAGATTACTAAAAGTAGAAATATTAACGTACGTGAATAAACATTAATTACAGCGATTGACGAGTGATTTTAATATATATTATTTTAAAATTAATACCATTTTAATTAGTAGGAAGTATATTAGAATGTTATTTAATGTCTTGAGAGCGCTTGTTAAGGATCATTTACCAAAATGGCTAATTTAACAAAAGTGTTCCCAAAACGGCTAATTATAGATTTTAATTCCAAAACTAGCTAAATTATTTACTTGGTAGGAAATTATCTATTTCTTATTTTCCTTTAACCAAAAAGGTTCAATTTTTTGGGGTTTTTTTTTTAAATTTTTTTTTTTGGATTTATTTTAAATTTGCTCTTTTTTTAGTTGGAAAATTTAAGGGCCAGTAATTTTGTACGTTACGTAGTATATGGGATCTTTAAATTCCGATTTGCCAACATTTCCCGTTTTTTGGATTTTAAAAAAAAAATTATTTTGATTTTTTTTGGGAAATTTAAAGTCATAGTTTAAAATATCCATTAATTTGGAAAATAACATAAACATAAAATATTTGCAACAATTCTCAATTTTTTTTTTAAAGTTACACAAAATAAAAAAAAAATGCCTCATAAAATAAATAAATCACTCGAAAAATTATTCCAAACTTCCAATTAAAAAAAATTAGCCGACATTAACAGAGGGCATACAATTAGCAAATACGAAAAAGATGAACAATACCTTAAAATCCCTTATTGTCGTATAAATTTGCAGTTGTGTTGATAGAACAATAGTATTTTAAATTTCCATTTTTTGTGATACAATCACGTCGGTCAAGACAAAAAATTGGTTTTTTAGTGATCTTGAAACTAGGGTTCCTATGACCAACTTTACTTATATATGTATATAGCTTTAAAATTTCAAACCTAAAAAACCCAAAAAAAAAAAAATTAAAAAATACCCAAAAAAAAAAAAAAAAAAAAAGGTGAACCAAATTGGTTCAAAGGAAAATAAGAAATAAATAATTTTCCTCCATGTCAACATTTTAGCTAGTTTTGGAATTAAAATTTACAATTATCTGTTTTGGTAAATACTTTTGTAAAATTAGCCATTTTGGTAAAAGTTCCGCTTGTTAACAATATACATGACACTTTATTTTTACTTCTAGTAATTATGTACTATGTATTGAAATTTGAGATAGGTGTGTGGCCGGAAAGTCAAAGCTTTTCTGATGATGAAAGCTATGGCCCGATTCCCAAAAAGTTCAAAGGAGCCTGCGAAAATAAATATGATCCGACATTCAAGTGCAATAGGTTATTATATCATCAACTTCACTTTGTACTCCTTTCGTTTTTTAAATAATGTCTCATTTTGAATTTATATTTTTTAAAAAAATTTCATGTAAATCCAGGAAGCTTATAGGGGCTAGATATTTTTACAAAGCCATGGAGAAGAATAGTAATTTACAAGAAAATTGTACCTTCAATGAAAAGTTGAGCCCTAGAGATGACACAAATGGGCATGGTACCCACACCCTATCAACGGCGGGAGGGAGTATCGTCCCATTCGCAAGCTGGGGAGGACTCGCGAATGGGACAGCTAAAGGAATGGCACCAAAAGCTCGATTGGTGGCCTACAAAACGATGTGGAACGTTCAATGCCCTACATTTAAAACCACGGGAAGCAATGACATAGATATAATGGCTGCTTTCGAAGCTGCTATTGATGATGGCGTTGATGTTATTAGTTTTTCTCAAGCATCAAATAATAGTGCTTATCTTGATGATGGTACTGGAATTGCTACCTTCCATGCCATGAAGAATGGCATCCTCACTATTGCTGCTGTAGGAAATAGGGGGCCGAATGCCGGGACTGCTGTAAATAATTATCCATGGGTGCTATCTGTTGGTGCGTCTACTGTTGATCGTGTTTTTTCTGCTCACGTTCTACTCGGCAACCATAAAAAGATCAAGGTATGTATGTATATGCACATATATGTATATGCTATATATTGATTGATGTGATGGTTAAACTTGTCCATTGGAAAACATGATAAAAAAAAAACGTGTCAATTGAAAAAAAAAAAAAGAAAAAAAAAAAGAGAAATTATTACTTAAAAAGAAATTTTAAGCCACTTATTACCTAACTTGCTTTGACAATCATAGAATCATAGTATCAAGTGGTTAATATAATTATTCTAAACTCCTTTTCCCAAAATTTAGTATGGACTAATAAATTAATATTAAACTATTTACTGCAGGGTACACGGTTTTATGATTTTGTAGCAAAAGTCGACGATCCTAGTAAACTGCACCCACTAATTACTGGTGTAGATGCTCGCATATCTAGTGCTAATGTTAGCGATGCGTAAGTTTAATTAATCTTCTTATTTGTTTCTATAATTTTGAATAATTATGTTAAAACCACATCAAAAAGGAGGAAAAAAAAATTAAGTTGTTGGTTGAGTCCCTAACATACCAATTGCTTAACATTTCATTTTGAAAGGAGGTGGTGGATGAGATTCGAGTTTGTAACCTTCTTGTGACATTATTTTTGACACTTTGTTAAAGGATAATCTCAACCAAAAACTTAATCTGATGGTTGAGGCCTAGCATGTAATGGATTTTATACTGTATCACATTGTATAATTAATGGATTATTGTTAAGCTAGATTACAACTTATTAAAATTGCTAATACAAAGCATATGTTATTTCTTTTTATGATCGATATGATATTCATGTGACGTTGGATGTAGATCATTATGTCAAGAAGGAAGTATCGATGTTGCGAAGGTGACGGGAAAGATTTTAGTATGTCGCAACGCTGGAAGAACGGTTGGAAAAGATGAAACATTGGCTAGTGTTGTAGCTAAAGATGCTGGGGCTGTTGGGATGATCTTTGTATATGAAGAGAAGAGAGGAGATGGAGATGTCTTTCACCAATTTCATGCAGTCAACACTATAGTTCTTAGCTATAAAGACGGCGAAACTCTTTTTTCTTATATTAACTCTACAAAGTAAGATCAATTTATAACGCCTACCTCATTTCCTGTTTTTGTGCAAAGATATGGTGTTACAACTTAAGCTATATATGTTTATTTCACTTTAGATTTACATCAAATCGAGCCATGAGGTAAGTTAGCTCTTGGATATGTATGTAATTGATGCTAGTACGGTGGAAGATCATGATATTTACTTCCACTGTTTTATTTTACCTTATTGTAAGACACTTTTAGGAGATGACTAATGAAGGTAAACAAATGATTTTAATCAAAATAATCATTTTAATAGGGAGAATAGAGAAGGGTTAGGTACCTTGTGTAAAAATTATATTGATTTAATTTGTTTGTTTACATTGTATAATTTTGGCCTAAAAATGCATGCAACAAGGCTATATTGCAAGTAAATAAAAATAAAGAATTAATAATTAAGAAGATGACGATTATATTTAGTTTTGTAAATATCATAAGAATATCTTAGAAATAAAGATTGCAATTTGTAATAGGACTCCAACCGCGTTAATCAGTGGCGTAACAAATACATTAGGAGTAAAGCCATCTCCAATCATGGGCTTTTTCTCATCGAGGGGTCCAAACCAGAATAACCTTGGTATTTTAAAGGTATGCATAGTCATTATTTTTTTTTTATCTAATTAATAGTTCTTTATCCTTATTTGTTTGTCTCTTCGAAATGTATTTTATTAAGGATTGAACCAAAATATAGGAAGTAGGTAAGAGTATCTTTGTCTTTTATACTTTTATTAATGTATACAAGTGGGGTTATTGGTGGAAACAGAGAAATCTTTAAAGGCCATCTTAGAAAGGAATACGGGGAAAACAAGTAGAGACAAAAGGATTCAATAATAAATTCAGTCATAAAATGGATTCCTTACCACGCACAATATAGTTAATTAAAGCAATTTTACTTTGTACTTATTCATCTATTATAGCCTGATGTTACAGCTCCTGGGGTAGATATTCTCGCTGCATGTCCCCCAAATATCTATAGAAATCCGTTTTGCATGTTGACCGGAACATCAATGGCAACTCCTCATGTTACTGGTATTGCGGCTCTTATTAAGAAGCTACATCCTGATTGGAGTACTGCAGCTATTAAATCCGCAATCATGACTACAGGTATGTTGTGTACACGAACCACATAGATATAAATATAAAATATATTTATAAGGTAGCAATTATGCTTTATGAATCTGGTTCGACAACGTCAGAACTGGTTTAAAGTTAAATCATGTTAAATCACTAGGTCAAAATTTGAATCCATAATATTTTAGTAGATCATGTTGAATTGGATTAAGTCGGGTAGGGTGATTTTTTGACACCTGGCCTTATACTTCGTATATTGTATGTGTAAGCAACCTAACATTCTATTGTGTACCATGTACTAATAATGCAGCAAGTCCACTTGATAATGAAGGGATGCCTATACGTGACAGTGACAAGATAAGTGACGCTACCCCATTTGCATACGGGTCGGGCCACGTTAAACCCAATGCAGCAATGGATCCTGGGTTGGTTTATGACATGAACCAATATGATTACCTAAATTTCCTATGTGCATATCCTCAAGATAGTACAACTCTTAAAGAATTTAGCCAACAACATTCTTACAAATGCCCGCGCTCCTTCAACATCTTGGATTTCAATTATCCTTCCATATCTATCGTGAATTTTACCGGCAATGCAATAGTTACTCGAAAGTTGAAGAATGTTGGACAACCAGGAACCTACGTTCCACGCATTGAGCCGCCGCCCGGAGTTTCAATTGTGGTGGAGCCTAAAACTTTGGTGTTCTCCCAAAAAGATCAAACCATTATGTTTAAACTTATCTTTACAGCGGATATCAATCATCTCTCCACCGATTACATTTTTGGAAGCTTGGTATGGTCCGATGCTAAACATGTTGTTAGAAGTCCTATTACGGTTAAGGCCAAAAAAAGGTAGATAGTTGTGTTTAGTAATTTTCATTTACACTGTTTACTAGTACCTGAACCAGAGCTAGTGCGCAAGAAATACTAGAACTAACTATACGCATGAAATTAATTTTATATACATTGTAGTATTAGTGTCAATTCAAAAATAAAGGAATAATGCACGAAAACAATAAGAACACACAAGTATGTAAAGATGAAGCCCTTGTATTAACCATTACACTTGTAGATTTTAGTTACAATAAAAGGGTATTATATATTTACGAGACATAAAAATTTCTTTGTAGCATCGCAACCTAAATGTTACACAGAGATAGTATATAATCACTTGTATGTTGTATTGTGTGTTGTCTATTGTCTAACCATCATAAATAAATACGAAGCTCCCTTTTATACTAGAGTGAAGATTCATATCATAGCATGTAAAGAGTAGAGTTTTACTTATATTTATAGGATATGTTTGACTCATGCATGGAGTAACATCATATCAAAGTATGTAGTTAATTAAAAATAGTACACATTAATGATTTGGAATATGATCCCTTCATTTAATGATTTGGACTAATAGACTTGTCAAAAAAACATTGCTCGTTGATAGAAGACTAATTTTTGAAAGAGGCCAACGAACATACATGTTGATGCGTCAATCAACACCATAAAAAATTTGAATGGTTCACATGAATGCGCGGAAGGTGTTTGAGATCCTCTAACTTTTGTTATAAATGGTCTAGTACTTAGTTTCCAATCTAACAAGTGGTACAAACAAGGTCATGGACTTAATAATAAAATTTGCAAATGTCCATATGTATGAATTAACAATAATGATCCTAAACATCACTTGGTGACCAAGTGTATCACGTCACAAAGAATATTTACCATCATTGTTTGATGATATCAGATTAGTGATATCATACTATGAGACTGAACAAATTCGCCATATCTTACAAACTTGCTAATAAGATATAAGATAAATTGTAAGGTATATTTGATTAAATTTTCATTCGCGATTTCATTCAATTTAACAACTGATTTTTTTTTTTATTATTTTTTTAATTCCTATCTTATAAAAAGTACAAGATTACTCTTATAAGTAATGTGCTACCAATTATACCCTTCAAAATGCACATTTACATGTTTACTCTATGTAATATGTATAATTTTTTATTTTGGCTTCATTAATGTTAGTTGTCTTTTTCGATTTTATCCTTGGTTAATGTTAATTGCCTTTTTTTTTTAATTTTTTTAATTTTATTTTTATTTAGAATAGTACGTGGACATTTATACCCATAAAAATATATGTTTACATATTTTCCATCATTAATGTAAATAACAACGAATCGAAAAAGCTCCTTAAACATGGCTAGCTATTGTATAGATGTACGATATACCTCATTTCATGTCTTTCAAATTTCTCAGCATTGGCCTTATATATACAGAGTATTTTTAATCAATTGATCATCAAGGGCCATAAACTAGTTTATTCAAATAATTACACCAACCACATATATAATTTTGAGGAGTAAAATGTGGATAAAAAATTGCAAATTTAGTTGAAAATGTCTCTATAATTTAAATTGTCAATATAATTATCCACTTGTAATAATTGATCATCAAGGGCCATAAACTAGTTTACTTGTATTTTTTTTTCAGGGGTTACTTGTATGGATTACTTATTCAGGGGTTACTTGTATTTTTTTTTTCAAGAGTTACTTATATTTTTTTTTCAGGGGTTACTAGTATATTTTTTTTTTCAAGATTTACTTGTATTTTTTTTTCAGGGGTTACTTGTATTTTTTTTTAGGGGTTACTTGTATGGGTTAATTCAAGGGTTACTTGTATGAGTTACTTATTCAAGGGTTACTTGTATGAGTTACTTATTCAAGGGTTACTTATATGAGTTACTTCAAAGGTTACTTGTATGAATTACTTATTCAAGGGTTACTTGTTACTTATTCAAGGGTTGCTTGTAAGCCCCATACCAAACCAGTAACACCCTACAAGTAACCCTTGAGCAAAACTAGTAACACCCTACAAGTGATCCCTAACCAAACCAGTAACACCCTACAAGTAACCCTTGAGCAAAACTAGTAACACCCTACAAGTAACCCCTAACCAAACCAGTAACACCCTACAATTAACTCTTGACCAAAACCAGTAACACCCTACAAGTAATCCCTGACCAAACCAGTAACACCCTCACCAAACCAGTAACACCCTACATGTAACCCCTGACCAAACCAGTAACACCCTACAAGTACCCCGACCAAACTAGTAACACCCTACAATTTTTGACGTAGAATGTTCGATCTAAGATTCCACGAAGAAAACGAGCTCACATTTCTTTGGTTCTCATCGATTTCACTACTTCAAATGTTGTTGATGATCTTAAAGATAATTAATCACAATTTTTCACATCAATTTAACACCCAATTTCTACAATTTCGGGCTTTAATTGCATCAATTTGGCAAAGAGGAGAGAGAAAATGGGTAGAGTAGAGATATGGTTGTTGGTGATCTGTGGTTTGGCTTAAATAAAAAGCTAACAAAAGAGGAGAGAGAAAATGGGTGGAGTAGAGATATGGTTGTTGGTGATGTGTGGTTTGGCTTGGAGAAGAAGATAAGAACAGAAGAGAGAGAAGAGTTGTGGTATTTTTTAAAAAAAAAATAATAAAAATTGTGGCTGGCCACACCGTGTGGTCAGCCACATACAAAAATTTGTGTTTAAGAACATGCACTATGTAAGGTAAAATTAATTAGCAATAAATTAATCATGGTCCTTACTATCTAAACAAAACTTAAAGGAGAAATTTAAATTTAATGAGATCGATGGTTCTAGCATAGTCGTCGACTACGGACGACTATGGTCGACTACAGTAGGAGACTAAATCTGAACCCTCGATATTGTTTATTGCTTAATCTTAGCCTTCGAATATTACATTTTTAAAAAATTAAAAAATCTAAGTTACACATCATTTAAGTCATGACAAGTCAGCGACCAGTCAACAAAGTGTTGTTTGGTTCATTACTTTTAGAGGGTAATTTTTTTTCCAAGTTATAGTATTATAATTTATAAACAACCATTCAAGTATTCAATGTTATAAAATTGAAGTGAGTCTTCCAAAATAAATTAAAAAAAAAAACATTTGTACAAATTCATCCCCATTTTAAAAGCTTCATCCCCATTTTGATAACTTCATCCATTTTCAATGGCAGACTTCATCTTTAACCTATTTTAATGGGGCGATTCATCTTCAACCTTCATTATTCATCCAAAATATAACCATAAATCACCAAAGTACATATGAAATCAATGATAATGTATAATAATCGCATATGCTTCAATATTTTTTTTACTTGTATAAATTTATAGTTTGTAATCAATTTAATCTGTATAAAATAATCGTGAGTACGGATTTTATTTTAAAATTTCGAGATTAATTGTTAGAAGTGGTATGATTCATTTTGTGTTTTAATTTTTATTAGTCATATAAATTCGTGAGTGTCCGCCATCATTGAATGTTGAAGTTATGTGCATAATTTTAAGTTGCCAATGGATAAAGAAAATAAAATTTTCATCAATTTTTTTTTTTTTAAGAAAATTAAAAACTGAAAGAGGATGTGGCCTGTGGGGCATTACAGATGGTGTGATTTTAGGTAATCTACTTTCTTTTTTAAAAAAAAAAAAATTCTATTGAGCGTTATTTTGGGGATATTTTAACAAAAAATATCCTTAATTATCTCAACTATAAAAAAAAAAAAAAAAAAACTAATTGGTTAATTTAAAATATACAATTATCTACCTGAAAAAAAATTAAAAATAAAGAACCGTAATTTTTTTTTTTTGGAAAGAAAAGAATCGTAGCAATAATTAAGCTTAGTTTTCCTTGAATCAAGGTGAATTTTTTACTAAGTCTATCTTTGATCATCTATTCATCTTTGCCAAAAAAATATATTAAAATATGAAAATGTTGCTAGAATTGCATTAAGTGTTGACTCTTACTCCTGACAAACCGTAGAATCTATATATATTAAAATATTAGAACCCGTGCAATTGCACAGTTTTATAACTTGAAAAAGGAATTGTAGGCACACACTAATTGCCAATACCTTATTGTTTGCAGATACAATTGGATTAATTTTGGACTATGCAGGATTTTGGATATACTGTTGCTCCTCTGTAAGTTCAACTTTATAACTAAAGTTAAGCTATACATAGGAGCAGTACTAGGAATACTAATAAGTAAACTAATAACCTATACAAGCATATTGACTATATTCTACAATATACAATAAAATAATATCCCTTAATTTAGGTGATTGATTTTGACTAATTTATATCTTCTACAATAATAACTCATAGACAGTGGCCATTACAGAGTAAACTAACTCAGAAGCACGTACCAATAAAGTGTTAACTAAAGGTAGGAGTTTGAATCTTACTAAGTGAGCTGAAGGTGTTTGGGGTCGGGTAGGGTGATCAACTCTTATCCTCCCCTTTACTCCCAACTCTTAAGCGCCTAATTTGCAAATACTGGACCAGTGGCGGATTCAGGATTTTCAATCAGGGGTAGCGCAATACGGAGTAACGCATAGTTATTTAAAACATTTAAAATTAAAATTAAAACTGAACTTTATTTTAGGGATTTTATATTGAAAAATCCTCCAAAAACAATTAGCAAAATAATAAACCAATTGATTTTTTTGATTCCATGCAATGTGTTAGCACATTGTTATGCTTCATATTAATTAAAAATCTGATTTTGAATAAGCATACATTTGACTGAGAACTTGTTCATAAAACAATTTATAAGATAGAAGTTAGGGTTCGAACCTTGGCCTTGCCACACATCCCAAACTTTAACTTCTTTTATTACCGTTGTAGCAAACGTTGGCAATATATATATGAATATGCAGTTTTTAAAATTTTATCCCATAATTTTGGGGGTAGCATGTGCTACCCCTTGTTATTATGTAGATCCGCCAATAAACTAGACCAAAAATAAAGGTTGGGGTCAGGTCAAGATAGCTCTTTCTTATCGTAAAATTAAAAGAAGAATAGTAGACATGTGATGACTTATTATATTAACTCAAGTTTTATGGTCAATAGATTTGATAATATATTAAAAAGGTTGATGATCCGTACTCGATTTTTTTTTTTTGTTTTTTTTTTTTTTTTGACAATATGATCCATACTCGATGCAGTAGCTTAAAAGAGTAAATTTAAGAATTTATATATAGCACCGTTTGAATAACATTGACACATTTTGTATACCTAAAGTTTATTATATATGCATCATTTATAATGCAAATTTAAAGACGTTGAGGCTTGATTTTTGCAAATTTAAGAATTTAACTTGTAACTTCATCGGATGAGAAGACACCCTTTTTAAATCTTTGTGGTAGGAATACCGAAGAAAGCAATCAATCAAGCAGTGGCTATGCAGAGGTGATTATATACTTCGTACTTTCTTCGTTCTTTTTTTTTCTTTTTTTTTATTTTTTTTTATTTTTTTTTTAATTTGGACTCATCATATAACAAGATGATGAGAACCTTTTCTTTTTTTGAACTTCAAGTGGTGTTTTTTGCACTCGTTGAAGGTCTAATTGATGATAAACTCATTTCTGACAGTGAGCAACTGAAGAAGTTTTTAAAAGATCTTAGCGAAAAAAATGGTAGGAATTCAGATATCGAAAACACAAATTTTTTTAGCAAGTAGTGTTTTTGAGTAATAATTTATCAATGTATGAATTGAAGTGTTCTCACCCTCATTAATACTCGATTATACCATTTTTGTAGGGAATTTGGTCAAAGGTGCATGCTATATGTTCAAGTGTTGCCGAGAATTAACTTTGTTCTCATTAGGCAGTGTTATGCACAGCTTGAAGGTGGCTCGACGTACGTACATATGCAATAATCATATAAGATTAATTAGCAGATGATGTTAAAGGACCAGCTCAACTTAGCGTAACATAAAAGTTACGGGCTCAAATCTTATCTACTGCTCCTTTCAAATAGAATATTGAAACATGCATGGGGTATAGGGGGACCGAAACTTGATTTGTATAATTAATACTACGTATAAGAATATTTTTGAAACTACAAATTACTCATCATATATATATATACTCGATTGGTTAGCTACTAAAAGTAGTGCAACTTTTTATTTTTATTTTTTATTATTCTTGATTTTATTACCCAATTTCAAAGTTTAAAATATAATTGGACTAACTTTTACAAAAATATAAATATGATATACTCCCCAGTGCCATTAATTGCCTCAATAATTGATAATAGTGACAAAAGATATTAGTTGCGCTCGGTGCGGTTTGTCTTATACGAAAACGCGTCTTTAAAACTTCCATAACTTTTGATTGCAAAGTCGGATTAAGGCGTGTGAGATATCACTGGAAAGATCTGAATTTCTACTCTCTAATTCTGTTTTAATTAGGTTAAAATATATTATGGATCAAAAGATATGGTTGTTGGAGTGCAAGGGTATCGGTTTTAGGGCTCGGTTTAGTGTTTTGATCATAACTTCTTCGTTAAAGCTCTTTGAAAGGGCTATCCATCTGTATAGGTCTTTAATAGAAATTTGATGGTTGTTTTATCTGATTGGCTTGATTTTTAACAATGTAAGATCTATTGGATCCAATCATCGCATTTGACGCATCTGGGTCCGTTATTAATCAAGTTCAAACATGTATGAGCACGTTTTAGGCCTAATTAGTAATCGGAGAAGGATCTAAGATAACTTGATCTCAAATATAGGTTTTAACTTACTTTATAATGCATTTCGTAGTCCATAAACACATCAACTTTGATCTAGCATGAAGAACGAGTTTTTGTAACATCATCGCAATTCCTGTCGGGATAGGAGGCCAAAAGTAGGTGTCTATAGTTCCCGGATTGCATTTTCTCAAAATACTGCATCATTGCCTTTGCATCACCTCCAACCATCATCAATCTCTGTTCCTTGTAGACCTCGTGTCTTAAATCTTTGACAGTGAACGGCATGTTATCCATTCCATTTCAATCAGTCGCCATGCACCCATGTATTTGAGATATGGTTACCCCCTGCTCATAGTAATTCATCAACTTCTTCTTAATTTTATCGGTCATGTGCTTTATGCGGTACTCCTTGACAAGCTTGGATTGACTCTGGTCTATTAAGTGATTATGCACTAAGTGCACGGTCTTCAACTCCCAAGCACCATCTTTATTGAGACTAGCATAAATCCGTGCTAGACATTCACAATTTTTGGAAGTCCTCTTCCCTCGGCTTAACTCATCCTCACATACAACACCATCAAATAATAGTGCTTATCTTGATGATGGTACTGGAATTGCTACCTTCCATGCCATGAAGAATGGCATCCTCACTATTGCTGCTGTAGGAAATAGTGGGCCGAATGCCGGGACTGCTGTAAATAATTATCCATGGGTGCTATCTGTTGGTGCGTCTACTGTTGATCGTGTTTTTTCTGCTCACGTTCAACTCGGCAACCATCAAAAGTCAAGGTATGTATATGCACATATATGTATATGCTATATATTGATTGATGTGATGGTTAAACTTGTCCATTGGAAAACATGATAAAAAAAAAAACGTGTCAATTGAAAAAAAAAAAAAAGAGAGAGAAATTATTACTTAAAAAGAAATTCTAAGCCTCTTATTACCTAACTTGCTTTGACAATCATAGAATCATAGTATCAAGTGGTTAATATAATTATTCTAAACTCCTTTTCCCAATATTTAATATGGAGTAATAAATTAAAATTAAATATTTACTACAGGGTACACGGTTTTATGATTTTGTAGCAAAAGTTGACGTTCCTAGTGAATTGTACCCACTAATCACTGGTGCAGATGCTCGCATATCTGGTGCTAATGTTAGCGATGCGTAAGTTTAATTAATCTTCTTCTTCTTAATTTTTTTTTTAATTTATAATTTTGAATAATTATATTAAAAACCACCTTTACAAAAAATTTAAGCTGTTGGTTGAGTCCCTAACATACCCATCGCTTAACATTTCATTTTGAAAGGAGGTGGTGGATGAGAGTCGAGCTCGTAACCTTCTTGTTACATTATCTTTGATACTCTGTTAAAGGATAGTCTCAACCAAAAACTTAATCCGATGGTTGAGGCCTAGTAATAGATTTTATACTGTATCACATTGTATAATTATTGGATTATTAAGCTAGATTACAACTTATTAATATTGCTAATACAAAGCATATGTTATTTCTTTTTATGATCGATATGATATGCATGTGACGTTGGATGTAGATCATTATGTCAAGAAGGAAGTATCGATGTTGCGAAGGTGACGGGAAAGATTTTGGTATGTCGCAACGCTGGAAGAATGGTTGGAAAAGATGAAACATTGGCTAGTGTTGTAGCTAAAGATGCTGGGGCTGTTGGGATGATCTTTGTATATGAAGAGAAGAGAGGAGATGGAGATGTCTTTCACCAATTTCATGTAGTCAACACTATAGTTCTTAGCTATAAAGACGGCGAAACTCTTTTTTCTTATATTAACTCTACAAGGTAAGATCAATTTATAACGCCTACCTCATTTCCTGTTTTTGTGCATAGATATGGTGTTACAACTTAAGCTATATATGTTTATTTCACTTCAGATTTACAAATCAAATCGAGCCATGGGGTAGGTTATTTCTTTGTATTTATCTAAGTTAGCTCTTGGATATGTATGTAATTGATGCTAGTACGGTGGAAGATCATGGTATATACTTCCACTGTTTTCTTTTACTTGCAACACAATTTATGGTCAGACACTTTTAGGAGGTGACTAATGAAGGTAAACAAACGATTTTAATCAAAATAATCATTTTAACAGCGAGAATAGAGAATGGTTAGGTACAATGTGTAAAAATTATATTGATTTAATTTGTTTGTTTACATTGTATAATTTTGGCCTCAAAATGCATGCAACAAGGTTATATTGCAAGTAAATAAAAATAAAAAATTAGATATATTTAGTTTTGTAAATAATATATGAATATCTAAGAAATAAAGATTGCAATTTGTAACAGGACTCCAACCGCGTCAATCAGTGGCGTAACCAATACATTGGGAGTAGAGCCATCTCCAATCATGGGCTTCTTCTCATCGAGGGGTCCAAACCAAAATAACCCTGGTATTTTAAAGGTATAGGTACTCATTATTTTTTTAAAACTAATTATTACTTCTTTCATTCCTATTTGTTTGTCTCGTCGAAATGTATTTTATTAAGGATTGAACCAAAATATAGGAAGTAGGTAAGAGTATCTTTGTCTTTTATACTTTTGTTAATGTATACATGTGGGGTTAATGGTGAAAACAAAGAAATCTTTTATACTTTTGTTAATGTATACATGTGCTTTATGCGGTACTCCTTGACAAGCTTGGATTGACTCTGGTCTATTAAGTGATTATGCACTAAGTGCACGGTCTTCAATTCCCAAGCACCATCTTTATTGAGACTAGCATAAATCCGTGCTAGACATTCACACTTTTTGGAAGTCCTCTTCCCTCGGCTTAACTCATCCTCACATACAACACCATCAAATAATCCACCCGAACCTCCAACACCCATTGCCTTTGCCCTTTTCTTCACTTCCCTCCTAGCTCTCATGTCGGGTTTTCCCCAACACTCACAATTCCACGTTGTTGAAATTCTCTTATTCTTGTCCTTCTTAGAATTGACACCCGAATAACGATTCCTCCCTTAAAGGAACTTTAATTTAGTACCCTCGCTCCCGAACTCATTTCTGGTACACGTAGACCAATTTGGGCCATGGGGTAAACTTATGATCCATGCTAAATATCCCTTGAACCCTACTTGGGAGAAAGGCATGAGCGAGGTTTATGAGTTTTCCTAAAACTCATTGGCGACTCCTTACTAGTTTCTTACAAAAAAGCATAATGATAGGATCAATTCTAATTCAAGTCCCCCAAACAGTCAGGAATTCAAATCCTAGTACACCCTAACAAGTGTAAAGTCTTAGGCTTTTAAAGGGTCATGGGCATAAAGGAGAATGATCCCCTACGATGGGCACCCCCTCCTTACAGTGGGGAGTCCACTGGGGACTTAGAGGTTACAAGATTAGTTCTTAGTTATGGTTAAAGGTTTCCAACACTAGGTTACCTATGGGTTGTAACGAGAACTAACTTGGATAATCTCTAGTTAGAAAGCGAGACTTGAACGCATAATATCTTCCTTTTTCACAAAAGTAAAGCCAAACAAGCAACAATGCATCATGCATAATCATAGCACACTTTAACCATTAGGGATTGGCTCATTGACTAGGGGTTGCCAACACTAGGCTTCTATCCCGAAATCAATAACAATCATCCCACCCATATCACCAACAAAATGTTGGGAGGGCTATGTCATGGGACAACACGTTGAGTGATTGATACGTGCATCGTCCCTTAAGATATGGTACCTTTGGACACCCAAGCCTTGACCTTAGAATAGCATTGTATGCTTCGACGGTTCCTTTTATGTGCTTATGTGTAGGGGTGAAACAAACTCGGTTTAAAACCGAACCGAACCGAACACCGAACCGAATAACCAATATGGTTCGTTTTTTTTTCTTTTAAGAACCCAAAATACAAATCAGGCTTTTTTTTTTCTTTTAAGAACCCAAAATCGGGAAATCAGAATTCGAAAAATGGGTTAAAAAAACCAAAATTGCAAAGTAGGAAACAAAATCAATCAAATAGAGGAGTGAAAGAGCAGATTCTAAACCTCAAAATTTCAATTAAATTATGTTAACAAACAAAAGAACAAACCCTGGAGTTCTTTATAGTTATTTTCATCAAATAATCGCTAATAATTATATAAAAATACATAAATTGGGTGGAGATCGAGAGCACACCATGACGATATTCTTGATGAATGAGTTTTGGAGAAGCTTTAGAGGAGTTTTGGAGGAGCTTTAGAGCAGATTTAGAGGAGAGAGAAACGTTGAGGCTGGGTTCATGTGAAAAAATGGGGAAAAAGAATAATAGTGAAGCAAAAGGAACTAACAACTAAGGAACCGCAGAAATACGAGAGCGAGCATTTTGAGTCGTATGTGCTACTGGGCTACATTAGTAACTAACCTTAATAAAGCCGGTTATAATTAATAATGTCAATAAAATTTGAATTATAATTTGCAACCGACCTTTTTTATTCCCATTACTAATAGTTCGTTGTTCAGTCTATCATTGACCTACTATTTATAACTTACCTTGGTTATGCCAGTTACTAATACTAATTTATTTGTAACCCGCATAATCTATGCCAGTTACTAATAGGGCATTACAAATAGCATTTTTTCTACTAGTGCTTCATGCATATTGTGATGCCGATTGGGCAGGTGATCGAGACTCTTACATTTCAACAACTGGCTATGTTGTTTACCTTGGTCGAAACCCGCTCTCGTGGAGCTCTAATAAGCAAAAGAGCTTAGCACGCTCCTCCACATAAGCTGAGTTTAGAGCAGTAGCTTCCACCACTGCTGAACTACTATAGCTAATTAAGATCTATCCCTCCTTCAAGAATTAAAAGTTGTCATCCGCAATGTCCCAAGTATATATTGTGACAACTTAGGTGCCACACACTACTCTGCAAACCCGGTCTTCCATTCTCGAAAGAAACACTTGGCTTTATCTTTACATTTTGTTAGAGAAGAAGTACAACGAGGGACACTCCGTGTGCAACACATTTCAGGCAATGATCAGCTTGCGGATGCTCTTACTAAGCCACTTGAAAGAACAGGCTTCACTGACTTGTTCTTGTTCACCAGGATTGGTCTTGCTCAAAGGCCGTCCAACTTGCGGGGGCGTATAGAAGGATAATATTGAAATATTATCTATGTTGTTGTTAATAGCAGAATATGTTAGTCTTCCTTATCATTAGCTATATGATTATTATTCCGTGTATTTATCTTAGCTTTCTGTTGTGATAGAGTTAGCCTTAAATATTTGTTATTATCTTTCCTAGTGTATAGACCTACGTACTAGGCTTTTTAACTACTCTTGATTCCTATTTAAAGGAACTCAAAGTTAATAGAAGTTAATCAATTATCTACATCACGATCATGGTTATTAGTCAATTAAAAGTCATCGAATACTGATTATTTTATGCATTATTATTAGCTTTATAAGCTATTAGTAGGTGCCCCAAGTAATGTCCCGTTTCAATACTTGAATTATTGTGTATCTTGTCCTGGGTTATAGATGAATTGATTAATTATATGTCTTAATTAAGTCTTTTAATATTTCACCATGTGGCATGTAATGTGTGATCGACCTATACTACTACTATCAAAATTTCTCTCGCTAAACAATTCTCAAGTACATGAGCAAAATATATACATGCATGCCAATCTATTATCATAAGATCCAATACATTTTGTGTAGTAGTCCTTGTTAGCTTTCCCTTTAAGTGAATAACTAGTCATTGACCAAAGGCACCAAAATATATACTTGAAGTCGCATGCAAAAATATATAAAGTACACATCAATTAGAAATGATTGTTCCGTTGTTAAATTAATTATGCACACCCTTCTCACTAATAATTTTAACCATTTCTCTAACTAGTAAGCCATCCACTATTTTATTACTATAGGGTTTGGGGATCAAATTAAAAGATGCTTGAAAATTTTTTAATTTAGATAATATAAAGTGTTGATTTGGTAACACTTATCTTAAGAATTAAATTAATTTATAAATAAAAACAAAAAAAACAAAAACCATTGTTGATGACAATGAGTTGAGGAATGAGGTGAGGGAAAATGTTGATGGAAGCTAATTAGACGCCATTGTTGAGTGTTTTTTACTTCTCTGGGTTTTGGGAAATGGAGGTCTCGGCCGGCGGCAGAGGTAAGTCGCCGGGAGGGCGGGGTTTAAGGCGGCACGGCTCAGTCGAGGGAGGGGGGCTGCAGCCAGGGGAGGGGGAAAGGGAGATGGTGGCTGGCTGGTGGTGGAGGTTGAGGTTTTTCCTTTTTTTTTTTTATGGATTAATTTAATTATGATATGGTTAAGTGAGAGTTAGAGGGTAATTAGAAGAAATTAGTGTTTAATTAAGTGAATTAGAGGCACTGACCGTTGTCTTGAACAAAAAAATTTTATTTCAGGTTTTCTTTTACGATAAATCTTTTAAGAGATTAATTTTTTTCGCAAAATGGGGCAATTATAAAGTTTTTTTTTTGGACAAATTTTCCTTGAATATACTACACTCCCTAACGTTATAAAGGTACTAAAACACTTGAAGTTGGATGCAAATTGAGTAGTTTTTATCCTTACTTCTTACATCCCTATATAAATTACACATTAATTAGAAATGGTGGTTTCGAAAAAATAAATAAAAAATAAAAGCTAATAACCCATTATTAAATATACTACACTCCCTAGCCTTCTCATCAATTTATTGAACCATTTCTCTAGCTACTAGCTAGTAACCCATTATTAAATATACTACACTCCCTAGCCTTCTTATCAATTTATTGAACCATTTCTCTAGCTACTAGCTAGTAACCCATCCACTTATATGTTTACGGTTGATTGGTTGAATGTACGTACGGTTTCATTTAATAATGAAACGTAGCTAGCAAATTAAAATAACTGAAGTTGCAGCTTTGTTTATTCTCTTTCAAAGTTCTGTAACACCTTCAGTTTCCTCATGGCTTTCATTATGAAATTAATGTAGCCATTGCTGCAAAAAAGAACCAAACTTCACAACAAATCATATAAATGGGATAAAATTTGCCAAACTATTTTCACACAGAAATATTTTTTCTTTGGAAAAAAAAAAAGTTTCGCATGGCAAATACTCATTCTTCAACAGTCAAGTTCACTATTATCTTCATTCTCATAATATTTGCTTTTCTGGCAAATGGAGCAACCTCTCAAACTTCAATGGAGCAACCTCTCAAACCAGACAAGCGCCATTATCAACTTCCATTAGAGAATAAGCGAGTTTCATTCGGTGCGTTTGTGGGTGCTGGTAACCTATTCTTAGGGGTGGGGCAATTGATTGGGAGTATTATTGATAAAGATAAGCCAAAAAAGTAATAAGCCATTTGTATTAAGGTAAAGGATCATGATGCTTTTTATATTTATAAGGTTGTTTATGTACTATTAATGACTTAATGTCATCATACTTATACTTTTTTTTTTCTTTTTTTGAGCTAATATCATGATATTTATACTAAAAAATCATGAATATAATTTATCTAGTTTTATTTTTAATTAATATATATATGGTAATATTAATCTCATTTGTTTTTATTACTTTATTTGTGTACTTGTATTCATATGTAACAAATTTAGTTTTAATTGTCCCCCAAAAGAAATTTTCTCAATATCCGTCAATAGTCATATATAATCATGACAAGTTATAAATAACAAAAAAATGCATTGTTCGTATTTTATATACTCCATTTTTTTTTTTTTGGAAAATCGTATTTTATGCTCCTTTATCTTTATTGGCTTGCTACAGCTATCTCTTTAAAAATGACAAAATGAAACCTAAACAACAGAGTACAGTGGCGGATCCAGGAATATGATAATGGGGGTACGAAATCCGATTTGTTAAAAAATGCGAAACTTGACAAACTAAAATACAAGTATGATTTATAATTAGTTATTGTTTCATTCCACCCTCTTATTAGTTATTGAATGTATTCCTTATTCCTAAAATATTGTCCATAATTGAACCAAACAATTAAAACTAATATAATTAAAGGTAATACAATTACACTTTTATAAAACTCATAGGCAAATTTTTATTTTAAGTCAACGATCGTATAATAAATAAAATAAAATTATATTTGTATCATCTTAAAGTATAACTAATTGCACTTATTATATTTCCTTGTCACAATTTAATATACAAGTACGTACTCGAATTGAGGCATATCAATAGTAATCATGTGGAAGTTTATTCAAAGGAAGGGAAAAAAAAAAAGCATATTGTTGAACATACTACGTTTAGAACTCATAATGCGCAAACTCATATTTTATACAATGAGAGATAATTAGACAATTATAGAAATTAATAATATATCTGAAGTAAGATAATATAAAAACTAATTGAAACCTTCGTACTTTTGTTTTTTTTTGTTGGAATTGAAACCATTTTCATCATACTTCATAGCACAAGGCAAGGAAAATTACTACTCCGTTTGATTAATAGTATAAAATTTGAAAAAAAAAAAAGTGTACTCGATGACAAAAAATAATCTGTCAAAATAAATAACAAAAAATAAAAAAGCAAAGGAAAAAAAATAGTACCGCAAAGCAACAACTTCGTATTACTGATCTTGGTAAAGCAATAGAAAAAAGAGAACAGTTGCCTTAGGCCCTGTTCTTTTGACCTTCTGGGCGGGGAAAAGCAGGGGTCAGCAGAGCAGAGCAGATTAAATTTTAGCAGAGCAGAGTCAAGCCGAGCACAGCAGATTTCAACATTATTATTAATACTATTATTAATTTTATTATTGTTGTTATTATTATTATTATTATTACTACTACTATTATTACTATTATTATTAATACAATTATTAATGTTATTATTATTCATGTTGTTGTTGTTGTTGTTGTTGTTATTATTATTATTATTATTACTATTATTATTATTACTATTATTATTATTATTATTATTACCATTACTATTACTAGTGTTATTATTATTATTATTAATGCAATTATTAATGTTATTATTATTAATGTTATTATTATTATTATTATTATTACTACTACTACTATTACTATTACTATTACTATTACTAAGTGCATATACCATTGATTTAGGTGAGTGAAAACATAAATATATGTATACCATATTTAACATATGTCAATAATAGAAAGATAAAAAACAACGATTTACTTATATTTATTTCACAAAAATTTTAAAATAAAATGATTTAATGAGTAATAATGATTTTACTTATAAATTTGTCTTAATCATATATTTTATACCCTTTATAATAATGATATACAAATTACTACTTGAAAATAACCTTTTTTTTTTTTTAATTCTTAAATTGTATGGAAAGATTTGAAAAATAATTCAACTCAATGAAATAACAATCAATACCCACATACATATAATGTTTCTACACATTGTGATTCTAATATCAAATGTTTATAAAAGAAATTGTTATTGTTATTATTTATTTATTTGAAAAAATTGTTATAATTATTAGAAATTATTAATTAATAATATTATTAAATATTAATTCTTAATAATTTGAATTATTAAATATTAATAATGATAACTATTATTATTAATTATTATTATGATTAATAAATATTAATTATCATTAATATTAATAATTATTACAATTATTTTATTAATAATTAATATAATTATTCAAAATAACAAATTATTATCATCAATACAATATTAATTATTATTATTATTATTGAATATTAATTATTGTTATTATTAATTATTATTTGAAAATAGAGTAGAGCAGAGCATATTTCTTTTGAGCAGAGCATAACAGAGCAGATTTCTTTTGAGCAGAGCAGATTTGATTTGAGCAGAGCTGAGCAGAGCAAAGAAGAGCAGAGCAGCTCTAAAGAACGGGGCCTTAGTAGAAAAGTAGGTGATCTTTTATCAGAAAGCAACACGTCAGTTTTTTGTATGTTTGGCAAAACCTAAGAGACCACCTATTACATATAACGGGTCTCTTTGGTAAACAGTTTTTTTTTTTTTTTTTTTTTGTTTTTTGAGAATGGGGGTGCAGCTGTAACTCTATGTACCCCCTGGATCCGCCATTGGCAGAGTGACAGACTAATAAATCATTGATAAATACTCTGTATGACCGTATATAATATGTAGTATAAATAAGGTGATTAACTTTTGCAACTCTAGTCATAGTATATAATTGGTACTTAATTAATTAATTAATTATTGTTAACCTTTTAATAAAAAAAAAAAAAAAAAAAAACCAATTAGTTATTGTTTACTTTTTTTTTTGACAAAAATCAGCTTAGTTTTCATTTATGTTTTAATAGAATCTTTTTTTGTTTTTTTTTTTTTTTTTTTTTTTTTTTTTTTGGAAATATGTTTTACTAGTTAATAGAGTTATAGATTTATACGAAATAATATAGAGTACTTACTAATTATATTTATGACTTGTTTTGGTTAGACAACTTGCTATAAACAGTTGTGAATTAGTTAATATGCTTATGTGAGGAGGGTTCCTATAGGATCTCCCACTTGATGCTTGGGCCCTTTAAAAGCTCGAGACTTATTATATTAGTTAGGATTCGAATTTCTAACTGTTTATTTGCGAGACATAAAAAAGAAATAAAACAAGCTATCTATTTTTTTATTGTACTAGTAACTAGGGAGTCGCTAATGAATTTTAGGAAAACTTATAAGTCTCGTCCATGTCTCCCCCCAAGCAGTGTGCAAGGAGGATTTAACACGAAGCAAAGGTTTTTGCAATCAAGGTCTGTGATAACCAGAGGTCTAATTATGGTTCGGAAGTGAGGGTACTAAGGTGTCGTTCTTCCGAAGCGATCATCCTAGCCCTAGTATGGCCTCTACTAGCTAGCTCTTCTTGTTCACAATTTCACTATTAGGCAAAAATATGCAACGTATTATCCTTGTTACTAAAAAGTTAGCTCATTTTATTTACAAACAACATCCACAAACATCTATATTACAATGAATTTCTTTGTTCGTGTAAATTAGTTCGTGAAAAGAACAATAAAATAAATAAGATTCGCTTGATATCTTAAGCTAAGTGATAAAACAATTAATTAATTCTAAACTTTAGTCTTAATTAACGAAAGATTAATTAGATACACTAATTAAACCAATTAATAATTAGTCCTTAACAAACACTAATCAATTGATTAATTACTTATTTAAACATATAAATAGTTTATCTAAGTTCTCAGGAACCTAATCGTTTTTTCTTTTTTAGACCTCCGTTTTTTTGTTTATAGACCTCCTGTTGTTCCGTAAGCTCCAACGCCTTCAAAGGATTAAAGGTGCGTTCTATTCACCTGATTTTTATTTATCTAAACTTATCTTAACTTATTAGCCCTTATTAGAACTTATTTTAGTTATAAATTGAAATTCGGTAGCCCTGATTAACCCTTATCATAACTTATCTGAACTTATTTTTCCTGAACTTATCTTGTCTCAACTTATCTGAACTTATTTTTTCAAACATAAATGGAAATAAGTAGAGCAAAATAGGTTCTAATTAGGGCTGTAAATTGTTTGGAAAAAGAGGCGAAATGTAGTATTCAAATATGAGAGATTAGTGTATTTTACTTAGAGGTTTATGGTCAGTTTTTTTTATTTTTCATTGTGATTTTAGGTTCAACCGAGACCCTTGTTTATAGGTGCAGGGATCTAGGGTTAGATTTTAAGAGCTACCGTGTCAGGTGACAAGTGCAACGGTCAAAGTCGTGCTGGCTTCGCCAACAAAATCCCTTATATGGGGATTGGTACCTCAACCTAACAAAGACTTTTAGGTTAGGATTTATGCCCTGTACCAAAGCAAATCGTTATGAGCTAGACCTAATAAAGACGACAATATCTACTAGTGGACTCATCGATCTTGACTTGAGGTGTTACAGGTCATATCAAAGCAGGATCAAAATAGGTGAAATAAAATTAACTCATCTTTATTGCATTTATTTAGGTGAGCATAAAAGAGAAATGGGGCAGTATCATTTCTCTTGACAGTGATATTAGTTAAATATACAAAAATCTAGAGTAGAGCCCATAATCTACCAAAAAATAGTATATTTGACTGTGTCAAAACATTGTGGTACATTGATAAAGAAAGAGTGATTTCCTTACCTTAGTAAGCTCTCCACCGGTTATGCCAACATGTCTCTCAAGCATATTTATCTTGAAGCGGTTGTCAGTTAAAACCAATTTTTTTCACCAAACCAAGACAATGTAACATATCTGGTAAAAGAATCACATAGCATTAGCGAGGAACAACTATTGAACTTTGGACTTGACAAATTTTGGACTCCTTACCTTTTCAAATAAACAAAATGCACAATAAACCTAGTAGTGTAGCGAGTATGTCCTGCGCAGCTACGCCTGAGCCAGTTGTAGTCGAGTAATTTATTGATTGGTCCCATAGCAAAGAGAGCCCCAGTTATTCTTAATGAGACACGTTTTCTGTTTCTCATAATGGCATTTTTGAAATTAAATTGAAGTATTTAACTTGCTGTGCTGGTGACTGGGAAAAGGTGGGGGACACATTACGTGGCATGGATTTCTAATGAATGTGGATGCCGTTAGCTAAGGAAACGTATTTTCTTTATTAGCAAACTCTGAAATTTTATAATCCGATTATCTCTCCTCTCAAATTTGTTATCCATTCTATCTTTCCTCTCTTTTAATGGCAATGGCGATTTCAGATCTGAGTTACGACTCACTCTCTAATTTGTTGATATCTGCTGTAATCAATTCAATTGAAGTAACAGGTTAGTAAAATTTTTTTTTTCAAGTCGCTTCACTCCATTCGTAGTTCTAGTTCTAGGAGGGTCTGGATTTGTTTTTATTTCTATCTGATGCGAAATCAACAATGGAATTGAAATAGTAGTAATTGTTTACAAATCTTTCTTTTTTCTTATAATTTCTGAAAATGCGTTTCTGAGGTTGCTCATTCAATTTGATTAAATTGGTATTTATAATTTCTGGAAATGTGGTGTGAAAGTGTGGAATTATTTGTGTTAATTTTTCAAAATTTGGTGCATCATATAGTTCAATTGTATTGTGTTAATGTGTATGTGATTATGTGTTGATTAATTTGTATCATATTTAGTATGTCGAATTGGAATTGTTTGGGAAGGAGGAAGGAATTAGAGGGTATGATGATGGATACTGATATTCTGAACACAGAAATAGAAGCCGATATTAAGGGCAGTGAGATTGTTGTTGTTGATCGGGGTAACGTAGTTAAGAAAAGGAGTAATGTTGAAATGGAGGTTGATGGCATAGAAGAGACAGTAGTTGAAAAGACTGTAATTGAATATAGTTGTGGCATAGAAGAGACTGTAATTGAATATGGTTGTGGCATAGAAGAGATTGTACCAATACTAGAGCCTAAGGTTGGGATGGTATTTAGATATTAGCAAGAGGTTGAAGCATACTATAAGGAGTATGCTGAGCAAACTAGGTTTGGAGTGACAAGGGTTCAGGGCCATTCTATCCCTAGTGCAGCCTCTACTAGCTCTTCCTTTTTCACAATTTCATCACCAAAAAATATGTGCAATGTGACACCTAAAACTATATGTTAGTTGATTTTATTTACAAGCATTGATCACATAAGGATTACATTGCAACGAATGTCGTTACTCTTATTTAATTCAAATTCGTGAAAAGAACAAAATAAACAATATTCGCCTTGTCTTAAGTGATCAAACAACAATTAATTATTCAATTCTATTCTTTAATTAACGCAATAATACTATGTGAAATTAAATAATTAAAAGTTTGTTTAAAGTGATCAAACAATACTAATTAATCAATTAAAGTTATTATTTAAACAATAAAAGAAAAGTGATTTATCTAAGTGCTTAGGAAACTCTAGCTTGCACATAATGGTTGATGCTTCTTTCAAAGAACAGGGCTGTGATACTAGCATTGCTTGTATCTGCAGGGACCACCAAAATCACTGGGTCAAGGGCATTGCTCTCCACACTACAACCAATTCAGCACTCATGGCTGAAACCATAGCCATCACTGCTGCTGCAGCATGGGCGGTTAAAGAAGGATGGGAGGAAGTGCATATAATATCTGATTGTCAAAGAGCTGTTAAAGGAATCAATCAACAAGACAAGGGCTTAGATGAAATGGGAAACCATTACCTGTTTTGCAGGGACCTTCTAAAAACGATTCCAAGGGGAAAGCTATTATATTCAAGGGACCCAGGGATCAAGTCAAGGAAGCAGATGTGGTGGCCAAGCAAGCTATGCTGCATCTAACACCCTCCACTAGGGGTGAATGGAACATTGAAAATATTTTGGATATTTGTGTGCAGATTGTCCTACCTAGTTTAACTGATGAATTACATAATACCAGCACTGTTTCTTTTGGCAACAAACTTATTATGTCCTCTAATAAAACTGTAAATTCGGGTGTTCTAACACCACTTTTGAACCCACCCTAGCTGACTGTGATGTTTGTTGTATTAGGACCTAGCCCTTTAAACAATTTGTTACTGCTGAAATTTATTTAATCTAGTTCTCTTTCTTCCAAAAAAAAAGTGCTCAGGAAACTAACCGTTCTTCTTCGTATGCTTAGATCTCCGTCTTAGATGTTTATAAACCTTCTTTCTTCTTCGTATCTCCAAGGGCTTCAATGGATGGATTAGGGTTGAAGAGTATTTAGGAAGAAAGGAGAAAAGTAGTATGATAGTAAGAGAAATTGAGAGATTAGGGATTCAAGAATACTAATGTTTAGAATTCTGGTTTTTTCTATACTCTTTAGGGTTGAACAAAGACCCCAATTTATAGGCGAAGGAATCTAGGTTTAGGGTTTTAGAGCCGTGACGTCTGGTGGCGCGCGCAACTCTAGGGGTCGCGTGCATCTCAACGACTTGCGCGCGTCAGGTGCGCGCAACTCACTGAGTTGCGCTCGGTGCGGTTTGTCTTATACGAAAACGCGTCTTTAAAACTTCCATAACTTTTGATTGCAAAGTCGGACTAAGGCGTGTGAGATATCACTGGAAAGATCTGAACGTCTACTCTCTAATTCTGTTTTAATTAGGTTAAAATATATTATGGATCAAAAGATATGGTTGTTGGAGTGCAAGGGTATTGGTTTTAGGGCTCGGTTTAGTGTTTTGATCATAACTTCTTCGTTAAAGCTCTTTGAAAGGGCTATCCATCTGTATAGGCCTTTAATAGAAATTTGATGGTTGTTTTATCTGATTGGCTCGATTTTTAACAATGTAAGATCTATTGGATCCAATCATCGCATTTGACGCATTTGGGTCTGTTATTAATCAAGTTCAAACATGTATGAGCACGTTTTAGGCCTAATTAGTAATTGGACAAGGATCTAAGATAACTTGATCTCAAATATAGGTTTTAACTTACTTTATAATGCATTTCGTAGTCCATGAACACATCAACTTTGATCTAGCATGAAGAACGAGTTTTTGTAACATCATCGCACTTCCTGTCGGGATAGGAGGCCAAAAGTAGGTGTCTATAGTTCCCGGATTGCATTTTCTCAAAATACAGCATCATTGCCTTTGCGTCACCTCCAACCATCATCAATCTTTGTTCCTTGTAGACCTCGTGTCTTAAATCTTTGACAGTGAACGGCATGTTATCCATTCCATTTCGATCAGTCGCCATGCACCCATGTATCTGAGATATGGTTACCCCCTGCTCATAGTAATTCATCAACTTCTTCTTAATTTTATCGGTCATGTGCTTTATGCGGTACTCCTTGACAAGCTTGGATTGACTCTGGTCTATTAAGTGATTATGCACTAAGTGCACGGTCTTCAACTCCCAAGCACCATCTTTATTGAGACTAGCATAAATCCGTGCTAGACATTCACACTTTTTGGAATTCCTCTTCCCTCGGCTTAACTCATCCTCACATACAACACCATCAAATAATCCACCCGAACCTCCAACACCCATTGCCTTTTCCCTTTTCTTTGCTTCCCTCCTAGCTGTCATGTCGGGTTTTCCCCAACACTCACACTTCCACGTTGTTGAAATTCTCTTATTCTTGTCCTTCTTAGAATTGACACCCGAATAACGATTCCTCCCTTAAAGGAACTTTAATTTAGTACCTTCGCTCCCGAACTTATTTCTGGTACACGTAGACCAATTTGGGCCATGGGGTAAAGTTATGATCCATGCTAAATATCCCTTGAACTCTACTTGGGAGAAAGGCATGAGTGAGGTTTATGAGTTTTCCTAAAACTCATTGGCGACTCCTTACTAGTTTCTTACAAAAAAGCATAATGATAGGATCAATTCTAATTCAAGTCCCCCAAACAGTCAGGAATTCAAATCCTAGTACACCCTAACAAGTGTAAAGTCTTAGGCTTTTAAAGGGTCATGGGCATAAAGGAGAATGGTCCCCTACGATGGGCACACCCTCCTTACAGTGGGGAGTCCACTGGGGACTTAGAGGTTACATGATTAGTTCTTAGTTATGGTTCAAGGTTTCCAACACTAGGTTACCTATGGGTTGTAACGAGAACTAACTTGGATAATCTCTAGTTAGAGAGCGAGACTTGAATGCATAATATCTTCCTTTTTCACAAAAGTAAAGCCAAACAAGCAACAATGCATCATGCATAATCATAGCACACTTTAACCATTGGGGATTGGCTCATTGACTAGGGGTTGCCAACACTAGGCTTCTATCTCGAAATCAATAACAATCATCCCACCCATATCACCAACAAAATGTTGGGAGGGCTATGTCATGGGACAACACGTTGAGTGATTGATACGTGCATCGTCCCTTAAGATATGGTACCTTTGGACACCCAAGCCTTGACCTTAGAATAGCATTGTATGCTTCGACGGTTCCTTTTATGTGCTTATGTGTAGGGGTGAAACAAACTCGGTTTAAAACCGAATCGAACCGAACACCGAACCGAATAACCAATATGGTTCGGTTTTTTTTTTCTTTTAAGAACCCAAAATACAAATCAGGATTTTTTTTTTTTCTTTTAAGAACCCAAAATCGGGAAATTAGAATTCGAAAAAAGGGTTAAAAAAACCAAAATTGCAAAGTAGGAAACAAAATCAATCAAATAGAGGAGTGAAAGAGCAGATTCTAAATCCCAAAATTTCAATTAAATTATGTTAACAAACAAAAGAACAAACCCTGGAGTTCTTTTTAGTCATTTTCATCAAATAATCGCTTATAATTAATTAAAAATACATAAATTGGTTGGAGATCGAGAGCACACCTTGACGATATTCTTGATGAATGAGTTTTGGAGAAGCTTTAGAGGAGTTTTGGAGGAGCTTTAGAGCAGTTTTAGAGGAGAGAGAAACGTTGAGGCTGGGTTCATGTGAAAAAATGGGAAAAAGAATAATAGTGAAGCAAAAGGAACTAACAACTAAGGAACCGCAGAAATACGAGAGCGAGCATTTTGAGTCGTATGTGCTACTGGGCTACATTAGTAACTAACCTTAATAAAGCCCGTTATAATTAATAATGTCAAAAAAATTTGAATTATTATTTGCAACCGACCTTTTTTATTCCCATTACTAATAGTTCGTTGTTCAGTCTATCATTGACCTACTATTTATAACTTACCTTGGTTATGCCAGTTACTAATACTAATTTATTTGTAACCCGCATAATCTATGCGGGTTACTAATAGGGCATTACAAATAGCATTTTTTCTACTAGTGCTTCATGCATATTGTGATGCCGATTGGGCAGGTGATCGAGACTCTTACATTTCAACAACTGGCTATGTTGTTTACCTTGGTCGAAACCCGCTCTCGTGGAGCTCTAATAAGCAAAAGAGCTTAGCACGCTCCTCCACATAAGCTGAGTTTAGAGCAGTAGCTTCCACCACTGCTGAGCTACTATAGCTAATTAAGATCTATCCCTCCTTCAAGAATTAAAAGTTGTCATCCGCAATGTCCCAAGTATATATTGTGACAACTTAGGTGCCACACACTACTCTGCAAACCCGGTCTTCCATTCTCGAAAGAAACACTTGGCTTTATCTTTACATTTTGTTAGAGAAGAAGTACAACGAGGGACACTCCGTGTGCAACACATTTCAGGCAATGATCAGCTTGCGGATGCTCTTACTAAGCCACTTGAAAGAACAGGCTTCACTGACTTGTTCTTGTTCACCAGGATTGGTCTTGCTCAAAGGCCGTCCAACTTGCGGGGGCGTATAGAAGGATAATATTGAAATATTATCTATGTTGTTGTTAATAGCAGAATATGTTAGTCTTCCTTATCATTAGCTATATGATTATTATTCCGTGTATTTATCTTAGCTTTCTGTTGTGATAGAGTTAGCCTTAAATATTTGTTATTATCTTTCCTAGTGTATAGACCTACGTACTAGGCTTTTTAACTACTCTTGATTCCTATTTAAAGGAACTCAAAGTTAATAGAAGTTAATCAATTATCTACATCACGATCATGGTTTGGGCACTCACATGGATAATTTAGCGATCCCCTTGTTTCTAAAAGATAAGCCAGCGATGCTATTTCTGGCATTTCTTCAACAACTAAAATGTGCTCCATTGTGTTAAAGAAACTATACGATAGTTCTTTGTATAAACTAAGCTAAGCTCATAAAGTCATAAGCCAAGCTAACCAATATAATAAATTAAAACACCTTTCATGATCCATATTAATAAATAAAGTAGTATAACAGTACACCCATATAATAAAGGTACAATAATACTCGAAGTCACATTCAAAATGAGTAGTTAATACTCCTTACTTCTTACATGTATAAATTACAAATTTAGATTGTCAAAAAAAAAAAAAAAAAAAAAAAAAGTACAAATTTAAAAGAAACGGTTAGTTGTTTCATTGTTGAAGAGCACTATAGTACACATCCAGCACATAAAACTATACGTAACACTCTCTCTCTCTGTATATGTATGTGTATATATACATATATCAATGTATGCATAGAGCTTAGTTCATGTACTGTCTCTCTCACCGGCCTTATTAGCTTCAAGTTTTACAAGAAAATATAAACTTTTTCCAAATGTCAACAACTAGATCATCCATTGGGTTAATGATCCTAGCCATTTGCATGGTCATTTTAATGTCCATTGTCTATCCCACCAAAGCCGAGATTCTCCAGTTCAGTTTACCCCCCAACAGCGGGATATCACCGGATTCCGATATCGTCTACGCCCCTACTCCATCCACAAACTCCGCACTAGCGACATGTGCGTCCAGAATTACCTTAGATTGTGCTTCTGAGATTATACGTAACGATGAATTTTTTAAAGTCCATTTCGAGGTCAAATGTTGTCGGCAGCTTGTAGAGATGGGTAAGGCGTGTAACGATTTGATCGTTGATGATCTTCTTGCCGAATATGATGATACTAATACAAAGAGATCGATCGAAATGCACCAAAGGAGCGACTATCTTTGGAACAAGTGCCTTCAGGTTGTGAATCATATTTATGTCCAAGCGGATGTCGTATGATATTGATGTCGGAAATTTTCAATTCGTCTTGGGGGCGGCCGGGGAGTTGATTAGGCGTATGTTTCACCATAATAAGCCTAAAAATTAGTCAATTAAAAGTCATCGAATACTGATTATTATATGCATTATTACTAGCTTTATAAGCTATTAGTAGGTGCCCCAAGTAATGTCCCGTTTCAATACTTGAATTATTGTGTATCTTGTCCTGGGTTATAGATGAATTGATTAATTATATGTCTTAATTAAGTCTTTTAGTATTTCACCATGTGACATGTAATGTGTGATCGACCTATACTACTACTATCAAAATTTCTCTCGCTAAACAATTCTCAAGTACATGAGCAAAATATAGACATGCATGCCAATCTATTATCATAAGATACAATACATTTTGTGTAGTAGTCCTTGTTAGCTTTCCCTTTAAGTGAATAACTAGTCATTGACCAAAGGCACCAAAATATATACTTGAAGTCGCATGCAAAAATATATAAAGTACACATCAATTAGAAATGATTGTTCCGTTGTTAAATTAATTATGCACACCCTTCTCAGTAATAATTTTAACCATTTCTCTAACTAGTAAGCCATCCACTATTTTATTACTATAGGGTTTGGGGATCAAATTAAAAGATGCTTGAAATTTTTTTAATTTAGATAATATAAAGTGTTGATTTGGTAACACTTATCTTAAGAATTAAATTAATTTATAAATAAAAACAAAAAAAACGAAAACCTTGATGACAATGAGTTGAGGAATGAGGTGAGGGAAAATGTTGATGGAAGCTAATTAGACGCCATTGTTGAGTGTTTTTTACTTCTCTGGGTTTGGGGAAATGGAGGTCTCGGCCGGCGGCAGAGGTAAGTCGCTGGGGTGGCGGGGTTTAAGGCGGCGCGGCTCAGTCGAGGGAGGGGGGCTGCAGCCAGGGGAGGGGGAAAGGGAGATGGTGGCCGGCTGGTGGTGGAGGTTGAGGTTTTTCCTTTTTTTTATGGATTAATTTAATTATGATATGGTTAAGTGAGAGTTAGAGGGTAATTAGAAGAAATTAGTGTTTAATTAAGTGAATTAGAGGCACTGACCGTTGTCTTGAACAAAAAAATTTTATTTCGGGTTTTCTTTTACGATAAATCTTTTAAGAGATTAATTTTTTTCGCAAAATGGGGCAATTATAAAGTTTTTTTTTGGACAAATTTTCCTTGAATATACTACACTCCCTGACGTTATAAAGGTACTAAAACACTTGAAGTTGGATGCAAATTGAGTAGTTTTTATCCTTACTTCTTACATCCCTATATAAAGTACACATTAATTAGAAATGGTGGTTTCGAAAAAAATAAAAAATAAAAAATAAAAGCTAATAACCCATTATTAAATATACTACACTCCCTAGCCTTCTCATCAATTTATTGAACCATTTCTCTAGCTACTAGCTAGTAACCCATTATTAAATATACTACACTCCCTAGCCTTCTTATCAATTTATTGAACCATTTCTCTAGCTACTAGCTAGTAACCCATCCACTTATATGTTTACGGTTGATTGGTTGAATGTACGTACGGTTTCATTTAATAATGAAACGTAGCTAGCAAATTAAAATAACTGAAGTTGCAGCTTTGTTTATTCTCTTTCAAAGTTCTGTAACACCTTCAGTTTCCTCATGGCTTTCATTATGAAATTAATGTAGCCATTGCTGCAAAAAAGAACCAAACTTCACAACAAATCATATAAATGGGATAAAATTTGCCAAACTATTTTCACACACAGAAATATTTTTTCTTTGGAAAAAAAAAAAGTTTCGCATGGCAAATACTCATTCTTCAACAGTCAAGTTCACTATTATCTTCATTCTCATAATATTTGCTTTTCTGGCAAATGGAGCAACCTCTCAAACTTCAATGGAGCAACCTCTCAAACCAGACAAGCGCCATTATCAACTTCCATTAGAGAATAAGCGAGTTTCATTCGGTGCGTTTGTGGGTGCTGGTAACCTATTCTTAGGGGTGGGGCAATTGATTGGGAGTATTATTGATAAAGATAAGCCAAAAAAGTAATAAGCCATTTGTATTAAGGTAAAGGATCATGATGCTTTTTATATTTATAAGGTTGTTTATGTACTATTAATGACTTAATGTCATCATACTTATACTTTTTTTTTTTCTTTTTTTGAGCTAATATCATGATATTTATACTAAAAAATCATGAATATCTAGTTTTATTTTTAATTAATATATATATGGTAATATTAATCTCATTTGTTTTTATTACTTTATTTGTGTACTTGTATTCATATGTAACAAATTTAGTTTTAATTGTCCCCCAAAAGAAATTTTCTCAATATCCGTCAATAGTCATATATAATCATGACAAGTTATAAATAACAAAAAAATGCATTGTTCGTATTTTATATACTCCATTTTTTTTTTTTTTGGAAAATCGTATTTTATGCTCCTTTATCTTTATTGGCTTGCTACAGCTATCTCTTTAAAAATGACAAAATGAAACCTAAACAACAGAGTACAGTGGCGGATCCAGGAATATGATAATGGGGGTACGAAATCCGATTTGTTAAAAAATGCGAAACTTGACAAACTAAAATACAAGTATGATTTATAATTAGTTATTGTTTCATTCCACCCTCTTATTAGTTATTGAATGTATTCCTTATTCCTAAAATATTGTCCATAATTGAACCAAACAATTAAAACTAATATAATTAAAGGTAATACAATTACACTTTTATAAAACTCATAGGCAAATTTTTATTTTAAGTCAACGATCGTATAATAAATAAAATAAAATTATATTTGTATCATCTTAAAGTATAACTAATTGCACTTATTATATTTCCTTGTCACAATTTAATATACAAGTACGTACTCGAATTGAGGCATATCAATAGTAATCATGTGGAAGTTTATTCAAAGGAAGGGAAAAAAAAAAAAGCATATTGTTGAACATACTACGTTTAGAACTCATAATGCGCAAACTCATATTTTATACAATGAGAGATAATTAGACAATTATAGAAATTAATAATATATCTGAAGTAAGATAATATAAAAACTAATTGAAACCTTCGTACTTTTGTTTTTTTTTGTTGGAATTGAAACCATTTTCATCATACTTCATAGCACAAGGCAAGGAAAATTACTACTCCGTTTGATTAATAGTATAAAATTTGAAAAAAAAATAGTGTACTCGATGACAAAAAATAATCTGTCAAAATAAATAACAAAAAATAAAAAAGCAAAGGAAAAAAAATAGTACCGCAAAGCAACAACTTCGTATTACTGATCTTGGTAAAGTAATAGAAAAAAGAGAACAGTTGCGTTAGGCCCTGTTCTTTTGACCTTCTGGGCGGGGAAAAGCAGGGGTCAGCAGAGCAGAGCAGATTAAATTTTAGCAGAGCAGAGTCGAGCCGAGCACAGCAGATTTCAACATTATTATTAATACTATTATTAATGTTATTATTGTTATTATTATTATTATTATTATTATTACTACTACTATTATTACTATTATTATTAATACAATTATTAATGTTATTATTATTCATGTTGTTGTTGTTGTTGTTGTTGTTGTTGTTATTATTATTATTATTATTACTATTATTATTATTACTATTATTATTATTATTATTACTATTACTATTACTATTATTATTATTATTATTAATGCAATTATTAATGTTATTATTATTAATGTTGTTGTTATTATTATTATTATTATTATTATTATTATTATTATTATTATTATTATTATTATTATTATTATTATTATTATTATTATTATTACTACTACTACTACTATTACTATTACTATTACTAAGTGCATATATCATTGATTTAGGTGAGTGAAAACATAAATATATGTATACCATATTTAACATATGTCAATAATAGAAATATAAAAGACAACGGTTTACTTATATTAATTTCACAAAAATTTTAAAATAAAATGATTTAATGAGTAATAATGATTTAACTTATAAATTTGTCTTAATCATATATTTTATACCCTTTATAATAATGATATACAAATAACTACTTGAAAACAACCTTTTTTTTTTAATTCTTAAATTGTATGGAAAGATTTGAAAAATAATTCAACTCAATGAAATAACAATCAATACCCACATACATATAATGTTTCTACACATTGTGATTCTAATATCAAATGTTTATAGAAGAAATTGTTAGTAATTGTTATTATTATTATTTATTTATTTGAAAAAATTGTTATAAATATTATAAATTATTAATTAATAATATTATTAAATATTAATTCTTAATAGTTTGAATTATTAAATATTAATAATGATAACTATTATTTTTTAATTATTATTATGATTAATAAATATTAATTATCATTAATATTAATAATTATTACAATTATCTTATTAATAATTAATATAATTATTCAAAATAACAAATTATTATCATCAATACAATATTAATTATTATTATTATTGAATATTAATTATTGTTATTGTTATTATTAATTATTATTTGAAAATAGAGTAGAGCAGAGCATATTTCTTTTGAGCAGAGCATAACAGAGCAGATTTCTTTTGAGCAGAGCAGATTTGATTTGAGCAAAGCTGAGCAGAGCAAAGAAGAGCAGAGCAGCTCTAAAGAACGGTTCCTTAGTAGAAAAGTAGGTGATCTATTTTCAGAAAGCAACACGTCAGTTTTTTGTATGTTTGGAAAAACCTAAGAGACCGCCTATTACATATAACGGGTCTCTTTGGTAAATAGTTTTTTTTTTTTTTTTGTTTTTTTAGAATGGGGGTACAGCTGTAACTCTATGTACCCCTGGATCCACCATTGGCAGAGTGACCTTCTATTAAATCATTGATAAATACTCCGTATGACCGTATATAATATGTAGTATAAATAAGGTGATTAACATTTGCAACTCTAGTCATAGTATATAATTGGTACTTAATTAATTAATTAATTATTGTTAACTTTTATAAAAAAAAAAAAAAAAAAAAAAAAAAAAAAAAAAAAAAAACCAATTAGTTATTGTTTACTTTTTTTTGACAAAAATCAGCTTAGTTTTCATTTATGTTTTAATAGAATCTTTTTTTGTTTTTTTTTTTTTTTTTTTTTTGGAAATATGTTTTACTAGTTAATAGGGTTATAGATTTATACGAAATAATATAGAGTACTTACTAATTATATTTATGACTTGTTTTGGTTAGACAACTTGCTATAAACAGTTGTGAATTAGTTAATATGCTTATGTGAGGAGGGTTCCTATAGGATCTCCCACTTGATGCTTGGGCCCTTTAAAAGCTCGAGACTTATTATATTAGTTAGGATTCGAATTTCTAACTGTTTATTTGCGAGACATAAAAAAGAAATAAAACAAGCTATCTATTTTTTTATTGTACTAGTAACTAGGGAGTCGCTAATGAATTTTAGGAAAACTTATAAGTCTCGTCCATGTCTCCCCCCAAGCAGTGTGCAAGGAGGATTTAACACGAAGCAAAGGTTTTTGCAATCAAGGTCTGTGATAACCAGAGGTCTAATTATGGTTCGGAAGTGAGGGTACTAAGGTGTCGTTCTTCCGAAGCGATCATCCTAGCCCTAGTATGGCCTCTACTAGCTAGCTCTTCTTGTTCACAATTTCACTATTAGGCAAAAATATGCAACGTATTATCCTTGTTACTAAAAAGTTAGCTCATTTTATTTACAAACAACATCCACAAACATCTATATTACAATGGATTTCGGATTTCTTTGTTCGTGTAAATTAGTTCGTGAAAAGAACAATAAAATAAATAAGATTCGCTTGATATCTTAAGCTAAGTGATAAAACAATTAATTAATTCTAAACTTTAGTCTTAATTAACAAAAGATTAATTAGATACACTAATTAAACCAATTTATAATTAGTCCTTAACAAACACTAATCAATTGATTAATTACTTATTTAAACATATAAATAGTTTATCTAAGTTCTCAGGAACCTAATCGTTTTTTCTTTTTTAGACCTCCGTTTTTTTGTTTATAGACCTCCTGTTGTTCCGTAAGCTCCAACGCCTTCAAAGGATTAAAGGTGCGTTCTATTCACCTGATTTTTATTTATCTAAACTTATCTTAACTTATTAGCCCTTATTAGAACTTATTTTAGTTATAAATTGAAATTCGGTAGCCCTGATTAACCCTTATCATAACTTATCTGAACTTATTTTTCCTGAACTTATCTTGTCTCAACTTATCTAAACTTATTAACCTTATCTGAACTTATTTTTTCAAACATAAATGGAAATAAGTAGAGCAAAATAGGTTCTAATTAGGGCTATAAATTGTTTGGAAAAAGAGGGGAAATGTAGTATTCAAATATGAGAGATTAGTGTATTTTACTTAGAGGTTAATGGTTAGTTTTTTTTATTTTTCATTGTGATTTTAGGTTCAACCGAGACCCTTGTTTATAGGTGCAGGGATCTAGGGTTAGATTTTAAGAGCTACCGTGTCAGGTGACAAGTGCAACGGTCAAAGTCGTGCTGGCTTCGCCAACAAAATCCCTTATATGGGGATTGGTACCTCAACCTAACAAAGACTTTTAGGTTAGGATTTATGCCCTGTACCAAAGCAAATCGTTATGAGCTAGACCTAATAAAGACGACAATATCTACTAGTGGACTCATCGATCTTGACTTGAGGTGTTACAGGTCATATCAAAGCAGGATCAAAATAGGTGAAATAAAATTAACTCATCTTTATTGCATTTATTTAGGTGAGCATAAAAGAGAAATGGGGCAGTATCATTTCTCTTGACAGTGATATTAGTTAAATATACAAAAATCTAGAGTAGAGCCCATAATCTACCAAAAAATAGTATATTTGACTGTGTCAAAACATTGTGGTACATTGATAAAGAAAGAGTGATTTCCTTACCTTAGTAAGCTCTCCACCGGTTATGCCAACATGTCTCTCAAGCATATTTATCTTGAAGCGGTTGTCAGTTAAAACCAATTTTTTTCACCAAACCAAGACAATGTAACATATCTGGTAAAAGAATCACATAGCATTAGCGAGGAACAAATATTGAACTTTGGACTTGACAAATTTTGGAATCCTTACCTTTTCAAATAAACAAAATGCAAATAAATCTAGTAGTGTAGCCAGTATGTCCTGCGCAGCTACGCCTGAGCCAGTTGTAGTTGGGTAATTTGTTGATTGGTCCCATAGCAGAGAGAGCCCCAGTTATTCTTAATGAGAAACGTTTTCTGTTTCTCATAATGGCATTTTTGAAATTAAATTGAAGTACTTAACTTGCTGTGCTGGTGACTGGGAAAAAGTGGGGGACATATTATCTGTGTTAATTTTTCAAAATTTTGTGCATCATATAGTTCAATTGTATTATGTTAATATGTATGTGATTGTGTGTTGATTAATTTGTTTCATATTTAGTATGTCGAATTGGAATTGTTTGGGAAGGAGGAAGGAGATGATGGATACTGATATTCTGGACATAGAAATGGAAACCGATATAAGGGGCAGTGAGATTATTGTGTTTAATTGGGGTAGCGCAGTTAAGAAAAGGAGTAATGTTGAAATGGAGGTTGATGGCATAGAAGAGACAGTAGTCTAAGAGACTGAAGTTGAAGATAGTTGTGGCATAGAAGAGACTGTAGTTGAAGATAGTTATGTATATGGTGATGGCATAGAAGAGATTGTACCTGTAACAGAGCCTAAGGTTAGGATGGTATTTATATCTTGCCAAGAACTTGAAGCATACTATATGGAGTATGTTGAGCAAACTGGGTTTGGAGTGACAAGGGTTCAGGGCCATTCTATTCCTAGTGCGGCCTCTACTAGCTCTTCCTTTTTCACAATTTCATCACCAAACAATATATGCAACGTGACACCTAAAACTATGTTAGTTGATTTTATTTACAAGCATTGATCACATAAGGATTACATTGCAACGAATGTCGTTACTCTTATTTAATTCAAATTCGTGAAAAGAACAAAATAAACAATATTCGCCTTGTCTTAAGTGATCAAACAACAATTAATTATTCAATTCTATTCTTTAATTAACGCAATAATACTATGTGAAATTAAATAATTAAAAGTTTGTTTAAAGTGATCAAACAACGCTAATTAATCAATTAAAGTTATTTAAACAATAAGAGAAAAATGATTTATCTAAGTGCTCCGTAAACTAACCGTTCTTCTTTGTATGCTTAGATCTCTGTCTTAGATGTTTATGGACCTTCTTTCATCTTTGTACCTCCAAGGGCTTCAATGGATCGATTAGGATTGAAGAGTATTTAGGAAGAAAGGAGAAAAGTAGTATGATAGTAAGAGAAATTGAGAGATTAGGGACTCAAGAATGCTAGGGTTTAGAATTCTGATTTTTTCTGTCCTCTTTAGGGTTGAACGAAGACTCCTATTTATAGGCTTAGGAATCTAGGTTTAGGGTTTTAGAGCCGTGACATCAGGTGGCGCATGCAACACTAGGAGTCGCGCTGGGTGTCGCGTGCATCTCAATGACTTGAGCGAGCCAGGCGTGCATAACTCACTGAGTTGCGCTCGATGCGGTTTGTCTTATACGAAAATGCGTTTTTAAAACTTCATTAACTTTTGATTGCAAAGTCGGATTAAGGCATACGAGATATCATTAGAAAGCTATGAATTTCTACTTTATAATGCTATTGGAATTAGGTTAAAATATATTATTTATCAAAAGATATGGTCGTTTGAGTGCAAGGGTGTCGGTTTTAGGGCACGGTTTAGTGTTTTGATCATAACTTCTTCGTTTTTACTCGAAATTAGGCTTATAATATACCGTTGGAAATCTCTTTGAAAGGGCTATCCATCTGTATAGTCCTTGAATAGAAATTTGATGGATGTTTTATCTAATTGTCTCTGATTTAACAATGTAAGATCTATTGGATCCAATCATTGCATTTGACGCATTTGGGTCCGTTATTAATCACGTTTAAACATGCATGTATGAGCACGTTTTAGGCCTAATTAGTAAGCGGAAAATTATCTAAGATAACTTGATCTCAAATATAGGTTTTAACTTACTTTATAATGCATTTTGTAGTCCATAAACACATCAACTTTGATCTAGCATGAAGAACGAGTTTTTGTAACATCATCGGACTTCCTGTCGAGATAGGAGGCCAAAAGTAGGTGTCTACAGTTCCCGGATTGCATTTTCTCAAAATACTGCATCATTGCCGCTGTGTCACCTCCAACCATCATCAATATATGTTCCTTATAGGCCTCGTGTTGTAAATCTTTGACAGTAAATGACATGTTATCCATTCCATTTTGATCAATTTCCATGCACCCATTTATCTGAGACATGGTTACACCCTGCTCATAGTAATTCATCAACTTCTTCTTAATTTTATCGATCATGTGCTTTATGCGATACTCCTTGACAAGCTTGGATTGACTCGGGTCTATTAAGTGATTATGTACTAAGTGCACAGTCTTCAACTCCTAAGAACCATCTTTATTGAGACTAGCATAAATCCATGCCAGACATTCATACTTTTTGGAAGTCCTCTTCCCTCAGCTTAACTCATCCTCACATGCAACACCATCAACTAATCCACCTAAACCTCCAACACCCATTGCCTTTGCCCTTTTCTTCACTTCCCTCCTAGCCCTCATGTCGCGTTTTCCCCAACACTCACACTTCCACGTTGTTGAAATTCTCTTATAATCCTTGTCCTTCTTAGAATTAACACACGATTCCTCCCTAAAAGGAACGTTATTTTAGTACCCTCGCTCCCAAACTCATATCTGGAACACGTAGACCAATTTGGGCATGGGGTAAACTTATGATTCATGCTAAATATCCCTTTAACCCTACTTGGGAGAAAGGCATGAACGAGGTTTATGAGTTTTCCTAAAACTCATTGGCGACTCCTTACTAGTTTCTTACAAAAAAGCATAATGATAGGATCAACTCTAATTCAAGTCCCCCAAATAGTCAAGAATTCAAATCCTAATACACCCTAACAAGTGTATAGTCTTAGGCTTTTAAAGGGTCATGGGCAGCATAAAGAAGAAGGATCCCTTATGATGGGCACACCCTCCTTACAGTGGCGACTCCACTGGGGACTTAGAAGTTACAAGATTAGTTCTTAGTTATGGTTCAAGGTTTCCAACACTAGGTTACCTATGGGTTGTAACGAGAACTAACTTGGATAATCTCTAGTTAGAGAGCGAGACTTGAACGCATAATATCTTCCTTTTCCACAAAAGTAAAAGACAAATAAGCAACAATGCATCATGCATAATCATAGCACATTTTAACCATTGGGGATTGGCTCATTGACTAGGGGTTGCCAACACTAGGCTTCAATCCCAAAATCAATAACAATTATCCCACCCATATCGCCAACAAAATGTTGGGAGGGTTATGTCATGGGTCAACACGTTGAGTGATTGATTCGTGCATCGTCCCTTAAGATATGGTACTTTTGGACACCCAAGCCTTGACCTTAGAATAGCATTGTATGCTTCGACAGTTCCTTTTATGTGCTTATGTGAAGAGGTGAAACAAACTCGGTTCAAAACCGAACCGAACAAAACACCTAACCGAATAACAAATGTGGTTCGGTTTTTTTTCGAAAGTGGTTCGATTTCGGTTTGTAAAATCAAGAAATCGAAATTATATGGTTTGGTTTCGGAAATTAAAAAACCGAAAAACCAAAAAACCAAAATCGAACCAAAATTTCGGCCCAACCCCAAAAAACCCTAGTATATAAAGAAAAAAAAACCCTAATGTTTCTTCAGCCACTTTCTGCCATTTCTCTCTCCTTTCCTTCTCTTCTTTGCTCTTTCTCTCTCTTCTTCGATCTCCTCTTCTCTCTATTCTTTGATCTCCTCTTTTTTTTTCTTGTCTTTCTCCTCGCCTCTACTCCTCTTTGGCTATCAACATTAGCTCAACGTCACAAATTTCATTTGATTTCTCCATAACGAAGGTTTTCATATCAAAGCAAAGATTTTCATGGTCAAAACGAAGGTTTTCGTAACAAAATTCGCGAAATTTGGCCAAAACAAAGGTTTTAATGGTCAAATTCGATCATGAAAACTCTAGATCTAGAGTTTTCGTTGTCGAATTTGACCGTTTTAAACCAAATTTGAGATGAAATTCAAGGCCATTTTTGGTTTAAAAGGTATGTTTTCTTGTTTTTAATTTTCTTTCTTTTTTTTTTTTGAATTTTTAATATATCCATTAATATGATATGATTTCTGGTAATTTTTGTGCTTGTTTTGGTAAAAATCTGGTGGTGGTGGACTGGTGGTTTCGGTTTGATGTGGGTGGGGTTTTGTTAGGTTGGTGTCGGTTGTGGGTTGAGGTTATCGTTGGGGGTGGAATGTTGATTCATTGTAGGTTTGGTTTTGTTTGGTTCGGTTTTGATTGGTGTGGTTTGGTTCGGTTTTTTTGCAAAATATGATGTTTAGATGCTTGATAGAAAAATTCGGTGCGGTTTGGTTTTTTTTATGAAACCCAAAATTTAGGTGGTTTGGTTTGGTTCGGTTTCAAAGCTAAAGTGGTGCGGTGTGGTTTGCAAAATCAAGAAACCGAAATATGGTGGTTCGGTTTCGGTTTAGGCAAAAAACTAAACCGAAAACCAAACTTTCACACCCCTGCTTATGTAACTACATGAATATGTGCTTATTATGTGCTTCGTGTCTAATCTAATTAATTCCAACTTGTTACCTAGAGATATTAAAACAAAATTTACAAAAAAAAAATGTGGTTAAAAAAAAAAAAATCGAACCTACCCGATGGTCCAGGAGTTGCGCGCGGCCCTTCCGCGCAACTTTGTGTCTTGCGCGCGCCCACTGTTCAACGTTAACTTTGACTCATTACGAGCAATGTTATATGAAGAAAATGAAATAGTAAAAACTAAGACATTATTGCCACCGTGAAAACGGTTAAGGCAACTATTAAAGACAAACTGCGGAAAACTACTTTTAAAACCTTGAAAACGACTCAACTTAAAAAGTCAACCAACGAAAGTAAAGTCAAACCAATGTAAAACAAAGTCAACCTACAACTTGGAACCATTGTAGGTCCTTATCAAAACCGAACCAATTCAAAACCTTTGCGTTATTCTCACAAACATAATATAATAAAATAATGAAAGCAATAAACACATCATAGACTTATGGAAACTAGTATGATTCGCTCTTCACTCATGCCCATCATGAATATGCTTCATCACATGAAAAGCTTCTCTCTACTTGTTTCCACTACTCTCCATTAAAAATGGGTCATCATAGGGCCAAGGTAAAGACAAGGCCAAGTACAAACACACAAACACACAATCAGCAAAGCTGAGTACATAAACACGCTAACATGCTTTCACCTATCAACACACAACTTACCTCATTGCACCTGTTTACAAGCACACAACATACAACAAGACTTCTCAACTAAGTAACTAAATAATTTATTTAGTATTAATTACGCATCGAACGGGTTTCCCCCCTAACCTGCCCCAATAAAGGGGTACTAACACGGGAGTTAACCGTGCCAGTATAAAATAACCACTCGTAAGTGGCGGAATTCTTGCGCATAATAATAAAGGAAAATACAGTGTCCTGTACTCCCAGTAGAAGTTATGGTTAAATATAAAATCCCATAACTCCCCCCATATGTTCATACTCAAGGTGTATACGTTCTAAGAGTTTTGGTGCGTAATCTCTTTCATTTTACGTTATTTACATATTATTAAACTTGATGATGGCTCTCAAACCATGAAATAATCAAACATTATAATTATCCAAGACATTCCAATTTAATTCTTGAGTAATTAGTGACCACGTAATATTTAATGTTGAACCCTTTTTAAATCTACCTCAGTGTCAAAGACATCTTAAACGCATAATGCGCCAAAATTCCTATCCCTCGGTGTTAGAAACACCTTAAGTGCACTAAGGCACCAACATATAATTTATTCCTCGTGTACATAGACACTTACGTAGCTCCTTTCTCATGCTTATAGCATTAATAAAAATTATATGAACCATAATAAAATTCCTTTTTAATATTCCAAACCAAATTAAACAATTAGTTTAATTAAACATGCTCTCTATCATGCCAATAATAAAAGTGTGGTTCATATATAACATGCCCAAAATAATTATTTCCATTCAATAATCCATCACAAATAAATTATGCTTCATAATTCAATCACCAATATCAACCAATTCACAATTTCCAATCATAATCTAGCATGATACTACCTAGGATTAAATAATTAAGCCTAGCATGTTACTAAATCATCAAAAATATGCTAAGTACGTTAATGTACCTCGTATACGATCTTAAAATCGCCACAACTAATAGAAATCGCTTAGTTCAAAGTCTCCTACAAACCAAAATCATAATATGGCATTAAAATCTACTCCACACAAATTTCCAGCAATATATACTTTTATTAAATCACTCATAATTTAATTAAAACAAGCTGAAAATCAATTTAAAACCTCATACTTTAATCCCAATAATGGGTAGTCAAAATTCCTTCAAGAAACTTAATTTTTAGCTAACTAACAAAAATTCCAGCAATATTAATTCATGAAAACTTGTTGTAATTAAAGGTTTAAGCTACCCTAAATCATATTCCTTCAATAATCAATTATTGATAAATCTAGGGTTTTAAATTTAGGGCTTTTTAATTAAAATTAAGATCTGAAAATTAATTTGCACCATACTTAAAATTCAATCATCATAGAATCATCACAAAACTCATAATTTATAATTAGATTTAGGATTAAACAAAAGAAAAATAAATAAATAAATAAATAATTTTTTTTTTCGAAAGAGGGTGGCCAAACAGCAGCCACGGCACCACAGCCGGCTACTAGTGGCGCCGCCGCTGTTGCTGGTGGTGGCTGGCGGTGGTGAGTGACGAAAAAAAGGGGAAGGGGAAAATAAAGAAAAAGAAAAAGAAATAGAGGAGAAGGGGGAGAAAGTTTACCTTGGGTATTCTCCACTCTAGGCAAAGTTTAATTTGCCCAAGTGTTGAATATTTAGACCCCTTTCTCTAGAAACCCTTATTATCTAAACTTTCCTTTTCTTAATCTTTCCTAATACCTTTCCTAATAAAACTTTACTAAAATAAAACTTTCCTAAATTAAATCCCAACTTAATAAAATAATTAATTAAATAAAACTTTCCTTTTATACATTATTTCCAAACTTATTTAAAATAAATAATTAAAATGCCATAAATAATTTATTTCAAATTATTTAAATACCTCACAAAATACTTATTTAAAATAAAATACGTATAAAAATACGGGATATTACAGACATGTTCATTTTTTTTTAATTTTGCTATTATCCAATTAAAAGATGACAAGTGTCACTTACAAAGCAAAATATGATTAGGAGAGAGAGTGGTGAGTAACCTTACCATTGTAGATTAAAAATAAAGTGACTCATAATAGTAATTTTAAGATAGTGAAAAGTGAGGTGGGAGATGATTTGGAAGAGAGAGAAATAAATAATATGACTTGTAATGATTGTGTTTTACCCACTATTGCTCATACTCTAAATTCTTTTGACATATTAAAAGGACGGCATGATTCACATGCTTTCAACAATATTGGGAAATATTGGATATGCTTGCGCATGGCATGGCGTGGCTTGTTAAGTTGCAGTGACAATCGTCATGTATGTATTATCTTGGCCGGGTTTACTTGTAATTTGCATAATATTACATTGTATAGACGTACGGTATACCTCATTTCATGTCCTTCAGATTTCTTTCCTTTATAACGTCCAATGCAAATCATTGGCCTTATATATACAGAATCTTTTTTTTTTTTATCAACTGATCACAAACTAGTTTATATATACCACATATAGAATGTTGAGGAGAAAAATGTGGATAAAAATTGCAAATTTAGTTGAAAATGTCTTTATAATATAATTTGTCAATATAATCACCCACTTGTAATAATTTGGAATAGCTAAGAATTTCTCCACCCATTCATTGCTAATTTCCATGCAATGTAATTAAGGTAGAATTAGTAAGCTATCTATAAATTAATATGCTCCTTACTATCTAAACAAAACTTTAAAGAGAAATTTAATTTAAACGAGGTACAAATATTAATAATCCTCATTTGTTTTAGATCGATTGAAAAAGAAAGGGAAAGAAGAGAAACAAGGATTTTGTTCAACAATGCAAATTCCAATGCTTTTACAACATTGTCTCTTATTATCGTCACTTCTTTTTTCATTACAACAATTACCTACCTATGCTGCCCCTAAGGTAAGTCATCAATTTGCCTTGATCAATCATCTTCATCTTCGATCTTTGACTAAGCATATCGATTAAATTCAAACTGAGACATGCGTAAAAGAAAAGTGTGACGATTAAAGAAAAATGTAAATTTAATTTTGATCATTATTATATTCTTTTTTCCATGTAGCACTATATAGTCTACTTGGGCTCTCACCACGCAGAACCTCGTTTATCAGCCAGTCCCGAGACTATTACAAAGTCCCATCATGACTTGATTTCTTCTGTATTAAGGAGGTATAATTTAAATGTGTCATATTTATTAGTTGTATCTTGCCTTAGATCTTTTATTTACTTGAAAAAATTGTTGAACTTCAATTAATTATCCTTTGGTTGATTATGTTTGCGTACATGGAACAGTGATTCTGAATCATCTTCAGAAAGGATAATTTATTCTTATAATAAGATATATAATGGCTTTGCTACAACATTACACGAAGAAGAGGCCAATGAACTCGCAAGTAAGGCATAGATGAATCTAAATGCATACAACATCCGTTTGTTTTTTTTTTTTTTTTTTAAAAATTTAATTTTTTTTTTATCATCCTACTTTTGCTTTAAATCTAATAGTTCTCTCTTTTCTCCTCACGCCTTACCCCCCTCGTTTCTATTGGTATATTAAAGCCCCATTTGGTTTGATGTAAAATATTTTCCTATTTTTTTTCCATTTTCTTTTGTTTGGTTTTGAAGGGGTGGAAAACAATTTTTTCAATGGTGAAAAATTGTATTCTTAATGATGGAAAATATTTTCCTTTACAAAACAAGGGAAGCCAGATTTTCCTCCCTTATCCCTCCTCTTTTTTATTTCCCTCTCATCTATCCTAAAATTCCTACTCCTATTTTTTTTTTCCTTGAACTTTTCTTGTATGCAACTAAATAAAGGAAATCTAATTTACAATTGTTTTTTTTCCTTAAAAATGTGTTTTCCATGAAAATTAATTTATCATTGAAAATGTTTTACATCAAATCAAACAGAACCTAGATAGTAAAATTAAAAAAAATGAAGAAATTATTTAATTTAAGCTCATTCTTAAAATATTTTTCATCTAATTTATTAATGCATGGTTTAACTTTCATGTAGAGCATCCAAGTGTTGTGTCAATATTTGAAAGTCGAATTCTTGAATCGACAACGACTCGATCAGCGGATTTCTTAGGATTACATTATCCACCTTCCAACCTTGAAGATTCGATATGGCATAAGGCAAACTTAGGAGATGATATCATTTTAGCAAACATAGATTCCGGTATGTTTTGTGTTGATCCAAAATATTTTTGTTTTGTTTTGAGAGCATATAAAAAAAAGTTTCTAAAGACATAATTGATTGATATTACATGATTCGTTTTGTAATCATCGATTTTGGAAGTGCAACACAGTACAACTTTGTAAAATATGTAAATACAAGTCAAAAAAAAAAAAAAAAAAACTGATAGCAATAATATTAGCGTAAAGTAAATACCATAACTATGTTGCATAATTAAATACAAGTATAAAGTAATAAATACCATAACTATTTTTGCAATAATAAATAAAATCATAGGCAAAATCTAATGAATGCACAAGGGCGTTAGATAAGATTACTAAAAGTAGAAATATTAACGTACGTGAATAAACATTAATTACAGCGATTGACGAGTGATTTTAATATATATTATTTTAAAATTAATACCATTTTAATTAGTAGGAAGTATATTAGAATGTTATTTAATGTCTTGAGAGCGCTTGTTAAGGATCATTTACCAAAATGGCTAATTTAACAAAAGTGTTCCCAAAACGGCTAATTATAGATTTTAATTCCAAAACTAGCTAAATTATTTACTTGGTAGGAAATTATCTATTTTTTATTTTCCTTTAACCAAAAAGGTTCAATTTTTTGGGGTTTTTTTTTTAAATTTTTTTTTTTTGGATTTATTTTAAATTTGCTCTTTTTTTAGTTGGAAAATTTAAGGGCCAGTAATTTTGTACGTTACGTAGTATATGGGATCTTTAAATTCCGATTTGCCAACATTTCCCGTTTTTTGGATTTTAAAAAAAAAAAATTATTTTGATTTTTTTTGGGAAATTTAAAGTCATAGTTTAAAATATCCATTAATTTGGGAAATAACATAAACATAAAATATTTGCAACAATTCTCAATTTTTTTTTTTAAAGTTACACAAAATAAAAAAAAAATGCCTCATAAAATAAATAAATCACTCGAAAAATTATTCCAAACTTCCAATTAAAAAAAATTAGCCGACATTAACAGAGGGCATACAATTAGCAAATACGAAAAAGATGAACAATACCTTAAAATCCCTTATTGTCGTATAAATTTGCAGTTGTGTTGATAGAACAATAGTATTTTAAATTTCCATTTTTTGTGATACAATCACGTCGGTCAAGACAAAAAATTGGTTTTTTAGTGATCTTGAAACTAGGGTTCCTATGACCAACTTTACTTATATATGTATATAGCTTTAAAATTTCAAACCTAAAAAACCCAAAAAAAAAAAAAAATTAAAAAATACCCAAAAAAAAAAAAAAAAAAAAAAGGTGAACCAAATTGGTTCAAAGGAAAATAAGAAATAAATAATTTTCCTCCATGTCAACATTTTAGCTAGTTTTGGAATTAAAATTTACAATTATCTGTTTTGGTAAATACTTTTGTAAAATTAGCCATTTTGGTAAAAGTTCCGCTTGTTAACAATATACATGACACTTTATTTTTACTTCTAGTAATTATGTACTATGTATTGAAATTTGAGATAGGTGTGTGGCCGGAAATTCAAAGCTTTTCTGATGATGAAAGCTATGGCCCGATTCCCAAAAAGTTCAAAGGAGCCTGCGAAAATAAATATGATCCGACATTCAAGTGCAATAGGTTATTATATCATCAACTTCACTTTGTACTCCTTTCGTTTTTTAAATAATGTCTCATTTTGAATTTATATTTTTTAAAAAAATTTCATGTAAATCCAGGAAGCTTATAGGGGCTAGATATTTTTACAAAGCCATGGAGAAGAATAGTAATTTACAAGAAAATTGTACCTTCAATGAAAAGTTGAGCCCTAGAGATGACACAAATGGGCATGGTACCCACACCCTATCAACGGCGGGAGGGAGTATCGTCCCATTCGCAAGCTGGGGAGGACTCGCGAATGGGACAGCTAAAGGAATGGCACCAAAAGCTCGATTGGTGGCCTACAAAACGATGTGGAACGTTCAATGCCCTACATTTAAAACCACGGGAAGCAATGACATAGATATAATGGCTGCTTTCGAAGCTGCTATTGATGATGGCGTTGATGTTATTAGTTTTTCTCAAGCATCAAATAATAGTGCTTATCTTGATGATGGTACTGGAATTGCTACCTTCCATGCCATGAAGAATGGCATCCTCACTATTGCTGCTGTAGGAAATAGGGGGCCGAATGCCGGGACTGCTGTAAATAATTATCCATGGGTGCTATCTGTTGGTGCGTCTACTGTTGATCGTGTTTTTTCTGCTCACGTTCTACTCGGCAACCATAAAAAGATCAAGGTATGTATGTATATGCACATATATGTATATGCTATATATTGATTGATGTGATGGTTAAACTTGTCCATTGGAAAACATGATAAAAAAAAACGTATCAATTGAAAAAAAAAAAAAAAAAAAAAAGAGAGAAAATTATTACTTAAAAAGAAATTCTAAGCCTCTTATTACCTAACTTGCTTTGACAATCATAGAATCATAGTATCAAGTGGTTAATATAATTATTCTAAACTCCTTTTCCCAAAATTTAGTATGGACTAATAAATTAACATTAAACTATTTACTGCAGGGTACACGGTTTTATGATTTTGTAGCAAAAGTCGACGATCCTAGTAAACTGCACCCACTAATTACTGGTGTAGATGCTCGCATATCTAGTGCTAATGTTAGCGATGCGTAAGTTTAATTAATCTTCTTATTTGTTTCTATAATTTTGAATAATTATGTTAAAACCACATCAAAAAGGAGGAAAAAAAAATTAAGTTGTTGGTTGAGTCCCTAACATACCAATTGCTTAACATTTCATTTTGAAAGGAGGTGGTGGATGAGATTCGAGTTTGTAACCTTCTTGTGACATTATTTTTGACACTTTGTTAAAGGATAATCTCAACCAAAAACTTAATCTGATGGTTGAGGCCTAGCATGTAATGGATTTTATACTGTATCACATTGTATAATTAATGGATTATTGTTAAGCTAGATTACAACTTATTAAAATTGCTAATACAAAGCATATGTTATTTCTTTTTATGATCGATATGATATTCATGTGACGTTGGATGTAGATCATTATGTCAAGAAGGAAGTATCGATGTTGCGAAGGTGACGGGAAAGATTTTAGTATGTCGCAACGCTGGAAGAACGGTTGGAAAAGATGAAACATTGGCTAGTGTTGTAGCTAAAGATGCTGGGGCTGTTGGGATGATCTTTGTATATGAAGAGAAGAGAGGAGATGGAGATGTCTTTCACCAATTTCATGCAGTCAACACTATAGTTCTTAGCTATAAAGACGGCGAAACTCTTTTTTCTTATATTAACTCTACAAGGTAAGATCAATTTATAACGCCTACCTCATTTCTTGTTTTTGTGCAAAGATATGGTGTTACAACTTAAGCTATATATGTTTATTTCACTTTAGATTTACATCAAATCGAGCCATGAGGTAAGTTAGCTCTTGGATATGTATGTAATTGATGCTAGTACGGTGGAAGATCATGATATTTACTTCCACTGTTTTATTTTACCTTATAGTAAGACACTTTTAGGAGGTGACTAATGAAGGTAAACAAATGATTTTAATCAAAATAATCATTTTAATAGGGAGAATAGAGAAGGGTTAGGTACCTTGTGTAAAAATTATATTGATTTAATTTGTTTGTTTACATTGTATAATTTTGGCCTAAAAATGCATGCAACAAGGCTATATTGCAAGTAAATAAAAATAAAGAATTAATAATTAAGAAGATGACGATTATATTTAGTTTTGTAAATATCATAAGAATATCTTAGAAATAAAGATTGCAATTTGTAATAGGACTCCAACCGCGTTAATCAGTGGCGTAACAAATACATTAGGAGTAAAGCCATCTCCAATCATGGGCTTTTTCTCATCGAGGGGTCCAAACCAGAATAACCTTGGTATTTTAAAGGTATGCATAGTCATTATTTTTTTTTTATCTAATTAATAGTTCTTTATCCTTATTTGTTTGTCTCTTCGAAATGTATTTTATTAAGGATTGAACCAAAATATAGGAAGTAGGTAAGAGTATCTTTGTCTTTTATACTTTTATTAATGTATACAAGTGGGGTTATTGGTGGAAACAGAGAAATCTTTAAAGGCCATCTTAGAAAGGAATACGGGGAAAACAAGTAGAGACAAAAGGATTCAATAATAAATTCAGTCATAAAATGGATTCCTTACCACGCACAATATAGTTAATTAAAGCAATTTTACTTTGTACTTATTCATCTATTATAGCCTGATGTTACAGCTCCTGGGGTAGATATTCTCGCTGCATGTCCCCCAAATATCTATAGAAATCCGTTTTGCATGTTGACCGGAACATCAATGGCAACTCCTCATGTTACTGGTATTGCGGCTCTTATTAAGAAGCTACATCCTGATTGGAGTACTGCAGCTATTAAATCCGCAATCATGACTACAGGTATGTTGTGTACACGAACCACATAGATATAAATATAAAATATATTTATAAGGTAGCAATTATGCTTTATGAATCTGGTTCGACAACGTCAGAACTGGTTTAAAGTTAAATCATGTTAAATCACTAGGTCAAAATTTGAATCCATAATATTTTAGTAGATCATGTTGAATTGGATTAAGCCGGGTAGGGTGATTTTTTGACACCTGGCCTTATACTTCGTATATTGTATGTGTAAGCAACCTAACATTCTATTGTGTACCATGTACTAATAATGCAGCAAGTCCACTTGATAATGAAGGGATGCCTATACGTGACAGTGACAAGATAAGTGACGCTACCCCATTTGCATACGGGTCGGGCCACGTTAAACCCAATGCAGCAATGGATCCTGGGTTGGTTTATGACATGAACCAATATGATTACCTAAATTTCCTATGTGCATATCCTCAAGATAGTACAACTCTTAAAGAATTTAGCCAACAACATTCTTACAAATGCCCGCGCTCCTTCAACATCTTGGATTTCAATTATCCTTCCATATCTATCGTGAATTTTATCGGCAATGCAATAGTTACTCGAAAGTTGAAGAATGTTGGACAACCAGGAACCTACGTTCCACGCATTGAGCCGCCGCCCGGAGTTTCAATTGTGGTGGAGCCTAAAACTTTGGTGTTCTCCCAAAAAGATCAAACCATTATGTTTAAACTTATCTTTACAGCGGATATCAATCATCTCTCCACCGATTACATTTTTGGAAGCTTGGTATGGTCCGATGCTAAACATGTTGTTAGAAGTCCTATTACGGTTAAGGCCAAAAAAAGGTAGATAGTTGTGTTTAGTAATTTTCATTTACACTGTTTACTAGTACCTGAACCAGAGCTAGTGCGCAAGAAATACTAGAACTAACTATACGCATGAAATTAATTTTATATACATTGTAGTATTAGTGTCAATTCAAAAATAAAGGAATAATGCACGAAAACAATAAGAACACACAAGTATGTAAAGATGAAGCCCTTGTATTAACCATTACACTTGTAGATTTTAGTTACAATAAAAGGGTATTATATATTTACGAGACATAAAAATTTCTTTGTAGCATCGCAACCTAAATGTTACACAGAGATAGTATATAATCACTTGTATGTTGTATTGTGTGTTGTCTATTGTCTAACCATCATAAATAAATACGAAGCTCCCTTTTATACTAGAGTGAAGATTCATATCATAGCATGTAAAGAGTAGAGTTTTACTTATATTTATAGGATATGTTTGACTCATGCATGGAGTAACATCATATCAAAGTATGTAGTTAATGAAAAATAGTACACATTAATGATTTGGAATATGATCCCTTCATTTAATGATTTGGACTAATAGACTTGTCAAAAAAACATTGCTCGTTGATAGAAGACTAATTTTTGAAAGAGGCCAACGAACATACATGTTGATGCGTCAATCAACACCATAAAAAATTTGAATGGTTCACATGAATGCGCGGAAGGTGTTTGAGATCCTCTAACTTTTGTTATAAATGGTCTAGTACTTAGTTTCCAATCTAACAAGTGGTACAAACAAGGTCATGGACTTAATAATAAAATTTGCAAATGTCCATATGTATGAATTAACAATAATGATCCTAAACATCACTTGGTGACCAAGTGTATCACGTCACAAAGAATATTTACCATCATTGTTTGATGATATCAGATTAGTGATATCATACTATGAGACTGAACAAATTCGCCATATCTTACAAACTTGCTAATAAGATATAAGATAAATTGTAAGGTATATTTGATTAAATTTTCATTCGCGATTTCATTCAATTTAACAACTGATTTTTTTTATTATTATTTTTTTAATTCCTATCTTATAAAAAGTACAAGATTACTCTTATAAGTAATGTGCTACCAATTATACCCTTCAAAATGCACATTTACATGTTTACTCTATGTAATATGTATAATTTTTTATTTTGGCTTCATTAATGTTAGTTGTCTTTTTCGATTTTATCCTTGGTTAATGTTAATTGCCTTTTTTTTTTAATTTTTTTTAATTTTATTTTTATTTAGAATAGTACGTGGACATTTATACCCATAAAAATATATGTTTACATATTTTCCATCATTAATGTAAATAACAACGAATCGAAAAAGCTCCTTAAACATGGCTAGCTATTGTATAGATGTACGATATACCTCATTTCATGTCTTTCAAATTTCTCAGCATTGGCCTTATATATACAGAGTATTTTTAATCAATTGATCATCAAGGGCCATAAACTAGTTTATTCAAATAATTACACCAACCACATATATAATTTTGAGGAGTAAAATGTGGATAAAAAATTGCAAATTTAGTTGAAAATGTCTCTATAATTTAAATTGTCAATATAATTATCCACTTGTAATAATTGATCATCAAGGGCCATAAACTAGTTTATTTGTATTTTTTTTTCAGGGGTTACTTGTATGGATTACTTATTCAGGGGTTACTTGTATTTTTTTTTTCAAGAGTTACTTATATTTTTTTTTCAGGGGTTACTAGTATATTTTTTTTTTCAAGATTTACTTGTATTTTTTTTTCAGGGGTTACTTGTATTTTTTTTTAGGGGTTACTTGTATGGGTTAATTCAAGGGTTACTTGTATGAGTTACTTATTCAAGGGTTACTTGTATGAGTTACTTATTCAAGGGTTACTTATATGAGTTACTTCAAAGGTTACTTGTATGAATTACTTATTCAAGGGTTACTTGTTACTTATTCAAGGGTTGCTTGTAAGCCCCATACCAAACCAGTAACACCCTACAAGTAACCCTTGAGCAAAACTAGTAACACCCTACAAGTGATCCCTAACCAAACCAGTAACACCCTACAAGTAACCCTTGAGCAAAACTAGTAACACCCTACAAGTAACCCCTAACCAAACCAGTAACACCCTACAATTAACTCTTGACCAAAACCAGTAACACCCTACAAGTAATCCCTGACCAAACCAGTAACACCCTCACCAAACCAGTAACACCCTACATGTAACCCCTGACCAAACCAGTAACACCCTACAAGTACCCCGACCAAACTAGTAACACCCTACAATTTTTGACGTAGAATGTTCGATCTAAGATTCCACGAAGAAAACGAGCTCACATTTCTTTGGTTCTCATCGATTTCACTACTTCAAATGTTGTTGATGATCTTAAAGATAATTAATCACAATTTTTCACATCAATTTAACACCCAATTTCTACAATTTCGGGCTTTAATTGCATCAATTTGGCAAAGAGGAGAGAGAAAATGGGTAGAGTAGAGATATGGTTGTTGGTGATCTGTGGTTTGGCTTAAATAAAAAGCTAACAAAAGAGGAGAGAGAAAATGGGTGGAGTAGAGATATGGTTGTTGGTGATGTGTGGTTTGGCTTGGAGAAGAAGATAAGAACAGAAGAGAGAGAAGAGTTGTGGTATTTTTTAAAAAAAAAAATAATAAAAATTGTGGCTGGCCACACCGTGTGGTCAGCCACATACAAAAATTTGTGTTTAAGAACATGCACTATGTAAGGTAAAATTAATTAGCAATAAATTAATCATGGTCCTTACTATCTAAACAAAACTTAAAGGAGAAATTTAAATTTAATGAGATCGATGGTTCTAACATAGTCGTCGACTACGGACGACTATGGTCGACTACAGTAGGAGACTAAATCTGAACCCTCGATATTGTTTATTGCTTAATCTTAGCCTTCGAATATTACATTTTTAAAAAATTAAAAAATCTAAGTTACACATCATTTAAGTCATGACAAGTCAGCGACCAGTCAACAAAGTGTTGTTTGGTTCATTACTTTTAGAGGGTAATTTTTTTTCCAAGTTATAGTATTATAATTTATAAACAACCATTCAAGTATTCAATGTTATAAAATTGAAGTGAGTCTTCCAAAATAAATAAAAAAAAAAAACATTTGTACAAATTCATCCCCATTTTAAAAGCTTCATCCCCATTTTGATAACTTCATCCATTTTCAATGGCAGACTTCATCTTTAACCTATTTTAATGGGGCGATTCATCTTCAACCTTCATTATTCATCCAAAATATAACCATAAATCACCAAAGTACATATGAAATCAATGATAATGTATAATAATCTCATATGCTTCAATATTTTTTTTACTTGTATAAATTTATAGTTTGTAATCAATTTAATCTGTATAAAATAATCGTGAGTACGGATTTTATTTTAAAATTTCGAGATTAATTGTTAGAAGTGGTATGATTCATTTTGTGTTTTAATTTTTATTAGTCATATAAATTCGTGAGTGTCCGCCATCATTGAATGTTGAAGTTATGTGCATAATTTTAAGTTGCCAATGGATAAAGAAAATAAAATTTTCATCAATTTTTTTTTTTTAAGAAAATTAAAAACTGAAAGAGGATGTGGCCTGTGGGGCATTACAGATGGTGTGATTTTAGGTAATCTACTTTCTTTTTTTAAAAAAAAAAAAAATTCTATTGAGCGTTATTTTGGGGATATTTTAACAAAAAATATCCTTAATTATCTCAACTATAAAAAAAAAAAAAAAAAAACTAATTGGTTAATTTAAAATATACAATTATCTACCTGAAAAAAAATTAAAAATAAAGAACCGTAATTTTTTTTTTTTGGAAAGAAAAGAATCGTAGCAATAATTAAGCTTAGTTTTCCTTGAATCAAGGTGAATTTTTTACTAAGTCTATCTTTGATCATCTATTCATCTTTGCCAAAAAAATATATTAAAATATGAAAATGTTGCTAGAATTGCATTAAGTGTTGACTCTTACTCCTGACAAACCGTAGAATCTATATATATTAAAATATTAGAACCCGTGCAATTGCACAGTTTTATAACTTGAAAAAGGAATTGTAGGCACACACTAATTGCCAATACCTTATTGTTTGCAGATACAATTGGATTAATTTTGGACTATGCAGGATTTTGGATATACTGTTGCTCCTCTGTAAGTTCAACTTTATAACTAAAGTTAAGCTATACATAGGAGCAGTACTAGGAATACTAATAAGTAAACTAATAACCTATACAAGCATATTGACTATATTCTACAATATACAATAAAATAATATCCCTTAATTTAGGTGATTGATTTTGACTAATTTATATCTTCTACAATAATAACTCATAGACAGTGGCCATTACAGAGTAAACTAACTCAGAAGCACGTACCAATAAAGTGTTAACTAAAGGTAGGAGTTTGAATCTTACTAAGTGAGCTGAAGGTGTTTGGGGTCGGGTAGGGTGATCAACTCTTATCCTCCCCTTTACTCCCAACTCTTAAGCGCCTAATTTGCAAATACTGGACCAGTGGCGGATTCAGGATTTTCAATCAGGGGTAGCGCAATACGGAGTAACGCATAGTTATTTAAAACATTTAAAATTAAAATTAAAACTGAACTTTATTTTAGGGATTTTATATTGAAAAATCCTCCAAAAACAATTAGCAAAATAATAAACCAATTGATTTTTTTTGATTCCATGCAATGTGTTAGCACATTGTTATGCTTCATATTAATTAAAAATCTGATTTTGAATAAGCATACATTTGACTGAGAACTTGTTCATAAAACAATTTATAAGATAGAAGTTAGGGTTCAAACCTTGGCCTTGCCACACATCCCAAACTTTAACTTCTTTTATTACCGTTGTAGCAAACGTTGGCAATATATATATGAATATGCAGTTTTTAAAATTTTATCCCATAATTTTGGGGGTAGCATGTGCTACCCCTTGTTATTATGTAGATCCGCCAATAAACTAGACCAAAAATAAAGGTTGGGGTCAGGTCAAGATAGCTCTTTCTTATCGTAAAATTAAAAGAAGAATAGTAGACATGTGATGACTTATTATATTAACTCAAGTTTTATGGTCAATAGATTTGATAATATATTAAAAAGGTTGATGATCCGTACTCGATTTTTTTTTTTTGTTTTTTTTTTTTTTTTGACAATATGATCCATACTCGATGCAGTAGCTTAAAAGAGTAAATTTAAGAATTTATATATAGCAACGTTTGAATAACATTGACACATTTTGTATACCTAAAGTTTATTATATATGCATCATTTATAATGCAAATTTAAAGACGTTGAGGCTTGATTTTTGCAAATTTAAGAATTTAACTTGTAACTTCATCGGATGAGAAGACACCCTTTTTAAATCTTTGTGGTAGGAATACCGAAGAAAGCAATCAATCAAGCAGTGGCTATGCAGAGGTGATTATATACTTCGTACTTTCTTCGTTCTTTTTTTTTCTTTTTTTTTATTTTTTTTTATTTTTTTTTTTAATTTGGACTCATCATATAACAAGATGATGAGAACCTTTTCTTTTTTTGAACTTCAAGTGGTGTTTTTTGCACTCGTTGAAGGTCTAATTGATGATAAACTCATTTCTGACAGTGAGCAACTGAAGAAGTTTTTAAAAGATCTTAGCGAAAAAAATGGTAGGAATTCAGATATCGAAAACACAAATTTTTTTAGCAAGTAGTGTTTTTGAGTAATAATTTATCAATGTATGAATTGAAGTGTTCTCACCCTCATTAATACTCGATTATACCATTTTTGTAGGGAATTTGGTCAAAGGTGCATGCTATATGTTCAAGTGTTGCCGAGAATTAACTTTGTTCTCATTAGGCAGTGTTATGCACAGCTTGAAGGTGGCTCGACGTACGTACATATGCAATAATCATATAAGATTAATTAGCAGATGATGTTAAAGGACCAGCTCAACTTAGCGTAACATAAAAGTTACGGGCTCAAATCTTATCTACTGCTCCTTTCAAATAGAATATTGAAACATGCATGGGGTATAGGGGGACCGAAACTTGATTTGTATAATTAATACTACGTATAAGAATATTTTTGAAACTACAAATTACTCATCATATATATATATACTCGATTGGTTAGCTACTAAAAGTAGTGCAACTTTTTATTTTTATTTTTTATTATTCTTGATTTTATTACCCAATTTCAAAGTTTAAAATATAATTGGACTAACTTTTACAAAAATATAAATATGATATACTCCCCAGTGCCATTAATTGCCTCAATAATTGATAATAGTGACAAAAGATATTAGTTGCGCTCGGTGCGGTTTGTCTTATACGAAAACGCGTCTTTAAAACTTCCATAACTTTTGATTGCAAAGTCGGATTAAGGCGTGTGAGATATCACTGGAAAGATCTGAATTTCTACTCTCTAATTCTGTTTTAGTTAGGTTAAAATATATTATGGATCAAAAGATATGGTTGTTGGAGTGCAAGGGTATCGGTTTTAGGGCTCGGTTTAGTGTTTTGATCATAACTTCTTCGTTAAAGCTCTTTGAAAGGGCTATCCATCTGTATAGGTCTTTAATAGAAATTTGATGGTTGTTTTATCTGATTGGCTTGATTTTTAACAATGTAAGATCTATTGGATCCAATCATCGCATTTGACGCATCTGGGTCCGTTATTAATCAAGTTCAAACATGTATGAGCACGTTTTAGGCCTAATTAGTAATCGGAAAAGGATCTAAGATAACTTGATCTCAAATATAGGTTTTAACTTACTTTATAATGCATTTCGTAGTCCATAAACACATCAACTTTGATCTAGCATGAAGAACGAGTTTTTGTAACATCATCGCAATTCCTGTCGGGATAGGAGGCCAAAAGTAGGTGTCTATAGTTCCCGGATTGCATTTTCTCAAAATACTGCATCATTGCCTTTGCATCACCTCCAACCATCATCAATCTCTGTTCCTTGTAGACCTCGTGTCTTAAATCTTTGACAGTGAACGGCATGTTATCCATTCCATTTCAATCAGTCGCCATGCACCCATGTATTTGAGATATGGTTACCCCCTGCTCATAGTAATTCATCAACTTCTTCTTAATTTTATCGGTCATGTGCTTTATGCGGTACTCCTTGACAAGCTTGGATTGACTCTGGTCTATTAAGTGATTATGCACTAAGTGCACGGTCTTCAACTCCCAAGCACCATCTTTATTGAGACTAGCATAAATCCGTGCTAGACATTCACAATTTTTGGAAGTCCTCTTCCCTCGGCTTAACTCATCCTCACATACAACACCATCAAATAATAGTGCTTATCTTGATGATGGTACTGGAATTGCTACCTTCCATGCCATGAAGAATGGCATCCTCACTATTGCTGCTGTAGGAAATAGTGGGCCGAATGCCGGGACTGCTGTAAATAATTATCCATGGGTGCTATCTGTTGGTGCGTCTACTGTTGATCGTGTTTTTTCTGCTCACGTTCAACTCGGCAACCATCAAAAGTCAAGGTATGTATATGCACATATATGTATATGCTATATATTGATTGATGTGATGGTTAAACTTGTCCATTGGAAAACATGATAAAAAAAAAACGTGTCAATTGAAAAAAAAAAAAAAGAGAGAGAAATTATTACTTAAAAAGAAATTCTAAGCCTCTTATTACCTAACTTGCTTTGACAATCATAGAATCATAGTATCAAGTGGTTAATATAATTATTCTAAACTCCTTTTCCCAATATTTAATATGGAGTAATAAATTAAAATTAAATATTTACTACAGGGTACACGGTTTTATGATTTTGTAGCAAAAGTTGACGTTCCCAGTGAATTGTACCCACTAATCACTGGTGCAGATGCTCGCATATCTGGTGCTAATGTTAGCGATGCGTAAGTTTAATTAATCTTCTTCTTCTTAATTTTTTTTTTAATTTATAATTTTGAATAATTATATTAAAAACCACCTTTACAAAAAATTTAAGCTGTTGGTTGAGTCCCTAACATACCCATCGCTTAACATTTCATTTTGAAAGGAGGTGGTGGATGAGAGTCGAGCTCGTAACCTTCTTGTTACATTATCTTTGATACTCTGTTAAAGGATAGTCTCAACCAAAAACTTAATCCGATGGTTGAGGCCTAGTAATAGATTTTATACTGTATCACATTGTATAATTATTGGATTATTAAGCTATATTACAACTTATTAATATTGCTAATACAAAGCATATGTTATTTCTTTTTATGATCGATATGATATGCATGTGACGTTGGATGTAGATCATTATGTCAAGAAGGAAGTATCGATGTTGCGAAGGTGACGGGAAAGATTTTGGTATGTCGCAACGCTGGAAGAATGGTTGGAAAAGATGAAACATTGGCTAGTGTTGTAGCTAAAGATGCTGGGGCTGTTGGGATGATCTTTGTATATGAAGAGAAGAGAGGAGATGGAGATGTCTTTCACCAATTTCATGTAGTCAACACTATAGTTCTTAGCTATAAAGACGGCGAAACTCTTTTTTCTTATATTAACTCTACAAGGTAAGATCAATTTATAACGCCTACCTCATTTCCTGTTTTTGTGCATAGATATGGTGTTACAACTTAAGCTATATATGTTTATTTCACTTCAGATTTACAAATCAAATCGAGCCATGGGGTAGGTTATTTCTTTGTATTTATCTAAGTTAGCTCTTGGATATGTATGTAATTGATGCTAGTACGGTGGAAGATCATGGTATATACTTCCACTGTTTTCTTTTACTTGCAACACAATTTATGGTCAGACACTTTTAGGAGGTGACTAATGAAGGTAAACAAACGATTTTAATCAAAATAATCATTTTAACAGCGAGAATAGAGAATGGTTAGGTACAATGTGTAAAAATTATATTGATTTAATTTGTTTGTTTACATTGTATAATTTTGGCCTCAAAATGCATGCAACAAGGTTATATTGCAAGTAAATAAAAATAAAAAATTAGATATATTTAGTTTTGTAAATAATATATGAATATCTAAGAAATAAAGATTGCAATTTGTAACAGGACTCCAACCGCGTCAATCAGTGGCGTAACCAATACATTGGGAGTAGAGCCATCTCCAATCATGGGCTTCTTCTCATCGAGGGGTCCAAACCAAAATAACCCTGGTATTTTAAAGGTATACGTACTCATTATTTTTTTAAAACTAATTATTACTTCTTTCATTCCTATTTGTTTGTCTCGTCGAAATGTATTTTATTAAGGATTGAACCAAAATATAGGAAGTAGGTAAGAGTATCTTTGTCTTTTATACTTTTGTTAATGTATACATGTGGGGTTAATGGTGGAAACAAAGAAATCTTTTATACTTTTGTTAATGTATACATGTGCTTTATGCGGTACTCCTTGACAAGCTTGGATTGACTCTGGTCTATTAAGTGATTATGCACTAAGTGCACGGTCTTCAATTCCCAAGCACCATCTTTATTGAGACTAGCATAAATCCGTGCTAGACATTCACACTTTTTGGAAGTCCTCTTCCCTCGGCTTAACTCATCCTCACATACAACACCATCAAATAATCCACCCGAACCTCCAACACCCATTGCCTTTGCCCTTTTCTTCACTTCCCTCCTAGCTCTCATGTCGGGTTTTCCCCAACACTCACAATTCCACGTTGTTGAAATTCTCTTATTCTTGTCCTTCTTAGAATTGACACCCGAATAACGATTCCTCCCTTAAAGGAACTTTAATTTAGTACCCTCGCTCCCGAACTCATTTCTGGTACACGTAGACCAATTTGGGCCATGGGGTAAACTTATGATCCATGCTAAATATCCCTTGAACCCTACTTGGGAGAAAGGCATGAGCGAGGTTTATGAGTTTTCCTAAAACTCATTGGCGACTCCTTACTAGTTTCTTACAAAAAAGCATAATGATAGGATCAATTCTAATTCAAGTCCCCCAAACAGTCAGGAATTCAAATCCTAGTACACCCTAACAAGTGTAAAGTCTTAGGCTTTTAAAGGGTCATGGGCATAAAGGAGAATGATCCCCTACGATGGGCACCCCCTCCTTACAGTGGGGAGTCCACTGGGGACTTAGAGGTTACAAGATTAGTTCTTAGTTATGGTTAAAGGTTTCCAACACTAGGTTACCTATGGGTTGTAACGAGAACTAACTTGGATAATCTCTAGTTAGAAAGCGAGACTTGAACGCATAATATCTTCCTTTTTCACAAAAGTAAAGCCAAACAAGCAACAATGCATCATGCATAATCATAGCACACTTTAACCATTAGGGATTGGCTCATTGACTAGGGGTTGCCAACACTAGGCTTCTATCCCGAAATCAATAACAATCATCCCACCCATATCACCAACAAAATGTTGGGAGGGCTATGTCATGGGACAACACGTTGAGTGATTGATACGTGCATCGTCCCTTAAGATATGGTACCTTTGGACACCCAAGCCTTGACCTTAGAATAGCATTGTATGCTTCGACGGTTCCTTTTATGTGCTTATGTGTAGGGGTGAAACAAACTCGGTTTAAAACCGAACCGAACCGAACACCGAACCGAATAACCAATATGGTTCGTTTTTTTTTCTTTTAAGAACCAAAATACAAATCAGGCTTTTTTTTTCTTTTAAGAACCCAAAATCGGGAAATCAGAATTCGAAAAATGGGTTAAAAAAACCAAAATTGCAAAGTAGGAAACAAAATCAATCAAATAGAGGAGTGAAAGAGCAGATTCTAAACCTCAAAATTTCAATTAAATTATGTTAACAAACAAAAGAACAAACCCTGGAGTTCTTTATAGTTATTTTCATCAAATAATCGCTAATAATTATATAAAAATACATAAATTGGGTGGAGATCGAGAGCACACCATGACGATATTCTTGATGAATGAGTTTTGGAGAAGCTTTAGAGGAGTTTTGGAGGAGCTTTAGAGCAGATTTAGAGGAGAGAGAAACGTTGAGGCTGGGTTCATGTGAAAAAATGGGGAAAAAGAATAATAGTGAAGCAAAAGGAACTAACAACTAAGGAACCGCAGAAATACGAGAGCGAGCATTTTGAGTCGTATGTGCTACTGGGCTACATTAGTAACTAACCTTAATAAAGCCGGTTATAATTAATAATGTCAATAAAATTTGAATTATAATTTGCAACCGACCTTTTTTATTCCCATTACTAATAGTTCGTTGTTCAGTCTATCATTGACCTACTATTTATAACTTACCTTGGTTATGCCAGTTACTAATACTAATTTATTTGTAACCCGCATAATCTATGCGGGTTACTAATAGGGCATTACAAATAGCATTTTTTCTACTAGTGCTTCATGCATATTGTGATGCCGATTGGGCAGGTGATCGAGACTCTTACATTTCAACAACTGGCTATGTTGTTTACCTTGGTCGAAACCCGCTCTCGTGGAGCTCTAATAAGCAAAAGAGCTTAGCACGCTCCTCCACATAAGCTGAGTTTAGAGCAGTAGCTTCCACCACTGCTGAGCTACTATAGCTAATTAAGATCTATCCCTCCTTCAAGAATTAAAAGTTGTCATCCGCAATGTCCCAAGTATATATTGTGACAACTTAGGTGCCACACACTACTCTGCAAACCCGGTCTTCCATTCTCGAAAGAAACACTTGGCTTTATCTTTACATTTTGTTAGAGAAGAAGTACAACGAGGGACACTCCGTGTGCAACACATTTCAGGCAATGATCAGCTTGCGGATGCTCTTACTAAGCCACTTGAAAGAACAGGCTTCACTGACTTGTTCTTGTTCACCAGGATTGGTCTTGCTCAAAGGCCGTCCAACTTGCGGGGGCGTATAGAAGGATAATATTGAAATATTATCTATGTTGTTGTTAATAGCAGAATATGTTAGTCTTCCTTATCATTAGCTATATGATTATTATTCCGTGTATTTATCTTAGCTTTCTGTTGTGATAGAGTTAGCCTTAAATATTTGTTATTATCTTTCCTAGTGTATAGACCTACGTACTAGGCTTTTTAACTACTCTTGATTCCTATTTAAAGGAACTCAAAGTTAATAGAAGTTAATCAATTATCTACATCACGATCATGGTTATTAGTCAATTAAAAGTCATCGAATACTGATTATTTTATGCATTATTACTAGCTTTATAAGCTATTAGTAGGTGCCCCAAGTAATGTCCCGTTTCAATACTTGAATTATTGTGTATCTTGTCCTGGGTTATAGATGAATTGATTAATTATATGTCTTAATTAAGTCTTTTAATATTTCACCATGTGGCATGTAATGTGTGATCGACCTATACTACTACTATCAAAATTTCTCTCGCTAAACAATTCTCAAGTACATGAGCAAAATATATACATGCATGCCAATCTATTATCATAAGATCCAATACATTTTGTGTAGTAGTCCTTGTTAGCTTTCCCTTTAAGTGAATAACTAGTCATTGACCAAAGGCACCAAAATATATACTTGAAGTCGCATGCAAAAATATATAAAGTACACATCAATTAGAAATGATTGTTCCGTTGTTAAATTAATTATGCACACCCTTCTCACTAATAATTTTAACCATTTCTCTAACTAGTAAGCCATCCACTATTTTATTACTATAGGGTTTGGGGATCAAATTAAAAGATGCTTGAAAATTTTTTAATTTAGATAATATAAAGTGTTGATTTGGTAACACTTATCTTAAGAATTAAATTAATTTATAAATAAAAACAAAAAAAACAAAAACCATTGTTGATGACAATGAGTTGAGGAATGAGGTGAGGGAAAATGTTGATGGAAGCTAATTAGACGCCATTGTTGAGTGTTTTTTACTTCTCTGGGTTTTGGGAAATGGAGGTCTCGGCCGGCGGCAGAGGTAAGTCGCTGGGAGGGCGGGGTTTAAGGCGGCACGGCTCAGTCGAGGGAGGGGGGCTGCAGCCAGGGGAGGGGGAAAGGGAGATGGTGGCTGGCTGGTGGTGGAGGTTGAGGTTTTTCCTTTTTTTTTTTTATGGATTAATTTAATTATGATATGGTTAAGTGAGAGTTAGAGGGTAATTAGAAGAAATTAGTGTTTAATTAAGTGAATTAGAGGCACTGACCGTTGTCTTGAACAAAAAAATTTTATTTCAGGTTTTCTTTTACGATAAATCTTTTAAGAGATTAATTTTTTTCGCAAAATGGGGCAATTATAAAGTTTTTTTTTTGGACAAATTTTCCTTGAATATACTACACTCCCTAACGTTATAAAGGTACTAAAACACTTGAAGTTGGATGCAAATTGAGTAGTTTTTATCCTTACTTCTTACATCCCTATATAAATTACACATTAATTAGAAATGGTGGTTTCGAAAAAATAAATAAAAAATAAAAGCTAATAACCCATTATTAAATATACTACACTCCCTAGCCTTCTCATCAATTTATTGAACCATTTCTCTAGCTACTAGCTAGTAACCCATTATTAAATATACTACACTCCCTAGCCTTCTTATCAATTTATTGAACCATTTCTCTAGCTACTAGCTAGTAACCCATCCACTTATATGTTTACGGTTGATTGGTTGAATGTACGTACGGTTTCATTTAATAATGAAACGTAGCTAGCAAATTAAAATAACTGAAGTTGCAGCTTTGTTTATTCTCTTTCAAAGTTCTGTAACACCTTCAGTTTCCTCATGGCTTTCATTATGAAATTAATGTAGCCATTGCTGCAAAAAAGAACCAAACTTCACAACAAATCATATAAATGGGATAAAATTTGCCAAACTATTTTCACACACAGAAATATTTTTTCTTTGGAAAAAAAAAAAGTTTCGCATGGCAAATACTCATTCTTCAACAGTCAAGTTCACTATTATCTTCATTCTCATAATATTTGCTTTTCTGGCAAATGGAGCAACCTCTCAAACTTCAATGGAGCAACCTCTCAAACCAGACAAGCGCCATTATCAACTTCCATTAGAGAATAAGCGAGTTTCATTCGGTGCGTTTGTGGGTGCTGGTAACCTATTCTTAGGGGTGGGGCAATTGATTGGGAGTATTATTGATAAAGATAAGCCAAAAAAGTAATAAGCCATTTGTATTAAGGTAAAGGATCATGATGCTTTTTATATTTATAAGGTTGTTTATGTACTATTAATGACTTAATGTCATCATACTTATACTTTTTTTTTTCTTTTTTTGAGCTAATATCATGATATTTATACTTAAAAAATCATGAATATAATTTATCTAGTTTTATTTTTAATTAATATGGTAATATTAATCTCATTTGTTATTATTACTTTATTTGTGTACTTGTATTCATATGTAACAAATTTAGTTTTAATTGTCCCCCAAGAGAAATTTTCTCTATATCCGTCAATAGTCATATATAATCATGACAAGTTATAAATAATAAAAAATTGCATTGTTCGTATTTTATATACTCCATTTTTTTTTTTTTTTTTGGAAAATCGTATTTTATGCTCCTTTATCTTTATTGGCTTGCTACAGCTATCTCTTTAAAAATGACAAAATGATTCCTAAACAGCAGAGTACAGTGGCGGATCCAGGAATATGATAATGGGGGTACGAAATCCGATTTGTTAAAAAATGCGAAACTTGACAAACTAAAATACAAGTATGATTTATAATTAGTTATTGTTTCATTCCACCCTCTTATTAGTTATCGAATGTATTCCTTATTCCTAAAATATTGTCCATAATTGAACCAAACAATTAAAACTAATATAATTAAAGGTAATACAATTACACTTTTATAAAACTCATAGGCAAATTTTTATTTTAAGTCAACGATCGTATAATAAATAAAATAAAATTATATTTGTATCATCTTAAAGTATAACTAATTGCACTTATTATAATTCCTTGTCACAATTTAATATACAAGTACGTACTCGAATTGAGGCATATCAATAGTAATCATGTGGAAGTTTATTCAAAGGAAGGAAAAAAAAAAAGCATATTGTTGAACATACTACGTTTAGAACTCATAATGCGCAAACTCATATTAGACAATTATAGAAATTAATAATATATCTGAAGTAAGATAATATAAAAAGTAATTGAAACCTTCGTACTTTTGTTTTTTTCTGTTGGAATTGAAACCATTTTCATCATACTTCATAGCACAAGGCAAGGAAAATTACTACTCCGTTTGATTAATAGTATAAAATTTGAAAAGAAAAAAAAAAAGTGTACTCGATAACAAATAATAATCTGTCAAAATAAATAACAAAAAATAAAAAAGGAAAGGAAAAAAAATAGTACCGCAAAGCAACAACTTCGTATTACTGATCTTGGTAAAGTAATAGAAAAAAGAGAACAGTTGCCTTAGGCCCTGTTCTTTTGACCTTCTGGACGGGGAAAAGCATGGGTCAGTAGAGCAGAGCAGATTAAATTTCAGCAGAGCAGAGTCGAGCCGAGCACAGCAGATTTCAACATTATTATTAATACTATTATTAATGTTATTATTATTATTATTATTATTATTATTATTATTATTATTACTACTACTACTATTATTACTATTATTATTAATACAATTATTAATGTTATTATTATTCATGTTTTTGTTGTTGTTGTTGTTATTATTATTATTATTATTATTATTATTACTATTATTATTATTATTATTATTACTATTACTAATACTATTATTATTATTATTGTTATTAATGCAATTATTAATGTTATTATTATTAATGTTGTTGTTGTTATTATTATTATTATTATTATTATTATTACTATTACTATTACTATTACTATTACTAAGTGCATATACCATTGATTTAGGTGAGTGAAAACATAAATATATGTATACCATATTTAACATATGTCAATAATAGAAAGATAAAAGACAACGGTTTACTTATATTTATTTCACAAAAATTTTAAAATAAAATGATTTAATGAGTAATAATGATTTTACTTATAAATTTGTCTTAATCATATATTTTATACCCTTTATAATAATGATATACAAATTACTACTTGAAAACAACCTTTTTTTTTAATTCTTAAATTGTATGGAAAGATTTGAAAAATAATTCAACTCAATGAACTAACAATCAATACCCACATACATATAATGTTTCTACACATTGTGATTCTAATATCAAATGTTTATAAAAGAAATTGTTATTAATTGTTATTATTATTATTTATTTATTTGAAAAAATTGTTATAATTATTAGAAATTATTAATTAATAATATTATTAAATATTAATTCTTAATAGTTTGAATTATTAAATATTAATAATGATAACTATTATTATCAATTATTATTATGATTAATAAATATTAATTATCATTAATATTAATAATTATTACAATTATTTTATTAATAATTAATATAATTATTCAAAATAACAAATTATTATCATGAATACAATATTAATTATTATTATTATTGAATATTAATTATTGTTATTGTTATTATTAATTATTATTTGAAAATAGAGTAGAGCAGAGCATATTTTTTTTGAGCAGAGCAGAACAGAGCAGATTTCTTTTGAGCAGAGCAGATTTGATTTGAGCAGAGCAAAGAAGAGCAGAGCAGCTCTAAAGAACGGGGCCTTAGTAGAAAAGTAGGTGATCTATTTTCAGAAAGCAACACGCCAGTTTTTTTGTATGTTTGGCAAAACCTAAGAGACCGCCTATTACATATAACGGGTCTCTTTGGTAAACAGTTTTTTTTTTTTTTGTTTTTTGAGAATGGGGGTACAGCTGTAACTCTATGTACCCCCTAGATCCGCCATTGGTAGAGTGACAGACTATTAAATCATTGATAAATACTCCGTATGACCATATATAATATTGTAGTATAAATAAGGTGATTAACTTTTGCAACTCTAGTCATAGTATATAATTGGTACTTAATTAATTAATTTATTATTGTTAACCTTTAAAAAAAAATAAAAAAAAAAACCAATAAGTTATTGTTTACTTTTTTTTGACAAAAATCAGCTTAGTTTTCATTTATGTTTTAATAGAATCTTTTTTTTTTTTTTTTTTTTTTTTTTGGAAATATGTTTTACTAGTTAATAGAGTTATAGATTTATACGAAATAATATAGAGTACTTACTAATTATATTTGTGACTTGTTTTGGTTAGACAACTTGCTATAAACAGTCGTGAATTAGTTAATATGCTTATGTGAGGAGGGTTCCTATAGGATCTCCCACTTGATGCTTGGGCCCTTTAAAAGCTCGAGACTTATTATAGTAGTTAGGATTCGAATTTCTAACTGTTTATTTGCGAGACATAAAAAAGAAATAAAACAAGCTATCTATTTTTTATTGTACTAGTAACTAGGGAGTCGCTAATGAATTTTAGGAAAACTTATAAGTCTCGTCCATGTCTCCCCCAAAGCAGTGTGCAAGGAGGATTTAACACGAAGCAAAGGTTTTTGCAATCAAGGTCTGTGATAACCAGAGATCTAATTATGGTTCGGAAGTGAGGGTACTAAGGTGTCGTTCTTCCGAAGCGATCATCCTAGCCCTAGTATGGCCTCTACTAGCTAGCTCTCTTGTACACAATTTCACTATTAGGCAAAAATATGCAACGTATTATCCTTGTTACTAAAAAGTTAGCTCATTTTATTTACAAACAACATCCACAAACATCTATATTACAATGAATTTCTTTGTTCGTGTAAATTAGTTCGTGAAAAGAACAATAAAATAAATAAGATTCGCTTGATATCTTAAGCTAAGTGATAAAACAATTAATTAATTCTAAACTTTAGTCTTAATTAACGAAAGATTAATTAGATACACTAATTAAACCAATTAATAATTAGTCCTTAACAAACACTAATCAATTGATTAATTACTTATTTAAACATATAAATAGTTTATCTAAGTTCTCAGGAACCTAATCGTTTTTTCTTTTTTAGACCTCCGTTTTTTTGTTTATAGACCTCCTGTTGTTCCGTAAGCTCCAACGCCTTCAAAGGATTAAAGGTGTGTTCTATTCACCTGATTTTTATTTATCTAAACTTATCTTAACTTATTAGCCCTTATTAGAACTTATTTTAGTTATAAATTGAAATTCGGTAGCCCTGATTAACCCTTATCATAACTTATCTGAACTTATTTTACCTGAACTTATCTTGTCTCAACTTATCTGAACTTATTAACCTTATCTGAACTTATTTTTTCAAACATAAATGGAAATAAGTAGAGCAAAATAGGTTCTAATTAGGGCTATAAATTGTTTGGAAAAAGAAGGGAAATGTAGTATTCAAATATGAGAGATTAGTGTATTTTACTTAGAGGTTTATGGTCAGTTTTTTTTATTTTTCATTGTGATTTTAGGTTCAACCGAGACCCTTGTTTATAGGTGCAGGGATCTAGGGTTAGATTTTAAGAGCTACCGTGTCACGTGACAAGTGCAACGGTCAAAGTCGTGCTGGCTTCGCCAACAAAATCCCTTATATGGGGATTGGTACCTCAACCTAACAAAGACTTTTAGGTTAGGATTTATGCCCTGTACCAAAGCAAATCGTTATGAGCTAGACCCAATAAAGACGACAATATCTACTAGTGGACTCATCGATCTTGACTTGAGGTGTTACAGATCATATCAAAGCAGGATCAAAATAGGTGAAATAAAATTAACTCATCTTTATTGCATTTATTTAGGTGAGCATAAAAGAGAAATGGGGCAGTATCATTTCTCTTGACAGTGATATTAGTTAAATATACAAAAATCTAGAGTAGAGCCCATAATCTACCAAAAAATAGTATATTTGAATGTGTCAAAACATTGTGGTACATTGATAAAGAAAGAGTGATTTCCTTACCTTAGTAAGCTCTCCACCGGTTATGCCAACATGTCTCTCAAGCATATTTATCTTGAAGCGGTTGTCAGTTAAAACCAATTTTTTTCACCAAACCAAGACAATGTAACATATCTGGTAAAAGAATCACATAGCATTAGCGAGGAACAAATATTGAACTTTGGACTTGACAAATTTTGGAATCCTTACCTTTTCAAATAAACAAAATGCAAATAAATCTAGTAGTGTAGCCAGTATGTCCTGCGCAGCTACGCCTGAGCCAGTTGTAGTCGGGTAATTTGTTGATTGGTCCCATAGCAGAGAGAGCCCCAGTTATTCTTAATGAGAAACGTTTTCTGTTTCTCATAATGGCATTTTTGAAATTAAATTGAAGTACTTAACTTGCTGTGCTGGTGACTGGGAAAAGGTGGGGGGCATATTATCTGTGTTAATTTTTCAAAATTTTGTGCATCATATAGTTCAATTGTATTATGTTAATATGTATGTGATTATGTGTTGATTAATTTGTATCATATTTAGTATGACGAATTGGAATTGTTTGGGAAGGAGGAAGGAGATGATGGATACTGATATTCTGGACATAGAAATGGAAACCGATATAAGGGGCAGTGAGATTATTGTGTTTAATTGGGGTAGCACAGTTAAGAAAAGGAGTAATGTTGAAATGGAGGTTGATGGCATAGAAGATACAGTAGTCTAAGAGACTGTAGTTGAAGATAGTTGTGGCATAGAAGAGACTGTAGTTGAAGATAGTTATGTATATGGTGATGGCATAGAAGAGATTGTACCTGTAACAGAGCCTAAGGTTAGGATGGTATTTAGATCTTGCCAAGAAGTTGAAGAATACTATATGGAGTATGCTGAGCAAACTGGGTTTGGAGTGACAAGGGTTCAGGGCCATTCTATTCCTAGTGCGGCCTCTACTAGCTCTTCCTTTTTCACAATTTCATCACCAAACAATATATGCAACGTGACACCTAAAACTATGTTAGTTGATTTTATTTACAAGCATTGATCACATAAGGATTACATTGCAACAAATGTCGTTACTCTTATTTAATTCAAATTCGTGAAAAGAACAAAATAAACAATATTCGCCTTGTCTTAAGTGATCAAACAACAATTAGTTAATCAATTCTATTCTTTAACTAACGTAATAATACTATGTGAAATTAATTAATTAATTAAAAGTTTGTTTAAAGTGATCAAACAACGCTAATTAATCAATTAAAGTTATTTAAACAATAAGAGAAAAATGATTTATCTAAGTGCTCAGTAAACTAACCGTTCTTCTTTGTATGCTTAGATCTCCGTCTTAGATGTTTATGGACCTTCTTTCATCTTTGTACCTCTAAGGGCTTCAATGGATCGATTAGGATTGAAGAGTATTTAGGAAGAAAGGAGAAAAGTAGTATGATAGTAAGAGAAATTGAGAGATTAGGGACTCAAGAATGCTAGGGTTTAGAATTCTGATTTTTTCTGTCCTCTTTAGGGTTGAACGAAGACTCCTATTTATAGGCTTAGGAATCTAGGTTTAGGGTTTTAGAGCCGCGACATCAGGTGGCGCATGCAATACTAGGAGTCACGCTGGGTGTCGCGTGCATCTCAATGACTTGAGCGAGCCAGGCGTGCATAACTCACTGAGTTGCGCTCGATGCGGTTTGTCTTATACGAAAATGCGTTTTTAAAACTTCATTAACTTTTGATTGCAAAGTCGGATTAAGGCATACGAAAGTCTGAATTTCTACTTTCTAATGCTATTGGAATTAGGTTAAAATATATTATTTATCAAAAGATATGGTCGTTTGAGTGCAAGGGTGTCGGTTTTAGGGCACGGTTTAGTGTTTTGATCATAACTTCTTCGTTTTTACTCGAAATTAGGCTTATAATATACCGTTGGAAAGCTCTTTGAAAGGGCTATCCATCTGTATAGTCCTTGAATAGAAATTTGATGGTTGTTTTATCTAATTGTCTCTGATTTAACAATGTAAGATCTATTGGATCCAATCATTGCATTTGACGCATTTGGGTCCGTTATTAATCACGTTTAAACATGCATGTATGAGCACGTTTTAGGCCTAATTAGTAAACGGAAAATTCTCTAAGATAACTTGATCTCAAATATAGGTTTTAACTTACTTTATAATGCATTTTGTAGTCCATAAACACATCAACTTTGATCTAGCATGAAGAACGAGTTTTTGTAACATCATCGCACTTCCTGTCGAGATAGGAGGCCAAAATTAGGTGTCTACAGTTCCCGGATTGCATTTTCTCAAAATACTGCATCATTTCCACTGCGTTACCTCCAACCATCATCAATATATGTTCCTTATAGGCCTCGTGTTGTAAATCTTTGACAGTGAATGACATGTTATCCATTCCATTTTGATCAATTTCCATGCACCCATTTATCTGAGACATGGTTACACCCTGCTCATAGTAATTCATCAACTTCTTCTTAATTTTTTCGATCATGTGCTTTATGCGATACTCGTTGACAAGCTTGGATTAACTCGGGTCTATTAAGTGATTATGTACTAAGTGCACAGTCTTCAACTCCTAAGCACCATCTTTATTGAGACTAGCATAAATCCATGCCAGACATTCATACTTTTTGGAAGTCCTTTTCCCTCACCTTAACTCATCCTCACATGCAACACCATCAACTAATCCACCTAAACCTCCAACACCCATTGCCTTTGCCCTTTTCCTCGCTTCCCTCCTAGCCCTCATGTCGCGTTTCCCCAACACTCACACTTCCACGTTGTTGAAATTCTCTTATAATCCTTGTCCTTCTTAGAATTAACACACGATTCCTCCCTAAAAGGAACGTTATTTTAGTACCCTCGCTCCAGAACTCATATCTGGAACACGTAAACCAATTTAGGCATGGGGTAAACTTATGATTCATGCTAAATATCCCTTTAACCCTACTTGGGAGAAAGGCATGAACGAGGTTTATGAGTTTTCCTAAAACTCATTGGCGACTCCTTACTAGTTTCTTACAAAAAAGCATAATGATAGGATCAACTCTAATTCAAGTCCCCCAAACAGTCAAGAATTCAAATCCTAATACACCCTAACAAGTGTATAGTCTTAGGCTTTTAAAGGGTCATGGGCAGCATAAAGGAGAAGGATCCCTTACGATGGGCATACCCTCCTTACAGTGGCGACTCCACTGGGGACTTAGAAGTTACAAGATTAGTTCTTAGTTATGGTTCAAGGTTTCCAACACTAGGTTACCTATGGGTTGTAACGAGAACTAACTTGGATAATCTCTAGTTAGAGAGCGAGACTTGAACGCATAATATCTTCCTTTTCCACAAAAGTAAAAGACAAATAAGCAACAATGCATCATGCATAATCATAGCACATTTTAACCATTGGGGATTGGCTCATTGACTAGGGGTTGCCAACACTAGGCTTCAATCCCAAAATCAATAACAATTATCCCACCCATATCGCCAACAAAATGTTGGGAGGGTTATGTCATGGGTCAACACGTTGAGTGATTGATTCGTGCATCGTCCCTTAAGATATGGTACTTTTGGACACCCAAGCCTTGACCTTAGAATAGCCTTGTATGCTTCGACAGTTCCGTTTATGTGCTTATGTGTAGAGGTGAAACAAACTCGGTTCAAAACCGAACCGAACCAAACACCTAACCGAATAACAAATATGGTTCGGTTTTTTTCGAAAGTGGTTCGATTTCGGTTTGTAAAATCAAGAAATCGAAATTATATGGTTCGGTTTCGGAAATTAAAAAACCGAAAAACCAAAAAACCAAAATCGAACCAAAATTTCGGCCCAACCCCAAAAAGCCCTAGTATATAAAGAAAAAAAACCTTAATGTTTCTTCAGCCACTTTATGCCCTTTCTCTCTCCTTTCCTCCTCTTCTTTGCTCTTTTTCTCTCTTCTTCGATCTCCTCTTCTCTCTATTCTTTGATCTCCTCTTTTTTTTTCTTCTTGTCTTTCTCCTCGCCTCTACTCCTCTTTGGCTATCAACATTAGCTCAACGTCACAAATTTCATTTGATTTCGCCATAACGAAGGTTTTCATATCAAAGCAAGATTTTCATGGTCAAAGCGAAGTTTTTCGTAACAAAATTCGCGAAATTTGGCCAAAACAAAGGTTTTAATGGTCAAATTCGATCATGAAAACTCTAGATCTGGAGTTTTCGTTGTCGAATTTGACCGTTTTAAACCAAATTTGAGATGAAATTCACGGCCATTTTTGGTTTAAAAGGTATGTTTTCTTGTTTTTAATTTTCTTTCTTTTTTTTTGAATTTTTAATAAATCCATTAATATCATATGATTTCTGGTAATTTTTGTGCTTGTTTTGGTAAAAATCTGGTGGTGGTGGACTGGTGGTTTCGGTTTGATGTGGGTGGGGTTTTGTTAGGTTGGTGTCGGTTGTGGGTTGAGGTTATCGTTGGGGTGGAATGTTGATTCATTGTAGGTTTGGTTTGGTTTGGTTTTGTTTGGTTCGGTTTTGATTGGTGTGGTTTGGTTCGGTTTTTTTGCAAAATATGATGTTTAGATGCTTGATAGGAAAATTCGGTGCGGTTTGATTTTTTTATGAAACCCGAAATTTAGGTGGTTTGGTTTGGTTCGGTTTCAAAGCTAAAGTGGTGCGGTGTAGTTTGCAAAATCAAGAAACCGAAATATGGTGGTTCGGTTTCGGTTTAGGCAAAAAACTAAACCGAAAACCAAACTTTCACACCCCTGCTTATGTAACTACATGAATATGTGCTTATTATGTGCTTCGTGTCTAATCTAATTAATTCCAACTTGTTACCTAGAGATATTAAAACAAAATTTACAAAAACAAATGTGGTTAAAAAAAAAAAAAATCGAACCTACCCGATGGTCCAGGAGTTGCGCGCGGCCCTTCCGCGCAACTTTGTGTCTTGCGCGCGCCCACTGTTCCAACGTTAACTTTGACTCATTACGAGCAATGTTATATGAAGAAAACGAAATAGTAAAATCTAAGACATTACTGCCACCGTGAAAACGGTTAAGGCAACTATTAAAGACACACAGCGGAAAACTACTTTTAAAACCTTCAAAACGACTCAACTTAAAAAGTCAACCAACGAAAGTAAAGTCAAACCAATGTAAAACAAAGTCAACCTACAACTTGGAACCATTGTAGGTCCTTATCAAAACCGAACCAATTCAAAACCTTTGCGTTATTCTCACAAACATAATATAATAAAATAATGAAAGCAATAAACACATCATAGACTTATGGAAACTAGTATGATTCGCTCTTCACTCATGCCCATCATGAATATGCTTCATCACATGAAAAGCTTCTCTCTACTTGTTTCCACTACTCTCCATTAAAAATGGGTCATCATAGGGCCAAGGTAAAGACAAGGCCAAGTACAAACACACAAACACACAATCAGCAAAGCTGAGTACATAAACACGCTAACATGCTTTCACCTATCAACACACAACTTACCTCATTGCACCTGTTTACAAGCACACAACATACAACAAGACTTCTCAACTAAGTAACTAAATAATTTATTTAGTATTAATTACGCATCGAACGGGTTTCCCCCCTAACCTGCCCCAATAAAGGGGTACTAACACGGGAGTTAACCGTGCCAGTATAAAATAACCACTCGTAAGTGGCGGAATTCTTGCGCATAATAATAAAGGAAAATACAGTGTCCTATACTCCCAGTAGAAGTTATGGTTAAATATAAAATCCCATAACTCCCCCCATATGTTCATACAAAAGGTGTATACGTTCTAAGAGTTTTGGTGCGTAATCTCTTTCATTTTACGTTATTTACATATTATTAAACTTGATGATGGCTCTCAAACCATGAAATAATCAAACATTATAATTATCCAAGACATTCCAATTTAATTCTTGAGTAATTAGTGACCACGTAATATTTAATGTTGAACCCTTTTTAAATCTACCTCAGTGTCAAAGACATCTTAAACGCATAATGCGCCAAAATTCCTATCCCTCGGTGTTAGAAACACCTTAAGTGCACTAAGGCACCAACATATAATTTATTCCTCGTGTACATAGACACTTACGTAGCTCCTTTCTCATGCTTATAGCATTAATAAAAATTATATGAACCATAATAAAATTCCTTTTTAATATTCCAAACCAAATTAAACAATTAGTTTAATTAAACATGCTCTCTATCATGCCAATAATAAAAGTGTGGTTCATATATAACATGCCCAAAATAATTATTTCCATTCAATAATCCATCACAAATAAATTATGCTTCATAATTCAATCACCAATATCAACCAATTCACAATTTCCAATCATAATCTAGCATGATACTACCTAGGATTAAATAATTAAGCCTAGCATGTTACTAAATCATCAAAAATATGCTAAGTACGTTAATGTACCTCGTATACGATCTTAAAATCGCCACAACTAATAGAAATCGCTTAGTTCAAAGTCTCCTACAAACCAAAATCATAATATGGCATTAAAATCTACTCCACACAAATTTCCAGCAATATATACTTTTATTAAATCACTCATAATTTAATTAAAACAAGCTGAAAATCAATTTAAAACCTCATACTTTAATCCCAATAATGGGTAGTCAAAATTCCTTCAAGAAACTTAATTTTTAGCTTACTAACAAAAATTCCAGCAATATTAATTCATGAAAACTTGCTGTAATTAAAGGTTTAAGCTACCCTAAATCATATTCCTTCAATAATCAATTATTGATAAATCTAGGGTTTTAAATTTAGGGCTTTTTAATTAAAATTAAGATCTGAAAATTAATTTGCACCATACTTAAAATTCAATCATCATAAAATCATCACAAAACTCATAATTTATAATTAGATTTAGGATTAAACAAAAGAAAAATAAATAAATAATTTTTTTTTCGAAAGAGGGTGGCCAAACAGCAGCCACGGCACCACAGCCGGCTGCTAGTGGCGCCGCCGCTGTTGCCGGTTGTTGCAGGTGGTGGCTGGCGGTGGTGAGTGCCGAAAAAAAGGGGAAGGGGAAAAGATAGAAAAAGAAAAAGAAATAGAGGAGAAGGGGGAGAAAGTTTACCTTGGGTATTCTCCACTCTGGGCAAAGTTTAATTTGCCCAAGTGTTGAATATTTAGACCCCTTTCTCTAGAAACCCTTATTATCTAAACTTTCCTTTTCTTAATCTTTCCTAATACCTTTCCTAATAAAACTTTACTAAAATAAAACTTTCCTAAATTAAATCCCAACTTAATAAAATAATTAATTAAATAAAAATTTCCTTTTATACATTATTTCCAAACTTATTTAAAATAAATAATTAAAATGCCATAAATAATTTATTTCAAATTATTTAAATACCTCACAAAATACTTATTGAAAATAAAATACGTATAAAAATACGAGATATTACAGACATGTTCATTTTTTTTTTTAATTTTGCTATTATCCAATTAAAAGATGACAAGTGTCACTTACAAAGTAAAATATAATTAGGAGAGAGAGTGGTGAGTAACCTTACCATTGTAGATTAAAAATAAGGTGACTCATAATAGTAATTTTAAGATAGTGAAAAGTGAGGTGGGAGATGATTTGGAAGAGAGAGAAATAAATAATATGACTTGTAATGATTGTGTTTTACCCACTATTGCTCATACTCTAAATTCTTTTGACATATTAAAAGGACGGCATGATTCACATGCTTTCAACAATATTGGGAAATATTGGATATGCTTGCGCATGGCATGGCGTGGCTTGTTAAGTCGCAGTGACAATTGTCATGTATGTATTATCTTGGCCGGGTTTACTTGTAATTTGCATAATATTGCATTGTATAGACGTGCGGTATACCTCATTTCATGTCCTTCAGATTTCTTTCCTTTATAACGTCCAATGCAAATCATTGGCCTCATATATACAAAATCTTTTTTTTTTATCAATTGATCACAAACTAGTTTATATATACCACATATAGAATGTTGAGGAGAAAAATGTGGATAAAAATTGCAAATTTAGTTGAAAATGTCTTTATAATATAATTTGTCAATATAATCACCCACTTGTAATAATTTGGAATAGCTAAGAATTTTCTCCACCCATTCATTGCTAATTTCCATGCAATGTAATTAAGGTAGAATTAGTAAGCTATCTATAAATTAATATGCTCCTTACTATCTAAACAAAACTTTAAAGAGAAATTTAATTTAAACGAGGTACAAATATTAATCATCCTCATTTGTTTTAGATCGATTGAAAAAGAAAGGGAAAGAAGAGAAACAAGGATTTTGTTCAACAATGCAAATTCCAATGCTTTTACAACATTGTCTCTTATTATCGTCACTTCTTTTTTCATTACAACAATTACCTACCTATGCTGCCCCTAAGGTAAGTCATCAATTTGCCTTGATCAATCATCTTCATCTTCGATCTTTGACTAAGCATATCGATTGAATTCAAACTGAGACATGCGTAAAAGAAAAGTGTGACGATTAAAGAAAAATGTAAATTTAATTTTGATCATTATTATATTCTTTTTTGCATGTAGCACTATATAGTCTACTTGGGCTCTCACCACGCAGAACCTCGTTTATCAGCCAGTCCCGAGACTATTACAAAGTCCCATCATGACTTGATTTCTTCTGTATTAAGGAGGTATAATTTAAATGTGTCATATTTATTAGTTGTATCTTGCCTTAGATCTTTTATTTACTTGAAAAAATTGTTGAACTTCAATTAATTATCCTTTGGTTGATTATGTTTGCGTACATGGAACAGTGATTCTGAATCATCTTCAGAAAGGATAATTTATTCTTATAATAAGATATATAATGGCTTTGCTACAACATTACACGAAGAAGAGGCCAATGAACTCGCAAGTAAGGCATAGATGAATCTAAATGCATACAACATCCGTTTGTTTTTTTTTTTTTTTTTTAAAAAAAATTTAATTTTTTTTTATCATCCTACTTTTGCTTTAAATCTAATAGTTCTCTATTTTCTCCTCACGCCTTACCCCCCTCGTTTCTATTGGTATATTAAAGCCCCATTTGGTTTGATGTAAAATATTTTCCTATTTTTTTTCCATTTTCTTTTGTTTGGTTTGTGAAGGGGTGGAAAACAATTTTTTCAATGGTGGAAAATTGTATTCTTAATGATGGAAAATATTTTCCTTTACAAAACAAGGGAAGCCAGATTTTCCTCCCTTATCCCTCCTCTTTTTTATTTCCCTCTCATCTATCCTAAAATTCCTACTCCTATTTTTTTTTCCTTGAACTTTTCTTGTATGCAACTAAATAAAGGAAATCTAATTTACAATTGTTTTTTTTCCTTAAAAATGTGTTTTCCATGAAAATTAATTTATCATTGAAAATGTTTTACATCAAATCAAACAGAACCTAGATAGTAAAATTAAAAAAATGAAGAAATTATTTAATTTAAGCTCATTCTTAAAATATTTTTCATCTAATTTATTAATGCATGGTTTAACTTTCATGTAGAGCATCCAAGTGTTGTGTCAATATTTGAAAGTCGAATTCTTGAATCGACAACGACTCGATCAGCGGATTTCTTAGGATTACATTATCCACCTTCCAACCTTGAAGATTCGATATGGCATAAGGCAAACTTAGGAGATGATATCATTTTAGCAAACATAGATTCCGGTATGTTTTGTGTTGATCCAAAATATTTTTGTTTTGTTTTGAGAGCATATGAAAAAAAAGTTTCTAAAGACATATTTGATTGATATTACATGATTCGTTTTGTAATCATCGATTTTGGAAGTGCAACACAGTACAACTTTGTAAAATATGTAAATACAAGTCAAAAAAAAAAAAAAAAAAAAAAAAAAAACTGATAGCAACAATATTAGCGTAAAGTAAATACCATAACTACTTTGCATAATTAAATACAAGTATAAAGTAATAAATACCATAACTATTTTTGCAATAATAAATAAAATCATAGGCAAAATCTAATGAATGCACAAGGGCGTTAGATAAGATTACTAAAAGTAGAAATATTAACGTACGTGAATAAACATTAATTACAGCGATTGACGAGTGATTTTAATATATATTATTTTAAAATTAATACCATTTTAATTAGTAGGAAGTATATTAGAATGTTATTTGATGTCTTGAGAGCGCTTGTTAAGGATCATTTACCAAAATGGCTAATTTAACAAAAGTATTCCCAAAACGGCTAATTATAAATTTTAATTCCAAAACTAGCTAAATTATTTACTTGGTAGGAAATTATCTATTTCTTATTTTCCTTTAACCAAAAAGGTTCAATTTTTTGGGTTTTTTTTTTTAAATTTTTTTTTTTTTTGGATTTATTTTAAATTTGCTCTTTTTTTAGTTGGAAAATTTAAGGGCCAGTAATTTTGTACGTTACGTAGTATATGGTCTTTAAATTCCGATTTGCCAACATTTCCCGTTTTTTGGATTTTAAAAAAAAAATTATTTTGATTTTTTTTGGGAAATTTAAAGTCATAGTTTAAAATATCCATTAATTTGGGAAATAACATAAACATAAAATATTTGCAACAATTCTCAATTTTTTTTTTAAAGTTACACAAAATAAAAAAAAAATGCCTCATAAAATAAATAAATCACTCGAAAAATTATTCCAAACTTCCAATTAACAAAAATTAGCCGACATTAACAGAGGGCATACAATTAGCAAATACGAAAAAGATGAACAATACCTTAAAATCCCTTATTGTCGTATAAATTTGCAGTTGTGTTGATAGAACAATAGTATTTTAAATTTCCATTTTTTGTGATACAATCACGTCGATCAAGACAAAAAATTGGTTTTTTTTAGTGATCTTGAAACTAGGGTTCCTATGACCAACTTTACTTATATATGTATATAGCTTTAAAATTTCAAACCTAAAAAACCCAAAAAAAAAAATTAAAAAATACCCAAAAAAAAAAAAAAGGTGAACCAAATTGGTTCAAAGGAAAATAAGAAATAAATAATTTTCCTCCATGTCAACATTTTAGCTAGTTTTGGAATTAAAATTTACAATTATCTGTTTTAGTAAATACTTTTGTAAAATTAGCCATTTTGGTAAAAGTTCCGCTTGTTAACAATATACATGACACTTTATTTTTACTTCTAGTAATTATGTACTATGTATTGAAATTTGAGATAGGTGTGTGGCCGGAAATTCAAAGCTTTTCTGATGATGAAAGCTATGGCCCGATTCCCAAAAAGTTCAAAGGAGCCTGCGAAAATAAATATGATCCGACATTCAAGTGCAATAGGTTATTATATCATCAACTTCACTTTGTACTCCTTTCGTTTTTTAAATAATGTCTCATTTTGAATTTATATTTTTTAAAAAAATTTCATGTAAATCCAGGAAGCTTATAGGGGCTAGATATTTTTACAAAGCCATGGAGAAGAATAGTAATTTACAAGAAAATTGTACCTTCAATGAAAAGTTGAGCCCTAGAGATGACACAAATGGGCATGGTACCCACACCCTATCAACGGCGGGAGGGAGTATCGTCCCATTCGCAAGCTGGGGAGGACTCGCGAATGGGACAGCTAAAGGAATGGCACCAAAAGCTCGATTGGTGGCCTACAAAACGATGTGGAACGTTCAATGCCCTACATTTAAAACCACGGGAAGCAATGACATAGATATAATGGCTGCTTTCGAAGCTGCTATTGATGATGGCGTTGATGTTATTAGTTTTTCTCAAGCATCAAATAATAGTGCTTATCTTGATGATGGTACTGGAATTGCTACCTTCCATGCCATGAAGAATGGCATCCTCACTATTGCTGCTGTAGGAAATAGGGGGCCGAATGCCGGGACTGCTGTAAATAATTATCCATGGGTGCTATCTGTTGGTGCGTCTACTGTTGATCGTGTTTTTTCTGCTCACGTTCTACTCGGCAACCATAAAAAGATCAAGGTATGTATGTATATGCACATATATGTATATGCTATATATTGATTGATGTGATGGTTAAACTTGTCCATTGGAAAACATGATAAAAAAAAACGTATCAATTGAAAAAAAAAAAAAAAAAAAAAAAAGAGAGAAAATTATTACTTAAAAAGAAATTCTAAGCCTCTTATTACCTAACTTGCTTTGACAATCATAGAATCATAGTATCAAGTGGTTAATATAATTATTCTAAACTCCTTTTCCCAAAATTTAGTATGGACTAATAAATTAACATTAAACTATTTACTGCAGGGTACACGGTTTTATGATTTTGTAGCAAAAGTCGACGATCCTAGTAAACTGCACCCACTAATTACTGGTGTAGATGCTCGCATATCTAGTGCTAATGTTAGCGATGCGTAAGTTTAATTAATCTTCTTATTTGTTTCTATAATTTTGAATAATTATGTTAAAACCACATCAAAAAGGAGGAAAAAAAAAATTAAGTTGTTGGTTGAGTCCCTAACATACCAATTGCTTAACATTTCATTTTGAAAGGAGGTGGTGGATGAGATTCGAGTTTGTAACCTTCTTGTGACATTATTTTTGACACTTTGTTAAAGGATAATCTCAACCAAAAACTTAATCTGATGGTTGAGGCCTAGCATGTAATGGATTTTATACTGTATCACATTGTATAATTAATGGATTATTGTTAAGCTAGATTACAACTTATTAAAATTGCTAATACAAAGCATATGTTATTTCTTTTTATGATCGATATGATATTCATGTGACGTTGGATGTAGATCATTATGTCAAGAAGGAAGTATCGATGTTGCGAAGGTGACGGGAAAGATTTTAGTATGTCGCAACGCTGGAAGAACGGTTGGAAAAGATGAAACATTGGCTAGTGTTGTAGCTAAAGATGTTGGGGCTGTTGGGATGATCTTTGTATATGAAGAGAAGAGAGGAGATGGAGATGTCTTTCACCAATTTCATGCAGTCAACACTATAGTTCTTAGCTATAAAGACGGCGAAACTCTTTTTTCTTATATTAACTCTACAAGGTAAGATCAATTTATAACGCCTACCTCATTTCCTGTTTTTGTGCAAAGATATGGTGTTACAACTTAAGCTATATATGTTTATTTCACTTTAGATTTACATCAAATCGAGCCATGAGGTAAGTTAGCTCTTGGATATGTATGTAATTGATGCTAGTACGGTGGAAGATCATGATATTTACTTCCACTGTTTTATTTTACCTTATAGTAAGACACTTTTAGGAGGTGACTAATGAAGGTAAACAAATGATTTTAATCAAAATAATCATTTTAATAGGGAGAATAGAGAAGGGTTAGGTACCTTGTGTAAAAATTATATTGATTTAATTTGTTTGTTTACATTGTATAATTTTGGCCTAAAAATGCATGCAACAAGGCTATATTGCAAGTAAATAAAAATAAAGAATTAATAATTAAGAAGATGACGATTATATTTAGTTTTGTAAATATCATAAGAATATCTTAGAAATAAAGATTGCAATTTGTAATAGGACTCCAACCGCGTTAATCAGTGGCGTAACAAATACATTAGGAGTAAAGCCATCTCCAATCATGGGATTTTTCTCATCGAGGGGTCCAAACCAGAATAACCTTGGTATTTTAAAGGTATGCATAGTCATTATTTTTTTTTTTTTTATCTAATTAATAGTTCTTTATCCTTATTTGTTTGTCTCTTCGAAATGTATTTTATTAAGGATTGAACCAAAATATAGGAAGTAGGTAAGAGTATCTTTGTCTTTTATACTTTTATTAATGTATACAAGTGGGGTTATTGGTGGAAACAGAGAAATCTTTAAAGGCCATCTTAGAAAGGAATACGGGGAAAACAAGTAGAGACAAAAGGATTCAATAATAAATTCAGTCATAAAATGGATTCCTTACCACGCACAATATAGTTAATTAAAGCAATTTTACTTTGTACTTATTCATCTATTATAGCCTGATGTTACAGCTCCTGGGGTAGATATTCTCGCTGCATGTCCCCCAAATATCTATAGAAATCCGTTTTGCATGTTGACCGGAACATCAATGGCAACTCCTCATGTTACTGGTATTGCGGCTCTTATTAAGAAGCTACATCCTGATTGGAGTACTGCAGCTATTAAATCCGCAATCATGACTACAGGTATGTTGTGTACACGAACCACATAGATATAAATATAAAATATATTTATAAGGTAGCAATTATGTTTATGAATTTGGTTCGACAACGTCAGAACTGGTTTAAAGTTAAATCATGTTAAATCACTAGGTCAAAATTTGAATCCATAATATTTTAGTAGATCATGTTGAATTGGATTAAGTCGGGTAGGGTGATTTTTTGACACCTGGCCTTATACTTCGTATATTGTATGTGTAAGCAACCTAACATTCTATTGTGTACCATGTACTAATAATGCAGCAAGTCCACTTGATAATGAAGGGATGCCTATACGTGACAGTGACAAGATAAGTGACGCTACCCCATTTGCATACGGGTCGGGCCACGTTAAACCCAATGCAGCAATGGATCCTGGGTTGGTTTATGACATGAACCAATATGATTACCTAAATTTCCTATGTGCATATCCTCAAGATAGTACAACTCTTAAAGAATTTAGCCAACAACATTCTTACAAATGCCCGCGCTCCTTCAACATCTTGGATTTCAATTATCCTTCCATATCTATCGTGAATTTTACCGGCAATGCAATAGTTATTCGAAAGTTGAAGAATGTTGGACAACCAGGAACCTACGTTCCACGCATTGAGCCGCCGCCCGGAGTTTCAATTGTGGTGGAGCCTAAAACTTTGGTGTTCTCCCAAAAAGATCAAACCATTATGTTTAAACTTATCTTTACAGCGGATATCAATCATCTCTCCACCGATTACATTTTTGGAAGCTTGGTATGGTCCGATGCTAAACATGTTGTTAGAAGTCCTATTATGGTCAAGGCCAAAAATAAGTAGATAGTTAGGCTATTGTAATTTCAAGCTATATTTGGTGATTTTACGAGGTTATTAAAAAAATAAGATAGTGAATAATTAGATATCACATGAGTATGTGAAAATTGATTAAGACAATTATTTAACATTGGAAATAAGAATAATTATTTGCGTTGAAAATAGGTAAATATTTATTTTAAAAAAGAGGTAAATATTTATGTATATAGAAATAGTTGCATTGAAAATAGATAATTATTTTAGTAATGTATGGGAATAGCCGAATAGACAAATAGTTGCATTGGAAGTAGGCTATTAGGCATGTATGAGGAGAAATGTGTAAAACAATTTTCATTGATCTATTGAAATGTAACTTTTAGAGGGAACACTTAAATGAAGGGAGTATCATATATTCATTTTCACATTTTTAACAAAGATTACCACTCCTTATGTTCCTTTTTTTCTTTACTTTTTTCATCTTGGTTGTTCATCTTTATTTTTTTACTAGGTTAAAACCTCGTTAGCTTAAGTAGCAGCTGCAAGAATTGATTGTGTGCTTTATGTTAATTCGAATTTGTTTTTGTTTTTTTACTTATATTCAATGAAGAATTCATATTTAAGGATTACCATCTCAATTTTGTGGCAGCTATAGAACTACCTGTTGTCTCTTCTTCAAAAATTCTTATGGATTAAAACATAACTATTTAGTAGGAGTCTCAATTTATCTCCCTGATAAAAAAACAAATTATTATTAAGTGAATAAATTGTACTTGTAAATATATTAACAAAAATGTCCAGTCTTCCTACATCCACAACTCTATTTCCGAACCATCATCAAAATTCAAAAACATCAACACACTACACACCTACAAAACTCATAAAATTATTAGGTACGAGTAATTGAGTGACACACAAGAAAGTCAGAAAGTACACTTTAAAGTTTAAACTTGTAACACCTAATAAGATTTAAGTTTGGTTATGGGTTGGGTAGGGTACTAGGGTGACATAGGACCGGCCTAAATTGGGTTTTGTGCTGGGTTGAAGAAGATGGACTTGTCACGGTTGAGTTTGTGGGTTAAGTGATGGGCCAAGTTTTTTAGAGGGTTAAGTATCTAATTTGATATTTCAAAATAGTTTTAGTACCTAATACCACCTCCATTAATTGTAATTTTGTAAAAGAATGTAGTTAGTTAGTTACATCAAAGGCATTATTTGTTGGATATAAAATATTATTTTATTAAAACTAAAAATTAACGGATTGAGTTTTTTTTTTTTTTTTAGAAAAAAGGATGTAGTTTGTGGCCGTGATTTTTTTTTTAATTTTTTATTTTAAGGGTGGTTATCTAAGTGAACCAAAAAAGAGAAGTAGTATAATCAATTTTAGATGATTTAAAGGGTAATTATATAAAAAATTTCCTATTGCTAATTAAACATATTACGAGTATCAATTAAAATTTTGTATTGACATGCGTATACAAGAGAAGTGTCTCACTTATTTAAATGCAGATGGACTTAGGGAGTATTAGCAGTGCCATTATTGTGACATCCATTTAACAATGTCCAAAATGACGGCTCTTTAGTAATTATTGAGTAGAGAGTTTGTTACAAAAAAAATATTTAAAAATAAGGAAAGAAACAAAATAAAACAACCAACCCAACAAGAAGATTATAGCCTATACCATATTTTACTTAGATTGCTCAATTATCAAAAGAGAGGAGAGAGAAAAAATGGGAAAAGATGAATACTTTCCTCTGTTTGAAACGAAGCAAGCAAAGGGAAGATTGGTTTACAGGGTATTTGCAACATCTATATTTGTTGCAATTTGTGTAATTTTGATATATAGAGGTACTTACTTACCCAGCAAAAATGGGGAGGGAAGATTGGGTTGGCTTCTTTTGTTTGTGGCTGAAATTTGGTTTACTTTTTATTGGATTCTTTCTCAACTTCTTCGATGGAATTGCATCTATCGTTATTCTTTCAAAGATAGCCTCTCCAAAAGGTAACTCTCTTTTTTTAATTTTTTTTTTTCCATCGTTGACAAGTTTTTCGTGAGAAGGGTATCGTAATGTTTTTTACATTAACCAAAATTATGTAGTGTTTTGTACTAGAGTTATGGTTTAGGCCAAATCGGTTGTCACACTCGAATTAGGCTATCAAAGTACCAATACAAGGCTTGAAGTGTGGCCTTAGCCGACTCAATTGGCTAGCCATTTTTTTGTTTGGATGTACCCTACTCGAACCAATTTTTATGTTCATATATGCTGTCTTGCATCTCATGCTTAATTAACTGTAAGGATTTATTTTTTTTTTTAAGCTCAAAATATTGTATTTGGTTAATTTTATCAAAATTTATTTTTGTTTTAAATTAAATATATAATGGGTCAAAATTGGTCAAAAGAGTAATAATTATATTGACTTGTTGAGTGTCACTTTAGAATAGTGGTAGTGAGGTCAGAGGTAGTGACTAATTTGCATCTTTGTTAATATTCTTGTGTACATGATTGAATTGTACAATGTATGAGTGACTTGCCTAAGGTAATGAGCTAATGACTTGCTAATATTCCCAAATTCGCCACTGTTTTATTACCCCTTTACTTAGTTACCTCTACTAAACGACCCTATAAAGTATTATTCCGAATAATAAATTAGCAATATGACCAATTTGCATCCTTGCTAATATTCTTGCTTAATTGAATTGTTACAAGGTATGAGAATAACTTGCCTAAGGTGGACATATTCGTATGCACAGCGGACCCATTAATCGAGCCACCACTAATGGTGATCAACACTGTTTTATCGGTCATGGCCTACGACTACCCACCGGAAAAGCTCAGCATCTACTTATCCGATGATGGTGGCTCGATTTTCACATTTTATGCTCTTTTTGAGGCCTCCCTTTTTTCTAAGAATTGGCTACCTTATTGCAAAAAGTACAAGGTTGAACCAAGGTCACCTGCTGCTTATTTAGATCAATGCCTAAACCTTTTGATGCTACTCATTCTAGCCATTTGGCATCTATCAAGGTACCCTTGTTATGCATATATATTCAAAGTATTGTATAAGATTTGTTTATTCATCTGATTATGTCTGAAATTACTTTATCTAATTTAATAATTCCTATAAACACTTTAAGAAAGGGATTAAGTCATGTTAATGGACATATTATTTAAAATAATTTATACTAGCAGTATAAAATTATTTAGGAAAAATTGTCAAAAATAATACAACCTTTGGCCGGTTCTTTTTTAATAATACAATTTTTGGATTATTTTGTAATAATACAACCTTTAAGGGGTGTTAATTTTAAACAAGACAAAATCGATTTTTTGGTGGATTTTAAGGTTAGGAAAGGAGAGGGGATGAGTTTTGGTGGTGGGGATGGGGAAAGGGGGAATGTCCCCTCCCCTTCTCCCACCTCTAAATCCACTGAAAATTTGATTTTGTCTTGTTTAAAATTAACACACCTTAAATGTTATATTATTATAAAATAATCCAAAGGTTGTATTATTAAAAAAAATGGGCCACAGGTTGTATTATTTTTGGCAATTTTCCCAATTATTTTTAATAAAGTTACTCGTGTTCCGGGTGAGTTCCGATACCGAGATGTCTTGGGGGTTGGTAAAGGTTTACCGTCCAATTTGATACCTGCACAGTCAACACAGATAACCTAGCCCGGGGGTTATCCGGGAATAACCGCTCCGATGCTAAAGTTAGTAATCTGAGGAAGAAGGTTTGAAGAGAGAGAAAAAGGTGTAGAGAGAGAGAGATTGAGAGATTGTACCTTTAATATGAAAATGTGGCTGGGTATATATAGGGGGATAACCAAGCAGGTGCCACACACCCCTATAGGTGGCGCACCGACCTTATAGGTGGCAGGTGCCTGCGTGGTTTTAAGCTGCTCTCCACGTGGCCGAGAAACCGGCTATTGTGGATGCTAAGCTAGTTTAGTAATTGTACATATAATTTGTAACATTAAGGTGTTTATCGGCCAAACGGCTATGTTGTCGGTATTATCCCATACAACTAGCCCCCCAAGTGGGAACGTTGATAAGGAGTCAACGTTCGCACTTTAACTGCAAAATATATATTTACAGAATGAAAAACTTCCGAATAGTCCCCAAGGTGAGCGAAGTAGCGATAGTGCTATGCTAAACACAAAAATAAGTACTTGGAGATTAAAATCTCCGATTTACCCCCAAGGTGAGCAAAGCACCGATAGTGCTATGCTCAACACAAACATAAGTACTTGGAGATAAAAATCTCCGATTTACCCCCAAGGTGAGCAAAGCTCCGATAGTGCTATGCTCAACACAAACATAAGTACTTGGAGATAAAAATCTCCGATTTACCCCCAAGGTGAGCAAAGTTCCGATAGTGCTATGCTCAACACAAACATAAGTACTTGGAGATAAAAATCTCCGATTTGCCCCCAAGGTGAGCAAAGCACCGATAGTGCTATGCTCAACACAAACATAAGTACTTGGAGATAAAAATCTCCGATTTACCCCCAAGGTGAGCAAAGCACCGATAGGTTACTATGTCTTAAATATGTTTTTTTTGGGAAATGTTCTGGGCGGGAAAAATTGAAAATAAGCAAAAAGTATGGGGTCACGTGTCAGACGTCTAGCGATTCTTGATGAAGAGGTGCTTTAATCCTCATCGTTGTATTTCATGCACCAAGTGTCAAATCAAACTACTGTTCAACGGGGGTATAAATAAAGAATACGGACAGTTTCTTTATTTCATCTTACTTTTGCGAAAAAATTTCTCAAAAAAGTCCCAAAAAATCTCTCAGAAATTCCCAGAAAACGATTCTGTTGCTACTCCGAGTGATTGTTCGTGCGAAGATTTTCTTGGGTCATACTTTGGTCGACGGAATTTAGCTACTTTCGAGACTTAGTTGCTCCGTTCTATTTTTGCGATTCGTCGAAGTTGTTCGCTTCGTGTAGAGGTAAAAAAACTTTGAATTTCTCTTTTTAATTTTATTGCTCGATGTTTGTGACTTGTATGTAGTGGGTTTTGATGTTTATGTGTGTGTTGAGTTGGTTATGCGTGAATCTATAAAAAATTCTATTGCGGGTGAGGCCTGTGAGGCTGACCCATTTGTGCACTTGTCCTCAGCGTCAGAAAAGGAAGCTGAAAAGCCTTCTCAGCTTGTTAACATTGGTATATTAGAAGACCTTGATCTTGTTGAACTTGAATCTATCAGTGTTATTGAGGACATTGAATCATATATCTTCCTCGACGAATACGGGTCTAATCTCGGTAAAATCGGCGTTCAGAAAATGGCGAGAACTAAACGTCCTAGCGTTGATCCTAACCAGGCCGAGAGCGCTAATAGGCGTCCTGGTAAAGAGCCTCTTGTTGATCCTGAAGCCGAAGCGTCAGGTCCTAATGAAGAAGACATGGGATCTACTGAACGCATCGCAGCATCGGGTAGGGACGAGATTTCAGATGAAGAAGGCGGAGGTAGTGAAAATCAGGGAGAGGAAGAAGAAGCTGGCGGAAGTGGACGGCAGTCTGGGTCCGATAACTTAGAGACTGACTCCGATATCAATGATGACATTAACCTAGGCGAACAAATCATCGTCGAGGAAGCATTAGACGAAGGTTACAATTCAGAAGAGGATGATGAGCAATACCGACGACCTCTAGTGATGGCCGATATGCTAAAGGTAAAGACTGTCGTTATTGACGACAAATGGTTAGCAACTGCTGCCGAGAAGGATTATTGCGGTGTTGGGAAGAGGTTTTTCGGGCTTCCTGATGACTATGTTCTTACTCTACCGCCTTCTGGTAGCACTGTGTTTGACTGCCTAGTTGGGCACATTGCCGTGTACGCCAAACATCTGGAGTTCGGACTCCGCTTTCCGCTTCATCACTTCATCGAAAAAATGTTTAGGGCCTGGAATATTTGCATCGCCCAGTTAACTCCTCCTGCTGTTCGCAATATTGTGTCTTTAGTATGGACAATGATTTATATGGATTTTTCGCTAACTCTGAATCTTGTTCGTAAGATTCACCGTCTTAAAAAAGACAGTCAATCACCTGGTTGGTGGTCTCTTCTCACTACTAGTGGTAGAATTACAGTGTGGCCAAAGCTGACCAGCTGTAAGAATTGGCAGAATCAATTTTATTTTCTAAAGGTTCCTGACAACTTTGCTTTGCGAAGAACCTTCTATCCTCCTCATACCTGGTTTGATACACTTAGGGATAGAAGTTTAGGCAAGCTTGAACGAAAAGCTTTTCGGTTTTTTGAATGTATTTATGTTAACGAGGGTAGACAAATTAAGGCCGTTCCAAGGGAGTGGCTGCCCAACTGTAACTATATTCTGGGCAACGCTCCCCTGTCTCATGTCGGTCTCTGCCATACTGACGCAATGGGTATGATTTAGTCATTTATATGCACACAGTTTTCGTGTTTTATGCTTATATTGTAATTCTTTCCTTGCATGCTTTCCCTATATTATTATTATTTTTTGTTTTTAACTTTTCCCTGATTCGTCATTTGTCTGATATTTCCATGGTTCTTATCGTTAGTTTAACCGTTCATCTGTCACGATTTTAAACAGGTGTTGACAAATTAGACAACGCCCGACTCGGTCTTTATCCTGACGGCAGCGTCAAGCATCAGTGCCCTCCCAACCCCCAGAAAAAGCTCGACAATCTTCCCAAGTTTGCCACTAGAGCTCAAAGGGGTAAGCGAAGAGATAGAAGAGATATGACGGCTGTTTCTCAATCGAAACCAGCGGGATCCACTGTTCTTCCCCTTAGGAGGGGTGGTGGTGCCGGCAGGTCAAAAAGGACTACGTCAGCCAGCGACCATGATCAGTCCAAGAAGCGAAAGACAACTCCCGCTTCTGACCAACAAACCAGTCAGCCAAAAGCTCCCGCTGCCGAGCTCAGCATTGTGGACTTGGACGAGGATGACATCGGTGATATCGACCTGTCGTCCTTGCAGCCGCCCCGCTCTGAAGCCGAGAAGGTCGTTACCGTTACCAAGGTGACCACTCGGGCTAACATCGGCGCATCTGGTCTTAGCGGCCAGAATGCATTTGTTCCTACTTCTGTGTCGGAGTTCATTGAGGTACCACATGTAAAAATTCCTCAAGAAGTAGCAGATGAGCTCTCGGCCTTCCCAGCTGGTAATGCCAGTGAGCCTTGGCGCCCAACGCTGATGGTGAACAGAGGTGAGTCTGTTCATTTTGATGATCCGTCATCTGGGGGTAGCCTTGGCTGGCGAATGCTGAAAGATCTACCCACTCCTGCCGATAGGCCTACTGGCCGTGTTGTGGCTCCTTGTGGTGAAATGATGAACAGCCTACTGAAGGTATGTCACTTAAATTTTTATTTTATTTCTTTCTTCTCTTTTATTTATTTATATATATATATATATATTTTTTTTTTTTTTTTTTTTTTGAAGACCGTCAACTCTGCTGTTGAGGTCATCCATATGTATAGGCACTATCAGAGGCAGGCAGACAAGGCGGAGCTTGTTCTGAAAAAGGCTGATAATGAACGCAAGGCCCACAATGCTGAGGTTGAAGGATATAAGGGCAAGCTGAAGCTGATGGAGAGCAAAGCCGCTGACCGTGATGAGCTTTTCAAGAAGCTTGAGGATCAAACTCAGCTAAAGGCTCGAATTGCTGATCTTGAGCATCAATTGGAAGCCGAGAAGAGCGGCAGGAAGAGGGCCGAGGATAGCCTTGAATTACTGCGTTCGGAAAAGCCGGCCATAAAGCGTAGAGCTGTCAATCGGTTTTTACGGTCGGACTTGTACCGTAACAAGTTGGTTGATCGCTATACCGGCGGTTGGGTTGCTGCGCATCGGTGCGTTTGTAAGGCCGAGGAGTGGGATGAGGAGAAATGGCAGGCAGTGGAGGATGCGTACGGTTCTGACCGACATTTATCTCCCACTAGCTATGAGCAGGAGTATTTTGATGACCCTCCCAGCCTTGCTACAATGAAGAATCTCGATCCTCGCGGCCTTCCTGAAGAGGAGTTTGATGACGCCCTTCTTGCTACTCCTCCCCATGATGACAGATTAGGGAAGGAGTCCGATTCCAAGGAGAACTGAAATATTTGGGCCGTCATCTATCTGTTTCTGCTTCAACTTCTTTATTAAAAAACTTATGTCTGTATAATTATGTCCGATAAGGGACAAGCATTTTGCTTATCTAACTGTTTTATTAGCACACTATTTAATTACTATCGGCTGCATATGATAATCCACTCTCTTTTGATGACCATGCTTTTATTTTTTATCTGTGATATTTGCTCCTGTGCTCTTGTTAGCTGTCAATTTTGCTTGTTCTAGTTAATTTTGTTTATTATTCATAATATTCGTAATACGCTTGCCCCGCAGTTTTACGGGTAAATGCCTTAGCATTTATTCGTGAAACTCAGTATTGTCCTTGAACAATATACTGCCGTGATGGATTTGAAGAGAACAAAAATCCATTATTCCTCTTGAATAAATCCGCTCTTGCGACCTTTAGCAGGCTGAGCAACGACAGTGGATCAGACCGTCTATTCAACTCACCTTGAGGTGCATAGTTATCCAACCATCTCGGCACTTGAATGGCTGTTACGGCTAGCTAGGCCGTTTGCCAGTCCATATCGAAAGTGGGCAGATGGTTCTCATTTTTGCTTCTCATATCTTATTAACGGCTCTCCGCCAAAATTAAATTTGCGTACAAAGGAGTCCTTAGAAATAATAAGTACAAAATACATACGGAATAGTTATGCCGACATCTAAGTACCAAATACATATCAAATTTAGCTAACTTAATACAACATACATAGGATTAAGCATAATACTTTTTTAGGACAGCTGCGTTCCAAACATTTTTCAACTGGGTTCCCTCTAATGTCATAAGACAATAGGAGCCTTGGCGTATTGTTTCGCATATTTGATACGGACCTTCCTAGTTTGCCGTGAATTTACCATCGGTATTCCTTTTTCCCGTTGCAGCTGTTCTACGCAACACCAGGTCTCCATCTTCTAACGGCCTATGGTTGACGCGCTTGTTGTAGGCTTGGCTCATTCTGTTTTTGTAGGCTGCAGACTTTATGGAAGCCGTTAACCTTACTTCTGGTAAGAAATCTAACTGCTGTCGTAATAATAAATCATTTTGGTCCTCGCAGAAGTGTTGAACTCGAAATGTCGGTAACCCTACTTCTGCAGGGATGACAGCCTCTGATCCAAACGCCAGATTGAAAGGTGATTCTCCTGTCGTCTCTTTTGTTATCGTCCTATTAGCCCATAATATTTCCGGCACCAAGTCTGCCCAAAGGCCTTTGGCGTCGTCAATCTTCTTTTTCAGTGCAGTTAGTATTTGTTTGTTAGCGGCTTCAGCTTGGCCATTGGATTGAGGGTGACAAACTGCGGCATATGCGAACTTCACCTTATATATGCTGAGGAAATTTTTGATCGGATCACAGTCAAATTGCGAGCCGTGATCAAATACCATTGCTATCGGCAACCCAAATCTGGTGAAAATGTTTTTCCAGATAAACTTCTTCACCTCATTAGCAGTTATCTTCGCAACCGGCTCCGCCTCGATCCACTTCGTGAAGTAGTCTATTCCTACTATCAAAAACTTACGGCCTCCCGTTGCCGAAGTGAAAGGTCCGACAATATCCATCCCCCATTGGGCGAATGGGATAGGGTTGAGGATAGGTGTTAAGTCGTTAGGTGGTTGATTTATCACTAGACCAAATTTCTGACACTTGTCACACTTCTTGACGTAGGATAGAGTATCTGAGCTCATTGTCGGCCAATAATACCCTCTTTTCATTGCTTCTAAGGACATTGACCTGCCGCCTGAGTGATTACCGCAATCACCCTCGTGTATTTCTTCTATCAGTCTCGCTGACTCATATGCCGTTAGACATCTACGCAATGGCAGTGAGAAGCCTCTCTTGTACAGCATGCCCCGAAACATAATGAACCAGACGCTATCCTTCTTGATCCTTTGTGCCTCGCTTTTATTTGTCGGAAGTACACCCTGCAATTTATATGCCAGAATGTCATCATACCATTCTCGGCTTTGCGCCACACAATTGACTTCCTTTTGCTCTTTTTCGTCTATACTTTTGTGCTCCAGAACCTCAACGGTCACTGTGCGTTCTAAGTTATTGAAACTTGAACTTGCCAATTTTGCCAATGCATCTGCCTGAGTGTTTTGCCCACGTGGTATTAGGTTGATTACGAATTGATTAAGTGTTGCTGTCGCACTTCGGAGCTTTTCTAAGTAAGCTATCATTGTCGGCTCACGTGCTTCGTATGTCCCATCAAAATGGCTTGCTACCAACTGCGAATCCGTGGAAAGCTCTACTTTCTTTGCTTCTGCTGCTATGCATAATTGGACCCCGGCCAGTGCTGCTTCATACTCAGCCTCATTATTGGATGCCTTAAACTTGAATCTAATTGCATATTCGAATATATCTCCCTGTGGAGAAGTAAGGATTATACTGGCCCCAGATCCGGTTGCGGCTGAAGAGCCGTCAACGGACACTTTCCAGATGCCGATTTCTTCCTCCTCTTCATTGTAAGAGGTCTCGACTATAAAATCAAACAGGGCCTGGGCCTTGATCGACACCCTGGGCTTATAGATCAGCGCATATTCCGACAACTCAATTGCCCATTTCAGTAGTCGGCCAGAGGTTTCCATCTTTTGAAGAGATTTCTCTAATGGTTGATTTGTTAAAATCTCAATGGTGTGTGCATCAAAGTACGGTCGCAGTTTTCTTGCCGCTATTACGACTGCATATGCGGTTTTTTCTACTAGGGGGTATCGTCGTTCTGCAGCATTTAACACGTGGCTTACAAAATATATAGGCATCTGCGTTTTCTTCCGTTCCACTAGTAGTACAGCTGCTACCGTTTTGGGGGATGCCGAGATGTAAAGTTGTAGTATTTCCCCCGTTTCCGGCCTTGCTATTGTTGGTAATGATCGTAGATGATTCTTAACGGCTTCTAATGCTTTGACCTGCTCTGGTCCCCAAACAAAAGTCTTGTTTTGCCGTAGAACTACGAAAAATGGCAGAGCCTTATCGGCAGATTTGCTGATAAATCTCGTTAACGCCGCCATTCGGCCTGTTAGCTTTTGTATATCTTTAATTGACCTCGGTTGCGGAAGGCTGAGGATAGCTTCTACTTTGTCGGGATTAGCATCTATTCCTCTTTTGCTAACCATAAAGCCCAAGAATTTTCCGGACTTGACTCCGAACACGCACTTCTCGGGATTCAGCTTCATCCGATAATGTCGTAGAGTATCGAACGTCTCCCTTAAGTCTTTAATGTGATCTACAGCTAGACGACTTTTTACAATGGAGTCGTCAACATAAACTTCGACATTTCTTCCTTTTTGGTCGGCGAAAACTTTATCTACAAGTTTTTGGTATGTTGCTCCTACATTCCTCAACCCGAAAGGCATGGCTTTATAGCAGTAAACTCCAGCATCTGTGATAAATGCCGCTTTGTTTCGGTCCGGCTGATAGAGGCTGACTTGGTGGTATCCAGAAAAGGCATCCATAAAACTTAAAAGTGCATGGCCTGACGTGGAGTCAACCAGTCGATCTATTCTTGGCAAGGGATAGCAGTCTTTCGGGCACGCCTTGTTTAAATCGGTAAAATCAACGCACATTCTCCACTTTCCTGATGGCTTTCTAACCATTACGACATTGGCTAACCATTCCGGATATGTGCACGGCACTATAAAACCTGCCGCTAACAACTTGTTCACTTCTGCTTGTATCGCTTCAATTTTTTCTGTTGAAAAGTTCCTTTTCTTCTGTCGTACCGGCCTAGCTCGCCTATCAACATTCAACTTGTGCACCATTACATCTGGGTGAATACCTGGCATTTCGTCGGCCGAGAATGCGAAAACATCTGCATTCTCTCTCAAGAGTTCAATCAAGTGGCATTGCATATCGCTATCCATATCGGAGCCTATCTTCACTGTACGATTGGCAACTCCAGGCTGCAATTCGATATCAATTGTTTCTCCTCCCGGCAGCGGTCTCGGCACAGTTACGGGCCTTGTGTCAAAATTCGTCATTGCCAAATCTTGGGTAGAGGGGGATCGCTCTCTTTTTTTATTGTGCAAGCTCGCTGGACTTTGTCGGCCAGGTTGCTTTAATGCCGATACGTAGCATTCTCTTGCCGTTGTTTGACTGCCTCGGATACGCTCTGCTTTGCCGAAATTGGACACATAAACCATCGTGAGGTGATATGTCGATACCACTGCTTGTACATCATGAATCAATGGCCTACCAATAATAACGTTGTATGCTGACGGCACGTCTACAATCAGGAATTCTGTCATCACGTCCCGTGCCATCGGTCCCTCCCCAATTCTTACTTGCAGTATTATACTTCCCTCGGGTCTAACTGTTGACCCGTTAAAACCGATAACCGGGTACGACACCGGCGTTAGGTACTTTCGACCTATCATCATCGCATCAAACACTCTTGCGAACAAAATGTTGGCCGAGCTGCCCCCGTCTACCAACGCGCGCTTGACGCCGCACCCATTAATTGCTAATATCAACACTAACGGGTCGTCATGAGGAAAAACTATACCCTTTGCATCGTCCTCGGAGAATGATACGCGTGGCATTGTCGCGGGTCGAGGTCGTTCATCTACTCCTAAAGCGTTCACCACATGCTTGAATTCCGACAAGCTTTTCTTTGCACCGCTAACGGAACCCCCATGCACGGGCCCTCCGGTAATTACTTCTATGGTTATCTTACGTCTAGGAGGTGCAGTACCTTGCCGATAAGAATCGGTATGGCCTGGACGATAGGTGTCATCTTGTGTTGACAGGTCTCCTTGCTTTCGATATTCGGTTTGTCGGGCCAATGGTGCTGATTGTTGGCTAGTTCCCCCCTGAGATCGGTATTGGGAGAGGTGTCCCTTTCTAATAAGGTATTCAATGTTTTCTTTCAACTGGATACATTCTTCGGTATAATGGCCGACATCTTTGTGGAACATGCAATATTTCTTTATATCTCGGCCCTTCGTTATCATTGGTGCCGGCCGGGTCCAATCTTCCTTGTGCTGGTTTATTAAATAAATAGCGGCCCTTGGTGTGTTCAGTTGAGTATAATTGTTGTACCGTCCCAGACCTCTGGCAGGTCTATTCGCCTTTTGTGGGTTCTGCCTTCTAACCCCTTCCACCGGGGTTTCTACTGGTACATACGTGTTTTGTCGCCGAGATGAGTCTGCCGGGACAGTCTGGTTGCCTGCTTTCAGAAGTTCTTCGCTCTTGATATACTCATGAGCTTTGCTGAAAGCTATCCCTAGGTTGGGGAAGGATTTCCGCGCCATGTATCTCTTAAAATCACTGTCGGCTAGACCACTCATCAAAGCCATGACGGCTATCTCTTGCTGTAATTTTGGAATTGTATTAGCTTCATTATTGAAACGCCGAACGAAATCTCTCAGTGATTCGTCCCTTCTTTGTCTGATAGACATAAGTTCCCCTGAGGTTCTCTATCTTGCACTGTTGCTCACATACTGACTTGTGAACATCTCAACAAGGGTCTCAAAACAGTCGATAGACCCAGGTGGGAGATTAGTGAACCAATCTGAGGCAGCCCCTACCAGCGTTGTAGGGAAAACCTTGCACCATACCGCGTCAGTATCGGTATACAGCAGCATATGGCTTTCAAAGGCCGCTACATACCTCTTTGGATCACCCTTGCCGTCATAGGTACACGCCGGCATTTTTATTTTTTCCATTTGCTGATCAAGGACCCCTTGCATAAAGGGAGACGTTTTTAGTCGGATGATGGCCCTGGCTAAGTGCCTCGGCGGCCCGCTACTGGCCTCCTGTCGGTATGATTCTGATTCCTCCCTTTGCGCAGTTCTTGTGACCTGTCGCTCAGAGGGCATCACCACCTCACGCGGTGGTGGTTGTGGCTGAGGCTGCTGTTCGGCCTGATTGAACCGATCTTCAAGGTTGATAATTACAGGCGGTGTCGGCCTTCTTTGTGGTTCTCTCGTGGCCGTAATCCCGGCCTCTTTTCTTTTTCGAGACATTGCCTGCATGACTTTGGCCGTTATCTCTAACTCTTCCGGAGTGAACTCTCCCCAGGGATCCGGGGTAGCTTGGGTTCTTTCCGGTGTTAGCGGTATGTTTACCGTATCCTTATAAAGAAGGTGGGTTTCATCCTCCACCGTTATTTCCGGTATAGTGTTTACGGCCCTGTTGCCAGCAGTTGCCAGGATGACGCTATCAAAATTCCGGTTTTCTGATTCTGGGATGGGTGTAGTTTCGGTATTTCCTTCCATGACTGTGGGAGGTCTTTTTTGGACGGTAGAAGTTATTACCCCCTCCTTCTAGCGCCAATTGTTCCGGGTGAGTTTCGATACCGAGATGTCTTGGGGGTTGGTAAAGGTTTACCGTCCAATTTGATACCTGCACAGTCAACACAGATAACCTAGCCCGGGGGTTATCCGGGAATAACCGCTCCGATGCTAAAGTTAGTAATCTGAGGAAGAAGGTTTGAAGAGAGAGAAAAAGGTGTAGAGAGAGAGAGATTGAGAGATTGTACCTTTAATATGAAAATGTGGCTGGGTATATATAGGGGGATAACCTAGCAGGTGCCACACACCCCTATAGGTGGCGCACCGACCTTTAGGTGGCAGGTGCCTGCGTGGTTTTAAGCTGCTCTCCACGTGGCCGAGAAACCGGCTATTGTGGATGCTAAGCTAGTTTAGTAATTGTACATATAATTTGTAACATTAAGGTGTTTATCGGCCAAACGGCTATGTTGTCGGTTTTATCCCATACAACTCGTTTATCTACTCTAATCAACCCCTAATTAAAAAAGCGTGTCAAGAAGATGTGTTGCATTTAAAAGAAAACAAAGGAAGTATAGGTATTGAATATTCGTTCTTGATCATTGTAGAACAACAAAGCTAAAAGTTACTTACTTGCAAATATGAAGTATCATTTTAATTTGTAATTTCATTTTCTATTCAAACCAAAGAAATTGTACGAAGAAATGCGAAACAGAGTTGAGATAGCAACAAACCTTTGTCAAATTCCAGAAGAAGTACGCGATCAACACAAAGGGTTTTCTATATGGGATGATGGCTATACTTCTAAACATGATCATGATACCATTCTTAAGGTTAATTGCCTTCTCAACTACTTGATTACTATAACATTTTTATCCATTAATTTTTCGGGTTTTGTACAATTTTGGCCTAGTTTGCTCTATGAATTACAAGTATATGTTATGTGAATGAATTTGTACTTGTTCATATTTGTATAATGTTAATTTTTTTGTTATGTGTACGTTTGTAGATATTGATTGATGGAAGAAATGAAGAGGCAGTAGATGTTGAAGGTTATCAATTGCCCACACTTGTTTACTTAGCTCGTGAGAAAAGGCCTCAATATCTCCACAACTTCAAAGCTGGAGCTATGAATTCATTGGTAAATCGATCACCTTGATAAAACAAAAATAAATCGACAAAATATCTGGTTAGCATTGTCATAATTATATAAAAAATTATAAACTCATACTTATTAAAAAGTTGTTGATTTATTTATAGTTTTGCCATTTGATAAACATGTCGTTGGTCCTGTTTGACAATTAACTTTTAGTTGTTTGTATTACTGTAATTATTTTGACTAGTTGGTTGGGATTAGTTGTTCGTGTAAAAGTTTTTGGTAAAAAGTAATTAGTTATTAGGACTTTGAGACTTATTACTCGTTCTGGATCTTATTATTATGATGTTTTTATGCAGCTAAGGGTATCATCAGAAATAAGCAATGGAGCGGTAATCCTCAACGTTGATTGTGACATGTATTCGAATAACTCAGAGTCTATTCGCGATGCACTCTGTTTCTTCATGGATGAGAAGAAGAGCCAGGACATTGGGTTTGTACAATTTCCACAAAACTTTGAAAATACTACTAAGAATGATATATATGGTTCAACCCTTCAAGTTATCAGTCAAGTAAGTACATCATAATTTTCCAAGTTTTGATTAGAAATTACATGTACTAGTGGTTTAAATAATGTACATTTTCTTCGACTTATTTTCCAAACGTAGGTCGAATTTCATGGTTTGGATGGCTTAGGAGGTCCATTATATATCGGAACTGGTTGCTTCCATCAAAGAGAAATATTATGTGGTAGGAAATACTCTAAGGATTACAAGATCGATCAGAAGACCTCGAATGTGGATGGAACAATCGACGAGTTGGAAGAAAGAGCAAAATCGCTTGCTAGCTGCGTATATGAGCTAAACTCTCAATGGGGAAAAGAGGTAAAAATAAAAATTAAAAATGACCTTATATATACCATTTATCAAGAGCAATATTGCTAAATATGATGCTTGGTTAATTGTTATGCATTCACTATAATGGGTCTACTAATAATTGTGAATTAACTAGTATTTAGGCTCAAGGTATGCCCCATGTTACTGCATAGAATTTACAATTATATATTTCATCCAAGACTCATTTTATCTCAATTTTATTTCATCCAAGACTCATTTTATCTCAATTTTATTTCATTTTTTACATAGTCACTCACTACATTTTGATATTTTGTTCACAAAAAGAACATGAAACATGACATACTCTAGTAGTTAGGCATGTATTGTTTAAATTTGAGGCTGTGCGTTTGAATCTTACTTATACATCCAACATCTATAGTATTTAAAAGTAAATCCGTGATGTGGAATGAAAATAAATAAACGGTGGAGGTGTGCCACGTGACAGATGAACTTCTTTCGAAACGCTTTTTTTTTTTTTTTTAATAACTATATAAAATTAAATATTGTGGAAATTAATTTCAGCGGGGATTGAAATATGGGTGTCCAGTTGAAGATGTAATAACCGGGTTGGCAATCCAATGTCGAGGATGGAAATCAATATACTTGAATCCGAAGAGAAGTGCTTTTTTAGGTTTAGCAGCTACAACTTTAGAAGATACACTAGTGCAACACAAAAGATGGAGCGAAGGTGATCTTCAAATCATGCTAACACACTGTCCTTTATGGTACGGCCACAAAAGTATTGGCTTAGGCCTTCAATTGGGCTATTGTCACTACTGTTTTTGGGCAGTCAACTCCCTTGCAACCTTGTGTTATTGTACCGTCCCTTCTCTATACATGCTCGGAGGAATTTCCGTGTTTCCTAAGGTACGGAGTAATTTTTATCATTTTCGAGTTGAAGTTTTATACTATCTATTATGACATAAAAAATTCTTATATGTGAATATTTTGTTATGCTAGTTATCAAGTTCATGGTTTCTTCCATTTGCCTATGTTATCATTGCCACGTACACGTACAACTTAATAGAATTCGTATACACCGGAGGTACGGTTTTAGGGTGGTGGAATGAACAAAGGATTTGGCTCTATAAGCGAACATCATCATACTTTTTTGCCCTCGTTGACACGATTTTGAAACTCATTGGGTTTTCGGAAATGAAATTCGTGATCACGAACAAGGTGGCCGATGAAGATGTGTATCAAAGATATGAGAAAGAGATTATGGAATTTGGAGCCCCTTCTCCCATGTTCACTTTGCTAACTTCTCTTGCATTGATAAATTTATTTACTTTTGTTGTCATAATAAAAAATTTGTTAGTAAGAAAAGAGGTTAGATTGATGATTGAAGGATTAAGCTTGCAAATTTTGCTATGTAGTGTGTTAGTTTTAATCAATTTTCCATTGTTTAAAGCTGTTTTTATTAGGAAAGACAAAGGCAAGATGCCAAATTCTGTGATTATGAAAGCAATAGTTGTATCTTTTATTATTGTACTTTATTTTTGTCATTAGGACCTTTAATTTATAGATTGATTGTAATTTATAAGAGAGTAATAAAAGGAGAAATAGTACATTTGACTCGTCTTTTGGGGTGACATATGACTTAGCCTTTATTTATTGTTGTTAGTATTGAATTATTCCTTCCTTCCCTAAATGATTATATATTTATATGTGACTATACCAAATTTATAAAGTTCATCACAAGGAAAATTCTTTTCTTGTTCCATTTTGTTCAATTAGTTATAACATTCGCTCTTATTACATTATCGATTAATGTAAAAAGATGATAGTTATAACATTTGCTCGTACTACATTATCGATTATGAATAAGGTGGTAGTTATAACTTGGGATCAAATTCCGTCTATACCATTTGTTCTTATGGCTCTCTCTACACCAAGGGAAAAAAGGGGGGAAAAAAAATCTTATTTTATCCGAACTTATTTTGTTTTATATGAATTTACTTGAAATTGAATAAAGACAAGCAAAAGATGATATAGCTTCCTGTTGGACTAGGGTGGGTCCAAGTTTGGAGTGATTTATTTGTCCCAAACTCTCTATTTTGTGTCAAAAATAGTGGGTTTTTTAGGCCGAGCGAAACTTACACTCAAAATTAAAATTTAAGCTGCCATCATCCCACAAAAAATTAAAATCAATATAATTGTCAAGCATGAGCACAAATTTGGGCCCACAAAAGTTGGCTAAACCCGTACATATTTGTATACATATTGGGTCACGAGGCGGGCTGGTTGTGGCTGGTTGTGGTGGTAGATTTTATTTTTTTTTTGTCACGTAAGAATGCTTGGTTGAAAATGAATTCAATTAAATCATTATCGTTATCAAGATTTAGGTAACAATTATCATTATCTTAGGATAATGGTTTCTACTCATAGGGTAAGAATTATCTTTACCCTCCTCTAACAAAAATAAATTGAACTAGGTTTAGGTGATTTCTTTTCATATTTAAACCAAACAAATGAAAAGATAACGATTAAATCATTCATTTCCTTCTCCTTATCTGTTTCATTTCCACTCCATTTCTAATATTCAAACCAGATCCCCCCTAAGTCTATTGTAGTTCCAAGATATTAAATTTATATCACTGAATAAATTTGTAATCAATCAAATTATTAACAATTTTATACTTGTATTTACAAACTTATACTACACTGATTTTATACTTACGCGTATATAATAAGAGGTGTGTCAACTAAAAAACAAAGGAGATAATATGACAAGACATTAAGATTTAAAGATAAAGAAAGAAAGTTTGCATTAAAACAAAAAGATTGCTTGTACCCTTTAAAAAAAATTGTTTCATTCAATAATTACCAAAACAGATGAGAGAAAAAATGGGAAAAGATGAATACTTTCCTTTATTTGAGACGAAGCAAGCAAAGGGAAGATTAATTTACAGGGTATTTGCAACATCTATATTAGTTGCAATTTGTGTAATTTGGGTTTATAGATGTTCTTACATACCCAAGAAAGTTGGGGAGGGAAGATTAGGTTGGGTTGCTTTGTTTATGGCTGAAATTTGGTTTGGTTTTTATTGGATTCTTTCTCAAGTTTTTCGATGGAATTGCATCTATCGTTACTCTTTCAAAGATAGACTCTCCAACAGGTACTTTTTTCATGTTTCCCCTCCTTTAATAGAGTTAGTCATATATTAACTAATTAAGTAGGAGTAGTAGTGTATCAAGTATGGTTCTAAACAAGATAATTGGATAGAGTAGCTGGCTAGTTCTTCGATCTTTCAGCACGAGGTTAGAAATTGAATCTCACTAGGCTCATTATAGAAAAAAATTGTCTTAATTTTGCTTGTTAGGAGGGTCCTTCTCCCTAACCAACCAAAATTTAGTGTAGGCATGTTCAGTTTAACTTATCTAAGTTTATATTAACTTATTTCATAAATAAATCAGATCACATTTTCTTTTATTTGTGTTTATTTATCATTAAATATCATTGCTCTTTACATGTTAAAAATTATGAAAATTTTACATTTAAAAAGTACATATTGATACAAATACAATAACAAACAATTTTATTTTACAGATTAGTGTACAAATAAAGTTAAAGTTTGGTTAAATTCAGAAATTAAATCATATAAAAAAATTTCATACATGAACTAATTATAAATAATTAAATATAGCCTAAATAATACTCGTATGGTTTTAATTATATCAATGATCTAATAGAATAATAGGGGAGGAAGTCTATACCGATAATGACTTTAATCCATTTTTTTAACATGACTCCTACAGGACTACATGTACTCCATAGTAATTAGTAGAGTAATCTTTGAATCAAAAAAAATTAGTAGAGTAATCTAATGGATACAAATAGATCTAAATTATAATAAAAAGTCTTATTAGGCTTTGTCAACATTGGCAAATATTTTATAGGAATAATAGGATACATGGGAAAATTAGGAATACTGTCTTGTAAAGATCGTGATCTAATTCATATAGAAAAAGAAATTTTGATATCTATAAATGGGTCAATATTTTAACGTGTTGGAGTAGAGTAGCTTATAGAAGCAAATTATTAGTAATGATTGTTTTGTTTTTCCTATAATATTGATCAGTGATAACTTTAATTTCTATTAGTAAAAATTGTGAAAAAAAATACTAGAATATTACTCGTACAAAAATAGACCTTAAAAGAGTTATAAGAAATCCAACTAGTGAGTGGCCCGGGCGATGCCCCGGGTTGCTAGTTTGTACTTGTTTAGTTTGCTAATCTAGTTTGATTGTTTAGATCGTAAGACTTGTAAGTTTCAAGTTTAAGTCTTGCTATAAACATTTTTTAGTTGTCAAACTCAATCATTACATAATGAAAACAAATAGTATAATAAGCCATAGATTAACTTATCTAAGTTAACTATAATTTTGTTGGATAAAAAACACAATTAATAAATGGCTAAGGTGGTAAGACTTGTAACTTAAGAATCGTTGGTCTTGAGTTCAAGTCTCGTTATAAGCATTTTTTAGATGCAAACCTAATACATGTTGTGAGGGTGACATGCCATGTTTATAGTGACATGTGGCACATATTGCTGACATGTCGAACTTAAAAAAAGTGACACATGGAACATATTCTGTTTTAGGAACGCTTTTTAATAATGATATTATACAAAATGAATGCATATACTCATAAAAAAAATAATAATAATAGGATGATACAATATATGCATAATAATGATATTATACATGCATTCAATTGTACTAAATTTATCAAAAATTGTACAACTGAATATTTAATGGTACTATATAAATTTTTAGTGGAACAATCAACTTGTGGTCCCAGTCACGTGAGATAATCTAACCAAAAAAATAGATAGGGTCCACCTATAGACCTCTTTCTTCCTATCTCTCCTCCTTTTCTCTCTCTATCATGTGTTTTTAAAATATTTTAATCATTATTACGTATTTACATATACATAACATTCCACTATTACTACTTCCTCTTAATAATGATCAAACTAACATCGCTGTCAACAAACATGTGTTAAATATTATGATCACATGCTAATACACGGCCATTTTGAAAAGTAATGGTACGATCGTACTTGTCCCAAAAAAAAAAAAACAAAAATACAGCCATTTGTTAGACATTTTATCGGAAAGTGGCCCACTAAGTTAATAAATTTATTTACTAGTATTTTTTTTTACTGGAAGTTGATAATTGTTGTCATATACTTTGTCTTTCCTATGTCCAGTTCTAATGTGTAGTTGCATAAAAACCATATGTAAATGTCGGGTGCTGAAATGCATAGTGTAGCAAAGTATTTCCTATTTGTCTTAAAACTCTTAATCGACTTTAGCAATATATTCATAATAGACTCTAATGATAAATTTCTGGTCTCGCCACTGTTCTATTGCACCTTAGCCCTTATTAATTGACCCTTTAAAAAATTCTCACTAATATTCTTGGTTAATTTATCAACAAGGTATGAGAATGACTTGCCTAAGGTGGACATATTCGTATGCACGGCAGATCCATTAATCGAGCCACCACTAATGGTGATCAACACTGTTTTATCGGTCATGGCCTATGACTACCCACCGGAAAAGCTTAGCATCTACTTATCCGATGATGGTGGTTCGATTTTAACATTTTATGCTCTTTTTGAGGCCTCTCAATTCTCTAAGAATTGGCTACCTTACTGCAAAAAGTATAAGGTTGAACCAAGATCCCCTGCTTCTTATTTTAGATCAATGCCTGAACATGCTAATGCTACTCATTCTAGCCATTTCACATCTATCAAGGTACTAAACCAAAACCCAATTCTTGGTTTATTGTTATATACTTCGTATTTAATTATATGATGAGTATATGATTTGTTGATTAATATAGTTGTATTGATTATTAATACACTTAACAATAACTCGACTACAAACAATGTTAGGGAATGAAGGAAGTATATATATTGTGTTACTAATTGATTGTACAGTTACAAGTTACTTCATTCTTTTTAAAAAATTTACTAACTTTCAAAATTCATTTGGTACATTCTTTTTTCATGCAAACCATTTATAGAAATTGTATGAAGAAATGCAAACCAGGATTGAGATGGCATCAAACCTTAGCCAGATTCCAGAGGAAGTACGCGATCAACACAGAGGATTTGCCCTATGGAACGATAGCTATACTTCTAAACGTGACCACGATACCATTCTTCAGGTTAATTAGCTAATACCCATTTATAACATATCATCCATTTTTCGTACTTCCTAGCAACTATTTCGGCCTAACTATCTCGCAAAAAATATGCCTTTGTTGCGACTAAAAAGTAACAAATATCTTTTTGTACATTTGTAGATATTGATTGATGGAAGAGATAAAACGAGTATAGATGTCGAAGCTTACCAAATGCCTACACTTGTTTACTTGGCTCGCGAGAAGAGGCCTCAATATTTTCACAACTTCAAAGCTGGAGCTATGAATGCATTGGTAAATCGATCAAACTTCTCTATATATATGCAATTTTCTAACTAGGTCAATGCCTAATTAATTTTCAGCATCATATAGTACAAGTTTAATTGTATGATCTTGGGACATGTATACATCATGTTATGCAGCTAAGGGTATCATCTAAAATAAGCAATGGACCGGTTATCCTCAATGTTGATTGTGATATGTACTCGAATGATTCACAATCTATTCGCGATGCTCTTTGTTTCTTCATGGATGAGAAGATGAGCCAAGACATTGGATTTGTGCAATTTCCGCAAAGATTTGAAAATATCACCAAGAATGATATATATGGTTCTGCCCTTCAAACGAGCTATGAGGTAAGTTACTAGTATATCATAATAACTTCCTAAATTGAACAAGTTGTTGTTTGAAAAATACATATTTTTCAAATGCACGTTTTCTTCGAATTATAAATAGGTGGAATTTCATGGTTTGGATGGCTTTGGAGGTCCATTATATATTGGAACTGGTTGCTTCCATCGAAGAGAAACATTATGTGGAAAGAAGTACTCTAAGGATTACAAGATCGATTGGAAGAACTCGAATGTGGATGGAACAATCGACGAGTTGGAAGAGAGTGCCAAATCACTTGCTAGCTGCACATATGAGCTAAACTCTCAATGGGGAAAAGAGGTAATTTATGCCCTTAATTGTATAATTGATGATTAATATAGGAACTATACTAGTATATCATATTGCACATGTGTTTCAATCATTTATATTTCAAATCGCGTATATTAATTGTATCTATTCAAAATTGAATAATAAATTCGAGTTTTTAGATGGGATTGAAATACGGGTGTCCAATCGAAGATGTGATAACAGGGTTGGCAATACAATGTCGAGGATGGAAATCAGTGTACATGAATCCGAAAAGGAGTGCATTCTTAGGTTTAGCAGCTACAACTTTGGATGATACACTAGTGCAACACAAAAGATGGAGTGAAGGTGAGCTTCATATCATGCTAACACATTGTCCTTTATGGTACGGCCATAAAAGGATCCACCTCGGCCTTCAATTTGGTTATTGTTACTATAGTCTTTGGGCAGTTAACTCCCTCGCGACCTTGTGTTATTGTACCGTACCTTCTCTATACATGCTCAGAGACATTTCCTTGTTCCCTAAGGTATTTTCATCACTTTCGAGTTGAAGTTTTTTTTATGCTACGACGTACAAATAATAATCTTACATGAATTTTTTTTTTTTGTATTCTAGTTACCAAGCCCATGGTTTTTTCCATTTGCCTACGTTATAATTGTCACGTACACGTACAACTTAGTAGAATTCCTATACACCGGAGGTACGATTTTAGGGTGGTGGAATGAACAAAGGATTTGGCTCTATAGGCGAATATCCTCGTACTTATTTGCCCTCATTGATACAATGTTGAACCTCATCGGATTTTCGAAAATGAAATTCGTGATCACGAATAAGGTGGCCGATGAAGACGTGTCTAAAAGATATGAGAAAGAGATCATGGAATTTGGTGTACCTTCTCCCATGTTCACCATGCTAACATCTCTTGCATTGATAAATTTGTTCACCTTTGTTGTCCTAATTAAAAAGTTTTTAGTAGAAGGGGAGATGATTAGGGAAATGATTATTGGAAGATTAAGCTTGCAGATTTTCTTATGTGTTGTATTGATTTTAATTAATTATCCATTGTTTAAGGCTGTTTTTACAAGGAAGGACAAAGGTAAGATGCCTAGTTCTGTCACTATTAAGGCATCAGTTGTATCTGTTATAATTGTGATTTATTTTTGTTATTAGGTTTTTTTTTTCTTTAATTTGAAGGAACTTGTTGTAAAATAGGGGATAATAGGAATAAATAAAGCGCTTTTTATTTTCTTGCATATGGTTTTATTCTAAAACAATTTTCAGTCGACTTGTCTTTTTAATGCATAATTATAATTTTGCATTTTTCATTATTATTTTATTTAGTCTTTTCATTCCTAAAATGAGAAAAAGAGATTTACTATACTAAGGTTATGGGAAAAAACATACTTCCTCCTTCCAAATAAGATAATACATTTGTTTATCACATTCGCCAATATATAAATTTAATTGTAAATATCAATAAGTAAAAATTATAACAGGTTGATCTTTTTAAAATGTACAAATTCTTAAATGGACCTGGTTCACACTAATTTATTGTGAACCACTAACATTAGAGAAACTACGATTGTTTTATTAATAAAAAAAAAAGTCACTATAATAAAATGAAGGTCACTATGTTGAAAATAAAAGTCATTTTGGTAATATATAAGCTATAAGAGGTTAAATTTTTTTAATAAAATATTTTATAAGGTCAATATTAATAATAAAGGTCACTATGTTAACATTAGGGTCATAACGTCGTACTTCAAGTTCACAATAGTAATAAACATTATACAAATTTTAATAAAGGTTACTATGTTAAAAATAAGGTTACTATATTAAAAATAAAGGTCACTATGTTCAATATAATGTCGGTTGCGTGTGTATAAACCTCGGGTCCACAATAATATTATTGTGAACCAGGTCCACGCAAGTATTTCTGTTTAAAATGCGCTTTAAGAGAATACCAAAATAATACCAAAAGTTAAAACATATCATCTAATTTAAAACAGGAAAAATAGTACAATAGATATTCTTTACAAGTAGAACACCTAATGCATTAAATAAAAGAAAGGGGGAAAAAAAAGGGAAGAACCATAAAGAGTTTTGGGTACATATTTTGTGTTCTATTGTAAATTTGTATAGGTTCATAAATCATAATACAAGCTCAACTTCCCTATTTTTTATGTGTATGTATGTCGGCAAATAAAAGTAGGCAGACTAAGTTCCAAAATTATTGAGACAATCAATCCCTCAATAAATAATAAATACTCCCAAAATATGACATACAAGATGCCACGTTTCTCCATATTTTGGCATCGTGATTTCTAAATATATCATGCTATAATCCAAATACTTTTAAAGTTTTAATGTTATTTTGTTTCACATGGACATCCTTATGTGCGCATGCAATTATATTCTATGTTAAGGTAGAATTTGAGATTTTTAAAACGTAAATGATGTGGTTGTAGATAAGATTCGATTACAAATTATCTTGAATATTATCCCCAAAATTTAATCAAACTAATTGACATCTACAGTGTATATACATATATATAACTAAAAGAGTAATAGTTAATGAGAAAGTGCATTGACGACTTTGTCTTATTGGTTCATGCCAAATTAGGATATACCATACTATATAGAGGATTTTGGTTCACACAACTTAATAGTAACTCAACTAACTAAAGATTGAGCCATTCTTAGCTTGAGGGTTCAATTTTTGTTATCTTATTACAATAATTTTGACCCAATTTGTAAAGAAAGATGGAAAATGAAGGGTATGTACCTTTGTTTGAAACTAGGCAAGCTAAGGGAAGGTTCATATATAGGGCATTTACAGGGTCAATTTTTATGGCTATATGTATGATATTGGTTTACAGAGCAACTCATATACCCCAAAAGAATGACCAAGGTAGATGGGCTTGGATTGGGTTATTTGGTGCTGAAATTTGGTTTAGTTTTTATTGGATTCTTTCACAAGTTCTTCGTTGGAATATCATTTATCGTCATACTTACAAAAATCGGCTTTCAAATAGGTAAACTCTATTTGCTCACTTTGTAATTTTTATTCAATCTTTCGTTAATACAACTCTATTGTTATTGGGCTGTTTGTTTTTGGTTAATTTGTGGTCAGGTTATATATATGGACATGTTTGTTGATAATTTACTCCTCAAATTTTATGAAAATAAACTTCGTTAATTTTTATTTTTTTGAACAATTTCACATATTTTTGACATGAATTGTTGGGTCGGGTTTTTAATTACTGGGTCGGGTTTTATTTTAAGCCAAGCTAATCTACCTTAAATTTCTAAATAAGACTATAGGAGTATGAGTTTACATCATGACAAATTCTTTTTCTTTTTTTTTTTTTTTGACAGAAACAAATTCATTTTTATTGTCACCTTTTATTACCTTTTTTATACGAAAAACTAGTTGTGGAGTGTTCTACTTTAGCTAATTTTCACTTATAATGAAGTTATTTTAATTATAAATTATACTTGGTTAACCTTTAATTTATAAATCATTTATCAAAACTTATTTTCCTAAAGTATCTTAACTTTTTAACTCTTATCAGAAATATCGATTAGATCGGTCTTACTACTTTAATTTCTCGAAGTAGTAAATGATGATTATATATTGATTGATTAGGTAAACAATACAGGAGCTTAGCAAGAGTCCTCTTATTTCTTTATTGATATTTTAGCCTTGCTATTGCATAAATATGTACAAGGATAATTTCCTCCAAAAAAAATGTACAAGGATAATTTATTGAGATTGATCAATTTTCTCTCCATTTAATTAACATTATCATCATAATTCATAACATATACCATTTTTTTCAACGTACACTTTTATTTTGCTGAATTTTATAGGTATGAGGTTGAGTTACCTAAGGTGGACATTTTTGTATGTACGGCTGATCCAGTGAGAGAGCCACCAATAATGGTGATCAACACGGTTTTATCGGTCATGGCCTACGACTACCCACCGGAAAAGCTCAGCATTTATTTATCCGACGATGGTTGCTCAATTATAACATTTTATTCTCTCTTTGAGGCCTTCCATTTCTCTAAACATTGGTTGCCTTATTGTAGAAAATATAATGTAGAGCCTCGGTCACCCGCTGCTTATTTTAGCTCCATGCATAAGCCTATAGATGCTAATAACTATCATTCTAGTGATTTTGCATTTATTAAGGTGAGTTTAATTATTGATTACTCTTCACCGAACTTCTCTAAAAGTTAATTGTTAGGAAAATAGTAGAAAATCACGGAGTATTAATTATATTCCTGAGATTTAAACAATTATGAACTACATAAATATATTTCAAACGATCATTATAGAATTTTCAGTGATTATAGTTTAACTTTTAATTCACCAACTTTTAATTATTTGCATTAACATTTCACAAGTACATTTCGTAGGAAAGGTTTGAAGAAATGCAACATCGGATTGTAACATCAACTAAACTTGGTCGAATTCCAGGAGAAGTACATGACCAACATAAAGGGTTTTCTGAATGGAAAAGTTCATACACTTCTAAAGATGATCATGACACTATCCTTCAGGTTATTATTATACATATATCACTCTTTTTATTTGCTTGTTGATTTAACTAGCTTGAATGCACTTTTTGAATTTTTCACCTTTAAGGACCTCCCACATTTTTTTTCACCTTTGAGGACCTAAGTTTTGATTTCCGGCCAAAATGGAGTTAAGTTAACTCAAGGTGAGTTAAGCATTAAGCTCTGACATCACTAATAAGTAAACAAAACTATAGGACTTAACATTTCATATCTTTCACCTTTAAGGACCTTTAAACTTTTTCATTCTTCACTTTAAGAACTTCAATTTAAAATTTAAATGTGAACAATTTCTCTTCCTCCATTGCAACATTTTCTATTGAAAACCAAAATCCAACACTAACTCAAATAATTATTGAAGCAGATGCCACAATTTTCAAACTTTCATCAAGTCCCTTTGTCCAAAAAAAAAATAAAAAAAATAAAAAAAAATACTACTTCGGTTTCTTATTATATTATTTATAACAAATGGATTTTTTTTATATATATTTCACAAATAATATTGCAAATAATAAGAACCAAAATAAGTAAATAAAACTTTCATTAAATCTAAAACCACATAAACCCCAAAACAATCAAATATCATCAACCTTATCAAATAATACACCATAAAAAACCGATCAACCAAAAAATTGCAATAGCTTGGCATTATAATCGAACACACAATAATTTTTTAAGTTCGTCAACACTCACAAGAATAGTGGTTGTTGTGGTTTTTCCGTCATACAAACAAGGAGAGAGGTAGAGAAAATTAGAGGAAACAAGTTGGGGTTTTGGGGTTTCTTTCATTCATACGCCAAACAACTTGAGAAAGGTGGGGGTTTCGTGATGATATATATATATCACTCAGTGTGAACTGACTAGCTTAGAACGTCGGCCAGCAAGTCCACCGACGTGGTTACGGTGGAACAATTGTCTAAGAATGAGAAAGAAATAATTCTGATTAAGGAACCATCATTTATGCATGATAATGAATTAATTATGATATTCACTTCGTAATGTATAAAGAATTGATATAAAGAATTTGGTAAGGACCTAAGTTTTATATATATATATATATATATATAATTAAAGAATTTAGTAAGGATTTAAGCTTTTTTTTTTATAAAATAATTTGCTCCGGTGAGTTAAGGTTAATTTAAGTTGCCGGAAAGTTAACCACAAGTCCTCAAAGGTGAAAAAAAAAAGTGAGAGGTCCTTAAAGGTGAAAAAATCAAAAAGTGAATTCCTTCTCTTATACTTAACTCCTTATAATTTAAAGAAATTTTGTTTTCAAGTATTAACGTTCAAAATTTGTTACCAAACATCTTTATACACAATTATTGCTAACATTTAACGGACAAAAGCAATATATATATCACTAGGTAGATAAATAAGATAATATAAACTATCAATTTATCAAACAAGTCAAGTAAATCAATGAACACTCATGAGACGTGATTATTTATCCTAAAGCTTGATACCAAAAGTCTTTAAATTAAATCATGCTTTAATGATAATTACGTACTTATTTCTACATTATATTACTAGTAATCCAGTATTTTACTAGCTTATTAACTTACTTAGTTTTTCATGGGTGTAGATATTAATTGATGGAAGAGATTCAAAGGCAAAAGATGTTGAGGGGTGTATTTTACCCACTCTTGTTTACTTAGCCCGGGAGAAGAGACCTCAACAATTTCATAACTTCAAAGCTGGAGCTATGAATGCATTGGTAAGCTATCTAAATTTTAATACTATAATATGTTTTATTATTAAGAATATAATGCTTCGTCGATCTATGTAACATATACAGATAGATCTAAATGCACGCGATGTGTGCTTCACAGTTTGAAACACCATAATGACTATAGCTAGCTTGCTACTTTGGGATATGTATATAATTAATTGGACTTCCATACATTTTTATTTAGTGATTTCATGATAAATTACTATGTAATATGCAGATTAGGGTGTCATCAAAAATTAGCAATGGACCAATAATCCTAAACGTGGATTGTGATATGTACTCAAACAATCCACAATCGATTCGAGATGCACTTTGTTGCTTCATGGATGAGAAGAAGAGCCAAGACATTGCTTTTGTACAATTTCCTCAAGCTTTCGAAAACGTTACCAAGAATGATATATATGGTGCCTCTCTTAGAGTGATCTCTGATGTAAGAATCTATACTTGTATGTTATTACCAAGTTAGCTTGTTATTTTTTTTCCGAATTCCGATGATTAAAGAAATCAAATCATTACAAGATACAAACCTATAAGATAACCTCTATATACCCCGGATGCACATAGAGGTAGGTGCACCTACCCAATTCGAGAGGTTTTTTCATTTAATATATTTTTTCTCATTTTGAGATTTTAAAATGAGCAAAAAATACCCTTGAATGCCCCTTGTATCGGATTTATATTAAAAAATTCTAACATTATAATTATCGATCTATTATAATATACTTACTCTAATAAAAATGTGTTTATTTCTTCAATTTATGATTGATTATGTTATGTCACAATTAATAGTATGTATGTTTAATTACATGAAGGTGGAGTCACCTGGCTTGGATGCCCTAGGAGGTCCATGCTATATCGGAACCGGTTGTTTCCACCAAAGAGAGATCTTGTGTGGGAAGAAGTATAGTTTGGACTTTAAGGCTAACTGGAAGATACGAGATAATAATGTAGCAAAGGAGCAAGAAAATGTGGAGGAATTGGAAGAGAAAGCCAAAGTTCTTGCTAGTTGCACTTATGAAATGAACTCTCTATGGGGAAAAGAGGTAAATTTTTCTTACTTTTTATTCTTTAATTTCAATATATCACAATTATGTAGCATAATAAGATCTTTGAGCACACCAATATCGAGTATCATACATGTGTTTTGAATTTTAAGGCACAAATGCGTTGCGTATATATAGATCTAATATATTTTTATTTAGTGATAGTATATTTTGTCATATTGTAGATGGGTTTGAGATATGGTTGCGCCGTTGAAGATATACTAACAGGGTTGTCAATCCATTGTCGAGGTTGGAAATCAGTGTTCTTGAACCCAAAAAGGAAAGCTTTCATAGGAATGGCACCAACTACATTGATCGATACATTAGTCCAACACAATAGATGGACTGAAGGTTGGCTTCAAATCATGCTATATAATTGTCCTTTGATTTATGGACATCCAAGAATGAGCTTAGGTCATCAATTGGGTTATTGTCACTTCTGCCTTTGGGCTTGCAATTGCTGGTCAACCCTCTATTATTGTGTTATCCCTTCTCTTTATATGCTCAAAGGAATTTCCTTATTTCCAAAGGTAATTTTAATTTTATGATTTTTTTTTTTTAATCAATTCTCGCCCCTTCATTCCTTTATTGTTTTTTGTAAGATGTAAAAAATTCAATTGCATGTTGCACGTGATGATAAATGATTGATTCATTTTTTTTAATGATATTTTTTTCCTTTTTGTTTTAGATCACAAGCACATGGTTTCTCTTCTTTGCTTATGTTATAATTGCCAAGTACTCCTATAGCTTAGGAGAATTTATATCTAATGGTGGCACGGCCTTAGGCTGGTGGAATGAACAAAGGATGTGGCTCTACAAGCGAACATCGGCCTACCTCCTCGCCTCCATCGATACTCTTCTAAAGCTATGTGGAATATCAAACATGAAGTTTGTGATTACATCCAAAGTAGTTGATGAAGATGTATCCCAAAGATATGAAAAGGAGATAATGGAATTTGGAGTTGCTTCTCCCATGTTTGTTATCTTGGAAACCCTAGCATTGATGAATTTGTTTACCCTTATCTTTACTTTGACGATGGGATATGGAATCATTGATAAGTTGGGCTTGCAAATTTTACTATGTGTAGTTTTGGTTCTTGTTAATCTACCATTGTACAAAGGTATCTTGATTAGGAAGGATAAGGGTAAGGTACCCAACTCTGTTACCATAAAATCAGTTTTTATTACACTTTTAGTTGTACTCATTATCAAGTTTTGAGGTTGAGCTTTTGAATTGAGGTCATGAGCTCAATTCCAACTTGCTAAAGTTTGAAGATATCGTTTCCTTAATTTTTAAAGTCTTTAAGCTCTAATTGAGTCAAGAGTACACATATGATTAATCTAGCCATGTAACATATTTATCTTAACTTTTCTGTACTTTGGTGATTCTTCACTTAACTTTAAGAGTAGATTTAATTTATATATTGAGTCAAGAGTACACGTATTTGTATGTCGAACTTTCCCCAAAGTTTAATAACTTTGGCGGAGATTGATTTATATTAAATAAAACCCGCTTGCTTGTTAAAAAAAAAATAAAAAAATAAAAAAAAAAATGTTGATATTAGGCTTCACCAATCAAATAAGGAAAATTTGTTAAAAATAATACAAACTTTGAGCGATCCGCCAAAAACAAGTTAAACTTTTGATTATTTCTGAATAATACAAACTTTTGGAGTATTGGCTTTAAATGAGATATTTTACCTAGAACCTAAATAACCAGTTAACATATTTTATTTTTTAAATAAATTCATTTAAAAATTTAATTAACTTCTCATTGAAGCTTTAATCATAGTTGGTTTTCTAAAAAAAAAAAAAAAAAAACTTTAATCATAGTTAAAAACAATTAAAATAATAATAAAAAAAAAAAACCCCTTTCTCACCACCAGACACCCCCTCTTCCCCACCACCAGCTCCCCTCCCCCACCCCCGGCAGCGCCAACCCATCTACTCCGCCGCCCATTCCTACAAACCGTCGCCGTCTCCCTCCCCCTCCCTCGAACCACCAATCCACCATCACCAAAACCACCAGCAGATCCCGATGATTTGGGTTGATTTCATGGGGTTTCGCGGCGGTTTAGGCTGGGGCATCGCGGCGGTTTGTGGTAAGGGGAAGGGAGTGGGCTGGGTCAGCAGCGGGTTAGGGTACCACCGCTAACAGCGTACACCAGTAAAGCCTTAGTTTCTAGCCATGGTTAAGCTGAGCTACTTTCTAATTGTTCTTTCGATTCCTTCAATTTGCAATCAGATTTCCAAATTTGAAAAGTAAAGCCTAGTTTGAAGGAGAAACACATAATGCAAGATTTTCTCCAGAATTTGTCTGCCAACCATTCAAATTGACAAGAAATTTGTAAAATTCGTAGTAATTGAGGTCGGAATTTGACGAAATTGAAGAATTGGAAGTCATATTTTCTCCGTTTCCCAGCAACAATAAGCTGCCGCCGGTGGAAATATTGATGATTTTGTGGGTGTTCGTGGTCGCCGGCATTCATGGTCGGTGGTCGGTGATCGCTGGCAGTCAAAGGCGGCTGTCGGTGGTATTGGCAGGGTGGGGGGGCTGGTTGAGTAGGTGGCTGAGTTTTTTTTTTTTTTTTTTTTTTATAATTTCTAAAATAATAATAAATGTTATTTTTATATCTATTAAATTAAAAACATTAAAAAAAAAATTAAATTAAATTTTTAAACCAATAGAATAACGGCACGTGTCCCACATACCTTTAATTAAGTTACCAACTAGTTACAACTTGTTTAAAGCGGATACTCCAAAATTTGTATTATTTAGAAATAATTAAAAGTTTGACTTATTTTTGACGAATTGCTTAAAATTTGTATTATTTTTGACAATTTTTTCATAAAATAATTAGAATCCTTATTAGTTAAAGTAGGTTAGACTACTATCAACTTAGGTTGAAATTGTCAGCCTTATATTATGCTTTTTTCTTTACTTTATTATTATTACCTAATAATACTTAATTCTTATTAAAATTAGATTTGATCATATTAGACTAGGTTAGAAAAACTTATAAAATAAGAAATAAAGGTTTTTTTTAACAAATTTCCGCTTGATAATGTTTTTAGTTATACATTAAATTTCAGTCAAATCAGACAATCATATTAAACCAAAATTAATTAATAAATAAATCATACGTATTAGACTTCGGAAATTTCAAACAAAATCACCAATTTTTATATGTAAATAACAAAGTTTCCTTATGAATTCGGATGTATTCTATTCACCTAATTTTCACTTATCTGAACTTATATAAATTTAACTAAATTTATTTTAATTTACTACTTATTTTAGTTGTAATTTATATTTGACTAACCCTTATCAAAACCTTTTTTTTTTTCGTAACTGAACTTGTCTTAAGTTAACTACCAATTGAGTTCCCACTAGGTTTTTTCCTTATGAGGGTTTTTTTTGCTCCCTCTAGGGTTTTTCCTTTTGGAGGGTTTTTCTAGCCTCTATTGCTAGATTTTCTCTACTTTTTTGAAGGTTTTCCTTTAATCTTCTCTTTCTCTCTTTCCCTTCCGTCTTTTTTCTTCTGATCTCAATTGTAAATTTTTGTAGGGGCTTCCACCGCTGTTTTTACTGGTGGTAAGCCCCAAAAAACTTTTTAATTGCTTTTAATAAAGGATCACATCTTTTATGATAGTGTTTATTCTATTAGGTTTAATTTATTTGTTTGTTCGTCTGCCAAAGATTGAAGATTTAGGGTTTCACAATCTCCAAAAATATCTAAAAGACCATATGAGTTTTTTCACCCAAACAACTATTCATCCGTAGATCTCAAGCCGATTTAGTGCTAACTCACATATTGTATTGCTTCGGATGAAGATTTTTATAAAGGCGATCGTTGATCGAATCTGCGATGTAACTAGTTCTAAGGTGAATTGTATTTGTGTTGGAATTTTAGATTTCCTCGGTATTGTTTGTAAGTGCCGTTCGACTATCTTTCATTAATGAAATCCTTTTCTTCTTTGTCAAAAAAAAAGTTAACTACCAATTGGATGTTGGTGTAGTGGTGATTGGGACTACACTTGGTAGGGAGGACTCGTGTTCGATCCCCCGTAACAACAATTGGGATGAGACTGAAACTTAACCACCCAAAACTGATCACCAAATCCGGTTTAGTCCAAAGGGTAAATCGATTGGAACACCAATTTTAAGTTAACTGAATTTATCACGAATTTAACTAAACTTATCTAACTTTCAAAAAATTAATTAAAATCACCTATATAGCCCATATACTCTTTTTACTACATCAAAAATAAGAATTAAAAAAATGGTGCCTACGTGGAAGTTAGGGATTGGTTAAACTACGTGGAGTTAATACCAGTGGGCCCTCACGTGAGAAGCAAAGTAAGTGACATGGGTCAGTTAAGTAGTTGGTCTGCTATGAAACAGTAGATCAAAACCCAAAACTACAACTTCCATCATCGTACGACTTTTCATTCGAATTTTTGTTGACTACTGTAAATTTACTTTATTTGTATTCAATTAAAGATAAATAAATAAATAAAATCTGCCCATCTAATTTATTTTATTTTTTTTCTCATACTTTTCATGATTATCTTGGATTAATCTATCAACATCAACTTCTTCTGGTAAAGGTAATCTCTTTTCTCTGCAATCGTTAATTTCAATTAATTTTTTTTTTTCTGGGTTTTGTTTATATACTTTTTTTTGTTTGTGTGTTTAATAATTTGTGAAATTAATTTATGTTATGCCCAAAGATCTAGTTAATTTATTGCTGCAAATTCTTTATTTAATTGAAATTTTGAAGAAATTGGGAATTTGGCTAGGTAAATCAGGGGTAATTAACTAATTACTAATTAGATTTAATAATTTCTGTTCATGGGATATCATGTTTTTTTTTTTTTTTTTTTTTTTTTTTTAATTTAAAAATTACATTTTCGATGCTGAATACTATTTTCAGATTTTAATACTGAATTGATGCTAGTATGATGAGGAAATATTCAAGCTTTATTGTTTTTGGATGATTATATGATTCTTATGATTGATATATGCTGTGATTTAATGAAGATATGGTTGGCTTGTAAATTATAATTGGGTGATGAAACTAATGTTAAATTCGTTGTTTTAAGCACGAATTATACTCCCTTCGTTCTAGAATTGTTGTTCCGGATTTTAAGAGTGGAAGTTGGAGCGTAATTTAAACTAGTAATGTATCGTCAAAAGTGTCTTCTTGAGTTCATAGGTTGAGCAATGATGAGCTTGGTTTGTGAAAGTAAAAGGTCGAAAATGTGGCTTAGATTATAGTTTTTGGATTGACTTGTTTCTTGAGACATATACTTTGTTATGATCGAAGGATTTAGGGTTTGATTGATTGATTGATTGTTTGATGATCGAAGGATTTGTTTAGCTTAGTAGATATCATGGACTATTGAAGTGTATGTCAATCCAAATGGCCATACTCATCTTAATTTTAAGTAGTTGAAGGCTCGATTTGTTTGGTATGATTCTACGAGGTAACAAATTGAAACAATATAGTGAAGATTGTAATTTTACACTGATTGTCTACTCTAGCCCTAGGAAGTTTATTTCAAATATTACTCCTTTTCTTTGTCGATTGAATTCAAGGTAGGTAATGGGGATCCCCTATCTACTTAAAAGGATTCTTAGGCAGGAGAGAAATTTGTAGTCTCTTTTTTCAGCAACCTCTACTGACGCTAAATAGCTCATCCTGGTGAGCATTTGGGTTAATTCTTCTCGGAATTTTACCTTCAAGAGCTTAGGTGGGAGTTGTAGAAGCTTACTACAGTAGGTCATTGTGAATTTTAAGTTTATTCATTTGTTGTCTTTCTAGAATAGGAGACTCTGATTGTTCGGCTCTTTGAATTTCTTTACTTGTCACTATCTCCTTATTCGCTAGTTTTTGCATCATGATATGGAAGCTTATCTCTGGCACAGGTTTTCAGTATCCTGGATTTAGCCGGTTTAGATCTTTATGAGAGTCAGGAAACATAAGGCTGCAGTTTTTGTGGCAAACTATGTTGTCTGCAATTTTTTTTGGTTAGTTAGAGTGAATTATAGGATTTCTCATAATAACTATCTTTTCTGTTCTCCTTATGGCATTAAGAGGTGCATATTGTTTCTCTTTAGCTTCAATCTCATGTAGTTTTCTTTACCATGCACAAATCAAAATACACCGAACAAGCTTATCAAAGTTAATGTAATGTCCAAGCGACATAGCATGTGTTATCTCTATTGATTGTCAACCAAAAGAGTTTTATTGGTTTCATAATTTTTGTCGTTTCTTTGGGGTTTTCCTCTTTACGGCCTATGACACACTCTATACTTGCTTGGAAATACAGATGAAAATCTCTTTCTGGTCAACATTTATATCTATCCTGCTACTGGCTCTATCCAGCTTGCAACCGGCATTTGGCCTTAGGTTTGTAATTGATAGAGCGGAGTGTTTCTCCCATAATGTTCAGTTTGAATGGGATACAGTCCATGTCTCATTTGTTGTGATCAAGTCCGAATCTCCTTGGCGCACAGACGATGGTGTTGATCTAGTGGTGAGTTGAAACTGCTCCTGCATAATATTTAGTTATTTATGCTTTTCTTTCAGTTAACAAACTACTTGTATTGCTATTTGCTCTGGTCGACATTCTATGATCACTTTTTCCTATATGCTTAAGGTTTTGGATTAAAGGCTTTCGTAATGTACCACTTGTCCTTTGTTTAAATTGCATAGTGTAAGTTCTGAACAAATAATCTCCACATGTACAGACCAAAGCTAAAAGAGGGGGGGGGGGGGGGGAAGGAATGTAAATGTGGTCAGAACTAACACAACATATGATCTGTTTGTGGTATAATATGGTGAAGTTCGGATAGGAAGAATTTTCCCTACTCGTTCGTGCGTTGGGATTAATGTATACAATGGTCTATGAACACCATATCATCTGTGTTCCTTCACCCATGGTAAAACAACATTTAGGATATTCTGGTCCTTACTCAGAAACCTCTGGAAACTCCAAAGAAATTTTTTTTTTGAAAGACCAATATTTCTTGGACCATATTGTAATATTTCTTGTTTAGGGGTCTAATTGGGCCACTTTGGATTCCTGATGCCATTGTTGAGTCTAATGGTAATATTTGGTTGAATGCGGATGATGAAACAGCTCGATAATAAAATTTCTTAAGTTATTAGATGATTTCTGAAATGAATTGGAAGGTACTTGGGTAATGTTGGTTCATTCTTCATCTCTGGGCAGTTTGCATTGCCTTTCATTGGAATATTGTAGCCTTACTTCTTCTAGCATTAAAGCATTGAAGAACATGTTGCTTTCTAGTAATAACTTTCTTGTTTCATATGAATAAACAAGCAATAAATGGAAATGTTTGACCATATGTTTACCAAATTGGTTAGTTCGAAGTGTTGGTTTGGGATTCCTTACGCAAAGTCTTTGACTGATCTATAAGCTTAGTGGAACGTGCAACATGGAACTCTTGGTGGTTCCATTGGATTAATTGTACTAGGGGTTAGGTTTATTACTCCGATTATTATGTGATAAATACCCATACAATATGATTTTTATGAATGGAACATTTTATTGCTGTGTTTTACAGGTGAAGGGACCTGAAGGCGATCAGATCCATGACACCCATGATAAGATCAGTGAAAAGTTCGACTTTACTGCTCATAAAAAAGGACCTTTCAGTTTCTGCTTCACCAATAAGTCACCTTATCATGAAACTATTGATTTTGATGTACAAGTCGGACATTTTACATACTATGACCAGCATGCAAAGGATGGTAAGACAACAGTTTTCCCTATCTTAGCTTCATAAGAGGTTTCTAATATATTGATATAAGGTGAGATGGCTGTTTGTCAAATTTATGTACATGTTTGCAGAGCATGTGAAACCTTTGGTAGAGCAGATTGAAAAGCTCGGTCAATCTCTTTACAACATTCAGTTTGAACAGCATTGGCTAGAGGCACAGACTGATCGACAAGCACTAGGTACTTTATTAATCTCCTCTCGAGTTTAGAATTCAACCATTTCAGATGCCTTCTTGAATTTTAGAGTACTTTCTAATACCTACACTCCTTGTGGTCACTTCTACACGACGTTGAATTCATCTGTTAGAGGGCCTAAAAAGGGTCTGCCATAAGTAGTAATATCTCTCAAGTGTCGGTATAAACTCTTATTGTGTTGACTGTGTCTCTTATCTGTATGACAATGCAGTGAATGAAGCTATGAGCAAGAGAGCAATCCATAAAGCCGTTATGGAATCATTTGCTCTAGTTGGTGCAAGCGTGTTGCAGATATACTTATTGCGGCGATTATTTGAAAGGAAGCTTGGGACTTCAAGAGTCTAAAAGATTCATCACATTAGTGATTTGTTAACATATTATAATCTTGGTGTTTCACTGTTTTGGGAAATAGCTTAGTCTTGCTTTAGGATCTTTCTATTATGTTATCTTTAAGTGAAGATATCAATGGATTTTCCCTTTTTCTTCTTCTGTCTTTTTTTTTTTTTTTTTTTTTTTCTGTAACAAAGAATCTTTGAAGTATAGGTTTTTAATTGGGTGAATCAAAGAAATTATTAAACTTTGCATATTATATATTACGAAGTATATGCTATGATATGGAACTTACGGCTTAAGGCAGATTTGATATAGAGACAATGGAGGGCTTCATTTTTATCTATTCTATATTTACTTCGTATATGCAAGTAAGAACGTATATTGATGCATTCTTTAATTTTCTACTTCAAAGAACAAATACATACTCGTAATAATTTTAAAATCATATGAGAACACCTTTTTTTTTTGGTACCTCTAATATGTAGAATTTGTTTTTTTTTTTTTTTTTCTTCTTATTATTATGTAAATTTAATCCTTTTAACAATTCCATAAAAAAATTAAAAAATAAAAATAAAAAAAATATACCACACTGCAAGTTTGCAACCATAAATCCATAATCCATGATTAGAAGAGAGAAAAGGAGGAATTGGAGGGAAATCGTGGAAAAAAAACGGGGTCATTTTTAAACGGGGTCATTTTTTAAGGTCACGTGATAGGTTAATGTCGGAGAAAAAAGTCAATTATTGTCGGATTTCGACCTCACGGCCCTCACAAAGAACAAAATAAACTTGTAAGGTCCTTTTAGACCACTTCAAACATATAATGTCCTTCCAAACAAAATAGTAAACATATATGTCCCTTCTAGAGAAATTTTCCTTACATAAAACCCCCTGAATCTCAGTAGGGCACTTCTCAAGCCAGACTCGATACTCACTATAATTAAAGCTTAGACATTACCCGACCTACGAACAAAAGAAAAAGATACATTCTGGCAGCCACAAACAAGCTGCAGAATATCCCTTACCATACCACCAAAAGCACAGGGAGATGTAGTCCCCTTCTTCGTATGATGAAAGAGCTTTAACTTATCGGTTTCAAGGATAAAGTTCCTGAAACCAGCTTCCATGGCGATCTTCAGGCTCGATCTCATTGCAATTGCTTCACCAACATCAACATCAACTTCAACTTTCCCCATTTCTGCCGAGCAAAAAACAACCACTGCTGCCCCCTCTTCGCCCCTGAGAACACCTCCAATACCCAGCATCTGCCCCTAGAAAGCTGCATCTGTATTAAGCTTATACATGCCAACAACTGGCGCTTTCCATGTGGAGCTGAAATGTTGCACCTGATTTGCAGACTAGGCCCTAGAATTCGCTTCTTCATACTCTCCCACCACACCTATGGCCTTGTGTAAAATGTCAGCCTCCCTCTTCTCTTTTTTTTTCAAATACCCATGCATTTCTCTTGAGCCAGAGGCCCCAAGCCAAGCTCCAGAAAACATCCCACCATTTTTTCTCCTTAATTTTACCATACATCACATTACACCACCCTTGAAAGCCTTCAAATACAAAAGAGTCAGTGTCTAAGCACAGCATAGAATGTCTCCAAATTGAGGCGACAGTTGGACAGAGTGCCAAAGAAGCAGCATATGATCAGTGGTTTCCTCCCCCTCCCCACACATTGGACGATGATGATCCACCTCCATTCCCTTTGCTACCAGCCTACTCATAACAGGCAGTCCCTCCCTCACACATCTCCACGCAAACAGTGTTGAATTATTTAGATTATTGGTGACAAATATTCATGTGTGTTTGATTGAATTTCTTAGGTTAAGGTGTTGAAATTCAATTGAACAAGTAAAAGAGCAATTTGTATCTTGGCTTAGAGAAGTGTTCCTCCGCCCTGTAGTCCGCCCGGTGACACGCCCGGCAGGGTGAGCCACCGCCCGATAGGCCGGGTCTCCGCCCGGTAGGGCGCGAGAGCAAAGGAAAAATTAAGCGTTGTCACCGCCCGATAGGGCCATCGTCGCCCGGCAAGGCAAGAGCCACCGCCCAGTAGGGCGCCAGAGCACCTTAGTTTTTCTGGGTTGCTTGATTTCTCTCGCTCGACAGGGCACGGGAGGCAATATTGACGGTTATTCTTCAGTCATGCTTGGTTTATTGCTCTTGATATAAATATGAGAGTTTCATATTGATGGTATAAATTCAAGAAATCAGTTTTATTTCTCATTCTCTTGAAACCTTTTGCAAGTCATTGTTCATCATCACAAATCACAAAAGCTTATCTACATTGTATTGTAATCATCCTACTTGTGATTGCAATTGTTCTTCGTTGTATCTCTTGAGTAAATTTTCGTGATACCCGATTGTATTATAGGGTCGGAATTATACTTTTGAGAAAGTGATCTCGTTCATGCCTCGAAGATTTTCTGTTAATTTCATTTGCAATTTCTTTGTGACCCTTGTAAAAACAAAATCCCCAACAAACGACTTGATCTTTGGTGGGATACAAGCATTCCAAATACTCTTCCAATTGAAAGAAAAATGCCCATTCGATGTAGATGCCTTACCCCTTTCCTCTTCTTCAACAAGCATATTATAAGCACTTCGAACACAGTAAAGATCATCCTTGGAATGGTGCCAAGACCACCCATCCTCTTCCTCGAACATGGGTATGGGAATGCTACAAATATTATCAATTTCCGGTTGCGAGAACAACCTAGCAAGCATAGTCATATTCCATTTTTGATTTTCCCATAATTCAATTACGTACACCGGAACATATTCATCATCCCTTCTCGTTGTCATGACTCGAAAATTTGGGAGCAATGGCACCCACGGGTCCTCCCAAATTCGAACACCGAACACTACTCCCCACACCTATGGTCTTAATAGCACCTTTTCCAATTACAACAACAATGTTGCTAGTAGCTACTAATAATAAAAAGAAAAACATTATTATGTACTCTTTCCATCCCTTATTGATACTCCTTTATGGACAATTTTTACGGGAATTAATAAACATAAATAGTAGTAAAAGTACATTGGAAAGGTGTATTTACATTGGGTATGCAAAAAAGTAGAAATAAAAAGTAATAAAAGTACATGGAACAGTAAAATTTACATTGTTTCAAAAAAAAAAAGTAAAATTTACATAGTAAAGATTAATTTGCACAAATATTGTTGTAAATTGGAGGAAATTTTGATAAAAATTTAATATATAGTACTTGAAAAAAGCAAATAAGACTATCATTTTGGGACTAAATTGGCCATAAGAGACTATCAATAAGGGACGGAGGGTGTACTTTGTAATTTTTTATTTAGACTTTTTTTTTTTATTATTTTTAATGTAGTAAGATTAATTAATTGTGTTAGTTACATTTTAATTAGAATTTAAAATTTTTTAAAAATTATTTAACACATCTCACCAATAATGTTTTGACATGTGGAACATATACCGGGTATTAACCCATATAGCCTTAATTACTTTAACTATTATTGAATATTGATAATTAAAATAGATTATAAAAAGTTAATTGGAAAAAAGAAACGTATTAGATATCCAAATTTCAAAAACAAATTAAAAAAAGGAGTTAGATCCCTACCCCTTAGAAAAACCGATTAAATTTATCTATAAATAAATACAGTTTCTATATGAGTTAAGCATATAATACTAGGGCTCTAAGGGCCTATTCACATTTACTTAATTTCAGTTCAGTTCACTTCAGCTCCAATCAGTTCAGTTTAGTTCAGCTCCAATCAGTTCAGTTCAGTTCAGTTCAATTCAGTTCAGCTCCTAATTTCCCTCTCTCATAAAATATTCATTTCAGCTTAGTTTGGTTTACCTCAACTCCAATCAGTTCAGTTCAGTTCAGCTCAGTTCACTAAATGTGAACAAGCCCTAAGTTTTCACACACTTTTCGCCATATTACTATGTTAATTTTACTTATAGCTTAGGTACATTAAATGTATTCCGGCTAAAAAAAATTGATGACAAATAGCAAAAGGGTATATCCTATGCAACAATTTGTCAGATGAATGGAAAAAATTTCAGTAGGGTGACGGCGATAGGAACCCCACTTCCATTCACGGTGTGAGGCCTATATGGAGAATAAGGAAATGCTGAAAAACAAGTTGCCTCCGCGGATTTTTGAGTTGGAGTATGAGATTCACGAGCTTTGGTATATCATCATCAAGCTAGATTTAGGTAACTTGAAATCCGTTGAATTTGTGTGGGAGCAATACGAAAAACATGGATGGAAGATTTCTAAGTTTTCATCCCTTTTAGACTACGCACAGTTTACGATACAGGTTTTTCGTAATCTGAATCTCAACCCCTTCTTATTCAAATTCGTGAGTTCGGTAATTATTTTTATAAATCGGAAACTACATAACTAATTAGGTTCCGACTTAAATTGTTTCTTATTAATAAAAAAAAGTATGCTATTTGGTTTTTTTTTATCAAGCGTTGAATTATTTATTATAAGAAAAATAATATGCAAATTTTAATAATGTATCAATACACATTATTATATGAAGTAACTATGTGCAATATAATATTTACGTAGCTACACGTAATTGGTTATTTTATAAATAATTTCAAGTAATTTGTTTATGTATAAATAATTTTAATATTATTTAACTTTTACCACCAAGAAAAAACACAAAATTGTATTAAATCACCAAACTTTTAAAACTTTTATTTAACCACCAATTAAAAGTATAAAAATTGTTTTTCACCACTCGCTGTCAAAATAATCATTAAATCTTACGGAATCAAAAAAAATATTCGATTTTCCTGTCAAAACATGTTCTATAATGTTTTGGGGTCAATTTGGTCCTTTAGATTCGATTTGAGGTTAGAATTGACTAAAAATGATCGTAAATACCTCATTTTACCTACGAAAAAACCTCAATTTGCATGACCCGCACAAAACGAGACATTTTCGATAATTTTAGTCAATTCTGACCTCAAATCAGGTCCAAGGGGCCAAAATGACTCCCGAAAACTCTAAAGAACATGTTTTTGGCATGAATATCGAATAATTTTTTTTTTTTTAAAAATGTGTAAATTTTGCAGATATCTGTAAGTTTCAGTTTATACTGTTGATTGTTTTTAAATTTTATTTTTATTTCCTAATATATTTATAGGTCAAGATATTGACTCTAATCACTAGTTTCAAGATCAATTTGGCCATACTTGGTATACTATCTTGGGAGATGAGTTACTCAGAAGATTGCAAGAAGTCTACGAATTTATTCCAATACTGATTGTCTTTCCAAAGAGAGGTCAACATGGTTTCTTCCTAAAAGAGTTGGAGTTTTGTTACGATTTAACTGATAGGGTATCAGTTGACTAAAGCCTGTTGTTTCCAACAATGCGCAAGATCGTAAAACACTTGAGTCTTCAATTATATATATTCACATGTAGTTATTTTTTATGTCAAAAAACATGTTATTTTTGAGTCTTCAACTACATATATACACTTCTGCCATATATATTCTTCAATTTTCAATTTTCAATTTTAAAGTTTAAATATGTAATATATTCTTCAATTTTCAATTTCAAAGTTCAAATATGTAATAATTTTTAAGTTGTTTTTGTTGTTGTTGTTGTTGTTAATTAAGGCCTTAGGCCTGTTCGCATAACTTTAGTAATATATAAAACTATAAATATTGTAAGCTTATTACTTTGTTAGTAGAGAAATCCAGAATTTTGTATTGAGAAACTTGAGAATAATGACCTAAAGCCATTGACGTTTACGCGATCTTTAAGCTTTATCAATCAAACAACCTTTTGACTTTTTCGACTTTCTCTTTCATCATCAATCGAATCAGCTTCATCGTCAACCATGCGGTACTCGCTCGATCTCACTTCCTATTTTGCTCTCTGAGATTTCATAGATACAAGTGGTTCAAATTAAATAAATTGTATTATAATTATTTATAAATTAACAAATTACATGAAACTACATATATATTATATTGGACATTATTAACCCATATAGTTATTGTATAAAGTCTAGAATAGACCCGGTGCACAATAACTTAATGTGCACACAACTATTTAGTATATTATACGAATGTAATTATATTATACAAAACGTATTATATCATTACAAAAGTGATAATATCATTCAAAAATTGATTAGGTAAATGTATCATTCAAAAAGTGAATTTATCATTATAAAAAGTATCAAAGAGTAATTATATCATTCGGAAGATAATTTTATCATCCAAAAGCTAATTATATCATCTCACTAAATGGCTTAAAATAAGATTATATAATTCAAAATTTGACTCACAAAAAGATAATTATATCATTAAAAAAAAGTGATTATATCATCCAGAACGTGACTATATTACTTGAAAGTGTCAAATTTTAGATCTACAATAATTAATCATTAATTTATATTCAAATATTTATAATAAGTATTTGTTTTACAGAAATAATTCCTTGAACATACATTCTCCCCTGTCGATTGTTTTCAAAAATAAGCATCGATCATGTTTCTTTTTAAAAGAGATCAAATTCTGTTTTGACTTGAGTGATAGTGGCCCAATGGACTCTTATATCCTCTTTCCAAAATCAAGTTATATCATTTCAAGAGATGGTAAAGATGTTCCCTCCACATATTTACATTTAGTGTAATTACTCTATTAGTGTCCAAGTGAAGTGTCTGACATAGCATTTCAAGGTTTTATAAGTTAGTTTCTTTAAGCATAGCTAATTTTAAACAAAATATGCTTGTATAATATTTCAAAGCAAGTTATAACTCAACGATGTCTCATGACTAAGTTTCCATGTTTGCAATGTTAGCATACATGATAATCTACCATACTCACCAACTTTTTTCTCTGTTGTATTTCTCTCTTGGCAATGTAAGGCCCTAAATCAGAGAAAGTATATGTTTTCACCAAACTTGGGCAGCGGCGTTCCCTTGTCCCGACAATTGCCAAGGAAGGGGTCAAGGCTCAAGGGTTTGTATGATACGCCCTTCCAATGAGGGACAGAAGAAGTGTGAAAATCCAATGAGGGTTATACACAGAGTTAACTCTCTATGACAGGAAGTCAACCACCAGAGATTATTTTCAAGTCCTGCTTGCCAAACCCTATCAACCACCCTCACACCTCGTATACAAGTAACACGCATTTGCTTACACCTTTTCAAAATTTTACCGTGCAAAACTAACATCGACTAAAACATTGTAATTCAACCTTGGACATGCTATAGTATCCTGCATCCCATCCCCAGGACAAAATCACAATACAAGAAATTTGGCTAAAATAATACAAACAGAAGCTGGAAATAGATGTTCTAATTATAGTTATACAAATACATTTTCTGTTTTCATCAGCATTGGAGATACACTTTGAAAGGGCAGTACAAGACCAGCCCAACCTACATCGCTTGAAATAGCTTCGATTGCCTTTTTCTTATGAGTGTGCAAGCCTACAAGACAGTATTCCCAAAAAACCAAAGAGGTTGAGACTTAAATCCCTAGCAAAATTAAGAAATCTGGTCACAGCATAATCAAAGCTCCAATTGTGCATTTCTTAAGCCAAGGAAATTGTAAAAGTTGTTTCTGGATTAATTAATCAGATAACTACATAAATAGTCAAAGCATCATGAAATTCGAAAAAAAAGTAAACTAGACAAACACAACATATGCAACTTTTTCCACTTAGATTTTAACCTACTCAGTGTTTCTAAGGCATGAGACGCACTCGGTGTACAGACATCTTCAAGTCCAGGGGTAAGACACTAAGACATGAACAAAGTGAAGCAAACCATCACATGTTTAAAGCTTATAGTAAAATGGGTTAGGACGTATAGATTGAGGATAGAGAAGCATTAGAGAAAAAAAAAAGTAGCCGAGTCCATGAGTGATATAAAGGCAAAATTAAGAGAAGCAGAATAATCCATAAGTTCAGCCAAAGCTTATTGAACAGTGAATGTATACTGTATGTGGGACAACCATCATTGATATATGTATAATTTAAACATTCCAAATAAAGAAATAAATACAAATTTGAACCAAAATCACACATATTAACAAGAAGCTATATAATTACTGGACGCGTAATAGGACCATGTCCAAGAGCCTATCATCCTCATCACCTCAGCTCAGCTCATGCTTTAATATAAACTGCAAGTGCTAAACTAGATTCAAACCAGTGCCCAACAAGGAAGATCCACTTTGCCGGGTCTAAGAACATTTCTGATATTGCCTGCAATAGCACATAGACCCCGACTTAGCATATGATAAAGCCAGCCAAAGCAAAAACAAGCAGAAGTTGTATTAAGGCTAACCTCAGCTAGGATAGCAGCAGCAAGGTAGCTACCAGCATGAAAATTATTCCACAGACTAACTGCATAGTCAAAGCTCTACTACATATGTCCTTGACTTCAGTTGTCAAATACTACATATTAAAACCCCTTCATCACCCAAAAGCCAACCCTGCAACGTGGCATAAGAAAATATAAAGTCTAGCGCATAGTTTGTTCATCAAAAGGATTCAAAAGAAAGCACAGATGAATCACAAATTTGTAAATCATGGGCTATGATCATCCACCACTCCAAAATATCCATCACCTGTATAAATACTAAATATGCAGTCCTATCTATAAACCAAAGGGCATTAAGTGCAATCATCAAACTTGGAAATCTCTCTAAAATCACTCAAGGATGGAAAATAGTCTAAACTACACTCAATGAGGTTATCAATCATTTATGGGCGGCTGAAATAACTTTGGATAACTAGGCCAATGTTACACTCCCTCAAAACTCATGTCATGAAAAATATCCTCATTCACGGAGGATAAAAAAAAAAAACATTCATGCTCAAAATTAAATTTGCTTTCAAACAAGGATTCTTGAAAATGCCAAGTTAAGCTAAAATTTAACAGTGCCACACAACAACTTTCACATAGAGTCAAACATTTTTTATACACTTCTAGCCAATGATATTTTCCAACACCACAATTGAAAGCAAAGAAAATACAAAATAGCCCCAAAAGAAAATGTAACTAATGAATAGTTCAAATTGGGTAAAAGCAAACAAATCCATTAAAAATTTCAGAAAATGAGGGGGGATATCCCAGAAAAATAAGCAATAATAGTTTCCAAAAAAATAACAATTCAAGACTACCAATACCTATTCTAAGGAGATTCCTAGGTTTAAAATTTCTAAATAACAAAACAATGAAAAATCAGCTAGACTGAATCAGAAAGCATAAAATGGTAAACTTGCATAATAAACCCATCAATCAAACAAACAAACAAAACGCAATCAATTGGGAAATTAAAGATGTTTTATTTTAAAAGGTGGTCAAACAAGAAATCAAATCAATCAACAAAACTCCGTTGGACATTTCTTGCCAAGTCCATAAAACCCAGGCACACATTCTTTGCACTATCGGGCATCAACACAAAATATCTATAATAAAGTTTCCAATATCTCCTACCCCTGAGGGTTTGAAAGACCAAAGCCATCAACATAAATCATGGTTTAAAATTTTGAAATTTACCCAATAATATATAGTTCAGCACTTCAGCCATAACACACTTCTGTTGACTTTTCCCATTCTTGGCAACCCTCCCCCCCCCCCCCCCCCCCAATTTTTTTTTCTCTCCCTGCTGTAGAAGGGCTATTAACTTCTCATCACATGTACATAATGCAGCAAAGTAGCAAACTACATATAATGTTATGGAGTTTTCAATCTTAATGCCTAATGTTTGGAGTTTGGACTTAAAAATGCGTGAAAATATTTCATTGGCCACGTATTTAACCCAAATCAAAGCAAACATAGCTCGGCCAAAACATAGGATGGGGAGCAAGTAAAAGGGGATAAAGCATGGGGCAGGGAGTAACTGAAAGGCATAAAATATATAAGACATTTCATCTTCATGAACAAAAATAAACCAACCTTAAAAATCAAGATCTTTGCAAACTTCATCAACCTCAAGAGCATAGTTGGTCTTCTGCGAAGTCATTATGATCACAAGGATTCAAGCACCACATGCAAAGCCAGAGTTCCTTGAACAACCCAGGGCACAGTAAATTGAAGATAGCAGCCCACTCAATATCACTTAACCTTAAAAAACATCACATATAGAATAGTCATTTACATCAATACCAGCAACCATGTTCATATATAAAATTGAATTTCAGAATTTACTTATTTCACAAGAAATACAAGGCTGTGGCAGCAGAAAAGATCCTAATATTGAACAGTCCAAGCTTCATTGTCCTCGAACTTGATATGTAGACTTTAAACCAGCTAAATGCATAACCTATTGCTATGGCCATACAAAAATTGTTTAGTATTCCAAACAGAAGGGTGTTAATGGAAGCATTGTTTCTCCAACAGGTTCAGTCTCACCCTAGTATACTATTTTACATCTTACAAACACTTCCCCTTTATATATTCTTTCCGATTCCCATCTAATTAACAAAATCAGCTGCTTTCTACACTCGCACTAATCTTGCATGTGCCTTTAACCTCTTAGCATCAAGCAATCCCATATTTTTCTCCTCCCTATAGCAGCGCTTCTGGTGTACACCCTTTTATTTATTTCCTATATAACCCTCTACATCCAATGAATTGAATAGAGTCACCATTAACTAGATTACACGTATCAGAATATATAGATACTGTCTACCAGTTCTATATATATTCTGTTTATCAAAGCAATTCATGTATATATATATCTAGTGTGCGCTAAATAATGAAAAGAGAGAAAATGGCAGCAAACCTGAGACTTGTCTTTGGCATCATTAAGACGCTCGCCATACTCATAGAGCTTCTCAATGTCCATAGTGTTGCCAGAAGCGCCAAAATCAGATAAAGAAATAAAAACCACATAAAAATGGGGTACTACGTTTAGAGATACAGAGTGTAGATTTGTGGTTTTAGAATATATATTAGCTAGTCTTGATATAATAATTGATTGTAATATATATGCAGATTAAAATTCTGCTTGCTCAAATGAACACAACAACTACATATTATCGCCAACCAACAAGGAATTTTATATTGCATAGTGACTGAGAAAACTCTTAAAATTTCAGAGAAAAAGTTGCAATACACAAGTATCAACCAGCCATCAATATATTTTCTAATTTCTAATGTCAGGAGCTCTTTCTCTTTGAAGAATGCCTGTAAGGCTGTAACCAATCAAATTCAACAATTTCTCTGTTCAGATTATTTAATTTTTGGATTCTACATGTCATAAAGTATAAAACATTCAATTATTGGAGTAAAAGTTTCTAAAACATAAAAATCATGCCTTTTTCTCGGAATCCAGAAAACCTTATCAAAATTTCCAATCAGCCCATATTCAAAGGGTAACCATATACTTCAACATTATCACACATTTATCAGTATTTTTTAAATTATAATATATTTAATTTCTATGAATCACAGAAATCCATAACAAACAGAACAAATCTACATCATTGAAGAATCTAGGAATTAAAAAAAAAAAAAAAAATACTTCGTGGATTCAATTCTGCAGCTGAAACAAATAAATAAAAGATTAAAAAGCTATAAAAGTCTTCATATAACCACAAGTCATCGCAATTAAAATTTTTAAATAATTATTAGTTATTCAGTGTGAAGAAAGGCGTGAAGGGCAAATGATGTAGTAGATGAGTCGATGGCAATCACCCAGGGGGGGGGGGGGGGGGGGTGGGGGGGAGGGACTATGGACCAAAATGAAAACTCCTAGTTATGAAACACAGAAGACCCATCGTCTATCACACCCAACTTTGCCTCAACTCCTGCAACTCCTCGAGATCTTGCATATCAGGATGATACCTCAACTCACCATCATCATATCTTTCCAAGTAGTCAGTCAATATAGATGAGACCTCTTCAAGCAGATCACCTTTGATTGGAAAAGGTTTATTCCCTTGAGAATATGGAAGGCGATGAGCAAGTAGTGAACAGATCCTGCCATCTTTTCCAAACGCAACAATGGTAGGAAATCCACCATTAAAGAACCTTGCGAAGAATTTCACAACCACAGTGTTAACGGCAACGCAGGGGTTATGCCATGATAGTTTACCTCTGGCTTGTTTAGAATCATCTCCTTTGGGTTCAGTAACTACTGTAGCATCAGCTATGGAACAGGGAAGAATAACAGCATCCATATCAAAAGTGAAACGTGTATACGCATCATAAACTACAGAATTGATACTAAATGGATAATCAAAGTAAAAAAGAATATTCTTCCCTATATGATGATGCTCTAAACGCATGTTGAGTAAGTCCAAGAAAGATTCTAGGGTGACTTTGCTTAGCTCTGCCAGAGTTTTTTCGACAATGTGCTTCACAGTGAAGGGATATGCAGTAATACCATAAAGCTGCATAAGTTCAGCTCCATAGGTATCTAAATAGGAGCCATTAGGACCGACAATGATCACCTTCTCTCCCTCGAACAAATGCTTGAGTATAATGGATGCGGTATTGTTATAGGGCGCAACCCACCAAGAGATATTCTGCTTGGCTAGCACAGTGCTAAAAAATTCAGGATACGACCGTGGATCTTGCCCATGCCAATCAGGAAGATATACAACCACAATCTCCAACTCCTTGTCACTTTGCCTACACGCTTCCTCAATTTTACGAAGCCAAGGAAGCAAATTGCCCGAAGTATAGAGGTACAACCCCACAAGCTTTGATTTGAGTTGAAAAATAGGCCGTTTCTCCTTCCAAAATGCCTCACTTCCTGAGGAATTCTTCCTGAAGACAAAATCAGAGGTTCTGCAATACAAAAGGTCCTCAAGAGACGATGGAGTAGTGAGATGCAGATCAGCATCCGCATCAGTAATGAAAGGAAATGCATGGGAGTTGGCTAAATGATACCAGGGAACAAAGTCAAGATCCCCAAAGTGTCGAACCTCATTGTGCAAGAGAACATTACCAGTGGGGGCTACGAGAGTAATTTTGGCCATGAACATGCCTCCAAGATACTTGCATACACGATGACGATGAGACTTGGCATGGAATGGAATTGCAAGGCAAGACGAAGGAAAAGCAGACATAAATTGGCTGAAGGCTTTCTTGTCATGGGTCCAGCCATCTCTCATAATAGCAACAATTACCATATCAAATCGATTCTTCATTTTAGAGTATAAATCATGACAAGCAACTGCTACTTTCCGGGCAACAGAATTCCAATGAAGAGGCACCATGAAACAACAAAGCATGACGTATTTACCAATTAAGATTCTTAGCATCTACTATAAGACCTCTACGAACCAGATAGCCCTTTCCAGAAGGAAACAACAGGGACTTAACACCAAGACGCTTGCCAATCTCTATGTCACACTTAGATCGATATTTACCACTACCAAAGTCACATTTTTTATAAATCGAGTCTCCCAATTGACTTGAAACATGATTAACATGAAAAAGATCGGTTTTTGAATTATAAATGCTGCTGCCATCCAATTTTTTTGTAAACTCTTCTTCTAGCCAAGGTTCTATAGGAAGACAAGGAAACATGTACCTTCTTAATTCCTCCTTATCCAACTTTAATTTCTCAGGAATCTTCTTCCACCTATCTACATCCATATCCTTATTATTGGATCAATCACATGCACCAACAAATTAACACAAAATCAATTAATAATCTCAATAAATCAAGAAATATAACTTCGGGATTTAATCAATAACCATAACCATCAGTCATTTTCACTGATTTGGATACCATCCTTAATGATATTATGTCCTTTTGTAACTTCTTTTACGTCTATATCTTGTTTTCATGTTAAAAGAGATGGCAATTTTGTTGCGCACCTTTTAGCTTAGCTAGTACCTTTCGGAGTTGTGGCAAAACTTTTGTCCACAAGAAATAGCTCCGTATGTATTGTTAGACAATATTTCTAATTAGGCAAAAGCTAAGAAACGCCCTAGGGCGTTGGGTAAGACAAGTAAAGTAAAAATATTAAATTAAAATAAACATTGACTACACCGTTTGACACATAATTTTAACATGCATTCCCAAATTAATATTACTTTATAATATTTTAAATGTTTATCTGACACTCGTAGGTGTTCATTAGCAATATCCTTCTAATTAATACTAGCTTGCTTGGTTGGTAAAAAAACAAAATTGATTAGTAAATATAATACTACATTTGCAAAACCGTTCACAAAAAGACCAAATTTTCCACAAAAAATTAATTTTTTAGGTATTTGGGCAGAAACTTTGCATAAAATAAACAAAATTGATTAGTAAATTTTGCAAAGAAAGACCAGTTGAAATTCTAACCAACAACGAAATTGAAGCTGATACACTAGAAATAACATGAAATCAAAACATACCTTGACATCTCTAGTACAAATCATTCCACTGGTTGAAGTTGAATTATCAACACTCACATTCGCCTTTCTACTTCTCTTCTTCTTACTAGAATCAGACACTGCAAACAAGGACAAACCTCACCTAAATTAAAATTAAAAAAAAAAAAAAAAAACTCAAAATTAACCCAAAAAACATACAGAAAGAGAAGGGATACTTGCATACAGGGTAACTCAAAATCAACACAAAACAATTTCTTTCAAAAAAAACAATAATTGATCGAAGGTTAAGGTTAATTGATCAGGGTAAGGCTTTTTTTTTTTTTTTTTTTTTTAATTTTTTTTTTTTTATTTATTTAACGGCAATTGGGAGGGATCGAAGGTTAATGTTCAGTTTAGCTTGAGGCCCAAATTCTAAAGGAAAAGGGACATATAATTTGATAAAGCTGATAAATATAAGAAAAAAAATACAATTTAGTAATTACGGAGTAGTAATCTCACCTTGTCTAATTTACTTTAAATAATTTAACTTTTGATTGTTCTACAATAATTTCAACTTCTATTTGTGTTTTCATTCTTCAATCCTGATTACCGATAACTTAGATAAAGAGTTAAATTGGCAGGAAGAACCCGTGTTCGATCCCTCACAACAACAATTGGGAGGGGATTGTAACCTAACCATCCAGAACTGATCTCCGAATCCGGATTAGCCTAAAAGGTGAACAGGGTAAAACACCTAAAAAAAAAAAATTAAATATTTCCTCTGTTTTTTAATACTTGCAACTACACAATTTTTATCACGCTTTTTTGAGAAGGTGTAGACTAGGTAAATGAATTAATTAAACATTTAAAAATGAATAATTTTATCAAAAAATTAAAAATGGACTCAGGTTTCCCACCTGCCTTCCATGGCTTTATTAAAAATCACAGTGAATCCCTCCGCTGAAGCTGGGTCATTGACGTCACATTCACCAAACTTAGGCAGTGGCCTTCCCTTGTCCTAACAAAGTGACAATTGCCAAGGAAGGGGTCAAGGTTCAAGGATATGTATGATAAGCTTTCCATGATTTCTATGAGACTATGAGAGTATGCTTGGTGTAGATCACCTTGTAAGACATAGAGTTGATGTGGATCTTGTAAGGAAGGGGAAGGTTCTGTCTCTTGATCAGTACTCTTAGTATAATGATGAGAAAGTAATAATTCGTTATTTTATCCTTTTCGTTCATATTTTAAGGTTGGTGTTTTGTGTGCGTGTGTTTGGGGTGTGGATAGGGAAGGGGTTTATGGTGGTGGATTTTTTGGAGTTGTCGGTTGTTTTTGTTGGTGGAGATGGATTCAGGATAGGTATACGAGTAATAGTTTCAAGGGGGTGGGAATGAGGTTTTGGGCTAGGTACAAAATCTTCAAAACGATGAGGATGAAGTTTCTATTGAGGTATGGGTAAGGTTTCGAGGAGGGTTGATCTGGTCATAGGTGGTTGGGAGGGTGTTTACATGGTGGCTAAGGTTGAAGACGGTGGTTTACGGGGTTGAGATGAGGCTAGCGTAGGTTTTGAGTGGTTATGGTGGGGTGGGTAAGAGGTGAGTGTCACGATGGCTAGGGTGGTGATGGGGTAAGGCGATTTCGGTGCCTAGCGGGACAGGTATTCAGGATGTTAGGGTCAGTGACTTAATTTAATGATCCCACTTTCTCTCTCTTACCCTTAATCACCTACCCTTCTTTTTACTAATCTTCTTTTATGACTTGGAAACTGTGCAACTATGCAGATAATTCAGTACGGAGGTAGTGCTTTACTTGAATGTTAATAGTGACCAAGTAACATGCCAAGGCAAACATGAAGCAAAATCATTAAGTAAACCAAAACCACTCCATTATAACTTAACTGATACAAAAACCAAAAGTTATACAACAAATGAAAAAGCTTTACAACTCAAAAGCACAAGAAATGGAGAGTAAGAAAGGAAAACTTTTGGTTTTCTTAATAATGACCCACACAATTCAGTACATATAAATACAATATAAGAGTCTTCTTTCCATGTTTCCTTCCCACACCAACTCATTCCAACAGCACAAGAGAAAAGAAAAAAATTGTGTTGTTCCAGGTTTTGAAGCACCCTATCACAACTCTTACATTTTTTGTTCTTTTGGGAGAAACGTGTTGGAGTGGGATCTCAGCCAAATATCCCTTTCCATATCAAGTCTATCGAGAAGAGACTCTCCTTAAGAATGAACATCTGGGGCTTGTACACAGCATAGCCATTTTTTCTGCAGAGTCCAAGAAAATCAAGAAATAAGTCGGACATGAAATCAAATTAGTTTATAAGTCCCAAGTTAAATCATCTTAATTGAGGCAACCTCAATAATTTCTTGTCAATAAAGTATTGTTAAACAGTTGACATAATTAAGTATTGAAACGATGCCATTTGTACATGATAGCATATGCTCTCTAGTCTCTATGGCAAATGGCAGTCGTAGACTTCAGCTCTCAAAATGGAAATGTCATAGAAAAGAAAGATATCAATATCCTCTAAAAGTCATTTTCCTATGATCATGACAAACTTTTACCTAAATACCTAATATACTACCTCAAAGCTAGTTAAAACTCAATGATATCCCAAAGCTAATTAAAATCTCTGTGTTTGCTTATTTAATCATCTACCCATACCCACCAACCCTACTTTCTCCATTGAAACAGAGGGAGTATATGATTAATCAGCAAATATTCATAATAATTTACTTGGGAATGGCAAGGCGCTACTGGGAGTCAAACAAACAGATGGGTTGCAATAGAATGCACAAGTTACTATAGATCTTGTACCATAATAATAATACTTTTAGCAGTCATTCACCATTTCAACCATGAAAAACAAAAGATGACAACCAAAAAGCAGAAAACAAAGGATATGACAGATTAGTAAAGCAACAGGCATGTAGCATTTTCTCTGTCTCAAAAAACCTCCAAATGAATTGGCCACAAGGCCAACAACCAAGTTAGCTACTGACTAGAAATGAGATGGAACTCGTATGTAATGTGCTCTCTCAAACAAGCAATTAAACACAGCCAAAATGATGCAGATGCGACAGTGGTCAAATCTGAAAGAGAAATAAAAAAACTTACAGGCTGAGACTTGGTGGGCTCCATTCCAGGCCTAGATGTGGGCTGGTTCTTCGCAGGGGACTCAGGTTTCCCACCTGTCTTCTTTTCATCCCTGGCTTTATTAAAAATCACAGTGAATCCCTCCGCTGAAGCTGGGTCATTGACATCCCATTCACCAAACTTGGGCAGTGGCCTTCCCTTGTCCTGACAATTGCCAAAGATAGGGTCAAGAATTTGTGTGATACATTCTTCCAATGAGGAACCGGAGAAAAGTGAAAATCCCAATGAGGGAAAAACATAAATAATCCTCTGATCAGGATGTTGACCACCAGAGTTCATTTCCAAGTCCTGCTGGACAAACCCCACCAACCTCCCTCACTCCCCACATAAAAGTCAAAAGCATTTGCATACACCTTATTCAAAATTTACCATGCAACATTGACATCAACTAAAAATCATAATTCAACTTTGCATATGATATCCCAAATCTAATCCCCAGATCTAAATCACAATACGAGAAAATTTTGCTATAGCAATAAAAACAGCAGCTGGATATAGATGTTCTTATTATAATCATAGAAATAAAATTTCTGTTTTTACCAACATTGTAGATACATTTTGCAAAGGAAGTACAAGCACAGCTACTCGTAAACAGACCACCATAACAAGTCAGCACAATCAAATTAGGGAGCTCACTAGATCAGTAATATAGGTCTGTGCACACATTGACAGAAATTTTACACAGTAAAAGATCACTGGAAAAAAATTATTTTAAAATAAGGCAAAAACAAGAATAAACTTTTATAATGCACGAAAGAAATGAAAGAAGTTGGAAAATAACTTCAAAACACTATGGCCCTAAAAGACATAACAGCAACAAAAGGTAACAAATTTCTGACCCTACGTCGCTTGAAATAGCTTCGACTGGCTTTTTCTTGTCAGTGTGCAAGCCTACAAGACAATATTCCCAAAATTCAAAGAGGTTGAGACTTGAATCTCTAGCAAAATTAAGAAAGCTGGTCACAGCATAATTAAACCTCCAATTGTGCAATTCTTAAGCCAAGAAAATTAGAAAAAGTTGTTCCGGATTAATTTAACAGATAAGTACAAATTCAGTCAAATCATCACCAAATTTGAAAAAACAGTAAACAGGATAAACACATAATATGCAACTTTTTCCACTTAGATTTTTTCCTACTTGGTATTTCAACGGCCTGAGGCGCACTCAGTTGACACACATCTTGATATCCAGGGGTAGCTATTAAAGGAAGAAAAAGTGAAGCAAGCCATCACATGTTTATAGCTTATAGTAAAATGGGTAAGGCCGTGGAGATTAAGGATAGAGAAAGTAGGTGAGCTCATGAGTGGGTGAAAAGCCAAAATTAAGATCAGAAGCAAGATTAATCCAGAAGCTCAGCAAAGCTTATTGAACAGTTGAACAGTGAATGTATACTATATGCGGGACAACCATCATTGGTATATGTATACTTTAAAAAATCCAAATAAAGGGGAAAAAAACACATTCAACCCAGAACCACACATATTAACAAGAAGCTATAAAATCACTAGATGCTTCATAGTAGCACGTCATATTCTATGGCTTGTAGAAAATGGGAACAATAAAGATTCAGGACAAGGGAACCTACAAACAGTAATTTTAATAAGAACAAAAAGGCATGCCTCTAAGGCCCTCAAGGATTATGTCCGAGAGCCTATCACTCTCAGCACCTCACCTCAGCTCATGCTTTTATATAAACTGCAAGTGCTAAACTAGATTCAAACCAGTGCTCAACAAGCAAGATCCATTTTGCCGGGTCTAAGAACATTTCTGATATTGCCTGCAATTGCACATAGACTCCGACTTAGCATATGATAAAGCCAGCCCAAGCAAAAGCAAGCAGAAGTTGTATTAAGGCTAAGCTCAGCTAGGATGACAGCAGCAAGGTAGCTGCCAGCTGACAATTCTGCTTCCACAGACTAGCTGCATACTCAAATAGTCAAATCTCTACTACATACTACCCCTTTATCAACCAGAAGCCAACCTTGCAACGCGTCATAAGAAAAGACACAAGCTAGCATCGTTCGTTCATCAAATGGACCCAAAGGGTGCCAAAATAAGCCAAGTTGCTCACACATTCGTATATCATGGGCTATGAAATCATCCACCACTCCTAAATATCCATCACCAGTAAACTCTAAATAAGCTGTAGTAAAAAGTTATCCAAAAAAAAAACAAAAATTGAAGTCCTACCTTTAATTTAATCTCAAGGACTCACACTTTAAGTGTTCGATCATCGAAATTCAGAAATATCTATATAACCACTCTAAGGTAGGATGGTAAATGGCCTAAAATCCACTCAATGAAGTTATCAATCAGCTACAGGCAGCTGAAATACTTTTGGATAACTAGGTCAATCTTACACTCCTTCGAAGTCATGCCATGAAAAAATATTTACGTTTATGACATGACGAAAACACGAGTAAAACAAAACAAATCCATGGTTGGCAATGACTTAGCTTTCAAACAAGGATTCTTGAAAATGCCAAGTTAAGCTAAAATTTATCAGTGCCTTACAACTTTCACAAAAAGTTTAAGTCAACATCTTCTAATCACTTCTAGACAATGTCACAATGATATTTACAATAAAACCACAATTGAAAGCTAAGAGAAAACAAAATACCCAAAAAAAATACAATAGTTCAAATTGAAAGCTAAGAGAAAACAAAATTCCCAAAAAAATACAATTGTTCAAACTGTGTAAAACCAAACCAACCAATCAAACTTCCATAAAATGAGAAGGAAAAAAAAAAAAACCAAAAATTCAAAAAAAAAAAAAAAAAATCCCAATTAAAAACTATCAACTCCTATTCTCAAGAGATTTCTAGGGTTAAAATTTTTTAAATGATAAAAATCAAAAATCATCTAGACTGAATCAGGAAGCTAAAAATGATAATTCTGCTTAATACACCTATCAATTAAAAAAAAGAAAAATCAATCAATTGGGAAATTAAAGAAGATGAATTGTAAAAAAGAAGGGTCAAACAAGAAATCAAATCAATCAAGAAAACCCAGAAAACTGAAGAATTAAACCCAATAACAAAACCAGATCAAATCAAACAAAACATGAAAAACACAAAAAATCAAGCTGAATTGCGATGAATCTAGGGTTACAAACAACAACAACAACAACAACAATCAGCAAAAAGATGATAAATTTCAATAATAATAATAATAAAATAAATAATTGAATTTTGACTTACCGTCATGAATACAGAGAGGAAAGGAAGAAACAGGGGGGAAGAGAGAGAAAGAAGAGAGAGATTCGAATGAAATGAAGAACAAACAAAAAAAGGGGGTAAAAGAAAAGGGGAGAAAGAAGATGAAAGAAGTAGAGAGAGAAAGAGGAGAGAGAAAATGGGGTTTTGATGATGACGAAGTTTTGTGTATGTGAAATGGGGAGGAGAGAGAATTTTTGTATGAAAAGCCAGAAATAGGCATGTGAACGTGGGGACTTTTCAGAGCTCATTCTCTCTCTCTTACAACGCCGTTTGCTTTCTGTTCTTTTTAACGCCGTTTATCTATTTTCACCGCTAACAACTACTGTAATACGGCTAACATTATTACCATAGCTACGAATAACAGTTATATGTACGGTTGCATTTTGTCGAATACGCCCTCTAATAGTATTTAAGGGCATGTTTGGCAGTAGCTTTTGGTGGTGGATGTAACTTTTATAAGAAGCGAGAAATATTAGTTTTTGAAAATAGAGGTAACTATTAAGAAATAAATCTATAGTTTTAGGGAAAAATATTGATTTTTATAAGTAATAGTTAGTTAATATCTAATTTACCGAACACTCATACTTAAATTATCTATTTTCTTAGTTAACTAATTATTTCTACACAATAACAGCTAACTTCACAACTAAAAGCTAGTTTCACAATTATATTTCGCCGAACATTATCTAAGGGGGCGTTTGGTTCACATAACTAAGCTATAAGGTATGGGTTTAGAATGGTTTAAACCCATATCTTATGTTTATTTTATGAGTTTAAGAGTTTTAAACCCATACCTCAAACCCTCAGGGTATGGGTTGGGGTTTAGAAACCTTGGAGGGGAGGTGGGTTTGACTCATTCCCATACTTTTAGGTAGGGGTGAGCATGGGGCGGGAACCCGTACCGTTAGTACTAACGATTCGGGTACCAAATAACTAAATTCCTTAAAAGTGACATCCATAACCCGAACCGATAAGTTCGGGTATCCGTACTTCGGGTACCCGGATTTTCGGATTGGTTATCGGGTACCCAATAAGATATCCAATAATGATAATTAAAGTTAATTATGTAGTTATTATGATATAATTTACCACTAATTAGCTACAATATCATATGATTTTGACCAAATTATTAATAATGTTACTAATCATTGATATTATAAAGTAATTATAAAGTAAAGTAAGAGTTTAGATTTTAAAAAAATAAATTTAAGTAGGGAAAAAAAGCAAAAAAATGCTTATCGGAACGGATCGGGTAACCGTTAATTTTAAAATGATACCCAATAACCATACCCGATAACAAATTATCGGAACGGGTACCCGAACTGTTATGGTTATCGGATCGGGTACCCTAATTTTCGGAACGGTTACGGATTGGTTTTTCGGGTTTTCGGTTTTTCGGGTAGTTTTGCTCATCCCTACTTTTAGGTATCAAATAAAAGAAAAAAATTACATTCCATAAGCATACCAAATATATGGTATTAAGAATCAAGTTCCAAACCCACACCACTATAATTTCATTTCTAATTCCAACCCCATACCAATTTACGAACCAAACACCCCCTAAGTGACTAGCGTATTAACGAGTACGAAACATAAAACACTACATACCGGATTCTCGGAAATAATAATTTGTTGATTGAAAGGAGAATTAACGGTCTTTTTCTTCGTAGTCTTTTACTTGTACTGTTGTACATAGTATTACCATTTTTTATTTTTTATTTATTAAAATTATTTTTATGCAACTAGTTGGAATATTTATTTGTTTCAATTGAAGGTGGGGACCATGATTTTGGGAGTGTCTAATGTGAATTGGAATATTGTACTCCGTAATAGTTATGTCACTTGTGTGCATGTTTAAAAAACTTTGATAAAGTACTACTAACTACTAAGTGTGTAACATTGGCAATTTGTATTATTGTCAAAACGGTTTGACAGTTCGGTTTCGGTTCAGTTTGGAATTGGTTCGATTTGAAAACGGATTGGTTTGAAGTCGATTTAAGTGCCTTAAGGGTCGATTTTGGTTCAATTGAAATAATTATCGGTTCGATTCAGTTTCGGTTTATTCCTAAGCGGTTTAAATTTAGTTCGACTTGTAAACAATCCGGGTAGTAAACGGTTCGGTGCAAACGGATTACAGTTTGTTGATGGTTCGGTAAAAACGGTTTTGATTCCGGTTCCGATGGTTTAGGGTGTTGGAAACGGCTTAGGGTTAGAAACAATATTTTAATCTACTTTGGTATGAAACAATCATGACACTAAACTTGACCTGAGCGTGAGAATAACTCGACCGAATGTTGATTAGACCTGATGAATTACCGACCAAGCTTGAACTTACTTCAATAATCCCACTCCTTACCTAACTGGTATATGCCTAAAGTTAAAATCGAATCCAACTAGAATTTGACGTGAATAAAACCAACTCATATCCGAAATAGTAAACAATCCGACTAGAATCAAACCTGAACATGAAGCTTACTTTAATCCTATATCGATTTTGACAAGGTTTGATAAGAATAATTTCCAAACTTGACACAATTATTTACTCAAATTAGAATTTAGAATTTAGAATTTAGAATTTTGAGTTTAACTAGTATTAGAGTACTAGAGTTTGGTACCAATTGGAAAAAAAAGAGGGAAAGAATTAATTTTTTAAAAAAGAATAAAATAAAAAACGTAGTAAATAAACATTTTGTTGTATCTTCTAGAGTTCTAGACCAAAACCCCAATTCAATTTCTTCACTTGACTTTGGGCTATTGTTGGTCTTCAACCTCTGCAAACTGCCCAGAAATCAGATGGTTAGAATTTTACTTTTAAATTAAAAAATGTTTTCATATTTAGTTTCATTAACAATCAAGAAACCCTCTTTAATTCCCAGAATTTTCTCAACCTTTCGAGGTTTCTCGAGCTTAAATTCTTCCCATTTTCTGGGAAATAATTCAAGCTCTCAAAGTGCTGTTACTTCCACCACAACATGCACCAACTCCAAATTTCCTGGTAATTTTTCTTTCTTCAAATCACTTGAAAATATGACAAGTTTGTTATTATTTCATGTGGAAATTGCTTTTATCCTATTTGTAATTTGATGGGACTTACTGAAATTTCTTGAATTTTCGTCATGGTGTTGAATTTGTGATGTGCTAAGAGTATGCAAAATATCATATTTCTGTTAAAGTTTGTAACTTTTGATTATTGTTTGTTGTATTCCTTTTATGGTACAATATTTGGTTGCCGGTAATTTGTATAATTTCATAGGGCCTGAAAAATTCATGGTGTTGCATTTTTCCAAAAGTTAAAAAATCCCATTTTGTGCTGTTGTTAAATTTCAAAATTTTTAGGTAATGGGGGTATAGAATATGCAAAAAAGAATATTTTCCAATTTTCCAGAAATGATTGATTATACTATTCATCAAATCATGGAGTATGGCTTATGAGGTGAACCAATTGTTACTTGACCGGAGTTGATGGTCTGATTATATTCTGAACGAAGTGTTTGAAGTGCCTGCTTTATACTGTAGTGATGTTATTATCACTTGATGATTACAGGAGGTTTGGAAGATAGCATTTATGCAATTCTCACGCTTGATCGGTGGGAGTCACTGAACCGCATGGAATATAGATTAGCTTCACTTAGACCAGTTCATGGAAAATTAGCTTTAAAATTTCTCGATTGGGTCATTAAAAGGCCGGGTTTGGAGTTGAATCACATGCTCCATATGTATTGTATTACAATTCACATACTAGTTAGAGCTAGGATGTATGACTACGCAAAGTCACTCTTAAAGCGTGTATCTTATTTGGACGTTGATGTAAGTTCCATTTTTGGAGCTCTTATGGGAACATATCGACTTTGCCGTTCAAATCCTTCAGTCTTTGATCTCTTAATGAGAATTTATTTGAAATTGGGACAAGTAGATGATGCTCTGGAGACATTTCATTTGATGGCTTCTCGAGGATTTAATCCATCAGTTCATACTTGCAATGTGATCTTAGCTGCAATACGGCAGCATCAGGTGGCTTGGGCCTTCTTTAAAAAAATGCTCGCGAGAAGGATTTGCCCCGATGTTAGTACCTTTAATGTGCTCTTGAACATTTTATGTGCAGAGGGACAGCTTAAGAAAGCTGAGTATCTCCTCAGGAGGATGGAAGAATCTGGTTATGTCCCAAATGTGGTTACGTATAACACTATGCTTGGTTGGTATTGTAAGAATGGAAGGTATAAAGCTGTTTGTGACCTTATGGATCAGATGACTTGTAAAGGTATTGCAGCAGACACATATACGTATAATATGCTTATTGATAGTTTATGTAGAAATAATAGGAGTGCGAAGGGGTATCTACTGTTGAAAAGGATGAGGAAGAAGAAGATACTGCCCAATGAGGTGACTTATAATACCCTTGTTAATGGGTTTGTCAAGGAAGGGAAGCTTGAAGTTGCTGATAAAGTTTTTGAGGATATGTCGAGGCTCGATCTTAACCCGAACCATATCACCTATAATACATTGCTTGATGGGCATTGCAGTCATGGCAGTTTTCAGGAAGCTTTCAAAGTTCTTTGTAAAATGGAAGCTGTGGGGCTTGCACCTAACGAAGTCAGCTATGGGACTTTATTGAATGGGCTATGCAAGCATGTCAAATTTGAACTTGCAAGAAGTGTATTAGAGAGCATGAAATCAAAAGGTATCACGGTTAGCTGCACCATGTACACAATGATGATGGATGGGTTTTGTAAAAATGGGATGCTCACTGAAGCTGTAGATTTGCTAGCCGCAATTTCAAAGGACGGCACTTGTGCTGATGTGATCACATATTCTGTGCTAATCAATGGATTCTGTAGGCTAGGAAAGATGCATAATGCGAAGGAAATATTATGTAAGATGTACAAAGCAGGAATCCGACCTAACAGGGTCATATATGCAACAATGATTTATAATGCTTGCAAACAAGGAAGAGTTAATGAGGCCTTGAAACATTATGCAGCCATGAACTTTGATGGACACGAAGCTGATCTTCAAACTTGCAATTTGTTGGTTTCCTCTCTTTGCAAGAGTAAAATGTTTCGGGAGGCTGAGGATTTCATGCAACATATGACTAAACCAAGTGCCAGACCTAATTCTGTAACCTTTGATTGTATGATTGATGGTTATTCAAATTTAGGCAAAGTGTTCAAAGCATTTTCTTGCTTTGATGAGATGATTAATCTTGGTCATGATCCAAGCCTTTCCACGTATGTAAGTCTTCTGAAAGGAATTTGTAGGGGTGGAAACTTCAAGATAGGGAAAAGATTTTTCCAGTTGCTGCGTAATATTTCTGGTATGCCCGATGCTTTTGCCTACAATACATTGATCGCTGCCATGTGTGAATCAGGCAGATTGGCAGAAGCAGTAGACCTCTGCAATGAAATGATCCAAAATGATCTTCTTCCTGATAATCACACATATGTTACTCTTCTGAGTGGTTTGTGTAAAAAGGGGAAAGTTGTTGCTGCACTTCTGTTTCTTGGAAATTTGACTAGTAGAGGAATTTTATATCCTTGCCAAGTGGTATATACAATACTGATTGATGCTTCATTTAAGGCTGGCCATCTAGACGCTGCTTCCTATTTATATGAAAATATGGTGAGGGAAGAGGTCTACCCTGATGTAGTTGCTGCAAATGCTATTATAGATGGATATTCTAGGAAGGGACAAATGGTTAAGGCACATGAAGTTCTGCAGTGGATGAGTGGAAACTCTTTTCCAAATTTGGCTTCTTATAACATCCTTTTACATGGGTATTCAAAGATGCAGGAACTATCAAAATGCTTCATTTTGTACAATTCTCTAAAAAGCAAGGGATTTCTTCCTGATAATTTAACACAGCATTCCCTCATTCTAGGACTCTGTGAGACACAAGCAGTGGAGCTTGCTGTGAAATGTTTGAAGAAGATGATATTGGAGGGAAGTATACCTGATCAGTTGACATTTAACATGCTTATCAGGAAACTTTGTGAAAGTAGTGAGATGGAGAAGGTATTCGAACTGACTGACGTGATGCTGAAAATAGGAGTGCAAACTGATAGAACTACCTATGATAATGTCATCATTGGACTCACTAAAAAGTCAGCTTTCCAGGAAGTGCATATGGTTTTTCATGAAATGCTGGGAAAGAGTTATGTTCCTACACGCAGACAATATACAACATTGATGAAAGGTTTGCTTAGAGCAAGAGATATAGCAGGTGCATTCAGGCTCAGAGATGAGATGGAGGCCCTTGGCGTGAGCTCCTCTGATGTAGCTGATAGTGCTATGGTTAGGGGACTTGTGAAATGTGGAAAGATTGATGATGCAAAATTGATTTTTGATAGCATACTACGAAACAATTTGGTTCCATCTGCTCTCACTTTTACAACTTTGATGCATGGGCTTTGCAAAGAGGCCAGGGTCACAGAGGCTCTAAAATTTCGGGAAATTATGGAACGATATAAACTAAAACCTGATGTGATTTTGTACAATGTGCTTATTTCAGGTCTTCATGCTAATGGTGATACTGATGGAGCTTTTGAATTGTATAAAGAGCTGAAACAAAAGGGTCTTTGGGCTAACATTACTACTTTTGAGATTCTCATCAGTGCCGTTCTTGCTAGTAAGGATCTTGAAAAGGGTGAAACTCTTTTGATGGATATGCTAGAAAGGGGATTCATATCTCAAATTGGAAGCTCAGATGACATGCAGCAGCTTTTGATATCTGCTCTGGACACCCTGAAAATGCTGCGAAAAAACGCAAATAGTGGCTAGGTTTATTAACAATCAGGCTTGGGCAAATTAAGTAACAGGATGCCTGATCACAGATATTTGTCCAAGTTCATATTGGTTCTCTTCTAGCTGATCAGGTTTTCTTTCCATATTGGTTTTCTTGCGGTGCGTTAATCATGTGTGTATATGTCAATTGGCTTGTTAACTTAGAATATTATGGAGCTACAATTTAGTTTCTTAATCTTCTGCTTTGTACGGTTCAGGTGGAGACAGCACTGTTACAATTTGCCTGTTCCTTCTCATGGCTATATGATGGCTTGAAGACTTGACAGATACCTTCTGTTAGATGACATTCTTCCAATATGCTCTCTGGCTCTTGGCCTCTTGCATGCATGTGGATCTGAAACAGGTTTTCTTTGAAAAATAATTTTCTGTGTCTTACAAGTTTATGATTGATGCAGTATGCATTCCCATTGGAACATCATTATTTCGTAGGTCTTTAAGTGAGTTAGCTTTTAGATATGTGATGATAGGTTTTGTGCTGAGCGAAATTAGTATACTTGCATATAAAACTGTCTACATTTAGATAGAACAACTACCTTGCTGGGCTACTCAGAATAAGTGGTCGCTGGGTGTATGTTCTTGAAGACTCATATAATCAGTTGTGAATGAGGTTAAATCAGGATCTGAAGGGGCGATTGAATGTGCAGCATCAAGGTGAAGAGTGAATTGATGCTGGTGGTCTCACAAGAGAGTGGTACCAGTTGTCATTTTGTCAAGGACTATCTTTGATAAGGAAGTGCTACTTTTTACCGCAGTTGGGAATAATATAACCCTCCAGCCAAATCCTAATCCTGTCTCCCAGACTGAAAATCTATCTTACATCATCTATGTTGGTTCTTGAGGCTGTTGATTCCAGATTGCAATAAAAATTTGAAGTGGTTGCTGGAGTTTAATAATTTATTATATGTTCTGCCTTGCTTTTGTGCAGACATCATTATGGTCATTTTGTATGATTGGGTTTTTTGTGTTTCTCACGTCATCTCTGATTGGCTTTGCAGAATGATGTTTATGATAGTTCTAGACCTTACTTTTAGCATGGATGCAGATGGGGAGAAACTTATAACAGACTTGAGCTCTCTCTATTATGCTCCCAGTATAATTGAACTTTGGAATTGAAGAATTTCTTCTTATGCTGTATTGGTAAATGATAACCCATACCCTAATACTTGTCCGCTTTATAAATCCAAATATAATTGGATCTGCTCGAACTAATTCTTTCGTTTAATCGGTCTTTTTCTGTTGCCTGTTAAAGGTCGCTGATTATGAGCTTCAATCTAAGGGGATAAATGTAAAAGTGTTACAGAGGAAACAAAGCACGAGTATGTTGATCTTGTTGCTGACCATATTTTGACGAATGCTATCCATCCCCAAATCACTTCATTCCTTGAAGGTTTTAATGATTTTGTGCTTCGGGAGTTGGTTTCTATTTTCAGTGATAAAGAGCCTGAACTCCTTATAGGTGGACTTCCAGAAATTGACTGTGAGTGAGCTTGATCACTGTTACTCCATTTGTAATATTGCTTCCGCTCTAGGATATTGATTCGTTCATATGCATTCCAGTGGATGATTTGAAGGTCAATACAGAGTATACTGGCTACATTGTTGCTTCCAATGTCATTCAGTGGTTCTGTGAGGTTGCAAGCAGTTTCAGGCTTTCAGCAAGGAAGACATGGCGAGGCTGCAACAATTTGTTACTGGAATGTCAAAGGTACATGATTAATTTTTAGCCACCATGCTTTTCCTCTCATTAATCTCGGATCCATTTTGGTTTAGGCAGTTTATCCATGATTGAGTTCTACTTGTATTATTCAAGGCAAAAACGTCTTTCAAAAATACTTGTGTCATGACTTGTGATTTAGTGCTGTTTGCTCCTATATTCATATGGGATTGGTACATTATCAAGTCCTTGTAAGACTATGAATGCTATATAGTCTGTTAGGAAAACCTGCTAGTAAATTTCACTTAGTAAATTTCACTTTGAAAAGTTGAAGTGTATAATGAGATTCATGCTTAGGAGTTAGGACCAAGTTGGTTAGGATGGAGTATTGATGTACCATGTATAGATCTTACCCATACAGTTCCAAAGGGGATCCGATTTCATTACCTCTCCATTTCTGTTAGACCCTTTCTCCGGGGAAAAAAAAAAAGGAATTGATTGACCTGCTACTTAGCAGAAATGTGACAGTTTAGTGAGACATGACTTTAGTCCATTGTATTTCATTGAAATGAAATAGGTGCTTGGAAGAATGCTTATAACATTATAGCCACAATATAGTTAAAGCAATCAACTGTATTTGAATCTAATCTGATCGTAAGGCAAGTCAATTTATTTTTTGTTGATGGCAGGTGTGCACTGGTTTTGCTGTATCTTATGCCAGTTGGTATATTGACTTCTGACTTCCCAACTTCCCATTGACTGCCAAAAATAGTAAGGTTACCAACTTATTCATGTTATAATTTACCTTCTGTATGTAGTTCTCTTTTTTAAAAGAACGTAGTATGAAATTAGCATATTATGCAGCTCGTGTTGTTAAAAGGTTAAATGTTGATTCATTGTACATAATAGAGTTGCTTACTGTTTGTTGACAATTGAGCTTTTTTGTCGCAATGCAGCCCAGCGTCAGTGTTTTGGTATTCACTTTTTATTATTGAGGAATTCGCCTTTGCTACATGCCTACAATTCATGGATTCAAGTGCTAGTACTTTGGCTCCAATACAGAAGTCAATACAGAAGTAAATACTTCTTGGAAACCTTGTTGAAAGTGGCTTGACAGGAAGCAAGATTTTACCCAACCATGCGGAAATAGACTGAATGATTAGAGACAAAGCCGATTCTTAATAAAATATTTGGCGCGATCATTAAGCTAATCCTTAAGTTTAGTGATGAATTCATTTCATACTATACTATGTTGTTAAAGTTCCTAGGACCGTATTATATGGTAGAATTTATCATCTGGCAACTACAAAGAACTTCCTTGTATATTATAACAAAAAATTGACTCCATTAGACAATTATTTGTTTGAGGAAACTTCTAGGTTGACTTTTTTTATTATATTATTTGATTGGTCTCAAATGTCCATATATTAATTATGTACAAGTATAATGCATTAGCCTACAATTTAACATGCAACATAAAGTTTTAAAGTATAGAATATAACGGGTGTATTGTATAAGACGTATAGTAACCAATGATTATTTTAATACGAATATTTATCTAGTCAACTGTTAAAAGTCAATTAATAGTAAATTGGTAATCGAAAGCTATCTTAACAATAATTAAAAGTCGCCCATAAACTGTATATAGTGAAACAAAATTCATACTCCATACTATATAGCTCTAAGAAAGGAATAACTTTGCTATGATGAGCTTTCCAGTGCTGCACCTAGTACACTTTTCATCACAAGAAAAGCAGGAGTTTTTTTTAATTTTTTATTTAATTTTTCCTTTGAGATTAAGATTTTACAATAAGAAAAGTTGAAATCTTTAAAAAGCAAATTAATTTTCTTTAATGAGGAACCTGGACTTCATGTCTCATACGAAAGCTAGTGGGATTGACGGCTGGAAATTTCTTGTAGATCAAGAAGAGCACTCAAATGTGTTTTTCTTTTAATTTTCCTGAACCATTTTTTTTTTTTTTTTTTGGTCTTTTTTGTTTGCTTTATTTGTCAAATAAAACAATTTTTATTTCACATTGAGTATCCACAAAACATATTATTTTTTGATGAAATATTAGAATTTATTATAAAATGGTATATCTGGGGCTTGCCCCTCCCGTTCACCAAATAAATTATAAAATGGTATATTAAAATATTTTCTCTCAATTCTCAGATAAAAAAGAAATGAGGTAGTTCTTCTCAAAAAAGAAAAAAAAAAGAAATTAGGTAGTTAATTGTGGATGTTTATAGAGGTACTGTATTAATTAAATCTCTAGTTGAAAATGAGTGGAGATATAAACTAGTCTATGCTTCGGGTGAGCCCATATTTTCCATGTTTTTGTAATTGAGGATAAAATGTGAATAATATAACCTAGAAATAGAAGAGTATTGAATGTATAGAAATGAATCCAACATACAACATTGACGTTTTAATCACTACTCGTATTATTAAAGAAATGCAATATTAACAAACCTCATTTCCCAACTCACATATATAAAATTTCACTGATCATTTAAATTACCAAAAAACTTCCAATTGAATCCACCCCAAAACGAAAGATGTCTACCATTATCACTAGAATAGTAGCATATCATTTGCAATTATTGGAAACAAAATCGATTAATAAACATATTCATAAACCCGCGTACCTTGTTATTATTAGATAACCATACTTCCGTGCTACATAGTAGTTTCAATAATAAAGTTAAAAATATACCTAGAAGCTCATACTTCACTACTTCATGTTTAATACTCCAAACACCACCATATTAGCTAAACAGTGAACTTGAACAGACCGAAATAATTTTCAATAATTATTATACAGGTTTAGATAGCTCATACCTTCGTGCTACAAATTAGTTTCCATGATAAAGCAAAAAACAATACTTAGCAGCTCATGCTTCATGCTCAGTATTATAAAACACCACTGTAATAGCTTAACAGTGGGCCCGAACGTGCCAAAAAGATTTCCAATTCCAATTCCTAAATCTTTTGGTATGATACTCTATTTTTTTAAATGCATCAATTTGACATTTGCTCTATTTACATACCATGTTTGACTTAACTTTTTTGCTATTATAAAATAAATAAATTTAATTATATAATATATCATTAGATTCATCACAGTGTCTACATTTATAATAAAATTTTGTTACAATTTTTACTAATATGATATTTTGAATTATTGCAAACACCATTATAGTAGCTTAACAACGATCCCAAACAGACCGAAATAATTTCCAATTCCAATTCCAATTCCAATTCCAAATCCAAATCCAAAGATAAGGGGGCGTTTGGTTCACGAAATATAGGTATGAGGTATGGGTTTAGAATGACTAAAACCCATACCATATGTTTGGTTGACAAAAATATGAATTTCAAACCCATACCTCAAACCCATGAGGTATGGGGTTTAGAAACCTTGGGGGGGAGGTGGGTTTGGCTCATTCCATTCCCTTAGGTATCAAATAAAAGGAGAGAATAGTGAGATATTCCATTCCAGAATTAAACCAAACACATGATATTAAGTATCAAGTTCCAACCCGATACCACCTTAACCCCATTCCTGATTCCAACCCCATACCACTTTGTGAACCAAACGCCCCTTAAATCTTTTTGCAAAATCTGATAAAATCAAATTCCTATGTTTCATAACCCAAACTCTGTATAAGTCACACGTATATATACACATATTATTATTAGCACAACCTTACTAAAGAATCCTCATCTTTCTCTCTCTCTAAACTCTCAATATTTTTTGCGATCTCATCTCTTTCCCGAAAACCTCACCCGAAAACCCTAGACCTTTTGATCGCAAATACTATCAATTTTAATCAAATTTTATCTGATTTTGATGATTTCTGAGTAACTTCTCTAATTCTTATAATCTTTTCTTTTTCTTTTTCTGCTGATTTTTTCAATTTACATACATAATCCACAACACTTGAATTGAGATTTTTATTGAATTTCAATTCAATTTTTGTTAGGGTTTTAGTTTCTGGATAAATTTGATTAATTTTTTGCAATTTTTGCTGGTAAATGGTTAGTGTGAAGTTCAATTCAATATGAAGCTTAAAAGAAGGAGGGCTTCTGAAGTGGTTAGTTCATACTATCTCTTTTTCTTTGTTTTTTTTTTTTTTTTTTTTTTTTTTTTTTTGTTGAATTTAGTATGACGTTTTTTTTTTTTTAATTTATCGTGCTCTAGGGTTTCTTGTTTCAATAAATATGTTTAATTTTTTTTTTCAATGAAATTATTTCATGCAGTTAAAATTCAAATTGCATGATTTTCTTTTTTTTTTTTAAAATTGGGAAATGATTGTATTTGATTGTTTTAAGTATGCGGAAAGTTTGATTCTGTTGTGCTCTTAATTATCGCCTTTCCAGACATTCGAATTGGACAAAACAAATAATTATATATAGTTGGTGATTAAATTAATAGGTAGAAATTTTTCTGTTGAGCTATATTTTTTCGATTCTCGATCAATGATAGTATGTCATTGTCTTGGCACCATGAAAGTTGTACCTTTATTGCATTGCGTGTTCTTTGGCTTGTTGCTTTTTGTTTTGAAGTTTTGGAATCATAGATACAAGAATTGTACGGTTTAGGAAGTTGTAAAATGTAGTATCGAACCCTATGAAGTATTTGTAGCATTATAAATTAAATGCATTGAATAAAAAAAAAAAATGAAAATAGTATTTTGTAATGATTTACTGGGATTGATTTGATAATTATGATTTTGGTTTGCATGTTGATTGATGTCTAATATTTTCCGTGTTGATCCATTCCATTGATTTTGGTATCACATCTGTGTTATCTGTATTAAATTATCTTTAGAAATTGGATATGAATTGAGAAGTATTTGGACAACTGTAAAAGGAAAGGACGTATAGTCGTATACACATTTTTTTTTATGCTTATTTTTTCCCCTTCTGTATGTGGAGCTTCTGATTTTCAAGCAATATTGCATTTGCATTATTCATTAGTCACAATGTTATATGCTAAGTGCTATGGTATTACTTTTTTCCCTAGATTATCTACTTCGCCGATGTTAGATATTCTCTTTAAGCGGAATTTCATTGTGTATCCACCTTGTGGTTTGGGAGACATGGTAGCGATGTGTCACGTGCTGACTTATTTGCCTAAGTTCTGATCCACTAGTCGACAACATCCGCTAGTCTCCTAATCAGGTCTTCCCTTGTTTTGCTAGGCTAAGTGTGCTACGAGATTGGCTAAGTAAGAGAAGTAAGATGCTCAAAAGAGATTTCAAAGGAAAGCTTTGATTACTTTGAGAGAACTGATTACTTTGAGAGAACTTTACAATTGTTGGTTAAGTGTTGGCTGAAATGTATAAATGAATGGGATGACCTATTTATAGGTATCCAAGCTACTACATAAGAATTCTAGAGAATTCCTAACCTCCTCAAATGGAGGGTTCTAGACTACCTCTTTCTATAACTCTCTAGATTGTTCCCACCTCCAAAGGAACATACATAAAAGGAGGTTTCTACATCCTTCCCTAACTAGAATGTCCAAGACCACCTTAGAACATTCTAGAACACCCTACACTTATGTACATACATAGAAGTCCCTATATCCTTCTACTATGTACAAGATGACCCTTGAATATTCTAGAGACATCCCCTCTAGAATACTCCTTCAAAAGAACTTTTTAGAGAAGCCCGGAACCTTCTAGAAGTGTCCCACGTTTTCCGGACTGCTCGCTGCCCAAACTCATACTTCGGGACCTCCTCTTGGAAAACCGACACCACCATCGTCTTCCTTGGCTTAGAATCTGGTGGACCCCCAAATTTGAGCCCATTTGGAGCCCATTAGCCCGTCCAAATGGCCCATTATTGTGTTACTGTCAAGTGGGTGTTCACTAGAAATACAAGGCTATATCAAAATAAAGCTCTATAGGGAGAAGTGCTTAGCTGAGCACCAAGGCAAGCCCCGTAGACCCGATTATTGCCTTGCTACCTAGTGACCCTCTTGACGCCCATCCTTGGTGTGGGAGATGACCCGTGACAAATGGCACACTTTATCTATCACCCTCCACAATTGAATACTATCACGTTACTGGCTGTGAAGGAATGATGATATGATCATTATAGTGTACTTCAGGACTGATTTGAAATTATTTATTTTATTAATGAAGATCCTTTTAACAAAATCTTCCTCTGCATGTGTTAACTGGTGAATTGAGTTGGTGTTCATTTTGACGTTCTTATACCCTGCCAGCTTGATCTACTTTGTATTTTCACAAGTAACTTATCATACGTCTTTTAGAATATAGTGGGTCTCCTTATCAGCAGTTAGTGTTTCTTTGCCGGTGAACAAAACACTTTTTTCCCCCTTCCTTTTTAGGACCTATAGGTTAGAAACTCAAAGTTGTTGTAGGTGTGTGCGTGTGTTAGGAAGTCAATAGTGTCATTGTTATATCTTACAGAATGGCTTGCTAGTTAACATGTTATATACCTATCAAGATGTACCAGCAAAGGACATTAATATTTGATGGGCACTTTAAGCTAGATGCCTATTTATATGACCTTGAGGGGCTTTGATCTGTGATGAGCAGATCAGAGTCCAATAAAGAGTCAAAACCGTGGCTAGTGTGAAATCCTGTATGGATAGTGGGATGCAGCTTTCCCCCTGTCTCTTTGTTATTAAATTCAGATTGTTGTCTATTTTCTGGCTCGTATTCTAGATTTTATCTTGGTCCATATGATTGTTACACACATTTTCTTTAGTAGGCAGTTAGGCTCTCTCACCCTGTCTTCCATGTTCTGTTAAAATCAATATGTCGGAAATGCATGCATCATGTTTTGGTAGTGTTAGTAATGGTAGTTTCATTTTTATAGTTGTTGAATCCTTTATTTTATTTGAATCTCTTTTATATGCTGAATATTTTATTTATTTGTGATGGTAACTTTTGCTCTCTGTGCACTATGCCAAATGCAGCCTCCCAAGATCAGATTGTTCATTAACAGTGTTACATCTACTCCCCTTGAGAATATTCAGGAGCCCCTGAAAGGTTTTGTATGGGACTTTGATAAGGTGTGTTTTCGAAGTCTTTAAATCACGGTTTATCATGCTGTTTTCTGTCTTTCACTGATCTTTGCTGCTTTGGTGCTTCAGGGGGATTTCCACCACTGGGTGGATCTTTTTAATCATTTTGACTCATATTTTGAGAAGCACATAAAACCTAGGAAAGATTTATGCTTTGAGGATGATTTTTTGGAGTGTGATCCTCCATTCCCTAGAGAAGCTGTTCTTCAGATACTCCGGGTTATGAGGATCATTTTGGAGAATTGCACTAATAAACATTTTCTTAGTTGTTATGAGGTAATTGTTACTCCCGCAGTTTATACTTCTGTTTAATATCTTTACATTTTCTGTCAACTTATCTTAATTGCGACTTATTGATAACCTTCTCTGTTAACGTAGCAGCATCTATCATCTTTGATGGCTTCTGCTGATGCTGATGTTGTTGAAGCTAGCCTGCAGACTCTAGCAACTTTTTTAAAAAAGACAGTAGGAAAGTATTCAATTAGAGATGCTTCTCTAAGTTCTAGGTTGCTTTTTTTTGCACAAGGATGGGGTTGCAAGGAAGAAGGACTTGGGCTAACTGCATGTACGTTGGAAAATGGATGTGATACTGTTGCATATGAGTTAGGGCGTACCCTTCATTTTGAATTCTATAGAGTGGCTGAATCATCTACAGAGTATAAAGCTACAGGAGGGCTTCAAATTATTCATGTACCTGATGTTATTAGCCGCAAAGAAAGTGATCTTGAACTTTTGAACATGTTAGTTAAAGAATATGGAGTTCCTTCAAACTTAAGATTTTCTTTATTCACCAGACTGCGGTTTGCGAGGGCCTTTGGGTCTCTGGCATCACGGCAGCAATATACATGCATTCGATTGTATGCTTTTGTGGTTCTCATTCAAGCAAGCAGTGATGCTGATGATTTGACGTCCTTTTTCAACACTGAACCTGAATTCACCAACGAGTTGGTCTCATTATTAAGTTATGAGGATTTGATTCCGGAGAAAATCCGAACATTGAGTCTGCGTTCTTTAGTTGCTCTTTCTCAAGATAGGACCCGCCAGCCTACTGTTCTTGCTGCTGTGACTTCTGGCGGACAGCGTGGAATCCTTTCCAGCCTCATGCAAAAGGCAATTGACTCAGTCTCCAATGGCTCTTCAAAGTGGTCTGTTGTTTTTGCTGAGGCTCTCTTGTCACTTGTCACTATCTTAGTCTCCTCGTCATCTGGTTGTTCTGCAATGCGTGAAGCTGGGTTTATACCAACTCTTCTGCCCCTTCTTAAGGATACAGATCCTCAACACCTGCATTTAGTTGGTACTGCTGTACATGTTCTCGAGGCTTTCATGGATTATAGTAATCCAGCTGCAGCGTTGTTTAGAGACTTGGGGGGCTTAGATGAAACTATTAATCGCCTAAAGGTAGAGGTATCTGTGATAGAAAATGGTTTACAGCAATCATGTGGAAATTCTGATAGTAGCAGGACGAGTACTGAGGTTATAGTAGGTACTTCAGCTGTTCTAGATGACATTCAACCCCTTTACTCAGAGTCTTTGCTCGCTCATCATAGACGTCTGCTAATGAAAGCTCTGCTTCGTGCTATTAATCTTGGAACCTATGCTCCTGGGAGTACTGATCGTATCTATGGTTCCGAGGAAAGCCTGTTACCCCAATGCTTATGCATTATTTTTCGAAAAGCAAAAGATTTTGGTGGTGGGGTGTTCTCACTTGCTGCCACTGTTATGAGTGATCTGATTCATAAGGATCCTACCTGTTTTTCTGTTTTAGATGCTGCTGGCCTACCATCTGCTTTCATGGATGCTATAATGGATGGTGTAGTTTGCTCTGCAGATGCCATAACATGTATACCTCAATGCCTTGATGCCTTATGCCTAAACAACAATGGTCTTCAGGCAGTTAAAGATCGCAATGCTTTGAGTTGTTTTGTTAAAATATTTACTTCAAAGGCATATTTACGTGCCTTAGCTGGGGATGCTCCAGGGGCCTTGTCCAGCGGACTGGATGAACTTATGCGCCATGCTGCCACATTGCGTGAGCCTGGGGTTGATATACTGATTGAGATATTGAATACAATCTTAAAACTTGGATCTGCAGATGATTCTTCACCCTCAGTTGATTCTTTACCCTGCCCAGCTCCTGTTCCAATGGATACAGATTCAGATGTTAGGAGCTTGTCTTCACCTGATGAGAGGGAATCACAGAAGACAGGAAGTACTGATCTAATTGATCTGTCATCTGATGCTACTGTTGTCAATTTGGAGTCATATCTTCCAGATTGTGTTAGTAATGCTTGTCGTCTTCTTGAGACCATTCTTCAGAATTCTGATGCATGTCGTCTATTCATTGATAAGAAAGGAGTTGAAGCTGTTCTGCAGATGTTTACGTTGCCATTGTTGCCTGTTTCAGTTTCAGTTGGTCAGAGTGTTTCCAATGCTTTTAAAAACTTTTCAGCACAGCATTCTGCCTCTCTGGCAAAGGCTGTGTGTGCATTTCTGAAGGATCATTTGAATACAACAATTGAAGTGATAGACTCAATCGAGGGAACTCCTATTGCTTCTCTGGAATCTGCAAAACAGACCAAAGTCACGAGATGTCTTTCTAGTTTGGAAGGCCTTTTATCCCTTTCCAATTCCTTGTTAAAAGGGACTACAACACTTGTCTCAGAGCTGGGAGCTGGTGATGCTGATGTGCTGAAAGATATCGGTAGGGTGTATAGGGAAGTGCTCTGGCAAATCTCTTTATCATGCGATACAAAGGCAGAACAGAAACAAAATGTTGAAGTAGAAACTGAAAATGCGGAAGCAGCTTCGTCCACTGCAGCTGGGAGAGAAAGTGATGAAGATGCTGGCATTCCAGTGGTCAGATATATGAATCCTGTTAGTATCCGGAGTGGTTCTCAATCTCAGTGGGCTGGAGAGCGTGATTTTTTGTCGGTCATTCGCTCTGGTGAGGGATTAAGTCGTCGTAATCGACATGGTTTGACACGTATAAGAGGTGGGAGGACTGGCAGGCATTTAGATTCTTTTAACATGGATTCAGACGTTTCAGCAAATGTGCAGGAGCCATCCTCACTGGAACACAAAAAGAAAAGCCCTGATGTTCTTGCATCTGATATCCTTTCTAAGCTTTCTGCTACCATGCGTTCATTCTACACCGCACTCATAAAGGGTATCAGTTCACCAAATCGACGTAGAGCTGACTCAGGAGTGGTGAGTTCTGTTGCAAAGAACGTTGGAACTGTTCTTGCCAAAATATTTCTGGAGGCCCTTAGTTTCTCTGGGTATTCTAGTCCGACAGGACTTGAATTGTCATTGTCAGTTAAATGTCGTTATCTTGGAAAAGTTGTACATGATATGGCAGCTCTCACATTTGACAGCAGGCGTCGTATATGTCACACAGCAATGGTGAATAATTTCTATGTCAATGGTTCCTTCAAGGAACTCCTGACAACTTTTGAAGCCACCAGTCAATTGTTATGGTCACTACCGCACTCAATTCCAATATCTGGTGTAGACCCAGGTAAGGTAGGTGAAGGAAGCAAACTGGATCATAACTCTTGGTTGCTTGATACATTGCAGTGTTATTGTCATCTGCTAGAGTACTTTGTGAATTCTTCTCTACTTCTCTCTCCAACCTCTCCATCCCAGGCTCAGCTGCTTGTTCAGCCAGTTGCTGTTGGTCTGTCAATCGGGTTGTTTCCTGTTCCAAGAGATCCAGAAGTGTTTGTCCGCATGCTCCAATCTCAGGTTCTTGATGTGATACTTCCTGTGTGGAACCACCCCATGTTTCCTCATTGTAGCGCTTCTTTTATTACTTCTGTTCTTTCACTTGTTACACACATATATTCTGGAGTTGGGGACCTAAAACGGAATCGCAGTGGTGTTACAGGGAGTTCTAATCAGCGTGTAGCTCCACCACCTGATGAAGCTACTATATCTACCATTGTTGAGATGGGATTTTCAAGGGCAAGAGCAGAAGAAGCACTGAGAAGAGTGGAGAGTAATAGCGTGGAGATGGCAATGGATTGGTTGTGCACTCATGCTGAAGATCCTGTGCACGAGGAGGATGAACTGGCACAGGCTCTTGCATTGTCATTAGGGAGTTCAGCAGAAACATCTAAGTCTGATAACAATGATAAGTCAGTTGATGTTCAGGCTGAAGAGGGACAAATGAAGGTCCCTCCTGTTGATGATATACTTGGAGCAGCAATGAAGTTGTTTCAGAGTGGAGATTCTTTGGCTTTTCCCTTGACTGATTTGCTTGCAACCCTTTGCAATCGAAACAAGGGTGAAGATCGTCTTAAAGTTGCATCTTATCTAATTCAGCAGCTGAAACTTTGTTCTTCTGATTTGTCAAAGGATGCTAGTGCCGTGTCGTCTATATCACATATTTTGGCATTGCTTCTCTCTGAAGATGCAGATGCTCGAGAAATTGCTGCTCAAAATGGTATCGTCTCAGTTGCTATTGATATCTTGAAGAATTCAAGAAGTGATCAGCTCGGGAAGGATGTTTTGAGCACTAAAAGCACTAGTGCTTTGCTGCTTATATTGGATAACTTGTTACAATCCAGGCCCAAATTTTCCTCTGCAAATGCAGGGATAGCTTCGACTGATCCACTACCTGATTCATCTGAAGAGCATGCTTCTGTGGAAGCTTCAGTTCCTGAGAATGAGGAAAAGTTAAAATCAGGTGGTTGCAAGGAGGAGTCTGTCTTTGCTTTTGAGAAAATATTTGGAAAATCAACCGGTCACCTTTCCATGAATGAGTGTCATTCTGTACTTGAGATTGCATGTGATATGCTAAAACAACAGGTTCCGGCAGTAATTATGCAGGCGGTGTTACAACTATGTGCTCGATTGACCAAAACGCATGCATTAGCCTTGCAATTTCTTGAAAATGGAGGCATGGCTGCTCTGTTTGATTTGCCAAGAAGTTGTTTCTTTGCTGGTTATGATACTCTGGCTTCTGCAATTGTCAGACATTTGCTTGAAGACCCTCAAACTCTGCAAACTGCCATGGAATTAGAAATTCGGCAAACATTGAGTGGAGGTCGTCATGCTGGACGTATTCCTACTCGCATATTTTTGACATCGATGGCACCTGTCATCTCTAGAGATCCTGTAATATTCACAAAGGCTGCTACAGCAGTTTGTCAGTTGGAGTCATCTGCTGGGAGGACTGTTGTTGTTTTGTCAAAGGAAAAAGAGAAGGAAAAGGAGAGGTCTAAAGTCACTGGTGCCACTGAGGGTGCATTGTCTTCCAACGAGCCTATTCGTATTCCTGAAATGAAGGTTCAGGATGGGCCAGGAAAAGGTTCAAAAGGTCATAAAAAGATTCCTGTAAATCTTGCTCAAGTAATAGACCAGCTTCTTGAAATAATCTTGCAATTCCCTTGTTCAAACAGCCAGGAAGATTGTACAAGCTACCAAGCTGCTATGGAGGTAGATGAACCTGGTACAAGTGTGAAAGGTAAATCAAAGATTGATGAGGCAACTAAGGGAGATTCTGTTGTTCTACCTGAAAGTTCAGTAGCTCTTGCTAAGGTTATATTTGTCTTGAAATTGTTGAGCGATATTCTTTTGATGTATATTCATGCAATTAGTGTTGTATTAAAACGGGATTCAGAGATTTGTCAGTTGCGGGTTTCTTCTCAGCTTGATTCTCCTGGGCAGGGTGGCATTGTCCACCATGTGTTACATAAACTTCTTCCTCTGTCTTCTGATAAATCTAGTAAGCCTGGCGATTTGAGGGCAAAGTTATCTGAAAAGGCTTCATGGTTTTTGGTAGTTTTATGTGGACGTTCAAGTGAAGGGCGCAGACGTGTCATTAGTGAGCTTGTGAAGGCCTTATCATTGTACACTAATTTGGACAGCAACTCTCTTCAAAGCAGTTTGCTACCAGATAGAAAGGTTTTAGCATTTGTGGAATTGGCATATTCTGTCTTGTCAAAGAATGCTTCCTCAAGTAGCTTATCTGTCTCTGGCTATTCACCAGACATAGCACGAGGCTTGATAGATGGAGGAATTGTGCCATGTTTGTCCAGCATTCTTCAAGCTATTGATTTGGACCATCCAGATGCTTCTAAAATTGCAAATCTCATTCTTAAGGCTTTGGAAAGCTTAACTCGGGCTGCTAATGCAAGTGAGCAATCATATAAATCTGATGTCCAGAACAAAAAGAAGTCTAATGGTTTACAAGGAAGATCTGATGATCAGACAACAAATGCAGTAGTCAATGATAATACACAGCACAATGACAACCGAATCAATGAGCAGGAAGCAGGGAATGCACAGGTTGATGGAGCCAACCCTCATGAAGGTGCTGGATTCACAGAAAGTACTCATGGTACTGATGTGGTTAGATCAGATAATCAAGATGTGAGGGCTGAGGGAGAAGGAACGCAAGTTACAAATGCAACTGTGGAGCTTGCTATGGAGTTTCCAGGTGATGAGATGGAAGAAGGTGATCTAATTCATAACAGCAATCGGATTGGTATGGAATTCCATATTGAACATCGAGCTGATGAAGGTGTTGGTGATGAAGATGATGACATGGGGGGTGAAGGCGAGGAGGAGGAGGATGAAGAAGATGATGATGGTGAGGACGAAGATGAGGATATTGCTGAAGATGGTACTGCTCTGATGTCTCTTGCAGATACTGATGTTGATGATCATGAAGATGCAGGATTTGGAGATGATTACAATGATGAGATGATTGATGATGAGGAGGATGATTATCATGAGAACCGAGTTATAGAGGTAAGGTGGAGAGAGGCCTTGGGTGGATTTCATCATCTCCAGGTTGCCCAATCTGGAAGTGGCCTCATAGATGTTCCTTCAGAGCCCTTTGAAGGGGTGAATGTGGATGACCTATTTGGGCTTCGAAGAACCTTAGGTTTTGATAGACGTCGACAGACTAGTAGATCCTTTGATCGAAATAATACAGATGGTGGTCTCCAGCATCCTCTGCTCTCGAGGCCACCTCAATCAGGTGATGCTTCATTGTGGTCATCAGCTGGCAACGTATCTAGGGATTCAGAATCCTTGTCAGGAGCGGGCGTTGATGTATCTCAATTTTACATGTTTGATACTCCTCCTTTTCTATATGATTTTGGACCAGGTAGTGTAATTGGTAACCGTTCAGGTGGAACAGCACCACCACCATTGACTGATTACTCAGTTGGTATGGACTCGTCGCAGCTAGTTGGGCGAAGAGGACCTGGTGATGGTCGATGGGCTGATGATGGTCAGCCACAAGCAGGGAATCAAGCATCTGCCATTGCACAGGCCGTAGAAGAAGTTTTTGTTTCTGTTTTACATGGTGCATCTATGACTGAGACTCCAGTTGGAATACAGTCTCAGAATACGAGTCAACCGGAACAACAGTTGGATGCTGGACAAAACTGCGATAGTAATTTGGAAATGGAGGGAAATCCCTCGCGTGATGTCCATGGGCAGGGTGAGGTGCAGCTAGAAAATGGTGAAACTGAACCTCAGCAAACAAATTCACAGGACATTGTTTCTAATCAAGATAGTATCAATGCACAGGCTGTGACAGAGGTAGCAGCAGTCCATGAGAGTGAACCCTTGTCAAGTAATATAGCACATCATAGCATGGAATCTGAGGATGGCAACGACCCTTCTGATGACTTGATGAGAATAGAACAAGAGCCTTTGCCATCAGCAGACCCTGTAAGTGATCTGCAGCATGGAGCAGATGTTGGTGACCTAGATAATCTACGTGGTGATCAAATGGAGGTTCGTGTGGCTGATGTATCTTCAGGAACTGATAGCCAGCTTAATAATGATGTGAATAATTCTGATCTTGCGATGTTAAATCATTCTGAACATCCTTCTGTCTGTGCTAACCCTGATATTGAGATGGCTGGGACAAATGAGGAGCCTGTTCAAATCAATCAACTCCTGCCTGCTGAGAGTAATGAGCCAGTAGCTGATCAGAATGCTCCTGTTAATGGAAATTCAATGGAATCTGAACATGTTGAAGCTAATGCTGAGCCCTCTGGGCCCAACGCAATTGATCCAACCTTCTTGGAAGCACTTCCTGAAGACCTGCGAGCTGAAGTATTAGCTTCTCAGCAATCACAGCCAACTCAACCGCCTACATATACTCCACCTTCAATGGAAGACATTGATCCCGAGTTTCTTGCTGCACTGCCTCCTGAGATTCAAGCTGAAGTTTTGGCCCAGCAACGGGTACAGAGGCTGGCTCAGCAGAGTGAAGGACAACCAGTTGACATGGATAATGCTTCTATAATAGCTACTCTTCCAGCTGATTTGCGTGAGGAGGTTTGGTTCTGAAATTCATGCAGAACATTTATTGGGTAATATTATGATTTTATTTATGTATATATGTTTCATTTGTGATATAGGTGCTGTTGACATCATCTGAAGCAGTTTTATCAGCTTTGCCTTCTCCATTACTCGCTGAAGCTCAAATGCTTAGGGATAGAGCAATGAGTCACTATCAGGCTCGCAGCCTTTTTGGAAGCAGCCATAGACTACCTAATCGCAGGAATGGTTTGGGCTTTGATCGACAGTCTGTCATGGACCGTGGTGTTGGAGTAACCATTGGACGCAGAACAGGTGCTGCCCTTTCAGATGTCTTGAAAGTGAAAGAAGTTGAAGGTGAGCCACTTCTGGATGGAAATGCGCTGAAGGCACTGATAAGGCTCTTACGCTTGGCACAGGTATTATGATAAGCTGTTTGAATTTAGTGTGATCTTGTATGATTGTTGGTGTAGAAAGTTCCTTCATTTAAATAATAATTCGGGATTGCCTTTTGCTGTGAATCTATGCATTATCCTCTATTTTAGCCGCAGGACAAAATCGACCCTGTCTTGGTTAATATTACATTGCAAAAAGATGTAACTTTTTTTTTTCTTTAATCTGATTCATTTTTGTTCTTCACGGTAGCCTCTTGGTAAAGGCCTTTTGCAGAGGCTTCTGTTAAACCTGTGTGCTCATAGTGTCACTAGAGCAACCTTAATTCATCTATTGCTCGAGATGATCAAGCCTGAGGCTGAAGGTGTAGCTGGAAATCTTTCAATGATTAATCCCCAGAGGCTCTATGGTTGCTCCCCAAATATGGTCCATGGTCAATCTCAGTTGTTAGAGGGTATGCACTTTCCCAGCATGGTGTTGTGCTTTGCATATTTAATGTTCTTCTGACAAAACTATTTCACAGGTCTTCCACCCTTGGTTTTGCGTCGTGTTCTTGAGATATTGAATTATTTGGCTACCAATCATTCTTCTGTTGCGAATACATTGTTCTACTTTGAGCCATCGCTTTTGCCTGATTTCTCCCAGAAGATTGCAGAAGCCAAAAAGGGAAAGGGAAAAGAAAAAGTAGGGGAACCTGGAGCGTCTTCTAACTCTGTTCAGGAATATGAGGAAGGGTGTACTCCTTTAATATTGTTGCTGAAGCTTTTGAATCGTCCCCTTTTCCGGCGTAGCATTGCTCATGTTGAGCAGGTAGGTCTGATGAACTTTGCTACAGTTATGCTAACATTACTTCATAATGAGTATGTATAATCTTATATATTTATTATTATGAAACAGGTTATGGGTCTGCTTCAAGTTGTGGTCTATACTGCAGCTTCAAGATTAGAGAGCCTGACTCCCCCTGAGCAGGTCATGGATGCTTCTCAGAATTTGACTGATAAAGCTTCTGATGAGGTAGAAAAAGATGTTACCGTGGTGGAAACAGAGACTAGCCAACAGAATGAAGTTGAAAATGGGGAAACCTCTATATCTGATAAGAAGACAGGAGGTCATAGCGTCTATGATATCTTCACGCAGCTGCCAAGATCTGATTTGCGTAATCTTTCCCGTCTTCTTGGCTATGAGGGGTATAATTAATGCTTTTTTGATTTACTTATGTGGTTATGTATAATTTGCTTCATGTCATTATGTCTACAAAATTGGTTCAATGCTTATCAACATGCTATATAGTAGAGCCAACTTATAGGGTGTCCCCCCTCCCCCTCCCCCCCCCCGTTCCTAAACTTTTCATCACTTCTATCTGGACCCATATTGCTCTATTATGCAGCATATTCTCTGGCTAACAGTCTTGACTGATTTACATATTTTACTTATACTGTAGGCTCTCAGACAAAGTGTACATGCTTGCTGGTGAGGTGCTAAAGAAGTTGGCTTCTGTGATTGCCTCTCACCGTAAATTTTTTACGCAAGAGCTTTCAGATCTTGCTCAGGATTTGAGCAGTGCTGCTGTATCTGAGCTCAATGCTCTGAAGAATACGCGGATGATGGGTCTTGGTGCTGGTTCTATGGCTGGTGCTGCCATGCTTCGAGTACTGCAAGCACTTAGCTCATTAATATCACAAGGTGTTGATGGCTCTAGTTGTCAAGGAAGTTGTGAGGAAGAAGAGCAAGCCATATTGCTGAAGTTGAATTCTGCTCTGGAGCCGTTGTGGCAGGAGCTTAGCAACTGTATTAGCACAACTGAGTTAGAGCTAGGACAAAGCACTTTACCACCAATTGTGGCTTCTATGAATTCCGAGGATGGTGTTGGATCCACTCTCTCATCCCCTCCCCTTCCTCCTGGGACACAAAGGCTCTTGCCTTTCATCGAGTCTTTCTTTGTTCTGTGTGAAAAGTTGCAGTCAAGCAGTTCTTTTGTTCAGCAGGATCAAAACAATGTCACTGCTCAAGAAGTAAAAGAATCAGCTGACGCTTCTTCCTCGACACTGTCGAAGTGTGGTGCTGATTCTCAGAGAAGATTTGACAGCGCAGTCATATTTTCAAGGTTTGCTGACAAGCATCGGCGACTCTTGAATGCATTTATCAGGCAAAATCCTGGGTTGTTGGAAAAGTCACTCTCTATGATGCTGAAAGCTCCTCGTCTCATCGATTTTGATAACAAGAGGGCATACTTTCGTTCTAGAATCAGACATCAGCATGAGCAACACCTTGCCGGGCCACTCAGAATCAGTGTTCGTCGGGCGTATGTTCTTGAAGACTCGTATAATCAGCTGCGAATGAGGTCAAATCAGGATCTGAAGGGGCGTTTGAACGTGCAGTTTCAAGGTGAAGAGGGAATTGATGCTGGTGGTCTCACACGAGAGTGGTACCAGTTGTTGTCAAGGGTTATCTTTGATAAGGGAGCGCTACTTTTCACCACAGTTGGGAATAATGCAACCTTCCAGCCGAATCCTAATTCTGTCTACCAGACTGAACATCTATCTTACTTCAAATTTGTTGGTCGTGTGGTAATTTTTCTTGAACACCCTAGTTTATATTGATTCTTTAATTTTCCAGGCAACAACGGGGAAGAACTGGAATGTATTTCATGTCTTATATTGGTTCATCCCTTTTTAACATCTCTTGAGAAATGTATAGGTTGCCAAGGCCTTATTCGACGGGCAACTTTTAGATGTGTATTTCACCCGTTCCTTCTACAAGCATATTTTGGGCGTGAAGGTGACCTATCATGATATTGAGGCAGTTGATCCAGATTACTATAAAAATTTGAAGTGGTTGCTGGAGGTTAGTATTTTATAATGTGTTCTGCCTTGCTTTTACTCAGTCATCGTTATGGTTATTTTGTATGATTGGGCTTTGTGTTTCTCACTTCATCTATTGGTTTTGCAGAATGATGTAAATGATATTCTAGACCTTACTTTTAGCATGGACGCAGATGAGGAGAAACTTATTCTGTATGAGAAAACACAGGTACAGACTTTTGTTTTCTATTATGCTCCCAGTATAATTGGTCTTAGGAACTGTAATTTTTCCTCTTTTGCTGTATTGATGAAGTACAAACCTATACTCCAATACCTGGCTACTTAAATCGAAATATAATTTGATGTGCTTAAACTAATTCTTTAACTTAATCAATCTTTTTCTGTTGGCTGTTAAAGGTCACTGATTATGAGCTTAAACCCGGAGGCAGAAATATAAGGGTTACAGAGGAAACAAAGCACGAGTATGTTGATCTTGTTGCTGACCATATTTTGACGAATGCTATCCGTCCCCAAATTAATTCATTCCTTGAAGGTTTTAATGAATTGGTGCCTCGGGAGTTGATTTCTATTTTCAATGATAAAGAGCTTGAACTCCTTATAAGTGGACTTCCAGAAATTGACTGTGAGTGAGCTTGATCATGTATTCACTGTTACTCCATTTGTAGCATTTTTACCACTATTGGATACTTATATGTTTGTATGTGTTTCAGTGGATGATTTGAAGGTCAACACAGAGTATACTGGCTACACAGTTGCTTCCAATGTCATTCAGTGGTTCTGGGAGGTTGCGAGTAGTTTCAGCAAGGAAGACATGGCGAGGCTCCTACAATTTGTTACTGGAACGTCAAAGGTACATGATTTAAATTTAGCCAACATGCTTTTCCTCTCATCAATTTTTTGTCCATTTTGGGTCCATGATTGAGTTCTATTTTTCTCGTAATACTTGTGTCATGAGTTAGTGCTGTTTGCTCCTATATTCATATGGATTAAATACGAGTGCTGTTAGCCTATCTTATCTGTTCCTTTTTATTCTTTACGTATTCTGTTTGGGCGTACCCCCTTTATTTTTGATGTTTCCTTGAATAAAATACTTAATATTCCTACTTTGTCTCTATTTTTTCCAAAAAAAAAATAAAATTGTGCCTGTCATCAACTTTATATTCATCCAATATTATTGTTGCATCTCCCAAGGTTCTCATTTAATTGAAGAAGTAATGATAAAAATAGAATGTGCTCCATATTATTTATAAATTAAAACATAAAATAAATTATTAGGTCCCACTTTAAAAATTCTTTAATCACCGTGCATGATTAAATGTAAAGAATAAAAAGGAACGGAGTGAGTAGATCTTATTGGTGTGAAATCTTTCCTTCCATCTCCTTATAATTGTCTTAATGAAAGCTTACTTTGATAAAATTGGTAGGATGATTCCAGCATGAAGTTCTTAGCATTACACTGCTAAAATCTCGTACTTTGGTCTTCATGTGCTGTAGAACAGGATTCGACTATTTTTTGAAAAAAGAACGAAAAAAAAACCCAATTTGGTGTTGATTCATAAGTCCCTGGTTTCTGTGGCTGTAGGTACCGTTGGAGGGTTTCAAAGCATTGCAAGGTATCTCTGGCCCTCAAAAATTCCAGATACACAAAGCATATGGAGCTCCGGAGCGGCTTCCATCTGCCCATACATGGTGAGGATATAGACAAGTCTTTGTCATAGTAGGCAAACAATTAGACTTGTTATCAACTGTCATTGATTGGTTTGTTATGCTTTTTAGTTTCAATCAATTGGACCTTCCTGAATATTCTACAAAGGAGCAGCTTCGAGAAAGATTGCTGCTTGCTATTCATGAAGCTAGTGAAGGCTTTGGCTTTGGCTGATCCTGTTTATTGCATCATATAGCCTGAAAGAAGCGCCTTCAAGTTCCCATCTAATATTTTTGTACATGTAAGTCTACATGAATTCCATCTTTATATTAAAACGGCTAGTTTTTTGTGCTGCTTATATTATCAGTTTGCTTGTCACTTCATTTATTGCTATTAGCTATATTATACTAAGCTATATTAGAACAGTTAGTTTATCTTTTGCTGCTAGTTTCAAATCTCCATTTTAGAAGGTTTTGTTATGTTCTATACTATAAATTAATTGAAAATTTGTGCCTGACTTGTGTTCACATTAGCTGCATGGTATAGATGGTATGGACTTTAAAGTAATCAGATGAAAACACTTGTAAAAATTGTGCCGTCTTAGCTGTTACTTTGCCAAATACTTAAATTCCAAGTCTTGAAAAAACGCTTTGGCATGGCCTAGTTGTGTCATCTTTTCAAACAAAATATTATTGCAATTCATGTAAAACGAGAATTGGAGTGTTTTGCTCGATCATCTGAAGAAAAGCTTTTATTTATGATATTGGATGCAGATTTACCAGTAAAGCTCATAATCTGAAAGGCTGAATGGTTGATGATGGTTGGCGTTGGAACTTGGAAGTTTACTTTGGCTTTATCAGCTGACGTATGTCTGGAGTTGTAGCCTTGCCGAGCTGTGGGGTGAACTTCACCTTTTTGTCCTTGGGTACTTTGAAATTGGAAGGGCATACATAAGAACTTCGCTTCAGCTCTATTAAGCTGACGCCTTTCTGGAGTTGTAGCCTTGCTGAGCTGTGGGATTGATCATCACCTTTTTGTCCTCAGATACTTGGAGCTTGGAACTTGGAAGGCCATGAATATACATAACTAGCTTTTGGATTTTTTTTTTTTTCTTTTTTCGGATAGATGTTCATTTTTTAAAGGGGTTAATTTTGTCTATAGTAGGCAATTAGGCAGATTTTTTTTTACCCCGCCAGTAATATTGTTTAGAAAATAGTGTATATGGCCAATTGGCTATTGGGTTTCAAATAAATTTCTCTGGGCTGTAGAATTAATTGGCTCTTGAAGAATATATATAAATTATGCATATATAATTTGCAGTTCATTTGAAGTGTGCACCATATGTCATTTGTTTATCTCAAGATTGAATTACACAGTTGGCCACAGGCTTCAATTCAAAGTAAATTTGGAGAAGGCTTTTGGGGAAATTAATCAAGCAAAACATGATTAAAAAAAAGTTTGCTCCAGTAACTTTTCCAGGAGAAACTTCGAAACAGAGACAAGAATCAAGGTCAGGCTGAGTAAAAGTCATCAATCTTCGTTCTGGGACCTTGTAAAACTTTCAAAATTCATTTTTTTTCGGGCAAAAGAACTACATTTTTTTTCTATACAATATTTGTTTCGTAGTATTCCCAAATTTCAATAAACACCCTAAGATAAGCAGAAAAACAATATATGGAATAATTAAGCTTAGAACCTTTATATCCAAACTGCAAAGATCACAGGTTTTACACACTTGCCTAGTGCAGACCTTTAAACAAATACAGTAGCCCCAAATTATTTGCATAGTACATGTTATATATCATGGACTAGCGCCAGCATTTACATGCCTACTTATGTCACTAAACACGAGCAAATATGTTCAAGATGTATTGTCTACTCATTTCTACAAGTATATAGTCATACATAAACCACCAGTATTGCAGATACGCCCAGGTGTATTGCCTACTCATTTCCACTAGTATATATTATACATAAATCACCCAAATATCTAATTGATTTCTGGATAGCAGTATGCCTCTATCTGTCTCATTATGTATAAAATGGCAAGATGACATCTCGATGAATTTGCAGCTGAAGGAACTTCTCAAAGAACTGAATTTCAGAGTCTTGAATGATCGCCTGGGATTTCCACCGTAATGTTTTACTCCAGTTAGAAACTTTCAAAGTCTTGAATGACCACTCCCTGATGTTGATCTGCAGCAGGACAGAAAAGGACAGGTATAAATCATTAGTAGCTCCTAGAGCAATATCACCCTGAAGTTGAGAGGCTTACATGAGCTCTAAGACAAGAGCAGAGGCGCCGCCTCCTCCATTGCAGATGCCAGCAACACCATATCTTCCTCTCTTCTGCCTTAGAACCTGCAAATTTAAACAAAGTTATGATCTCTGTAAATTGAAGAGAACTGAACATTTGTTTACATGTCTCCATGAAAGAAAGATGTGATATTGAGGAATGAGGATGCCAGTGCATCAGCACTAAGATAAGAGATTAAGAATAAAGTATAGTTTTGCATAAGAAAGGGTCTTCGCTAAATACAGAGGAAATCAGACTGAAGTTCAGAAAATTCAAAAAGGTGAAAATTTAACATACACCAAGCAATGTGACCAAAATTCGAGCTCCACTGCAACCTAATGGATGTCCCAGAGACACAGCTCCACCATGCACGTTGACCTTTTCCTTCACAAACAAGTGTTAGAAGGGAAGGGTAATCAGCAAAATGAGTTGTACTAATAGTATTGTAATCTGAGAAGGAGCAGAGCAAGAAATGACAGAACTTACTGGATCAAGCCCTAAGAGTTTCTGATTAGCAAGAGCAACGACCTGCAGAAAATGAGTATGCATGGCAGATAAGGAAAATTATAAGATTAATGGTAATTGGATGGATGAAAAAAATTAAGTTAAGCTAGAATCGATCCAAAAAGCCAAAAATGGTAGATAAGGAGGATCATGTATGAGAAAGGTAAGTGGAAAGATTAAAGAATTTAAGATAAAGGCTAAGAATATTACAGAGAAGGCTTCATTTATTTCAAAGAAGTCAATTTGAGAAGGCTCCAAACCAGCATTTGAAATAGCTTTTGGGATAGCAAGGGCAGGAGCAGTAGTAAACCATTCAGGGGCCTGGCCAATGTTAATAAGAATTCAATTGCAGGATAAAAAATAATATTTTTCTCAACGAGCATTTCAAAAATTTGGATGTAAATAGGCCAGCAGTAGAAATTCCTAAACCTGAGCTGCATCAGCAAAACCTTTGATCCTTGCAATCACTTGGAGTCCAAGTTTTTTGGCCATTTCTCCACTGACCAATACTAATGCAGCAGCACCATCACTGTTTGTAGCAAGTTCAGACAATCTTAAAGCTCTTATAAAAGAAAGCGTAAAACATTAAGCAAAATTAACTACTGCATGTAGAGGTCTCTTCATCTAATAAATAACTTGGGATAAATAGGGTGTTCACATCTATCTCTAATTCTCTTTCATTAATATAAATGCTTTAGAATAACCACTTTAACAACATTCAAAAAAAAAAAAAAAAAAAAAAAAAAAAAAAAAAAAAAAAAGCAGCATTTGACATCTAAATCATATATTTTGTTAATATGTTATACCCCCCCTGACCCCCGTCTTCTGAATTCCTTAGGGCAAGGGGAAGGGGTGGGATCAGAGAAAAGAAAAGAGAAGCCTTAGATTTCATTACCTTATAAGCGAAGAATTTCCAGCAGTGACAGAGCCGCCATTCTTTTTAAAGCTGGGAGGAAGTTTCTTAAGTTTGGCAGGATCAAGCTGTCAACATGCCATCAAAACCGAGATCACAAAGTGATTAAAAAAAAAACACCGATAGAAGGCTGACAATCTGACATGATAAGGAGAATTTGCTGTACCTTCTCGAGACCATCATCCTTGTCAATAATGATGGTTTGTCTTCCCCTATTTCCAGAAATCTTCACCTGCATACAAAAATTCATTAGCCTCCTGCAACCTAAACACTAAAAGTTTGTTTCTTTTTTTTGTTATTCCGGACTGGCTTTTCATGCTTTCTAGTAACTACAAAGAAAATTTTCTGGTTCAAATATGCATCTAAAACAGAGTCAAATCTTGCCGGAGCTATTTCCCAAGAAAACGCGCCACTGTTCTTTGCAGCAATACCGCGCTCATAGCTCCTTATAGCAAAAGAATCCTGGGGAAGCAAGAACAAATTAGCAACATGGCAGTAATATTCAGCACATAATTTGAATGGTATATATTATATTGGTTTTTGTTAAGGCAATTAAACTACATAAGTGAATTTTAACCTTGCACAATTAGAGGCTCAAGCACTCTTTTTCTCAAAACCAATAAAAAGAAATGATCATTTATTTTTCTTCCCATGCTACTATTGGATAAAAGATGCTAAAATCCTAAAGAAGAAAGGTACACCACCAGATAAATCAACCAATAACCAGTCTCCACACTCAAGTAATCTTTTCATTATGGGTTGAACTCAACGAACCCAAGAAGATGAGGTGCTCTTATCCCAAAATGGATAAAATTCAAAAATTCCAAATATATGAACTGTGGTTCTTGACTTCTTGGCATACCTAAAAGGAGTGTATTATAGAGAGAATGCAAAAACTTAAAGCTATCTTGTGATTCAATAATTTTCCATGTCTAATTGATAAAATCAACCTCAAAAAGGTGCAAAGAAAGCAAAGGACTAAACTTTACTTGTTGAACTCATGTGTGAAGACGATGAATTTGTCAGGATAAAGCTGAAAGCTGTAAACTACCTATTACAAAAATTATCAAACATGCAATCTACACAAATCGCAACTCCGAGGAAGAAAAAAGCTACATTCCCAATGTTTTAAGGCTACATTATAACGCAATATGAAACAGGCAGAAAGGTAATAGGAGAATACACTAAGTCCAGCATAAGTTATCAAACTAAGTTGAAACTTTTCAGAGCGAGTACCAATCATCTACTGGAATAAGTGCACTTATAATACCCGATTCAAGCGTATCAAACAGAGTTATATTGATGATTTTTATATAGAGGTCCTCATTCGTCACTAAGACATTGAGCAAAAGCATCATTACTCAAGCACAGGTTCCCAACCGCCTTTGAAATGGCTCATAGTGATTTAGATACAGAGCACAACTGTACAAATTTTACGTATGACACACATTAGTTCTGATCTACATAAAATCTTCTAAATCTGGTTTCCTTAAATTATATAATTAATTGTTTATTATTTTTGTAATTATTGTTACAAAATATTAAGGCTGAGATAGCAGGTTTAAAAGACTAGCAAGAAATTAAATCGACAGACATGCACACACGCGTACACACATACGGAGGTGACTGAAAGACCACTCCTACCACAGAATTTCTATCAAATGACAGAAAATCAGTAAAACAACAATACAACATGTACTGTACCTGTTCTTCTCTTGAAAATCTATAATTATCAGCACATATTTCTGCACAGATTCCCATTCCAAAATCATTGTAAACATCCCAAAGTCCATCCTTCAGCATTCCATCAATTATGGTGTCATGTCCAAGCCTCGATCCGGTTCTGCAAATAATGAAGGATTTTAAACATTGGTTCTTCAGAACATTGAAATAGAGTGATTATTATAATTGCCATCAACATTGCAGTTTAGTTTTACACAAACTATATCCAAGTTCATGCAGTGATGTTATTTGACTAGTCTTTTAAGTGCATTTTCACTTTGTCCACAAATGAGAACAAACATTGCAATTGACTACACTACATCATATAAGTCAAACAAAGTACTCTAGTGGAGGCAACTTATTACTCTACAAATATTGCAATTGGTTAAGTGAGATTAAAGTATACTACACAAAAAGGCAAAATCTTTATCTGAATGGAATGAAGTGAGAGCAGCTAATCTTCAGAATTCATAACAGGGAAAGAACAGGATAGTGAAATAACATCATATAAGCATGGAAAGCACATCTGATCGTGACATTTTCGCATAACTGTGTAAATCAGAAGTGTTTTTTTGGAAACAAAGATGTGAAACTATGCTAGATAATTGGAGCACTAAGTGCCCAACTGAAAAGTTTTATTTATTTATTCATTTTTTGTATGGAAATTGTCATTATCTACTACTCTCTATCCCATTATACCTTATCCATTTCTTTAGGGCACTTTTGTAAATAAGTAAAAAAACTTCATAACGTAAATTATAATGACAAAACAAGTTCTATGAAATATATAACAGGAGCATAAATTCTCAACTGAGCTTGATTAGTCATATTTTAAAAGCACTCATTCTAAAATTTATAACCATTTTAATACAACATTTTTATTTATTCAATTTAAACCTAAAATTAACATAGAAATATGAAAACACTTTCTTAACGTAATTCATCTACTAGAAAGGAAAGATAAATGAAGTGAAACAAACTCCATTAACACATTTTTGAATGAGTCTATGGCCGTAATTCATTAACTTATATAGTAATTAATGTATGTATGTATGTATGTAGTACATATAGATCTAATTTGTATATAATAGTGGCTTGACAAGATACGCTAAAAGGACCCTTATTAACCAAGGCATAGAGTAACGTCATGGTAAGGTGTAAGTTATCGGTCCAAGAAAGGGATTTGTGGATTTTCTCAAAAACTCTATTACATTAGAAATGGAAATAACGATATTATAAGTTGATTTTTTATTTTTTATTAAGAAAAATAAAGTATCAAGTAAGCAACTTTTAAAGTATTATGCAATATAAATACTTAATAATACTGGAGGTCACATAAAAGTTCAACTAATCTATTTTGCAGTTGGTATTCTCCAATAGATTGATACTAGCAACATATCGCTAATGATTAATATAGGGCAACTATAAGCATAGAGTTCTTCAAGAGCTCCAACTGAATAGAGAATAACAAGAAATTTGCTCAAAAGCTTCCGTCAAGCAAAATTCAAGAAGTTACATAGAGTGATGCAGCAGCCACAGATACAAACATAAGCATTCCTGGGCCTTCAACACTTGGTGAACTGCAGAACAGCAACTGCAAGATTATCCACCCAACCTCTTCTGATATTGTAATGATGTGTTTGGCATGTAGATTGGTATTAAATGAGAGAGGGAAAAGTTAATGATAGCCATTACTTGTATTGATCATATGATATTACAATTAAATAACATAAAATCAAATGACTGGCAGAGGGAGATTGAGGAGGGTAACGTGATGTTATACCAGTTATCACTGAATGGAAAGAGTAGCAAGTGAGAGGAGTCTATTACCATCAAGTATTTAAGGTCATTGTTACCATACCCATCATACCAAACAGCCCATATTAGAAATTCTTCAGTTAGTTTCCACTTTCCAGTCCTTAATATCTTCGTATTGAACATGCTTTAAGAGTTTTGACTCATATGAAAAAGAGGAATCACAAAGCTTGTATTGCATCAACATGAACATATGATATGAATTGCAGACTCTCTAAGCCAACAAGGAAGCTATCAAAATTCCACAGGCCTTAGAACAAGATGATACAAGATTTATATAGCTCCCACGCACAGATTAAATTGACAATAGTTGAGTAAATAAACTCATCTTTGAATCAAAGATCATTATTTAAAGAAAAGGAGCTAACCTGGCCATAGCTAGGTATTTCGGCGCATTAGACATGCTCTCCATTCCCCCGGCCACAACAACATCATTGGCACCCAAGTGTATACTTTGAGCAGCAAGCATGGTTGCTGTACCATTTCATTAAAGATGTCAAAGGAATATTTCAAATCACTTTATTGGGGAAATATGCTGCGGGAGGGGGGGGGGGGGGGGTGGGGAGGTACACACCTTTCATTCCTGAAGAACATACTTTGTTAATGGTCGTGCAGATTACTGAGTTAGGGATTCCTGCGCCTAAAGCAGCCTGTCTAGCAGGAGCCTGTCCCAAATTGGCACTAAGAACGTTCCCAAAGAACACTTCTTGTACCAATGATGGATCCACTCTTGCCCTTTTAAGAGCACCTACATAATTACTGCACATCATGGAGTTGTCGAACAACACATAGGACTATTATACTACGCACATGATGATAGTTCCAACACAAATAATTTCTAGCCTTACACTCAATAGCAATAGAACCAAGCTTGGTGGCAGATAGAGTTGACAAGGAACCAAGAAGCCCACCCATTGGCGTACGTGCAACCTATGTTACATTGACACGGGTACGGGTATCCGATATTGGTACGTATCCGAGTGTCGGATACGCCATTCTCAAAAATTTAGGACACGGGGACACCGTCTTAACATTGGACTCGGGTACGGATACGGCAATTTTATTGATAGATTTTTATATCTAGGTGAGTGGATTGCTAAAAAAAAGTAAACAAAATAAAAAGCCCAAGTTGTTTATTTAAAAAAAGCCCAAGTTGTTGATAGAGAAACATAGGTTTAAGGCCTTTTAAGCTTTTTACCAATTAAAACAAAACCCTAGCCGCCACCCTTAAGCACATATATTAAAAAAAAAAATGTTACTGCTAGGTAAATCAGGAGAGAGGAGGGAGAAAAAAAGTCAAAAACTTCAGAAATTAAATAAGTAAATACACGTGAAAGAAGAAAGAGAGAGAAAACTGCATTGAGAAAACTCGTAATCGTGTTCATCTTCGAAATTGTTTGAGAACCGTCTTCATCTTCTTCAAAGCTTCAACTCCTTCAATGGCCGCCGTACCCGAGAACAAAATGGAGTATCCGGAACGGATTTCATACCCGGATCGGTGTCGCGTCGTATCGACCCGGGTATGCCGGCCAAAATGCCGTGTCCAGGTAACATAGCGTGCAACACCAACAATGCAAACATCTGTTTCCAACCAAATGTGAGATTTTATTACATACTCTAAAATTGCATATTACTTGTATCAGCAATTGAATAGTTCAGCAAGTAATAGTGCATCTTAATATTCAACAATAGTAACAAAATTAATCCCACCAATATACACCATTCCCAAATCAAATTGTTATTGTCATCGATAAATGGGGCAAAAGTAAAACTGTCCAATCTTCACCTAATACAGCATCATTAACCAAAAATAATTGATGTTCATCCAACCATACCGATACAACCCCCAGGCATCCACCCTAAAGAAGAAGGTCAATTCCTCATCATTTCTCAACAAACAATAGTCAATTCACTAAATTGATATACTCGGAAAAAGTTGTCATCTTTCCTAAAATCGGTTCATAATTAGACTTCGAAACCTGTCCCGGGCTTAAGCAAACTACTATACTAATATATAATTAACTGTTAAGAGTGTAATCATTGCCTAATAGCTTCAACTATCCAAAGTATCAAATATGATGATGATAACCCTAACTCGAATTATCAGGGCAAGAGGTGAAAGTATAAATTAAACCAATTTTCAACAATAATCACTAAAATTCCAAAATTCAAACAAAAACAAAGTAGAAAAACAAAAATCCAAAATCAGACCTCGAGGTTTTGTTGATTTGTACTGCATTTCTGAAATCCGATCCATATTTAACCTGCATGTTATGTCAAAAAAAAATTACAATTTTTTTTTTTTTTCAAAGTACAAATAATCACAAGAAAGAAAAGACATTTAATCAAAATTTTCAAATAAAAGCAAAAGATCATCAGAAATATGAGTCATTTTTCCAGAAATTAAATTAAGCTAAAAATTTGCAGAAGAAACAAAAATTGGATAAATTTAAACAGAAAATTAAGTGGATTAATTTGAAATTCAATATACCAGAATCGCGGAAACTTCAATTGATCAAAGGAATTTCCAAAAATCTGGAAAAAAAAAAAAAAAAAAAAATTTAAGTTGGAGAAAATTTTGGTCTGTCGCAGGTGGCGGGAGAGAGAAAGATAATACAAAGTAGTTAATGACGTGTATTTGGTTCTTATTGGCTCGGTTATCGAGTTGATTAGCTGACCGTATTAGCCGCTATGGAGTATATTAACTAGTTTGACTATCTGGCTATTGATTTATAGACTTTTATTAGTAGGCTTATTATGATTCAAGCCAAATAATATACTTTCGGGATACCTCATATATTCAATTCAATTTTGATTTTTTTTTTCTTCAAAATTAGTCTGAAAGCGTGGATAGCCTTTATTATTGAGCAAGTTTTTTATTTTACTTTGTAAACCCTGAAAGAAAAAAGGCCAATGGTGCTTCTCATGAATTTATGAAACCACGGGTGGATATTTGAGTGGTTAGAATTAAAACCATTCATTTTTGTCTCTAATTGCCAAGTTTTGTACTCCCTCCGTCCCCAAAACTTCGACCTTTTTGACCTAATTTTAGTCCTAAAATTATCGATCCATTTGCATTAAAATACCTACAAATTTACAACAATATTTGTATAAAATTAGTTTCTCCATATAAAATTTTGTTTTTCCATGTATTTTTAATACTTTATATCTCTACTTTTTTACAAACCCTATGTAAATTTATCTTTCCAATATGTTTTTATTTAAATTTCTTAATAACCGTGAAATCAACCCAATAGGATCGAAGTTTTGGAGACGGGGGGAGTAAGCACCTCTCTTCAAAATGAAAATGAAAATTAGGCCCAGTACATATTTGAGAAACGAGAACTTAAGGCCTGTTCACATTTACTTAATTTCAGTTCAGTTCAGCTTCTAATTTCCCTCTCTCATAAAATATTCATTTCAGCTCAGTTCAGTTCAGTAAATGTGAACATGCCCTTAATTATAATTTAATACAGGGATAGATGATATGAATTTCGTATAGGTATCTAATGCAACACGTTTAGCTCTAGTTTTTTTTTTTTTTTTTTTATTTTTTTTTTTAAGTTCAACATAATATGGGTGCAATTTTTTTTTTTTTTTTTTTAAGGTAAGAAGAAGGACTCTACTGAGTTGGCACCTCTCACAGATTTAGCCAGCCCAGCTCCGTAGGTCATCGCTTGAGAGTAGAGGGGGGAGGTAAGGGAATCCGCCTACTAAGTCTTTTGTAGTTGGTGGGGCTCGAACTCGTGACCTCTTGGTATAATACGGGTACAATACTTCACATGTTACGGAGTATGTTTTGGTTGTACACTTGTGTACCATTATTGACTCGATATATTTATCAATACATAGCTTGCATGCATAATTGCTCCACTACTAACTTTAACTTTTGATAAGTAGGTCAGTTATATACACTTGAATACTTCTGTTTTTGAAAAAATATACATTTGAATACTTTTGTTTTTAAATATATTGAGACTAAACAAGATTCAACATTCCCATATTTTCCTTGTGTTTGTATTAAATTAAATAATTAAAATGTGAATAGTTTGAAATGTTTAACTAAATAAAAATTACTCCGTAGGAGAAAATATATTGTATGGTGTATATAATTTTAAATAAAAATAAAAATCAAACTAATTGATGAAAAAAATTCAAAGATCCTAGAAATTTGGATTATGTCTTGAAAATATAAATTCACTAAACCCTTCATTTTATACAGAAAAAAATTTTTAATCCCCCTATAATTTTTATTATTTTTAATAAAAATTATTGGGAGAGAATCAACATAAATGGTAAACAATCTTGAAGATATAACAATATCATTTATTACCATTTAATACCTTTTTAAGCTTTTAATTAGCTTACTCATTTCCGTTCATACTTACCATAGTAGTGAGAAATGAGAAAGCCAGCCACAATCTCCAAACCCCAATAATTCTTTCAATTTTATGATTTTTCCAATACAAAAAAAAAAGAAAGGGAAAACTTTGAATTCCCTTTCATTTTATATCATAATTTCTCATTAATTTTGATTTTCATAATTATATATTATTATGATAAATATCTGTCTGTTCATCTTCTTTACTAGTCTCACGTATAATCTCAGTTGTAAGTATCTCCATTTTATTTTTAATACAAAGTTTTAATTTTTATTGATCTTATTTATATTTGATGTTATAAATCTATAAATAATATGGTTTGTTATAATATAATTAGATCATAATTTTCATTTGTTTGTGTTGTAATTCAGATGGGTATGACCCGCTTGATGTGAGGGGGAACGTAACGATTCAATGGGATGTCACACAGATAGATTCCGGCACTTACAATGTACGTTGTGTCGATAATCGATATGGAGTTCTTATTTTATTAATTTAGTCTCGATGTTTTCAGTGTAGGTAAAATCTTGTACGAGACGATGTTGAATTTTCTTTCTTGCTTTTTCTAGTTGTAATTTTAAAGTAGTAAAATAACGTATTATAGAAAACGGTGTCCTAAAACAAATATAAAGATCCCAAAAAGTGTGGTCAAGATCAAAAAGTTTACATATCTCTGTATTGTTTTTTTTGTTTGGTAAGGTTTAGAGGTCAATTTTGTTGATTAATTATTTTTGGGGTCCACTTTATTGGTTTTGTTGGATTATTAAATCATTTTCCTATGTCATCAATTTGCAAGGTAACCTTGTTAATGTAGAGTGACAAGATTTTGATTTGGTATTGATTTTATGCATGAATATAACCTTTTGGAGTTTATGTTAGGGACTAGATTTTGTTTGTGTTGGAAGGTTTGATGATTTCCTGAATGAAAGAGTAAATTTTCGATGTTATGATCGAGTTTAAGACTAGACAAGCTTGTAAGAATTTCGAGTTCTGTTGCAGGCAGACGTAACAATATATAATTATCAACAATATCGACACATTGAATGGCCTCCGGGTTGGAGACTAAGTTGGGAGTGGCAGGAGCGCGAAGTTATATGGAATATGCAGGGAGCAGAAGCCAAGGAGCAAGGAGTGTGTAACAAATCTCTAGGCACACCGCCTCCTCATTGCTGCTTGAGGCGGCCTGTGATCATTGATCTTCAACCGGGAGCTAAGCTTAATAAACAGGCAGCTAATTGCTGCAGAGGAGGAGTGTTAACTTCTATGACTCAAGACCCTACTAAGTATGCTGCACATTTTCAGATGAGTGTAGGGCTTACCTCGAGTGAGGACTCGAATCCAAAAATGCCAAATAATTTTAGATTTGGTACTCCTGGTTATACATGTGGTGATCCTGAGCTAAATGTTCCTTCTACTAGATTCCCTGAGGATGGTGGACGTCGATGGAGGCAAGCACTTAGTAAGTACTCATGTTTTTTCATCAGGTTTTGAACCAAGAATTTTTTTTTTTTTTTTTTTTTTGTTATTGTTATTCTGGATTTGTACTTTCATAAACCAGTACAAGGTTAAAGTTTCTGTGATTTCGATTTTAGTCAGTGGTATAGATATATTTTGCAGTTGTTTGATCTAAATTTGTTCTGTAACTACATGCTGACTTATTGCCTTACTAGTGTATACTTACAGAATAACCATTTTGGTTTTTATGGGATTGATTACAGGTACACACAAGGTCATCTGTACCTATTCTCAATTTAAAGCAGCACCTGCCCCTTCTTGTTGCGTTTCGCTCTCTGCATTTTATAGCCCGACAATATCCTTCTGTCCTAATTGTAGCTGCGGCTGCCAAGAACAACCTGGCTTACTATGCGTCAAGTAATTCCTATTAACTTCTTTTCAATGGGTTTTTCTTACTTTCCTTGTTTCTTTTTGTCCATAATTCAATTTTCTGCTAGTTTTGCGGGTTTAAAACATACAAGTATATATTTTTCTCTTTTGTTACTGTGGAAAAATCCTGCCAGATTTCTATCACTGAAGCTACATGATAGAAAGCAGCATATTATTTTTCTTTGCTAACTTGTGCTCTTTGTTTGTGTGTGTTATTCTGTTAGTCTTGTGACTTTAAATTCTGTATTCCTGAATTGGATCGATTTAATGTTATCTTATGCAGGAAAGGGCAGACACCTCTAATTTTGCCGAAATCACAGGATCCAGATTATGTACCACCACCTCAGGTGAATTGCACTAGCCATATGTGCCCGATTCATGTGCATTGGCATATTAAGGAGAGCTATAGAGAATATTGGAGGGTCAAGATTACGATCATAAATCTTAATGTACGAAAGAACTACACCACATGGAACTTAGCCGTTGAGCATCCAAACCTCCATGATCTGGTGCAGGTTTTCAGCTTCAATTACGTTCCCCTTACACAGGATCGCCCAACCAGTAAGTCAAATGAAAATTACTGGTCTGTAGTCTGTAGAATTGGAACCGTGCAACCGAATGTGTATAGCTGCTTTTGCCAATTAACAGCATATTGGTAATGCAAATTACTGGTCTGTAGTCTGTAGAATTGGAACTATGGTGATAATTTGACATCAATCAGTAATTGTAAAGCCAATAGGACTCAATTTAGATTTGTGCTTTTATTGTTATTTCAACTGTGCCTTCTGATTTTCAGATGACACCGGACTGTTCTGGGGGGTACAGTACTACAATGATGTGTTGCTGCAGTCAGGACTAAGCGGTAATGTGCAGACTGAGATGCTGCTGAGGAAGGTACCAGGGACCTTTACCTTTGATGCCGGTTGGGCATTCCCGAAGAGAATTTATTTCAATGGAGAAAATTGCGTTATGCCTCCCCCCAGTGATTTTCCCAGACTGCCTAAAGAGAGTCTGCCTGTCAGGCAATAGACCAGTCTAACTAATGTACATCAGTAGCGCCATACATCCAAATTTTTACTTCTCATATCACATTTGTTTTTAGAATAGCCACATTCTATTTGTGCTAGTATTAAGAGATAGTTCTTAGCTTTTAATCATGATGTTTTTTATGTTCTTGTTACATTAGTGTGTAATCTCAGGTAATATGCAGGCATTTTAAACTGAATTAAATCATGTTTGGAGGCCTGATATTTGGTCTATGAATTCAAGGCGTGGACTTGTGTTTCTATATGCCAGCAACAGCCATCTTCATTATGCAGAATGCCTAGTATTAACAACTTTCAAAAGAACACCATTGGTTGACCTAACAAATGCTCAATTAAGTGGGCATATTCTTAATATACAGTAGCAATATACAACATAAACAAACATCAAAACCATAATGACACAGTTCTATTAGCCTGCTTCAACCCATCACACACTCGCACAACCACAGAAAGAGAGGGGGGAGGGGGTGGAATACAATTCCGAGGCTACAAAAGTTGTCATTTCTCTTAATTCTATGCATTTGTTGATAGGAGAAACAAACTCAAGTACTGAGACTGAAGATTAAACCAAAGAACACAGTAAACTTACAAAGAGTCACTGTAGACTCACGCATTACACAGGACCCTAGCACAAAATTCAGTCAATGATCAAGATACAAACACCTTTTCAGCTAGCGAGTTCAGCTCCAATTCTTGCATCACTCTTTCCAATCAGCTATGTCAAAAATCAACGTCCTCAAGTCATTCTTCACAAAAAGGCATTGCAGATGGCTGCAACGAAGCACATTTTGTTTGAACTGGTACAATTTAATCAAGCAAATAAAGTATACCACACCAAAAGCTCACAATTCTCTTCAAGAAGTTGCAGTTCTTAGCATCGCAGTTTCCTATAAATTTGTGCATTCCAGACAATAAGGAAATCCTACAAAGCGAGGACCAAAGGTTGCTTCCCCCATCAAAGTTATAACTATGGTTTAGCCGCCTCTATAAGTAGCATGTGCAAAATAGATGCCATTAGGCTATTGCTGGTACATCACAAAATTGCAATAGCAGGTCCACCATATTGCAGAAATATCTCCTTTAGATGCTTTCAGTCATTGGTGTTCATTTCAAAAATCAAACTTCGAATAATAGACCCATCATCTGAATTCCAGAACTTTTTACCCTTGGACAAAGAGGATCTTTGAGAACTCCCAAGATTATTTGAGGCCACTACTAAACGTTGACCAACCTCAGATCTTTCATAATTGCTTTTCAGGCTAGCAGAATTTGAGTCTTCTGGCAAAAGTGAGGGCAAGAATCTCTGGCATTTTATTACAGAATTTCGATTGTTGGAGCACTTCTTACCAAAGGAAATTTTCTCTGTATCACATTTTCCGGTTCTTGTGGCAACTACTGAGCTGGGAGAGCTTCCATCATGATCAACCTCGATAAAATTTGTGAAGTACTTATCAATGATGCCAGACACTGATACTGCTTCAGATAAGCTTCCATGAGGACTTTCAGCTGTAACATTGAAATCTGATGCATTACTCTGATGCAGTACTTCTTGTAGACCACTCCCTTTTCTCTCTACCTCACTGGAAATGTTTCCTTTTGGCTCTTGATCAAGTCTTTCATGACTAAATCTTTTAGGAAATTTCTTCACATTGGGTTTTCTTTTCCTCTTTTTCTTCTTCCTCGAAGGGAAAGCAGTTGATATTGGTGCTACTGCACCCTGCAAAGCAGCTTTCGAGCCTTGATTCTGTTTGTTGCTCTTGATTTCAGACAAGTTCCGACAAAGTTTTACACTGTTATTAAAATCTGGCAAAATTTTCAATCGACTGACATTTACATGGAGGAACCAGGAATCTTGAAATCCCAGAAAAACATGCTTCAGGGGCAGCAAATCAGGCAGGTGGTAGTAATAGGGATCCCGCTTCACCTACCAGAACCAGAAATGGAGGAAACTATTACAAACAATTTTAAAACATATAAGAGTCAAATACAGGAAAACAAGAGAAGTTAAGCAAGACAGGATACATTTACTCATAAGGTACATGGATGTGAGAAAAGAATTACGGGGATACCATCACCGCATCAATAGAGAGAAATCCTAGTTCAGGAAAACAACCAATGTGTGCTCTCTCAAATTCCCCTACAGAGAAAATTTGCATCCCATTACTAGAGTGAAACAAGTCAAACAACCAATAGTCATCAACCTCTATTTTTCTCAAGGCATGCATTCAATTGATATTGATAGTATATATCCCAAAATACACAACCAAACTCCTGCCTTGCATCACAACACAAATTTCAGTAAGGATTGACAGCAAAGAGGGCGCACAAAAATAGTTTACTGGTCAGATAACTAGTCATTGGCCTAGCAATAGCAATTCCTATCGAAGTGCCAGAAAACGCTCTCCACATTATTACACTTCAAGTTGTTCATCCTAATTGATCTAAATAGGTTGGAAATACTTAGCTTTTGATACATGAACATTATATAGTTACAAAAGATAAATAACTTGGAAAACCAGATACTCTATATTTGCTAGGATTATGACCCGTAGTTGCACACTTAATAGTTAATACCAATATAGAGGCAATGCTTACTCACAGGTTAGCACCAAAAGACCAGTACAAAACAGAAACATTGCTCAAACAACTATGTTGTTATTCGAGCGTTTCACCCCACACCAGAGAACCTATAAGGTAATATACTAATATCCCATCACCGAAGACTCGAATTCAAAACAACAATTGCACAATCCGAATTCGATCAACACACTACACACGTGTCAACATGTCATCAATAAACCCGAAATAAGCAAACCCAAATATCAAAGCTTGGCTAGAAATAACCAATAATCCTGTCAAGACTCAAGAGTACACAAATTCATATGAAATTCAATTCTCATTATCCTCTTCTGGACATCCAAATCTAAGGCATGCAACAAAATTTCAATTTTACAGAAGTTGAAAGTTCAATGTTAAATTTAGAATGGGATTAATTCCATACATCAAGCAAAAAAATTCGAAATTTTTAGTTCCCATTACTAATTACACAGAAAATTAAAGAATTACAGTGAACATTAACAACACAGAAATTCAAGATTTCAACTTTATCATTCAGTTTGAAATTCTCCCTTTTTGGGTTGATTCCAACCTTCAGACCAAAAGCAAATTAAGTGCTTTCAAAGGTAGTTAATTACATTTTTATACAAGGTAGTTTCTCAAACAATCTCAATTTTGTAGGATAATTTTGGTCAAAAATTCCCAAAAAAACCCCGCAATATTTAAACAGGAATATTAATTTTCTCTTGAATTATGAAAAGAATAAGAACCCAGAAAAAAAAATAAAAATTGGGGGTGGTAATTTATACCTTTGAATTTTCCGGCAGTAATCTCCGGTGAAACGGCGACAACAATCCGAGTACCAAGATTAGTTTGGGTGAAAACTGGGAGTTGTTCTTTAGACCCCATTTTTCAAGATGTTGGGAAGTTGTAGTAAGCCAAGAATAACAATGGAATTCAATAGAGGAAATGAAAAGTCATGTTATATGCCAAGTTTTCCGTTGAGTTTTTGTGATTTACCGTCACGATAAAAAAAAAAAAAAAAAAAAAATAGTCTTGTGTATTTCAATTTAATTTCAGTTCAGTTCAGCTTTAATTAGTTTAGTTCCAATCAGTTCAATTCCAATCACTTCAATTCAACTCTTAATTTCCTTCTCTCATAAAATATTCATTTAAGTTATATTCAGTTCAGCTCCAATCAGTTCAGTTCAGCACAGTAAATGTGACCAGGCCCTTAGTCTTTTATAATGTTACAATATTTTATCAAAAAAAAATAATAATAATACTTCAATACAAACATCGATTTTTTATACATGTAAGCTTCATCCATTGATTTTTAAACATGTTAACGTTGAACTTGTGCATTTGACAAATTAAAAATTAAAAAGTCTAAGTCAACTAAAAAAAAGCGGAGGAAATATATTTCTCTGTATAATCATAAGATAATTGCAATAATTTGACATTAACACTATAGATATATTCGATATTAACTTTACGTATGATAACGAAGTACATCTTATATATAACCGCATACATTTATCATTTATGGTCTAATTAGTGGATTGATGCATGTGCACGTCAAATTATAGTAATCATAAACAAAAGTATATTATACGATAATAATACTAGTTCAGCTGCCAAAGAAAACATACTAATTCATTTACTCGAATAAATTGAAGCTCCTGCATAGTCTATTGACTTAGTGAGGATGTCCTGTTCACTTGGATGATTACAAAGTTTTCTTGTAGCTTCATAAGCAATTGCATTTACTCCTATTTGATTAATCGTATCAGCACGAAAGTCCCCTCTTTGCTCATTATAGGTACATCATTTTATGAACAATGCTCTACTATTGAGAATATGCAGGGAAAGTAGTTCATGTAGCATCATCAGAATTTGATTACAAACCATAGAGTAGAGAAGAGTAAATGACAGGAAAAATAGAAAAATGTCAAGCAGCCGACATGTACAACAGTGGAATATCACCAGAGGAAAGAGTTCCATCCCTGCACAAGTGCACATAGCACATTTCCACCACCTAGTTGACCAACAAATTCTTCACATAGTGTTCACCAATTTTCATTACAAAAAAGGAGCAATGTGCAAACAAATTTGTAACTAGAAACCAATTACACCGCTTCTCATGAAGTCATATGCTGATATGCATGTTCTTAAGTACAGCCAACTTCTCGGGGCTCACTTTGGCACTGCCAGACACCAAATAGAATCCCTGCATTGCATTGAGAAGAAGAAAAAGTTATTGTAATCAAGAACGAGCCTTGGACAAATCCTGTACTAGAGTGGATAGGTAGTATTCGACAAGTATAAGCTATTTACATGTATTTTACGTATGCCCTCTGCAGTATTGAGCTCGTATAGAAGTCTTTGAACTGCCTCGTGACTGCTCAAGCCCCTTTCTTCTACAGCATAATCACCAGCAATAAACACGAAGACCTGAATCAAAGTTCAATGTTGGGTAAAAAGTATTCAAGAAACCAAAAACCATTGTTACTAGTGTAACAATCTAAAAGCCAAAAAAAATATAATCAACCACAACAACAAACGTGCCATCCCAAACTCTTGAGCGAATACAATAGCATAATTTTAACGAGTTACACTCACCAAACCTTTGAATACAATGTGAGGCTCTACAATTAATCAAACAGCTCATGCAAAAAATTCATGGAGTAAGGTTCGGCAGTGCCACAATAAACTAGCATAGAAGCAACAGCTACCTCAAACTAATGAGCTATAATTGCAACAGATGAACAAGTTGTCAACTAACAGCCCACCACCCCGACACCCAGTTGCTTAAATGCTTAGTAAGAAGGAAATTCCAAGGCAAAGGGACAAAGGGGTAACGAGGACAATTGTTGGTAATCTTGGTATGGTGCTATTAAACTGATAGAAGTAAAAGGATTCAGTAATTCAGTTGTCTCAACCATTTTTTCTACAGGCCATTCTGAAAATTTTATCTTGCCCAATAACATCAGTATGATTCTGGAAAGTTGGCTTGGGTGTTGGTGGCCAAAACCATCTCATTCATGCCTTAGCCCACCCCTCCTTAATCATTATCACGGCTTAAGATGGACGGCCTTGGCTTGGCCTTGTGTTTACTCGTGTGCTTCCTTGCAAATAAGTTTTAAGTAAAGTATCACCTCACTCAATACTCAAGTATATCGAGCATAAGCAATTATAGCTATAGAACAACCTTGCGCATGAAACTTGAATATGCGTGAGCAACATGCTGGTTAAGTGATTAGTGAATAATTGAATATCATCAACCAAAGGTTCCATGAGTCTCATAGAATTATAATAAAGTCTAACATTACCTCGGTACAACGAATGTAATTCAGTAATTTGCTTAGTAATTTTTGATAACCTTGCTTGAAACTTGAAAGTACTAGTATACAACTAAGTAGTAACAAGTCATAGTTCAATTATTGAGGTAAGCCTTTAATATTGTCTCAAAATTGGACTAACTTAAATGGTAAGACAACAAAAACACTCCTCTTAACTCTGATCATAGGACATAATCAAGTTAAGAAAAGTCGAAGGTGCATTCATCTTTACCATCATTATAAGTTTATAAGCATTAATAATACAAACAATTAGTCTGCCTGCTGTAGTGTGTCTAAGAGAATAAGACTACGGCATAAATTTTTCCACAAGTCTCAAAAACATAAAAGAAATATTTTGCAAACAAAATCATTAAAGTGATTCTCTTAAATTTTCAAAAACTCACAAAAGAGCGAGAGAAGACCCATTGTTCTGTATCATGCAGGAAATACAGAGCAGCCTCTGCAATAAACATAAGAAATGTTACGGGTAAATTAGACAAGTATCATTGCTGAAACAAAATAGTCTCTTTATGTCATAAAACCTCTGAACAGTTGTCTCGAATTTTCAGCAACATATAGGTTATTTGGGAACACTCTAGCAGCAACACTGTATAGATTCCCCTGAATGGATCTCTTATCATCTACCAAGATAAGCTACAAATAAGAAGAAAAGTAAGGTAAGTCGATTATCCTTTTCTATATTCATTTAGAGTTAGCTTAATACATATCTCCAAATAAAGAAAATATGCACCATAATTGAATCAAGAAAGTGTCAACAGAACAAAGTAAAAGCTACAATGAAATAGGAGACATGAAAATTGGAATAATATGAAAAGACACTTACAAAATGCTAGTGATAAAAAAATGAAAAATGTCTCAAATTCCATATTTATCAATTGGAAAAGTGACTTTCCAGCATAATAATTTATTAAAGCCTTTCTATCAATTCCAAACACATAAAACCATTAACAGCCCCATTTATTTAGCAGCAAAATTTTATTTATCCGTAATTATATAAGGAAAGTAACTAGTCAATGTCCATGGTATTATGGTAATGCTTATCACCTCCAAAAGGTCTTGCCTTCATAATTTCTATTACTATCCACTCATTAGACTTAATTCTCCAACGTGGACATTAACATGGATGTGAACACTTGACACTACACAAACAAGCTAAATTTCATTAGTTGACCAAGACTTACCCTCAGAAACAAACAATGTTGTAACTGAAAATACATCCAATTCACTAATGGATTGAGGCACCCCAATCTAAAGGAAACACATCATAATAATAGACCTGGAGATTATAACTTCCCATATGTACTGGTTGTATTCGGATTATGCAGCTCAAAACTTCATAGAATTACGTACATAAAATTTCTGTTATGAAAATGTACTAGGTGCACTTTAGAGCATATATAGCCAAGTGCCAACTATAACGGCTACCAACATTCTAGGGATGGATGTTATCTAGCGGGTGTACACACTAAAGTCTAGTTCTATTGAAGCGCGACATTATCTAATAAACCAATTCTTCTACCAAATAACATATTGATAAAAGGGACCTTAGAATAGATACTCTAAAATGCCACCATGAAATTAGAGGTGTAAATTTTCACAATTAATAACAGTTATTGCCAATGATTCAAGCTACAAATTTATGTTAAAGCTAATTTATTACCAAAGAAAAGCTTAGATCCACTTGTTTCACTACACTCACAAACAATGTAGGAGTAAGACCACAACATATCAACACACTAATGGAAGTAAAACACCAAGTAAATACCCATTATTTTCACATAGATCTTAACAAAATCTTACAGAAATAAAAATAAATAAATAAAATTAACCCCACAAATTTATACACGTTTTTCACATGATTTTAACATAAATCTTGACAGACAAAATTAAAAAACAATATTCATACACGTTTTTCACATAGATCTTGATTAAAAATTAACAAAACCTAAAATTTCAAACACGTTTTTCTCAAGGTAATTAGACTATCCACATCAAAATTACACAAAATAGACTAACCCCACATAAATTAACTCAAAATAAACCAACCCCACATAAAATTAACTCAAGATAAACTAACCCCACATAAAATTACTCAAAAAAAATCATGAAATTTTAAAACTTTTTTCATGCAAAATCATTAATTTATACCTGAAGCCAAGTAAGATTCTTTCCTAGAAGAGAATCAAGAGCAGCAAATTCATGAGTTCGTTGATCAGCAGTGAGTCTCATCGCATTCCTCATGAAACCATCCATAGCATTCTCATACTTTGAATTATCAAGATAATCTTCCTTAAATTTCCAGAACCATTTTTCAAGAGGTACAAGTTCAACTACTTGTTCTTGTTCTTCTCCACTTTCATCATTTCTCTCTCCTAGCACCACTTTAAAGCCTCGTTTTTGCTCGAAAAAGTTGCCATTTTTGGAAATTTGACTGGTTTTCCTTACATCTGAGCTTAGAAATGAGGGAAATGAGCTTACTTTAAATGAGTAATTTGGTTTGGTATTGAGTTTAGAACGGAGATTTCTTGCTACTGAGAGAAGAAACGCCATTTTTGATTAAGGTTAAGGTAGGAATAGGAAAGTTGCCGTCTTTCTCTTGTTATTACAAACTCTCGAGGTCTTCTGGGTTGTCACGGCCCTGAACCTAAAGTCCAGGTTGTGTTTTCTCTGTGTGAAAATAAGGTGATTATTGTATGGATTTTCTAATCAATAATTGTGAGTAGAGGTGTCATTGGGTTAGCTCCAGTTCGAATTTAAATCATGGTAAATTAGATCATTTTCAATAGTGAGACTCAAGTTTGAGTATTGAAATACAAAATGAGTTATTTTTTGCCTTTAATGGTGATACCATACCCAACTCATATGAAGTCTAAATTCCTAATGGTGAGACTCTCTTGATTAAATATACAAATGTCACTTTCAATTTACGGCCCACTAAATACATTTCCTTTTTAATATCAAATATTGTAACTTTGTAAGATTAAAAATAAAAAAAAAAGATAAAACTTAAATAAATTACAAAATATATTAGAATATGGCCCACACTTTTTGTCAAATAAGACTCAAAGTTAAGTATCTAAACTTAGCTACTTTCTTTTGGAATTGCTAAGTTTAGATACCAACTTATTGGTATACATTGCAAAAAATGCTCTCTCTCCTAAAAATACTTATTTGAGTCTCACCATTGGAGATGGTCTAATGTTCATATAAATCGAAATTTTGATCGGATTACTTTAGATTAAGGTAAAATGAGATTGGTTGGTTTTTGACACCTATAATCGTGAGGGCACATTTATTACACTATTACTTTATTTCCATACTTCGTATATCATTTTTCTTAATAATTTCTTGTAATTTAAGATTTGTTGTCACCTTCCCATAATATGTCTATAAGGTATAGACTAAGAGCGCATTATGCTTTCAAATCTAAAATGCAGAAACAAGACACACTTCTCAATTCTCATACATTGGAATAACATTATATGCGTCATAGGTGTTGGAATCACAATATAGTTTGTTAGTTTATGCTGCCTTATTTAAAGAGGAACATGAGATTCATAATTGTAAGCTTCAAATTCACTAGGCTAGTGATGACTGATGAACGAGTATATGTTGTCATGTTGAACATGTTATTAGCGTAGAGAAGAGAAACAGATCCTGTGCACCAGTGTGTGCGCGTTTGCGTGTGGTGCATACCCATGCTTCAGTGCTTGTACGTGCAGAAAGCATCCAATACAGTTTGGAGTAATTAGTCACAGTTAACGAGTTGCTTAAACACTAGTTATATTGCACCACATCTGATATATTAGCAAACAAGTTTGTGTTAAAATTTAGTTACGGATGTTTCAAGCAATCAAACTCAGATGCACATCCTTCAGTTCCTCCAACTTTTCTTTAGAAACGACAACACTTGCAGCCACCACATCAAAGGCCTGCAGATGCAGAAACAGAAACAAGAACATCAGGAATGAATACAAATAAATTTCACACTAAATGAAAAGGGAATATTATCCACAATCTACACATATTGGAAACATACAAGTAGTTTGGAGATGCCCTCTTTCGAATTCAGTTCATGCAGAAGTTTCTTCACAGCATCACGGGAGCACAAGCCATCCTCTTTCACGTCGAAATCCCCAGCAACAAACAAGAAGACCTGGAAAACAGAAGTTGTTTTCATGTTGGGTAATGACGAAAGCCACAATGATCTATAGAAGTCGGTTTTGCTAAGAACCCTTAAAACAAACCAAACAAAACAAAGCAAAAAGGTATAATCTTGTAATGATTCTAGGAAAAGAACCAATAATGTTGTGCATAGATTGCATTCCTAAGGAGTGTAAATCCAAGGCACCGAACAAGAGCTACTCAGTATCTAAATAACCAGCAATTTAAGAGCCTTTTTAGGAGGGTCTTTAAACATCAACAGACCAACATTATATATTTTTTTTTATTATTTTTTTAAACAAGGAAAGACGTACTATCTGCATAATTCTTAAGAAAAATCAACCACAGGAGAGGTGAGAAAAAACGTGTTGTTTAAAGAGAGAAACAACAAAAATGTGAAGTTTGAATTGTGTACATAGGTTTGAGTAATTTACAATAAGATCTAAATGTCTGCGATGTGTGCTTGAAATATCAGCAAACGTGTATGACTCGTACTAACACATTAATATTGGATTAAATTTTATGAGGGTTGAGAGGTAGGGCAATTTTAGATATTTCTACATTTGAACACCAAACATTTAAAGTTGGCTTATATGATATAAATATACTACATAAGTAACTAACACGAAAGTATAATAATCCAAGGCAAACTTAAATTGTGTTCTTTTAACTTTTTTTTTTTTTTTAACATTTAAAGTTGGCTTATATGATATAAACATACTACATAAGTACAATCACATGAAAGTATAATAATCCAAGGCAAACTTAGATTGTGTTCTTTACAGTCTAGGATAAAGTAAATTTTGTTTCAAAGCTGAAATGGTTTAGCGTTTTTTTTTCTATCTTATTTATCTGAAAGAAGAGAATTATTCACGAATCTAAGGCATTTCCGCAAAATGTTTGATATAAAACGTGTTGTCAGAAGAGGGAAACAATGTATGCTTCACCAAGGCTTGCTAAAGCACCGAATTTAAGCCTATTGCGGTTGTGATAGTCCATTAAACATAATCTCCTGGCTCAGTGGCTCCATATTTATTTCTAACCACCAAGAATCTTATTTTTCTAAATACATGAGTTATAGCTGAACTAGCTAGTTCATCCCTTTTATATACATAGTCTTATCCCCCTAAAAACCATCTGAAACTGCATCAGCTCATTCTAATTTAACAACTGCTACAACAGTGTTAATAAACTCAGTAAAGAGTATGATGTTGCTCATTAGCCTCACTATGTCCTGTATCTAACATATAATTCCACCAATTCAAGCCTCATGGAAGACTGGAAGAGTGACATTAAGATGGAACAGTTAAGAACATTAACATGAAAACTACAGAAGATGCTTGCAGGAATCTAATATAATTGCACATTGGCAATAATAGTCTATAGAATACTATGACTGCAATAGGAACAGAACCCACCCCGACAAAGAAAAATCTAAGCACCAATTTAAATAACAACATAGAAATTCTACGGAGCTAACTATTATACTTGAATAGAATAGCTCGAGTCAACCATATATTGGCAATAAGCTCATGTCAACCATATACTGGCAATAGACTCATTCCTTAAACCCGAAACCACATAGTAAAATGACCTTAAAGCTGGTATGCCACCCAGAACCTCCTTAGTGTGTCATTAATAGAGATATACCACCTAATCTTACAAGCTCTGCACATATCTATATAGCTAGTTTAGAATTCCACCCTTCGATAGTTTGATGTCACTCCAATGATACCTTTAGCCATTCTTTCATTCTGTTACATACCAATATTTCCTGAAATTTTACAACACCACATTCATATTTTCTTCATATTAATATGATAGATGATACTTGCATAAGATCCTTGTAAGTAGTAATGAGTTGTGAAGGCAAACTACGAAATTCACAGTTCATGTATCACAGAATATAGAAGTAAATAGAAAAATTAATGAGACATCTCAAAACCTTTCACTAACCTAATTTAATGGAGGATTAAGGATGTTATAAGACATGTAAGGATGTAGGTTGTAGAAAGATCGAGTAACTTCATTTATACTACAGAATTATGAATTTATAATTGAGATGAGCAATATAGCAGCTATACACATTTCACACACAACAGTCAAACAGAGAAAGCTAGAGAGTACAGAGACATATAGCCTGTGCAGATACGATAGCATTCATAGCAATGACAGCGAACAAAAACATCTGAAACCTACTGGTCTGATAAAATTTAATCAGCTCATAGAAACATAAGAAAATTAAAAAGAGTACCTCTGCACAATGAATACCAAATGGATTCTTGGGAGGTTCTAGTAGGTCATCAGTAGGATCATAAGATGGGAACTGGACTGCTTTTTCAATCACACCGTCATATCCTTTGAAAACCTGTAAAGGGACAAATAAGGTGTTATTTTACAAATAGTCATTTGATATAAGTCATATAACTAGTTATCACTTAGCAGTGATCTGGAACAAAAAATTACTATATTCAGAGTCTAGATTCAAACAGCATTAATACACATACAACTATACTAATTAGGAACACCAAGTTATTAAAGCAAAAATGTAACTCAGACATGATGAAAGGGGGGTGAACAAGAATGAAAAAGCATCCTAGCACAAAAATATTAACCGATTAAGTTCAGATGAGTCAAGGGTCGCATATATCTATGCGACACTACTAGTAACAATGTGATGACTAGGAGATGATGTGCGAGTCTCTAAGGTTATTTTGGGGGGAGGGGGTCTAAGCTATGATTGAAAGTAATAAATGAAATTATGAAAATGCTTAAGATCTATACTTCTATAAGGATTCTACAAGGAATTAAGAAAAGAATGAATTTTCTTAACTCCTAACACAAAAGTACTAACAAAATAAGTTCAGTTGAGTTAAGGGCGGCATCTATCTATGCAACACTACTAGTCTACTAGTACCTATGCAATGACCAAGAGATGATGTGCAAATCACTGAAGGGTTTTGCATGGGGGGGGGGGTGTTTATATGCTATGATTCAAAGTTTCATTAAGATCTATCACTCTATAGGGGTAGGGAACACATAGTGTAGCAGTGTTGATGAGAACGATATTCCAGGCAGAACCATTAAGTAATTTCTTCGATGCCTCATCAAAGAACGGGAGAACAACCATGGTCAGTATCCTTCAGCAAGTATGGAACAGCATCTGTGACCAATAAATAAGACATAAACACAAAATCAAATAGATAGCAATGCCAGCAAACTATATGAGTCTTGCTACAAAACCTTTGAACAAATTTCTGGAATGTGCAGTGACATTTCCAGCATAAGGTTCTACCTCTGATCCTGTCGTATATAGCTTAACTTGAATGCTTCTATCAGTATCTATCACCACAAGCTACAAGAAAAGAAAAACAAAGTTACTCGAATTTGTTTTTGCCTTCTCTCTTAGAGGATTATTAAACTAGACAGTTATCATGTTAAACATCTAAATATGCATTTGTGATATGAGAAGCTACCAAAGTACCAGAACCGCAAAGAAAGCCAAAGAGTAACTCAATGCAACAATTTACATCCTATAATTTCTTCTTTGACTTGCAGGAAGTTATGATATAAGACTAAAACAGCAACTCAATTCAACAATTATGTATACTAATGCACTTATAGCCATGTTGATATACTAATGCATTCAAAGAAGCTGAATTGCATGAAATTCACACAGCTAAATTCATCCATGCAAAATTGATTTGCATGTTCATTGAACTTAAAGCACATAGATTTTAATATATCCCCAAGATGCAGCTTCTGTTTCGGTATGATACTAAGTTATTCACTAGTGTAAAACCAGTGTAAATGACTCACTTGATAATCCTCACACACCATGTATACCAACATTGGTTTTGAGTAGTGCACATTATGCAGTGTGTGCCCCGAATTTGTGAAATATCAACCAAGACATGCTAGGCATGCGAAATCTCTAACAATGATCAAGTTTTTCCAATCAATAAACATAACCAAAAGTTTCACCCCTGGTTGGCTGTTATCAGTCTTATCCAACAAAACTTTCCACATTTGCACAATTATTATAGTAACATACAGAAGTTACAAAAACAGCAAGATGATTTGTTTTTTATTTTATTAATCTCCAACTTTCTAGCAACAATGTAATGGAAAACAAAGTATGCAATCGATTTGATAATCTTTACAAACACCTGCCAATTGACCCCTATTCAACTACAATTTTGACTTAAAAAAACCCAGAAAAAACATGCTTGAACAAAACCAAATTAATTAAAAATATACCAAAACAAAACCCACTTCAAATATCTTATAAAATCTCTACATTATATAAACCAACCTCCTCAAAAGGGCCAAAACCCTTTTTATATAGCAAATTTCAACATATATCAAGAGAACAGTTTGCAAAAACAGCTAAAGCCCAAGATAAATCATTCAAAACTTCAATACATTATACCAGTATATATTTTTTTGACACAAGTTCAATATTTACCTAACCAACTTCCCAAAACCTATTTTCTAAAACCCCACAAAGCAGAACACCAAAAAAAATTAAATCTTTAAAACCTTAAGATACATCATATACTAAAATCAAACCCCACTTAACAATTATTAAGTATATAACATAAAACTTCAACATTTTATAATATTTCAACATTCTATATATATAGTAATAAAGCAGAGCATTAACAGTAAAATCCAGAGCAACATTAGCTAAACCCCAACATGTATGATTCAGACTTCAATATTATTATACCCTCATACAAGTATAATATAATATAATCAAGACAAAAATATATACATAAACATGATGAAAAAGAAAGATGGACCTGAATATAAACGAGATTCTTGCCACGAAGTAAGGAAAGAGAAGCAAATCTAGGAGCTCGTAATTCAACAGTCATACGAACAGTATTTCTTAAGAGACCATCCAAAACATTTTCAAAGGACCCACAATCAAGAACATCATTCTTCAGCTTGGAAAACCATTCATCAGGAGGAACAACTTGAACATTACTGATACTTTTTCCGGGATTTGAGGAAGAAGATGAAGGTTGTTCTCCTTCTCCTTGATTGTTTTTCTTCTTTGCTGCTCGTTTTTCAGCTTGTTTTGCCTTTATCTGAAGCTTCTTCTTACCAAGACCCGCCATTTTTGATGATTCAACAGAGAAAATGGAGAATGCAATGGTTGTAGTGAGTGTGACTTCTGACTAATCACTAATGTGCCGCCTCTTTATACGAGTACATGGTTTTGTTGTTGTATTTAGAAAGGTCTTTTCCAAAATGAATGTCACATTGATTTTTTAGGGTTTTTGGACAATTATATAACTAATATATGAAGCTAAACTTTTAATCAGATTACTACATTATCGATAAAATACCAATATTTCATAGGTACAAATTGAATTATAATTTTATTAAAAAAAAATTATTAGATTATAATTCTCAAAAATCATCATATAAATTTATTTTATATATCACAATATTTTTTGGAGGGAAGGAAGTAGTTCAAAGCGTATAACATTCATTTATAATATATACTAATCGATTAAAATTATATACTTCACAATCTAATAGAACGGATACCTGTCAATTAGGGTTGGATCATGAAACATCTTGGATTGGGTCACTTCAGGTTACGATTCAAGAAATGTATGTTCAACCCTTGCCCAAAGTGTTGGGTTTGGGTCAATCCAATGTGCTTTGAACATTTATTTTATTTAGTTTATTTTTTGCTAATTTTTATTTTTTTAATGTATTAAATCGAACATTTTCACCAACATTATTATAAGTCATTACATGCCTACTAGATAGCAAATCGTCAGAAAAGCACAGTAATTCCTAACTAATTTTGTATCAATGATATATTTTAAATTTTGACATTTAAATTATAAATTTATCTTAAAATTCAATAAACAACCCGAACATCGCATGGGGCATAAAACTGTAAATAATCGGAGGGATCTTCTATCGGGGTCAGGTACGAGTCCGGCCTCTAGTAAATTAATATATAATTAATTATGTAGTTAGTGAACTTAAATAACATTACTTTTCTTATAAAATATTGGAACATGCATGGTGAGTAGTTTTGAGCGGGAGGTAAAATTACCTGACATTGAAATTTTTTTAGACCTGGAAAGAAAATGTTCCATGGTCGCTCTTACAAACCTCATACGAGTAATATACTGGGAGGTCATTTGAGAGGTTAGAACCATATACTGGGAGGTCATTTTGCTTTTAAACAATCAATTTAGCTATTTTGGTACACGCAACATAAATAGAAAATGCTCATTCTCATATCTTTATAGACCACCTATGAATAGGATTTCATTTGTTACAAGTTACAAACCAATTTATATGACTTTATAAGGCACCCCATGCATTCAAGTTAATTTTAATTTTTTTTTACGAAAATTGTCCAAAAACGATGGATTATAACCTTCAAACGTAGTTGATTTTGGACTTTTTTCGAACCCAAAAAGGAAACATGTATGGGTTGCTCCCATAGACCTCATAACACCCCATCAAGCCATTTAAGTAGCTAGAATCATTTAATTTGCCAAATTTTCAAAAAATAATGTCATCTTAGGTGTAAGCTAAGGTCGTGTTCTTTCTATCTAAAATAAGGTGATATTGGTCCTAAAAAAAAAAAGAAAAAAAGAAAAAAAAAGGTGATATTAGACAGATTTCTAATCAGTAATAATGAACTGTCGTACTGGTGTCATTGAATTAGGTCTAGTTCGAGTTTAAATCATGCTATATTATTGTGCTCATATACACTATTGCGACGTTATTTGCATAGTTCAATATAGCAGTTAACAATTTTTTTTTTCTATTTTTATTTTTTTTATTTCATGTGTTTTAAGATTTCCTATCACCATCCCATAATTTATGGAGTAGTGTTTATAACCAAAAGTATGGAAGTATAATCTTCCGGTCTTCCCCTAACATTCAATACAATGTTGTAAACTTGCACCCCTTTATTATAGGCTAACAGCTTAGAGAATAGAAACAGACTGAGTGTATGTTGTCATGTTGAACATGCTATTAGCTTGTGCAGGCATGTGTGTGTGTGCATGTGCGTGTGGTGCATTCCTGTTCTTGTACGTTTATAAAGCATCAAATTATATAGTTCGCCGTAAATAGACATCAAGCTGACATTAAACATCCCAGCACATTTTTTGCATCACCTACCAAAGTTCCAAGTATCAAGTACCAAGCCCAGGCCAGCTAGTCACGATAGTTAAAGAGTTGCTCAAACATTAGTTATATACATCACATCTGAAAGATTAGCAAACAAAGCTAAGTTTGTTTTAGAATTCAGCTACGGATATTTCAAGCAATCGAATTCAGATGCACATCCTTCAGTTCCTCCAACTTCTCTTTAGAGACGACGACACTTGCAGCCACCACATCAAAGGCCTGCAGAAGCAGAAGCAGAAACAGAAACAGAAATAGAAACAAGAACATCAGGAATATATGAATACAAATAATATATGTCACACTAGTTTTAGGGGGTAATACTATGTATCCAATATATTGGAAACGCACAAGTAGTTTGGAGATGCCCTCTTTCGAATTCAGTTCATGCAGAAGTTCTTTCACAGCATCACGGGAGCACAAGCCATCCTCTTTCACATCGAAATCCCCAGCAACGAACAAGAAGACCTGGAAAAACAGAAGTAGTTTTCATGTTGGGTTATGACGAAAGCCACAATGATCTATAGAAGTCGGTTTTGCTATGACCCTTGAAACAAACCAATGCAAACAAAACAAAGCAAAAAGGTATAATCTTGCAATGATTCTAGGAAAAGAACCAACAATGTTGTGCATAGATTGCATTCCAAAGAAGTGTAGATCCAAGGCAACTAACAAGAGCTACTCAATATCTTAATAGAAGGGTCTTTAAACATCATGACAGACCATCATTAACAGAGTAACTCATAAGAAAAACAATCCTCAATCGATTCTGCAATAGGGGTCAGAAAAAACGTGTAGTTTGGAGAAAAAAAAAAAAAAAATGAATTGTGTACATAGGAATATAGAATTGAGTAATTTACAATAGGATCTAGATGTCTGCGATGTGTGCTTGAAATTTCAACAAACGTGTACTACTCATGCTAACACATTAACACTGGGTAGATTAAATTTTATGAGGGTTGAGAATTTGAGACATTTTAGAAATTGTCCTAAAAAAAACTAGTTCACTCCTTGTATATACAGTCTTATTGTCCTAAAAGCCGAGTCTGAAACTGTATCAGCTCATTCTAATTCAACAACTGCTACAAAAGTGTTAATAAACTCAGTAGAGAGTATGAAGTTGCTCATTAAATTAGCCTCACTTGCTATATCTAACATATAATTTCACCAATTCAAGCTACATGGAAGAGTGACACTAAGATGAAACAGCTAAGAACATTAACATGAAAGCTACAGAAGATGCTTGCAGGAATTTGATATAGTTGCACATTGGCGATAATAGTCTATAGAATACCAAGACTGCACTAGGAACAGAACCCACCCCAACAAATAAAAATCCAAGCACCAATTTGAAAAACAACATAGATATTCCACGGAGCTAACTATGATACTTGGATAGAATAGCTCAATTTGATTATAGGCTTTGTGGCCTAAGAAAATAATAACTGCTCCATGATACCATTGCCAACCATATACTGGCAATACACTCATTCCTTAAACCCGAAACCACATAGTACAATGACCTTAAAGCTGGTATACCACCCAGAACCTCCTTAGTGTGTCATCAATAGCGTTTATAGCGATATACCACCTAATCTTATTACAAGCTCCGCACAAATGTATATAGCTAGTTTAATATTCCACCCTATGATAGTTTGAGACTTTGATGTCACCCCAATGATACCATTAGCTTTTCTTTCATTCTGTTGCATACCAATATTTCCTCAAATTTTACAACACCCCCAATTATCTTTTCTTCATAATAATATGATACTTGCATAAGATCAGTGTAAGTAGTAAAGACTTAAACTACGAAAGTCACAGTTCATGTATCACAGAATACCAAAGTAAATAGAAAAATCAATGAGATATCTCAGAACCTTTCACTAAACTAATGAAATGGAGGATTAAGGATGTTATAAGACAGGTAAGGATGTAGGTCTGTAGGTCGTAGAAAGATCAAGGAACTTCATTCATACTACAGAAGTATGGATTTATAATTGAGATAAACAATTTAGCAGCTATACACAGTTACACACTACACACGACAGTCAAACAGAGAAAGCTAGAGAGTACAGAGACATATAGCCTGTGCAGATACGATAGCATTCATAGCAATGACAGCAAACAAAAACATCTGAAAACCTACTGGTCTAATAAAATTTAATCAACTCGTAGAAACATAAGAAATTTACGAAGAGTACCTCTGCACAACGAATACCGGATAGATTCTTGGGTAGTTCTAGTAGGTCATCAGTAGGATCATAAGATGGGAACTGGACTGCTTTTTCAATCACACCATTATATCCTTTGAAAACCTGTAAAAGGACAAATAAGATGTTATTTTACAAATAGTTATTAGATATATGTATATAACTAACTATTACTTTTCTTAAAATAAAAAAAAAAAAAAAAAAAGGTGTTATCATTTATCAGTGATCTGGAACAAAAAATTATTAATTCGGAGTCTAGATCCAAACAGCATTATACACATACGACTATACCAGTCAGGAACACCAAGTTATTAAAGCAAACATGTAACTCAGACGTGATGAAAGGGGGTGAATTAGAATGAATTAGCATCCTAGCACAAAAGTATTAACCAATTAAGTTCAACTGAGGCAAGGGTCGCATCTATCTATGCAACACTACTAGTAACAATGTGATAACTAGGAGAAGATATGCGAGTCTTAAGGTTATTTTGAGGGGAGGGGGTCTATGCTATGATTCAAAGTTATAAATGAACTGCTTAAGATCTATACTTCTAAGAGGATTCTATAAGGAAAGAATGAATTTTCTTAACTCCTAACACAAAAGTACTAACAAAATAAGTTCAGTTGAGTTAAGGACGGCATCTATCTATGCAACACTACTAGGAACTATGTGATAACCAAGAGATGATATGCAGATCACTGAGGGTTTTGCGTGGGGGTGGGGGTGTTTACATGCTATGATTCAATGTTTTACTTTTAAAATTCATTAAGATCTATCACTCTATAGGGATAGGGAAAACATAGTGTAGCAGTGTTGATGAGAACGATATTCCAGGCAGAACCATTAAGTAAATTATTCGATGCCTTACCAAAGAACGGGAAAACAACCATTGGTCAGTATCCTTCAGCAAGTATGGAACAGCATCTGTGACCAATAAATAAGACATAAGCACAAAATCAAATAGATAGCAATGCCAGCAAACTACATGAGTCTTGCTACAAAACCTTTGAACAACTTTCTGGAATGTGCAGTGACATTTACAGCATAAGGTTCTACTTCTGCTCCTGTCGTATACAGCTTCCCTTGAATGCTTCTATCAGTATCTATCACCACAAGCTACAAGAAAAGTAAAAAAAAAGTTACTCGAATTTGATTTTGCCTTCTCTCTTAGAGGATTATTAAACTAAAAAGTTATCATATTAAACATCTAAATATGCATCCGTGATATGAGAATCAAGCAGCTAAAGTACCAAAACCACAAAGAAAGCCAAAGAGTAACTCAATGCAACAATTTATATCCTATAATTCCTTCTTTGACTTGCAAGAAAATATGATATAAGACTAAAAACAGCAACTCAATTCAACAATTATGTATACTAATGCACTTATAACCATGTTGATATACTAATGCATTCACAGAAGCTGAATTGCATGAAATTCACATAGCTAAATTCATCCAAGCAGAATTGATTTGCATGTTCATTGAACTTAAAGCACATAGATTTTAATATATCACCAAGACACCAAGATGCAACTTCTGTTTTGGCATGATATTAAGTTATTCACTAGTGTCAAAACCAGTGTAAATGACTTGATAATCCTCACACACCATGTATACCAACATTGGTTTTGAGTAGTGCACAATTGCACATTATGCAGTATGTGCTCCGAATTTGTGAAATATCAACCAAGACACTACTACGCTAGGTATGCGAAATCTTTAACTTAGGATCAAGTTTTTCCAAGCAATAAACATAGCCAAAAATTTAAGCCCCGGTTGGCTGTTATCAGTCTTATGACTTATCACAACAAAACTTTCCACATTGCACAACTATAGAAACATACAGAAGTTACCAAAGCAGCAAGATGATTTGTTTTTGTTTTATTAATCTCCAACTTTCTAGCAACAATGTAATCGAAAACGAAGTATGCAAATGATTTGATAATCTTTACAAACACCTGCCAATTGACCCTATTCAACTACAATTTTGACTAAATAAAACCCAGAAAAATATGCTTGAACAAAACCAATTTAATTAAAAGTATACCAAAACAAAACCCACTTCAAATATCTTACTCCCTCCGTCCCCAAAACTTCGACACTTTTAACCTAATTTAAAATTTATCTTTCCAATATGATTTTATTTCTTTTTATTTAAGTTTCTTAATAACCACAAAATCAACCCAAAAGGGTCGAAATTTTGGGGACGGAGGGAGTATAAAATCTCTACAATATATAAACCAACCTCCTCAAAACAAAAGGGCCAAAACCCTTTTTTTTATAGCAAATTTCAACATAAATCAAGAGAATATTTTGCAAAAACAGCTAAAACCCAAGATAAATCATTCAAAACATCAATATTTACCTAGCCAACTTCCCAAAACCTTCTTTTCTAAAACCCCACAAACCAGAACACCAATTTTTTTTTTTTTTTTCCTTTCTTAATATCACTAGTTAAAACCCCAAGATAAACCACTATACCAAAATCAAACCCCACTTAACAATTAATTAATACGTATATAATAAAAAACTTCAATATTTTAATAACATCAATCTTATAAAATATTTGAACATTCTTCTTTATATAGTAAATAAAGCAGAGCATTAACACTAAAATCCAGAGCAACATCAGCTAAAACCCCAACAAAAATCACTAAAAAATATGACTCAAAACTTCAATATTATACCCACATATGATATAATATAATATAATGTAATCAAGACAAAAACATGATGAAAAAGAAAGATGGACCTGAATATAAACGAGATTCTTGCCAAGAAGTAAGGGAAGAGAACCAAATCTAGGAGCTCGTAATTCAACAGTCATACGAACAGTATTTCTTAAGAGACCATCCAAAACATTTCCAATGGGCCCACAATCAAGAACATCATTCTTCAGCTGTGAAAACCATTCATCAGGTGGCAGAACTTGAACATTGCTGATACTTTTTCCAGGATTTAAGGAAGAAGATGAAGGTTCTTCTTCTTCTCCTTGATTGTTTTCCTTCTTTGCTGCTCGCTTTTCAGCTTGTTTTGCCTTCCTTGGAAGCTTTTTCTTACCAAGACCCGCCATTTTTTATGATCCAACAGAGAAAATGGATGACTAGTGAGTAATGAGTGTGCCGCCTCTTTATTACATGGTTATGTTGTTATATTTATAAGGCTCCTTTTCAAAAATGAATGTCACATCGATTTTTAGGGTTTTTGGATAATATTAAAATAATCGGAGAGATCTTTCATAGGGGTCAAGTTCGAGTCCGGCCTCTAGTAAATTAATATTCAATGTTAGTTTTGCCCAGATTCTGTGCTAACCCTCTCTATTATAAATAACTGTTAATGGAAGAAGTAATTTTATTTTACTAATAAAATAATTAGAATATAATAATGACTAGTTTTGAGCGACAGATATAATTAACTGATTTTGAACTTTTTTAGACCTAGAAAGAAAATGTGCCTTGGTCGCTCTTACAAATTAAACCTTAATCCCATTTGAGAGGTTAGAACCATATATTTTGCTTTTAAACGATCAATTTAGTTGTTTAGGTATACGCAACATATCTTTATAGACCTATAAATTGGATTTCATTTGTTATAACTTACAAACGAACTTATATGACTTTGTGAGACTATCCAGGTTAATTTTTTTTTTTTTTAAAAAAAATACGAAAATTGACCAAAAATGATGGATTATAACCTTCAAAATTGGCCGATTTTGGACTTTTTTACAGACCCGAAAGGAAACATGTAAGGATTGCTCCCATAGACCTCGTAACACCCCATGAGGCCATTTAAGTAGGTAGAACCATTTAATTTTCCTTTAAACAGTCAATTTGACTATTTTGTAACTTTTGTTATACGACAATATTTGAAAATACTTATTCTCGGTCTTTTATAGATCCAAGAATATGATTTTAATTTATTTATTGTTCCAAATCAACTTATATAACCTAGTGGAACACCCCATGTATTCATTATTTCATTTCAAATATTTATTCTTTTACTGAAATTGTCCAAAAACAGTGGATACAAATTTCAAAATTGGTTGATTGATTTTGGACCTTTTCAGACCAAGCAAAAAAACATATACGCCGTTGTTTTTCCAAAGACCTCGTAACACCCCGGTATACCGTTTGAGTGGTTGAAAAAAATCTACTTTATCTTTAAACCGTTAATTTTATACACGTCAAATAATTGAAAATACTCATTTTTGAACCTTTATACACATAAATAATATTTATTTTAATCCAAATCAATTTTACATGACCTCATGGGACGTCTACTCATGCAATCAATTTAATTTTGAAAATTTTTACTACACTAAAATTAGCCATATTCATATTAATATTAATTTATACATGCTACCTTCTTGTAGTCCTGTACATAGAGTCATAGATTAATTTTAGCTTGTTTATAAGCTCAGGACTTTAGCTAACCTAAGTATTCACCTATTTATATGCACTAGATATCTCGTTGGAAATTATATCAAACTTTCTTTTTTTCTACATGATATCAGAGCTCGGCCCACGGTTTAGGGATAATCCGACTCAAGCCCGTATTTAACATGATCTTCTCTATATATATTTCTATCAAACTCAGTTTTTATTTCTCTCAATTCGATTCCTTCTTTACAAATTTTTTTGTGAAGGATCGGAATTGAAAGTTCAAAAATTAGTTGCTCCTTGTACATCAAGGCAGAGATCTTATTATAATAGGAAAGCTATCAAACTATCCTAAAATAAGATTAACAATAAATATATTTTGCCTAACAATAATATTGACACATTGTAGCATATGTTTTCCTATTAATAATCTATTAATCTTCCCTATATATATGAATACATGAGAAAAGAGTTACGTTATAATATCTCTCAAACAAACTTAGGGCCTGTTCATATTTACTGAGCTGAACTGAACTGATTGGAGCTGAATTGAACTGAGCTGAACTAAATATTTTATGAGAGAGGGAAATTAGGAGCTGAACTGAACTAAACTGATTGGAGCTTAACTCAACTGAACTGAAATTAAGTAAATGTAAACAGGTCCTTAGTTTTTATTGTAAAAAAAAAAAAAAAAAAAAAAAAAAAAAAAAAAAAAAAAAAAAAAAAAAAAAACTTAGTTTTTATTTCTATCAATTTGATTCCTTCTTTACAAAATTTTTTTGTTAAGGATCGGAATTGAAAGTTCAATAATTAGTTGCAAGTATGATGAATCAGGGTAAGACTAGATATCATAATTATTTTTCTTTGGAGCTAATCTCCGAGATACTCTCATGATTACCCGTTAAGTCCCTTATACAATTCAAGTGTGTTTCAAAGTCATGATACGAGTTAATCGACGATCCACATTTCATTCAACTCCGTTTTAGTCGACCATCTCATCTCAAAACAATATCCGATACTAATACCCTCATTCTCAAATCCATCCAAAAAGAGAATATTAATATCTACACTATAAACATTTATCACAAGTGCCAACGTCTCATGACCCAATTTCCGTACCCTAAAGACATTGCACGTGACACTAAGATAGTCGCCTCGTGCAATGGCTTACTTTGCTTCTTGTGTGCACTTCCAAATCATCCATTTGAAAAATTCCTTTCACTTTATAATCCTGTCACAATGTACATAAAAAGTTACCACAATTTAATTTCGACTTGAAAACCAAGTATAGTGAGGTTTTTGAGGTAGTTAACTTCACCTACAAAACTAAGTATATCGAGAATGTTAAGATGGTAGCACTTGGTTATGACCGTAAATCCGATAATTATAAGGTTTTAAAGTTTACGGAGTTATTAGCACTGTCAAAACGGTTTGACAGTTCGGTTTCGGTTCGGTTTGAAATCGGTTCGGTAGTTAATCGGGTCGGTTTGGAATCGGTTTAATTGTCTCGCGGGTCGGTTTTGGTTCGGTTTAAATAGTTATCGGTTCGATTCGGTTTCGGTTTATTCTTAAGCGGTTTTAATTCGGTTCGGGTTGTAAACAGTTCGGGTAGTAAACGGTTCGGTGCAGGCGGGTTGCGGTTTGTTAACGGTGCGGTGTAAGCGGTTTTTATCCCGGTTCAAACAGTTTCGGGTTGGAAACGGTTTCGGGTTAGAAACAGTTCGGTTCTTTTTTGGTTCGGTTTGTAACTGGTTCGGATCTTTTTCGGTTCGGTTTTTTACTGGTTCGGTTCTTTTTCGGTTCAATTTATAATTGGTTCGGTTCTTCGATGGTTTAACCACTTTAACGTTATTCATATCGGTTCCATTTCAAGTTTACTAAATTACGGTTCGGGTCGGTTTTCGGTTTGAAAAAATAAATTGTTTATCGAGTTGTTTGGATTCGGGCACTTAAATGGCTTTGGTTTGAAATTTGATAGTACTTGCTAACCTTTTGCGTTCACAAGTTTTAAATAAAGTCGGCAAGTCGCAAATCATTTCATATTTAGGCAACATATTATAAACAAATTCTCATTTATTTTATAAATACATATTATGCTCTGTTTCAAGTTTAGTCATACTGATCTTACTAGTTTATTACGAAGTAGATTATAAGAATTAGTGTATTAATGTATTATTGTTATACAATTAGGTTATTATATGCTTCTTATTTAATCATTTATATACTACGCATACAATCATAATCATGACTTGATGAGTTCTTGACTTCTTGTGAAATGAAAATTTGCAATTTGGTAATTCGATACTTGATTAGTCAACAAGACTGATAATTATGAATCGTTTATCATTATATATTTTCATGAAACTATGAAGATATTACAAAGTGCTTTTATTTGTATAATGAAAGAAAACACTAATGAGTAATGACTAATTAACAAGGTCATATTGATCAGTTCAATCGATCATATGTACTACACATTATTAACACGTGGTATCTAACCATGTCAATATCTCATAGATAAATATTCGTATCATCGTTATTCGTATGTATTAGTACAAACTACAAAGTTATACGAAGTAGCTCATTAGTGATCTTTTTAAATTAATCTATTTATACATTTTATTAATATAACGTTTTTATAATTTTTACGTGTATGAAAATAAAGATATACTAGTAGATGTTTTAATACGTGTCTTGGGCACTGATCCCGATCAAATGCGTGTATGAAAATACAGATATACTAGTAGATGAATGTACAACACACAAACACACACGGATCACCACTCTCAACCATAGATTAAAAAAATCAATGGTTAGATTCTTTCTCCTATAACACACATGGATCACCATTCTCAACCATAGATTAAAAAAAATCAATGGTTAGATTCTTTCTCCCACAACACACATGGATCACCAATCTGAACCATAGATTAAAAAAATCAACGGTTAGATTTCCATGAAACCACTTTCACCCTTTTGAAACCCTTTCACTCTCACTCTCACCTTACCACTCTCACCTTACCACTCATGCTCATGGCGCCTCTTCTTCTCACGGCTAAGCGCCACTCATCCTCACCTTACCACTCACTCTCACTCTCACTCACGGCGCCTCTCTCTCTCTAGATTGCTGCCCTAATTGCTCCAAATTCACGGTGTCATTGGTGTTTGCTGCCCTAATTGCTCCAAATTCACGGTATGAATTGGTGTTGTTTTTTTTTAATTGTTACTGTATGTAGTTTAAAGAATTAGTTTTTAGGGTTATAATGATATTTTAATGATATTTGTTGTTGATGGTTGTGTTATTTCATTGATTTAGATGTATTTAGCTGGTCGATTTTAGTTATGTAACATCGTTTAATGAATTACTTTCAGATTGCAACACTGCTAGAAATGAAATTGTTAATGGGAATATTCCAAAAAAGAAACTGAATTGGATGCAATTTTAAATTTTTAATGCATTTTACCATATCTCACCTCTAATTAGTTGTATAAATGATATATTTTTTGTTGAATTTACTTCAAGAACTGTTGATTAGTTGTAGATTTGATACATTTGTTAAATGCACTGCAAGAAATCGGATATGTGCTACACTGCTACTTGTTCTGATTTGGGCTGGTTTAAGTCGAGTAATTTGGACCAGCAGCGGATGGTACAAAGATTCGAGGCCATACTGTAGGGTGCATGTGTCCTGGTTCCGAAACACTATTACAGCAAGTTTTAGCATAGCCTAGACTTATTTTCCATCCCGGTCCACGACTTCCAGTCTAAATCCTAACCCAAAGGCTCATGCTGTTTATAGAGGGCATAGCACAATCTGTGTTCAAGGTTTTAAGATGATGGTTGTGTTTAGAATTGGTTGTGTTTTTTTTAATATGTTAGTGCTGCATTTTAACTCTAACATGTGCTTCATTTTCATCAAGATAGATTGCTAAATATGTTGTACATTTGTAATTCTTGTTAAGATTACTGAATATGTGGCCTAGTATTGATTTTGTTTCAAATATGGTTTTGTTTCTATTTTTTTAGTAATGGAGCAAGAGTTTGGAAATTATGATGAGTTCACTATAGATTCTCAAGACACTGTTCAGAATCAAGATTCTTCTCAACAACAAGTCACTAACACTAGTGGTAGTAAGCGTCAACGAACATCAGATGTGTGGAGGCATTACACCTTTTTTGATAAGTTGGTTGGTGTTGCTCTGATAAGATATGCCCGATGCAATGTTTGCGGTAATGAATATAAAGCACCAGGTACGGCTGGTACCTCCACTTGTAAAGCTCATACTACCTCATGCATGAAAAAACACCCACATCATCCTGGACATAAAGAAAGTGGTGTTCAGCCTTTGTTTAATCAAACTCGTCATTTACAATTGCTTGCTAAAGCTATAATTTTGCATTCCTATCCTTTAAGTATTGTGGAGCATCATGGCCTTAGGGAAGTTTTTACGAATTTGAACCCTAATGTGAAGCATGTGTGTAGAAACACTATTTTGAAATATTGTATTGTTGAGCATGATAAGTTTAAGTCCTTGTTGTTGCAAAATTTTTCTGGAATTGAAGGTAGAGTTAGCTTCACTTGTGACTTGTGGACAGCATGCACTAATCGAGGTTATCTCACTTTAACTGCACATTATGTTGACAAAAATTGGTGTCTAAGGTCTAAAATTCTGAATTTTAGGTATTGTGGTCCTCCTCATACTGGTGTTGAGATAGAAAAATTCGTGTTTAAACTTATTGGGGAGTGGAAGCTTCAGGGTAAAGCTTTTGCAATTACTGTTGATAATGCTCGATCCATGGATCTTATGGTTGATCTTTTGAAGAAAGATTTAATGTTGACTTCTCCTCTTCCTTGTAATGGCAAATTTTTTCATATTCGATGTTCAGCTCATGTGTTGAACATTATTGTTCAAAGAGGTTTGAAAGAAGTCGATAGTAGTGTTCAAAAATTGCGTGAAGTTTGTAAATATATTGATTCTTCGGACTCTAGGCTTACTCAATTTGAGCATGCTCTTTCTGAGGTTAATTGTGTGTTTAATGGTAAGTTACGTCTTGATGTTGTGACTCGTTGGAATGCCACCTATACGATGCTCCGAAAAGCTTTAGAAGCAAAGGAAGCCTTGAAAGTGGTTATCGATAAGTTTATGGGTTATGAATTCAAACTTTCGGATGATGAATGGGATACAATTGCAAAAATATGTAATTTCCTAAAGCCATTTTATGAAATCACTGTGTTATTTTCTGGTTCAGAATATCCTACTGCAAATTTGTATTTTGCTAGTGTCTTGAAAATTGAGCACACGATAACTAAAGCTCATATAGATCCTAAACTTGCACCCATGGCAAAACTGATGCTTGAAAAGTTTGAGAGCTATTGGGATGATTATAGTTTGATCCTTTCAATTGCTGTCGTTCTTGATCCTCGCTGTAAGCTTATTAGAGTGAGAAAGATGTTGAAAGTGCTTTATGTCGAGGAGGCATGTGATGAAAAGGCAAAGGTGATTAAAGATGCTCTTTTGGAGTTGTATAACTTTTATTCATCTATGGCTTCCGGTTTTAACTCAAGTACATTTGTTTCCCCCTCCATCCCAATTGTGACCAATAAATCAAATGGTGACGATGATGACATATTCAAGGTAATTAATTTCTTTTTTAAAAAAATTACATAATAATAATTGTATGTTTTAATTTTATTATTTAATAAAAGCATTTTGTTTGAACTTTTCTAGAATATTGATGATGATGATGATGATGGCCCATTAAACCGACCATCGATGGAGATTGATAATTATTTGACTACTACTCGTGTCCCATATATTGAAGGGGAGAATTATGATGTTCTCAAGTATTGGGAATCTCAAGTTAGGGTGTACCCTATATTAGCTGCTATGGCTAGGGATGTTTTGGCCATTCCTATAACATCGGTAGCCTCTGAGTCTTCTTTTAGCATGGGTGGTCGTATTTTAAACAAGTATAGGAGTGCGCTTTTGCCTAAGAATGTTGAGGCGTTGGTTACCACACAAAATTGGTTACGTGGTTATGATTGTGATATTGAAGAAGACGTCCTTGAAATTGGTAAAGAAGTGATAGATGAAAGTTTTGGATCTAATTCGGAAGGTATTGACGTTCTTTAATCTTTTTTTTTTTTTTTTTTTTTTTTTTAAGTAGCTTATTTTCCTCCTGCCTCCCTCCTGAATTCTGCTGACATATAGCTTTTCTTTTTCCTCAAGCCTAGGAGATGCTTTGCGGTGAATTCTGCCATGTCTGCTGCTATTCTGTTATGCTGCTGCTGTTCTGCTTGTCTGCTGTTCTGCTGTTCTGCTTGTCTGCTAATCTGCTGCTGCTGTTTTGATGTTCTGCTGTTGCTGTTCTGATGTTCTGCTTGTCTTTGCTGTTCTGTTGCTGCTGTTCTGCTGTTGCTGCTTGTCTCTGCTGTTCTGCTGCTGCTGTTCTGTTGTTGCTGTTGTCTCTGCTGTTCTCATGCTGTTCTGCTGTTCTGCTGTTCCTGCTGCCTCTGCTGGTCTGCTGCTGCTGTTCTGCTGTTGCTGCTGTCTCTGCTGACTGTTTTAGTTACTTGACATCCGCGGGTTTTAAGCCTTTAAGGGTGTAGGTAAATGCTGTGGCTTTTGTTGAGTAATTTCAAGAAACTTTTTTGCTAAATGCATTTAAAAAATTTATTATGTAAACTGGCAGTTTGGCTGCTTTTGGTTATTTCTGTTGATAGTGATGATGATGATGGTGATGAGTGGCATTGTTGGTCAATGCACTTTGTGATTGTATTATTTGCTTGGGGTAAATTTGAGTACATTGTTACTGTGTTTCATGTAGATGAAAACTTGATGAATTTAGAATATATGCTAAATATTGTGTGTGGCTCTTTAGAAAAATTGATAAATTTGGAATATATGCTAAATATATTTTAAGATTTCTAATATTCAATCCATTTAATTATATAAAAAAGTTTGTACTATTCAAAATAAAAAAAATAAATAAGTTTGTAAACGGTTCGATTTATAAGCGGTTTGGTTCATAGACGGTTCGGTTTATAACCAGTTCGGTTTACAATCAGTTCGGTTTTTAAATGGTTCGGTGCAAACGGGTAGCAGTTTGCTAACGGTTCGGTGTAAACGGTTTTTATGCCAGTTTAAACGGTTTCGGGTTGGAAACGGTTTCGGTTTAGATACGGTTCGGTTCTCTTTCGGTTCGGTTTTCATTCAGTTCGGTTTATATTCGGATCGGTTTGTTAACGGGTTCGGTTCTTAAACAGTTTACCATTACTCGGGTCGATTCGGTTTCGGGTTTACTAAAATACGGTTCGGGTCGGTTTTCGGTTCCAAAACATTCGGTTTTTAATCGGTTCGGTTCTCATTTGGGTCGGTCGGTTTCGGACAGTTAAACGGTTTCGGTTTGAAATTTGACAGCACTAGGAGTTATGGAGTTATGGAATAGTGATGAGACACGAAGACTAGACCGAAAGTCGTTGGTGTATCGATTAAAAACTAATGTTTGGGAGATAATCGAAAACCCGTCTTGGGAGTGGGATTGGAGTGTACTAGGAACAAGTACCATTTTCGCAAATAACTGCTCAAACACGAGTGTGAACACATAAAATGTTTCGATCTCTTTACTCAAAGTATTACACGATGTCTCTCCCCGAAGAAATTTCAACAAATAGACTAAAATTGACGACTTTGAAAGGACAATTGTGTTTAGTGACATTCTATTTGGAAATATGGATATTAAACGAGCATGAACACGAGCACGAGCATTATTCATGGACTCGTATCTTTCATACCCAATGTGGGTGGTTGAATATTATCGATGATTTAGAAGATTGGAGATACTTGAATTTTGCTTGCTTAAAAGATGGAAGCAATAATAATGATAACATCATTTTAGCAATTAGTGGTTATTTACAAAATCTAAGGAGATTTTTGATTTGTTGTGATTTAGAAAGTGAAACAATAAGGAAGATTAGCATGTCTGGCTTACTACCAAATGATCCATTGATGCTGCCTGTCATACATCCTTGGGTCGAATCGCTTGTCCCTTTGCACTGATTGTTGATCGATGACAAGATCAGAAACAAGCAAAAAATCGCGATGTTCATGTTCAACTTGGAACTAAGGTAAAAGATCAGAAGAGCTGTATGTAAGATACTTGAACATTGATAGTTAACAGTATTTGTTATGCTTATATACTTATATAACTATATATTCTCTTAAAATTTTGTGCATTTGCATAATTTTTACTACTAGTACTTCACTTTGAAATTGTAGAAAGGATTTACTTTATACAAAATGTTAGAATGAGATATGATCGATATCAAGAAATATATGTCATATATTTTCCGAGTACACATTAATGTCATAATCTCTGGCAATAGGCAATGCAAGAAGTATTCAGAACCCGAAAAATTAAGTCAGTAATTACCCAATGCAGAGCTAAATAACAAGTCTCATAAGCAGATCAGATCAGAATTCAGAACACCAAAACTTCTCAAGAAGTCAAATGCACATCTTTAAGCAATGCTATCTTCTCAGGGCTCACTTTGGAGCAACCAAAAGCCATCTCATCAAACCCCTGCATCATTAACAGAAGAGAATCATTACTGTAATTGCAAATGAGTTTTACATTATCAACAAGACTAGGACCATAAATGTAGTAGTGGCTAAAAAATTTACATGTACTTTCTGTATGCCCTCTTCTGTATAGAGATAACGCAAGAGTTTCCAAGTTGCCTTTCTGCTGTTCAAGTCCCCATCATTTCCAAGAGCAAAATCTCCAGCAACAAACAGGAAGACCTGAATCATATACCACTGATGAGTTCAAACTTTAAACTACCTGATTTACTATTATAAAGCATTATTAGTTCCATAATTTCATGCAATACATCCCATATCACAGTAATTAACTTAAGTACCTCAGTACAACAAATTCCAAGTGGCACGGGTGTATCTTTGTACTCTCCACTGCTTTAGCCATCAAGTAGCTTCTTTGTTTAGACACCTTCATTGGAAATCACAGCATCATGAATTATATATAAGCTTTTGAATATAAGTTACAATAGAACTTAAATAAATAAATGATGTATGTACTAAGAGCTGAAATATCCTACAATCATAATTTATTTGATATGATTCCTTGAAGTTTCCATATTCAATATACCTTCATCTTTACGTATGTCGATGATGCATACGCATCTATGCATCACCAAGTTATCAACACTAACAATACCCTGAATTGTGTCTCATATTAACATTACTAAACTTAACAGTACCTGGCTGTCAGGAACACCGAGTGGGAGGTCAAAGGTTATCTTTTTAAGGCCGCCAACAGGATCATGGGAGAGAAGCTTCAGAAGTGCTTCATCGCACAAGGCCTTGTTGAAGTCTTTGATCACCTTCAGAGGAAGTTATAGCTTCATAAGATTTTAAACTCGATTAAGATAAAAATAGGCTTTTTAGTTTCAACTTTTCATGGAGGATTTCCTACAATAACTTTTTGCTACCCTTCCTAGAAGAGTTAAAGGTAATAATATAACTAGTCCATATATCAATGTGCCTTTATTTTCAAAACATCAGCTCTTAGAGTGCCAAGATTGATACAATAGCAATATCTTACCCCAAAAATAGTCAGCTCAAAGAATGACATGTAAAGAATAGGCAAGTTCGCGGCATAAAAAAAAAAAAAAAAAAAATCATCGGAGACTAAGGCTCCATAAATTTTGGTTCATCTCTCTATTTTCCTTTGTTTGCTTTGTTAGAGTGGAAAACAAATTTCCATAGGAAAAAATTTACTTTTTAGGTAGGAAAACATATGTCACACTTTAATTTCATTTTTACTCTCCACTTCTCCATTTTCTCTCCTCCATACTTCCTCTCCCTTTTACTTTCCTTTCTTTCTATTTCTTCATGAGTTATCCTTTAAACAAGCAAAGAAAAACATCTTTAACAATCTTTTTTTCTTTAGAATATGATTTTCCATGAAAAATGTTTTCCATCAAAACAAACAGATCCTAATAAGAAGGCATTATGTGGAGAAAGTTAAAGTATCCTGAAGTATGTATGACATGATAACTCACCAAGGAGCGAGAGAATACCCAACGTGTGGTATCTTGCAGCAAACATGGAATAAGCTCTGCAATTTACAAGTGCATAAGAAACATTAATGCTAGACTAGACAAGTCTGAGTGCAGAAACGAACATATAGTTTCATTGCAAAACCTTTAAACTTGTGTCTGGATTGTTCAGTAACATTCACATTCGGATCCTTTGGATTCTGTCTGGAAGAGCCTTGATACATCTTTTCCTGAATTTCTCTGTTTGGATCAACCAAGACAAGCTAAAAAAAAAACCAGAATTAGTAAGAATTGGACAAAGTAAACAAGTAAAAGTTTATATTGCATTGCTTTAGTTTTACAAGAAGCATGTCAAAAGATAAGATGAAGCATTTCAAAGGAAATTTTTGCTATGGATAATTACAAGGTGCATGAATGTGATTGTGGTCTCAAGTAATAAAGTGCAAACAACCAACAATCCTAGGATTATATTTCTTGATCTATAGCAATAAGCTAAAAGAATTACATTTCTTGAAACCAAAAGACACACATCAAACAATCAATCACAAAAACTGAACCACTACATCGATCCTAGAGGTGAAGCCACATTCGAGGAAGGGTTCTTCACCTAAGCCCCTAAAAGGCTAGAAGCTTCAATTCAAGGACCCGTGGTCATGTGTCTGTGTCAGATCCTCGACACTCTATTAGCATAGTTATGGACATGCACTTCAATTCGACACTTCAATCAATTTTTAAGGAATTATCTATGAGTAATAAAGGTTTCCTTTATGTCCAAACAACATACACTCCTCCACATCCTACTAAAATATTATTATCAGCATCAATCAAAAGCGAACATTTTCCCAAATAAATTATACCCACACGGCCACACTAATAATATTACACATAAATCATACAAATATAGACAAAACCCACAAAAACTATAATTTTTCTTACAGATTTCCACATGAATCACAACAAAAACACAACCCCATTTCAAAATTCAATAAATCAATCAAAGCCTTACCCCATTTTAAAATTACTTACAAAAATAAAACATGGGATTTCAGCATCTTTCAACAAAATCACAACCCCATAATAAATTAATTAAATAAAATATTTCAACACTAACCCATGAAATTTTCTGCAAAAAAATCTGAAAAAAATAACAATAAAAATGCAGTGTAAATTAAATAATTATACCTGAAGAAAGACAAGATTTTTCCCAAGCAAAGAATCCAAAGAACTAAACCTCTGAATGTGATTCCAGTAAAACAACCTCAGACAATTTCTAAATAGACAATAAGCTGAATTCCCACGAACAGGATCATCCAAATATTTTCCACAGAGCTGTTGGAATGTAGGTTTTTCACTTGAATTATTGTCTTCAACCATTACAAATTTCACAGGAATTTTATCGGGAACCCAAATCGTAGTATCGGCCGGAAGAACGACTGAACCATCTTCAGACACCAAACGCCCTTCATCATCAAACGTATAATTCTCTTCTTGGTCTGCCATTTTTTGAGCTCAATCAGCTTAATTAGTGCATGTTTTGTTAACTTAAAAGTTGGCGCTTTTAATTTATTTATTACACAATACTCTCTTTCCTTTTATATAGTCCGTCTAAAAAATAATGTCACTTGTAGGGTTTTCGGAGGGATAAGATATTTTGCTCGTGAGGTTTTTTTTATTTTTTTTTTTTTATTTTTTTTTATCTGAGTTGATACGAAGTAAGATATTTATTTGTGCGGTTTTGAAATATGTAACAGGGCTAAGGGTTGATCACTTCATTTTCGTAATTACAATTATTATTTCTAAAATACCGAGAAACTTTTAAATCTTAATTATAGGTTAGCTGGATAGGATTGTTAAGGAGATTTTATCCCGAAATTTAATACAGTTTGTACACACTCACACAATCTCTCTTCTTCTGTGAGTAAGGGATAGTTCAAGGGATTGTGTTGAGTGCATGTGTACAAATGGTATTAAATAAAAACATATATTCCGTAGTTAACTAGGGAATAGTTTGTTGATTTGACCAAGTGCACCATGACTCTACGTGTGTTATACTTGGGCGGGGGCAATAAAGTCAAGTCAAGTCTATTTTTAATTTAACTTCTACTAAATTATTGTATCCAAACAAATCGAAATTTGAGTTTGTGTGTTATCTCTATGTGAGGGATAGCTCAAGTGGTTAGAGCTTTCCTCCCGATTCTAGGAGATTCTCTCACCTCCCGCCCTTGCCGTGGCTCTCTAAACCAAAAAAAAAAAAAAAAGGATAATCTCATTATATATCAAGAATATTTCCAAAATATGTCTCAAGTCTTAACACCTCCTTTCTTCTTCCTTATATAAATAGAGATGATTAATTAATTATTATACCAATCCATGATTCCTAAACAATTCGGTGAGATTGAATCATTGAACAAAACCCTAAACCTAGCTAGCCTTTAATATAGAATAATTATTACCATGTCATATGTTAGAGGTGAAACAAATCCTCCAAGGAATGCCCAAACTTATGTCAAAAACCATAAAAATAATGTTAATTATTGTATACTTTTTTGCTTTCTTTTGTATACCTTAATAAGTTAATATTAACTACTAGTTGGACAACCTACGTGAAAACGAAAACCCCTCCTTTCAAATTCCAAGTTGATTCTTTTGACATCGATTCAATAAGGATTAACCACAACTTTTTGGGTACATCAATGTACGTGAATTTGAAGCTAACCCTCTCCGTGAAGGCCTTGAGAGGAGCCAAAGCATTCGAGTCGGTCTTAGTTATGGTCAAGTATCGACAAGAAATATTGTCCACAATTGAGCTAGAGTCGTTCTATGTGGAGAACCAGAAGATGTACACTAAGGAAATTCAAGTGTTAAGGGTACCAATAGAAAATAAGTTAACTGCTGATTTAATTGCTAGAGATTTAGAAAGACATCATGCTTTGGTGTTCACTATTATTGTTCAAGGTCAAAGATGGGATATTGATTCAATGAGTGATAAAAAGGAGACTATGATTAATAATTGCTTGGGCATTAAGGTTGGATTTGCACAGTGCTATTTGCAAAAGGGATCTATGATTAGAGCTTCATTAATGTGTAATCTTGAAAGATAAATTATTGTATGTTGCAATTAATTTAAGATACATTGCGGTTAGTTAAAAGTTTTCAAAATAACCATAGCTTTATTTTTTTTGGTGTTCCATCCGGCTCACCCTTTGGGCTAATTCGGATTCGAGGATCAGTTTTGGGTGGTTAGCTTCCACTCCCCTCCCGATTGTTGTTGTGGGAGATCGAACACACTTCTTTTTAACAAGTGTAATTCCAATCACCATTGCATCAAAGCATAGTGTTTTTTTTTTTTTTTTTTTTTTTGAAGGCAAAGCATAGCTTTATTAATTTAAGAGTTTTATCATTCTAGGCTTTAGATTAATAATTATTAGTGTTTTTGCCATTTTCATGTTTTATATTTATTTATTTTTCCCTTAGTGCATGGTTACATTCTTTGATATTAATGGACGTTTTTTTTTTTTTTTTTTTTTTTTGAATAAGTTGAATAATTATCATAAATAGAGTGTATCCATGCTAAGACACGGTATATACATTTCTTCTAACAAACTTTATGCTGACTTGGATTTCTATCGTAACAAACTTCATTTCTAATTTTTGATGCTTATTTCTTCTTCACTTCTTTCTGCATTCTTTTTTCTTTGTTTGGGCCTGGATCTATTCTTCTTTTCTCATGGATTTACTCTCCGATGTCCAAACTTCATTTTTAAGATTAGGACTTAAAATAAGGCGCCCAACTAATATATACGTAGTATGTGATTTATATTTAAGATTATTGCTCTTGTTAAAAAAATAAATCACTTTAAATTGGTTTATAAATGGCCAATTCATTTGAAAGATCATCTAACAATTTTAATTATAGCAAAACTTCGTCCGATTAGGGGGATTAATTGTAATTCTTGCTTTAAGAATTAATATCACTTCTTATGTTCACTGAAACCAATGACATTTAAGAAAACCGAATTACAAAAGCATATAATCAATTTACAGTAAAGTAAAATTGACCCAATCTAAAACATGATGTTACTCCTAGAGTTTTACCTTTGCGGGATTAAAATACACCAAGGTTAAGGGTTGATAATTTCATTATTTAGCCTAGGAATTTTTAAATTCATAGTAACCTACATATAATTGTGCGATTTTTTACGTGTGCAAATTTATGGGTTGATTATGTATGTATTTTGTTTCGATCATGTTCAGAAACCTATAAGTAATTTTAGCTTAGTTGGTTAGGATCATTAATTAGATTCTTTGTCAAATTTATTTTGGTATGCATACTCTCATACATACACCATTCTATGTCACCCTAGGGTTTTTGAGTTCATAAGAATATAAGATATAGAGACCACATAGTATGAAGTACATAATTGTGCGCTTTTGATATAGAAAAAGGCTAAAACAAAATAATATGGACTCTTAAAAAACATATAAGTTAAAATGAAAGAACATGACAACTAAAAACATATACTCCGTAGTCAACTAAGGGATAGATAATTGAATTTGACCAAGCGCATCACGACTAATTTCTAATGCCTACAACCCCCTCTAGGGATAGATAATTGAATTTGACCAAGCGCATCATGACTAATTTCTAATGCCTACAACCCCCTCTAGGCAATGCTGCCTACTTCCCCCTCCCAAAATTACCAGACTAGCCCTACACCACACTAACCACATCAGTTAGAACAGTTACCACAGTAACTTGCAACTAACCATGGTTAATTCCCCTACCCCACATATATATACAAAAAAATGAAACAAAAAATAAAAAAAAGTCATCACTTTCTAGTTTCTACATTGTTCTTCACATATATATGATCTGAATCGATGACAACCCAACCCTATTAGGATCCAATCTATTTTAACTCGAAACCCATTTAAAACTGGCAAAATCAGTTGTCAAACCGACTAAGTTCAACTCGAACCGTTTATGACCTGAACCGATTACAACCTGACCCGATATGTTTTGACCCACAACCCGCTTTAAACTAAAAAAACCCGTTTTTAAACCGACCGAATTTAACCCGAACCGATTATGACCAGAACCAATTACAACCCGACTCGAAAAGAAATTGTAATAAAAAAAACACCAAATTGAACCAACCCGAAATTATTTAGAATCGACCCGAATTAAACTGATAATAATTCCAACTCGTTAAAAACCAAAAACCGATAAATCGAACCCAAAACCAAATCGCAAACTCGATTGACACCCCTAGGTGTAGGTATTAACTAGACCTGATCAAGTCGAGCCCAGTTCGCTAGCCCGATCCGATTTTGGGCAGTTTTTTCCGGTCCGTAAAATTAAAAAATTTGGGCGGGCTTGGGAAATCAATGTTATGCATTTTTAGTTAATTTTTTTGGCCCGGCAGTTTAGGCACATATATTCCGGCTCGAAGCTTGGACCAACCTGGCCCAAAAAATGGACTATATTTTTGCTTGGCCCGGCCCAAAACCGGCCCGCCCTGCATTGATCATAGTAGTTTATCCCTAGACCCAAGACTAGGCACCTATACCTACACCCCCTTCTAAACGATTCGTATAATACCCACTGCACAGCAACTACTACTTTTTTTTTGAAAAAAAAAGCCACCATTTTCATTAATTCATTTCAATTTCTCTGCACATTCTCTCTTCTCACTCATTCTCTCTCCTCACCCATTCTCTCTTTACATCATTCCATTTTCTCTCTCATCAAAAACTTTAATGGCAAAATTGTTACAAAATTACAAATTATCACAAGAAATCTTTCTATCACTACAAAATTCAACAAAACAAGACAAATTTTGAACGAAGAATAGTATAGTTTTATTAATTTTTTTGTTGCGATTGTATTTTAGAAACATAATTGAAACATCAACATTGGAAAATGTATCATCGTAAGTATCATACTATTGTTTTAGTATTTTTTTTTTCAAAAACTAGTAAATTAAACCAGTACATTCTTCAATTTTTTTTTACAGAGCGAAGGAAACAGTAGTATTAATAATTAGTTCGTAGCGATTTTTTTTGGACAAATGTTCATTTTTATTTTGATAAATGTTAATTTCCATTTTGAGAAATGTGCATTTATATATTAGTATACTGTCATTTCACATAATAAAGTTTATTCTTTTTCAAAGTTTGGAGTGGAAAATTATTTTAATGAATGTTAATTTTTATTATTGTAAGATGTTCAATTACATAATAGTATATAGTCCTTCACAATTTTACATATTAACATCTTGATAAAAGTTTATATTTGTGTCATCTTCTTCCCAATATTTCATGTTTAATTCATTTCAATTTTGAATTTCAATATACGATTTTTCTCATATGAATATATGGTCAATCACATATTGATAGCTTCAAGGGTTTATTCACGTATATATTTCATGTTCATTGATCGTTATCTTTCACAGTCATTTTCAAGCTAATATATGTTCATTTTTATATTACTAGATGTTCATTTCCACAATAATAGATGGTCATTTCAAACTAATATATGTTCATTTATATATTAATAAATATTCATTTCCATAAAAATAGTTGATTATTTCCAAATTAATATATGTTCATTTATATATTAAGGCAAAATTGTCAAAAAAAACCTTTTAAATACACCATTTTGCAAAAGAAAACCTTTTAAAAGCGTTTTGGCAAATGAAAATCCGATTTTTAACATTTTAGCAAAAGGAAACCCAATTGTGAAATTTTTTTGTTGAAGACAACCTAATGCCTCTAATTAACTTAATTAAGCACTAATTTTTTCTAATAATCATCTAATTCTCACTTAACCATTTATTAATTAACTTAATTTATAAATTAAAAAAAAAAACCCAAAAACCACCAACCCCACCACCAGCCAGCCACCCCCTCCTTTTCCCTCTCCTACGGGAACAGTCCCCTCCCCGCAACCGAGCCACCGCCTTGAATCCACAACACTTGGCGACCCACCTCGACCACCAGCCGACCTTCCTACCTTTCCCGCTTACCCCCGCTGCAACCCTCCCCCCTCCCTAAACCTTAACACCGAGCACTTAATGAGTGTTTCCGGTCTTTCTCGCTTACCCACTCTTCTTCCCCCTATTTATTTTCTCTCCGTGAATCACTCTCTCTCTCCCTCTTTCTCGTCGTCACCGTCGCGTCGCTGATCTCTCAGAGAATCCTCCGCCACTCAAAGTTGATTCTCCGTCACTCGATGTTGATGTTGATTAACTGAAGAAGAAATCGCTGATGTTAGGTGAATGGTCGGGGTTAGGGTTTAGGGAAGGGGGAGGGTTGCAGCTGGGGTAAGTGGGAAAGGAAGAGAGGTCGGCCGACAGTTCGGGACGTCGGCTCGGTTGGGGGGAGGGGCTGCTGCCAGGGGAGGGGAAAGGGAGAGGGTGGCTGGTGGCCTAGAGCGGTGGTAGGGATGATGGTTGTTTTTATTTTCATATTGATCATGTCAATTGTTATACTCATCCATGTTCATATTCATGTAAAAATTGGTTCATTTCAACACTTATATATTCTTGTTCAAATTTAATGATTTATACGTTTTTGTCTATTAGTTATAATGAATCGTGGATATATTAAATTAGACCATGCAATAGCATGAAAAAATGAAGATGGCAAACAGAAAAAAAATAATAAAATAAATAAAATAAAATTAAGAAGGCATGGAGTCGTCAAGCAACTTAAACCAATAACACAATTATCTTGACTTGTTCAAATTTGGATTGAGAAGTTTATTGTGTTTGATAATATATGTGGAATTGTACTATATATATATATATATATATATATATATATATATATATATATATATATATATATATATATATATATATATATATATATATATATATATATATATATATATATATATACCCAATAGTTCATTTTTTGGTGATATACAATTTCATTTTGATTTTTATGAAGGACATAAACCTTCCTTTTTCCTTGAGTACTATAAATAACGTCCTTCAAAAGAAAATATATAGATAGTACATATATAATGTTCATATTAAGAAAGCAACATATTCATAGACAAAAAAACTAAATATTCATAACAACTTGAATTGGTGATTGAGCATTAACAATTGTAAATTTTAAACCTTCACTAACTATATATATTTATTAGAATATTTGAGAAACAAGTTATACTTTGTATTTCATAATTCATACAATATTATGTATTGTTTATTAATCATTATCAACATATATAATACATGTTCATTTACAAAATTAGTAATAAATCAATAATAAAGAAATACTCGTATAACCTTAGCAATATAATAAAATAATAAATGTTCATGAACCAAAAAGCATATGATCAAAATCAATAAAAAAAGAAATCAAGCACCTAATAATTACCAAAACATAGCTACATACAAAAATGTTCATTTATTATTACATAGATGAACAAGTTTCCTAAACAACAAATTTGACATGCAACAATAAACGTTCTTCAAAAAAGACAATGTTAAATCTCTAGATACTTGTTTTTTTTTTAATAATAATCATTAGAAACTTGTTTGTTTACCAATCTATTCATTAATTTGAAAATGACATGTTAATCGCGATAAGAATGTTTTTAAAAGAAACTAACAAATCAATATTTTTTTTCCATGAACATCTACCATTACCCCACAAATTATTTAAAAAATAAGTACAAAATATATAAATTTAATACATATTTCTATAATAATGGTTCACAATTAAAATGTTCACTTATAAATAATTATATGTTCATTTGAAAAATACTATATGTTTAACTATGAAATAATTACATGTTTATTTATAACCATTATTAAAAAAATGTTCATTTACAAAATATTGTATGTTCACTTATAAAGTTAAATACGTTCACTTATAAGAGTTATATATATTTATTAAAAATAAAAAAGGAAAAATCAATAAATATTAAAAAGAGGTAAAAATTAAAGGAAAAACACATCTGTAACTTTTGTCTTTTTTTTCAACACCATAGCTACCTTATGAAGCTTCATATTTCTTTCTCATGATACTCACACCACAAGAATTCATCAATGGAGGGAGTAACTATGTATCCAATTATTTACCACACAACCCTCAATTACACTAAATAACTTTTAGATTTTAGTCAATATTCAATCTAGAATTTCATGATTTCATTAATAATTTCTTCAATTGAGGGAGCACCTCAAAGCAAGCTACCTCCCATGGAAGTCAAACATACCTCATAATCAAAACCACACCTTCAACCAAATGAAATTAACCATCATAAACCCTACTATTTAACTAAATAAACACAAATATAATTATAATAAGCAAATTAAATATTTAAACGTCAACTATTGTTGCCTCGTCATCGTCACTACCACAACAAACCAACAACAGTAGACAATTTTGGATCAAATTATTTGAACAATTATTGTGTTTGTTTGTTGAAATAGCTTCGCTGCGGCGATGGTGGAAAGCGGTGGTTTATCATTGGAGTAATACTCATGAGTACATAGAAGGGTTGGAATACTAATTAAAACGGTGTAGTTTGATAGGGGTGTAGGTAATACTAGATACACCTAGGTTTAGCGAAAAATTTGTACATTGATCAAGAAAAATAGAAAAAAAAAAAAAAAAAAAAAAGAAGGCCCGAATGGGATAGGTTTGGGCAGCAACATTTGGTCTGTTTATGGGGCCGGACTGGCCCGATTATTAGGGTAAGAAAAGGGGGGTGTTAAATACCGCCAACAAAAATTATCAAAACCGCCAACTTTTTAAGCGAAATGTCATTATTGCCCTTACTATAATACTAAACCCAAGCCCATCTTTCTCCTCTTTCTTTTTTCTCTCTCATCAACAACCCCTCAAGATCCCCAAATACAACCACCACCACCACCACCACAGAGACAACCGGCGTACCAGTCAGTGGCATTCAAGAGGTGGCGGCGCGTACATGGCTGACGGTGGTTGACGGTGGGGACATGGCTGGAAACCGAGGAAGGAGGTAAGTTTGCTGATTAGCTTTTTGTTTTGAGTTTAAGTTTTTTTTTTTTTAAAATTCCGGAGGCTGGTAATCGGTGCTCAAAACCGGTTGACCACGCTGGTCAATCGATTTTGACCACCGGTTACCGGTGGCGTGGATGGTACCGGTGGTGTGATTGGTGGTGGTTGATGTGGTTGCTTTAGAAGTGGTGGATGGAAATCATGGAATGAAGTTAAGAGAAAGAATATGGGGAAGATTTTAGTAAGGGCAATGTTGTCCCTTTACTGAAAATGTTGGCATTTTAAAAATTTTGTTTGCGGTATTTAGCAAACACATAAGAAAACAATTGTACAGATCTTTCTCCCTTTCTCTCTCCTCCTTGCACTCTCTCTCTCGAATCCACCGCCGCCGTTCACTCTATTTTTCTATTTCTTCTCTCTGCTCATTCACTAGTGGTCGCGATAGTGGCGATTTTTAGGTTAAGGGTTCTCTTCTGATCGGTTCTCTTGTTAACAAGCATTTTCTTTCTTTGATTTTGTTGTGAATTTGGTTTCGATTACTTTTTTCGATGGTAATCTTGAGTTTTTTGAGTCTAGCGTTTAGTAGTATCAGGGTTTTCTTACGATTCTTGTTTATTGTTTGCAGCAAGAAGACGAATTAAAAATGCTTCTGAAAAACAATTCACATTAAGCAGAGCATTTTATAGGCTTACTGTTACTTCTTTTCTCTTCTTCTCAGGTAAGTTCTCTTCTCAATCTTTATTCCTACATTATTCTCAATAAATAAATTATCCTAGACTTTGCTTTTTGAGAATGTCATTAAAGAAAATCCTCCCTAATGCCAAAATCCACACAACAATTCTCACCTTCAAAGGAACACAAGCATTTTAAATGAAGTCCCACACACCCTTACGTGCAGGGTTCATCAATCTACAGTTGAACAAAACAGAACAACCCTAAATAGTAATAGTACTAATAAATAATAACAACAATAAAGATAATTATTAAAGAGGAGAACATTTTATCTTTTTTTTTTCCTTCTAAAACTAGAAATATATAATTAACTGTGTAAATATAGAAATACAGGAAAAGCATCCCACTTGTCCACATCAAACAAAGTGGAATCACGCGGTAAAAATGCCTCGTCTATGCTTCCTAGATCATGGAAACTTTCATCACCCATAACATTAAGAAGCAAAAAAGGTGAAGAGAGTCAGCAATTTGATGTCAATTTCCTAGTGAACTGGCCACACAACCAAATAAGCTCTAAAAAAAAAAAAAAAAAAAAAAAAAAAAAAAAAAAAGAAAGGGGTACATTAGTCATTCAAATGATCTAAAAAGTCCTATAGGTGTGATGCAACCTTGAATACATAAAGAAATCAACCCTAACTTGAATACATAAAGAACTCTACTGAACTAAACCGGAGTTTCTCAATAAAAATATATCCCATAATCCCTCCCTCTTTAATAAACTCATTAAGCAATTTTCATGCCATGTAATTTAACCTCCAAAAATACTAATAAAAAAAATTCTATTAAAATCCTCTACTTTTCCCAAAAAAAATGGACAAACCAAAATCATTAGGCAATGTCCATACTATCTTCGTTTCTATCATTAGCATCATCTTGTTCAAGCTCAAGAACATACTTAGACCACAAGTCTCTATTCTCGTCAACTTTTTCATTTGAATATGTGCACAAGTTCTATAAGAACTGCAAGATAAACAACAGTCAACTCTGATAAAATTAAATTACAGACAAGGGTATAATAACGATATAAGATAATTACACATATAAATTTGGTGATATAAGATATAATAGCTATGTAGCTCAGATTAAACATACCTATTAGAATCCAACAAAATCCTTTTCTATATAATCTCAAGCATATAATATTCTTATCACTAAGCAAAGAAACAACATCATCATACACGTGAAGAAGAGCTAAGTTCGTCAAGCATATATATAATAATACTACTTGGTATTAAAAATAACATGGCATCCAAGATCCAGCCCATCAAGAGATTAAAAAGGTAAGCTAAATGTGTACATGAACAACAACTACACCATAAGATCCTATTTTGTCAAATCATGGAGGTATAAATATAAGTGTTCTTACTCCTAATTAACCCTTATTAACCAAACATCTTACTCTATACTATACACTAGACCACTACTACTCTACTTTCAGCATCACAAAGATACCGCAATTCAAAAAAATTGGAGAAAGGAGATCACAAAGTATAGCAGTTACTTTGTATAAGAATAACAACAATATCGGCTTAACTATAATCCATAATTCGAGATCTGTAACCAACTACCATCGTCATGAGCAAACTTTTGGCTGCCAGAATACCAAAGAACTAACTAAAAACAACTAAGTGGAGTTGACCCAAATTCAAACCCAACATAAAATTAAATTTATCCAACTGAAATGAACCTATTTGACAGTTCCAGCTATATTTCAGTCTTGAAGGCCTTACTAAATGATTATTTTTGTTGTAATGCCACATTATCAGGCAGGTTAATACCATGAAAGAATTTTAGAGACATGTTGGAGCATATAAGTTAATTTTGAAATGTTAATGGATTATAAGTTGTCAAAAATGTAGCACATTCAATTTTGGATTCTGAAATGTTAGTTTATTACTGTTAAGAGCAAAAAGGGTTGCTACAAATTCAGTTTGCTTGAACTCAACATATTAGCATGACTTTAAAATGCATCCAAAAGGCAAAGAGTGAGCTAGAAAATATTACCTCTATCAAGCATCAAGGCCAATCTTCTCCATGACTAACCGAAGCTTTTGTTCTAGGTCTTCTTGTTTCTTCTTAGACGCTTCCAATTTAGTTCGCATCATATTATTTTCATTTTGTAGTTTTTCAACATTATGTTCCAGCTCAGCTATTCCTATCTTTCCATCTTTAGACGACACCGGGTGCCCTTTGCCTAAACCTCGGGCAGAACCTGAACTAAGATTATCAACCCCCTTTTCACCAATTTCTTTCTCATGCAACTCCCTTAATTCCTTGAACTTCTCCTCGGCCTCATCGTCAAACTTCTCATTTTTAAGAATAAATTTTCAATTAAGAATAAATAAATTTTCAAACAAAACATGGCATTTCAAAAAAAAATTAAAAATAAATAAACTCTAGTCTTAGCCCTTCGATAATCTTGGTTAAAGTGTTGGTAAAAAGTCTATTAAATTGCTTGATCAAGATCTTTAAGAATAGTATATATATTTCCTAAATGTTAGAGGTTACAAAGTAAGAGCAACAACCTTTTCTGTGAATGAGTAGTTATCTAGCCACAACTGAGGTAAAGTGAGAATAATGGATCAATTAAGAGTAGTACATATACTCTTTTTGAAAGACCCACATAAATTCGAGTTAAAATAGCTAGATGTGTGTGAACGTATGTATTTGCATGATCACTCACAGACTGTATAAAAAATGACCAAAATTCAAAATAAAGAATGATGTTGTGATTTATGGTGGTACACAGCTTCAACACAAGCAGTTATTTACACTGTATGTATTGCATTCAACATCATATCATACTGAAATAAAAAAAAAGGAAAATTTGTCAGAAACAACCTTTTAAAGTGTCTACTTTATTTAAAACAACCTTTTAAATTTTTTTTTGCAATTTCAGACCACATTATAAAATTTTTTTATCAAAGACAACCAAATGTTACTTTCCGGCGTCGACTCTATTTTTCCCTATGTTGACCACGAGTGTGCGAATCACGTGACCTCCTATATTGCTTAATACACCCCTTTTCCCTCCAATTAACTCCTATCAAAACCCCTGCTTCTCTTTCATCCCTCTTTTAGTACGAGTGAATTGGAGGGAAAATTGGTGTATTAAGCAATACATGAGGTCATGTGCGTTGCACACTAGTGGTCAACATCGGGGAAAATAGAATCAAGGCCGGAAAGTAGCATTTGGTTGTCTTTAATAAAAAAATTTTATAATGTGGTCTGAAGTTGCAAAAAAAAATTTAAAAGGTTGTTTTAAGTAAAGTGGACACTTTAAAAGATTGTTTATGACAAATTTTCCTAAAAAAAAAAAAAAAAAAATTAAAAAAGTCATTGAATTGAAATGGTTACCTGAATAGGGAGGAAATTCATGACCTGACAAGTGTTGGGGAGTTCAAGGGAAGAGAAAGCAAGGGGAGTGAGAATAAGGGTAGCAGGACGGGTGGGGCAGCGGGAAAAGCTAAACTTGAGGAAGTTGATGTTGACATTAGATAGAAAAGAGTAGTCGAGGGTGAAACCCGCCAAGCAAAGGGTGTGAGGGCCGAGGGGAAACAAGGCATTGAAAGGAAATCTAGCAAAATTACGGCGTTGAGCCCAAACGACGTCAACCCAAGTTCCGGTGGCTAAATCAAAGACGCAAAAAAGAGAACGAAACCCGAATTCGTAAAGGAAAAGAAAGTCGTCAACAACACCAGCAACGACCTCACCCCGGCAATCAATATAGAGATTTAGACTTTCCCAGCGACAATCCCCGGGATAGAAGGCATATACACCAGGAACAGGACCACGACCACGACCACGACTGAACAGGTGGACAAGAAACCGGCGCCTGGAAGGATCCGCGACCACGGGCGTAGATACGTCACTGCCTATAATATCCGAGGGAGGTGGGGGCTGCAGCACCTTCCAGGCAGCAACAGTGGGATCAAAAACCTCTACAGATTTAAGGACCGTCCCGAAGCTATAGACCTTACAATCACCTCCTCTCCAATCACAGAGAGCGCAGACCGGGGTGAAACTGTAGTTGATTGGGATCGGAGCAGCCCGCCACACACCTCCTCCTTCTCTGATATTGATCATTAATCCGCCCCTATCGTATGGATATGGTATATGTGGTGCTTCTTCCTTATCATCATCATCATTTCTCTGAAGCAACCCCCCGATAAGATACACAAATGGCCCCAAATTGAACATACAACCCGAGACGCATCGACCCCAAAAAGAGGGAAGGCAATCACGCTCTATTATCTCTATATTTTCATCTTCTTCTCCTTTCAGATCCACCCTGTGGAATTCCATTCTCGAATACGCTACTTTTTTAATTCGATGTTCCTTGCACAAACTAGTATCTGCACCATTGTTTTCTCTCTTTCTCCACTTCCTCTCCTCTCCTCTTCTTTCTATCGCCGCCCCTAGCCCAGGGTTCACCAGATTTTATATGTATTCTGTTTTTTTTTTTCTTCTTTTTTTTGGGCCCAAACATTATAATCCTAGCCTGGTCATCTTTTTTTTTTTTTTGGTCCCAAACATCTGTTAATGTTTTATGTGCAAGTTTGAAACAAATTAAACAATCCAATGAAAAACTTTTATAAGGGATGTTAGGTACTCCGTAATATTAAGGCAACATAATAAAGGCCGTGTTCACTTCATCTTATAAAAATAATATTCGGTAAAAATAAATTCACTTTAGTAAAAATAAATTCAGTTCAATAAAATTAATTTCAGTTCAGGAAAAAACACTAACTTTAAAGAAGAAATATAATATAAATTCAGTAAAAAAATAATTTTAATTCATCAAAAATAATTTCAGTTCAGTAAAATTAATTTTAGTTCAACAAAAATAAGGTGAAATGAACGGCGTATAACACTAAAATTTTTCTTTAAAAAAATTAATTAACCCACTCTCTGATCTTACCACCAACCCAAACTCGCCTTGACCACCACCATCCAACCCGTCAAGACCAGCACCACCGTATAACCCACCACAAAAACCTGAAAATCCACCGTTGAAAATGCATAAATTAACCCCCAAAAACCTGACTACCACCCACCAACAAAAGCCCAGAAATCTTCCCCCGAGAACCTAGAAATCGACCCCCATTATAATACACCTATTGCTTTCCATTAAAACAACATATAACAAATTCTAACTAGAGATGCCCATTCAGCTATAATCACAAGTATATTCCTCCTATCAATAACATAGTACCAAAACAAACACCGGGAATGACACGTGTCATTTTCTGCTGCTGTTTTTTCCTTCTAAAATCCCTTCCCTTTTTTTTTTTTTTCCTTTTTCTTAGCCAATGCCATTAATTACCTATTATAAGTTATACATAAAAAATTCACCAAATTATATAATATAATTGTAATTATTTTGATTCATATACTTTCCATTTTTGTAATTAATATTTTTCGTTATAGGTATGTAATTTTAGACTACTATCTAATGTAATTTTAATTAAATATATAGTTTTCAAATGTTTAATATAAAACCTAAAGTAAAATTAACTTAACTTAGATAAAAAAATATACATCTAAGAAATAAAAAAAAATTCCAAGTAAAATTTATCCTTACCTCCGCGTCAAGTTGCCTTATGGAAGTCCTAACAGGGCTATCACTCTTCGGCATGGTTGCGGACGGTCCCAATATTGGGTTTGGGTCAGACTATGAATGGTAAGACTTACCGTAGTGTTCCTTTGCTACCGGTTGGGTGTTCCTATGTTCTCCGTTTCAACACCGTGTTTTGCTTATTCAAGGGTTTTTGATAGGGATATTTATGGGGATCATGCAGTGTCTTGTGCTGGGATGGTCGGCACAGCGTTGTTCGTGACACCCTAGTTGATATTTGTTTTCGGTCTGGGATTTCTGCTCGAAAAGAGGTTAACGTTGGGTTGACTGGAGGGAACGACGAGGCTCTAAGACCAACAGATGTGCTGCTTTATTCCTGGGATATAGGCCTTGATTTATGTGTTGACTTGACCGGTTCTTCACCTTTAACACAATCGGGTTGTCTGACTTCGTTCCTGGTCGTGTTGTGTCGACGGTGGCTCAGCGGAAGCGGGACAAGTATGGGGGGCGTTGCAGGGATATTGGCTATGGTTTTCTTCCTTTCTCCTTTTCTTCGTTGGGGGAATTAGAGAAATATGCTATTGTGTCGTTGAAGCGGGTACAGACGTTCGCTAAGACTTAGGATATTAGTGCTCGCGCAGCTGCTCACATTTTCAGCAGGATCGGGTTTGCTATACCTAGAGGGGTGGGGCCAGATTGTATCTCGGCTTCCCACCAATTTCTTGTAAATTGATTGACTTTGTAGGTTTTTTGATATAATAATGATGATGATGATGATGATAATGATGATGATGATGATGATGATGATGATGATAATAATAATAATAATAATAATAATAATAATAATAGATTTTAGTGAATACGATGGGTAAAATATATACTTCGTATTAGATTATAGGATTTGTAGCTAAATATAAGGTATGATAAGAAAATTTTAATTTTTTTTCTAGGGGAGATGGAAAAATGAATGAATCTACTTCTATTATATAATTATGTGGAGTAATATTAATTTATTTTTCAATTAATAAAATAAAATTATAAAAAATAGTAATAACTTAAAATACTATTCAAATTACATTAGTAAATGAGCCCTTTATTACTAATTGAATTGTCTTTTTTTTTCCCTTACGGAATTGGTAGTTGATAAGTGGTTTATTTGACCACTTATTGTGGTGAATTTACCCCGGTTTTACTATCCTTTCCCTTTTTTCTAACCCGTTTCTGAATATAAAAGTTGTGTCTTGGCCTTGTCCCCCTTTTGTTTGTGTTTGTCCTTGTTTTGCAGGTTTTATGACTCATTTTGACAAGCATTCTAAGCATGGAACGTGTTCAAGGCAAGGAACTTGAAAAAGGAGAGCCCGCTCCAGGAGGAGCGGGCGTGCACCTCTCTTGGAGCGGGCGCTCCTCAACTTAAGCCACATCTGCCCAAATCCAAACCTATGAGGAGCGCGCGTGCATCCTAGCTGGAGCTGGCGCTCCTAGCTGCTCCGATACAATCTGCCTTAAGGTGAAGCAGGGAGGAGCGGGCATGCACCCTCCTTGGAGCGGGTGCTCCTCCCCTTGAAGCTTGATTCTGTCATGTGCTGAGGAACAGGGGAGCAGGGGTGCAGAGCCTCTAGAGCGGGCGCTCCTCCCTGATGTTTTGAATTCTGACTTTCTTTTGAAGCAGGCTGGAGAGGGTGTGCAAGACCCAGGAGCGGCACTCCTAGCTGGGAATCCGTTCTTTCTTGACAGATTAACCTATGTGTTCGGGGAGTATAAATACTTCCCCTTTAGCTCATTTGTAACTTGGACAACAGTAGCCTAGTTTTTAGTAGTTCCTCTTAGTTTGAAACATTCCTCTTGGATAATTTAGCTTAGTTTTCATCAATTCAATCATTGTATTAGTGAAATTCAAGAATCATTCTCAAGGTTTGGCACTTTGTAATCAACATTTGAAGCTTTAATTAGTAATTTCTTCAACCTTCTTCTACTTAATTTCTGATTTCATTTGGTATTTTCATGTTCCTTGAATCCTTTTAGTACTTGATAATTTGTTGTTTGATGATAGTTTATTCAATTGTTAACCACTTTTCCCCAATTATTGAAATATCTGGAACCCTAATACTTGTTTGCATGTTGATTAATATGAGTTGTGAGTAGTCTTCTTGCTAGGGGTTGGGTGAAGCTCAACCTTTTGGGTTAGTTATGCAAATGTGGGAGAAGTATTGATGTTTGTATTGCAATTAAATTGATTGTATGAGATTGCTTGTTAGTTCTTCATGATATGATTAGCTACCCTTGACTTAGGAGCTTGATAACATGATATGCTTAGTTTGACATGGAAATGTGAATTGAGTATGTCATTTCTTATTGCAATTTGATCATGCATCTTCTATTGCTAAACTAATGAGGAATCTAAGTTTGGTAATGTGAGTTGTTTTCTAATTGCATGAGGTTGATTTTACATATAGTCCTTGCTATAACTTGTCTATTTTACTCCCTGTTTGCCTAATTGCCTTGGTTGAGTGGATCTCATTCCCTAGTGTCTTTAATCCATTGAATTAGAATCATAGTTTGTTTGTCTATCTGACGAACCCCAATTCACCATAGACTTCAAATTAGCTTAAGCGTTAATTAAGATCATTAGCAACCATATCCCGTTCTTTGTGGACCGAACTCTTACTCATCATTATGCTTGGTTTGTAGGATGTTTGTTTATAAGTGTGTTTGATTGAGTGTGGAATGTGCGACCGTTCTAACTCCCATCAAATTGGCGCCGTTGCCGGGGAATAATGTTGTTGATTGCTAATTGATTACTTGAGTCTAGCTCACCATAAAACAACAAAAATTCAAAAAGAGTATGTTTCTTTTTGGCTACACTTGTAGCCTTGTTACTAATTGCAATTGTTGAGAGTGTATGCGCAGAACTCATAACAGGATTTTGGTGCCTTACGATCCCGAGATTGAGAAAATTTATAGGAGGAGAAGGAGAGCCGGTTCTAGGCCATTAACTACTTCCCTAACTAGGGAGGTTACGAGGAGGAACAAGATCAAACGGGTGACGCGGATCCACCACCTCAAAAACCTTTAAAGGAGTTGGGAACTCCGGGAGCTTATAGAGCTTCAAGTGGCATTGCTCCGCCCGTTACTCAAGCCAATGATTTCGAAATTCGGCCCGCAATGATAAATTTGATTGAAAGGAGGCAATTTAGTGGAGCAAAACATGAGAGCCCTCTTACACACTTGAACGAGTTAGAAAAATATTGCAACACGATCAAGGTAAATGGGGTAACTCAAGAATTTGTGAGACTAAAGCTATTTCCTTTCTCCTTGATAAGAAGGGCTCTTGAATGGCTTAAGAAGGAGATAAGGCCTTGTAGGAGTTTATAGGTACTAATTGCGGAAAACATGAATTATATTCATAAAGACCTAATCCCAAGATCATGCATAACACATAAAAGAATAAGAATTAATACCTTTGTAGCGTGATTCCACGAATGATCAAGCAAGAACAAATAATTACCTTTGAGATGTGTCCCATCTACACCAATCAAAGGTATAACTCCTCTTAATAGACCTTTCCACTGTCCAGTGAATGAAATGAACATGCTTGTGAATAAAAAGCTGTTTAGGGATGGACTCAGTCTCATGCCATGCACAAAAAGCTTTGGACTCAGGGTTTGTTTGTATGCACATCTTAGCATACATTGGTAGTAGTCTGTATGACTCATCATGCCCTCCAAACAACTGCTCGATTACATAGCTTTTTAACCTATACAAGGTTGACTGCCTCATGTAGATGCCATATCTTTGGAAATCATTGAGTGCTTTCCCGGGAATGTCTGGGTTAGCTCTAATGTCTTCCATGACTTTCTGAGATGCCCATTTTACATTACATATGGGGTTGTATGTCTCTAAACCCCTGCAAGTGTGTACATTGGGCCAGATCTTCTTTATTGCCCAAGTTCTGCAATCTGCAAGTTTACTTGCATGCAACCTCCAGTCACAACACTCAGATTAGCACACTGTAGTGTACCTTTTGTTGTCAGCATATTCTACATTAATTGCAAATCTTTCCTGCACAGCATAATCCTTCAAATTATCCTTAAAGTGTGCCTTTTCAGTGAAAATCATCCATGGTTGGAGTACTATCTCCCCAAAATCAGCATCCTCATACATCTCTCCATTCTTGTAAAGTCTCTTAAAGTAATCATCATCATCTTCATCATCAAAAAATTCAAACCATTTCCCTGGTTTCCAGTTGTCCTTCACTTTAGGTATCATTTTCAGATGCACTAACTCATCTGCAGGCACATCACCTTCTGAACCAATTTCTCCATCAGAGTCTACTTGATCTTCTTGATCATCTGCCTGATTATATTCATCATCTTCACCTGTCTCCCCTTCATCATCACTTTGGACCACAAACTCCATTTTTCTTCTCACTTTTGAACCAGATTTCACATTTAAAGCAGAAGAACCTTGCACCTGACTCCTATTCAAACCAGAAGAACCCTGCACCTGACTCTCATTCAAACCAGAAGAACCCTGCACCTGACTCCCATTCAAACCAGAAGAACCATGCACTTGACTCACATTCATACCAGAAGAATTGCCTTAAACCTGACTCACATTCTCACCATAACCAAGCATTCTTTTCTCTCAGTCACAGTTAAACCAACCCTTAACCCCTTTCTAATTGTTGAAGTCCTAGGAAGCTTTCTTGCAAATACAGTGGTCTGAGTAGCCTTTGTCAATGGTTCAACATTAGAATTAGGTGTCTCAGTGACTGGAGTAGGTGAAAATCTAGGGCTCTTTTGTAATACCCGTATTTTTTTTTACGATTTGATAAAAGTTGTAGTTGTATTTTATAATCTATTTTATTATTTGATAAATTTTTATAAAACTATAAATTCTTTTTTTTTATCTAGTTGAGATATCTTTGTATTTAAATCTTTTTATCTCTACTAAAAAAATAATAATAATAAATAAAGGGGAGCCGTCGGTTCCTATTTTTGTGCGTGGGATTCATTGTTGTTAAAAGTTTTGTTCCATTCACCAATCTCCATTAGCTTATTTATTAAATTGTAATTAAAGAAACCCCACAAGATGTTTGTACAATGAAGGCGAGGAATTGCGACGTCACTCAATCTATTCCTTGCTTTGAATATCGTAGTTTAATTTGATAGTATTTCGTCGAAAGGTAATCACACGAGTCTTAATCTTTAGAGTTGTTTGATATAGATTATTGTTTTTATTGATTGTATATCGTATTATTGTGTGAAATATATGATTTCTTATTTGTATGATCAAGATTTATATATGTGTAATTAGTGTGTTGTATTATTATATGATTAATTGTGTTATTATTTTTAGGGATTTCATGTTGTTGCTATAGGGAGTATTGTTCTCGAGGTTTTAGGGTTATTAATGCAGAGTATTATTTTTGGGTTGTGAGTTAATTATTTTTAGGTGCTAGTATTATTGCCCTAAGAGTTGAGATGCTTGTGAATTGAGTTGATCTTGTTATATTATTTGGGAACATGTGCCATTGTTGAGTTATTATTATTAGTTTGTGAAAGATTACTTGATCGATGTATGAGATCAAAAGGTTGAGTATTATTATTTTGTAATTGGTTTGAGGCTCGGCGTTATATAACTTAGTCCTTGGCTTGTTGGTAAGAGGGTAATAATCATGAGTTAAGAATGAGGTACAATCTTTATTATTTATTTTTCTATGGTCCCCTACAGTGGGAATTGGCCCGTATGTGGTCTGGTTCAAGGTGTTTTCTAGTTATTGAGAGTATTCAAGTTTTTATACTTGTTGATTTATTTATTCAAATACCCATGTCCAAGGCTAGGTATAGAACAAAGAGCATGACACACTTATGGGATATATGAGTTAATTGAGTAAATGTTTGTATTATTATTCGAGGTTGGGTTTGACAAAGGTTAATTCCAGAGTACAATGTGTAATGTAGTTTCGAACTACATTGTTTAATTGAGTTAATTATATTAATTATTCTATTATTCTTTGTGTTATGATAAGGGGTGATTACTCAGCTTTTTTTGCTGACGTGTGTGTTTGTTTGTTTTGCTACTTGTGTTTGCGGCCATGTCTTTTTCTTATGGTGGCCCTGCGACGATCTATTATGGAATTTGTCCTTAATGGTGAGCAGTCAAGTTGTTTAAGCAGGTTGATCAAGTGATCGTAGCTATAGGAGCTCAAGTGTTTCGATTAGTATGCTATAACAAGTTTGTAAAGTTGTATAAATAGCTCACTTAGATTTATTGGGTTGTATTATTGGGATTTTGTAAGCCTTAACACTTGACAGGTTGTTGAGTGTGGCGGTAATACCTCCAATTTAGGTGTATGCTTCCGCAATTTTATTTAAAGGTTGTCTATTTTTCCTTTATTTATTGTTTATTATTAGCTAGTAAATCGGGGGTGTTACATCCTTCTTAGGGTTATGCCCTTAAACACAGTGTTTGCTGAGATAGGGGATAGTGGTAATTTAGGTTGGTTTATTTGGGTTTGGTTGATGCCAACACTCTTCTTACCCTTTCTAGATTGGGCCTTCCTTGACTTTTCTATCCTCTCCATGGCTTTCTCAAACTCTTTCCTTCCCTTGGTATACTCAGCAGCAGATTGTTCCTGACTAGGTTCATCTTGGGGTGAGTCATAATCAGTATACTTAGGTGGAGATGACTCATAATCATTAAGAATGATCTCATTTATGAAGGCTGAGATATAGGATCAACTGGTCTCCTAGGTATCATTTTAGTAGCTTTTTGGAGCGGTGCAGTTTGAGTTGGTTCAATTTGTGATGGTTCTGTGTGGGGTGTTTCAGTCTGAGGGGGTTGATGAGTTTGGGGTGTCTGAGGGGTTTGATCAGTTTGGGGTGTTTCAATCTGAGGGGGTTGATCAATTAGTGGTGCAGCTTTGGACTTCCTTAAGTTCAAGATCATTTTATTCAAAGGAGTTGGTTTTTTGGCAAACCCAACCCAAATATCATACACATCAGATTTAGGCAAGGTCTGAAACATCCTAAACAAATCAGCATCATATAATAGGGGGTTATGCTTTTGGTTGTAAGCATAATTAAAGGTAGTTGATGATAGCATCTTCAATGTCCATATTTGCAGCAGTATCTTCAAAATCCATAACCAAGTCCATCAAATTACATGTATCTAAGTTCACATCCATATCAATATGATTACCCATAAAGTTAAACCTTAACACAACCTTATCATTGTCACTCATTCTGCCAAATAAGGAAAAAACATACTATGAAAAACTTAGAAACTTACAACATTCACCAATAATCTTGACAATTTTAGCAACAAACATACTATGAATAATCAATCAAAATAACATGTTCATGCCATAAAATTCGCAACCACCAGTAAATTAACCTAATATAGATGAAATTAACCAAATTTCGCCCAAAATCAAACACCACAGTCAACAAATTGCAAATCAGAACATCAAAAAACACAAACAAATGACCTAATTCATGAAATAGAAGGTTAAGAAGTAATAATGTACCTGAATTATGCAAGAATTCCCTTTTTAATTCACCAAAACTAACGAAATCCTTCGCAAACCCTAGCTTCTTCCTTCCCCGATTCAAATGATCAAAAAAATTTGAAGTAGAGTGATGGAAGGCATGCAATCAACGTCCAATCAACATAAATGGGAAGGGGAAGGGTTTATTTCTGGCAGTTGGAGGGAATGATTTTAATGGGGGTATATTAGTCTTTTCCATTTTTAAAAAGCCTAAGCTGCTATTAAGTATATTATTAACGTTTGATTAACAGACTTAATTACGGCAGTTAGTAAGTCCAAATGTGGGGTGTACCAGCATGAAGTAAAAAAAAAAGGTAGTACCAATGGGAAAAGTCAGAACCTGGAGTGTACCAATGGGAATATCCCTTATTTTTTTTAAAAAAAAAATAGGGTTTAATCATAAAAAATGCACAAATTAACTTACAATTTTGATTTTGTTTTGGAGATTTTTCTGTTACTAGTGCAATTTCTTCTCGTATATCACTCGTTGTTGAAATTGTAATAAATTTTCAGATTTTTTTTTTAGAATTGTGCAATTTGAAAAGGTTTGATGAGAGAAAATGACAGTGAAGAACAATGTAGAAACTAAAAAGTGATGACTTTTTTTAATTTTTTGTTTCATTTTTTTTGTATATTTATGTGGGGTAGGGGAATTAACCATGGTTAGTTGCAAGGAACTATGGTAACTGTTCTAACTGATGCGGTTAGTGTGGTTTAGGGCTAGTCTGGTAATTTTGGGAGGGGGGAGTAGGCAGCATTGCCTAGAGGGGGTTGTAGGCATTAGGAATTAGTCCTGCTGGGCGTGATGTTTGCCGGGCCCATTTAAGCGAGCATTGATTTGGGCCGCAAGAATAGGCGTGTAGCTGCTGCCTTGGTGTAATTCCTAATGCCTACAACCCCCTCTAGGCAATGCTGCCTACTCCCCCCCCCCTCCCCCCAAAATTACCAGACTAGCCCTAAACCACACTAACCGCATCAGTTAGAACAGTTACCACAGTAACTTGCAACTAAACATGGTTAATTCCCCTACCCCACATATATATACAAAAAAATGAAACAAAAAATAAAAAAGTCATCACTTTCTAGTTTCTACATTGTTCTTCACTGTTATTTTCTCTCTCATCAAACCTTTTCAAATTGCACAATTCTGGAAAAAAATCTGGAAATTTATTACAATTTCAACAACGAGTGATATACGAGAAGAAATTGCACTAGCAACAGAAAAATCTCTAAAACAAAATCACTTTCTTGGGGTGTAGGTAATACTAGATACACCTGGTTCTAGCGAAAAATTTGTACATCATGACTCTATGTGTACAATACTTGGGCCGGGGTCAATAAAGTCTAATCAAGTCTATTTTTAACTTAGGGTTCGTTTGATATCGCTGTGGTTTTCTGTTTTTTTTTTTTTTTGTTTTTTGGATTTCAAACTCATATGATATATGTCATATAATAAAACAAAAATTAGACAAACTTATTAAAATCATGATAAATTTGAAAACTGACAACAAAAAAGTGGAAACACCTTTTTCTTGTTTTCTGTTTTTGGTTTTTTGTTTTCAAAAAAATAAAAAACAAAAAACAATGCCAAACAAGCCCTTAACTTCTACTAAATTATTGTGTCCAAACAAATCGAACTCAAGTCGTCGGGTGCATCAATTTGCAATAGGGGGTCTCCCTTTTATTTGACAAATTTAAAAGGAAAAAAAAAAAAATCAGTGCACCCTTTCGATTTCTTGTTGTAGCTTATCTGCTCTAGTCGACTAAATTTTTTGTAAAAAAGCTTTGCTTAACAGCCAACAATGGCGGCAACCATCACCAACTTTCATCCATTCTCTCTCTTCTCTGAAACTGATCTTTGTTTCCCTTTCAATCCCACTAAACCCAATTTCACAAGAACCTCATTCATTACTTCCCCACTTTCATTTCCTGCAATTATCAACCATGCTCATAATCAGAATAACCCTCCTTTTTCTTCTTCTTCTAAACCCAAGCTTAAAAAGACAGGTCAAATTTGAGAAATTTAAGTTTATTTTCTTCAATTTTAACAATTTTAAACTCAATTGAAGAAATGGGCTTTTCTTCTTTTTTGAATTTTTCTTCTAAATGGTTGGTTTTCAGGTGTTCTTGATTCTCCAATGAAAACCCAGAAGCTGAATGTGCAGGTTTCACCCCATAGAGCTGGTATTTAAGTTTATTCATTTTTTTTTTTAATACATCTTGCAAATTCTGCTGTTACTTTTTTTTTTAAATGTTTTAGTTGACATGATTTTGATTGTTCTGCATTTATATAATGTGGGTGGAAAATTTTATGATTCATGTGATTCTTTCATGGTTTGATTTAATCCATAGGGTGGTTTGAATTATGTTTCAAACTTTCAATATTATCACAATCATAGTTCAATTATAGAGTGTTGAAATACCTGGTTACCTTTAATTTACCCTCTATATCATCTGGCAACATGTTGGTATTATTCATAAATAAGAATATAGCATATCTTGTACTCTCATCAAACTTGGGCTGAACCTATTGTTTAAATAAGTTTGCCGTCTTTATACACTTAAGTAAAAGTTCTTCTGGACTGTCATCTGATTTGTTTAAGTTTCCAGCTTGCTATTTTAAATTATTGAGTTTAAAAGTAATGGAATTCTAATGCTTAGTTGGAGCACTTGGAAGGCATATATGTGCCAAGGTCATGCAATTGTTGCCATCGTGTCTAATTATCCAAATGCTCATATATATTGTGCACAATAGGTCAATAGGTTATGCAAGTGGTGTTTGTCATAGGGAAGATTATTTCGATTTTAAAAAGTCTTTTGGTTTGGTTTTGTGTGTAAATTTAGTGGCTGCTGTGAGGTTGATGCGGATTGAGTTTGGTGGTGCTTTTGCTGATCTTCTAAATGAAAGAGGCAAGGGTTCAGGGAACAACGAGATGGAATACGTTGAAAGGACTCTTGGATTTCGCACCAGAGACCTTGAAGAAAGAGATCTCAGATTGGTCTTCTATTCTATTCTCTGTCTTCCTAAATTTCATAGTTCATATCCTATCTTTTCCTATTGCATTAATGGCAGAAGTTGAGTCTTAAAGCTACTTTAGAGTTTAGACCCTTCAAGGCAATTGCTAAATTTTAAGAGCAAATATATCCTGAATATTGTTAAGATGCTGCTTATTTCTTTTTGCTCTTTTGTGACTTGCGTTTGATGCAACTTAGCAAACAAGAGCAAATGTATAGGTATAATTTCACAGTTACTCCCATCGCTTGGAGGCACCTTCATGGATGCCTCCTCCATTGGTGGACACCCCTCCACTAGGAATATGGTGGGAATGTGTGATCTTTCATCTGCAGAATATTTGTATCTTCATGATGTTTATTCTTTGGTGGTGAGTAAAGAAAAGTATAGGGCCTTTTGTTGTGAGTCTTGGACTCATAATGAGTACTTCTGAATACTGTGGTATTCGTACAAGTGTTCACAAAAACTTAGGTTGATGATATGCAGATATGGCACTGAAAAAGTGGTTCTAGGACTAAAATGAGTTCCTTTAGTGAACATGTTCTAACCAACTTTCCATCCAGGGTTTGTAGATACTTATTCTAAATAAAGCTGAGGTGCACCTACATGATTTTTTTCGCACTTCAACTTATATACCAGTTATGAACCATGCATGGCTTTTGTCTTTTTTGGATTCAATCAAGTTCCTTTTGTGTAGGTGCTCCAACTTCAACCCTTCCCAACCTAGGTTTGTGTACTCTGTCTAAACATCAGATACAGCTACTAGCTCTTTTTGTACCTCAAGCCTGATTGATAAACCTAAGAACTAAAGGCGTGTGCATGAAACTTTTTGTATTGTTCTATAGAAGAGCATTATTGCTTCTAACTGTTCATCTTGATATTTAGGTTACTGACATTGTTGGCGGTGCAATTCGCTGGAGAAAATATCTGGACTATCTGATTCTTTCGTTGTGTCATGATGAAGGCTCTTTTAGGAGCATGGAACCTCTGCTGCTACAGGTATATCACTCGAAAGCGCTTCTGCTAAGGCTTAATCTAATTTTTTTTTTTCCCCTGGAAATCAGTGATGCAAGTATCACTTTTAAGCTAAAGATATAAAATTTGGTTAATTTGGTAAGTAAATATCCAAATGCCTTATTGTTTCAAAAGCTGTTATCTGGTTTATTAAGGTGTAGTTGTTATACTGTAATGTTGGATAGCTTTGACCTTAAAAAGTGATAATTATATATTCATTGTAGAATTCTATGAGACGTATACTAACTTATTTTTGTTTCTAGATCCTTAGGATTGGATTTTATGAGATTCTTAAACGGGAGATGCCTCCATATGCTGTTGTTGACGAGGTTAGTTTTTACTCATCTTTGCTACATGAGTCATGTCTCGTAGATATAGTGTATACTTGTTATGGAGTTAATATGGAATACACATGATTTCATACTGCTGTACATAGTTATTTGCTATAATTCTCGTTGTTGTTGTTTCCTTCTAGCTTGCATTTGCATGTAAATATTGCTATATTTATGGTCACTTGATGCATGTTAATACCTAGCAGGGTGAATGGTGATTCCCAGTGGCTTTATTTGCAGTGACTTTGTACTATTGTATGCAACTGAAGAGGGTTGCATTGTTCAATATTCCCAAATCAATATTTCTTAGATTTTGGAGGCTTATTTTATTTGTTCTTTAGGTTCAGACATGTGCTCTTACCACTGGGTTTTAATGCAGAATGTGAATCTTGCCAAGTTTGCACTTAGACCAGGCGCAGGAAACATGGTGAATGGGATCCTCCGAAAACTAGTTTCTCTTAAGGTTTAAAGATTTCTTGATATCAAATCAATCTTTGCAATTTAATGAGATTGGGGTGGCAAACCAGTAAAAAGCCACCATTCTTTTCTGGGAGTGGATTTTTATAATTAAGTTATTCATCCTTTATATATTTTAGAACATTAAGTTTTTTCTCTTTACAGGATAAAGATTCCCTTCCTGTACCTAAATTGGATGGTAATGACCGCGCACAAGCACGTGCCCTTGCTACTACTCATTCCCATCCAGTGGTGAGTTCACAATGAATACATTAAAACAGCAGCTGAAACTTTTTATGCTTGTATACTTGAGAATATGGGGCAATATTCATGGTAGTCTTATATTATGCTTTCCCTGCTCACCTCCCCCCTCCCCCCACCACCACATAACAAAAAATGCAGCATGAATCCAGTTGTGAGTGTGATAGTTGTATATGTTGACCAGGAAGCGGTGCTATGCTTTCAGGGTATTACAATAATTGTACGTTAATGCTGACTAGTTTCCCTTTTCCTCATAACCCCTCCTCCCCCCACCAGTGGATGGTAAGACGGTGGACCAAGTACCTTGGACAAGAAGCAGCTATCAAATTAATGATATGGAATAACACTGATCCAAGTTTCAGCTTGCGGTTGGCATTTTTATTATCCTCCTAGTCATGATTTCCTTAAGGCTTTGTTGTGATACTAATCCTGCTATTTACTTGTTTCTGCATCTGTTTTTCTTGGTGCAAGGGCCAATATTGCAAAAGGATTAACTCGAGAAGACCTTGTTATGAAGCTTAATGTGCTGAAGGTTAATGACTCTTCCCTCTTATATACTGGACATCCTATTTCAATTCTATGCACATCATAATACTTTGTCTTTAGGTACCACATGAACCTTCCTTGCACTTGGATGATTTTGTGCGTATCAGAAGAGGGATGCAGGTGCTGTCTTGTGACTCTAGTCATAATAATTTATGTTTATTGTGAAATGTTTAATATCTTAGGACCAATTTATTTCCTGATTTGTTTCTCATATCTCAGAGTGTGATACAAAATGGATTCCTAAAAGAAGGTTTATGCTCAGTTCAGGACGAGAGTGCAGGTCAGTATATTTAAAATTATTTTTATTGCTTCATAAACAATGCCTTCTAGATCTTATAGTAATTTGATATGCTGACACTGAAAACATTCACTATTCAGTTCATGCTGTGCACATCTCGTCATTTCATACTTGTATTTTATTTTACTTGGATCAAGACCATCTTATCTAATGCCATTGTTCTCATATTGATAGATAATCCATCCTATTCTCTACTTCTTTAAAAGAATATAAAGGAAGATAAGATTTCTGAAAAATATATGACCTTACCATCTCACACAATCGTTAAGTGTAATACTATTATACATCTTTGCTTTGCTGCAGGTCTAGCTGTTTCTGTTCTGGATCCACAGCCTGATGATTGCATTATTGATTGTTGTGCTGCTCCTGGGGGGAAGACACTCTTCATGGCATCTCGCTTGAATGGCCGAGGTATATCATGAGCAAATAGGCATTTTTCTTTAGCAACAGTTAAATTACTGATGATGCTGGTTTTGGATTCTAAATCTCTAGCTTTTCAGGTATGATATCAGCGGTTGACATAAATAAAGGTCGTCTACGAATTCTTGAAGAAACAGCCAAGTTGCAGTCAGTTGATAGTGTGATCAATTGCATCCATGCTGATCTTCGCTCCTTTGCAGTAAGTCATTGTAATGTGTGATATTAGCTTTGCTGTCTCCCTCTTGTTTCCTATAGAAAATACTTAAGCAATTTTTTCTATTTGCATCAGGACAGCAACAAATTGAAGTTTGATAAAGTTCTGCTAGATGCTCCATGTTCTGGCCTCGGTGTACTATCTAAAGTAAGTGGTACTGCTTTTCTTCCATTCAAAACTATTTTTGAGATCGAATCGTTGATCTATTTTATTTTATTTTCTCTCGGAAGAGGCCAGATTTGCGTTGGAATAGAAAGCTGGAGGATATGCAAGAGCTAAAGTCATTGCAGAATGAGCTGTTGGATGCTGCCTGCAAGTGAGATCAAAATTAACCCTGCCTCTGAAAGTGCATATAATTGACTTTTTTCTAATAGGCCATGCTTGGATTGGGGATTTGGGGGTAATAGATTATTAAGGGGGTAATAAAAGTCAAAATAGGGTAAAATGGTGATTAGAGGTATTATTGTAGGGAGATAAGGTGTCAATGAACAACATAAGAAAGGTGGAAATCATTACCCCCAAAATAAGGGTAATAGTTACCCACCCTCCCCTAGTGTAATTATTAACCCCCAAAATGAGGGTAATTGTTCCCCTTTCTTCACCTATCACTTCACTACCACTACATAAATCTCCTTACACTCACACCATCACTATCTCCACCTCCCCTGTATTTACTTTCATTTTGCTAAGTTTGACTTTTATTAACCCCAATCCAAGCATGGCCTAAATGGCTCTTTTTCCTAATTGTGGACTCATAATATTCCATTTTTTCCTTTTGTCGGTCTGGTTTAACATCCACAGGCTAGTCAAACCAGACGGTGTGCTTGTGTACAGTACCTGCTCCATTGATCGTGAAGAAAATGAAGACAGGGTATCTGCATTTCTTATTAGACATCCGGTTGGAGCTGTTATTCTTATTAGCTGTAAATTATAAAATTAGTATTTTCCATTTTATATAATTGTTGGCTGGATGCCCGTCTCTATGTTAATTTGTTATTTGCTGGGTGACAGGAATTCCAAATAGACCCTGTTCACAGATATGTTCCATCTGACTTTTCAACTGAACAAGGATTCTTTCGCTCGTGTCCAGTGAAGCATTCAATGGATGGTGCATTTGCTGCACGTCTAATTCAATCACAGTAAGCATGGGAGAAGCCATCTGATGTAGCAGCTCCAGAGACTGACTAATGAAAAAAATTAAGGAAAACCAGCTGATGAGGTATTCTTGAAGGCATGCCACACTTACAAAATCTTATGTGCAATTTTTTTCATTTCTAAGCAGTCTCTTGCTATTTATCTTCAATCAGTTAACTTGAATGTTATTCTTTTGCATCTAATATGCAACCTTTTCTCTTTTAATTGTTAACTTTGAGCAGTAGGATAATGATGAATTTTTTACTGATAAGTTAGCTGGCGTGCCAATTGCTTTGTCCTTTTTGATACAGGATGATGTCAAATACTTGTCCCAGAACGAGTTAAACAAGCAGCACATCCTGGTTGGCCTGAAGTTTTAGCAGGCTGTTATTGGTCCTGATTTGAAGGTCAGGCCACAGAGACAAGAATATTGAACATCTACTGTACCCTTTTCATATATGGGTGTCTCGTGTCAACAATCCAAGACCTTGCTGAACAACCACCAATGGGGAAAATAGGTGCTAATTTGGTAGCATGGAATTGCACACGATTGGGAGAGAGAGACAAATAGAGGGGAGGGGGTGAGGGGTGTACTGTTAGTTAGATTGGGCTCCCATTTAGCTGCACCCCTCTTATGGTTGATTATGGTATATATAACACCTAATTTGTCAAACTCATTGTGTATATAACACGAATGGTTGATTATGCATTAGAAAACGCTCAACATTCATTCATGTAGCATTGTAGCGTAATTCTTCATTAATTTTTGAAAATTTCTGCTGTTTTATTGGAATTTCTGAATTCTGACAAAAGATATCTGACCTTGATGGTAAAAACTCCCCTTCCCACTACAAACTTCTCATAATCTTATAGACTTATAGTGCATGGAACTATGAAGTATCTGGCAGGTGCAACGCTTTTATGGCTTCACCCATTATAATCTAGCTTCCCCTTGTTTCACACTTTCACAGAATTCCCTACATAACCAATGGTATCGGTATTCTTATTCCTCCCATGATCACCTCCTCGGGAAGAATCCATAGCTTTTATCATTAGGAGGAGCTTGGCATTGCTATGAATCTGCATTCGCTCCATGACCACGCTTGTATCAAATAAGTTTATGCATCGATTTGAAGTCTTATTAATGGAGGATGACTCCTAAATGATCTTGAATCTACTGATGAAGACATGTATACAGACACCATATATGGAATAATTATAGTGTAGCAGAACAAAAACCTGAATTGAACTAATAATGAATTGTATTACGAATTGTTTGAAAACTACTTTTCATACATAAAACTATCCAGTAATTATCTTTAATCCAATAATCGCTTAAAAAACAAAATATTGTCTAAACCTATAACAAAATCATTCCATACAATTCAATATCCTATCCCATATAGTAAATTTTATCTAAAGTGTATTCCGTAATTACACTTTACATCATATTATCATAAGAACATATAGTTACAATTAGAGCTGATAAAAAGTTGTGTCGTGTGGTGCTCATGTTTAGTCTCGTGTCAATTTCGTATTGCTCACAAAATCTATCAGAAACCATGTAAAGTATAGGATAATTGCATAAGTTGACCACTAAAGTATAGGATAATTGCATAATTTGACCACTTTGTCTAAATAGATCGTGTTCGGGTTGGTTTCAAATCATGTGGTATCAACTTCATGTTTTCTCTTAGTAACTTCGTTTTTTTGTCGTGTTGGTTTCGATTTGGAAATTGTACATGGTCAAACATAAAAGTCAAAGTTTTACAAATAACCAAAAGGTGAGATTTTGTATAAACTCCCTCCCAGTTTCGTCCAATTAGTTTATGCAATGTCTTGTATAAGTGCATTGCTAAGTGTCTGACAAATAGGCTTCGTCGGGTTTTACCTTCTCTAATTTCGGATTCTCAGACAGCTTTCGTCCCGGGTCGACTAATGGCAGATAATAGTTTATTGGCTCATGAACTTTTATCTTACATGGACACTTCTTCTTCTACTCAGTGTTCTGCTGCGTTAAAGCTTGATATGAATAAAGCCTATGACAGGGTTAACTGGGATTTCTCTAGGAGACTCTCCGCCATTTTGGGTTTCCCCCCTACTGGGTCCATATTTTACAACAGTGTGTCACTACAGTTTCGTATCAGATTCTAGTTAATGGTTCTCCTACCAAACCCTTTTGTTCGAGATGTGGTCTACGCCAGGGTGACCCTTTATCTCCTTATTTGTTTGTGTTATGCATGGAGGTTTTCTCCTTGATGCTTCAACGGGACAAACGGAATGGCCTGTTTCAAGATTTGCGTATTTCTCGCAGGGCTCTTTCTATTTCTCATCCGTTCTTTGCAGATGATGCCTTACTGTTTTTCCGGCCGTCTGTGAGCAAATTCTATCAGTGACTAATGAATTCTGCTCGGTTTCTGGCCAAATGATAAATTTGCAAAAGTCCTTTGTTATATTCAGTCGCAATACACTTGACGATTTTAGGGATTTCCTGTCATCGGCGCTCAATATGCAGGCTCGTCCTTCCATTGGCAATTATTTAGGTCTCCCGGTGGATCTGGGTCGTAGTAAATGTAAGGATTTTCAATTTATGGTTGATAAGGTTGTCCAACGCCTGTCGTCCTTTGCCACCCTTGGCTTGTCGCAGCAGCAAAATTGGTTATTATTAACTCCATTTTGGTGGCATCTTTTAACCATATTCTTTCAGTGTTTAAGGTTCCTTCTACTGTCTGCGATCAGTTGGATAACCTTATTGCTTGTTTTTGGTGGAAATTGGGCAAAGAGTCGAAAGGTATGGCTTTAGCCTCTTCTTCTGAGTTGCATCTTCCTAAAGGTTTAGGTGGTCTGGGGATCCGAACTCTCCGCTCGTTTAACTTGGCCTTGCTTGCCAAGCAATCTTGGCGTCTTATGCATCATCCTCAACTTCTAGTTTCCAAGGTCCTAAGGGCGAAATACCCTTCTTTGCTTTCTACTAATCCCACTATTTCTTCTGCTCGTCCTTCTTGGGGTAGTTATGGTCTACTACAGGGTGGTTCGGTGTTTTCTATGGGGGCGGTTTGGAAGGTTGGTTCTGGAGACAGGGTTAGTATTCTGAATGATTCGTGGATTCCTAAGATTGACATTGTTTTTAAGGATACTGTTCCAGCTGTGGACCGTCCCAGTATGGTGTCTGAGTTATTGCTTCCAGGCTCTATGTCCTGGAATGTATCTTTGGTTCAACATCTGTTTCCTCCGCCCGTTACGTCATCTATTCTTGCTTTAGAGCGTCCCAAGCAAAGGATTGATGAATTTGTCTACTGGAAGTATATTCGGGATGGTTCTTTCACCACGAAGTCGGCTTACTCATGTCTGCTTTCTCAGCAGTTTGCCGTGGGGGCTGTTGGGCTTCCCGAGGCTTGGTGGAAGCGTTTATGGGGTTTGCCTATTCTTCCTAAATGGAAGATGTTTACTTGGAAAGTATTACATAGTGCTATTCCCACGACAACTTTACTTGTGCGGAAAGGTTTGCCTATTGACTCTACTTGTGTGTTTTGTGGCCAGGCTCCTGAATCGGTTGATTACCTGTTTCGAGACTGTTCGTTTACCCATATGTTATGGAGCTCTGGGCCTTGGGCTCCACCCACTTCTTCCTCCCTTTCTGTTCCTTTTCATGAGTGGTTTACAGAGATAGTGTCTGGTTATGCAGCTTCTAAGGATTGGTCTATATTAGATCGCTTCTTTGGGATATGCTGGGTTATTTGGGTGACTAGAAATAATGTTAGATTCTGCTCGGAGGTTTATTCTCCCTCCTCTGTGCTTGAGGTAGCTTCCAGCTGGTCAAGTAAGGAGGCACGCACTACCATTGATAGTTCGGTTGGTTCTCCTCCGGGGTTCTCTTCTTTTCCCTCTTATTATGTTCTAAGAGGGAAGCTGAGTGATGTGTGTGATTTTACTTTGATGTTTGATGGAGCCTGGACAAGGAGACTCATAATGCGGGGGCAGGCTGGTGTTTTTGGAATTTGGTGCCTTATCATTGTTTAGGTGGTGGGGCTCGGGCTTGTGTGGCTAGTTTTGCTCTGCATTTGGAATTGATTGTTTGTCATTTGGGTCTTAAGCATGCTCTTCAACGGGGGTTTACTCGTGTGCTAATTTTATCAGACTGTGCGATTATTCCTAGATTGCTCTTGGAAGCTACGCCATCGGACATCTCGGTGGTTTGGCTTGTTCGTGACATTCGCCAGAATTTGTTGTCCTTTCTTTCATGTCATTTTAGAAAGGTTCCTAGTTCTGTTGTTGAAGCTCACTCTCTTGCGACTACTAGCCGTCGTAGGGAGTTGCTTCGTGTTTCTTTTAGTGCTTTTGTAATTCTCTTTGTAAAAAAAAAAAATAAATAAATGCAATGAGCTGAAACAGAGACACAAAAGAAATGAAGAAGCTCATCAGAGTTTCCCCAATTTCTCTCTCCTCCGCCCTAATTCGAACCCTAACTTCTTCTTCTTCAATTTCAACAACAAATTTCTCATTGAAAAATGTAACAAAATCCAATTTTGAAGAAACCCTAGTCGACCTTACTACCCATGTCAAAGCTGCTGATTTCGTCGCCATTGATTTGGAGATGACTGGAGTTACGAGTTCTCCTTGGCGTGAATCGTTCGAGTTCGATCGGTACGATGTTCGGTACCTTAAAATTAAGGATTCTGCTGAGAAATTTGCTGTTGTTCAGTTTGGTGTTTGCCCCTTTCGCTGGGATTCCTTGAAAAACTCTTTCGTTGCTCATCCGTTAGTAATCTCTCTATCTTGTTCATTTTCTATTGAATTTGTTATTTTATAGTGTTTTTTGAAATTTTAATTTGGGAATGTTATTAATTTGTGCATAAATTTTGAATTTAGCAGTGATTTTAGCTGAGCTGATTGAATGAAGGAGTTATAGTGTTAGGATTGATGATAATATTTGAATTTTAGTGTTGTGCTGTAATGGAGGATGTAGAAGTAGTGTATTTAAGCAGCTTTGTTTTGTCGAATGCGTCGCCCTGGTATTGGTTATGGTTATGCTAACACTGCGTAGTTTTCGGATGTTTGAGTAAAAATGTTGCTTTTTCTCGATAATAATGGTTTATGATTGAATTTTTTAGGATGCCCCTTCTTAAATTGAATGATGAATTGATGAGAGAGTGTGAGGATAACAAATTGGAAATTATGTGGTACCTTATTAAATAATGGTAAATTGGAAGCTTGTAACAACCAGATTAGTGATAAGAGTGATAGCTATTATAGATGGAGGGAAATCTAGACCCCCTCCCCAACTCGAGTTCGTCCGTCTGCTAGGTATGGTGCTCATCATTGCAAGGTAATAGCGAGTATAGCTGTTGAATATCAAGGTCTTGAGATAGTTATTGTCCTAACTGCGGTTATTGTTCCTGCTATTTGTGCTTAAATCTTGCAATTTTTAAGGATGCTTGTCATGCTTTGATTTACCTATATTTGATATCTCTGCTTGGTAGGTAGGTGTTAATTTTATTGTAAATTGCTGGACATACATAAATCAAAGTGATTTGGAACATGGGTAATCAAGTGCATCAGAATTAAGTCCAAATGTTATTATGAAAGTAATAAGTTAATCTCAATCGTTTGAAAGGCACATGAAGGGTTACTCCATCTAATAATGTCATATCGTCTCATTGGCAGGCATAATTTTTACATATTTCCACGTCAAGAGCTTCCCACTGATGGCCCGTCACATGAATTTTTGTGCCAGACAAGTTCGATTGACTTTTTGGCACAATATCAGTTTGACTTCAATACATGTATACATGAAGGTAACATATGTGGTTCATCACTCTTTTGATTCTTACGTATGTGTTAGTTCCGGTTTGGGTGGATGCAAGCATGCCAGTTTCATCATTCAGACTTATATTCATAGAAAATTATAGTCACAATGATGTCAACTTTTTGTGGTAAATTTACACGTTGCATAATCTCAGGAGTGTCTTATTTATCCAGAGGACAGGAAGATGAGGCCTTGAGTCGCTTGAATTCAATATATAACGGGAAATGGCAAAATGTTAATGAAGTTAGAGATATACCTTTGAGTAATGTAGCTGATGTTCTGTTCTCAGAACGGATGAAAAATCGGCTCAGTGGTTGGCATGATATGTTGCTACTCAACAGAAATACAAATGCTGTGCTTCCAAGTGCTGTAAAATCTAAACAACAATTTGAAACCATATTTTTTAATATGCGTCCTGCTCTTAGATTGAACGGGTTCACCTCTCATCAGCTGAAGTTGATGGAATTGGTAATCCTTTGAATCACATTTTTTACATGCATCATGTCTTTTTATTTCAATTTTCAGGTTGAATATCTTGTCTGCAGTTGTGTTAGTACACTGATATTGATCGAGTTGCACCAGATTTTGAACTTTGGGATGCTAATACAATAGTAACTTGTGTGATGACATCTATTGTCCATTTCATAGAACTTAATGCCTTAGACATAGCTAGTTATTTTGTCTTCCTGTAACAGTTGGCACCAGATTTTTTTTTTTTTTTTTTTTTTTTTTTTGGTATTTATTTTGTTATATTTTGAAATTCCACTAATTTAACACTGCAATTGCAGGTCATAAGGAAGCACTTTAAGGATCTTGTTTTCGTTCGTGCTCATGATGAAAGTTCCATCTTGCAGAAGCTTGTTGTTTATGTAGAGTCCGACGATGACAAGATTAAACTTATGGTGAGAAAAATGTCAATTACACTGATAATTACTACATTAATTACTTTTCCTTGGCCCATCTTAATTAGTAGGTCAGTGTAGCCTGTCATGATGGGATACATGCGGGGATTGTGTTGGTTGTTGCAGACATTGTATTAGGATTGTTTGTTTCTTTTTGAATCTGCTTGGCATGATTAGGTCTTAGCCGTCTTACTAAACGATATCTCTTTTGTTTATTGAAGCGAGCTAGATTTAGTATTTGGCAGACAATAACTAGCTTTGTGCAGCCTTTTCTGCTTGCCACATTTATAATTTTTCCTTCTTTTGCAGGAGGAGATAAAGAATGAGTCTCACCAGCACGCAAGGCGAAAAGTAAAAGCAGCTGCAGGATTCCGGCATGTCATTGACCTCCTCTGTGCTGAAAATAAGCTAATTGTAGGTCACAATTGCTTTTTAGGTATATTTTTCTTGCTTACATGCTCAGGCAGTCTGGGACCAACACCCCCACAGCCTACCTCTCATTAAAAAAAATTGGTAACCGTCCCCACTTTAATTGTGACTTTGTGAGAGGTGGGAGCATTAGTCCTACACCATCACCATATTATAATGTTTGCACTTAAAGTCCTTACTAGTGTCATTTCTTGTCATCTGAGATATGGCATATTGTAATTGTGGCAGACATGGCTCACATTTACCATAAATTCTTTGGTCCTCTTCCATCAACTGTTGAAAAGTTTGTGCTAAACATCCACAATTCTTTTCCACAAATTGTTGACACGAAAGTACTGTTGAATGCGGACGCAAGCCTTCAAAAATGTATGAATAATGCCAGCACATCATTGGCCTCCTCATTTTCTCTGATGTGCCCTGAGATAGCCTCCGGAAAATCCTCTGTTTTGGGCATACAGCCTTGTGTGAAGGTGGAGGTTCAAGTGGATGACATGAGGTTTGTCACCTGAACTGCCTTGTATCCAATTTTCCATAAAATGCTTCTTTTGAGTCTTTCAACATGTCTGTCTTGATTCTTGAGGGCAATCTGAAAATCAAACTGGAGATGGACCTTTTATTGTAGATAATTTTTCAATTTTTCAGTAAGACATTGTTTGCACCAGTGTGGCAGTGTCATTTGCAATTATTCACATTGTTTCTGATAGCTACTTTCCACTTTACGTTTTTTATGTGAAACCAATTTATTCCAGTGTCTTTTTCCAGGTCCTCAAATTGGAACTCTGGGGCCAGGCATGAAGCTGGTTATGACGCATTCATGACCGGGTGTATCTTTGCTCAAGCTTGCAGTCATCTGGGTGTTGATTTCTCTTCTGAGAAGGTATTAAACAGTGAGAATCTTCAAAAATATGTTAATCAGCTTTATCTCAGTTGGAGTTCGGGAGATGTAATCAATCTAAGCACTGGTGATGTGAATGAAATTCCCGTTATCAATTCTGTTAAAAGGAGGTTTCTCAACATAATGCATCCTAGCATCGTATTGATCTGGGGATTTCACCCAAAACTCAGGGCAGGCAAGATAAAAAATTGCATCTGTAAAGTGTTTGGTGTACACTCAGTTGCTTGCATCTATAACTTGGATGAAACTGCAGTGTTTGTTCAGTTTAGTACGGCAGACTTGGCTGCTAGCTTCCTCACCTTAAAGGAAAGTTTAGAAACAAGTGATTATTCCATCTCTGTCCTACATCCTTTATCAAAGTTGTTGGAAGGTGGAAAAACCCGCGCTGCTGGATATGAAGTTTACAAGGATATCTGTAGTTCCCCAATTTCAAAGGTCTTGTTTGCAGAGCAAGCGGAGGCAATTGGAATTAATTGGAAGACCAAATTAATAGAAATTGAAACAGATAGCCAGAACCTAGAACCAGAGAAAATTACCGGGAAAACTGAAAGGTCAAGTCTATCACCAGAGATTTGCAAAGCAACCAAATCGAAGGTAGATGTTCAGAAGTGCACATCTGATCAGAATGTATTTGACAAGATTTTGTACTCTCCTGATTCTGAAGCCAACAGAGAGTTGAAAGTCACAAGTTCTTGTAATTCATAGGCCATTTAGTGTAACCATTCGAATCTTAGCAAATTGATTAGATTTCTGAAATTCATACTTGATAGTAAAACGTACCCCTGTATCATTTCAGTGTAAGACATGTTGGAAATAATATAGGGAAATTTTGATCGTTCTATATTGATGTGTCTGGGACTTGACTTTCAATTTTTAGTCTGTTGAAATTTGAGATTCAGCAAATTATTGTGTAATTTGGTGTGTTTCAGATGGATTTTGTGGCTAAATTTGTCCATCATAAAAACCATTATTTTTGCAGGAAAAGTAAGCAGACGTATAGAACAGCTAAAGTTGCAGAAAAAGGATGCAGACATGCAGTAAAATAAATTCACTATTTCATTTTAATATTAAAATCATAATCGAAGTCCAACGGCACTAAATTAAAACAAATATTCCTCAAACAGCAGAGGAGAACAACATGAATAAACTAAAATAGATTAATAGCACTCTGCCCTAAAGGTCTAAACTCTAAAGCAATAAAAAAAAACATTCCTAACTTCAAAGAACTTCCTTAATCCATGAACAGATAAAGCACGATCACGACACCCATGAACAGCGTCATAAAATAAGACGTGACAGACAGAATATCACTGGCATTGGTAGGGGTAGGACCCCATGAATCAGTGATGAACCCATCTCCGCCATCACGACCCCCAGTTGGTCCATCAGCCAAGGGTGCAGGGGCAGGGGCAGGGGCAGCGGCAGTGGGCTGATGAGCAGCAGCTTGCACCATGACGCGGATTATCATCTTCTGACCTGCTAGACAGTGATCTGGTTCACCACTGATAAAGTATACAAAACCCGAACGATCAAACTCAAAGACAGTATCCCCATCATCGAATTTCAAGATTGGGTTGCTCACATCACAATTCTCATAGTCAACTCTTTCAACCAGGAGCACTGAGTCTTTTTTATACTTGAAATCTATCAGTAAAAAACAAACAATCAGATTGTCAGAAACTGACTTACAGTACAATTTTAGATAATAAGCACTACAAAATTACCAAATCCAACAATTAAACAAACCTAATAACATACAAAAATCAGATAAGCAAGATTGTTTTGTAACATTCATATGCAAGAAAACATACTGATAGTATCTCCAATGTGAAACCTGTGTTGCTCAGCCCACTCATTGTAAGTCTCGAACTCGCTTCCATCAGGCTTAACCCATCCGCTGTCACCTCCTACTTGAAGCTGAAAGCAGGAAACATGGGAGACAGCCAAGGAGACAAAGAGGACGGCGAAAATCAGAGAAAATTTGGAAGCTTTGTTTGCTGAAAACGCGGTCATTTTTTTTTCTTGTTGATGAAATCAGAGTATGTTTATGCAGAGAAAGTAAAGAAAGCGCAAAGAATGAAGCAAATGTAAGTGCAAGTACTTAAGAGTTTTGCAGTTTATATAGAAGAGTAAAAGTGGCAGTTAAGGTAGTTACTTTAAGTGTTGGTCAAAGTAAGGGGAAGTGGAGGGAAAAGTGGGGAAAGATTGAGGGAAGTTTTTAGCTCATTAATTAAATAGTGGTTTGAACGTGATTTCAGTCAAAATGCAATTTTTTTTTAATTTTTAAATTAAAAAAAATAAAAATATTTTCTCTTTTTTTTTAATAAATAAATTATTTTCTCCTAAGATATAACTTAAAAATAATTTTTTTTTTTACTAGAAATTTTAACTTCGTTAGGAAAACATAATAGAACTTTCAGGAATTATGAAGTTGATGGTGGAGAATTATACTCCGTAATGACTTTTTTTTTTTTATTATTTATTTATATGGATATATCTATTACTTATTTTAAAAATAAAAGTGAAATTTATTTGTTACTTAATGTTAATTGATAAAATTAAATGAATATATGCGTGATTTATTGAACATAAATATTAGGATAATCCGAATGTATATTATGAACAAAAGTTATTGTATTATTTTTTGGCAAAGATCACACAGAAAATACGTGTATAAAAATTAAGTAACACATTCAAGTTCCTCAAAAAAAAAGTATAGCACTTATTCAAAAAAAAAAAAAAAAAAAAAGTACAGCACATTCAAGTTTTGCATTTTGCCTTAGTATTTGTATTGCAATACCTAAGGAGAGCATATTGTATCGTAATAAACATATTGTATATATATATATATATATATGATGTTTGAATACTCGATGTGATTTAAGAAAGAACATTTCATAACAAAAGGATCATGCTAACGAGTACCCCCGGAGAATCATGCAATATGTAGTATTAAGAACGGACCATGGATAATCCAAGTAATGTAGCGGGTATGTACCAACAATATATCCTAGATTTAGACAGTTTGACTAGGCCTTTTTAAAAAAAATTAAACTCGAGATTCTTAAATTGTTGATAGATCTTTTTGTTATTACATGATAGAGTATCTTAATTTATAACAATATTCCCTTGATTTTAATGAATATAGACTTATAAAGTTAAAATATTTTGATATAGATAGATGACCTTAGACACCTTGATACAGTTGACTTACAAAAACCTTTGTAAAACAGCAAATTTTTCTCCTTCACTATGTAATTGTATATGTAATCTCAAAAATATATGATTGTTATCATAAAGATTTTTCTCTGATTATTCAAATACTTGTATATATTCTCGAATCTTTGTTGATTTTGATTGGTATCATTGTGTTGTAAGCCATCAATTTGGTAGAAAATTACAGTAGATATTGTTGATTTTAGTATATCCTGTAAGCACAGTTTATAACTATATAATTAGATGTTTGTATGTTTGTATGTATGTGCTAAACTTCGGACTCATTTATACATGTTGAATAACATTTAGCCATAAGCAACTTCAAATGTCTAACAGTAGAGAAGGTTAGTTCATCCTTTCTTTCGTGATTTTGGTTATGTTTTTTTGTTCTTGGTTGTAGTTAAGATCAATTAGACAATTAGACAATTAGACATAAGCAACTTCAAATGTCTTCGGGCATGTTATATGTTACATGGACACGAGTAACACGACTACAATTTTTCAGTGTTGATACATTTGCAAGTGTTGTTTTCCTATAAATCTATAATTTTACATATTTTGGCCTAAATTCAAATTTCCATGAATTCGACTTACCTCACGAGTTTTTCTGGTGAAATGAAAGAGTCTATGTATCCAATAGATAATCTTTATCCCATTACTTTCTTCCATATTATAATAAATTTAACTAAAGTTTCTGTCATACTGTGTGTTTATGTGTTTGCATATTTTCTTTTGCTCATAATATAGATATATTTGTGATATTGTGATGCTTAATAAAAGTGTAATTCTAATGTACATTTTGCTGCCTTGTTTGTAGTTCATTCTATTCGTCGAAATGACTCGAGGAACAAGGCTATTCATGTCCATTTGATCAATTTTGCTTGATGGAAGTGTTGACAGAAGAGAGAGAGCACAACCCATCATTTGCTAAAGAAAAACCTTTACCTGTGTTGGGAGTGTGCTTTCTCTTCTTCTGTCAACAAAATCATATTCGTCTTATACATGTGAATGTATGTCCTTCTTATCTCATACTCTTTTCGTCCCTATTTGATAGCAGTCCACAATTTGATTAGAGGTAAAAATTCAAACAATTAAATTTATTTTAAAAATCTACTGTTATAATCTTTGTTCATCATTCTGAATTCTGCATTTTTACAAGAAAGAAGCAAACCTTTATATCATGATTTGGACTAATGGAGTAAGAGTAGGAGTCATAGGAAAACAGTATGCACCACTTGGATTGATCATATACATATAGCTATAAACCTATAAATAACAATAGAATGGTAAAATTCTATGATCAATGCTTTAACTCCTGAAAGAAGTACAAGTAGTATTTATTAGGAAAGATATGATATATTATTTGATTACAAGATATATTTTCTTATAGTTTATCTTAGGAAAAGATAATTAGTTTCCTAAGTTAGATAAGTTTTGGTTTCCTTGTTGCTCAAGGAGAGATCTTGTATAAATATGGATGTTGGGTGGAATATTATGATCAAGAAATACAATTCTAATTCTTCTATATTTTCTAAACATTATCATGGTATCGGAGCTAAGGTTGCTTCAATAAACAAATCTTGAATTTTTTTTTTTAATTCACCATGGGTAATTCATCCCCACCAACCAACCGTGTGAATGGAAAGTGGATCGTGGATACCGGTTGCTCCCATCATGTAACCGGCGATCTTTCTTGCTTGGTTGACGTTCATGATGTCCCGTCTTGCAATGTTGGTCTTCCGGATGGCCAAAGTGTTGTGGCCATGAAAGAAGGAGTTGTAAAATTGACGGACAAAATCACTCTTTATAATGTTCTTTTTGTCCCAAAATTAAATTGTAACTTGATTTCGGTTTCACAATTATGCTCTACAAACAATTGTGAAGTCATAACTAACTCTATCACTTGTACTATACAGGACCAATGCACGAGGGAGGTGATTGGCACGGGTGATCTAAGGGATGGACTATACTATTTTCGAGAGGAGGCATCCATAGCGGCCGTTTCTATTGAAGACTCATCCAACTTGAAGCTTTGGCATAAAAGATTGGGGCACCCTTCCGAGAAAGTTGTAAAACTCCTACCTTTTCTCAGTAATTCTAGAGGTCATTTAAATAAAGATTGTGAAGTGTGTCATCGTTCTAAACACACTAGAGACAAATTTCCTTTAAGTGATAATAAAGCTTCTCGTATTTTTGAAATAGTTCATTGTGATTTATGGGGGCCATACGACGAACCCTCTTCTTGTGGTGCTCACTATTTTTTGACTTTGGTGGATGATTATTCTCGTGCCATTTGGATATATTTATCGATTGATAAAACTAAGGTGTTTAAGATGTTTATGTCTTTTATAGCCATGATTGATAGACAATTTTCTCAGAAAATAAAAATAGTACGAAGTGATAATGGTACCGAATTTTTTTCTTTAAAAAATTATTTTTTGGCTCAAGGCATTATTTTTCAGACCTCTTGTGTGGGTACTCCTCAACAAAACGGGAGGGTTGAGAGAAAACATCAACATATCCTTAATGTTGCTCGTGCCCTTCGATTTCAGGGGGGGTTACCAATTTATTTTTGGGGAGAGTGTGCTCTTGCTGCGGCTCATCTGATAAATAGGACACCTTCAATACTTCTTAATAATAAAACCCCTTATGAGTTATTATTTGGCACCCCACCTTCGTTTAGTGAGTTACGTGTGTTTGGGTCCTTGTGTTTTGCTCATAATCAAAAGGCAAAAGGTGATAAATTTGCAAGTCGTAGTCGTAAATGTGTCTTTGTTGGTTATCCTTTTGGGAAGAAAGGATGGTATTTATATGACTTAGATAAAAAGGTTTTTTTTACCTCACGGGATGTTCGATTTTTTGAGGATGTGTATCCCTACTTGGATGTTGAGAGTACGAACATTGATATTTGGACACCAAATTTTGAGTCAAGTATTGATATGGGAGGTGACTTGGTTTTCCCATATAACCCCGAGGAGAGTTGCACCACTCTCGAGGCTCCCACTCAGCAGCAGCCGGTTGTGGTCAGTGCGCCATCACCACAGTCGGCCGAGGCTCTTGCACAAGAGCAGCCGCATATGGCAGCCACGGACCCCGATGCTATGGGTCGTGGGCATCGTCAGAAATTTGCAAATAGCAAATACAAGGATTTTATCACTCATACTCGGATTTCTCGAAATAGTCCATCTTCTTCACCTACTCCAAGCATCCCACCTCCCTCAGGTATGCCATATCCTATAGCACATTATGTTAGTTGTGATAAGTTTTCTGCAAAACATCGAAATTTTGTTGCAGCAATAACAACAGGTAGAGAGCCTCGTTCCTTCAAAGAGGCAATGCAGGATGAAGATTGGAAATTAGCAATGAGTGAAGAAATGCGTGCTCTTGAAAATAATGGTACTTGGACCTTGGAGAAATTGCCCCCCGGGAAGAAAGCCCTTGGTAGCCAATGGTTGTACAAAATTAAGTACAAATCTGATGGAAGCATTGAGCGACTCAAAGCTCGCTTGGTTGTGTATGGTAATCATCAAACCGAAGGCATTGATTATGATGAAACTTTTGCCCCGGTAGTCAAGATGACAACTGTTCGTGCTTTTCTTGCTATAGCCGCCTCGAAAAATTGGGAACTACATCAAATGGATGTTCACAATGCATTCCTTCATGGTGATTTACACGAGGAAGTTTATATGAAACTCCCTCCGGGTTTTACTGCGGATGACCCTGATCTTTTTTGTCGTCTTCGAAAATCCTTATATGGTCTTAAACAGGCGCCTAGGTGTTGGTTTGCCAAGCTCACAACTGCTTTGAAGAAATATGGTTTTGTACAATCATACCCGGACTACTCTCTTTTTACTTACACTAATGGGTCCATTCAACTAAACGTACTTGTTTATGTTGATGATTTAATTGTGGCCGGAAATAATTCGAATGCTATACAATTATTCAAAAATTATTTGGGCTCTTGTTTTCACATGAAAGACTTGGGTGTACTCAAGTATTTTCTCGGCATTGAAGTGGCTAGGAGTTCTAAGGGGCTATTTTTGTGTCAACGTAAGTACGCTCTTGACATTATTTCGGAGACGGGACTCTTGGGGTCGAAACCTGCTAACACCCCAATGAAACAAAACCATCGTTTGGCACGTGCCACCGGGCCACTGCTCACGAACCCAGCAGCATATAGGAGGCTAGTTGGACGCTTGGTTTATTTGGGTGTTACACGCCCAGACCTCACATACTCGGTGCACGTTTTGTCACAATTCATGAAAGCACCGAAGCAAGAACACTGGGAGGCTGCCCTTAGAGTTGTTCGTTACCTCAAATGTACCTCGAATCAAGGCATTTTACTAAGGTCGGATAGTGAACTTGCTTTGCAAGGGTGGTGTGACTCCGATTGGGCAGCATGCCCCCTCACTCGGAGGTCCCTGTCGGGGTGGCTTGTCTTCTTAGGCCACTCTCCAATTGCTTGGAAAACAAAGAAGCAAGACACGGTTGCAACGTCCTCCGCCGAGGCTGAATATCGGTCTATGTATGCTATTACGTGTGAAATGAAGTGGTTGAAGGGCTTACTTCTTAGCTTGGGCATTCAACATCCCCGTGCTATACCAATTTATTGTGATAGTCAAGCGGCTATTCATATTGCTCAAAATCCCGTGTTTCACGAACGCACAAAACATATTGAAGTGGATTGCCACTTTGTTAGAGATGCTATTCAAGAGGGCCTCATTACTACTACTCATGTGCGTACAAATGAGCAATTGGCCGACATATTTACTAAGGCCTTGGGTAGATCACAATTTGAGTATCTCTTAAGCAAGTTGGGCATCTTTGATTCAAGTGCTCCAACTTGAGGGGGGGTATTAGGAAAGATATGATATATTATTTGATTACAAGATATATTTTCTTATAGTTTATCTTAGGAAAAGATAATTAGTTTCCTAAGTTAGATAAGTTTTGGTTTCCTTGTTGCTCAAGGAGAGATCTTGTATAAATATGGATGTTGGGTGGAATATTATGATCAAGAAATACAATTCTAATTCTTCTATATTTTCTAAACATTATCAGTATTTAATTCAAAAAACTAAATTATGCAGAGATGTTGATTTCAGGGGAACTAAACATTTTTTTTAATCTAATGAAAAGTTATCAAGTGTCATGCATTGTACTTAGATTTCATAGGGTCATATATTTCTATAGTAGTACTATAAATTGCAATGAAGAAAAGCAACCAGGTGGACAAGCTTATCAGACCAAGCAGTTTCGAGTATTGGATACATCACAGCATAGTCAAATCTGAGCACAAGTGCGCAATCATGTAAGTTGCTTTCATTGTTGTTATTTGAAATAATACATGTCTGGAGAGAAAAGTGAAAGAATGCCAAGGAAGGAATTCGTGTATTCATTTAATTGAGTTACAGCAACTACATTTGTTGTGTAATGTACCTAAGTGAGAGTTCATACTGCCTAAACTAGGGAGATGTGCAACATAGTTCAACTAAAACCTTGAACTCACAATATTAATAATTGATTGCAAGACTTACAGAATATGTCACATTGTCACACTGTGCAGAAAGAATGAAAGAACAAAAATCAAACAACAAATGAAATGAAACTAGAAGTGGTAAAAATTGTTCAACAAATCTCTTTAAAATCCTGACTAGACTGAACTGTATCCTGAAACAGATCTTCTGATGCTTTGCTCTCAACTTCATAATCAGAAACAATGTCTTCTATACTGAGGGGAAGGCTGCTTGAGAAGATCAAGGTGGGCTTCGATTTTGGAACGAGTACAGGACCGGCCTCATTGTTAAGAATCTGAAGCACCCTCCTCATGTTAGGCCTCTCTAAACAATCAGGATTCGCGCAGCTCAACCCAACAAGCAGAAGCTTCTTCATTTGTGCCTCATCAAACTCCCTTTTCAACCTCGGATCAGCAGCTTCAAGGATCCTTCCTTGAGAATGCAACCTCCAAACCCAATCCACCAAATTAACCACATTCTGATCACCTGTGACTCGTTCTATTGGCTGCCTTCCACAAGCCACTTCAAGCACCACAACACCATAGCTAAAAACATCAGTTTTTTCAGTAGCTTTCCCATACTGCAGATACTCAGGAGCCAAGTACCCCATTGTTCCGGCTGTCAGAGTTGAAACCGGGCTTTTATCATGATCCATAAGCCTAGCTAACCCGAAATCACCCAGCTTTGGGTTAAAATTCCCATCTAGCAGCACATTACTAGTCTTGATGTCTCTATGTATAACCTGCTGCTCACACTCTTGGTGCAAGTATGTCAGAACTGAGGCTAAACCCACCACAACATTGTATCTTTGAGGCCATGGGAGCAGGTTATTGTCGATTTTTGTCTCGGGATACAGCACTTTGTCAAGGCTTCCATTAGGCATATAATCATAAACAAGCAACAATTCACCTTTTTCTGCACACCAACCTTGTAATTGAACCAAGTTTTTGTGCCTCAAACAAGCAATAATCGATAACTCAGCAAGAAACTCAGCCTTATTTTCATGATTATGCTTTGATCTCTTCACTGCTGCAATAACTCCTGAAGACAGGAAATAAGCCTTGTACACAGTCCCAAACGCGCCGTTTCCAAGAATCCTACTCGAATGAAACCCCTTTGTAGCAAACTTCAGCTCTCTATAACTAAACTCTCTAGGACCAGTTACCATTTCAGCCTTAAAACTCTTCTGTTTCCTGATTTTCACCCATTTCTTGGAGAAAACAAAACCAAGAACAACCAAAACAATGCAGCAGAATACCGGACCAGCGATCACAAGGCCTAATCCAATCCTCTTTCGACGATTCTTTGAGCTCGATTCAAGCCTCGGAGCAGGAGTGATTGTCACAGTACTGTCAGACACATTATGAGTCCTGAAATGAGGTCTGACAGGCAAAAATCCAAAAGTCTGTAGACCAAAACTTTCAATCAGATGAACTTCAGTACTTCCTTCACTTGAACCTGAAAACCCCAAATACACAAACTCTTTCAAATACTCCGAAAGATCGATTTCGACATCTAAAACCGGGTTTGCGGGCTTGGTATTCGAATAACCCATGAATATTTTCACCAATTTTCTCTCATTCTTGTAATCAATCCAAACATTGATCAAATCCCCACTTTTCAGATCAATCCCTTTTGACAGCAAATTGGCAGTTTTGATTGATTGTAAACTATTAACATCCAAACCCACATGATTATCATTCGGATCATTGAAATGAGGATCAAGTTTCGTATCGAACTCGAACCCGATAAACCGATTCTTGGTTAACTCAGAGGAGTTTACAAGACCCAAATACCCACCAGGACTTCCAAGAGTCTGATTATCAGGAGATAGAAAAAAGGCTAACCCATCACCAGAAGATGAAGTAGGATTAACATTACTGATTGAAAATGAGAATTTTACAGAAAAAGAAGCAGTAATATTAGCTTCAGAATCAAAGAATTGAATTGGGTTATTGTAAATGATTGATCCAGAACTTGTAGTTGGAACTGTAGCATCTCTTGTTAGACCAACAACTCCATCTTTAAGATATGAATCACCCAATAAAGTGAAGTTTCTGGGATTAAACGATGTGAAATGGAAGCTAATGGAAGAAGCAGAGGTTGAGATTGTAAGGAGGAAGAAGATGGTGATTGCGAAGGCGAGGCGAAAATTTGAGGTTCTTGAAGATGAATTCATGGTTAATTGGAATGAAATTCGAAGTGGGTTTTTGGATATTGGTCAAGAAATGGAAGAATTTGGTTGAATTTTGCGAAAAAAATAGGATTTCTTGGAGAATTTTAGCATTTCAAAGAGATTGAAAAAACAGGGGAAAACAGAGTTGTATTTTTAAGAGAGAGAAAGTGAGAGTGGGAAATAAGGAGGGAGAAAATGGGGTTTAAACCGTTGGAAAATGGGCGCGTGGGTTGTCGGTTACAAAAAATTTATTTATTTATTTATTTATTTTTAATTTATGGACAAAATTATAAAAAATAAAAAGGTGATATTTGTAGGTGGATTGTATAACGGATATTTAAGAACTTTTTAGGGTTAATCTTTGTTATTATGAGTGAAAATGACGTTTTAATATGATTATTAGCACTAGTGTTATTGATAGGTGATGTCATAAGGAGGGTGGGTGGGTCCAAGTAATGTAACATAAAATTTTGGAAATTATGAAATTTATCATTAATGATTGAAAATGTCTTGGTTTTACCAAATTAATTAATGGGAGGAGCTGCCATGTTAATGATATCAGACACTCGCTCCACAACGAAGTACTACAATATCAAGTAGAAATTTGGCATTAGGTAGCAAGTTATCATAACTCTAAAGTTTTTAAAAATGAAAAGAGTAAAATTTAGGGAGTTTATTATTATGGATAAAATAAGAAAACACTTCTATATGTACTCCTTCCGTCCCCGAAAGAACGACTCATTTGGGTTGATTACGCGGGTATTAAGAAAGTTAAATAAAAAGAAGTAAAAGTATATTGAAAAGATAAATTTACATGGGGTTTGTAAAAAAATAGAGAGAGAAAGTAATAAAATTACATGGAAAATCGAATTTTTATATGGAGAAGCTAATTTTGCACAAATATTGTTGCAAATTGGTAGGTGTTTTAATGCAAATGGGTCATTCTTTTTGGGACTAAAATTAGGCCAAATGGGTCGTTTTTTCGGGGACAGAGGGAGTAACATGAGAATGAGATACATAACATGTAATTATAGTGCTTTTTTTTTTTTTTGAAAGCGTAATTATAATGTTTTTAATACTTAAATAAGTTTTAATTCTAACTAATCTCATTTTCATGTAATACAATATTACTTTTTTTTTTTTGAACGGATACAATATTACTTTATGGCCACATACAATGCAACAAATATAAACTTAAAAAAAAAAAAAAAAAAAAAAAAAAAAAAAAAAAAATAAATTATTTATGTCACCTTTTTTTTTAACATGTAGAGATTAGATAAGGCCTTATTAGTGGTCTACTAGGCTTAGCCGCACTAGTTGATCATTTAAAAAATTATAAAATCACAACTTTAATCAAATTTATGCTAATCTCTTTTATTTCATCTCCAATCTTCTAATAGAGGTATTCATATCAATCTTGGTTCATGATATATAGATTAACAACACGGTTCATACATCTTATAATACTAAGAGAAAAAAATACAAGGTTTATGGGGATCATAGTACTATGAACCTTAAGGGAAATCCTACCTAATACTCCATAGTATAAATTAAATCTAAATTGATCAAATCATTAGTACCGAGAAATTCAATTAGTTGACATTTATTATTTAAAACACTTTTATAAAAAGTCTACAAACCGAGTACTTAAGTTGAACAACAAAATTTCAATACATTACGCTTGCATTAGTTTTCAGTGTTCAAACGTCGACTTCAGGTTAACTTAAAACTTCTTTTACCCTATTATGGATTTTTGTATCTTTACCAAATTGATCACTGTAAGTAAGACCTAGAGTATCAAAAACACAGAGAATCTGAGCTGCCTTTGGAATCCGAGCTTAATGTAAGAGATTAGCAATATGGAAACATTAAGTAGTCAACAATTTAAATTTCTGACTGTCAAATACGAAGTAAATACTAAAATAAACTTTCAAATTCTGACAAGGGCAAAAATGTAAAAGAATCATGTGAGTATCAGAGAATGTGACCCACACTCCACACAGGTTAAAGTCCAAACTTAAGGCCCACTATTTTTCATACACACTACACAGTACACAGATACAACTAGCCGTTGCAATATGAAAACTTCAAATCCACAAATATGCCTTCTTTTTCTCCTCAGAAAATCTAGAAACTTGCTCTTTTAAACCCTTGTACTTAAGGAAAGAGCCAGGCAACTCCCAAGTGCAAAGGACATAGATAGATTATAAATGTCCGATGCTAAATCAACAATTACAGGTCGCTAATCTCGATAAAAAAATATCATTTTGCATAACCTTGAAATTACATACTGCAAATTTATGCTGTTAGAGAAATTAAATAAATAACACAAGGACAGATTAATTCCTACAACAAAAGGCGATGCACTATTCTTATCCCTCCATCCAAACAATCTTGGATGACTGGCAATATTCACTATTCTAATCCAGCAAGAATATCACAAGTTGCTAATCAGACTGGTGAAAGTTTGAAAACGCCTAAGACTTTAATCAATATCTGAGCATTAGTTGCTAGAGCTAATGGCTTCCTCTGAAATTCGAAAGCTCCTTCAACTCTTTAAATCTAAAATATTACATACGCCAGTGGACTCTGGCAATCATTCCTAACTTAGAATTAAGCTACTACGATACCAAGGGTTGTTAAAAAAAATTACCAGTGTAAAATATCAGACATATATACAGCTTTTATCCAAGAGTCTCTTAATGCATTTATGAGTGTGAGAAGTCTTCTTTCAGCTGACGAGTGGAGGTAGTGGTGTATATTGCCCCTTCAAAAATCTGCTGAACCACACAAGTGGTTAAGTATAACTGAGAGGAACGATAAAAAGCCTACTACCAGATTTCTATAGCAGAAAGGGAAAATAGCATAATGTTGTAGCAAGATTAAAGTGATGAATAAAGATGTCCATATCAAACATCTAAAAATTGACTAGATTATATATGTACGCCCAAACTCCAATCAACAATTTACAGTAAAAAAGGGTGTAAAAATAAAACTACATTGGGCCAAGTACCAGAGATCGAGTATTGCTAATTTGCTACTCATTGAAGTTGTGGCTAATATAAGGAAAGACCTCTACGATCTAGAGTTATAATATTTGAATAAGGGTTAATTGATCAGGAATATTAACAAGGAGAGAAGGCCTGAGCGGAGAAGGGGGATTTACCTGCTCGCAAACCAAAATCAACTCTCTGCCAACTTTGTTCTCCCTTCTATTTCTGTGGTAATCTTCTGGGCATAAGAACTGGGAGAGGAAAATAGAACTTATTTGGTGTGTGATATAGTTCAATTTAATTAAGTATATCACTAATTAGGCACATAAAGAACTTTACCTTCTTCCAAGCTACAAAAACATCCAGGAGGAAAAATCACATCTGGATCTACGTGTTGCAAAGATGATATGGCCAATGATACGCAGCTTTTACTGAAGATAACAAGCAACAGATCAAGATTCAGAATGGAAGCTGATTTGACTACTGATCATATCATGAAAACACGATAGGAGATCTGTGAAATGTAACAACTACCATAGCAACAAACCAAAACCCAACCTGCAGCAGATTAACCAGATAACTCCCCAAACATTGATATTACCTCTACCATTAAGAAAGAGGAATCAAAAAGCTTACAATAAAGAGAACCAACTTCAAGGAACTTAATTGAGATACAAACCTGGCCCATGTAGGCACAAACTTCTTGTTTTGTATTCTATCCACTTCGTCCTCTTCATCATCTGAGCACTGGTATGGTGATATATCATATGACTGTGGCACACTGGTTCTATGTGTTGGCTTATCATAGTCAACATTAGGTGTTGAACTTTCAGCCACGTCAACGGCACTTACCTGTAAAGACCATTACAGCTTATAAAAAGGGAGATTCACCACAAACCAAGGTGTCTAAAAGGTAGATGAGCCATATATATCTATTCATATAAGCCCAAAAAGTTATGCTACTTGGAACCTAATGCAGTATGCATCCCCCCTGTCCCCCACCCTTTCTACTACATTACATAAAACCAATTAAAAACAGTTCATAGTGCAACAGAAAAATGATTTAACCTTTCCAACGGCAGAAGATCCCGTTGACATCTTGTGATCAATTAAGGTTGAAAGTCCATCATCAGTTTCTCTTATATCACTCCCAACAATGACCAATTTATTCACAGCCTTCTCTGAATCTTCTCCTTCATATCCTTTGTCAAGTTGTTCTTCCGTTTTCTCATTAAAGTCCTTTCTCTGATGAGCTCTTCCTTCCTATAATGATCACAATACTTATGCCAACAATGACAGATGAATAATGCTTGAGACTATACAAGGACAAGGCCAAACCTCAGGTGCACATCTTGATTCCTCCTTCCAAGCTTGAAGTTTATCCTCTGCTTGCTTGTGCTGTAACCGTGCTTCTTCAATACGCTGTTTTTTCCTTTCCTTTTCTTTCTTTTCTTCTTCTTCTCTCTGTCTTTTCTTAGCTGCATTTTCAGCCTCCCTTTTCTTTCTTTGTTCCTCTTTAAGTTTTCTTTTCAGTTCCATTTCCTTCATATTTTTTTGCTCCACTCGTGCTCGTTCAAGCTTCATTGCCTCTTTCTTCTGATTGCGTTCATTTTCTCTTATTTCAGCAGCACGTTTGGCAGCTTCAGCAGCTTGGAGAGCCTTAACTTTTACATCTCTCTTTTCTGCACATCAATACAAAGAGATCAATGTATGAGCATGAAAAATAGCAAATAGCCTATGTCAGAATGTTTAACAGTTCAATATACTCATTAGAATTTAGATCCCTATAGCATATGAATGAATTAAGCATAACAGAATGCTTCATAATAGCACCAAACTGAAAAGAAAACACTTTCAGAAGGATAATGGGGTAAATACTTTCAATACAATCAGTTGTAAGATAAAAGATAAAAGACCAGATGTAAGATAAAAAACCAAAACCAATCACCTCTCTAGTAAATTCTTTCAGAAGGATAATGGGGTAAATACTTTGGCACTAACATATGGACAAGAAGTTCCAACTGCTAAGCCATTAACAAGGATTAAGACGATGAAAAGAAGACGGACACGGATAGATGTATTACCAGGTACAACAGTAGCTGCTTGTTTTTGTTGAACAAGTGGCACAAAGGATTTTATGTTAGAGACAATATTATTGCGCTTCTGTTCCTTCTCTGACAAACTTTGTCCTCTGCTTCTTAAACTCGATTTTCCTGATAATTTTGGTTTGCTGAACCTGCTACTGTGTGGTTTTGAGTGCTTCTTGCTGCTGTAAGCACCAACTGAAAAACCATTGTTTTCCTTCCCAAACCTTGTCTGCTTGCTTCTTTTCTGACCCATGCTACTTTTCTTGCTGTCATTATGTGTTTCGAAAGTGCCGATTTCTGTGCTACCAGATACTTGACTGCATCTTTTGTCTGCATCATCTGGAACCAGAAAGCTTTCATTCTGCAAAGCTATATCACAAGATGAGTCCTTGTACACACCACTTCTTGTCCTTGAATCAGTTCTCTTGACATCTGTGCTCACAGATTCTAAACAATCTCTCTCATCCGCATGATCTGGAGCCAGTGAATTAGTAGACTGCAATGTAACATCAAGAGGTGGTTCAATGTTGGTGCTATTTTTCATATTTGATGAGATCTTTTCCACACCAGTGTAAACAGCATCATTCACTTCTTCCTCACCACTTTCAGGATCCTCCTGAATGGGGAAGCAAGTAAGCTCCAGATTACTGCTACCTAGCTTATCTGAACTAGCAGATTTTGATGTAGCGCCTTCAAAGCCCTTCCCAACTGGTGACAGAAAAGGTTTCTTGATTTCCCATCCATATTGCCTACCAGGAAAAGAAAAGAGATCGGAATGAGACTTCCCAAGAAAAGTACTTCCACTGGGCAGCAGATTACTTGGTAGGTCAATGTTCTCCAGCAGCCCGTTAGGTACTGAAGAGTATATACCTGGTGCCAAGTACATTTTGCATCCACTAGGAAAGGGAGATACAGGGGTGCCAAAAGTAGCAGATTTGAAAATTATCTCAGACAAGCTGTTCCTATCCACTTTGTTATCCAGAATGGGAGCTTCTTCATGGGTAAATTTCTCTCTGTAACTTTGTGCATCAACTGTGTTCTCACCTATAACAAAACGATCAAACTCTGGTATAGTTTGATCGACTTCAGTCACTTTCATAAACTCCGGTATAGTTTGATCCACTTCAGCCACTTTCATACATTCCATTAGAGGAGAACCAATAGATAACTTAAAATCATGCACTTTGTGATGAGAGTTTCTATGATCCACAGCCATTTTCATATCCATCAACTTCACTACAGTGTCACTATCAACTAGATTTTGATCATTCACCAAACCACCAGACACCCTTCCACTGCAAGTTTCAGCACTTGATGCATTTGTTTTCACTTTTCCATCCCAAGTCAAATCTGACGGCTCTGCAATAATACTTTGATTCACATTTGAAGCATCAGAGTTTGAAAGTTTTTGGTGATCATGTGTGGAGGACGGATCAATTCTTCCTAAGCTAGCTTTATCCTGCCAGATAAACAATAAGAAATTAATCTCACGGCAAGGGAAAATAACGTTAGACAAAATGTGAACTCTATTCTATTGTAGGGATAGAGGTAATTTACTACATACTCCATTCTAAAAAATTTATCCCTCTTAAGTACCTGAACTTTTTCATCTTATTTAATGCTTGAAAAATTAATGCATCACTTTAGAATTCCAGTGCAATAGTATTTGTTAAGTATAAAAATCACTACAATAACTATCTACTTTATAAGTGTACATACTTATGAGAAATATATTTTGGGATGGGTGTATGAAATACAAACAGAATCAGGGTAAAAAAAAAATAATAATAACGCATGGAACATGCTACATGTCAAACATGTGATGAAGTACTATCTCATATTAGAAGGTTAACAATAGATAGCATGGGTGAAGCAGTACCTTTCCACACCCCACCTGAGGAGTCAACACTTGTTCCGTGCTCGATAAAGAAGGGACACTCTGATCAGTCACCTTGATAAGAATAGCACGATCTGATAAAGCAGCGCCTGAATTATGAGAAATTGACGGTTCCTGAGGCATAGGACAGATGTTTTCTTTCTCACCCGAAGCAGATATACTTGATATACTTTCACTGATAGCATTGTAGGAACTTGTCCTAAAAGTTGGGCTGGAAGATTTTTTGGGGTTCTGATATTCGATTTTCCTCCGCTTATAACATGGCCAAGAATTATCCATGTCATCTCCACAACTGAAGTTAGGAAGCATGTTCACTTCAGCTCCAAGCTCAAATAGTTTAGAGCCACCAACCTGCTTCTCATGGCTTGAGGAGAAAGCTCGTACAGCTGCAATATTAGAAAGGCTCCCTGAATTCACCATCTCTACAGTAGGAGCAACATCAGTCACCGGTTTCAATGATCCAACTAGGGTTCTGCCAGGACTTGGCCAAGCAACTTCTTCAGCGTCAGTGTCAAAAGAAGATTGTAACACATCAACACAATGTGGCAAGATCAAGGTCTGTCCGGGTGTTTTGTCACTTTTAGAATTAACTTGATGAGCAATTTCACTATCTAGAACCCCATGGGCTTCGTACTCTAATGACTCAGGACATGCTCCAGAAGAAGATTCACCGGGATAAGTGCTAGACTTCTCAATTGGGTGAGCTCTGGTTCTCTCTTCTAATATGTCCTGAGACTCCTGACTAACAGAATCTGACAAATTGCTGGGGATGTCGCCCAAATTGCCTTCTTCAACTTCATCAAAATCAAGTTGCTTGGGTTTTACAGACACCTCCCTAGACATGCTTCTCCAAAACCTTGTTTCTCCTTCTTCTGCTTCATTATTTTTAGAGCTTGTAATTTCACCACTGCAAGGCTTGCTGCTGTTTCCAAAGGAAGTTCCCACCTGCTGTGTCAGGCCACTCTTGGATCTAGTTATTCGACCAACACAAACATTGACACTCTTAATATTAAGAGGGTGAGCTCCATCAAAGGTTTGTTGGGAACTGCTTCTGGATCTTGTAATCCTACCACCATAAACAATGTTGTGTTCTTCGATCTTCTGATTGTCTCCCATTTCTACCTCCTTATCCCCATAATCTGTTGAATTTGAAAAAGAACCACCTAATTGTTGGCAACTGCCTTTGGATCTAGTAATCCTATTACCATAACTGTTGCTGCGTTCTTCAATCTTCTGATTGTCTTCCAATTCTACCTCCTTTGCCTCGCTAACTGCTGAATGTGTAAAAGGACCGTATAAGGCATCATCACTTTTCTCCTTGTGTGAAGAATTTCCAGTTACTGCTTCTTCCTTGGAGCAAATAAGAGGATCAAATCCTGTAGCTTGTGCCAAAAAGCAACCACAAGCATCAACACTACCCTCTTTGTTTGAGCAATTTCCAATTGCTACTTCTTCATTGGAGCAAATTTCAGTTGGTGATGCAGAAGGCTCCTCCAATTCAAGAGATCTCTTCAAATCAAATTGTTCATCATGTCTACAATTTTTTCCATCATGAAAAGAACCAACATCATTCTCCATCCCTAAACGGCTTTTAGTACTTGCTTTTGCACTATTCCGAAGCTCCAGTGCCTTTTGACGGGACTTGGATCTCTGAATTCTTGCAAGAGATTGCTCAGGTTTACATACATTTGATAATCTTGTATCAATCTGATCTTCAGGAGACATAGGGACATAGCTGAATGTGTCCATACCATCATCAACATGAGATGGAGGAACAATGTCAGCTGTATCTTCAGTATCATCAACGTGACACGGAGGAACAATGCCGGCCCTATCTTCAGTGCCATCAACATGACAAGGAGGAATAGTGTCAGCCATATCTTCAGCACCATCAACATGACTCAGAGGAACAATGCCATACATGTCTTCAGTGCCATCAACATGATGTGGTGGAGCAACACTATCTTCATCAAATCCATTGCTAGAGGCACATTTTCCAGCACAAGTTTCATCTGGTATGCCACTATTTGCTTCTGCTACAACTAGCTGATCATATAAAAAACTAGGACCACTGGTATAAGAGGCAAAAGGTCCCGGTCTTGGAAGCAACAGTCCTGAAATAAGCTCTTCCTTGTTCAATGCTGAAAAATAATTAAGCATATTAGCGAAGTAAGATAAACAACCAAAAGTTCTTCATTTAGAAAGCAATTGATTTAATTAGAACCAGATCTTCCAATAATAATAATAACACATCTGCTACAATTTAATTCTTCAATAAAAAAATTTCAAACTTCAATTATCACGATAGAAGTGTAGAACACAAGTTGTTCTATGTGAGCAATCATACACCATTTCAGAACAATTTTTCCACTTCAATTTAGATTATCAATTTCCATGTAACATAGATTTCACCAAAACTTCTCAAAACAAGTGACAAGTGCTTCTGAATTATTTTGTAAGTCAATTATAACGAAAAGTCCGAAACTGTTATAACACTTATAAGGAGCTTACATATTTGCATTTGGTAACTAAACCTCAGATTTTGATACAAACTAACCTGATATATACTCCACAAAATCAACTACAGAATGTGAATTGTCTTTCTTGATGCAGGTTAATTGGCAAAAACACAGACATAAAACCAGGAAACATTCAAAATGGAGCTCAGTTATCCTTCAGAATTAAGTTGTACGATAGAGCTACAAAAATAGTTTTCTAGTGGAGTCGGTTACATTTAATTACTTGTATCCGAAGCTTAATTTTATTTCCTAATTCTAAAGGGAACTAAATTAATAAGCTAGTTTTGGGTTTATAAATATGAATTAAAATGAACCATTGTTAATGATATGTTTAAGAACCATCTACAAACTTTAGTATATATTTGGAACGGATTAAAGTGTTCAGCTAAATAAAAAGACTGGTGCTAATTAGGTTTTGAGATCGATATTATACATTATCATTAGTATATGAAAACTCTACTCATATCTCTAATTCCCATGCAATTGTATAAAACCATAAAACCGGAGATTTGAGAAAGAATTTCTGTATTCTTATAACTCATATCAATCACACCCGAAACTAGCCTTGAAGCGAAAACGACTAAAGAACATTCAAAATGACACCTTTTACTGCTGTAGTGCTATTTCTCTGCTTAACAGACGCATTGACTACAAATTCCTAGCTAATAACTCATAAATCTATCTACATTTCCAATTTCCTATTCAAACGTACTAAAAAAGGCGATTCAATAAACTGAAGAAATGGCGACAGAGTGATGCCAATTGAACAATCAATCAAAACCTAATCAATCAGCAACAAATGTAATATCAAAGCTAAATTTCCTACAATTAACAAAATTTCGTTAAATTACTAAAGAATTTATAAATTTCAAGCCCTAATTTATGAACTACACTTCCGGCAAACCATAAATCCCCAAATTTTGAGCATAAAACCTCAAAATTACGGATAAAAACCATAAAATTCTCCAAAAATAGAGGAAAAAAATGAAATACCAGTGAGATCTGAAGTTGAAGATCGATTATCGGAATTGAGGAGCCAAGAAGGAGGAGGAATGCCTTGAATTAAGAGCTTGGAAAGAAGATGTTGGTCATAGAGTTGCTTCTGGTGGTTCAATTTGTCGATAATCTGCCTCTTTCGGTCGAAAATTTGCACGAACAGCTTCTCAATCGTCGACATTTTAGGGTTTATTCAGTGAAATTCCATGAATTTGGGGGAAAAATTTTTAATGTTTAGGGCTCAATTCGATGGTGTGGAGGAGAGAGAAAGTGAAGGATGGAAGCGCGGACAGGGATTTCAAATTTTTTACGGAGCATCAAAAAATGGTGGACTTATTTTTTTATCATTACAACATTTTCGGTAAATTTTTAGGGGAGTGCTAAACGCAACCTAGGTTTACTTTTTTTTTTTTTTTGACGGAAACCGATCACTCAAGCTTTATTAATCAATCAAAGGGCTAAAATCAGCCATTACAACCTCAGAGATACCTTGAGGAAACTCTTCCATCCATACTCTAAGTGAGTCGAAGGAAGGACATAATTTAGCAAGAGCATGAGCAACACGGTTGCCGCTTCTTTTAACAAAGGAAAAATCACAAGAAAAGCAACTACTAGATAACCGAAGGATATCATGAACAATTGTTCCAAAGGCAGTGGCAGTTGTGCAGCGTTTGATTAAGTGGCAATGGAGCTTGAGGCTGTCAGTTTCCATACATACCTTCCTGAAACCCGAGTCAATGGCAATGTTTAAGGCATGTCTCATAGCGAGAGCTTCAGCGGTATCAACATCATAATTACCCTTGAGAGGCAAACACATAGAAGCTACAACATCACCATCACTGTCTCTCATAATGGCCCCCAATCCCACCCCATTCGGATTGAAAATTGCTGCATCTGAATTGACTTTTATCACCCCATGAGCAGGAGGTTTCCATCGATCATTCAACTGCGGGCTAGCCTTACTCGCACCAGGAGTAATTTGAGCCATAGCATACTCCCCTGCCATGCCAACTGCTTTGTGTATAACCTCAACCACATCCCTCTTTTTCCCTTCAAAAACCCATACATTTCTTCGGCACCAAATACCCCAAATTAAGCAGAGGAATAAATTCCACCACTCTCCATCTTTATATTTCTTTCGAACAGCATTGCACCATTCCCAGAAAGTATCCCCATCAAATTGCTCAACATCTAGTCTTAGAGGGGAAAGATACCAAAGGCACTTGACATCAACACATCGAATAAGCACATGCAAAACACTCTCATTCTCAACGCCACAAAGAGGACAAAAGGGATCAATTTGCATACCTCGTTGTATCAAACACTGACGGGCTGCCATAGCTCCCTTAACAGCTCGCCACATAAAGTGTTTCACTTTCGGGGGGACTTCAGCGTGCCAGATAGCATTCCACTCAAAATTGCAGTTTGAACTTGAAGTAGAAGCCTTGTTGTGCCTTTGCTCCAGCGTGATCAGATTGTAGGCACTTCTGACAGAGTACAGCCCATCTTTAGTATGCTGCCACACCCAAGAGTCCAACCTGTCATATAAGGGGATAGGAATATTGCAAATTTCAGCTACTTCTACTTGAGAAAAGAGCATGTTTAGAGTCTCCAAATTCCACGACCTATCCACCCATAAATCACGCACAACAGCAGGACCATCATCATTCACCACAAAACCACCAGCAACCTTAAAACCAGGCAGACTTGGCACCCAGGGGTCGTGCCAAATACTAATTGTAGCGCCATTTCCAATTGCCTTTCTAGCACCCTTCATCAGCACATCTCTAGCTCCCATAATCGACCTCCATGTGTAGCTTGCATTCGGGCACACCTTTGCCTCAAGTAATGTAGAATGAGGAAAATATTTTCCTTTTAAGACTCTAGCCGCAAGAGACTCCGGATTCGAAATAATACGCCAAGCTTGTTTTGCCAAGAGAGCACTATTAAAATTCCTCATATTTCTAAATCCAAGCCCTCCATCTTTCTTAGATGTATAAAGCTTTTCCCACGCCACCCAACATAACTTCCTTTCTTCACCTTTTTGCCCCCAAAAGAAATTTCGATACAATCTTTCAATCTCATTGAGAATACTAGCCGGGAGAGCAAAACATTGCATTGCATACGTTGGGATTGCTTGAGCAATTGATTTGATTAAAACCTCTTTACCCACTTGAGACAAAAAATTTTCTTTCCACCCTTTGAGTTTTTTCCAAACACGATCCTGAATATTTTGGAACACTTGTTTCTTCGATCCACCAATGTAGGTTGGCAAACCAAGATACTTATCATGTCCTTCGACAGCCTTAAAGGATAACTTCATCTGAAGCATATTTTTCCGTTCAAGTTCAATGTTTCGGCTAAAAGACACTTCCGATTTGTCCATATTCAGTTTCTGTCCCGAAGCTAACTCATAAGTAGAAAGTACATGCAACACATTTTCAATCTCCTCCTCCGTCGCTCGCACAAAAAGAAGGCTGTCATCCGCAAAAAAAAGATGAGAGATAGGTTGAACCTGTCTTCCAATTTTAACACCGTGAATGAGTTTCTTGCTCTCCGCATCACGAAGGAGAGCCGACAAACCTTCCGCACACATAATGAACAGGAAAGGGGAGAGAGGGTCACCTTGTCTAAGGCCCCTACTAGGCTTGAAACGTCTCGACGGTTGCCCATTCACCAAGACATCAAATTCTGCAGAGCTAACACAATTCATAATCAGGCTAACAAAGTTGCACGGCAAACCCAATTTTAGCATCATTTTCTCCAGGAAATCCCACTCTACTCTATCGTATACCTTACTCATGTCGAGTTTTAACCCTAGGAAACCTTTCTTCCCTGTTTTCTTTTTTCTGAGGTAGTGGAAACATTCATAAGCCACCAAAACATTATCTGTGATCAACCTCCCAGGAACAAAACCACTCTGCGACTCATGAATAATAAAAGGTAAAACTAACTTAAGACGGTTAGCAATTACCTTGGTGACAATTTTATAAATTACATTGCAAAGACTAATAGGTCTATAATCAACAGGAGACTCGCACTCTTTTTTTTTCGGAATAAGTACAATGTGAGTCTGATTAATAGAGCCTATGTCACCATTATTATTCAAAATATTTAGCACTTTATCAACTACATCCTCCCCCACAATATCCCAAAATTTCTGAAAAAATATGGCGGACATACCATCGGGACCAGGGGCCTTCGTCGGATGCATCTGGAACAGGGCAATTCGCACCTCCTCAGCAGTGTAGGCGGCACTTAGAGTGCTACATTGTCTGTCGCTAACCATGGGAGTCACTTTCTCAATCACTGGGTCGGTCTCAATATGGCTGCTACCCGCAAAGAGCTCTGTAAAATATTGAACAAAAATTTCTGTAATTTTCTCTTCCTCGTCAAAAACATTTCCAGCCTCATCTTTTATTTTCTTGATACTATTTCTTTCGAACCTTTGCTTTGCCTTTGTATGGAAAAGAGAAGTATTTTTGTCTCCATGTTTCAACCATTCTTGCCTACTCCTTTGTTTCCAGTACATTTCTTCTCTCCTCTCCAATTCATCCATTCTATCATCAATTGCCCGCATTTGAGCAATAACCTCCTCAGATTGTTCCTCCTTCATAAGTCTCTCCATCTCCGATCTACAAGCCTGCAATTCCCTCACAAAATCACCAAATTTCTCCCTACTCCAAGCACTCAAACTGATAGATGTAAAGGCTATTTTAGAGCACAAGTCACCACCCCTCTCCCAAGCTTCCGATACTATAGCAGCACAATTTTCATCCCGGAGCCACATCTCTTCAAAGCGGTACTGCTTTTTCTTTTTCTTTTTCTTCGGAGTATGCATAGCTTCTTTCACACATAAGAGTAATGGGAGATGATCAGATTTTCTTTTTGATAAATGAGAGACAAAAGAACCCGGGAAGCATTCCCGCCATTCACGATTTGCAAGAAATCTGTCCAAACGTTCCTGTATATTCTCCACCCCACCTCTATTGTTCGACCAAGTGAAATCATGCCCTATATAACCCAAGTCCTCCAAGTGACAATGTGATATAGCCTCCCGAAGAATTTCAGCATCCCCATTATTAAAAATTCGACCACCTGCCTTCTCACTTGACAGCAGCCGGGCCCCCACATAACCAAGGTAATCCATCTGCAACCCATAAGCTCTTCATTAGCAAACCTGTCTTGAATTTAAACTCATCTTCCGGGTGACCATAAAGGCCTGAGAACCGCCACTCCTTCAGCCCTATAGACTTAATTCGCACATCAATGTGATTTTGCGAGTAAGAGTCTACAACAACATCAACTGAATTTTTCCACATTAAAGCTAAACCACCCCTTCTCCCTCTACCCTCGCCTTCACAATCCACAACAAGAGCACACTCGAATTTTGTCTTTTGTTTTATTTTCTCAAATTCAAAGGCTTTCAATTTTGTCTCACAAAGAAAAACAATTTGGGGGCTCTCAAGAAACACTATACGTTTCAAGGCATTTATCGCAGGATTGCCCCCCAAACCCCTGCAATTCCATGAAATAATGTAAGTCATTGATCACCGAGAGCCCTATGGGTGGGGCCCGCCACACTATTGTTTTCACTCAGCATCAATCTTCGTTTATTAGCACCATTGACCTCCTCATTCTCCAAACTCCCTGTCCCCTCATTCAGCTCTTCACTCTTCCTCTTTCCTCCAGAAATCTGTTCATTGCTACTGTGGTCAACTTCCCTCGTGTTGTTCCTCCTCCAGTATTTATTTTTTTGGAGCCCCTTCTTCTTTGTTTTTTCTCCCTCAAGCTCTTTCTCACTCACTTCCCCTATCTCCTCCACACTACTAATAACAAAGGTTTCAGTGTCTAACATTGTTTTATGTGTTGTAGTTCCCTCATTGCTATTCAAGCCAACATCGCCAAATTTGTTTATCACCTCGTTCACATGAGTACTACTAGCAGCCTTCTGTTCACTGCTCTGCTTCGGCTTTGTAATGAACAAAGTCTTTGCACAGCTTCCACCTTTCCTCTCTTCATCCTCCCTGCTGCCCATACTATACTTCCATGGAGATGCTTTCAACCAAGATCCAAAGGGAAGCCTCGGTTCTTCAATTTCTTTGTGATCCTCGCAATCTTTAAGCCCATGTCCCATCATCCCACAAAAGAAGCAGAATAGAGGAGGTTTTTCATATTTAACATCAAACAACTCCTCAATTCCACCCCGCAACTTCAGCTTGACATTCTTGAAGAGAGGCTTGCGTACATCCACCATCACACGCAATCTTATGGACTTATCAATTCCCACCTTCGCTGCTGCATCCATCTTCACAAACACACCTAGTTTATTGCCTATTTTCTCCACATTCGTTAGGTTTAATCGTCCCTTGAGAGGTAGATTATAAACTCTAATCCACATTGGCAAGTGAAAAAGTTCGATGTCCGAGGGTTTCACCGAATCAGTAGTATCTCCAAGAATCAATGCGTGCCTATCAAAGTGCCAAGGTTGTTCATCAAGAACACGTTGCTTATCCCTCCAGTGATAGAATTGGAAAAGAAATCGATTATTTCCAATATTGGAGATATCCACACCATGTTTGGGTTGCCAAACTCCCTTAATTGTCTCAATGAAAGCGTTCGTATTAACTTTTCGATTTGTCCAAAGCGATCCAACAAGCGCAAGTTCACATCTTGCATCCTCATCCTCTGTACCATTGTCATCCCATTCAATTGCTTCATTTGGGTCCTCCTCGATAGAGGGAACCTTTGTATTGAGTACGTCTGATTCTTTCTCTTTCAATAGTAACGTTGTCGAATCAGCCTCCGCCATGAGGAATTCAAGGCCAATCAACAGAAAAAACAGGAAAATAAATACTCAAACTCGAGATCGAATTGAGAAAAGCCTGGAAAAGCAGGAAAACCTAGCCAAGAAGCTAGAGAGAAACCCTCCCAAGGAGAACCTAGAGGGGACAATTAAAGATATTTAAATTATAACCTAGGTTTACTTGACGTAACCCTTTTTCCCTTAATTTTAACCCTTTTGAAATATAAAAGTTATTTTTTCTCCTTACCCTTTTTCCCTTATTTTTTTAACCCTAATAAAAATATAAAAGTTATCTTTTCTCGCCCCCTTAAAAAAAAAAAAAAAAAAGTTATCTTTCCTCCTCCTCTTTCAACATGGTAAAGAATCTGAATAAATTTAAAAACTTTGTCACAAGAGTACCAAAATCAATTGCAGTACGTATATTGGCATTTTTAATTGCAGTTAGTATTATTGAGAGCGATGACATCTCTGTCTGGTTCCACTTGTTCATCCAAGAGGAGATCTAATAATACAATTTTATTAGAAAAACTAATTTGAGATCTAATAAACAAAACTTGATAGTTGAAATCCAAACCTGCAGTGTGCCCAGTGCTAGAAAAATTTTAATCCTCATTCAATGCGTCTTATTACGGACACAACCACTATCCTAAGAAAAAACGAAAACCCAATTGAAAATTAATGTGTAATTTGATTAAAACCTTAAACTCAATTGAACCCATTGAAACTGATTAATATTAATTGAAAGTGTTAAACCCAGACCCTGAAATTAGTTATACACTTATGCTCATTACTTTTTTCAACTCACTTTGTTTCACTTATATTATTATCTACTTGGCTTGATCTTTATTACAAAAACTAACACTCCATATGCAATTGAACACTTAAAGCCCCAAAATTGTCAAACTCGAGCGCAAAAAACCCAGAAAATAAACCCTAATATTAATAGAAAAAATGAGGGAGATTGTGAAGTTACCTTCACCACAACAATGAAAAATTAGTAGCGAAGATGACGAAGTCGCGATTTCTAATAATTAGCTTCAAAAGAATTTATGGAATTCAATTGGCATTATATGAATTGGGTGTATGATTTAACTGAATGTTTTGGGATTTTAGGGTGAAAGAGAGGGAGGAGACGAAAGAATTAGAATATGAGAAGGTAATGGCATTATTGGGTTTTTGGAGGGGTGTGTAGAGTAGGTGAAGGTTGTGTTTAGCAACCGTGAATTTTTATGAATAAAAATTAAATTTAGTACTCGTAGCAGTTTCTTTAAAAAAATCATTTTTTGATTTTTTTTTTTTTTTTTTTGGACGAGAAGCAAAACTTAAACATTTATAATAAGAGAATCCATGAGTACATAAGGAAAGACCTCAGCCGGGACTCTATTTTCCCAGACTTGTTCTTCATTAAAAGGAATAAAATGTGCAAGGTTGTGAGCTACTTCGTTCCCTTTGCGTCGTACATGAGACCAACTAACTTGCTCGAAATTTGTGTCAAGCCTCATAGCATCACAATCTGATTAGTAAAGAATTGCATCAAGATTAGTCAAGTGCGAGGCCCTTTCGATAATCTGTTAGTAACAATTTGGCAATCTGATTCTATAATATAACAAGATTAGTTGATAAAACCCAAAAAAAAAAAAAAAAATGGTTTGTACTATACTTATTTATGGAGTATGAAACTCATACAAAGTATGCCTAACATATAGGATTACTTGTGTGTAGGTAATAAATTAAAAATTGAATCAAATACTCTTGTTTTTAGTGGTTGACACGACTTTACGGATAGTCGGACACTACAATGTCTATAAAGTAATAGTGTATACCTGTTGACCCTTATGAGGTTTTGATGATGGTGTCTATAATTGAGCAAACTTCCATTTAATAAGGATTTTCTAGTGTTGTGATGTTTGCAGGTCAAGTAAATTCTAGGAGTTGAAGTAGGAACTAAGCAGAGGAACTTTAGAAGATCCAGCAGGATAACAAGTAAAGTTAGAAGAAGAGTTCCAGAAAGTAATTCTCTAATTCACCTGATGGAACTACAAGGAGTTCCCTAAGAGGAACTTATCAACGGGTTGTAACGACTTGGTTCCGGTGTAATGCTGGGGCAAGACCTCAACAACCAAGGATCAGAGCAGAGCTCGAGATATCAACCGAAAAAGAGGGACTTCATAACTTAGGTTGTATTAAAGATAAGTTTGTTTTTCTAGGTTGATGTAAATATATATCTAGTTGTTATACATGGAACTTATTAGAAATCGGATAAAGCTTGACAAACTAAGTAATTCGTAAAAGATAAGCTTAGATTTTTGAAAAAGTATTTTATTTGATTTTATCTTTTTAAAATCTGGTTGAATTGGTTTTATCTTTCTCATAAAACTTTATCTTTTAATAAAACGAATTTTATAGAAAAAGGTTTTCTTAAACTCGGGATTAATTCAGTTTCGGTTTTAAATGATAAGAATGAATTTCTGTTTAACTTATCATTTTCTGGAAACCTTACTTTGTTAGTTGAGGAACTTCTATAAATATAGAAGTGATACAACGAAGTAAGTTGAGAGTTTTAAGCGTGAAAACCACTTAGTGCTTAAGAGTAAGTTTGCCAAAAGGTTTAAGCTTTATCATTTTGATTTCGGGTTTCATGTGTAGCTTTCCATTTATATATTAGAGTGAGTCTTTGTGTTGTAATTGATTTTGGGGTGTTTGTGAATTCTTGACAATTCACATTTGAGTTAGGAGTTTGAATTCTCTAAAATTCGCATGTGTTTAGGAGTTTGAAAGTCTCTAAAATTCGAGTGGTAGCTATGAGTGCACAGTGAGTGAGCTTCAGGTGTAAAGCTGAGTGTAAGCACTATGAGTGAACCTAAGTAGGACTTAGGTTGGGTAAGATCGGGTTCCTATCAGGTCACAAGTGTCTGTGGTGGAACTTGTGAGAAAGGTCTGTAATAATAGGTTATACTAGGAGAGTTGCCTATTATAGTGGAGTTTGTTTTGCAAATCCCGAGAAGGATCGAGGTTTTACTTCCAGTTAGGCCATGAAAGGTTTCCTCATAAAATCTTGCTTCTTTCAGTTCCTTTTATGTTTTGTTTTTGAATTCTGCAAAAGTTTACCTAATTGGAACCTACTACTATTCACCCCCCCTCTCGTAGTAGTTCATCTAAACTAACAATGCCCTATTCTACTATCCTTTACACTGTGTTTGGATAAAAAAGGAGAAAGGAAAAGACGGGGAGGGAGGAGAAGAGAAGGGGAGGGAAGAATGTTGAATTTTCCTTCTAAATCTCTCCATTGTTGGAGGGATCAATTTCCAACAATTTAATCCCTCCATTTCTCTCCCCTCCAATTCCCTTCCTTCCTCAATTGTTATCCAAATGAAAGATATTCCATCTCTCCATTTCCCTTCCCTTCCTTTCCCACTATTTCCTTCAATCCAAACACATAAACTTATTACGAAGCACTTTTATTGATTTTAAATACTCGTCAAAATTGATTTAAATTTGATTATGTATATATTTTACAAGTGTAATTTATTTTAACAATTTAATAATAAAAATCAAAATTGTCAAAATTTATGTTCTTGTTAGATATATCTATGTTTTAAGGCCTTTTTCTAAGTATAGAAAGAAATTAAGAACAAAAGAAATACTTTGTATTTATCTAAATTTCTTTATATGGCTAACCAACTTCAAATTAATTTTATCCCGCAAATTGTTGTTTGACCAAGTATGGGCAATTTAAATGTTATACACATGCACTTGAGTGATTGTTTGCACCCTAATATACATGACATATTCTAGATGAGTTTGAAAACCATTTTATTTTTATTTATTTTAAGCATTTTAGCTAGAGAACCTCAATGTATGAATTCAAACACACATAAAAACAACAGTGTAAATCAAAATGAACTCAAAGGAATTAAAATTCCAAACCGATCATGTAGTTTGATTGAATTGATTCATTGTTGTGGAAAACTATTACTTGTAGAAGATAACATAGGAGTAATACCAAATGCATCACTAGTAATAACACTAGTACTAGTATGTACTCCCTCCGTCCCTTTATTACATGCCTATTTCTCATTTTGCACGGGAATTAAGAAAGTTAAAGATTCTTTAAAACTAATAATTGGGAGTATAAATATACATGTGGGGTTAGAGAGAGATAGAGAGAAAGAAAAGGTAGTTGGGAATTAGAAGAGAGAAAGTATTGGGAATTGATGTTAAAGTACAAAAAAGAAAAAGAAAAAGGGTGACAAATCATCAAAAAGAAAATAATATTGTAAAAAAGCACAACCTATAAATAGAAACATACACTTAATTTTGATCACTCCAAAAAGGAATATAGGCATGTAATAAAGGGACGGAGGGAGTAGTTACGTACTAGCACCTTACCATCACTATCACCACCACCATACCAATGTTGAGCCCATGAGGGTTGATGGAAAAACCGCCACCTCCACAATCGGCTTGGGGTATTTAAACTCCGGCTAATTATTCTTTCCCTCCCACTCGCGGTACCTCTCAAGGTACGTACAACTTGAGGGGTCCAACATAGTCATCGAACCCAAGCCGAGACATGGCCAAAATCACGTCCTCGCCCTTCATCACCTTGCGATCACTACGTTGGTTATGGGCACATAATGGCCATTTTCATAGGCACGAGGAAGGAGACCAGTTGGTGTGTAGAAACAAGATAGTCATTTTCAGCCAATGCAAGGTTGGTTCCTACATGAAAATGTTGACATATTTTAGAATAAATAATATACTTCCTCCGTTTTTTAATACTTGCAACACACCCTTTTTCACGGTATTTAATAAAAGTAGGTCTCATGTGATTTAAAACAATTAAAATGGAGGAGAGAGATAGTTAGAGCATCCTTATTCATGAACAAAAAAAAATTTGTTCACGTTACTATTCATTAAAAAAATATTTTCTCTCTCATATACATAAATCAAACAAATAATTTCCAAAATCCTCCTCTTAACCATGAATAAAAAAAAAGTGTTTATGTTACTATTCACCTACCACACCTCAATTTATCTTTTATTAAAAATTAAAATACATACATAAATAATAATATTATAATCTCATGGATGGACAAACAATTTCCTGAATGGTTTGGAAAATCAAACCATTCATACTTATTCATCCCACTATTCACCATCACCTAATTTTTTTTACATTATTTTATTCAAATAGTAACCCAAACAATTTTATTTATTCATGGTTAAGGTTGCTCTTAGGAGTTTAGTGGGCCATGAGATTATAATAAGGATAATTGTACAATTTTTGACATAAAATACTTTCCAATTATATTGTGTTGCAACTATTGTGACATTTTTAGTTTAGGAAAGTGTTGCAACTATTAAAAAAACAAAAGAAGTACGACGTAAATTAATGAGAAAATTTTTGGTTTTAATTGAGATAGGACTGTTCTAATCTTATGTTTATGGAAATAAAACTATCGATGAGAAAAAATTGATTGACAAATTTCACTAACACAATCTTTTTTTTTTATTTGAAATTTTGAGGTCGGTTTAATTTATTGTATTTTATTTATTCTACATTCATGGACAACAATAAATTAAATAATTGAAACTACCAAGTAATCCAATGCACAGAATAAAAAAAAAAAATGTATAAATCAAATTAAATAAACTAACAAATATATTGGACTTAATTAATTAGTACTTAAAAACCCAACAATCAAATTCATTACAATGTTTAATATAAGGTTTATAAATCATCACTTCATCACTTGAAACTCATCAATTGACTCAACATTTTGAGTACTATTAGGAGCCAGAAGACCATCAAATACATCATTATACTCTAATAGTACATTATTATCATTATAATTATAACTAGAACTCTCAAGAACACCAAAGTTCATCATAGTATTATTATTAGTTGTACTAGCATAGCCCTGATCAACATTTTCGCCGACACCACCACCACCAATGTCCACTCCATAGCCATGGCCAGCGTATTGGCCACTACCACCACCGATGATATCCACTCCATCTCCGTACCGTTGGTTAACACTTTCTCCATGACCACCGTTGATGTCAACCATTCCATACCCATGGTCAGCGTTTCCTCCGTGGCCACCATCAATGTCGGCCATAGGATTGATTTTACTATCATACCCTTGGCCAGTATAACCACCAAAGTTATTGTTATAACTCCCAACAAAGTTCATCATAGGATTGATTGTACTATCATACCCTTGGCCAGTATATTCACTGCGACCACCACCAATTCCGGTTACTCCATACCAATGGCCATCATATTCATTACAACCACCACCAATGCTGTTGCAAGAACTCCCAACATGAAAGTTCATCATAGTACTATTAACAGTACTACCATAGCTAGAACTCCCAGCATCAAAGTTTGTCATAGTGCTATTAACAGTACTATTAACAGTACTACCAAAGCTAGAACTCCCAGCATCAAAGTTCATCATAGTACTATTATTAGTACTACCATACACATGGTTAACAAATTCGTCACTACCACCACTAATGACGGTCATTCCACACCCATGGTCAACATTCACGCCATGACCACCACCAATTCCAGTCGCGTACTCTTGATTAACATATTGACCGTGACCACCACCGCCAATGGACACTCCATCATGAGGGTAAAAATAGGGATCCGCCATGACAGGGGGCGGGACCATACCGGCATCGGGCCTAAACAACCTCATTCGTAGGACCTGGATAAAGTCGTCCTTACCCTCGGCCTCACGGTACCTATAAAGGTAAGTCGAGAGGAGATCCGCATAGGATTCAAACCTTTTCTTGGACATGGCTGCTACTATGTCATCAGCCGTGAGCACCTTACGTTGTTCCTCCGTGCGTATCTTGTTGGCCTCTTCAGTTATGTGGTTGATGAACTTGGAGATACACTCTTGAATGGTTTCTTTGGCCTCGTCACATATATTGGCAGATGCGGGTAGGATTTGTCTCATCACACGGATTATATTGGAGATCGGTATGTGTTGGTCTTGTTCACCACGGCGGCGTGGAGCTGCCGCGTTTGTCAATGATGATGGATGAAGCGGGGGGCGGCCTAATCTTGACCTAGGAGGAGGGTTGCTCCCATTAGGTGGCGGTGGTATGTTACTTCCTGTGGTGGTTGAAAACATAAAAGAGATTATTAATTAATAATCATAAAATTAAGAAACATGAATCTATCCATGCATATATATAAAATTATAAACTACAACTACGAGTAGCTAAGTACAATTACTAGTGGTACGTATGTATCTTGGTTTAGTGTTAAAGAGTTAGATGTTGCGTACAATTAATAAGTTATAGACTAACTGAATTCCTCATTTGAAATTTGAATTTTTTTTTTTTTTTTTTTTTTTCTGTTTTTTAGAAGTTAATTATTCTGTTATAACAAAAAGTGTCAAAAGGGTTTTAATAAGTGTTATGTCACATGCATCTCATTCTTTATTAATTACTCCTTACTTTGGATTTATTCTATTAGTTACACACTCCCTCCCCTCTTTTGTAATGTAATGCCATATTTGGACTTGATAGCCATGCAATATGTTGCTTAATCTACAGACATTCAATGTTGGACACTGCACAAAATGAAGCAAAAGGAATCCAGAGAAATAGAATTGAACGAGGTATAACTGTTTTTAACAACTAACAACAAAATTGTGCAATAATTTAAATGCTTGATTACGATAATTATAAGCATTGACATTTAATATCTCCGATAAATGATGCTAAGATTATTTTAAATTAAGAAATATTCGTGTAACCAAAATTTTATGTATGATTTACCAAATTGTTTAAAAGGAATTGTGAATTGGGTGTCTTGGTTGTTTAATTTTAGGGTGAGTTATAAAATAATTTGTAGAGTAAATGAAATGACTATAAAAAGAGATCAGTAGGATTTTTTCATAAGCAAATCAAACATCTATGTGACATCAACTCTATTTTATTTGTTTCAAAATAATGAAGTTACTAATGAAAAAAAAAAAAAAAAAAAAAAAAAAAACCAGAAAAACCATTTACACAATCTACCAACAAACCCGAGCCCTCAAATAAAAATAATTAAATAGACAGAAATAACGTACACTCGAATGAATCCAAAACTATAGAGATTCTCCGAATAATTTCAACTTATAACTTTAACTTCAAATTTTTGAAAATTCTATCACACTAGCTAGGTGCGCTTGTCACGATCCAAGTGTTCAGATTATGACATCGCGCTCATGCATCAGTACGTGCAAATGTATATGATTGGATGCTTGTTAGACATCATGAAATATCATTTTTGACATAGTAAAAATTGTTAATGATCAAATCAAAGCAAGAAAAGCAAACAAAAAAAAAATGCACATATATAAGAAACAAAAAAAAAATTAAATTAAATGAACCAATTATTTAAAAACTTTAAACATAATAATAATTTTAAACTTTGTTACCAGTTGCAAGTTTGGATACTCTAGACTTGTTTTTCATGGATGATGTGAGGTTATTCTTGTTGCTTGAGTTTCCTTCTTCCATAGTTTTTTCCTTCTCTAAAAATTTTTTTTATCTATTTTTTTTTTTAATTTATTTTTTTGGTGTGAATGAAATAGTTGTTAGAGGGGGAGTATTTATGGAGTGTGTTTGTGTTAAGGAAACACGAAATCTGGCAGCTACACTATTTGGCCGTTTCTTAAAAGGGAGGAATGGGGATTATTCTTGTGATATGTGCTCATCTTTTACATATGAGCCTAAACAATATCATGCACTTAAAAAAAAAACATGTCTTAAAAAAGGGAGAAATTGAAATGGTCAATAATAAGTCATGTATTAAGAAACGGAGGAATTGAAATATATGTATTAAAAGGTTAGCTTATTATTTCTTTCATCTAAAACAATATAAATTTAATAATTACTTCGTATTATACACAGAGTATTATTGAATGAATTGTTTAAGCTAATACGAAGTATATATTGAATGTATGAAAATCGGACTATTTTTCTATAAATGTTATAATTTCTTCCTGTTTACCTATTAAAGTAATGAGAATTCTAATAATTAAATCTTAAAAATCATTTATATTATTCTGGTTTTATTAACTAATTTTTCTTTTCCTTCAAAAAAAAAAAAAAAAAAAAAAAAAAAAAAAAAACTAATTTTCTTGAGATTTTACTAAAAAATTCCTCCTTTAATTTAACGTGCAATAGAGTGTTATCAAGGCTCTATTTCCTGTCTTGATAAATACAAAAAAGTGATCCATATGAGGGGATATATATAGTGTTATCAAGGCCACTCTATTTCCCGTCTTATTTTCACGAGTTTTAAATTTATCAAGTTCAATAGTGACATTAACTAAATAAGAGTTACCAAGTTCAACAAGTTTTTATAAATAATACTCCGTATAATATTCAAGGCCAGCCCAATAAGTTTAGGGCATGTAAATAATAATTTTAGATAAATAATTCAGGTAAAATAAATGCATCCCTTGTTATATATGAGAGATAACTAACATGTCGATGATGTCAATAAATAAATAAATATATGAAATGTAAAAGCTAGGTTAAAACGAACGTCCAAGTATTTAGAAAAGGATGAATTGAAGTATTTTATAAAATGTAATAGCATTAACATTATTTAATTAATCGTATTATTCTTTCTTTAAAATATTGTGAAGATTATAAACTAAAAAATAAATATGTTAATTCTAATATATTTATTTCAAGATTAATAGCTTGATTTTATGATGATTATATTTTGCTGAATAAAGTAATTGAGAACTCTCGTAATTTAATCTTAATATGCATTTTGTCGGTTACTAATTAGGTATAGAAGGATCTAGTAGTTATGAGTTCGTTAGTGATGAATTGAAATAATTTGGATTTTCTATAAACTTTCGCATCTTAATTTGACTTGCAAGAGAGGAAATTAGAAAGTCAACTAAAAGTAAGACAATAGCTAAGAGACGTGTCGTTTACGAGATCAGTATGACCTAGATTTAATTTAACATGTGCAACGGTAAAATATGAGGCCCACATGAGGAAATAGAACTTGATCATACTTTATTTTTCTTCATGAAAAAATTATTGAACATTTATTTAAGTATATGCTGATTAAATTATAAAACCCTAGCCACCACCATATCTAGCTCCTCAATCTCTATTCCTTTTTTCACTATAGGGTTCATCAAAATTAGTGTTTAATAGGAAAAAAATAGTCAAAATTCTTCGAAAATTTGATTATTTTTTACCTTTCCTCTTTTTATATCTTTTAATATTTTTGTTATTAGTTTCAATAAATATATATATAAAAAATAATAATAATAATAATCTAAGTGTAGTGAGTACCACTATGGTGGGTTTTGTTCAAGTTTGATATTTTTAGTTTAGTGTTATTACTACCTCCATTAATTATTATGTGCAAGTTTCGGATATTATTTGTGAGATATAAGAAACTCCAAAGTTGCACGTACATAATAATCCCTTTGTTATTATTAAACTTTAATATTTTTTATTATGATCCTTTGTTTTTGTAAAATAAATAAATAAATATATATATATATTATCTTAACTTTTACAATATTTATATTCGCTTCACCTTATTTTTGTTGAACTGAAATTATTTTTAATGAAATGAAGTTATTTTTGCTGAACATAAAATATTTTTACTGAGTTGAAATTAATTTGCTTAAGTAGTAAAATTATTTTTACTGAGCTTATATTATTTTTACATATTCTCTATTATAATTCTTCTTTATAGGTGTGCTGATTTTACTGAACTTAATTTATTTTTACTGAAGTAAACTATTTTTTACTGCACTGAATTTATTTTTATTGAATTAAAATTATTTTTAATTTACAAAACTAATATTATTTTTAATGAAATGAAATTATTTTTACTAAATAATTTTTTTTAAGGTGAAGTGAACAGGGCCTAACGCCTTGACTTTACCTAATTAATACTCGTATAATGTATCATGTCGTATTGAAACGTTCAAAATATATCACCATTTCTGTGAAGTATTGGTTATTTATTTTTAGGTGTGTTGAATCATGTGTCGTGTTAGTTTTTGCCAACTCTACTACACATATTTTTTTTTTTTTTGAATGAATCATGAATGACTAAATCCTAAAAGGGGTATTTATTATGAAGAGTGTGTGTGTGTTTCTACGCAATAAAACGATTTATATCATTGTATTATCTTGCAAGTGGCAACTAACGTTATATGGTCCTTTAATTTCAAAAGGGGTGCGAGGGGTTATTCTTGTGATTTAATGTCATTTTATGCATGTCCCCACCCAAAACCATGCACTAAAACCAGGAAGAAGGGAAAAAAAAAAAAAAAAAAAAAAAAACATGTAGTACTTGTTTTAGTTACAAATCAAACAAAATAGAGGTTATCGGAGTTATAACTTAAGAAGGTCGATAACCTATACATTATGTATTAAGAAATGGAGGGATTGATATAAATTAAATGCTTGTGTGTGTGTGTGTGTTTTTTTTTTTCTTTTTTTTTTTTTTTTTTGGAGGAAAATGCTTGTTAAAAAGGTTGGAATTCTCTCTCATTTTTTTTTTTTTCATTTCAAATAATATAAAAATAATACCAAATAAGTATTATAATCAAATCAATCTGTTTAAGTTAATATATTTTGAAAGTTTGGAAACCAAATTGTTTTTAATTTTTATTGTATAAATGTTGTGATTTCCTTTTGATTTGCACATTAAGGTAATTAGGTAATGAGATCTCTCGTAACTAAATCTTAAATTTTGAATTCATTTGTATCCTATTCCGTAGTTATTAATCAAATGAAAATATACTACTCCGACATGCAAGAGATCGAGTTAAGGCAATAATCTAGCTAGTAAGCTAAGCCAACCAAAAGGAAAGAGAGAATAAAAATGTTATTTTTATGATTTGTACAAGTCGATGAGTGTAGTGGTAAATAGTGAATCTCACATGAAGGAATTTAGCGTTATCTAGGCTCTATTTTCCAGCTCAATTATTTCCTTCTAGGTTTTAATCCTTCTAATATCTTGATTTATTTCCGTTTGCAGGATAAAGTAATGAGAACTCTCGTTATTTAGTCCTAAAATTCATATTCGTTGCTCATTCATATTTCAGTTACGAATTAGGTAAAAGATATTATATGGAGAGCAATTATGTATTCGTTATTAATTAATCAATATCACTTGAAATCTTTAAAGTTCCACATTTTAATTTGACTTGCAAGAGAGTTTATGGAAACTAGAAAGGAAAACGAAAGAAAGAAAATAGAATAGTGTCGTTAGTGTGATCTGTAATTCAGTATAGCTTAGTGTGTGCAACGGTAAAAAATGAGGCCCACGTGAGAAAATAGAGCTATAACACGCTATATTCTTCCACGTGAGGAAAATGAACATCGGTTACTCTATATTTATAGATTATGCATTTAATTTTTCTTTCAAAATATGTTGGAAATAATATAATTATGAATCAATTCGTTTATATGCTTGTGTTTTCACAAATTAAAAGTCTAATGTTTCTTTCTAATATTATGAATCTTGGTGCTAAGTGTTCAATACAAATATCATATTTGTTTCATTCCAACTATCTACTCATTTGAGCTATTGTCTTCAATTAAATCTAAACAATGATCTATTTCTAATGTCTATTACCGAAATTCAATGTTACACCTAATATATTAATGCTTAATTTAGCAAATAGTTCAAGCTATCCCTTTTGTTTAGGTAGATTTGCAAAAGTTCCCAACATGTTTCTACTAAGTTTAATTAAATCTGGGAGAAAAACTAACCGTAATTAGTAAGATCCTTAGTGCATATTTTCAAAGACCAAATAGTTCAAAATTTTCATGCAATTGTTACATTATGATGTCTATCTTTCAAGCTAAAGCTTATACATAGCGCAAAATAAACTGTAACACTTTAAAAAATCAATAGGATCATAGCCATCATACAAATTACAAACTAGTTGAAAATTTTCGAAAAAGAATACTCCGTATAAAAAGAAAATTTCATGTACCAGAATAGGGGTCCCACATCAAAGGGCCAATGAGACAATAAGATTGTTGTGTAGTGGAAGTTTATGTTAAAGCTTAGACTGTGTCTAAAAACCAGGAAACAAACTCATGATAGTTGTGACTTGTGAAGATAATCTTAAACTGTTAAACTGTTAGAGCAATGCCTGTACATGAGATAGAGTTTACACCGATCACCACCAATTTACACCTATCCGAAAACCGGTAAGGCTGAGAGTTACATCGAACAAAATTCACTCAGCCTCCTATGTGCAACGCTAATTCTGTATAATATGTAATATCCACCATAATAACTTATCTTTATCACTGCCATTAAATTAAGCTATGCTTTTTACGACGCTAAGATAGTAGGGGAAAGAAAGGTATCTTATTTACAGAAGTTTTGGGGATAACAGAAGTTTAAAGCCTACTTTTCGGTTGAAGAAGTCTCAGTTGCTTGTTAGCAGTTTTGGGACTGTGAGTAAGCCTGTGTTTCCTTTTGAGAAACCTCAGTGGTTTGTTATCAGTTTCTGAGCTGTTATTCATCAAGCTTTCGCTCTTTATTTTCGCATCTCCATTACACACGACTCCTTCAGATGATGCTTTGGCCACAGCTTTATCATAGGTTGCAATGTTGGTAACGATGGCATACACTGTAATGTCGTATTTTGGGGATAAGTTTGCCTTTCTCTGAATAACCTCGTACTGCCCACAGCGAGAATCTTGCACAGCTGCCTCTCTTAAATTTTGATATATTGCTTCCTTGTCATATTGGGGACATTTTCTTGAAACCTGCATATACTCCATTTCATACATCAAAAGATTAAGAAAAATAAGTAGATAAACCACATAAAATAACACTCTGCAGCACATTGATCACTTCTAGTGAGTAGAGGTGGCAAAAGAGTCGTTTAGATCAGGGCACATTCAAATGATAAGTATTTCAGTTTGGATCCGAGTGGACCAATAGGGTCATAACTCATATTGACAGTAATTCAATTTACTGTGAAAGTGTGAAGTACTACATATTTATCAATTTTAGCCATTTTACTTTCCAAGTCAGGTTAAACCTATCAATTGCAGTTCGAGTTAAAATCAGCTCATCTTGTTATGATTATATTTTTCCAGTTTGTAAACTAAGGCCCTCTTTCCGTGGCTAATGTATTCCCCTCAAAAAAAAAAAAAAAAAAAAAAAAAAAAAATCAAATTCAAGACTTACTTTGAAATTGACGGGGATTTTAATCTGTGCATAGCGACAACGGCAGGCATCAATGAAGTTGATTTTCAATACCACTTCAAATGGTTCCACAATTCTCACAAACCTCCTGTTTTGAGAATAAAAGGCAGCATACCAAACAAAACAACAATTAAGATCAGATGTAATCACTTGATAAACAGCCAGCTTTACTCAAACCATCCAGCCAGACTTATTTAAAACGCTGATATAAGAAGATAATTATAATAAGTCGTGGAAATTTCTATGGCAAACTGGCAATCACTGAACACCACAACATAATAATAAAATATGTAAAAAATTTGTTTAGCACTGAAACATTATCAGAGACTCACTACACTTTGACAAATATACTCATACCTTTTCAGCACAAATGGCTGCTTGTCTAACACAGCAGCTTTCAGATCTTGTCTGTCAACAAAGGAGACCTACGATGCAAAAGCCAAACCTGTTAGTCCAGCAGTAAAATTAGAGAGCTTGATGTTCTGCTAAGAATGTCATCAAGGCAGCACATAACAGAGGATAACTGATCCCATTATCAACTTCCCAACAAAGAAAACCAGAAATACTCCATTATCAACCACAAAATTATGCGTATTATACACTTCATTACTAATACTGCCTAACAACTGGTCATCGAAATTTCAATCATGCTAAAAGTTTGTGCGTAACACCATTCACCCCCCCCCCCTCCCTCTTCCATTATCACTCAAACTTTATAGATTTATCACTCAAACTTTATAGATCTATATCATTCTCCTGAGATCATCAAATCACTCTTTGCGGTAGTCCTAGAGCTGTTTTAAACATCAGCCTACTATTTCAACTTTCCAAATCTATTTTGTGTGCAACCTTTGTAGTTTAACACCACTTCTTATGCTTTTCTACATTGCACATGTTAGTAATCTAGCTTTTGTAATTTAACACCACTTCTTTTGATCTTTTCCATGGACTACATTTTGGGTAAACACAAGAGAAGTACTGGACAGTGGACAGAACCTACATTAGGAACAAAACTTATATCTTGGTTAGACCACTAGATTAATATCCAACTGACTTGCAACAGTTTAAGAAACAGCAAAACAATAGACAGTAATCTACCACTATTAATTTAAATGCCATTCGCCATAGCTTTAAACAGAAAAGGAAAGGGGGAAAAAAAAAAAAAAGCCTCTTAGCTTATTGAACAGCTCCAACAGTTGACTTAATGTAAAATTTTAGATCAATTACAAAAGGAACTTTGATAAAAGAGATTTCAGAACAGTTACCTCAACACTTTTAACAAATGGCAGTGGAGCTCTGTTTCCATGTACGCTTTCAACCTTAAGGTTCCAGTTCATGTATCTTTTATCTACAGACACACAAACGATAAGAAGATACAATAAAAACAGCATTGTTGCTCCAAATGGACGGAAATGGCTATCAAAGAAAAATATTACACATTGAATATCATCATCAAGACATCAATTAACAAAAATCACTTATTTTGATTTATTCTAAAACAAAGTTACAAGCAACCAATCCCTAATAACTATGCTAACAAGTGCCTTATAAACATGAATTAAAGAAAGAAGCAACAAAAGTCATGTCAAAAGCAAGTAGTATAGTTGACACTTCCTTTGAAGCTATAAACTACCTCCTTACATGAGATAAGACAATTAGAAATACATCAGAAATTTACTTGTGAAAAACGAACAGTAAAGAGTTATTTCATTTTCAAATTTTAAAATGAGAGTTACAAAGTTTATTACATTCTTACACTAAATAATTTTTTTAGGATGATATAATTACATATTGTAATATTTTACTTCCTCCGTTCTTTGTTAATCGCAACATTTGAAATTTTACACAATTCACAAACACTTCTTTGATCATTTTTTGTGATTTATATGTTGGGGAAAAAAAATTCATGTGGGATCTTGTTAGTTTCATCTCAAAATAGACTTTCAAATAATCAACTTTTTTTAACTTTTACTAAAATAAAATTTAAATATTTATGTTATAAAATGTGCATTGGCAATCTTGAAAATGAAATCTCCGACGTTGTGATTGAAAAAGAACGGAGAAAATATGTCCATAGCTCATAACTCAGCATTTAGTAGCAACATCAAATGAACATGGAAAATTCACAGGTTATATGAAATAAAAAAAAAATTCACAGAAATAGTAATCATTTTGAAGATACCTGAGCTAACAGCTTGACTAAGAAAAATCTGGAAAAGGTCTATCCTAATAAATGGAGGAATGTGAAGAATAAGACTTTCCATGACACCAGCAATCACCTGAGATTAGTATAAGCAAATTGTTTCAGATTATAAATTAGCTGGAACAGAAGCTACTGAGGGCCAAACCAGAAGCAACATGAACAAAACACATACCTTGTCTACAAGTCCATGGATCACAAGGCTTGCTTTCTTATCTTTAGGAGTTTCCTGCAAAAATAAAATATATATATATAAAATAAATAAATAATACAAACATGATATGTATAACTAACATCTCTGCAAAGAGTTTGCATGATGAAGGAAATGGGAAATGACACACACACAATGATTAACAGGAATTCATTAACTCTTGGCAAAAATAAAAGCACCAAGTCATTCACCCATTTTCTATTCAAAAAAAAAGTCATTCACCCATTTTTTCACTTATTCCTTTCAAAGGCAGGGGGCATTAGGATCAGATATGTACCTGAAGATTCACAATAACAATCTTCCCCCCTCCACGAAGACACTTGAGAGGCAGGTTGCAAGCAGGTTTAATCTGCAAACTGCATCAAGAAGTGACAATGATGGTGAATAAATTGTTGATAAAATAGACTAAAAAACAATCACCAAATAAGCTATAAGAATATGCAGGCAAGATGGTTTCAACATTAACCATAAATAGATTATGTAGTTGAAACCCTTTGGCCTAAGTTCACACTGTCCTTATGCCACTGTATCTCAACTACTTAGCAGCAAAAGGAAAGTTGAGAATAAGAGAGAAAGGCAACAAATATAACTTGAGACACCTCATTTTCTCATATGCGTACAGAAAAGCTCACTAATTTACTTTAGCCTGTATTTCAGATACCTTGTGTTGTTGTCTTGTTGACACTAATAGAGAGCCCCACTAAGTTGTCTTTCATTCATTAATGAAACGTGCTAATAAATCAACAAATACAAGTAAGAAAATGAACAGAAACTGACAAGAGATCAGATAATTACCTTGTCCCTAAACACAAAATGAGATCAGCCATTTTACAGTGCTTTTCAGCTGCATCCATCTCCTTTCGGGGTAACGCATCCTGAAAAGTATATTGATGAGTAAAAAGGACTAGTACTTTCAGAAGAAACACCTACAAAAAACTGTGTTCTATCCACTTATGTTCATGGATCATTGTCCATGATATGTATGATGACCCTTCCAACCATTGTTTTGTTGCAATTGCAATGTTCCAACATGATAGTAGCATATAGCTCTATAAATAATTATTTTAAAATTGAAGTTCTAGGTTTTACAGCTGAAACCTATCAGAAAAGAAAATGGCATCAGAAGAGGCATGCTACCTCCCAGTCAAGAACAGTATCCCTTAATCTTGCACCACAAGATGTATCAGAACAACGCCGGGGTGTTTCCTTCAATCCGATTGTTTCAATCTCAAAATCTCGTACATATCTTCCAATTTACATTCAACAGAGAGATTGTATCAATAAAGATCAGTCAATAAGAAATGAAAGGCAAAAATGCACCTCTCAACTACCAACTGACACTAAATGTAAAGTAACATTATAGAAAAAGAAAATACATAGAAAGGAACCTCTAAAAAAAAATTAAGATTAAGTATCAAGCCTTACTCGACTCCACAAGATGAGCAAACTTCCAGAAAGGAGTCCCCATGCAACTCTGCAAGTTTTTCCCGTGGTATCCCGGACCGAATATGAAGACCATCAACATTCTAGCATTTCAAAACGAGATCACTTAGCATAATGATTGATACAAGAAAATGAATCATGTGTAAATAATTATTCTGCAGTATTTTTCAGGCAAATAATAAAAAATAAAAAAAATGAAAAAGAAGTCATATTGACCAAGTATAGAGCTATAGATGCAATGCATTTGCCTATCCATGAGTATTACACAATCAGTATAATGTCTCTGATAATTAAGAAGGATTCTAGAGCTGCTGGACAACCTCATGAAGTGGAAGAGTAGTGCTACAGAGTACAGTCGTACAGACAATTACTTCTCTATAATAGTTAGTCTCCAGCAGAGTCTTTATACCTTCAGATGAAAGTATAAGGATCCAGCAAAGGTTCCAGCCCAAGATTGACGATATCTTTACTGTTTATTACTCTCTCTTTCCTCAAAAAATATATAACTTGTGAAAATTTCGCAAATTATGTGACAAAAATAGATTTAATAGACCTACTAACTAATTTTGTTACCAACTACTACTTCATTTGGTAAGAGTTTCTTTCTGAAACTAGTTTGTCAAGCCTACAAGCCTACATCTTGTCGACAGTACCCTTAAACCTTAATAGTAACTTCAGAAGGTGTATGGTAGGAGGGATAAGGGTAAAGGGATAGGGATAAGAAAGAAGGAATCGGTGACGTTTAGTGTTTGTTTTGGTGGATAGGGAATAGAGGAAGGGTATGGATAAAAAAAACTAAAAAAAAAATCTTTATCCCTCTAAATCTATACCTAGGGGGGTGGTATAAGAGGATTTTGATCTTAAAAGACCATTATACCATTAGTGAAAAAGGAAGTTAAAAGAGAGAAGAGAAGGGTTAGTAAGGGTATTTTAGTATATTGCCCTTTATTCTAATCTTATTCCCAATTCTTACTAAACAAGGACACACTTAAATTTATCCTTATCCTTATCCCACCCTCTTATCCTTCCTACCCCTATCCCTTTTACCAAACTCCCCGTTAAGGAAAAACTACAATTTGGCACCAATTCTAAATGATATATGTAACTAAATAATGGGACCTCAGGCTTAGAAAACATAAAGTGAACTCTAAGAAAGCATCTAAAGGGAATCTCTTTTTTTATTTTCTCATATCTAAAAAATCCCAATTCAACTAACTTGTTTCCGGTTTCCCCAAATTTTATATAAAACGAGGATAGTAATAAAGATATAGGTTAGATATGTTTAACTACAATTCTTTACTACACTATAACTGAGGGAATAAACAGTCCTTCTGAAGACAAGTATGCTGACTGATGCCCAAGCAAAATATTTGTATGTATTGTAACCTACATGCCACCTATTACAAAGCATAGGAAAGGTTTACTCTATCCAGCAAGAACCAATAATAAACAATCTCACGCTTTCATTGTACCAAATCTTCCATTAGTTCTACACATATAAAATCTTGGAGAGAGAACAAACCTGACTAATAACGAATTTGAGGATACTAGCTTTTTCTAGCTGAACCAGAGCCATATGGGTTATACTAGGCATTGCTCGATTGAAAGGCAAAGCTGCTTTAGGTAAGGCCTTGCCGTCACGCTGCCACCAGAAGAAATCATAATAAACATCAGTCTGAAGGATTCATAAGCAATGATAAATATGCAGAATACGTGGCAAGTCTACATAGCAGAATATCAATCTTGTAAAAGATATATAATCTAGCAACATGCCCAAACTAATTGACTACATGAACCAATAAATCAATTGGGACTTGGGAGGGCAAGAACCAAAATGTGTTTCCAGATAACAGTTTGTAAGGGTTCATGACAAATGATGAGCACTTTGAATTTCTAACTTTAAGTCTTCAACAGATTGACATAATGGCAAGACAAGTGAATGCGTGCATTTCAATTGACAGAGCCAGAAACTACAAATTCGATTATAACCATCACTTTAGAAAACCAAAAAACTAAGTTCATTTTAAGGGCTTTTTTCCAGCAAAATATCAGGGCAATATTACAATATAGAGTCGCACTAGTATATGATTGATAAAGTTGATCCTAATAATCCCTTAAAGAGACTTCAATAACAAAGTTGGAGCGTGATATAAAAATGAAGGATTGAAATTATCGTGTACAGAGGAGTGGAGGGAAAAAAATCTGGGCTCTTCTTGATGCTATAGAATTCATAGCCCGGCCCTACTCCCTAGAGTTCTGCAAACCAAAAGCTTATTCCAGCCGCAGGTTTAGATGTGCACATCAACAACAAAAGTGATGCTTCAATCACAAAGTCTCAAGCTCCCAAACATTGAAAGAGGAAAAAAGAAAGATCTACTCTACAATCTGCATGAGAATCCACTCAAAACAACCATGACAAAGCTCGTAAAAAGTCTTCTTACAGAATCTTCCGAATAAATTGTCATAAAGCAGAAAAAACAGCTGACAAAATGATTTATATAAAATCTGTTTTAGATTATCATTAAGACACATACTTCCTAATATAACTTCCTTAACTTTATGAACCACTAAATGACTAAGCAAAAGAAGAATAAGAATAACGTCATAGAAACCACTAAGCATAAGATAATAATAACCATCAATCCAGCTAGATTTACCAAAAAGAAATTGCTACTCCGTAGCTTTTAAAAAAAATTTCTTCAGGTTTATGCCACTGCAATCAACAAACAGAAATGACACAAACGAATAACATTACCTGAAGTGTCCAGATTCCCTTGGGACCTCGAAAATCAGGAATCCCACAAGAAGTAGATATACCAGCACCAGTAAATACAACCATATGCTTACTCTGCAAGAACACCAATGAGGCTTAGAAAATTTAACGAAACATAGAAAGAATCATCAAAGATATATGATATGCTGTAAGATTTGAAGCTCAAACCTTTCGAATCATATTCGCAAGTTGTCCTACCTGCCGGAACCATAGAGCAGAATTATTGAAGTGAGTGTTGCATATTACAAGAGATACATATACTTGCAAAAGATAATTTCGGAAGCATAAGAAACAGTTGTTCATGTCATGCTAATGTAAGCCTAAAAGATATTCGTGTCTGAAAGTGCATGCTATTTGTGGTGACATACCATTGCAGGCAAGAATCCTAAAGTATTGACAATTTGCTTTCATGATGAAAACAAGATTTGCTCACAAATGCTCCAAAGGCGAACTTTCAGTCACCAAAAACAACATCCTGCCTTCACTATTATTTACATGACAATGCTAACTATGACGATATGCAGACAAACTCTTTTTCAGTAAAACATAAACATGCTATTATATCCTTACGCAATTCTACCTCCATTCAAGAATCAAAGCAAAAAGTTCACTTCCCTACCAAGTAGATCAAATTCATATACATACCACAACGACGGACACGAAATAAATCATTCTTGATTCATCCAAAGTAGTCGAACCACAAGAATGCGCACAATCAAACCTCAATCACACTTGATTAAACAAATTAACCATCATTATCATCTTACAAATTCCAACAATGCAGGTTATGAAGCTAATGAATTTCATTTCGTTTCATTCAAACAGAACTAATCTGAAAAACCCAAATGACCAAATCATCAAAATTCATAATATCACATAAATTCCGCACAATCAAAGTCCATAAACCTAATAGCATTTAATGGGCACTAAAAAAACAGATCAAAGTCATAAACTTTACAAGTGAACAACCAAATAAATGCATAAATCAAACAAATAAGAAGGGTATAAATCATAGAACCCTAAGTTATCAAAAACCCTTACTTTCTCTTGTAAAATGCGAGGTGATTCGAAAAATTCAGCCATCCCAACTTTGCCCACATCTTCAATGTACGAAAGCTTCTCAGCATACCCCAAAGACATAGTTGTAAAACACCCCCTTTTTTCTCCTGTACTTTCTCTTACTATATCTCTCTCTTTCTCTCTCTAAAATTATCTGCAGATCAAGGGTTTAAAGAGAAGAATATTTGATCAGATAATTAGCAGAAGAGTTTTTTTCTGAGGGCCTGTTTGGCAAATTGTGTTGTAAGGGGAAACCAAGAGCCAAAATTAGCAAGAAATCTGAAATTCTACTAGTATACACTAATGCTTTGTTTGGTTCATTGTTAATTTGTTAGTAAAGGAAAGTATGAAAAAGGAAAAGAAAAAAAATAAAATTTGTTAGTAAATAAAGAATGAGATTTATTTAGTATTAAAAAAAAAAAAAAAGAGAGATTTATTTCGAATGGTTGGTTAATGAAAGGTAATGAAGAGAAGAAAAAAGAAATATGCATATGCTTTTATTTTCTCTTTTCAGTCGAATTTCTCCACTTTGGGAGGAAAGGAAAGCCAAAAATTTGTAAAGCAGCTTTCCTTTTACTTCCCTTTCTTTCCTTTAAATTCTCATGTCATTCATTCATCAAACCAAACATGAAAACATAATAAAACCTTTTCCTTTTTATTCTTTTCCAGCCAAATTTCTTCGACCAAAAAGGGTTTAATGGCTTGTTTGGTTGGCAAAATAAGATGGGATAAAAAGTCATGGAAATTTGTAATTAAGGTAGTTGTTTGGTTGATATAAAAAAGCAAAAATGGGAAAAGTTGGAATTTATGAGAATTTCTACTTTTGACAAAACATAAAAAGTAAATTACCTAGGTCACCTTGGTCAATCAAAATTCATGAAAATTTCAAATTCCTTTGTCACAACCAAACAACATAAAGAAATTCCAAAAAAAAAAAAAAAAAAAAAAAAAAAAAAAAAAAAAAAAAAGGGGGAAATAACTTCCCATGCAATACAACTTCCTGCGGAAATTTATTTCCCCTATTAACCAAATGAGGCCTAATACAACTATACAACTAGTGAAAAACAATTTTAATGAAGGTTCAAACCAAAATTACATAAGAGTCCTTATTTATTCCTCTTTTTTTCTTCAAAAAATACAAGTTGGTCTTTTTATCAACATAAAAACCATATCAAAGGGGTACGTACTCTCGACATTATCTTAGAGGGGTTAAAATCATCTATTGATGTTGGTTGAGATGGATATTGCTCCATGTAACCTCTACCGTTTTTCAATATCATTCTTTTCCATTCTCTACCATTTTTCGACATTATCTTCAAAATTCAAGCTTATTTGCAACTTCAAGGTAGGATATGGTCACCCACTTACCCTTACCTACCCTTTTAGGGTTGACCATGCCCTTATTTTCACCCTTTAATCATAAGGTTTTCGTATAATTTGGCGACCAAGCCGCCGAATACGATGGCATTGGTGTCAGTGGAAGGTGACACGATGAATTTGGTGGTGTAAGGAGGCGCGATGGGCCGCTACCAGGTATGGTCCATATCAAGGGACAGAAACAGTATAATTTAAAAATCAATAATAACAGTATAAGATTAATAATAACAGTATAGTAAAGATATACGTTCCTTTCTCTTTTCCTCTTTCTTCATCGTAAATCTCGCTGGAATAATAACATTATAGAATAAAAAATAACAGTATAAAAGCAACAATAACAATATAAACAAAAACAAAAAAAGTACTTGGTATGGACCATATCAGGTATGAGCCTATACTTACTCGTGGTGTAAGTGGAAGATGGGTGAAGCCGTGAAGGAAGCTTCAATGGAGCTTATAGCTTATGGTGGAAGGTATCGGCGAAGGAAGCTTCACTGGAGCTAATGGTGGAAAGTGCCGGTGAAAGAAGCTAATGGCGTTAGTGGAGTGAGTGGAGTACAGTTACCACCATCTAAGCTTATTATTCCAGCAATGTAATCAATCGTGTATCAATGTATGTCAATTGTGTACTTATCAGTGTTCCTTTTATTTACCAATTTGCCATTAAATAAACAAAATGTGTTAATAAATAAGATCAAAATCGTGTTTTCTGTTTGGATGGTCACATCTGTGACCAGCTGAAATACGAGTAACCCTTGACTGAGTAACACCTGATTGACTGAGTAACCCTTGATCGATCGAGTAAGTAACTAACCCCTGACTAATCAAGTGACCCCTGACCGATCAAGTAACCCTTGATCGGTAACCTCCGACCAAGTAACCCCTACTACACGGTTTGGTCATCCATATATGAAACTTTGTGTAAGATCAATAAGGGCTAGCTCATTTTCAACTACTATTACGTGACTAAATCTTCACCTCATTCAAATACAATCATGTTTTGAGAAATAAATTTAAGTTTTTAAAAAAACGTAGTTAATGTAGTAATAAAAATAATATCAAATAGGAAATTTATTAGAAAAATCGGTAAATATAAATTTTATTTGATAAAAAAATAATTTAATTTGCAATATAATTAAAATTGATAAAAATATTTTCAATTTAAAGAGTAGAAGTTTTAATATGAAATAAGGTATGAAAAGGGCTTGAAAATTGGAAATAATTAAAGAGAATTTAATGCATTGAGATTAAAATTGTGACTATGTTTTCATAAAGAGGACTCATTCATGATTTTTTTTTTTTTTAAGATCTTTTGAGTTTTGTTAATTAGTGATAAATAAATGGATTAATGTGCTCACAAAAAAAAAAATAAAAAAAAAAATAATAATCTAATATATATAAATAAAGTAGACATTTTTGGAGAGCATTCGACGCGCCACATAAGCAAAGGTATATTTTTTACCAATTAAAAATTATATTTCTATTTTATTTTAGAATTTAAAAATTTACTTGCCACCTAAACAAAACTGACGAATGAGATTTAAGAATTTTGCCACGTAATTAAAAACAACGAATAGTGATTTATAAGGATTTAACTTATTTAAAAAACTAAAAATTATCTTTTAAGAAAACAATTATCTTTAGATATAGGATTTATACATCTAAGATAATTTTGATGGTGTTTATGATAAGAAATAAAAATTATTTCTTAATAATAATTAAATTAAAAATTTTGATGCCTACCACTATAAATTAACACATTTTACAACACCAATAAAATTTCATATCAATACAAAACCAAATCAAGCGAATTTTGTGTCATAATTTTGTGTCAGTTTTAGGTCATCAGTGGCTGCGTAATTTTTAGTTTTATTTTTAAAATTCATGTTTAAATGTATATTTGTGATTATTGCTTACATTGTGTTTATTTGGAATGCTTAATGATTATATGTTTATATTTTGTTTTCTGAATTTTGTTTTTATATGCTGATCTAATTTAATTAATCAATGAATTAAATTCGAGCAAAAATGATTGTAAAAACAAAGTATGATAAGGTATTATATCTATATAAATCGTTTATATTTATTAAATTTTTTTATAAACCTTTTTAGTTTTTATTAATTAATTTTATGATTAAAACAATTCTTTTGTGATTTAGGTAGCTTAATCAAGTCATCAAATTAACTTAATTGAACAAATTAACGTTCATGCCTCAATTAAAGCTAGCTTTGTATAGTTTCGTCCAAAATTAATTGAAAGAAAAGTTTACTCCATTAGTTACTTTTCAATCGTTACAAATAAGAAGCGGCGACTGGGGACGATTAAAAAATTCCAATGCATAGATTTGATGTTGTACAATTACAATTTTTAGATCAATTTTACAAAAATTTTATTGATTTATTTTATAAGACTATAAAGATTAATTTTATATAAATTTTATTTTTGCTAACATGTTTTATTTATCCAGTTTTATTAGATGAAGAAATAGAAGATAAATAGTATACATGTTTTTATTATTTTTTATTATTTCTATTTTTAAAAAATCAACGAATAATAATTTAGGATTTAAATAAGCAAAAAATAAAAAAATAAAAAAAAAATCTTTTCACATTAAAGATTTTATCCTTATGTAACCGATAAATTATCATATTTACAAATTTTTTTTTTGAAAGATATCATATTTACAATTTATTTATATTTTTAATTTCAATTGTCATATAACTAACAACCACAAATAAAATACATAACAACAATAAATAAAGTCTCATTATAAATTACATTAAAAAAAAAATAATACTTTTGTAATAGGCAATAACACTTTAATTAAATTATTATTATTTTTTTTTGTCTGAAATTATTAAATAGAAAAAAAAAATCAAATACGAAAATATCTTTTCTTGAGATTTAAAAAAAAAATCATCTTTAGATATAGGATTTATATATCTAAGATAATCTTGATAGTGTTTATGATAAGAAATAAAAATTATTCTTTGATTATAAGTATTTTTCAATTCGGGGTGAATGATTGATTGCGTTCATGCCTCAATTAAAGCCAACTTTGTACAATTTCGTTCAAAATCAATCGAAAGAAAAGTTTACTCAATTAGATACTTTTCAATCGTTACAAATAAGAAGCAATATCGCACGCATTGCCAGTGCATTGCCAGTGACAACAAAATAATGATTTAATTTTTCAAAATACTATTGTTCTTGCGATTAGGGACTATGAAAAAATTCCAATGCATAGATTTGATTTTGTACAATTAAAATTTTTAGATCAATTTCACAACAATTTTTCACGTCCTGGTAAATATATTGATTTATTTTATAAGACTATAAAGATTAATTTTATATTAATTTTATTTATGCTAACATGTTTTATTTATCCATTTTGATTAGATGGAAGAGATATAGGTGTGAACGAAGTTGGTGATTCTATCGAAATAGAAGATAAATAATATACATGTTTTGGTTATTTTTTAATATATTTATTTTTTAAAAAACAACGAATAATGATTTAGGATTTAAATTATTTACAAAATAAAAAAAAATATCTTTTCACATTAAAGATTTTATCCTAATATGTAACCGATAAAAATATCATATTTACAAATTTTTTTTTGAAAGATATTATATTTACAATTTATTCATATTTTTAAATTCAGTTGTCATATAAATAAAAACCACAAATAAAATACAAAACAACAATAAATAAAGTCGCATTATAAATCACATTAAAAAAATATATACTCTTGTAACAGGCAATAACACTTTAATTGAAATATTATGTGTTTTTTTTTTGTCTGAAATTATTAAATAGTAAAATAAATCAAATAATTAAAAAAAAAACTTAGAATCTATACGAAAATATATTTTCTTGAGATTTATATATGGATAAAACGTGCATCGCACGGGCTTTCATCTAGTAATAATAATAGTTGCATGTACAAGTATAAGTAGGGGCAGTGCAAACAAATTCGAGGTCCGATGGGAGTTTTAAAATAAAACTAGTTTTTGGGCCCGGGCGATGCCCCGAGTTATTATATGAAAATAAGTGATCATTAATATAATATATTAAGGCCCTGTGACATTCCTGAGAACATAACATAAGGATAACGAGGTTTGAACCCTCAACCTCTTATAAGAAAGATAACTACTTAACCATCTAAGCTAATTACCAACTTTGTTATTAATATGTAAAAAAAAACTATATAAGTGCAAACCACAAGATTCAATTAAGAATAAAAAAAAAAAAAAGAATTACAGTTTTGAAAAGCCTTTACAAAAATTTATCAATTGCACGTCTACAACAGTAGCAACCTGTGGCAACGCCCGAGCTATTTACTAGTTTACTATATATATATAACCCAAAAGATTAATTTCTTTGGTTGACACGTGTGAGAAGCTTGTTTTAAATTAAACTAGTTTGTAAATACAAGGGTAAATGTGTTAAAATTTTACGGAGTATTTTATCTTTATCACTATCCTATAATAATTGGAAAATTCAATTCAATAGTCTCAATCGTGGCTTATTATCCAATAATCTATCAGCTTTAAGGTGAGTTTTCTTTTTTACTCCCTACTGGCCATTAACCTTTTTTTTTTTTGGTGCAAAGGTCATTAACTTATTACACCCTCCTTGTCATTAACTTATTATAATAAGTGTTAACACGTGATTGATAAAAAAACTAGCCACTAGCGATGGCCATCCTCCTTGTCAGCCCACCCTTCCCAGTCCCAACATCTATTTCTGACCCCATCATCATCCCCAACTCCACCTCGAAAACTGCCCATGAAACCATTCCCCAACCTAGTCCCTTAAACGGACTCCCTCCATTCCCCACCCTAGAAATTGGCCTCCCTTCCCTTTCCCACCTTAGAAATCGACCCCCTTCCCTTCCCCTACCTTTTAAACCGATCCCTCTCCTTTCCATGCACTGAAATGACTATAATTTTAGTGGGCTAGGTTGGCATAAGGTTAGGATTATGGGGTGATAGGAAGGGAGAGGGTCAGAAATTGATGGGCGGTGAGAAGGTTTGGTGGAGTGGTTTGAGCTGGGCTTGGGGAGGGGGTGGCCATCAACGGTGGTCCTGGTTGTCAGCTTGGGGATTTTATTTTTATTTTTATTTTTAATTTTTATTTATTTAATTTTTTCTTTTTGAACAAATAAACATTTGACATGTGATAATTATATTTTTAATCATAAATTTATATCCTTTTAATAGAATACGGGTTTTCTAGACTGAAGAAATAAAATCTAATATATATATATATATATATATAAAAGGGAGTTTTTTCCTGAGTTTTTAGAGAGTCACGTAGGATTTAATTTTTTCAACGCGCCATGTAGGATAATAAATTTTAGTGGTAGACAATTAAATATGAGATTATTATTTTCTTTTAGAATTAAATAATATAAATGACACGTAAGCAAAATTGACGAATGAGATTCCAGTTTAAATTAATTAAATATAAAATATTATCTTTTGATATCAGAGATTTTATCTAAATATATGACAAATTTTAGCACATAAATATTTATATATTAAAAAAATTATTTAAAAAATTCAAACAAACCATGCGTCGCACAGACTTCATTTAGTCACCTTTAAATTAGGATTATTGTACAATAAACGGAAAATAAATGCTTTAAAAAAATGGATAAATTTCCAAAAATTAATTAAAATAAACAGCCATGAATTCTCTCTCCTCTTAAACGCGTTGATTTCAAACTTCTCCCTAGGGTTGTTCCGATTTTCTCTCTCTTCCATGGAAGCAGTTTTTTCCGAGCTATCTGTCCTCCGTTGAAGCAGGTGTTTGCGAGCTATCTCTCCTCCGTCGAATAAGCTTTTGAAATTTCTCCTCCATTGAATCGGCTTACCAGGTAGTATTTTCTTAAATTATTTTTAAAAACCGGATTATTTATATATTTTGGATATTTTAATTAAGGCAAAAGCTATATTTTATTATTATTTTAATAAGTCCGAAAATCCCATTTATTTGGCTAATAAATTTCGGATTTTCCTAAGAGAAAATCTGATTTTATTAGTTAAATTATTTGGTGAATATTTGGTATTTTATTATTTAATTATTTATTACAATAAATATTATTTACACAATTATTTTAATTCCTTAAAACTAGCAAAATATTTTCCTAAAGTACTAAATAGGAGGGCCGAAAATATGAGCTTAGGAAAGCTCAAAAATTTCGGCCATTCCATGTAGATTTTGGGAAAAATATTTTGGTAATTTGTATTTTTAATTATCTCCTTAAAATCTCCTATTTTCCTTAATTCTAATTCTCCATCTTTTTAATATCCAATCATTATATTTCCTTTCCATTCATTCTTCTTAATTATTCCCCAAGTAATTCCAATTTCCTTAATATTTTTCATGACAATCATACCTTCCATATTCAATTTTACACAATCTCTTCAATATCAAAACTTTCCTTAAATCTTTACTCACTTCTCCAAGTAATCCCTTAAACCCTACTTATCATAATTCTTCTCAAGTTCTCTTACCATAATTCTTGCATGAGCTAGCCTATAAATACCCTCCATACCTTTCACATTCTTCACACCAATTCTCTTATTTTCTTCTCCTCTTTTTACACAAATCATCCCGTTTATCTTTGAAGCCAATTTTCGGGCACTTCTGGTCAGTTTTTGGGGTATTGCTGTTTCACAGAAAATTGTTCCTCTCAAAAAATCCTTGAGGTTAGGCTCAAGAATCACCCAATTCGGAGTTATATTGAAGGAGTTATAGCCTCTGCAAGTTCTGCCTATTCTTTCCAACGAAAATCCAATTCTTCTCTTTTCCTTGGTTTCTTATCTTTTCCCTTCTCTTCTTTTATTCAATTATTATTATTATTATTATGGGGGATTTATAAAAATTATTATGAGTAGTTTTAATTATATAAATTAGATTTTTAATGATGTTTATGAAAATTAATTTAAAAGGTTCATGTACATATAGTTGGGGGATTTTAATTTCATTGTTGTGATTATTTGTTAACCTTATATTAATTAAGGTTATATTTATTTGTAGGGTGTTTTTGATCAAGATTCTTGAGAGTTCTTTTGAGGTGTTTTTGGCTAAGCAGGGATCAAGGTACGTTAGGTGGTTAGATACCTTGAAAAAATAAAGATTGATTTGAATGAGCATGTTTGAATGATTTTATGTTGCTTGAATTAAATTGACTTGAATTATGGTTTATGAAATAAAAGTATGTTTAAAGGATTGGTTTTAATAATTAAATTGGAGTATTGATTTTTATAACATGTTTTGATTAATTAATTTATTATTCATGTTTTAAAAAGGATTGGTTTTGAAAGCTTATTGGATTTATAAAAAAAAAAAGGGAGTTTGAATTATTATTATTAAAGGTTGGAATTATTGGATTTAAAGAGGATTTATTTAATCATTGAATTAAATTTATTATTTATGCTTTATAAGCATGTTAGTAATCCCACTATGCGGATTTGGTTTATTGATAAGGCCTTGGACTTTGTATGACCGGGTCTTTCCTCAAGAATAGCCTTGTAATATAAGGAGACTAGCTTGGGGGGTGTGCACACTTGGGAGAGGAATTGGTTTAATTGGTTTTAAAATAATTGGAATTGGTTTTATTGATTATTGGGATTTGAATATTGAGAATTGGTTTTGAATCATGAGTTTGGAATTATTGGATTAATTATTGGAATTGATTTCAAAAGCATGTTTGCAAATAAATTAAATTTAATTATCTTGCACTTACCGTACTTAGCATATTTGCTAACCCGTACTACTTATTTGTTTTGGTTCGCCCTGTTTACCGTAATGTTAAGCAGTGTTATTTCAGGTGGAGTGAATAAATTGATGCATTGGAGTCCCGGGATTGGTTTCACTAAGTTAGGAATCTTGGTCTTTGTATCTATTTTTGAATACTCATAACATTGGTTTCTATTTATAGTTATTATTAATAAAGAAGAGTTTTGAATTTTCCGCTGCAAAGTATTGGTTTATTTAGTGAGTTTGAGTAGCCTTGCGTAATCACGCGGCGGTAATACGCCTACGTCTATCTCTACGGTATAATTATACGTATTATACTAGTATTTCCGTAGAGGGGGATTTGGGTGTGTTACATTCTGTGACGATTATTACACTTGGAGTGGATGAACTTTCTTTATTTTGTGGCTGTACTGCTCTCCAATGTTATGAAGACTTCATCTATAGTTTCCTTGACAAATTTAACTTGTTGATTGGTCACGTAACTTGGTCCTGCTGGTGAACTTTGGTGGCATGAAGCTGACTACTACATTACAACCATACTAAAAAGGATCGGATTCATTCATTCTAAAAAATCTTTCGGTAAAATGAATGAATTCTTTCAAGTATGGAGTAAAATTTCCAATAACCTCCTTATTAGCACATCAAACAATTGATCTAGTGCTTCCCATTTGTATGTCAGATCAGCTGGTGTAATCATAGAGCCTAATCGACACAACTAAATGTTTTGACATTATCAATTGTGCAAAAAGTTGATAGGGCTCCTGGGTAACCCAAAGAATTTACTCCATACTTGAAAGGATATGTTCTTATTGGAAAATTTGCAAATTATAACCATTTAAAAAAAAAAAAAAAAAAAAAAATTCAAATTACAGCCAAAAGTACTAATAATTTGTTAATTGCCAATTAATCCAACTTTTTCCTCAATTTATGTCCTCAGAAATGGCAAAAATATTCATGTAAGAAAAAAATGAGGCATTTGCGTTATTTTTTTTTTTTTTTTTTGTCAATTTCGAGTTCAATTTGCACCTTAAGACAAAAACAACACCCAAAACCAATGCATTTTTTAATACACGAAACAAAAACAAAAACAACTTATTATATTAAAAATAGTGATAAAAGAGTACAATATCATAAATATTTTTCCTTCCAAATCTCTTCGTTATTCCTTAAATTCAACTCAAGTTACTGATAATGCAAGGGATCAACAAGTGATTCGACCCAAGGTTGTCTATTACGCAAAAACAAATCTTCCGGTAAGTCCGGCATATCTATCTTCTTAAGAGTTTCAGATTCTAGTTCACAACAAATCAAAAAATTTTGTACTTGATTACCATTAATACCACTTTGAGTAACTGCTAAAATAATATTGATCCCATCTTTCAAACAAACAAGATTCCAATGAGATTTCCAATGATGATGCATATCAAAACTGTGCAATGGCCCATGTAGGTTACGAAATAGTTGAGACCAACACTTATCGTTGTTGTTGCTATAGTCTTTTAATATCCATATATCCAGATAGTACGTCACTAGACACAATTGTCCTTGTAAGACCGTCAATTTAGGTGAATTCCTCGACATGTTATCTGGTAGTGACATCTCATAAAATTTATGAGTGAATAGATCAAAACACTTTATCTCTTTACACTCGAGACTCAACCAGTGGAATGAGTTGTTAGCAAAGATAGAGCTATTGGAGTGCAAAACATACTTATCCCAAGGGGGGTCTTCAATGATATCCCACAAATTATTTTTCAAGCTATAGACCAACGATTTCTTATCTAGTATATCCTTCCAATTAGAAGGCCGCGCCAAGTGTACAAGCTTTAAAACCTTATAATCATCGGAAACACAATCATAGCCAAGTGACAACGTTTTAATGCGTTCAACAAACTTAGCTTCTAGGGTGAATTTGAATACGGGTAATAATTTATAAGCTCGAGTGGCAGGATTATAAAGACAATGGTTAATGTCATATAAACCCTCATTACGTTTATGTGCAAATGCTAAGCAAAGTAAGCCATTACACGTGCTAAAGATCAAACCTTCAGGACGTTCACTTTCATTAGGGTAAGAAAGTTGGGTTAATTGGTGGTTGTGATTTAGGCCGTTAAAGTTAAACGAGTAGAACTTGCTTTGGTTTCCATATTTATGAGAGTTCATCATGATGAGGGTGCTATTAGAGTGTGTTTCGAGGGATCGAGCAAGATGGAGCTTGATGAAATACGGGTCGTTGATTACGCCACACCATGACTTGGAAACACACTTAAAACGACCAAGAGATCTAACGGTAGCCATGAGAGTATATCGATAATTAGCTCAATAGGAAAAAGATAATGATATGATGTATTTGCTTTCTTCATGACGTTTACCGTTTGATTATGAAATACGCTTTAAGAAGAGGTAAATATGTTTGATCATCAATTTATTTATATAGGGATTAGAAAAGATACATATATAAAAAAAATACTTCGACTAGGATTAGAATACTTGTTGAAGTTGTATTTTCAGGCAGCTTATGATAAAATTTGATAAAACAAATTAAGACAATCTGAAGAATTTGATAAAACTTGATTTATCTTTCATTGAAAGATTATTCGAACCATATTTATAATACAAGTCTCCTTGCTCAAGTGTATCTTTTGGTAGAAGTTGGAAACAATTAGGAAAGCAATAACTTAACATAAATATATCTAATGATCTTAACATAAATATATCTAATGAGCGACAATTTGGTGAAAAAAAAAAATAACTCCGGCGGCAATTTGGTAAAAAAAGTTAATCCTAAACGATAATTTGGTAAATAAAATTATCTCAGGCGACATTTTACCCAAAAAAATACAAAAATTTCCGACAAATTACTCACGAATACTTAATTTAGTTCGTTTTCGTGCTTTTTTTTTTATCAACCCTTTTTATGGAAATAACAATTTCAAGAAAAAAAGCATGTTAAGTATCAATTTTCACTTAAATTTCATACCACCTATTAATGAAATGTTTTTAAAAGGGGTTGGAAATAAATTTTGTATCGGAATTTAGCAAAATAAAAAGGAGATGACATATTAATTCAAAATTTTAAAAAGAAAAAATAAATTTAAAAACAAAAAAACAAATTAAAATTAGGATTTTTAAAGAGTTTGTCAGAAAAAATTAGATTTTTTGGTCCAAATGTCGCTGGAGTTTATTGTTTTTACCAAGTTTTCGCATATGGTTAACTTTTTTTACCAAACTGCCGCCGGAGTAAGTTTTTTTATTAAATTGTCACTAAGGGTCTTTTTTATTTACCAATCTGGTCAATTACCTAGTAAGCTACTAAAACGATAAAGAGTATCAACAAATCAAAAAAAAAAGTACGAGTACATAAATTCCTTATTAAGGCGGACTTTTATTGAATTACTAGGTTAGTTTCCGTGCATGCACGGTATGTAATCTTCAATAACCATTATTAAACTATCATTATAATTAAAAAAAAAATCTAAAATTATAGTTGACAAATTTTGAGCAAAATAAAGGATTACGAAAGATATGTTAGATATTAACTGATGTTATAAAATGAGAAAAATTATGTTAAGAATTTTTTTATTTATACCTATATAAATATTTGAGTTAAAGATATGTCAAACCTTTTTTATTTTAAGTAATTACAAGCTAAGATATGCACAAAAATTCGTGCGTGTTCATATAAGTAATCTATCAAGATCAATACTCTGTTTTTTTTTTTTTGGTGAATTTTTTTTTAGATGGTGGTGTTTTTTTTGGAAAATTTTTAAATTACCACTCAAAAATGTATCCATTTTCAAAATAACCACCCGTTTAATTTTTTATTTTATTTTAACACCCCTAATTAAAAAAACTACTCAGATTGTCACCCATTTCAAAATTCCGGTGGATTTCTGTTATGTAGACCCACCTAACGGCTAGTAACGACTATGTCTAAGCATTACAATCAGCTCTTTCTTCACTTCACATCCCCCTTAAATCAGTTTATTATACAACAGTTTATTAACTCCTGATCAACCGAGTAACCCCTCTAACTTAGTAACCCTCCAACCTAGTAACTTCTGACCAACCTGGTAATAATAGTGGATACGGCATCGCCGGACCTCAACACCAAAATCAAACTTTCTGTTCTTCCTCTTCATTCTTCGAGAGTTGTTCGATTTGGAACCCAGAAACCCCAACGAAATTCAAATGAGAAAGTGGTAGCAGTACTAGTGGGCTCGATTGGCAAAGAGGAGATAGAAAATGGGTGGAGCATTAGTGATGGGGGATGGCTTTGAGAGGAAGAGGAGAGGGAGAAGAAAATAATAATAAAATTGGGGTTGGCCATGCGGCCTGCCGCATATGAAATTCAGTGATTATTATATGATAGTTTTTTTTAAAATGTGTTTATTTTTGGTAAAAATTTAATTTCTAAAATGTAGAAGGGTATTTTAGGAAAAAAAAATTATCAATCAAAAGGTCTTTTCTCTTTATATATTACTATAGATTTTTTTTTTGAGGAAATATATTAGTATAGGTTATATTGTATAAGGTTATATTGTATAAGGTTAGGGAATTTTTGTACACAGTAAATAAGATTTGTTTCTTTAATTGAATTTTATTCAAAAAAAAAAAAAAAAAGGACACACCAGAAAAAATGATATGTGTCATTGCTGGTGTGTCTTTTAGTATATGACTAGCTTAGCTGCTTAGGCCCCGTGCCATGCACAATAAATCTTTTTTTTTTAAATTAATTATATTTAACAAATAAATTTGATAAAACCATAAATTATATTGTCATAATCGATATAAAGGCAAAGTAAAAGTTTAATACTCCGTACCTTTTTAGATAATTACTATTAAATCCTCGTAAACAAATTTGTCATTAATTTGAATCTATATTTAATGTCTAAATTGAAATAAAATATTATTAGAGATATTTGGAAAAAAAAAAGGTGATGTTTTAAAGCTATTTCTTTAATATCAATTTTATTTTACTTTTTTTTTTTTCAAAATCTTATAATACTCCATATATAAGATTATTAAAAAATAATTGAAATAATATTTTAGGTAAATGTGTATGGAATAATTAAGGACACCAACTAAAAAGGAATGCATTTATTATAGAGATAATACTACAAAAAAAAATGTATTATAATAATAATATTATTATAGTGGTATTATACAAAAATTCCAAAAAAATAAAGATTTTAGCTAAAATAGGAGAGGGGGTTTGGAAGGGAAAAAACAGCACCATGATGCGATACATGCCACTTTTGGTGTCTGTTTTAGTATTAAGCTATTTATAATTATTGTAAAACGGGTTAAAGTTACCCTTTATCCTTAAAATATTTTTTTTTGAATGGTTACCCTTAAAAAATTTAAATTACACTTACATACTACAAAAAACTTTCCTCCACTTTAATTAAATGTTACATTAGGTATTACGTATTGTCATTACAAGAATTAATCATGCTTAACTAACCCATTAATAATTTTGGCAAATATTGAAAACTCCTAATACACACTATATTAAACACACTACACCATCACTATTATTTTAAAAGTTTTTCACATAGCCTCTTTGAAATTACATATACATTAAATATTGCTCTAATGATAAAAAAAAAAAATGATACATGTTTTATACTTCCTGTTTAATTTCACAAAATTGAAGACGTCCACGTTACGAGCGCTCCAACAACTAGTAATACTAAACACAAGAATAAGTTTCCCTAGTAACAAGTTATCTTGTGCCAAACCTACTATAAATGAGTCTCCTTAACAGATTTCCCTCCATTAATTACTTCCCCTAACAATTCAATAACATAATACTAAAACAGACATCAGGAATGACACGTGTCATTTCCTAGTGCTGTATTTTCCCTCCAAAATGTTTTTTCTTTTTCTTTTTATTTTTTTAATTTTTTTTGTCAAATCTTCTTAAACAATCTTCTACCATACCAAGGAAGATATTTTTTCAATATTTAGTTAACATATATATTCCATATTATTAATTTCATATCTTTTGTAACTTGAGTATAAGGTAATTCATTATTATTGTCCAAATCATGTGTCGATCAAAGTTGGTCAACTAATTAAATTGGTAAGGGGAGAGAGTGTTGTATCAGTAACCTAGACGTCTTTGTTCTAAGGTATAACTTTGGTAAAAAAAATCATGTTATTTTAAGCGTATTATAAATGTTACGATTCTCTCTAATTTATTTATTTTTTGTAAATTATTGTAGCTAACTAAAGGCTGTAATTAAGGGAGTATTGCATGATATCAAGACTACCAACCTTAATGTCTTTATTAAATTAAGAACTGGTATAAAAACTAAGTAATTTTATTAATATTAAAAGAAACTATAACTCTCTCTTTTATGTAAACTATTGTATAACTTTTCAAAGATTGTAAAATTCATAGTAAAATTTTGTTAAACCCGTGCATAGCACGGGATCTAATCTAGTACCCTCCCAAAGTCCTAATCATTATCCCCTAACAACGTACTCCGATCCCTTAAATCCAGGCAAGCCCTAAGTCATTTTTTCTCCTCTATTGCTGAATGGCATGGGATAAATTATGTTTGATACGGAGTATTAGTTTTGCACATTTTTTTTTAAGGTAGGAAGAAGAGCCCTATCGAGTTGGAACCTCTCACAGGTCCATACTCGTATTTATTTTGGTGAAGTGTGAATTTTTTCTCTCTCATATGCGTCCTCGTTTCCTCCTCTCCTTTATGACAACTCTTTTGAGTACCTAGTATAGTACTCCGTAGTATGTCTAAATTATTCTAGTTGATTTTTACCTACTGAGTTGTGTGGTCCTCTGTAACACTTGGGAGTTAGGAAAGAATAATTTGGACAAACTTTGAACCTAATTTTAAGTGTGTTAAGTCATGTGTTGGGAAGAAAGCAAAAACATCTTTACCAATGGTATAATCCAACTTAGAACAAACCATTAAATGCACATGTCTGGTTCATTAGCATATATACGTAAATAAGGAAAACGTCTCATTAATTTAAATACGGAGTAAAACAAGTAGAGGACTAGAGGGTGAATAATAAGCCCAATAAGTAGAGAGTGAATAATAAGCCCAAGTACTCCTATTTAATACACTTTTTTGCATCAACGAACTCAGTATAAAACTATTTTTACAATAACAATTTTCCTTAATCAATAATAAATACAGTAACAAATTTGAAAATATATTTGCAATAATATTATATATATATATATATAGGCATTTTCAAGAGTTAAAAACACTTCTATGCCACTATTGCTAATTAATTCAACGTAGCAAGAAAACGAAATAAGATAATCTAATAAAAGCCTAGCGTAATACGAAGTAAAACTAATACTAGTATAAAAGAAACAATAACTCTAGATGGGGCTTGTTTGGCATTGTTAGGCATTGTTTTTTGTTTTCAGTTTTTCCCTTTTAAAAACACGAAACCAAAAACAGGAAACAAGAAAAAAGTGTTTCTGCTTTTTTGTTGTCAGTTTTCACAATTATCTTAATTTTAATAAGTTTATCTAATTTTTATTCATTATATTATGTATATCATACGAGTTTGAAAAACAAAAAACTAAAAAACAGAAAACCACAGTAATCAATACTCCCTCCGTCCCTAAATGATAGTCCCTTATGGACATTTTTTACGAGAATTAATAAATACAAATAAGAATAATAAAAGTAAATTGACATTGGGTATGCAAAAAAAGTAGAAAGAAAAATTAATAAAAGTACATGGGAAAACAAAATTTACGTGGAAAATTTAAATTTGTACAAATATTGTTGCAAATTGGAGTGGATTTTGGTAAAAAAATTAATATTAATGGTTGTTGAAAAAAACAAATAGGGTGAATATTTTAGGACTAAAATTTTCGCATAAAAGACTATCATTTGAGGACGGAGGGAGTAATAGTTATTACCGTATACTCCGTATATTTTTCCTTCCAAATGGTTTCATTATTCCTTATAATTCAACTTTAGTTACTGATAATACAAGCGGATCCACAAGCGATTCCGCCCAAGATTGTTTAGCCGGCAACATCACATCATCCGGTAAATCCAGCAAATCAATACTCTTACTAACTCCGGATTCTAGCTCACAGCAAAATACATTTTTTAATGTTTGTATGATTTTTCTCCCATCACGACTACGGTAAGTGAGTACTAGAATTTTTTTTTTTTTTTTTTTTTTTTTTTTTTTTTGACAACAGCAAAAGCAAAACAAAAACTAAGTAATGAAAGAGGAACCCGATGCCCTGCAGTCATTAGCCACCAAATGGGCCTGTTGAACCTGTTCCCTGCTTACCTTCCAGACTACGCATGAGTCGAATTTGTTAGCCTCTTCCTGTATATCCCGGATTGTCCACAGAGATTCAATGTCTGGTTTCTGCCTCTTCCCCAGAAAATTGACTAGAATCATGGAATTATAGTGTTCCTATAGAATTATAGTGTTCCTATCTTTTAAGCAATCAACACTCAAATCATGTTTCCAATTTTGATACGCGGAATGAGAATAAGCATTATTGTTATTCGATGGCTTTATTTGGCTGCAAAATATTTGAGTCCAAGACTTCTTGTCGCTATACTCTTTCAATATCCATATATCCAAATAGATCGTCACTAAACACAGTTGTCTAATTAAAGATGGGAAACGGGCCGTGCCGCGGTAGTGGGTGTGCCGTGCCGTGCCAAAATTTGGCATACCCCAGCCCACGGCACGGCACGGCCCACGTGCCTGACGGGCTGTGCCGGGCCGGGCCGCGGGCCAACCCGTACAACTTTTTTTTTTAAATAATAAATGTAAATAAAAATACGATATATATATATTTTTTAGTACAACTAAATTTTATATAAATAATGTTATTAATTTATGTTTATGTTAATGTTAATATATTTTGTTTTGAACAACTTTATTTTAATTAAGGTTATATAAATTATTTATCTAATTATGTTTAAGTTTATGTAAATAATTTTATTAATTTAGCAAAAAACAACAATCCATATAATAAAAAAAAATAAAAATAATTTACAAGTGCGATAAGCCAAAAACACAAAAAAAAAAATTGAATAAAACACGTGCCGGGCCGTACCCGGCCGTGTCGGCGTGCCGACCCACGGGCCGGCCACCGTGCCCCGTGCCGATTCCCAAATTTGTGTTCACGGCACGGCCCAGAGGTGGGCCACCGTGCCGTGCCGGAGTCGTGCCGGCACGGCCCGTGCCCATCTTTAGACTTGTCCTTTTAGCACTTCTAGTTTAGGTACATCCTTCAAAATGTTATTTTGAAGTCGTGGCATCTCATAAAACTTATTGGTGGAAAGATCAAAACACTTTATTTCTTTACACTCGGGACTCAACCAGTGAAACGAGTTGTTAGCAAAGATATAGCTATGGGGTTGCAAAACATACGTATCCCAAGGGGGGTTGACAGGGTAAAGTCGTATCCCCTAATCTAAAGTAATACCTAAGTTCTCTAACTACAGTAGATAGGGAAGTAGGGTCGAATCCACAGGGAAACTGGTCTTTCTATTCCTAATTAATTAATATAATCTAAATTATTAAGGCAACCAATTTTGTTATTGTAAAAAGGAATTAAACTACGGAGATCAAGTTCAGGGAGAAAAACAATAATAAGAAGGCCTAGGGTCACAGGTTCACCAATAATTAATATTCCGGGATAAAACATAACAATCAATAATCAACATTGCACAAATAACATGATTAACAGGCTCTCGCAATTTATTAATCAACATAGATCTAACAGGCTCTAGCAAATTTACTAGATCTAAGTTCCTATTGAAAATAGCCTTTAATATCAAATTAACATCTGCTCGATTCATCAATTCAATATTGCTATACTTTTACAATCAAATTACATCTGCTCGATTCATAATCTAATTGTAAAGAATTAAAACAATTCAATAAGAAATTATCATGCAATATCAATAATCAACAATAACAAATTATCCCTTCATATTAATTATGGATCCCCATAAACCCTAGAATTAAACTACTCGGACATAATTAAATCTAAACTAAACGAAGCAATAAAAAGTAGTCATGATAGAGTAAGGAAATAAAATAAATAACTGAGATTAAAAGAGAAGAAATCGTTACCAAAGTTAAAAGGAACAAGAGTTGTAGAGAAAGAAAATAATACTAAGAGTTTAAGAGAAGAGAGAAAGAGAAAAGTTAGAGAGAGAAAAGAGAGAGTAAGGGAAGGGAGAAAAGAATTCCCCCCAAAATTCGCTTAACAAAAGCGTATTTATACAAAGCTAGAAAATCCTAAGTTAAAAAAAATTAAACGACGCTTAAAACGTCCTCCAGAAACACGCCCGATCGGGCGCGCCTTTTTGATCGGACGAAGGGCTGCTGCGATATAAGTCTTCTTTGCCCGATCGGGCGCGCTATCGGGCGGATCATCGGGCGGACACCTTTGGGCCGCTTGGACTCCTCTTTTGGGCTCGTAACTTGGCCCAAACCAAATATCCTCTTTGGGGCTTAAATCATTCGGTCCAAATGCCTCGTCTTCACACAAGTCGAGCCCTTATTCACCGGCTTGATCACTCTAACCGATTTTGGGCTATGAAAGATGGTCGTGTTCCTCCAATGCTCGTAGTTGCTCCATAAAATCCCGGGAAAATGCTCCAAAGGTGCAATTCCCTACAAAACTCAACCAAAACTACGAAAACACTAGAAAACACATATTAGTAATAAAAGTGGCTCTAAAGAGCCAAAAACACTACTAATTATGACCAAGGGACGGGGGTAAAATACTATATAAAATAGACATATCAGGGGTCTTCAATGATCTCCCATGAATTATTTTTCAAGCTATAGACCAACGATTTCTTATCTAGTATACTAGAACCCCGCGCCAAGTGTACAAGTTTTAAAACCTTATAATCATCCGAAACACAATCATAGCCAAGTGACAACATTTTAATGCGTTCAACAAACTTTTCTTCTAGGGTGAATTTGAATACGGGTGGTAATTTATAAGCTCGAGTGGTAGGATTATAAAGACAATGGTTAAAGTCATATAAACCCTCATCATGTTTATTTCCCAATAATGCTAAGCAAAGTAAGCCATTACACGTGCTATATATCATACCATCAGGACGTTCACTTTCTTTAGGGTAACAAAGTTGGGTTAATTGGTGGTTGTGATTTAGGCCGTTAAAGTTAAATGAGTAGAACTTACTTTGATTTCCATATTTATGAGAGTTCATCATGATGACTTGGAAACACACTTAAAACGACCAAGAGATTTAACGGGTAGCCATGAGAGTGTATCGATAATTAGCTCGATAGGAAAAAGATAATAATAGAAAATTTTGTCAGCACTACTACAAAATTTGGAAAAGAGATCCCTTATAATAGACCCGTCATCTCAATAATAGGTCTATTTGATGTAAGAGATCTAATATGAGGGGTAACGGGTCTCTTTAGTTGGGGGAAAAATAGTGCCAAAAAGAAGAGACCCGTTGTCAAATTTGACGGGTTTTTAAAATTTAGTAGGGCCCACTACTTTATGAATAAAAAAACAAAAAAGAGATTGCAGTCCTGTTATTAGATTAAACGGGTCTTTTACCTTTACCTTCTTGTACAATTTTACCACTTTGAGGAGCCTTCATATACTCACAAGTGTAAAACTACACTGGGAGTATCATTTAGAAACTCTTCAACAAGTGAAAAAGTCCCTCGCGTAGGGTTTCGAAGCAGTGCTCTGCTAGGGTTGGATAGTAAGTTTTCTTGATCAAATTCTTCTGTTTTTCTCACAGCACTCCCTCTATAATCCCTTTCCCTTCTCAATTTTGTTATTGTGAAGTAATAATCCTTAGCGATGGCGAATGATTTGCTGCGTGATTGGGAAAAACTTAAGTTAACGGATGATGAGAGCCTGGTAATTGGTAGTGGTGATGGAGGATCGACTGATGAAAATCAAAACATCAAATTAAATCTTTCCCTTGTTGGTAAGATGCTAACAAGCAAACCCTATAATGTCGAATCCATGAAGCGTGTCCTAACTAGATTATGGCGGTTACAAGGCAATGTTGTGGTCCGTGCTGTGGATACGAATTTGTTTATTTTCCAGTTCTTTAATGAGGAAGATAAAAATAAGGTGTTACATGGGCGTCCGTGGACCTTTGATCAACAGATGATCATGCTGAAAGTCATCGATGGAGATGAACAACCCTCTGATATTGTTTTTGATAAAACGCCTTTTTGGATACGGTTACTGGATGTTCCTTTTGGGCGTCGTAATGCAGCGTTTGCTCGTGAAATTGGAGATGCTATTGGCGAATTCTTGGAATTTGATGACTCGGACCCCATTGGATGGGAGGAATTTATGCGTGTTAAGGTGATGATTGACATTGCAAAACCTCTGCGTCGAGGAGTCATGGTGGCAGTTAACTCTGCTAAGACAAAATGGATAGGTTTTAAATATGAACGGCTGGGCGATTTTTGTTTTTTCTGTGGTAGGTTGGGACATATTGACAAGGATTGCTTGGAGCAAGAAAAGGAGGTGGGAGAGAATGCCCTTGTTTTCCAATATGGTCCCTTCCTTGTGGCATCACCCCATCAAAAGTCTCGAATTAACCCAGTTGACAGAGAAAAAGAGAAGAAGTGGGTGGAGACTTTGGCAAGCAGGAAGCAAGTTCAACGAGTTACTTATAATAACCCCAATGCTATTAGACTGGGGCCTCCTAGTGCAGCAAGAAAGCTCCAGTTTTCACCTTCGGGGTCCTTTTCCCCTGTTCCTAAACCTCGTGAAGCCTCCTTACGTGCTGTCATGGTGGAAGGAAGCAACAAGCTTGTATTAAGAGCTGAACAAGTGGCAGTGTCTGGGCAGAATAGTAGAGGAGAAGAGGATAATGCTGGTTTGATGGAGGGACAGAGTGCTAAAGAAACGTCAGAGATTCTGGCAGATTTGGGGAAAGGGGAACAATTGGGTGTGAGCACCTTGGGTTTGCAACTGGTGAGAAATGAATGCAACAACAAAAAGAGAACTTGGAGGAAAGTTGAGAGGATAGCAGGGGGAAAGGGGGAAGGTGACTTTATGGACACTTCAGATAGTGCCAGTTCTATCCCTATTAGCAAGAAGAGAGGATTGGTTAACAGGGATTTGACTAAGGAGTCAGAAGAGTTTGAGGGTGGAAATAAAAAAACAAAAGTGATGAGTGGTGATACTTGTGAGAAGGCTGGAATCAGTGATGTAGGTGTGATGATGTCTTCAGATGATTCTGTTCACGATGGTGAGGAGCACTCTAAACTCCAAGTAGCGGGTGTTGGGAAAATCCAACCCCGTGAAGGACAATGAATCTCATATGTTGGAACTGTCGAGGTGTGGGCAACCCTCGATCAGTTAAAGCACTCCGACGATGGTGCTTGAAATTTGCCCCGGATTTACTTTTTCTCTCGGAGACAAAAATTGACAAAAGTAAGTCTGAAAATTTAAAAACTTGTTTGGGGTTTGACTGTGCACTTGGTGTTAGTAGTGTAGGCCTTTCAGGTGGTTTATGTTTGTTTTGGAAAAAAGATAATATTGATGTTACTATTGTCTCGTTTTCAAACAACCACATTTGTATTGACGTCACTAGTGGTGAAGGTGTCAAGTGGCGATTTCTTGGAGTTTACGGGTGGCCGGAAACTGCCAATAAACACAAGACCTGGCAGCTCCTTCGACACCTCTGTGGTGAGTTTCAGGGTCCCTTACTGGTGGGGGGAGATTTTAATGAGATATTGAGCTATTCTGAGAAGGAAGGTGGAGCTGAAAATGAACGGAGAGCCATTGCTGAATTTAGAGACTCCTTACAGGATTGCAATTTACATGACTTGGGTTATTGTGGACAGCAATTTACGTGGGAACGGGGCAACTCTCTTCAAACCCTTGTTCGAGAACGTCTTGACCGTTTTTGTTGCAATAATTCTTGGAGAGATTCTTTTCCTGATGCCACAGTTGAAAATTTGATGAGGTACAAGTCGGATCATTGCCCAATACTACTGAGGATGCAGCGTGTCAAACGGAGGAGGAAGAAAGGGAAGAGAATTTTGCACTTTGAGACAGCTTGGCTCCTAGACCCATCTTGTGAGAAGGCAATTCGTGAGACTTGGGATGGAAATGCGCATATGATGACTGAAGCTAGGCTCGAGCTTACTCTGGCAGCCCTCAAACGTTGGAGTGGCTCGAACTTTTCTGATTTGGATAATAAAATTGAAGCAGCTGAGGAGCAGTTAAAAGAGATTCAAAGCTGGGGAAAGTCAGCAGCTACTATTGAGCAATGTTCAGCACTAGAAAAGAAGCTTGACGACCTCCATGAAAAACAAGAGGCATATTGGTACCTTAGATCGAGGGCCTCTGAAATTAAAGATGGTGACAGGAACACGAAGTACTTCCATCACAAGGCTTCTCATCGACGGAAACGGAATGCAATTAATGGCCTCTTTGATGCAAATGGAGTCTGGTGTACGGAAGAAGAGAAAATTGAAGAAATTGCCGAAAACTTCTACTCCAACCTTTTTGCTTCTTCTGAACCCTCCACAGATGACTGTAATCGTGTGCTCATGGCTGTTTCCCCCTCTATCAAGGCCACTGACAATGAGCAGCTTTTACAGCCGTACAGTAAAGAAGAAGTCTATGCAGCTATATGTTCTATGCACCCGTGTAAAGCCCCGGGCCCTGACGGACTTCATGCAATATTTTACCAGAAATTCTGGCACGTGGTGGGTGATGCGGTTTTTGCTCGTGTTAGTCAGATCCTTGAAGGCCTTACTTCTCCATCGTCGGTGAATATTACAAATATTGCTCTTATCCCCAAGGTGAACTCCCCTACTTCCATGTCTGAATTTAGGCCGATTGCTTTGTGTAATGTTCTTTACAAAATTGCCTCAAAGGTGCTTGTTATGAGACTGAAAGAAATTTTGCCGAATGTCATTTCGGAAAGTCAAAGTGCTTTTGTTCCCGGGAGACTTATTACAGACAATGCCTTGATTGCTATGGAACTTTTTCATACTATGAAAAAGAGAAGTACGAGTCGGAAAGGAACTATAGCAATGAAGCTAGACATGAGCAAGGCGTATGATAGGGTTGAGTGGTCTTTTTTGGAGAAGCTTCTTTTGAAGATGGGTTTTGCGGTGCAGTGGGTTCGAGTTGTTATGAGTTGTGTTTCAACGGTGTCATATTCTTTTATTATTAACAGGAATGTTTGTGGTAAAGTGATCCCCTCCCGTGGTCTTCGCCAGGGGGACCCTCTCTCCCCATATCTCTTTATTATTATTGCAGATGCGTTTTCTGCTTTAATCAAGAAGGCCTCAGATCACAGACTTATTCATGGTGCGGGTGCTAGTAGACAGGGTCCGAAAATCTCTCACCTCTTTTTTGCAGATGACAGTCTTCTCTTTGTCAGAGCCAACCGTGTGGAATGCTCACAGATAGTTGATATCCTCAACATATACGAAGCGGCTTCCGGGCAGAAAATTAAGTATGATAAATCGGAGGTCTCTTTCAGCAAAGGTGTTAGTGCAGAAAAGCAGGATGAGTTGATACAGTTACTGGGAATGAGGTTGGTGAATGAGCATGATAAGTACCTTGGGATTCCGACTGTGTTGGGGAGATCGAAGAAAATGGTTTTTGCCGCTCTGAAGGATAGAATCTGGAAGAAGTTGAATGGTTGGAAGGAAAAATTAATGTCGAGAGCTGCTAAAGAGGTGCTTGTTAAATCTGTTATTCAAGCTATTCCTACGTACATCATGGGGGTTTATAAAATTCCCGTTGGTGTGATTGATGACATTAAGTCCATGGTTGCAAAATTTTGGTGGGGGCACACTGATCATCACCGCAAAGTGCATTGGCTCAGTTGGGATAAGTTGTGTCAGCCCAAGTGCCTTGGGGGTTTGGGCTTCCGAGACATGGCTGTTTTTAATGATGCATTACTCGGCAAACAAGCCTGGCGTCTAATTTCAGCCCCTAATTCTCTCTTAAGCCGTGTCATTAAGGGTAAATATTACCCTCATGGTGAGTTTCTTGAGGCCTCTTTGGGGCTCAATGGGAGCTATGCTTGGCGTAGCATTTGGAGTGCAAAGGCGCTTGTGAAAGAGGGACTTATTTGGAGAGTGGGTGATGGAAGCTTGATTGATATCTACTCGGCTCCTTGGGTTGCTGATGATCAAGGGAAGTACATCATGTCTCCTAGAGTTGATGGGCTTGCTCTGGTACGTGATCTGTTTGATGAGAATAGGAGGGACTGGAACCATGATCTTCTCGCTGCAAACTTCACTGATCGGGATATTAACTGCATTCTGCAAATTCCCATTAGCCTTCGTGAATCCAGAGACCAGCTGACTTGGGCATTCTCAAATGACGGGGAGTACTCTGTAAGGACTGCTTATCTTCTTGGCAAGTCTTGCAATCTTGATAATTTTCATGAGGCGTGGGTGACCATTTGGAGTTTAGACACGATCCCTAAAATCAAGCAATTTTTGTGGCGTTGCTGTACTAATTCACTCCCTACCCGTGAGCTCCTGCACTTCAGACATATGTCTGATTCCAATTCGTGCCCATGGTGTCCCTCGATCTGTGAATCTAAAGGTCACACTTTCTTTTCCTGCTATGCTGTAAGTGACCTCTGGCGTGAACTTGACTGCGAAGAGCTAATTCCCACGGATCCTTCTGAGGATTTTAAGGATATGATTGTGCGCTGGAATAAAATGAGCTCCAAAAAGTGTCTGCGAGGTGCTGCTTTGCTCTGGTTTATTTGGGGTAGACGAAACGACAAAGTCTTCAATGCCAAGGATGTGCCTCACCTGACTGTGAAGATGAGAGTCCAGAGAATCATGGATGACTGCCTCAAGTACTTAACGAAGGTTTATGGTGGGGTGGGTGTAAAGAAGAGGAGTAGCCCGAAGAAATGGAGTCCTCCCCCCTCTGATTTTGTCAAAATTAATTGCGATGCTTGTTTAAAAGATGAAGGTTGGGTGGGTTTGGGAGCTGTGGCTCGTGATGAGAATGGGGACGTTCTGTTTGCAGCAACAAGAAGAACTCGTGCTAGATGGTCACCAGAAATTGCAGAAGGTAGAGCCATTCTTCTAGGCCTGAAGCTTGCTCGCAGGTTTGGGATGAAGAGTCTGGTGGTGGAATCCGACTGTCATCTTGTCATCAATAGGCTTTCAAGGGCTGCTATTTTTCTCTCAGATCTCGATTCTGTTTTAGATGATATCATGTTTGCTTGTAAAGATTTCAACTTTGTGTCTTGGTCACATGTTCGTAGAGATGGGAACTTTGCTGCTCACCATCTAGCTAGGTTAGTACCCTTTGGTTTTGAGCAAGTTTGGGAAAATCATTGCCCTTCTGATGTTGCTCCTTATGTACTCATGGACACTTTGTCCAATTCCTAATTAATGGTACTCCTAGCTTTTTCTCAAAAAAAAAAAAATATACTCACAAGTGTACAGACCACAAACTCCACTCCATTATTTACTCTCTTTCTTTTTAATTTCTTAGTTAATAACGCCTTTCTCCCTCTAAAGCCCATAAATTGGAACATCTTGATCTTACCAATTTCACTTTACACAGATCGTCTTCATCATCTTCGCAGACTTCATCCTACAGGTGATTTAGATTTCATCCTAGCATGTCACCACCGATTCAAGAGGCGATCAACCACACAATAATAACAACTTATTTTTGTATCTACTCTTCAATATTTGAAGGTAATTTTTGTATCCAATTGCTAATTTGTTCATTCACTGCAATTCATATCCAATGTTGTTAATTGCAATTTTTGTTGTTTTGAGTAAAATGGGAGGTTATTATTTTAATTCTTTAGATGATTTTTGTTTGAAGAGATCTAAAGATTGATATTTTTTGTTGAAAGAATTCGTATTTTTAATTCTTGGGTTTTTTTTTTTTCACTTGGGAAGTATAATTTCACTAATATCCTATTCTATGTTTTATCACTAATACCTTATTCTATGTTTTAATTTCTCTATCTTGCCCTTCTGGGAATTTGGAATTTTTTTAATTGGTTTTCTTTGATTGTATTATTTGATACATCAAAATTAATTAGATGGGCATAAGTCAGAACATGAATTTGATTGAGTGAAGTAATTATGAATTTTAAGTTATATTCATTATTGAGTGATTCCATTTAGTTTATGATGTACACACCTTGGACAAATGCTTTCTGAGATGAATTTGGTATGCATGTACTGTAAAAACGAGTTGTATTTGTTTAATTTCATTGTATGCATGTACTGACTTTGAAATGAACTTGAATTGTAGATTTAATGATGACTTTGGATTTATCGAGTTTTGAGGAATGAGGATTACAAATCGGCATATGAAACTCCACCACCAAGTTTATTAGTTCATACTTGTTAATTTTTATTTAAGTTGGTGTAACCTTGTAGATGTTATTTATTTATTTATTTTTTTTTGAAAGACTTGTACTTTAGATGTTAATTTTACTTAGTCTATACTTGTAATTTTCAATTAGTTTGTAATTGGTTAATTAGTTAATGATTCATATTTATTTTATGAAATTTCACATTGGTTGATTTAATTTATTTACATTTCCGCCAATTTTAATCGAGCCTAAAATTTCAAATTTCAAATTTAAAATTCGAAATAACAAAAAAAAAGCGCTCTAAACCAATTTTGTTTTTAAAAATTCAAATATCTAAGAGACCCCCTATCTTTAATATGTGGTCTATTATATGTAATAAACAGACCCCATTTCTGTTTGACGGATCTCTTTCATTCAACAAACAGACCCCATTTTTCTAGTAACGGGTCTCTTTCAATATTTAGTTTTAATTCACTTTGTCGACATAACAAACCCCATCTCCGCAATAACGGGTCTCTCCTTTTTTCAAACAAACCACCCCATTTGGACTGGTCTCTTTATCAAACAAACCCCTGAGATAGAGACCCGTCCAAGAATGGTCTCTAAGGTATATTTGGACGGGTCTCTTTGCCTGTTTTTGTAGTAGTGCAGAAAAAACCATTTATAACAACTCTTTTGTTGGAAAAAACCTTATAAAATTTTTTTGGCAACTAAAAACCAGATTGTAAATTTTTTTTGTTGAAGATAACTTGAGATCTCTAATCACTCAATTAACCTCTAATTTTCCCATTTATTCCTTCTAATTACTCATAACTCTCACTTAACTATTTAATAATTAAGTTAATTAATAAATTAAAAAAAACAAAAAAAAAAAACCACCCTCACTACCACCGGCCAGCCACCCTCCCTCTCCTTCTCCCCCTCCCGTGGCAGCAGGTAGTAGCCCCCTCCCCCATCCCCAACTGCCGCCTGGAACCCCCCTACCCTCGCCGACCAACCTCCACCGTCGAACCAACCTCCTTCCTTTCCCCTTTACCTTCGCCACCACCACCCTCCTAAACCCTAACCCAAAAATTCCACCCAATAAAGTGGTTGTAAGGCTCAGAATAATCCTCCATCAATGCCGCCTCAATTTTCTCTCTCCTCCACTAATCTTCTCTCTCGTTACTCTGATCTCGTCTTCGTCATCAATCCTCGAGGTTTCTTCTCTTTCTCTCTCCTATCTCTGTGATTTTCTCTCATTTTTTGTTGCTGAATTGCCTGAATTTGTTGTGAGATGTTGATTTTGCCATGGAATTGTTTGTCGGCAGTAGCAAATGGTACGACTGGAAAAGAGTGGAAATTTTTTTTGGTTGGTCGAAGCAGGGGAGCTCGGCGGGCAACATCCAATGTTGTGAACGCGGTGGTGGATTGGAGGTTAGTCGCCGATGAGAGTGGGGGTTATAGGTGGCGGCTCGAATAGGGAGGGGGAAGGGGAAGGGTTGGCTGGGTGGTGGTGGCTTGGTGGTGGCTTTTGTTTGTTTGTTTGTTTTTTTTTTTAAAATATATATATTAATTTAATTATTAAATAGTTAAATGAGAGTTAAAAGTGTAATTAGAAGAAATAAGAGAAATTAGAGGTTGATAATGTCAATTAGGGGTTTTTGGTTGTCCTCAACAACAAAAAATTTACAATCTGGTTTCTATTTGCCAAAAAAAATTTATAAGGTTTTTTCCAACAAAAAAGTTATTATAAATAGTTTTTTTTGACAAAATTTTCATAATAATATAATGTTTTTGCTTTCTTCATCATGTTCACGGTTTGATTATGAAGTAAATTTTAAGAAGAGGTTTGATAATGAAGTAAGTTTTAAGAAGAGGTTTGATTATGAATTTATTTATATAGGAATTAGAGAAGATAAAAAAAAATGTACTTCGAGTAGGATTTGAATAATTGTTGAAGTTGTATTGTCAGGCAAGTATATGGCTTATGATAATACTCCGTATATGATAAAACAAATTAAGCCAATTTGAAGAATTTGATAAAACTTTCCTTATCTTTCATATTATTCGAACCATATTTGTAATACAAAGTCTCCTTGTTCAAGTTTATCTTTTGGCAGAAGTTGCAAACAACTAGGAAAGCAATAATGTACTTAACATGAGCAAGAAGCCTATAGCTCAGTGAAGCTAAGCTTCAGTTCCCGTGGTAGTGACCCGGGTTCGAGGCTCATATCCCCCCTCCCCTGTGGGTAATACCCCCTTGATATTCCTGTGATAGGAAATTAAGGTGGGGCCCACCCCTTACCCCTAAAAAAATAAATAAATAACGTACTTAACATAAATGGGTCTTAATATAAAGGAAAATTTGTTGAAAATCATCATATATAAAAACCAAATTTTGTTGAAAATCATCTAATAATTTTTTTTTGTCAAATCACACCTATTTTAAATTTTATTTGTTGTCTCACCCCTACCTGAATTCCGACGATTGACTTATATTTTCGACGTTAACTAACATGTGCACCTCACAAGACCCACTAAACCCCCCTTTTTCTTTTATTTCCCCCTTTTGGGAATAATTTAAATACGGCCATAAGGGCAATAGTTTAAAAGCTAGAGTGGCAGAATTGTAAAGACAATAGTTAAAGCTAGCTATATAACCCTCACATGTTTATATCCCAAGTAAAGTAACTCTGGGTATCAAAGTTGGGCGTGACACAATAAATGAGTAGAACTTGCTTAGACGCCCGGACCTAAACCGGTTAACCATGATAAGGGCGTTATTGGAGTGTATTTTAAGGGTTCGACGAAGATGGATTAAGTTTTGATAAAATCTAGATATTGATTACAACATACCATGACTTGAAAACACACCTAAAACGCCAAAGAGATATAACGGGGCATGAGAATATCTCAATGATAAGCTCCTTAGGAATATAATATCCTTTCTTCATCACGTTCACTAGTTTTTCTAGCCCTTCGATCAATCTCAAAGTAATTTTTTTTTATTTTTTATTTTTATTTTATTTTTGACGAGAAAGTAATGTTTTTTTATTAGGCTAAACTACCTAGTATGTAATATGAAGGACTTTGTAGTAAGTTTTAAAGAGAGGAATTACAGTATGTTCAAGTATATAGGGAGGACTTCACCAAAAATAAATAAAAATAAAAATAAAATAATATATATATATACATATATATATATATATATATATATATATATATATATATATATATATTATTGGATATATTTTCCTCTGATCTTATGAAATTATCTAGGAAAAAATAATACCGAGTATATCTTTGTGATATTTTAAGATAAATTTTATGATAATCTAATATTGTTTAGAATTAGAAAAGTTTACATACTCTTTTACTCCGGATAAGGGGTTGTTCTGATTTACATAGAACAACTGAACTGATTGAAACTGAACTGAACTGACTGGGACTGAACTGGACTGAACTCAATTAAAATAAATTAGCAAAGGAAATGAACTGAATTGATAAGAGCTGAATTGAACTAAAATTAAGCTAAACAGAACATACCCTAATAAAGTTTTACTACATGACATTCTTTTACGTCCATTTTACTCCATTACTCTAAGTAAAATTTAATGTTGTTGTCTTGTTGTTAATTCCTCTCTTTTTTTAAAAATAAATTCCTCTCTTTTGTGTAAATCACAATACTTTTTTTTTACGTCTATTTTCTCTTTTAATGTAAACTTTTAAAAATTGACCAAACCCAATTATCGAACCTGACCCGAATATCTGACACTTTATGAACAAGTAATAAATTCAACGCTCCCCACTCAACAACAAGTAGTACTCTCCTTTTCTTTTTAATCTCTTCCTTTTATTTTCTCTTCTGTTTGCAAGTTGGAATTCTTCATTTCTTCGACATCCCAGGTTCAAATTTTGCTACTCTTTCAGTTCTGAATGTTATTTTATTGTTTATTTTTTAAATTGGTATAAATTGTGATGGAATTTATCTGGGTATATATTGTTTCAAGTGAAATTATAGATATAGAAAGAATTAAAAAAAAAAAAAATCTAATTTTGATGCCAATTTTTATCCTTTTTACTTTGAATTTAAGCTTGATTTTATTTAATCATCTTACCTTGATTTTAATTAATCGAATAGAAAATGAATATGATATTGGATAAATTGTGATGAAAGTTGCAGACTTTAATTCATTTTCATCCCAAAACGATGGTTTAGCTTTTTAAAAAATTATATATTAAATTTGCTGCTTTATTTATCTTGGTGGGTATAAATTGGATAATAATCCTAATATAAATGTATTATCATTGTTAAATTTGGCAACTTTATTTCATTATCTTATTTTGTAGGAATTAATTATAGTATGATTGGTGATTTTGTATTGGGTGGAACTGTGGAAGGGTGAAATGGGTTCGTTTTGTAGCTTGGATTTGAGTGTGAAAACTTGACTTGAGAACGAAATCGATTTGATAGTATGAACATGAAATTTATCCCATTTTGTTGTATTAAGTGTTTATTCTAGATAGTGATGTGTGCACAGTGCATTAAAGTTGCTCTTTCAGTAGTATTAGTCTAAGGATGATTAATTGACCCATCACCTATATTTTAGTGTGAATTGATTGATCTTGAGGATCATATACCGGCTAACAGCTGACTATTATTGATTGTTAGCCGCCTTATCGCCCATAATGTCCATTCAAATTGTGTTCTTTGGGATCTCTCCAAGTTTAGTTCATGAATCGCGAGGTTGGGTGACCAAGGGAGTCAAAGTGACGTCTTCTTTAGAAAAACGCTAGAGATTTAACTTTTAGGCATCTAACACTACACAAAGTTATCACTGCCTTTGAAAAATATTAGTCAAAAGGGTTTTTTTCCTTGTTGAAATGAGCATAAAGCTGAGGAAGTCAATTATAGTTACTAGATATCTAACTATTAGACAAATAACCGTGCTGTTCCTCAGTCTTCGCAACTTTTGTGGGAGTGGGGATTGTAGGCCTGTGACTTTTAGCAAATTGTTGTTTGTCTCTTTGAAAGTTATTAATACTATGGAAAGGTCATCATATATTGTTACTAGGTTAAGAAACATGTCCTTTGTTCTGGCAGCAGTCCATTTTGGTAAATAGAATAAATATTAACCAATTGCAATAATCTGTCAAAATCGCAAAGACTTAGGGGGGGGGGGGGGGGTTGTGGACTGTGGAGTACTGCGATTTTTCTTAATTTGAATTTAAGTTTGTATTTTATACTACTGGCTTTTTACTTTTATTAGTCACCAACTCCTTGGCAAATCTCTATATATTGCCTTCTATCATGTATTTTCACTTGGACTCTAAGAAGCTTATTCTCTGAATATCTTTTTTCTCCAGGCTATACTATTAGTATAGCTGTTGGATCCATGTCAGATGCTTTAGACCGTTCACTGTTGACCAATCAAATAGATGCAGTAGATATGATCCGGCTGCTTCCTGCAGTAAACGACGACCATGGAGGTGTCATTGTGGATGTGCAGGAGCCAATGGATTCCAAAGTCTTTGTTGGTGCACTTAGAGCTTCAATGTCTCAATGGAAGCATGAGGTATCTTCCTTCATTGGCTTCTTGACGAATATTTGTGTTAGTTGTCACTTTGTCACTGCAGTACCAATTTGTTTGTTATTAGTGCTGATGAATAATCACGCTATGCTTTGGCAGGGTAAGAAGGGTGTGTGGATAAAATTGCCCATTGGACTTGCAAACCTCATTGAAATTGTGGTCAAGGTACTCCAAAACACACACACACACACACACAAAGAAAAAGGAAATTAGATTGACATCAATTAGTTCTGCATAACTTTCTATTCTACCATAGATATGACACTTAACTTTCTAGTCTACTTTGTGAATTTGTAGCTTTCATTCTGTATTCATGTTACGTTGATTATAGGAGGGGTTTTGGTACCATCATGCAGAGCCGAATTATCTAATGCTGGTTTACTGGATTCCTGAAACTATTTGTACAATCCCTGCAAATGCTACCCATCGTGTAGGAGTTGGTGCTATTGTCTTAACAGAAAATAGAGAGGTACACATATTGTTGTTTTTGTCCCTTACAATTGTGCAATCCCTTATTTAGTTCCTTTCTAAAAATTCATCTCCCAGAAAAAATGGTCTATATGATGTGTATTGTGTGCTAAAAGGATGATTGATTTTTCATCCCCCTGATTTTATAATGGTATTGAGTGGTCAACATCGATGTAGCACATTTGATTGTCCCATGAATATGGTTCTAAATGTTTAATGTCCAACTGCTGAAGTGCTGAGTACCGAATGCTTTTTATATAAGTCATAGTTAAGAAGTCGTGTTTTCTGTGATTCAGCTTTGCCTTTTCTTTTTCGGCCTTTTCTTTTTCGGCCTTTTCTGAATGTCATGTTTTGCATTGATGTTAGTTTGACAGAGCCTGATTAATTGTTATTTATAGATGCTTGTAGTACAGGAAAAGAGTGGCGGATTTCGAGGATTAGGTATCTGGAAGATCCCTACTGGAGTCGTGGATGAAGTATATTTCTAAGAGACTTTTACTTTCCACTTCCTTTTTATTGCTGCGTTATGCATATTGTAAGTTTCTATAGGTTTTGTTATGTAGGGAGAAGATATTTGTGCAGCAGCTGTCAGAGAAGTGAAGGAAGAAACAGGAGTAAGTGGTCTCTCAATGTCATTTATTCCAATTATGAAAGAGGATGCATCCAATGTTTTGCTAATGTGATTCTGCCTTTTTAGATTGATGCAGAATTCATCGAGGTAGTAGCATTCAGGTATGTCAATCATATGCTTTTGTAAACTTGCATGTGGTCCACGCTTTGAACTTTGTGATATGTGATACTGTCTCGAGTGTGCTTCAGAAATGTTGGCTCCCTGGTTTTCTGCTTCCTTGTAACTGTATGATGCTATCTTCACTTAGCCATTGTGGAACAATTGATAACCCAAGTCTTTGTCTCCTTTTTTTTTTTTTTTTTTTTTTTTTTTTTTTTTTTTTTTTTTTTTTTTTTTATAATTCTCAAACATGGTGTGCCTAATGGGCCCTAATCTAGATTTTTGTAAAGGAGCATTCTGAATATAGTGTATGTAGGTGATGCACTGAATAAACCTGTAAAACATAAATGGATTTTTTCAGCCCAAACTTATCATTCTTACAAATATGAAGCATTATGTTTTAATGTAAGGGTTATCCTACGCCTTGTCAGCTCAGTATTGTGCATATATTAGCTGAAAGAGTTATCAGAGGAAGGCCAAAGAGCCAGGCATTTTAAGCATTAATAGTTTCTTGGCTTTTATCATTTTGCAGGCAAACTCACAAAGCATTCTTTGAAAAGTCAGATTTATTCTTTTTGTGCTTCTTGCGTCCATTATCTTTCAATATTCAGAGGCAAGAATTGGAGATTGAGGCAGCTCAGGTACTAACTTAAACATGTATAGTAGTTCTATGTATTATTATTAGTGCGCTAGCTGCTTTATTGTTTGTTTTCCGGTTTCCCCTTAAAGCCTTTCTACTCTCCTAACTTCTAAGTTCTTGAAGTATTTTTAATTGGATCATATTGGAGTTTGCGTTGAGAAAATCTGTTTCTAAGAGTACTTTTAATAATTATGGGACCATATTGGAGTATGTGTTGAGAAAATCTGATATTGCCCAACATGTGGAGCTTTCTCAGCAACACTGTCGCATCTTTTTTGCTTCAAACTTGTTTGTTTACTCCAGAATTTTATAACCAATTGATCCACCATGAAATTGAGCGTTAAATATGGTTGTTCTAGCTTTATCATTTTAGTAATGTCAGCTGGGAAGGAAAACCCCATGCTGGCAGTCACATATTTGCCTTTTATGCTATTCCCTCCATTTCTTAAAAATAGGTACACATTTCTTGTAAAGATGTTCATTAAGAGTTATACGGTCTCCACACATTTTTAAGGAAGAGTAGTTTCTCAAGAGTGTGAAACATTTTCCTTTTGTAAGGAACACATTTTCCTCCGTATTCCTTACTTCCCTCTTTCCCTCTTCTAATTTATTCTCTCTTCCATCTCTATGTTCCTGTTCTCTAATATTTTTATATCAAGGAATCATACAAAATTAGATGAAATTTAAAACTTGATTTAATTTCCATTGAAAACAAACTCAGATCAAGATGTTTTACTTTGTACCAAACACAACCTAAAGTTGGCCCACATCTACCACTTTCTTTACTTGACCATTTCACTCTCCTTATTCTCTGTGCATTTTTTTTTAAGTGGTAGAGGGATTAGTAAACTCTTGCAACTAAAGTTGTAGCTTTGTATTTGAATTTTTTAATAGATTTGTTGATTAAAAAAAAAAAGAGAATCAAACTTGCAAATTCTTTATGCTTTTTAATTGTATATCATGGCTTCCTTTTTTTTCCCCTAAAATTGCATTTAGACAGGTCTTAAGATGCCTCTGAGTTAGTATAAAGGCACCATAGCGGTCTGAATCAAACTTGCAAATTCTTTGAGCTTTTTGATCGTATATCTTGGCTTCCGTTTTGTCCTTGCAATTGCATTTAGACAGATCTTAAGAGATGACTCTGAGTTATACAGGCACCGTAGGTTTGAACCAAACTTTCAAATTATTTGAACTTTTAATCACATATCGTGGTTTCCGTTTTTCCCTGCAATCGTGTTTAGATAGATGTTAAGATGACTCTGGTTAGTATGCAGGCACCATAATGGAACAGCTTACATAAATATAATTCCTACCTTTTTTCTGTAGTGGATGGCGCTTCCAGAATTCGCAGCTCAACCTATCGCCCAGAAGTCTGGTCTTTTCAAGCGCATAATTGATCTTTGTCTAGTCAAGTTGGACAAGAATTATGCTGGGTTTTCCCCAGTGTCAGTGTCATCCTCTGACGATAAACCTCCTTATTTATACATGAACACCAGAGATCTGCATCAGTCAAGTCACACAACCACAAGTCAACTGTGAAACATTGGAGTTGGATCGTATTGTATCTATCATTCATAAACTTTCAATATTATTTGGGTAATTGTTGTTTTCCTCCTCATTGAACAGCATTTTAATTGCTTCATATGCCCAGAGTTTCGATGCTTTTATGTCAGGGCAAGATGTAGCTCTGGATGAAATTCTTTGGGAATCTAGTGGATACCATGGGATGCAAAACAGGAGGGCGGGTATGTAATCAGAGAAAATGATCATGTTTCTCTGGCTTCATATGAGATGAGTGCTGAGAGAAATCTAAGATAATACTCTCAGAACAAATCTGGGTAGTAATGGTTGTTCTCAGAATAAGTTTGGATACACTAATGCCTGTAATATGAATTCTTGTGCTAGTGATGCAATGAATATTAAACGTTTCAAAATTTATATACGTAATTATCAAAGCTGTGTAAGCTACTTTTACTGCATATTTTTGTAAATATTACTTCGTATCTGTTATAAACTGTTGTTTTTTCCTTGAAAGAAAATCATGCATGATAGTTAGCCTCTTTTGTACTTTGTAGACAGTTTTTTTCTTGGAATTTTGCTGTATTATTTTATATTTGATGGCAATATAGTAGTATATCAAAGATATGTAAATGGGGGTTAAAAGAGGGCATTAAATTATTAGGAGTATTGATTTCAGTTAGTTTTGGTCTGAAATCAAGGCTTTGCTCATGCAGTTGAAGTTAAAGGATCAGAAGGGTCTTTTCTAAGTTATATGGGTTAGGCTTTTGTTTGAGCTAAGAAGTGGCTGATCTGACGTAGGTCTTAGCTTACGTTGAGAATTTGACAGAACGATGAAGGAGGTAAGTAGGGGCTGTAGCATGTAAGCCCTTCATGTGCTGAGGGTTTGATGTGCACCTCTTGTGGGTTGTGTGAAGAAAACATTGACGTTGGCCTGATGCTTGGGGGTTCATGCTTGGGTGTTGTGACGACTGACGACTCTGTTGACGTTTTGTGAAGGGGCTTAGTCTGCTCTGCACTATAGTGCAGTTCAAGGATGTACAGTGCACGTTGGCATGAAACTTGCTGGTAGAATTTGAGTATAAGAACATTGATGTTTGAGAATGAGCGATATCCATGGCATTGAAACCAGAATAACCTCATTCCTCCTGTTACGTAATAGTAGACCAAGTAGAGATGTCTTATGTCTCGTCTTCTGCTAGTGTTTCGAATATCATTACTTGGTAGTTTAGACCAAGTAGAGTATGTAATATAGTCTCATCATCTGCTAGTGTTTCGAACTCCATTACTAGGTAGATTGCGAGGAGAAAAGGTAACAACTAACACAGTTGTGCTCAAATTAGGCCATTAGTCATTAGACTCAATACGAACCATGGATTATTCTTCGTCTTCTATTGCTTTGGTCCTATAACAGGCTATAATACATTAATAGAGGAGCCATTTTTTGTTGACGACATTCCAAATCCTTATTCTTATAATTTTGTGTACTCCAATTTAAACGAAAATAACTTTCCATTACTCTGTATTCCCACATTTGTTGTCAAGATTATCTTTTTTCGCAAATTAAATATATTCCGTGCTAATGTACAACAACATTGATGATAGAGTATAAAACATATTCCTGGGCCTCAACCATTGGCTTACCTTACTCTATCAATTGCTAATGCTTTCCTTACTGTTTGACAGTAGGATAGAGCTTCATCTAAATGACAGTGAATCAAGTCTTACGGCCAACCCATACCCTATAAATTGGCATGGTCACATGCGACATGCTCACTATCCATATATGTGCTTATTAGGTGCATAAATAGCTCTAATGGTCCCCCAAGATTAATTGTCACAAAGTCTTAATCTTGACTATTTGTTGATCAATGTTTCAAGGGTCTCATCTTCAAGCGTATTCTTGTAAGAGCATTGCCACTAATGGGCATTTTTTTGGTTGCCCAATCTCTCTCTAACCACTTTCTCACTCCTCCTCCCCATGGGCATTTTCTTGGTCATTTTTATTCTACACCAATGGTCAAAAATTATAATCCCCACCATTCTCTCTCCTATTTTTAATCCTATACCCCACCAATATTTATCTCTCCTACACATCATTAAATTTGTAATTTAGTATTTCTTAATATTATTGTTAACAAAATTTTGTATTAATTAATTTATTTATGAGAGTAGTACATTATTAATTATTTTTAATAACAATAATAATAATAATAACTGTTATAAAAATAATAATAATAATAATAATAATATTAATAACAAAAATAATAACGAACAACAATAATAATATTAATAAGCTAAAATAACAACAATAATAATTATACTTCCAATAATAATAATAATAATAATAATAATAATAATAATAATTATAACAATAATAATTATAACAATAATAATTATAACAATAATAATAATATTTTATTTAATAATAATAATAATAATAATAATATTAAAAGGATGACTAATTATGAGGGAGAAATTGAGAGAAAATGTAAATACAACAAATTTATGTGAATTTTGGAAATATGAAAATATAGACAAAATGGGTCTCTATTTGTAGAGAATTTTTTTTTCTAGCCGTTGGTATATTTTTTTTTTTTTTTTTAATTTTATAAGCACAAAATACCCGTTACAAAATTGTTACCGTTGCAATAATCAGGAATTTCCTGATTGGTCCAACTCGCCTGACAGGACGCGTGTCAGCATCTGATTGGCCGTGCTGACGCGCCTGTCAGGGCTGCACTTATATTTTTTTTTGCTTTTCCTACCCTCAAAACGCAGCGTTTTGAGGTGAAGCAAAGCAGACGCTTCCTCAAAACGCAGCGTTTTGAGGTGAAGCAAAGCAGACGCTTCCTCAAAACGCTGCGTTTTGAGGTAAGCTTAGCAAAAAAAAAAAATTTAAATGCAGCTAGCACGTGGGGCCCACTTATTCTTGGTCAGTTTTTTAATTTTGCCCAAACTTTGATCAAAAATTAATTTGCCCATGGGCATTTTTAATTTAGACCATTGATGGGGAGTAATTTTTTTTTATTTAGACCCCAAAAACTACCCATAGGCATTTTTCTCCCCATTGGTGGCAATGCTCTTACATTTTATTTATTTATTTTATTTATTTATTTTTTTAATTTTTAATTTTTTATTGTATCATGTAATTTAAAAGGATGAATGTAAATAAAGATGTACATAACTGAAGAATGAAGGATGGACAAATTACATCAGATACACGACTCCTAACACTTAAGAGCGTGACAAACTAAAATACTAGGTTACTTTGGTATATTCGGTATTGTGTGTTTTGAACTAGGGGAAATGTTTATTTCATTTAAATTATGAAAATACTTCGTATTAGAGGAAATCAGCTTTATTCGAACAAATTAGCTACTGCATTAGATAAATACATTGACAAATAAATACATTATGCACAGGAAGTTTAATTAATGTAATGTTATGAATTTCTTTTTAATCTCATGTCGCAGCCAATTCATTTGACAGTAACAATTTAAAATGACTATTACATAAAATTATATATGTAATGTAGCTCACCAAGGCTCAGATTTTCCACAATTTGAGCCGTGAATTACTCCTCCTTCTATGCAAATAAATATGTGTACGTATTGCCATTTTTTAATCTTTCCCCTCATGCATACATGCATCTAGCCATCTATGATCTCTCTTTGATGCTCTTTTGATTGATGTTAATCTTATTGTTATTGTTCGTTTGATATATGAATACACGTGAAGTATAGTTTTAACCGAAAATAATAATCTCCATGTAAATACATATTCAATCAAACAAAATTTAACTCCTTTTACTAAATAGGTCATGGTCTGGCGAATTACGTTCTTTGTGTAAATCATTATTAAGATTTATTTAATAACTCTTATGTTATTATTTTCAATAACTTTTTATCAATGTACTTAACTCATACTTTGTGTAAATCATTATTAAGATTATTAACTAATTTTTAGATTTTTGGGCATGTTCTCTTCAGATTATTTTCAATTTAATTCAGTTCTTAACTTAAACACTAGTTGGATGATTACTGTTATAACGGCTATAAATGAATAAACATGAAATTAAAATAATATATGGCCTACTTAATTATTTAAAAATGGCTAAAAATAAAAAAAATACAAGTAAGATATTACTATGGTCCATATAATTTGGTAAGGTATTTAATGGACAATTCTCGTGGGCTCATTTGCCTCGTCATCTCACATGCTTTTTCACGTGCTATGTCTACCCACCCCATTCACCCTCCACCTCAGCATTATTTTTGCCTTCTAATAACTTCGTCTTTTCTCTCGAATAAATCGTTTAATTTTTTTCTTTTGTCACAATTTTTTTTTTTTTTTTCTTTTTTGGTTACAATATTACAAGTACTCGTATTATCTTTATTCGAATTTTTTTAATTAAAGTACACCATGTTATTATGACAATCCTATGCTGCTTTGTCACTTAATCAAACATAAAAATATTTATAATGCTTGTAAAAAATTACTATTTCTCGTGAGTACTACTTCGAATTAAAATACTACCTCTTTTACATATTATTTGCAATAATTAGAGATTTTTTTCTCTCTACTTTATGTCAAAATCGTTGTAAATAATATGTAACGGAGGTAGTAATACTTCGTACAAATTACGGAGTATAACATAGTTCTAAAATCTAACGGAATATTATATAGTTTGAGAAGGCTTGAGAAGAGAACAATTTACGGCTGAAATTAATACGAGTATATTATTATAATTCGCAAGCTCAAATGATTTGTAATAACCTGATCAATCAACACTATTGTATATTTGTATATGCGACTGAAGTTATCAGCACGTAAAGTTTGCAAATCAATGAGTCAATGTAAGTTTTGACTAATCTGTCGACATTGTCGCAATTAAGACTAAATATTTATAAATTCGACCTAATGTCTTTAAACAAAACATTAAAGTAACATTGCTAATCAAACTACATTGCACAACACAATTTGATACATTATGCTCTATGAATCTATGACATCATTATACTCATGAACTTTGTTCAATTCATATAATTTCTAAGCATGTATATATAAAAACAAATTTTCCCTCATTTGCATCAATATATATATATATATATATATATATATATATATATATATATATATATATATATATATATATATATATACACAAATTTAAACATTAAGCAAAAAATAAAGAAACAAATTGCTAAATGAACTAATAAATCACCATAAATTATCTTCAATTATGTGTGTTTACAATTTCTCAAACACAAATTACAACCAATTAACCAAAAAAAAAACACAAACTCCTACCCCAAATAAAAATTCACTCAAAAAAAAAAAAAAAAAAAAAAAAAAAAAAAAAAGCAAACAAACAAATTTTGGCACACAAAATCCTAAATAAAACCAAAAAAATTACAAGCCAACAATTTGGCCACACCATAATTAAAAATCATCAAATACTTTTACAATTTCTCTTTTTTTATTTTTTTAAAATAACCGAAATTAATTATTTTTCTCAATTTTTACCTGAACGAAACGATGTCGTTTCATCTCAACATTATCTCTTTCTTTTCTTTTTTCTATACCAACATAGAAACCATCACCACCGACACAACAATAATCCAAAACCCTTTCTTCACTCTCTCTCCTCCTTCACTCGAATCATCCGCCGCATCATCGGATTCCGGCGAGTCAGCCGGCGAATCGGCTGGCGAGTCAGCCGAATCATCACTCGGCGGCGCAGGCGGCGACTTATGGTGATGCTTCGACGATTTCGGCGCCTCAGCTTCCGGTGCCGGTGCTGGCGCCGGCGAAATCTCCGCCTTCTTAAAGATCTCCTTCGGCTTCAAAACCTTATCAACGGTGTAAATCGCAACCGGTTCTTCATCAATTAGGGTTCCGGTAACCTTCGCCGTCACAATCTTCGTCTTCAATGTTACCGATTGACCTTCATTTTGAACCTCGAAATCGAATTTCTTCTTACCGTCGGTCGCCAGAGTGTTCATCATTCCATTACTGGACCTCAACATCGCCATTGAGTAGTAGATCGGAACTCCATGGAAGAGTAGGAGAGAGGATTTCTCCTCTTTGGTTAGGTTTTTGAACTTCGGGAGGAAGCTCTTGAAGGCATCGTCGGTGGGACAGAACACCGTCAAGCCGCCCTCGGCGTTGGAGGTGAAGACGTCGAGAGCGTCGGGAAAAGTCTTGAGCGTGTCGGCGAAGGCCTTGCAGCCGTGCGCGGACATAATGTCGGTAATATTCGTCGCCTCGGGCGCGGGCGCGGGCGCCATAGCGTCAGGGTTAGACAATACGTGGGAAATTTGGATGATGGAAATGTTGTAAGGGATTTCTTTGACTGACTTGATAAAGGTAGCGTCGAGGGAAAGAGTGCCGGAATCGTCGGCATCTTTAGTGGCGGCAAAGCCAACTTTGCCGCCTTTGAGATCGGTAATGTTGACGAAGCCAGAGGTTCCGGGGGCGGAACCAGTGGCTTGGAACATAGTGGCGGCAAGGGCGGTACCATCGGTTATTTGATGGAGTTTCTTGGCGCCAAAGTAATCTAGGAGAACATGTAGGGAGAGTACATTTTTGAGGGAGGAGATAGGGAGGTGTTTGGCAATGAGGGAGTTCATAGCGGCATTGTCGACCGCGAGGACGGTGATTGTTTGGCGAGTGTTGATCTCGGGAGCGAGGTGGGTGGTGGTGAGGTAGTGGTTGAAGGTGGAGTATTCAGGGAATTTGGCTAGGATTTTGGTGATGTTGTGTGCATTTGAGGTGGTTGCTAGTAGGAGGAGGAGCAATGCTCCGAAGAGGGATGTTTGCATTGTGAATGTGGTTTGTGGTTTGTGTTTTGTGAATGTGGTGGAGAGAAAAAGTGTGGAAGAAATGAATGAGGTTTGGAAAATGGGAGTGTTGAGAAGTGAGACAAAGAGTAAAGTAGAGAGTGTGGGAGCTAGCTAGAGTGAGTGTGAAGTTGGATGGATAGTGGGTTTAGAGTTGGGGTTGAATTACTAATTGAGCCACTATGAGTTAGTTTTTTGATATTTTGCTTATTATTTGCTAGCTAAGATAATAGGGAGATGGAGAAGCATCTAGTTGATCTTTAAAGTTAATTATACACTTTTTAATCATGTGGTATCGATAAATCAGAATGACTAAATTAAACGTGTGATTTATATAGTTTTATTTCTAAATTTCTCCTATTTTATTTAATAATATGAAGATTATGACAAGGTTGTATTGCTGATATGATATACATACGGAGAGAGTGATGCATATCACATTCATGAAGAAATGGATGCAGTCTCTTATTAACATTTATTTGCATGACTATATTTTAGTCTTCAATCTACGCCACCAACAAAGCTTGCATGAATGTAGAATCTAGTGACGTTAGATTAGGATCCAAAACTCTATATTTTTAGTTACTAATTAAAGCTGACTAATGGCTGTACACTTGTAGTGATGAAGCCCACAATTACATGCATAAGTTATTGATTAATTCATTTATTATTATCTAATTTTGTTTACATTAGATGGAATTTTCTCTATAAAACAGATGAAAGGGAAACGTGTCAAAGTTGAACAATTGTCAAGTTGCCATTGAATCATATACTTGAAGGACAACTATAAATGTCGGGGTTAGGTTTGAATAATTGTCCCAAGTATATACTATAAGGAGGATTTGGTTTGATTTTTGTGTGCTAATATAAAAATTGTGGATTAATCATGGTTAATTAGTGCGGAAAAAAGGTAATGTATGACGGATGTTATCATATGGAACTATGCTACTTTCTCATAATATCAAGCTGTCCAAGATGATTATTGTGAATGACAATTTCCATCCATTGTTTAAGCCTTATAATCAGAAATATCAACTACACTTTTTTATACAACGGTTAAATACTCATAACAATTTCACTTCGTATATATGTAATGTACTAATGTGTATTCTTTTTATCGGGAGAGAAAATCTCTTGTATTATAGTAGCGGCCTAGCTAATTCAATTATACTGATAATTATTACTCGTAACAATAACATACAAAGTATGATCGTTGTGAGAGTTTCAAAATGAAACATCACAAGCAAAAAAGAATTAATATACTCTGTATTACTTGGTTGATTTGTTACCTTTTGTTGTTTTAGAGTAAGTTAAATTGTTCCTACTCTATCAAGGGTGTCTAATTGGGGAATTGTGGTCAAGATTTAGATTTGTAGCATGTGATGATCCAATCATGTGGAGCAAATGTATCAATGGTGAGATTGTATAAAGATTTACACGTCCTTTTCAACCATAAATCCATAATTAAATATAGAGGGATTTAATTTTGTTTATTTATTCTTTTAAATCATACATAAATATGATTCAAAGTATGATTTGTAATTAAATCAATAGATTTTGTGTGGAGCTTGTTAGGGTTCCAATCGTTGCTGCCTATGTTGAGCGGCTATGGTTTGTAATTCGTGGTTTGGCCAGTGGGCAAAACCGCAAAATGAGCTCTTAACACTTGCCTTTGTATTAGCGGTAAGTCAGCAACACATTAAACACGTTAGAAAATGTGTTGAAAATGTGTTGACGTATTACATTCGTTATTTAGGTTAGTTTTCTACAAGATCTACATCATTTTTATCAACTTATAAAGCAAATATATGGCACTTACACAATTATTACAATGGGAAATTAAATTAAAATTTCTTTCAACTCAATTCTAATGTTCATCCACAATCATCATGAATAGGGTGGGTAATATGGCTGCACACTTATACGTAGCCCTCGTCCTCTTGGCCAACGTGCACGGTCCATAAGGCGAGTTGATCTTTGTCATATCGACTATGATCGAAAACCAGGTTGGTATGTAGTCTTTTACAATATTGGTTATGAACATACATTACATTTGAAGGTGGACAAAGATTTTCTAAAAATTCATACATATACTTCTACTCAATTGTTCTCAATAACTCCTTTTAGACCAAGAATAATCAATTTTAATCCATCAACCATGAGTTTTAATTGCGGAAACAATTTAGATAAAATAAATCGAGTAATCTTACTATTATAAATCAAGAACTTTGCTTTGTTAATAATCAAGATTCAAGAAGTTAATTCAATTAAACCTCCAAGGCTCCAACCAACAAAGCTGACTAATATACTGTAAAGAAAAGATTTAGGATTCGGAAAGTACAGTAAAAACTACTCAAAATCACGTGGAAATGGCATCTTAAACAGAAATCAAGGCCATAAATTTAAAGAGTACCCTAAAAATACAAAAAGAATATAATAAAACACTCCACCACAAGTATAGCATAAAGGTAGTTTTTTTTCTTCTAGCTTTCATCTTTCGTGCTGCCCTGCCCCTGCCCTAAGCAAGTAGATACCATCCTCTTGTTACAACTCTTACGAATATTAATGACATCGATCTAGGCATGTAGATTGTAGATTATGGATCCTCAAAGTCTGAAAATTCGAAAAAGATTATTGAAGATTTGGTTAATTATTTTTAAGTTATGTACGTGTTGATTAGCTATACGATCCTCATGTTATGACTCTTACGAGTATTAATGACATCAATTGATGCATGTAAATTTATAAATGAATTTTATGAAGAAAAACTTAATAAAGATTATTGCAAGATTGGTTAAGTAGTCTTGGTTAATTATTTAAGGTTCTTTTAAATTTGCTTGATTACAAGTATAAATAGCTAGTAGTATTAATGACATCAATCCATGCATGTAAATTATTTAAGGTTCTTTTAAATTTAGTAGTAACATGTTGATTAGTTATAACTTATAAGTTAAGTGGATTTATTGAATACATTATTGTTAAAAGCGAGGTGATATATGTACATTATTACAAACACTAGGATTAGGAACTTTTTAGGTAATCATGAGTAAGAAAGTGAAATTATTATATCATACATTTATATTTGTATATATTTTGATTAGAAGAAGCCAAATTCACCTAATTGAGTTCTTTAACGTTTTGTTGTCTTTAATAATTTTATCCAAAAGGTGATCCCTACCATCCTGCTGTTTAAGCAAATAAAAATTAAGTTTGATGTATCAAAGATACTTTTATTTAGAAAATGGAAAAAGTATTTATAATTACTTAAACACTGATAATAAGAGGACATGATATGGTTGGATGGATCGAAAATCCGGGTTAATCTTGTTGTTTTACTAACTTAGTTTCATAATAAACGACATGATTAACATAAATTTGGCTTAAATAATATTTCAAAAAAAGAAAGAAAGAAAGGTTGGCCCTAAATAAATAAACAATTATAAAATAATTAATATTATCAAACTTCATATTAATATATACTCCATATTTAATAAAAGTTAGCATATTGAAAAAAAAATAACGATTTGTATAAAGTAACGGACCAACGTTTGACATAATTTATGTGATTGTGTAAAGTAAATTTGTATGCATTTGTCATGAGTTTACTAGAATGATCTGAAACTAGAGGCTAAAAGTAAAGCAAACTATTCAAAATATATATATTGAACAAAGTCGAGAATGAAGTATTGCTATGATGCACAGTGAGGGGAATTATTTCACTTTAATATGAACTACTAGCCTAGTTCAAATAAACTAGTCCATTTTTTTTTTTTTTTTTTTTTTTTGAACTTAAAGAGTCACAAGGACGGGGGTGATGAAATCGATCCCAGGATCTCCTGAAATCGGGAGGAAAGCTCTAATCACTTGAACTATCCCTCACTCTCATAAACTTGTCCGTTCTGAATACTCATTACAATTAAGACAAAATTTTAGATTCTTGCTTGCACATAATCACATAAATACATTCTACCCCTCACTTAAAATAATTCAAGCAATGCGATATTATATAATGATCTCATCTCCTTCTTAATTGTACTCAAATGTCACCAAATTAAAGCGACATTAATTAATTAAAGTTAAAAGAAGGATTATGATTGCTAAAATTCACGTTATATGTGCAAAGTAAAATTAGACTCCATTCCAATTCTATTTTGTTGCTAACCTTGATTTATCTCAAATAAAGGCTATCATCAAGTCAATTACTCAATTTGAAAAGTACTCTCAATTTTGCAAAAATGTTGCATTTACATTTAGATAAATTCTTTTAAGTTTGAATTGTCTCAATACATATTAATTTTTAATCCTTTATACATAAACATGATATATCTTTAAACTATTATGTGACATTTTATTTGATTCATCCTAAAAACAAGAAGTGCTTCGTAAAAATCTGAGTGAAGAGACGATTACACTCAAACTCAAATAATATCGGATCTACCATTCAACCCTAAACCCCAGCCAAAATTCCAAGTAACCTTTATACGTTGAGCCAACCTTAAGTCCAAATCAAGGGTTAAAAAAGTATGGACCATGAGATGAGCCAGTAGAAAGGTCCATTGGTGGGTCCCTAACTCAACAAGAGTGTTGTCCACATTTGACAGAATAATCTAAGAAAAGCCCCTTTGTCATTTTTCACCCCAAACAAAATAAAAATTAAATAAAATAAAAAGAGTTGTCCTTCCACCGACGACTTTTCGTGGGCCCTCGACGGTTAAGATTGAAGATTTCATCTTTTGTTCTTTTTCGACCGTTATAAGTTTGGAACTTGGGATATTTTTTACTGATTTCTATGGGGTTAATAAATAAGTTGATGATCTTGAGCTCCTAGATTCGAGTCTTCTAATTGATTTTGCTAAAACTTATGTTGCTTGATTGCTTCCTTCCCTCTCTTCACATGTATCGAATTATTAAACGGGCGATAAATAATTCTTAATTACCAAATATAAAATTTATTAGATGATTTCATTTGACACGAGAAGAATACAACATAGTTCACTAGTTCAAACACGCTCTAAGTTCAAACACACTCACTAATCCAGAATTTAAAGAGAAGATAATCTTGTAAATTTGTAATGTCACTCACCATAATCTATATACATATATCATGTTTCAAACTTCAGGGTCTTCTTCCCAATTCCAATTCATATGGGTTTAAATCATGTCATCAACCTATTCAATCAGAACATCAACGCAAATTGCAAATGTCTATATTTGGAAGATTTGAAAACATCGAAAGTCAATCACTGATTTGTCAAGGTCAAAGTAGCACATGTGCAAAAAATGCTGAAAAATAATTTATTTTTTTTTGTAAAAAAATCAATATTAACTGGATCTAATGCCCTGTTCAGTTCACTTGACCTTATATGGTAAAAAATCACTATACAAATCATCTTTATAATTGATACCAACAAGGATTGAACACATTCTCTATAGGTTCTCACATAAGTTCTTATACATTTACATATGTTTTTATGCATTTATGCAAAAGTCGTGGTCTAGGTAGGCCCGTCCCTAGATCTGTCTATGTGTGAGATCATGTTAGAGTCATTTCAATGTATATATATTTATTATTGTATCAATATTTTACAAGTTTTAATTTTATAAATTTTGTGATTTTGAAGATATTAGAGAATGCATAAAATATAATTATGAAAGTTTTTAGGGTAACGATATATATAGCGCTTAGGGCTATCTATAAGCATTAAATATACTTCCTAAAATGGAATTAAGTTGGAAATTCATGACAAAATCACGCACAAAGTGGTGTGATTAATGTAAATTTAACCTTAATATTTCGTTTTTTAGCTCCTTATACATAGGCCTAAGAGTTATGTTTATCATTTTCCAAGTTTTTATTTAGTTCGGATGTGCCCACAAGGACAATACAGGAGTAGTAGTTAATTGCTTTGAAATTGCTAGACAATTTGTTTAAATTTTGTGATTCTTGTCAATATCAACGAAAATCCATAACGACCCACCTCGAAAACGAATCATCATGTATCGGATTTTATGGAGGCCCCTAATATATTTTGAACTTACTTAAATTCGTACAAGAACAAGAATTAGTGGATGTTACATTGTTAAGATTGATTCCTTGAGCATCCCTAGTTCTTGCTAATGGGTAACGTCATTTGATTACAATCTTCCCTCTAATAAATTTTCTTGTAGAAAGGACAACGTTTTTATGAGTATTCTTTCATGTATTTGAGGCAACCGAAAATTCTGTTATCAATGGTCGGTGATTAGCATATCATTTGTAACTTCCATGAGCTATGTGCGATTATTTTATAAGATACGGATTATTATATATGACTATATTTATATGCATGTTGTTCGGATTGTTGATACGTTTAGCTAATTACTATTCCGTACTTGATTTAATTAATTCCCATTAGAGATTAAATTGAGGATTCCATGCCCTTTCCTAACTTAGTTATCGAATACATTTGAGGAACCTAGCTAGCTAGTTGAACCGATGAATTTTGTAAAAGGTTGATAGTTTGAGACCAACTAAGTCCCCTTTTTTATACCTAGTAAATAATTATATTTTCATGATATTTTGACAGTTAATAAATTTAAGCACCTTTGCCTTCTTATTTGTCAATTTAATATACTAGTTGATGTGAATCAATATTCATTACTCCGTATAACTATCTTTATTACTCTATATTTTATTTTGATACTTGCTCTTAAAATTAGGGTTTAACAAATGAATTTTTATTGTTAGTTTAGTTTTGAGGTTTGGAGCTTTTAAAGTTATATTAATTAATTGATCAATGTGAATATGTGATAATGCTTTTATATATTTTTATTTTCTTTATTTACATGTAATGATATTCTTAATTATCAAAATATTCTACTACATAATTTTATTTTTTTTTTAATTTTTTCTCCTTCAATATTCTAAGCTAGGAGGTTAGGAGCCTTGTACTTAATTATACTTTGTATAAACTACTATCAATATAATACGTTATATTTGGGCCAATTGCTATGGGATATTAATGCCAACCTCTGGGCCTGCTGGCCCAACATGTGTAGGCTATTGATCCATACTATTCCACCAAATAAATTGACGAAGTAGCTTGCATTGTTACCTTGTTAGCTAGTAACAACTGACAGGTTGACTAACAAGGTAGCAACTAGCAAGATGCACCCAGGATGCCATGGAAGCACCCGACACAAATGTACAACCATATAGTTACCGAGCTAACGCAGTCAATTTGAATTTAGTTTCGAGAGCACAAAACATGTTATTTATGGGAGAGAAGTTCTAGCTGAGGCATGCATTGCTCGGGCATACTTGAGGTGCCTAAAGGCCGAGACATCAGGCAGCCAGACGTATATGTGTTGTATTGACAGAATAATGAAGGTTGGTCTGGATACTAGATAGGTGTAGGATCAACTTGATAAAGATCCCTCTGCAATAATATTTTGAAATGTACATGTAATCAGTAATACACATCAAAGTTGGAAATTGGAACATTATTGTATATAGGAAATAATGTTGGAAATTAGAACATCAAAGTTGGAAATTGGAACAATATTGTATATGCAATTTAAGCTAAGATTATATAAACTCTAGAAATGTCTGTCCTACATAATAGCTATGAGATCAAACAGCAAAATTAAGCACTAATGAACTTCTTCTCGATCAAGGATTCGACAGCTTCCTTAAGGCTGATTTTCAGGGGAATGTAGTTGATGCCTAAGCTTTCCACCTTTTCCTTAGAAACTTTGTAAGCTGGATTGAAAGGCTTGTCATTCGAAGGCCTAGAAGTGTGCATAGACGGATTTTATCAAAGGCGAAATAACAGTAGATACTAGATAGGAATTAAGATACAGTGTAAGCCCTTAGTAATGCAGAAAAGAAGGAACAAACTTACTTGTTAGGGACTTGAAGGTCAGGGTAAAGCTCCCTTAAGATCTTCACAAGTTCCGAAACATGATGAACACTTTCATTCAACAGATACCTCCCATTTGCTGCAGGAGTTTCGAATGCTAGAATGTGTGCTTCAGCTACATCTTTGACATTAACCCATCCATATGTTCCATTATCATAGGTTTCTGACCCTGCAATAAACTCGAATAACAAAACTTGTCGAAGTTTAAATGGTGCAATCGTTACATACTTAAGCCCTAATCTCTTCAACTCAATAGAGAAACATTAAAGAAACAGGAAAAAAATCATGTTATACATCAGTTTTACTCGAATCAATCAATCAATCAATCAAAGCCTTAATCCCAAAAGTGGGGTCGGCTAACATGAACCAAATTTGATTATTCCGTGTAGTCATCAACATAAATCTTTCTCCTCCATCCCTTACGATCCAAAACTTCATCCTCACGTAAATCCATGCACTTCATATCCTTCCTCACTCCTTCCAACCAAGTCATCTTTGGTCTCCCTCTTCCTCGTTTAATCCCTCCATGGTCCCACTCTTCCACTCTTCGCACCGGTGCACCCTCGGGTCTCCGTCTTACATGTCCAAACCAACGCAGACGATTTTCCCTTAATTTATCGAATAAAAGACAGATTTGATCATTGACCAAAACAGAATAATAAGCCTAAAAACAGAATGTTCATACCATTAACCAAGTTTAGAATAGCAGCAACACTAGCATTGATTGTTGGCTGCAGTGCAGGACCTATAACGATTCCTGGGTTTATCGACACCATATCGATGTCATGTTCTTTGACAAATTTCCAAGCAGCTTCTTCGGCGAATGTCTTTGACAGCAGATACCACTTCTGCATACATATATCAGTCAGGTTTTAGTTAGTCTTTTCGCTATCTTTAATATCCTATCAAATCAAGAACATAAGATGATTTTTATATGGCAAGAAAGTGCACAAACCATTGGTAATTTCTCACAGATTTCAGGTACAGAAAACCATGTATCATCCACTACAGTTTCAGCTGTCAGAGGTCTACCAGTACACAGAACAGAAGCCATAGAAGATGTAAAAACTACGCGTTTGATGGTTGAAACTTTAGCACAAGATGCAAGGACATTCATTGTTCCTTTTACTGCTGGATCAATCATTTCAGCCTAAAAACACGACGAATTTATAATTAACCTGAGGATTGGAGACGTCGAGTTTAACAGGACACGCAGTATGAAAAACACCATCACATCCATGAATAGCAGAATCAAAGGAACCTTCCTTCATAAGATTGGCTTCGAACAAGTGGAGTCTTTCCTTCGTGCCATCCAGAGCTAGCAAGTGATCTACTTCCTTCGGATCACCTGTACAAAGTTGTTAATTTTACACTATTAACGTGACAATTAATTAATTCTTGATGACAATTAGAGTCGCAAACTATCTATGTGACTTCACATAACTATAGGCAATCGAGAAATAATTATTCAAGAAAAGTAGTGTAAAGTACATTATCAACGTGACAATTACTTGTGACGTGCATAACAAAAGAGAAATCGAAAGAAAGATACATACTTAGGCTAAGAACGGTGCCATTGACAACGTAACCACGATCAAGCAAGAGCTTAACAATCCAAGAAGCAATAAATCCAGAAGCACCTGTTACACAAATTTTCTTTTTTTCTTCGGAATTCGCCATAATATCTTCTTATCTACTGTTTTTCTTTAAACTATGTTCTTTAATTTGTTTAACTAAAATAAAACCCTAATACAACTTTTTACGTGTTAGGGGAATATACATATATATAGTTCCTATGATTGGATAAGTTTGTCATAACAATCATAGTTCCTATGAAAGATTTATTTATTTTCCTCCAAGAAAGCTATATAAGATACGGACTGGAATATAAATTAATAAATTCTCCTATCTTTTTAAACAAGTCTGCTAGTATTTCTCTTGTTTTCGGGCTTGCCCCTCGTTTCCACCACCAAAAAAAAATAAAAAAAAAAAACCTTTTTGAACAAGTCATACTTTAAATTTATATGAAGTATGAAGGATTGGATGATTTTTTTTGGATGACATGCTAGTAGATAATAATTCATAGGCCACGATTTACTTTCTACGCTTTTTTCCTAAGTTATTTCATTATGACTTGACACGTTTGCAATAACTTTATCCTTAATAATATGAGTATTGTTTAATTGTAAAAACTATAGACATTCAACGTATCCAACATAATTATTATATTTTTCACTTTTTATATATAATGAACAATAGTAAAATAAAAAGAATGAATAATGCCGTACTGATGAAACTCATACAGAGCAATATATAAATATATAATTATTATTATTATTTTTTTTTTTTTGAAAACAAATATATAATTAATTAGTTACCGTAAGTATAATATTAACACTTAAACTCATATTGAAAATTGTGGATGTCAATATATATGTAGCAATTAAAATAGCTAGAAAAAAAAAGCTGTAATTGTATATATTTTGCAATCCACCCTTGTTAGATTGCAAACTATCAAAATTGGGCAATAAATAATGACACTAAATGGTCTAAATCACCAATGAAATCATGCACTTATTATGATTATTCATGTCATCACAATAAATGACTTAATACAAAGTAATTTTTCCCCCCTTTTTGGATCGTGAAATAGTACATAGATTAATAAGATTTTTTGGTGTTTAGAAAGCCACAAGAGCGTGACATAGAATAATAAGATCATTTGATAATTAAAGTTTTTTTCTTTTGACAAACATTTGATAATTAAAGTTATTAAACTGAAAAGGGCTTAAAAGAAAAGAACACAGCAGCTAAGCCGACTGACGGAAAATCAACTGCTTGTAGTTGCATCATCACCGGCTTCAACGGCTTGAGCTTCTGTTGGAGCAGCTTCTTTGACAGCCGGTTCATCATTAGCTGCAGTAGGTTCAACATTAGCCGCGCTAGGTTCATTAGCTTCAGTAGGTTCCGGCTTGTCCGAAGTGGCTCCTTTCTTGCCGAGCCACGGCTTGAGAGCCAGCTCGACGGCTAGCCACCCAACAGCAAGCACACTCATTACAATTGCTGCTTGCTTCACATGTCCTTCCTTTGGTGCGCTCGTCATCTCCCCTAGTTGATCAAGTTAGATTAAGATATTCAAGTGATTTTGGAAATTTGGAATTGTGGCTTTTATTTTGGAATTGTGGTTACTAATTAATACTACTAGTTTTTGCTATATCTTCATATTTGACGTTATTGTATATTTGTCCCGTGAACACTTGGTCCTCAACACGCAATTTATCCGGGATGTGAAACGTGCGGATATCAACTATTTTAGTAACTTTAAGTTTTGGACGTAATGTATCAAATTAAAACTTTGTATATATGACATATTATTAAGACATTCTTCTTTGTAACACTTCTTTGAAGCTTCCACTTGTCCCACAAACAACAAAAATCATTTTCAAAGGATTCAAAATTTGATATTTAATCAATTAATTAGCAAGTAAGATGCTATATATTGTTTGTTTTATTCAACTATTATAACTAAACTAAACTTCATCTAAACTTTCACTATAACATGACCTATTTGTTATTGCGTCGCAATTCATAATCATTGTAGCAAAATATATTTTATCTAAGCTTGTATGCACTTATTTTTTTAAAAAAATAGTCAAAATAAGTTGAACAAATCGTTCATAAGCCTAAGAACGGTGTCATTGATAACATAACCAATTAACCATACCATTAACCATTAACCACGATCAAGCTAGAGTTTCAATGAAACCTAAAATAATTACCTAGATGGCTTCTAATGACATGTTCTTAAATCTTATCTTTTCATCACTACTAGTAATATCCTATCTTTAGTCCCACCAAATAAATATGACCCTTTTTTCTAATTGCTTGTTTAGTTGCTTAGAAATTGCATATCTTAGTTCAAGCATAAATAAAATACCAACAATAACTAATTTGAAACAAAAAATTATTGGATGATCAAAAGCTTAACATCCATAATCCATTATTATACACTTGGGTGTAAAATCTATCTCATTTGTTACAATATCATAATAAACCCAAAAACAGAGCAATTAAAATCAATAAAACTTAAATTAAACCCTTATCATCATTATTTATAACATTAAATTAAATCTAAAACATTATTACCTAAATAAAGTTGATAACATTATCATCAAAAGGTTCAACCGAAACCCCTAATTAGAAAACCAAAACCCAACAATAAACAGTTAATCATCATTATCATTCTCAACGCCAGCAGCTTGAGCATCGGGTGAAACGACGTCGTTGTCGTTGTCATCGTCAGGGTCATGAGCAGGGTCCGACTTGTCGATAGCGGCTCGAGCCTTATCGAGCCATGGTTTGAAAGCAAGCTCGATGGTTAACCACCCAAAAGCGAGCGCACCCATTACTATTGCTGCTTGCTTCAACGATCCATTCCTTGTTGAGCTCCTCATTTCTTGAATTGAGGGATGAAGTTGAGAGAGAAATTGAATTGATTTTTTGAGAATTTAGGGATTTTTGGTTGCTACTAGAAGTTTCTTTGTTTGTGTTATCTTGATATTATTGACTTGGTAGATGGTTCATGACCTTTGGTTGACACTTGGTCCATATTACTTGGCCCAGTTTTATGGTTGATAAAAGGCCCAAATTTCAATTAGTAAATAGTTTTAATTAAAGCTGGTCCTGGAATGGGCTAAAAAAAAAGACGTGTCGTGTTGGATTTGTAAGGGTTATTTATAAATGAAGCTCATGCACGACCTAACTCATATGTTGTAACTCGAGGCTGAGTTCATGGCTTATATATTTTGACTTTGAGTGGAAATAAAGGCATGCTGACACGCAAGTTAGTCTATCGTGCTCTTGCCAAAATTTGTAAATAAGCCCATGTAAGACCCATGCGGTGTGCCTTTCGTTCCATGGCAAGCTTGTGCTAGATTAGACCATTTTCGTGTCAAATTTTGTCGGCCCTTGTGCTACCCTGACTCATGTCCAATTTTAATTTATTCTTTTGCTTTTCCACAATGCATCAGGGACATGATTGCTAACACACTACTTAAACCATTATCTTAAGTTATGTTTTGATAAAAAAAATAATTAAAGAGAATTATTTTGAAAATAAACATTTAAATTAACCCTATCACTATTGTAATACTATTTTAATACTCCGTACATTAGTAAAATTAGTAACTAGACATGGTCAAAGTCAATATAGGATTTGTGTAAATAGACAAAAAATTTATATTAGACTCAAATAAATGATTTTTTGGAGCAATATTGCCCTGGTTTAATAACTTGTGTTCGTGTTCGGACCAGGCTTACAAAATAAGCTTGGCTTAGTCTAGTGGTGAAAACGTATACCTTGTGACATTGAAATTAGGAGGTTTAATGTATCGAGTCCGACTGGCTTCGCATCACCCTAGCAGTATGGCTTGTCCCTGAAGGGCCTGAACCAATGTAATACATTGCTATGGGTGAATCATTGCTTAATGTCTCCATGAACCAGGATGTAATAACCTCAGTCTCCAATATCATAGCTTTCCTAGCAAACTCTACTTTGAGATTAAACCAGTGTAACCAACGTGTTCATAACCAGGATGCTCATGTCTTGCAGCATGAAAGGGATTTGATTCACTGGCAAACCTTGGAAGAATATCAAATATTTCTCATCTTTTTCTTGACAGGATTACAACTACGGGGTGAATCTTCACATTTCTTAATCTCACAGGCAGAAAATCTTAAGTCTATCAGAAAGGTCAGATAACTGAATCTTAAAGGCTAATGTTAAAGAATAAAGTGATTGCCAAGGTAGACCGTAGAATTATTGAAGAAGAGGGGATGGAGCTTGTTTGGTCCAAAGTATTTGAGACGAACATAATTCTTAGCAGATGGATGCCACTTACTATTCAAGACATGCCTTAGGTCCTAATTCTTAGCAGATGGATGCCACTTACTATTGAGGAAAGTACTCCCACAGTTGGACCTTTTTCCTTAAGCTATCAGAATATCATATCTTAACTATTGTATATTTCACAGTGGTAATCCATTTATTTTGTAGTTCAATTTCAAGCTAACTAATCAGTCAAGATACACAGCACAGAATACTAAAGCAATGGCTTGAGATGAAAAGATAATAGTATAGACCTAAAAAATGTATTATCAGTTAGTTGCTGTAGAAACTGGGAAGGATAATTATATGGATTCTATGGATAAATGCCATATTTATTAAGCCTTAAACAGCACTTTAGGCAATAAGGCCACATCAACAGCACCCACTATCTAGAACATGCCATCAAGACATTTACAGACAACTCGGGTTGAGATAACCCATGGTCTTTAGACCCACATCCCACCAATATTCTCAAACTTGTCCAGCATATCAGTAGAAAAAATCTGGAAGCTATAAGCTAATTTCCTTAACATATAAAAGGGAGGGTAAAGTGGCACTGCATGATACAACAACAGACCAAGTTAACTCTTTTTTGTAGTTGCTCAAACCTGAGAATATTTACTCAAGGGAAAATTTATTTCAAGCAAAACATGGTCATTACATTTTCTGTGTAGATCATCTCAGCATTGTTGTTAGACAACTTCTACGCTAGCAGCTTAATGATATACGAAGTAGTAGTCATTAGTCAACGATAATTGTCAAAACAGTATCTGGTCTGGTGGGGCTTGTGGAACCGACAGCATGCCATTACTTTATATCAGAGATTTGGAATTCCTAAAAGGATCCGACAAAGCAGCTACTTCACCGTAACTGATGTTCTTAACAGGAATTACCATTCTTCTGTCTCTGATGTCAGTTATGTCAATGTGCCTTGAATAGCCAAAGGCAAGGCAGTCATTGTCCGCCCAACACAATAATCTCTAGGATTTTTAAAAACAAAATGAGGCAACATTTCACTGGCTCGAAGAAAGTCTAGGACATAGAGAGAGATATGTTACAAATAGGGTAATGATCAAAGATGGAACTTGCTTTCTAAGAAAGATTCACATGTGATGGTCAATGTGTAATCACCTATGCTAGTGCAGTGATGGAGACATTGGTGATGGCTTCGGAAATTGCATTAATTGGGATGCTTGGTAAGAAAGTTGATGATCTGCCCCACTTTGGACATAATAGTGTGTGAGGAATGGCAAAAGGAGCTGAGTTAGTAGCAACTAGTCAGCCTAATGCCTTAGTGCCCCTGCTCCTTGGATATTGCCAGGTTATCCTCAGCTTAAATTCCAAATCAAGTACAAAATATGAAGAATATGCCAACTTTGAAGAACAGCAACAAGTATTGCTAGCAGCTGAAATAAATGGTTCTCTCACTAGCATGTCGCGTGCTAGCAGCTACTGAAAGCACCATGAACATAAGAGTTATTGCAACATGACATAGTGAGTAGGTTACTATGATGGATCAAGGATGTAAAAGGGGTATCTAGCCTTAACCAAAGTTCCCTATGCTAATTAAGTAAGAAGCACTATAAACATGATTTATGACTAAATGAAGTTACTTTTCCCATGTAGTGACATTTCTTATGAAGTTTACAAACTTCCTACAATTTTTCTAACCAAATAACTTACTTTGTTACACAGCCTAGGAACCTTCACTTCCCATATATTTTGTTGTCAATCAAACAAGGACTAAGTTACGTTCTCGAGTCGAGGTTTCAAACAACAATGAAATGTATGCATAGTTCATAAGATGGACCAACAACAAATCTCAAGTAATGCTCATTCATCCAAAGCTGAAATAAAAAATTATACTTTTCATCCAAAGGGCAATTCCCAAATTCTAATTTCTATTCATCTATATCAAAACATCAATGATACAACAAAACTACCCTTGTGCTTAATAATTCCAAAGTATACAATAATTTGATACAATTTTTGTAACAGAGAAGATTAACAACATAATTAAATAAAAACAACAATAATAATCTTAGTGAAATGAAATTCAAAGGACTTGCCTCTCAGCAGCTTCAGCAACAATAGGCAATCTAGGCACTTGACCAAGAGCACAAGAATAAGACCCATAAATCAAACTAACCAGCAAGAACAAAAACACAGTACTATCCAAACTCATCATCAAATCCAACCCAATCCCATCTTTTGGATTAAAACTTCTCTCCAAAAGATCAGGAAAAATCAGCAGAATATCAAGAACAATTGCTTGCATAGTATTAAACCTCACATATCTACTGAAATTTTGATTTCTTACAACAACAAAATACAGGGTAAAAAAGACCAAAACACCATTGAGTGGGAAGCTTTGGAAGACCTTAATAGCAGGAATTAGAGGTTGAATAATGAGTTGAAGAGGGGTGAATTGGTTAATTACATATTTTCCATATTGAATTCCATCAAAAAGGGGGTAAAAATAGCAAATTGCTGAGATTAATCGATCTGGGGCATCAATATTTTCATCATTTTTCTTGGATTTGCAAAGGATTAATCTTTTGGAGGGATTTGGGATAGTGGGTGTTGTTGTAAATGAGAGAAATGAGGCGTTTTTGAGAGGAAGAAGAGAGGTTGAATAATGGGTTTTAGGGATGGATTTGAAGGAAGAAGGTGAGGAGAGTAGATAAGCTGTTGCCATGGCTGGCAGCTAAGGTTTTGAAGAAATGGAGAGTGATTTTTGTGTTGTTATTTGGACAAATATCATATTAGATCAATTTGAAGCTACGGGCAAGTAAATGGCCATGTCGACCCTTTTCGTTTTAGTACTTTTTCTTTTGTTTTTATAGGGCCGTGGCCGAGTGGGTTTGTGTGCGCGCGTGCATATATGTACAATATACGTATGTAGTGAAATACGAAGTATATTACATAGAAAGGTTTATTGACGTATTTATTGTTGTATTAAGGTTAAAGGATTTGTTTCTATACATGTCTAAACTAAGGATATTAGTAGATTGAGTTTGATAAATGGTAGATACTCGCCTTGCATCAAGCTTCAAGATAGTGATAGGAACAAGTTTGATGAGTGATGAAGCGGAGATGAAGATTTTTTTTTTTAAAAAAGTGTACTTAAGATGTTTAACGAGACATATGTGGGTTTGAGGTTGTGTAACCTTTTGAAAAAAAATAATACTAAATTCTCAAACATGACTTATATACGAAATGTATGAAATTTAATCTAAAGATTGATAGCGGTCTAATAAGAGGATGATTGAATCCTTCAACTACTTTCTTTGGGTTAATGGGTTACCCAAGAGCCAATCTAAATTTTTTGGACAATTGATGATGTCAAGGTTAAGTTGTGTCGTTTAGGCTCTTTGATTCCGTAAATCGTGCCTACATGGAAAAATCTCAACAGAAATTCAGGAAAGCCTAACCACCAATGATTCAAAGCCATTGACGAATTGAGATCCAAAATTAATTGTTATTAGCACAAATATTGGACGAGTCCTCAAAAACAGCCCCATTTTAAGAAACTCGTGCCACTGTAAAATCTTATGACTAGCCAAAAAATTAAGCTTCAGTACTGCAATGAACACAATTTATCTAATTTATATTTTTTTTAAAATAACAATTTTTCGGAACAATGAAAAGGCAAAACTGATTTTCATATACACATACCAATCAAAAATGAAAATAAATCGTTTAATGAACCCAAAACTACTTGCAGATCAAGTTAATGAATGCTTCATCCACCAAGATCAAAACAAATTCATCTGTAAGTTTTACGTGGAAGTGATCGAAACCATAAATCCACATACAGATCAGAAACACGAGAGATCAATTGTGTCAATAGCAAATAATGAGTAAAGATTATTGCACCAGCTGATATGACTGACAAAAACAAACCTTTTTCCTGTAAGGCCGTATATAAGGCTAAGTGTAATGCAGTAGTCAGCTTCATTACATAAGGAGATTATACTCCGTAAATCTATAAGAGAGTATATTAAGTACCCTAGAACAGCTGATAGTTTCCTATAGAACAATTAGAGCTGTAACTACTCTGACATTGGAGGGCTATTAGTATTTACACCTGTAAAGAATGAAGAATACAAGTTGATGAAGTCAGTATGATGCACAACCATCAAATTATCCCGCCTGACAAAAACTCCAGGGCAGTGAAAGCTATTCTATGATCGATTTGATTCCTTAACAACAAAAGATTGATTGGTTGAATGGGGTTGTCACTGTTCAGCATTCATTTGTCTCACAAAGGGAACAAAGTTGTGCCACTTTTCGGGATTAAAAAAGCTGCTGCTCAATCTGAAATAAGTGAATGATCTTAAAATTTCTGCCTCTGTGCAATTAGTTTGTATTTGCTCCAGTCCAGCCTGCAAAATGAGGTTTCATCTTTTTAAATATAAAGCAATAGATTTGAATATAAGTTGGAGATAAAGAAAAGCTAGAGAGAGAGAGAGAGAGAGAGCAGGGGAAAACAAGTCAGGAGGCAAAAATTTGAGTCTCGACTCTTGAATAAATGAATATAAACAATTTCCAGCCTAGTGGTTTACGATCTCTAACATTGTATCAGGAGTACATTAGAAGGGAATAAATACACTCGTAAAATCATGCCAAAATTTTGATCCAGGCAGCTCAGCTTATGTACTTCAGGACTAGATTTCAATAAAAGTACAGCCGAGCTGGGACCAAACGGGATAAACAGCATGTGAACTTGTAGGTTAATAAGCCCACAATTCCTACCTACCCCAAGGTCAGATCCAAACAGTCATATCAACAAGACAACAAGTACTAATGCAAAATAACTCCTGAAGTAAAAGAAGAGAGCATTTTAGACAACTACAAACATCCTGTAGTTTGCTATTTATTCAAATCATAAATATGAGAGGCAATATTCAAATTTCCTTTTCCCTTCAAATACCTAAGACCTAGGACTCTGGAACGACTAGAAGTACTAAAGACATTACTTTGCAGCAACACCAACATAGTGGATCTGTTAGTTTGTGATAGAGCCAAAGACTCCACCCCAATCACACTGGGTGCAGTTGCACACACATGCACAATAAATCAAGCATTTATTTGAAGCAAGATGGTTTACCTTGTCACAGCGGTCAATACAATTCCTTCCTGTCAAACTTATAGTCCTTCTCTTCGAGACAGCTTGAAGCTACATTCAAAATGGTATATTGTCAGGCCTTAACTATTAATACATTCAAATCCATGCAATGACTCAAAAGCATCTGAACTATTCCCGCACCAAGATATTGCAAGGCCCTCTGATTTACAGAACAAGATGTCTATACTCAAAAAGCCTTCTTGATGAGTAGTGCATTTTAACACCTATCTAGGATGACTTATAGATCAAGATTCCATCCTAAGGCAAGTGTGATGCCAAAATTGGGGGTAATTAATTTGTTTTATGAGCAAAATCTTACAAGTTTTTATTCACAAAATATATGCTAGTGCTATTCTCTCTCTTATTTCATTCCTTAAACATCATTATTCATCAAAGTGAAACTAAAGTCATAGCAGTGAGAAACTAAGATGGTCAAATTGAAGAACAACCCTAAGTCAAAGAGAACATTGCCAATAAGCTCAAAAAGATAAGTCAGTGGACTACGAGATCTCGTGAACGAAAGAACTGGAGTATGTAATGATGTCATTGGTTCTGGAAAAAAGTGTTATAGTTCATTTTAAGCTATCCACACTGCAAGTAATTGGTGAAGATCTTGAGATTGGTCTGGCTTACCAACCCCAAACAAGCTAAGTTGTTCTACAAGTTAAGAGGGATTTTTGTGAAATAAACAAATAATAATAATAATAATAATAATAATAATAATAATAATAATAATAATAATAATAATAATAATATATAAAATAATAAAATGAAAAAAAAAAAGAGACATTTTGTTTTACTTTCCACAACAGAAGGCAGGAAGCAGATTATGAGAAACATGGAGATGCACTCGGACAAAATAACTTGAAGAGAAATGGAAAAAAAAAAAAAGTTTACCTGCTGTAGTAATCCTTCTGGACTGCAAAAATAACCTGGTGGTGTATCACGGTCCCTCATTTCAAGGCACCTAAAAAGAATCTTTCAAGGGTAAGCACATAGATTATAAAGTAAAGCTTAACCAAAAATGGATTGATGATAGATTAGTGGCATTATTACTGATTCAGAAAACTAAATATTTTCAAGCAATTCCTCTAGAAACTTCACCAGACAACTAACGGAGAAGTATTAGATGTTAAGAACATGGGTATCAATTAATTATGCAGATAGACTTGCATAATTTCCTCAGGATAGGGGTAAATTCTAAGTAAAAGATCAAAGGTATATACAGGAGAACTCTTACGATAAGTGTAGAGCTGCACCATGACGAAACAGCACTAAAGCTAAGGGATCATAGCCATCTCTCTGAGCGGTGTTGTAATAACCAGCTGTAAGTTCAGCAGCATGCGCCAATGTGTGGTACCACCAATATATTGCACCAATCTTTGCCACCAGTAGCACAGATGTTTTATCATCTTGTTGATATTTCTTCAACATATCTGCTACTTTTCCAAGAATTGCATCTGCGTGATGAATCAGTTTACCACTGTACCATTCCTAAAAATAAAAAATAAAAAATTACATCAGATTTTCTTGACAATTGACGGAAACATGTGGATACTTTAGTTTTTCATCAATAACCAAAGCATTTGATGGTATTTCCAGCTATTCTTTAAGCTTATTAGTGTGACTCAATTCCAGCTGTGGCAGTGCTTAAAACCCCATTTCGATTTTCTAGTAATACTAGACTCCAAGTAATGACACACTATTAGTAGCAAAAGGAGATTGGCAACTAAATAATTTTCCTGGAAGAATGTCTCATTATTTAATTGAATAAGAGAAATAACTCCTCTAGTCTTTAGTTTTGAACTCCGACCATGTCCACTTTGGTGATGCTTACAAAGCCTAGGATTGAAGAAATGAAATTTACTTGTACCCCAGAAAATGTCTTGCATTCTTGTTGTTAGAGCAAACACTCAAACACTATGCTGTCACGTGATGTAGCACAAGACGACATGTGTAGAGTGCATAAAGAATTTCTTTCGAAGATATTGAAACATATAAATAAGGGAGATGACCTTTCAGGAGAAGTACATACAAGGAAGAAATGCCCGTAGTCAGAAAGAAAACTTTTATGACCAGCTTCAAAGAAAGGTACTCCAGATGGAGAGCTATTATAACTTCCAACATCTTGTGGGCCATTTTCTCCCCACTGAGGTTTTCCTTCTTGGCAAGCAGCTATCTTGAGATCCTCCATCCTGCAATAACATTGCATAAGTGAACATTCTACCTTACCCCAAAAAAAAAAAAAAAAAAAAAAAAAGCATTATTCAAAAGTACTTATAGCAAGTTTTGGAAGCTGAAAGATTGGCCTACATGTACTTATCATAGCATTGAAATTCACCGATTCCGGGAAATCTCCACCGACCATCAGCAGATGGATGAGCAGGATACCTGCAAGCAGTCTCGTGTAAGCTAAGGGAATCAAAAGGCTGATGCTTATGGGCAAGGAGCCAAAAATATCACCTCAGTTCACCAGCAGGACCAAGACCAACACTTATTTCTTCAATTACGTGACCAATTAACAAATCAAATTTGTCAAGGAAACTAAAAATGAAGTCTTCATAACATTGGAGAGCAGTACGGCCACAAAATAAAGGAAGTTCATCCACTCCAAGTGTAAGATAATCGTCACAGAAATTCCCATTCCGATCTCGGTAAAATATGTCCCTGTCGATAGCTCCAATCTGGGGGAAAGACAAAGAAATGAGGTTCATATATTTACAATTGTGCATAGGAGGAAATTAAAACCCCCAAGGCTGATATCACCTCCCAACTTTGTATCCGCATGATCTTTGACATTACGAAAACATAACTAGACAAATCCAACACATAACGGAAACAGAATAGCCATGACTAATGAGAAAAGGGAAATCCTCAAAAATAGGACAACACCACCACAAAATCACACTGTTACAAGTAGAGGATATTACACATGTCCACCAATGGATACCAATGACATGAGAAATTTGATGATATAAAAGAGGATCTCCCACAAACTAGATGACATAAAACATTTCTTCAAAGCAGCTAAAATCAAACAAAGTTTCAGTCAAGCAACATTTAATGGGGAAGTGAAGCAACCTTTTGAATCCAAAGTGGGAGGCTCACAGAACCTTTATGATGGGATGATAAGCGAGCATTTGAATGGAAACACAACGCAATGTGCAACTTCAGACCAGCTTCAGATACCATTTTGAAAAGCTCTTCATAAAGAAACCAATCATAAGAATAAGGAGAAGTGTGTTCCACAACTCCCCACCAAACCTCAACTGCAATTCCATGGACACCTGCCGCCTTGAGTGCTTTTAGAGAAGCGGACAAAGCCTTGAGTCTGTAAAAGGCAATGATAAGGAACACTGATAAACTTGTTTAGAACGTGTATAAAATAAAATCTTATACTAGGGCAGGGGACCTTACCTTTTAATCCTTATAGTCCCAAGAGTATCAATGCTAAAGGAATCAGCGGGCATCATCACAAAAACAGGCACTCTCTTCTGCTTTGATGACTTTAAAATCAAGGATTTTGACCTCTCTCGGGCATCCATACTGTAACATGTAGATCACTGGATAAAATTAGTTTTTATCACAAGTGACCAAACTAGCTTTACAAGTACCAGGCACGTACTATTTATACCTACTTCATTCAATTTGTGACCATTAAAACACATGTATTTATAATATCTAAACCAGAAATGAGGAAGGGCAAACATATTTCTTTTACATGACTGCTCAAACTTGTAATAAAGACGCCTGACATTCAAGGCTACATGGGAACAAAAAATTTAAAATAAGAGGGAAGGAGGAAGGACTGAAAGTTAAGTGAGATATGCTCGCAGCTTGGATTTAGAAAAAAAGTCAGCTTAAAACATGTGCAAGTGTAATTGCTAAAATGCAAATATCTTGTAAAACATAGTTGCATTACATACAAGCACATTCTTGTAACTGCATAAAACTTGGAACAAAATTGTCCAAAGTGTTTACATTTACTACACCAACACTTGCACATTGCTGGAAATGTGTGAAATAACTTCATGCAAAGAATGTTGATTATTAAATTTAACACTTTCTTAGAAAGTGGATATAGGCCTAATGGAAAAAACTCTATTTAAGTCATGTAGATCCCCTGTATAAAAGTTAAATAGCAGCTAATATTTCAAAAATGGGTCAGTTGAAAGATTGTAGCTGCTGTACTAGTGAGCTCTTTTTCTGAGTTATGAAATCCAAAATACAGTACTTTGTTCATGGTTACATCAACATTACTAGTCAATTTAATTAAGTTTACTTCATATCATTAGCAAATTAATATATTAAACCATTATTAGTTGTCATTTAAAATACCTATGCAAGAATCAAATTTAAAGTACAAGACAAAAAAAGATAAAGGCTCTATTTCCTCACCTCGTTTCCACTTAATTAACTACTACCTCCATTTCATATTTTTTGCAACTTTGGAATATTTTATGTCTCACCAATAATACCCCAAAATTGCAAAAAACATGAAACGGAGGTAGTATATAAGTTTTGTTTTGTTCTGCCAAGCTAAGTTCAGGGCTAATAAGTCCAATACAGTTCAGTGACAATAAGAGCTACCAAAGCTTGCTTCACAATTACAGTACGTTCATATGAGTTAAGTTTTGGGGCAATAAGTTCAAATAAATTAAGTTCAATATTAGTACACATATGTAAGTGAAATTTAGGCAAAGACACTTATTTTGGAGTGGAGTAGTTGCCAAACTAGCCTATAGCCACAGGCCCACAAAGACAGAGTACACACAAGATCAACTTCACTTTGATTGATCACTTCACACCACTATGCCAAAAATAGAACCCTCAGAAACCCAGGTATGATGAAAGAACACACCCTAACTCCTTAACGTGATTAAACCAGCCACAAGAGACACTTATTGTGGAATGGATTAGTTGACAAACTAGCCTATAGCCACAGCCCAAAAAGACAAGTACGCACGAGATCATGTCATCTATGTAACTTCACTTCGATCGATCATTACACACCACTTTGCCGAAAATAGAACCCTCAAAAACCCAGATATAAAATTGAAGTCTACTCTTCACATTCTCAGAATAGAGCCCTCTGATCATATTAATCTTTACAGTCTCAGATTAACCCTAACAGTATGTATCTAATCCCTATCCAAAAACCGAGTGAGTTAACATTCAGCCAGAAGCTTGAGTATCCAAAACCATGTATAACACCCTCCAATACCAGATTCAAACTCATAACTCTCATTTATTAATCTTGGATATTTAGCCAAGAATTAATGATCATTTCAAGAAAACCAAAACTCCCCATTTTAGTTTAGTATTAATGACTACATTTCACAATTTTACATCAAGGCAACACAATACAGATAATTCCAAGGTTCAGCTCATTATTAAATGACGGATCAACGCGTGATTTTGTCATAAAACCCGAAACAATTACCATTTTAGGAAACACGATTAATGATTGTAGTTAACCCTTAACATTCCGATAAACATTTCGTAACTAAATCATATTATACATTATCAAGGCACCCCATAAATGCAAAAAAAAAACCCACATCAAATCAATGACTTAAAAATAAACCCAAAAATCACCGTATCAAATAATTCAATTTAATGATCAAGAAAACATGCAAAAATTCAAGAAACCCAATAATTTCATCAATAATCCAAAATTAACACTAAATAATCATCAACAAATTATAACCATAAAACTAAAACAGTAGTAAAATAAAAAATGAAACTAAAATGAGCTGAAAATCAAACAGACCTGAAAACGGGAGAATTCTTGCCCATTACAGATTTCCATTTGAAGAACTTCTTCTTTAAAAGAGGGGGAAGAACAATGGTAGAAACGTTTCGTTGAGTACGGAAACCATTTCGACCCTTTCGAATACCAAAGAGCAATTCATTGAAGCCGTATGAGTTTCGTTTTGGGGTGCATTTACAGAGCACACCCGCCATTATTGAAGGAGTTTCGAAGGATTTTAGAGAGAGAAAGTGGGCAATTTTTTAGAGAGAGAAAGTGGGCAATTTTTTTTAGAGAGAGAAAGAGTCTGGAAGAAAGATTTCGGTTTCCAAGATTTAATGGGCAACTTCTCAAATCAAAGCCTCTTTTTCTCTTTCTTAAACAGAATTTTTTTTATTATATTTTTTTTTTATTTACAGGTATTTTGTGGATCACTGGATCTTTTATTCATTTTATTTTATTTACTGTAATTTTTTTAAAGGTAGGAATCTACTTCGTATTTTTATATGTATAATTGTACGAAGTATATTTACTGGTATATATGATGTATAAAATGGTCTTCGGTCGATCTCTTCTACTCCCTTTGATTAAAGTAATACGACAACATTTTTGAGCACGATAACATTACTCCATCACCTCGACCTCAGAGTGAAGGAGTACTTCGTATTGTATAAATGTTTGTAGTAGACGAAGTATATTGTATAGCTAGTCATTTTTAGTTGTATGCTAGTTCGTTCACTCTCTTATTTACATCAAGTAATCCGCGAGTAAAAATGTGCCACAAATATTCTCATTCTCATTAAAGAGTATGACTAATACGGAGTACAGATAGATGGGTATAAAGATGGCTATAAATCATGTCTCGTATCAGCAAATTCACGTGCTTTGGGGTTAGTTAGGCCCGATCCATGGCTCGACCCACAAGTTTTATGTTGTGTCGTGTCAAGTTGAAATTTTCAAAAGGTTAGATATATTCAATTTATGTGGTAAGAGGATAAGATAATTCTCGCCCTAAAAATAGGAACTCCTAAAGAGTAGTGAGATTGTGAGAGACGTACCTTAATAATAGGTCAATTAAGTAACTTAGTAAGGAGACTAAGGACTAAGAAAGTAAGGAGTAACTACTTAGCAAATTTTTTGTCCTAACTTCTTAATTTGTATGTTTATATTCCTTTTATGTATAGAGAATAAATTATTTATAGAAAATTTCAAAAATATTAGGAGTAGCTACTTAGCATTATTTTTTAAACTCTTGGTTTGTGCACTAGGCTCCAGGCAAATACACAATGTTCGTCGTTCATTTTGCATTTGAAGAACATGCATAAGGATAAATTAAAAGAACATTAATTTAAATCAATAAGGAAAATTAACAGAGATAAAACAAAATAACATGAACTTAAAAGAACATGTGTTGTCTAATAATTACTCTTCATGATAAAAAAAAATGGTATGTATTGAAAAGAGTATAAATAAAAGAATTTATAGATATATAAAACTAAAAAAAAAAAAAAAAAAAAAAAAAAAACATGTTCAACTTCTGTTCAAAATCATCAAAACATAAGTCATGATCATAGTGAAAACTGAAAAGATCATAATATTCGACCTTTTATAAAAATCAATAATACGTTGTTCAAAATCAAAAGAGCGTGTCTATATTGATAATAATATAAGTTGAAGAACATATAGTCCAAATTCATAGAACATTTAGCTCGGTGTACTTTTTTTATTTTCTTTTTACCTGGTGCTTACTTTAATTTGTCTATATCTATATTACATGTTTATTTTCTTAATGGGCTAGAAGTTTTAATACTCCAATCCTTAAATTGTGGGTTCTTATTTAAACAAAGAATATATATAATAAGTCATTTTTATAATTTAAGAAAATAATTTTTTTTTTTAAATAGAGGGGTAATCAATAAAACATTTAGGTTGTTTAAAAAAAAAAAAAAAATTTAGGTCAAGTGGTAGTTAGATCCATTAAGTTAAGGAGCAAGTATGTTAAAGAATTTATTTCAAATCCTATATTAAAGATTACAAAAAGGATGGAGAAATATGATTTTTGTAATAAAAAAAATTAAGGAATATAGTGAAGAATTTTTTTATTTTTAATTTCATGTTTTTTTAACATATAATTTTTTAAAATCTATTTTGCATATATTCGTGCTAAAAAAAAAAAAAAAAAAACTATAGTTGGCATATTTTACGAATAATTTGTCACCTTGTTTATTCGTACACGAGGGATAACTACCTATACTGTTCATCACAGCTCATATAAACGAATAAATACACATGCAATAATTTAATACGTACTGTTATATTATCTGTTGCTGTATTTGGATGCTACATCTATTCGACTTACTATACACCATAAAAAGTATAAAACTAATAAGTAGTAAAATTGTAGTATTATATAAAAATTACTTATACGAAGTATATAATTAGTATTATACAAAAATTGTAGCTTAAAGTATCTACTCTCTAGCATAATTGTCGATATTTTTTAGTATTATACAAAAATTGTAGTAAAATTGTATATTTTTTAGTATTGTACAAAAATTACTCATATACATTTAGAAAATGTTAACAAGTTTTCAAAGTTATGAATAACAAATAAAAATAGGTTAGTAGCTTAAAGTATCTACTCTCTAGCATAATTGTCCGTATTGCTGATTAGAGAAGTTACGCTGATTCAATTTGGCCTATTTATCATATGGAAATTGGTCGCAAATACTGAAAGTGATATAAGTTCGTGACGAATAATATTCATATAAGTTTTGATAGAGATACAAGTGAATTTAAAGCAGAAAATGAATGTAACCTAAAATTCAGGTTGTTATTAAATTACGAATCAATTTAAGAGCAAATTGGATATAAAGACAGTTTTTATTTAACTAATTTCCAATACTTGTTACTTATTCTAGTCAAAATCAGATCAAACCTAACTAGAAATATTTGTGTTAGACCAAATTAGATAATTTAATTCCTATTTACTTATTGCTAAATATTTTTAATTGCGTGTTATTAAAAAAAAAACTTTATGCAAAATAGTTTATTTGAAAAGTAGGAACCTTATTAGATCCCATTTGATTTTTTTTTTTTTTAAATATAAAAATGCAGTCATAGATAGCTTAGTCAAATTTATATATCAGAGAGCAAGATTAGCCCTAGGTCTTAAGATTCTAGATAACACATCATTTTCTAATTTTGCGATCTTAAGACGAGACTTTATTATTTTTAAGCATTTATGAAGTTTGGTCTTAATAAAATCTGAAGTGGAGTCTTGAAAATTCAAGACTCAACTTCAGACCCAATTTAACACTCAATTAATTTTATTTTTTTTTTAAAAAAAAACTTTAATAATTTAATTTACATGTAAAAAAATGAGTCTGAGCGATTGAAGAGATAAATTTTATCTAGTCTTAAGGAGTCTTAACATAATTATAAATTAGAAAAAAAAAATTAAACTTAATCTAAAAAGTTGATGTGGCAATGGATTAAAGTTTTAAGATGAGACTGTGCTAATCTTGCTAAATCATATCAAATCAGACTAAATCTTATTAGAATCATGCAAGATAATCTTATTTCATATGAAGAGAACAAGTCTTAAGTTTGGTACCAAAAATCCAACATTGAAGTAGTCATCCACAAATGATAAGAATGCAATGCAACAAAATACTCATACAAAAATATCTAACCCTAATTTTTGTTTGCCAGAGCATCAAGCAATCAAATTAAAGTATGGGCATTGCTAAATCATTCATTTTTTTTTTCCAATTGGTATTCATTAATTGGGTCCTACATTGAAGCTTCCCATGATGCTCCATGGTACACTTAGAGCATCATTAGTGTTGGGGATACTTATATCCTTTCCCGGTTTCTCTCTCCTTTCCTACACTTGACACATCACTTTCTCTTTCCTCCACATCACTTCCCACTATTTCCATCCTTTTACTCATCCTTTCCCTTAAAAATTTCCAACATCAATGAGTATCCTTTCCCACTTTCTCTCTCCTACTTACATATACCCCACCATTTATTCCTTTTTCAAATTACATATATTTATTAATATACTTAATTATTATTATTGTTGAAAATGTTGTTAATAATAATTAATAATAGATCATTCTATTAACCGACACATTAATTAAACGAGACGAATTCAAAAACATAAAACTCATTGATAAAAAACATGAAATACATTGATTAAACGACACGAATAAAAAAAAACATGAATTACGTTGATAAAAATAGCAAAGAAAATAACAAACATAAGTTTAAAAATAACTGAAATGTTTAATTTTCATCGGACCTCATAGACTGTGCCCATAAATGCTCGATCAAGTCGTTCTTCAAAGCCATATGGACGTCTCTATCACGAATTTCCCCTCTCGAAGCTATCAATCTACCGAAATTATCTGGATCATACTGTCCAGGAGTTACGGTGAATGTTGTTGCATTCCTAGTTGAGGACGACCCCGGCATATTCTCAGGCTGTTCATCGGCAAACTCGAGTGGATCCTTATAATTTAAATATGTATCACGCTCGTCTTCAACAATCATGTTTTGGATAATGATGCAAGTCATCATAATTTTCCACAACAGATCTACACTCCATACCAAAGCAGGCTTCCTGATTATTGCGAAACGAGCTTGTAACACACCAAAAGCACGCTCAACATCCTTTCTCGCACTCTCTTGACGTTCAGTAAATAACGTATCCTTAGTTGTTTGAGGGGCAGTAACCGCATCTATAAATGTCGACCACTTTGGATAAATCCCATCGGTGAGATAGTATCCTTTTGTGTAAGTGTTTCCATTAACTGTGAACAGAACTTGTGGAGCATGATTATTTATTATATCATCAAACACAGGAGAACGTTGTAGTACATTAATATCGTTGCACGACCCAGGAGTCCCAAAGAAGGCGTGCCAAATCCATAAATCCCTAGATGCAACCGCTTCCAAGATAACAGTGGCCGTTTTAGATCGGCCTTGATACATTCCTTTCCATCCAGCTGGACAATTTTTCCATACCCAATGCATGCAATCAATGCTTCCTAGCATGCCGGGGAAGTTTCTATCCTCCCCTTCTCTTCGAAGACGCTGGATATCTTCCATTGTTGGCTTGCGGAGGTACTCAGTTGCAAACTGAGCAATAACTCCATCGACAAATTGTGAAAGACATTCTCTAGCAGTACTTTCACCAAGCTTTAGATATTCATCTACTTGATCAGCTGAACAACCATAAGCTAACATACGTATAGCCGCGGTGCATTTTTGAAGGGGTGAAGCACCAAGACGCATGGTAGCATCGGGACGTTGTTGGAAATAGCGATTACTTGCACTTAATGTGTCCACAATGCGAAGGAATAGGGGTCTCCTCATACGAAACCTCCTTCGAAATACAGTATCATTGTATACCGGTTGATTACTAAAGTAATCTGCAACTAGATTGTCGTGAGCCGCTTCACGATTTCTAGGCACAGTTACCTTTCGTTTTCTCAAACGTTTTTGCTTTTCAGGTTGTAATGAATTAAGCACTGAATTTTGCATCGCAACTAAACGTTGACTCTCATTTATAAAATTCATGACCATGTGATCATAAATTTTATCAGTTATACTTGAGGAGGAAGAGCTTGAAGAACTTGAAGAGATTGAATCTAAGCTCATATTGTGTTTGGTGTTTTATTTTTGATGTGTTTGTTTGTGACACTAGAAGATAGAAATCATGTACTTTAAATAGACAAAAATAGGATATTGTTGGTCAGAAGATAAGATTTTGTTAAAACATAATTGGTGCACATAAGATATGGATAAGATAAGATTTTGTTAAAAAAAATAACTTGCGTACCTTACAATACTTAATTAAAATACAAACATTGCAAATACTAAAATGAAATTAAAGCGAAAACCTACTACTAAATTCGTCTCTCAGTTTGTTATACATTGCTAATTCCTTGTCATCAAGAACGGGCTTCTGCATTAACCTTTCTAACATTCTGAACTTCATGGCCTCCTCCTTCTGTCTTTTCTTTTCTTCTACCCGGGCCTTTTGTTCTTCATCTCGTTCTCTCATCTGATCAAGTAGTCGCTCTCCCAATTGACCCAATTTCTCTCCCATGTCATTAAAATTTGTATTTAAAGAGTCAAGATTTACACTTGACGAAGTACTTGATGCTTTACCTTTCATCTTTGTCTGTTTTATGCCAAGAGGTCTTTTAGCCCTTCCGCCAACCTCACACATCGCCTCCTGCATTTATATAGGCTAATACAAGAGCTTTGTCTTCGGCGATACTCCATGCTTGGTTTTTCCTTTGTGCAGATGTATTGAGTTGCACTTCTGGAACAATTTCGACTTCATCATTGTCAATCTCTTCAAGATGTTGTGCTCCCGCTAATTCTTCAACATGTTCACCACTTAACTCTATTGGAGTAGCATTGCTACTACAAACTCCACCTGGAGATTGATTCATATTTTGAGTTAAATGTTCTGATATAGGGAAAAAAGCGGTATTACCAAAAGCTTGTTGATAGGATTGGGAATTATGAGGAAAATTTGGTTGTATTGGTGGAATATTATTGAAATTTGTTGGTCTTGGTTGACTACTACACCATTGAAAAAATGCAGCTTGAATTTGAGGATTACTCAACAGATTAGGGTCAACATGAGGATTAGATTGGTTAAATTGAAAGTTTGAATTGTTAGGAAAATTCGGGTTACCACTGTAATTAGAATTATTACGATCCATATTGAAGACTCTAAGAAATTGGAAGTGAAATGGAGAAAAATAAACTTGAAAAAAAGAAGATTAGAGTAATTTTGTGTTTAAGAGTATTGTACAAGTGAAACTGAAACTTTGTGAAAATATAGCAAATTTATACTCATTTTATAGACAAAAAAATTTTATGACTGTTGGTGTTTTCGGATTTTTAAAACAAGTTACCGTTTACAAATTATAGCCGTTATACTGTTTTGGAGCAAAAAAAAATAAAGAAACAAGATGCTGACAAGTGTCAACAAGTTGAGCGTCGGATGATTTCCAATATAGCCGTTGTATGCTTTTGTTTGTGATTGTTGAATTAACATGGCACTTGGTCTGAGGCGAGATTTCCTTTCCAAAGAAAGGATACTACAATATCCTTTCCCTAACAGTTATTTTTCCCAAGTAATAGCATCCATCAGGATTGGGAAAGGACACCAAAAAGCCACGGAAAGGATTGTAAAAGGCCTTGATGCTGGTGCTCTTAATGATTGCGTTAATCAAATGATTAGCTTGTTAATGATCAATATATGACTATATATTGCATTTATAAAAAGCTTCTTACTAACGAACGTCTCTGAGGCATTAGATAATTCTGTAGAATATTTCCTAATATGGTACTTCTCAATTTGGGAGTGCATGCTAAAATCACGCGTCGAAGGGTGTAATTATTTTATCTTACGCCCTCAAGACGTTCGTTAGCTTCTGTTAAAAAAAAAATAAATAAATAAAAAATAAAAAAAAAAAAATCCCTGTATACTTTTGTTATAGGATTATGCATGGATGATCTTACAACTTAGGATCGTCCATATGTATTACATGTAAAGTATTACTTGATCCATCACCTTTTATTCTTTTATTTTCAAAAAAAGGTTTACATCAATATCAACTAAGAGCAAGATAAAGGAGTCATATTACATCGGTAACATGCTAGCATATGGAATTATGGATGCATGAAGTAGAGCATGGTTGGTCCTAATTTAGAGAAACAAAGTAAATAAGTAATGGGTAGGTATTTATGCATCTTTATAAGGCTTTCATTAATTTAAATTCAATCAATAATAGAAACTCGGGGACAATCAAGCTATATCACAAAAGTCATCGATAATGAACTCACTTAACAAAGTAACAAGTCACATAATTAATATCTCAAAAGTAGATAATACGTATTAAAAGAGGTTTGAAATATTTAAAAGAAAACAAATTTAAAATATACCACTCTTTCTGTAAAAAAAAATTCTATGAGTATATACATACATATATATATATACACATTTTTACTTCTCCATAAGTTTCATTAAAACTGTGCATATCTTAAATTGTACCAAAATCTAATTTGATCCCTTTCTATCAAACAACCCTATGCAATCCTAAAGTGAAAATATATATAATTATGTGACCTCTTACCTCTAACCATGACCGACCATGTTCTCTAATCACCATGACGTACCACACGCAGCAATTTGATGTTAATGACTATAAAATACATACAAAGTATTGCTCCATTACGCTATATACAATGTTGGCGAAACAATGATTGATATTCCAAAAACCTTTATCTCTAAATTAAATGCTTTCCCCATACACTTACATAAGAATATGACACTTTTAAGTGAATAGAGATGCATAAATTACACATGTTGAATTGTTGACATGTAACTAATATTGCACGCACCCACGGCTTAGCTCATCATGTGTACATGGTGCATTTTATTTCAACCTACTCAAAAATTAGTAAACGTAAACCAAAGTCTCCAATGAAAAACAAAAGACAAACAAACAAACACAAACATAAAAAAGGCCTAAACAAGTGTTATAAATCATAAAGTATGATGGAAGATCAATGATACAAGGACTTCCTTTGGATTTGGAACAATTCAATCTCCAAAATCTTCTCAACTACCCCCAAAATCTATGGGAAAATTAACCGTTATTTTTTTACAAAAATAAGATTGACATGAAAAACGTTTAAAGAAAAAAAAAAGTGCTTTAATTTCAATCATATGGAGTTTAATGATTAATCTCACAATCAATATCATCATAATAAAATGATACTACTCTACATTCAATCAAAACAATCATATCTCATAATACTAATCAATAAATCATAATAGAAGTACTAATAAATCTCTACTACCAAAAATAAATACATAAACAAATTAATAAATAAATGAACTAAACTAAAATTTAATTAAAACCATATCTTAATAATCTCTTAAACACCCATGGCAACCAAAATAGCCACTCCACTCAAAACAACACTTCCAACTCCAAACTTCACCTCTGCTCCGGAGTCATCAGCAAGCGGCATCGGTCCCTCGGCCGCCTCGGGCAATAGCACTCCCGGAGAACTCGCCACCGAGGGAACAATCCCGGAAGGTGCCTCGGCCGGTGGCGCGGAACTGGATGGAATACCCAATACCGGCCCCTCGGAAACCGCCGGCACCTCCGCCGGAGTCTCAGCGACTGCCGGAACTTCCGCCGGAGAACTCACCGGAGGTGTACTTCCGACCACCGGAGAAACAGGGGCGATCACGGGTGGCGAAGAAATTGGTGCCTGTGTTGGAGGGACGAGACTGCGAGACGATGATGACGGTGAAGTCGCCGGAGAATGTACCGGGAAACTCGCCGGAGACGGTGAGATTGTCGAATGTGATTCGGAAGGCGATGGCGAAACAATGTGGGATGATTGAGAAGGGGATTTCGCCGGAGATTTCACCGGAGGAGAATGCACCGGAGAAATCACCGGAGGGTTCGAAATCTTAGGGAGTGAAGTGGGTGATGAAGAAGGAGCATGAGAAGGAGAAATTTGTGAATTTGATGGAGTAATCAAATTACATAATAAAATCAACCCAACAAAAACTGAAATTAATCTATGCATTTTCAATTTCTAAATTGGGAAATTAAAATTAAACAATATTTCCACTGATTTTCAGAATTTAAGAAGTAATAATTGGGAATGTTTGTCGTAAGAAAATATGAAAAAGATTGGTTGATGATTTTTGGGGGTTTCTCTGTTTTTTTTTGTTGGGATGAAAAATGAGAGATTTATATATAGTGAGAATTGAATAAAAAGTGTGCAAGAATTAGGTTTTTTTTTTTTTAAATATAAAGGTGACCGTTGAAGTGGAATGTTTCAAGGTGACTGGCTATAGCAGGTTTTGTAGCCGTTGTTGTAAAATTGACTACCGGCTATAGAAGGTGGGTAAACGTTCCGTTAAGTTTTGCGCCTATTTTGGGAGGTTTCGGTTGGATTTTATTTTTGTTGGCAAGCGTTAAATATTTTTGAGTTTTAATATATTACTCCTATCAATTAGGCAGTCATCACTTAGAAATTCGTCCATATATCATATAATTATATACTATAAAAGCCTTGTGCAATGCACGACATAAAAAATTTCTTTGAAATAAATATTTATTTTACATATGTCTCTCGTATGAGATACGTGCAATGCACGACATAAAAAATTTCTTTGAAATAAATATTTATTTTACATATGTCTCTCGTATGAGATAAATTATAAAAACATAACCATTAATTGCAATGCTATTTAGATCTAACTAATTTTGAAGAACAGTATAAATTTAAGTAAATTATGCAATATAAGGTACTCTTTAACAGGGAGTAATTATATTTTGAACCCAAATAGTAACTCATAAATTCATCATAATATAATATATGAAATATAATATAAAATAAGAATTGTTTTTAAAAAAAAACTATTGAAATAATTTAAGGTAAAAATAGAAATAAAAATATAATGTCATCAATTAATTTAGGCGGGAAAAAGTTTAACCACAACTTGACATGTGTACAATTTATAAAACTAATGAGGTTAGCAGTTGTTATTTTAGTTTATTTATAGATTTCATATCATAGTATCATCTCTGTTTCTTATTAATTGTGAAAAAGTTAGTATGTGGAAATTAAGGGATATATTTTTATACTTGGTACTCCACACACGTTCCTTTTTAACACGCCTTAATTACTTTTCTTTAATTGTTAAGTTGTCCTTTTTACCTATTCTCTCTAACTACGAAAACTGGGTACCACACTCCTTCCGTTATTTTTCTGATCAATACTTTTTCACTCTCCGAAAATCTTGCAAATTATAATGGAACAAATAAAAAAACCCGATGGAATGAGTATCATCTACGTACTAGCTACGTACTAGAACGAGCCGATGAGATAGAATTTGTGACTTTAAAAAGTCTTTGACACATTAGAAGGTATAAAACATTATTATATCACAATCTTTATACTTTAACCTTTCTATTAGTTAAAATTAATCTAAAACATTTTGAGAAATATTAAATTTGTTTTTTCTTAAAAAAAAAAAAAGTGTGTGTGTGTGGTGAAGCCATGATAAACTTTTTTTTTTTTTTTTACAATCATGATAAACTAGATTATCTCATTTTAGGAACCCTCAATGGGCTCAATCCATGTGTTCTATTTACGAGTCATATAAGTACAAAAATATACCCTTTATTTTTAGAAGTGCATATCAAAGGCAGTGACTATTTCAAATGCCAAGGGCAACCAAAGAGTGAAAGTAGGAAATTACACAAGATTTCACCATACAAAATAAACTTAATCAATGATATGTATGAACAAGTAAGATGTACCCCTTACTAAATCATTTTAATGAACTTATAACAGATTATTAAGAGCTTCCTAAACAAAATTCTCAAAACAAAAAAAAAAAATGGAAAGATTTTCTTCGGTAATGATCATGTTAGCAATAGTCATATCAAACCAATACAAAGTCGTCTTAGGATGGCCAAATAGTTGGTATACTCATGTTACAATAAAGAATGATTTGCCTGATAATCTTCCTATGAGATACCAATGCAAATCCAAGGATGATGATTTAGGGGATAGCATACTTCAAAACAAGGAAACATTTACTTGGAAATTCACTCCAAATATTTTTGAATCAACCTTATATTGGTGCAATATTTGGTCGAGATATGGTTATGTATCTAGTAAAGTTTTCTCGGAGAAAGAACAATTTTATCATTATTGTAATTATAACGATTGCACTTGGAGTATAACAGATCAAGGCATTAATGTTATTGATGTTAAGACTAGCAATCCCGTGCTTTGGCACAAGTGGAATGATGAGAAGCAACAAGAATCACCTAGTCCATCCCCTCAATAGGTTATGCATTCATTCGAAGATTGAAATGACAACCAATTATTAATTGGGTAGGATAATAAATTTGCATATTGCAATAATACTTTTGCAAGAAAACATATGTAAATTAGCAATTTTTGGTAAATGTAGTGAGAAAAGCTATTTGATGATCATCCTTCTTTTGAACTCAAATCATTCCATCACTATGGTTGTGAATTTGTGATAAACAAGAATACTTCTAGCTATGTTAGACGTTATAACTTTTTTTTTTTTTAGTTATTTTTGCCCTGTAATAATCTTAATATTGTACTTCTTGTAAAAGTACATCCAACCTGCTCAATTTTGTTATACATTGTTGTTTTTTGGTTAAAAATCTCAAAGGAAGAAAACTTGACTGTATTTGGTGATTTATACTTCTTTCATTCTTGTTTAAGCGCTTTATTTGGAATTTCTTGTTTGCTAAATGCTAATGCACAAATAATATATTTTGATATTTTAAAAACATACTTCCTCCAATGTTTATTTTTTTATCTATCTTTGTACAATCTGTTACGATATGTTCTTTTTTATCTTCCCACTTTTGCTTTATTCTTAATACGCTATATAAATAAAAATTTCACTTTATCACCCCTTATCCCTAGGCCACCACATGGTCCACAAATTATAGTACTCTGTATATAATATATATACAACATTAATACTAATGTGTCTAAATATTTTTCTCTATCCTACCTAAAAAGTAAAACAGAGACCACTTCCCACTTACTACTTCATTTTATATGAATAATAAATAATGGAAAAAAAATGGATCTTCTTTGATTACAAAATTGAACTTTTACTACATTTTTTTTTTTGGGGGGGGGGGGGGGGTTAAGAGAGTCACAGGGGTGGGTGATGAGAATTGATCTTAGGATCACATGAAATCAGAAGGAAAGCTCTAACCATTTGAGCTACGTACCTCGCACTCTACAGACTTTCAGAATATCCATGTTACTAACTTTGAGTTTTTGGCCTTACAACTGAACTTTGTGCACCTTGCACTTATAACTGATTGCTCATTTTCTCAACTATAAATAAAAACGACTTTGTGCACCTTACAATGTACAACCGATTGTTCATTTTCTCAACTACTCCGTATAATAGAAACGACTTTGTGCACCTTACCATGTACAATCGATTGTTCATTTTCTCAAACAAACATATATGTTTTGGTTATATGTACCATCTTATCAAAAAAATTGCCTAGCAGATCATTACTTATAGAATTCAATGAAACCTAATTTAATCAAAATAATTTCCAAGAAATCAAACAACTACTAATAAAGATGTATATATTATGACCAAAAATCAACAAAATTAATACTCTAGGAAATTTTGGAAAAAAAAAACTCCCAAATACTCCACTTTTCTAAATAACCACTTTTTGAATGAAATTATAAAATACCACCTTCAAAACACAAAATCACTAAGTATTGCTAGGGTTGTTCATCGGTCCAAGACCGGACTGACTCGAATTGGACCGAAGATCGAAAATTAGAATTTAAGAACTGAAGACCGGAACGATTAAGCTAAGACTGAACCCGGACTAGACCGAAAAAATCGGTCCAAAACCCGAACCGGACCGCTTTAGACCAATTTAAGAATTTTTTAAAAAAGAATACTAAATTTTTAATAAAGTAATGAAAAACACAAAAAAAGTAAAGAAAATACTATATTTTAACGTCATTTTTACGTCTTTTTTTGTATGTTTAGTACAAAAAAACTTATAAAGTTAAAGTTTTCTAAATTTATTAAGGATAATTTTAACCATTATTTAAGGTTTCACGCATATTTTTAATAAAAAATCCAGTCAGGTCAAAGATCGATTTTTATAGGGTTTTGGACCGGATTGGACCGAAGACCGAAAAAATGAATTTCAAGACCCGAAGACCGGACCGATTAATTCGGTCCGGACCGGGTTAGGTCCGGAGTGGTCCGGTCCATTTTTTCGGTGCGGACCGATTTATGAACACCCCTAAGTATCGTCACCCCTCCTCTATCTTGATCTGTTTTCCAACTAAAGGGTCCACGTGTCACCACCCTGTTAGCAAAAAAAAAATTGATATTCTTTATTTTGGAGGTGGTATTTTATATTCCTCTTCTTTAATTTTTCAACAAGTGATAAAAAAACATTTAAGTAAAAAAAAAAGATCTAAGTATAACAACTTGAAACACAAAACCAGTATTCAAGCTCCCCACTCGATATACACAAATTCATATGTTGCCTTTTGCTTTACTTCTGAACATTAGATCTCGCCATTGACAAAGGTGTGTAATGTGTTTTCAATTTGAAGCTTGTTTTGAAGCAAACATCAAGGTTAGTTTGCTTACATAATGTTGCGTTTTTGTGTAAATTCGTTGTTAGAGATGTGAGATTGAGTAATTAAGTTGAGTTTTGATGGAAATCTATACGAGTAACTTTATTTTTTTACCAAGTAGATTTTTCTTTTTTTTTTTTGGTGAAAATATTTTTTTTTACCAAGTAGATAAACATGTGAAATTAAAGTATGGTGCAACTAATTTGATGCGGAGGTAGTACGTAAATTAAAAGAGTCAAAAATGTGTATCATATAATTTTTAATTGCTCCCAAACTCCACAAATTATTATGTCTGTTTGACTAATGAATTGTTTAATTAATTTGTGAGGTAGTATATAACTAATATATATAAGTAGGAATGTAATTAAGTTTTTATTATTTATTATTTATTTTTATAAGTTAGCCATGGACAAGTGTCATATACAAAGTCTAAGTTATTTGTTCAAATAAAAAACCTATTTTTACCAACAATCTATTTCTCTTTTACTATGATTTGTATGAAGAAAGTCATTCCTTTTTTTAGTAATATACTTAAATAATATACATTATAATGGATATCCAAAATTCCATGAGAAATCAAAGAGCAAATTTAGGAGGTAACACAAATATTTTCACCGTACAAAATTTAGTAGTGATATGCCTTATAAAAAACCCTCAAACAAACCATTTTCTATAATACACTCAAACTAGCTAACCAATATTCGATTATTTAGGCAAGCATTATGTATAAATTTTCTTGGGGAATAGTTTTATTTGCAATAGTCATTTTAAATCAATATGTAGTCATATTTGCGGATCTTCACGTCTCAATAAAGAATGAATTGCCTGGCAATCAACCTATCAGAATTAATTGCAAATCAAAGAATGATGATTTGGGTTATCACATACTAAATGTTCATCAAGCATTTTCATGGAAATTTAAACCAAATATCTTTAACACTACCCTTTATTGGTGCAATGTTTGGTCTAACAAATATGGCTACATGAAAAGTGAAGTTTTTACTATGAGAAGTGATTTTTATCACCATTGTGATTATAAAGATTGCAATTGGATTGTAACAGATCAAGGGATTAATGTTATAGATTACAAAACGAATAAACCCGTGTTATGGAGCAAGTGGAACGGGTCATCGAAGTAGAAGAATGACAAGAATCAACTAAACCCTTGTTCATGTTTGAGATAATTGAGGAGATTAGAATTTGTCCCCCCCCCCTCTCTTATTCTTGTATTCGTTTAAAATTTCTATAGTTTTATTCACATAACTTGCAAAATGCCTTTCATGAAAAAAAAATAAAAGTAAACTCGGTATATTTAACAAAGAAGTCATCTGCAAAACGGATTTTTTTTTCAATCTTATGTAAGGTGCACATAAAAGAATTTGCAGTGTGCTTCAAGTTCAAATAAATAGTATCTAGCAACAAAAACACTTGTGCAATGCTCGTCTTACAAATTACAATGTACTATCAATTACTCATTTTCACAAATGAACGAATTTGTTTAAAATCTTTTACTCCACAACCTTAATGCATCATTTTATTGAAAATTTTGCTTTTTTGCTAAGCCTATCATTACTTATGGAATTCAACAAAACTTATTCAATCAAAACAACAAAAATTAACAACCTATTCTCACCATTGATAAAGGTTTGCAATGGGGGTTTCTGGTTTAAAGCTTGTTTTGAAGCAAACATGGAACTATGGAAGTTTGTTCACTGCAATAATGATGTGTTTTTTGTGTAGGTGCGCTATTATTAGTGATGAGAGGAAGTCACTTTTAATTTGACCCATTTCGATTATGCAAACCTGTTTGTATTTTCCCTTTATGTGCAAATGAACAACCTAAACAATCGATTGTGAAAGTAAGTCACTTTTAATTTTACCCATTTGGATTATGCAAACCTGTTTGTATTTGCCCTTTCTGCACAAATGAACGACCTAAACAATCAATTGGTTATTTAGTAGATGGATCGCATAGGAACACACCCAACCCCCCCCCCCCCCCCTCCCCCCCCCCCCCCCCCCCCCAAAAAAAAAAAAAAGCATCTATTAAGTTGATGATAAGGTAGAAACTCCATTCATAAATAACGATAATGTGACAACTAATTTTAGGCAAAACCGCAAAAGAGGTATTGGCTTGGGAAAATTCCTATCAAACTAAATACAAGAAGACAATTTGGCAAGCACTCGTAACAAATCAATCGAAAGACTACTTCTCACATTGAGTGACTACGTGTCAGAAGTTTGTTACATGACTCTCCCATCACAAGGGATAACATACATCTTACATTGATTTTAAAAAGGGAACTCAGCTTTTATTGTCATAAGCAACTATGTTCTGGGGTTCGCATTCAGGACTCAAAAGGCGGACCAGTAGAGCCGTTGTTGAGCTAACGGATACAGCTCCACAAGCTGCCCATCTGAGACTTCTGGGAATTGTTACTCTTGATCCTGCCAGACAGAAAACCACAAGAATGAATGAAAATAAATGAAAACAGCAAAAATGCCGCATACAAATTTAGAGATTGCAATGTTAGGTGCTGAAATAGAAATAAAATATGCAAATTCCTTGAGTTAACCAACAGTGACAAATTTTGGGAATATTGGTAATAATACAAGTAAGAAATGACTAACCAACCCCAGTTTAGCCCACCTTTTTAATTTAATTGCACTTTTGTATTATAAGCTAAATAATCACCCGTTTTAAAGGGACATAATCATAATCGTCTAAAAATAATATTTCTAATTTTTGCTGGGTCTAATTTTTGTATGTTGTACTAGTATATACAATAGAAAATACAAACACTTCTTGAATATCTTGAGAAGAGAGTCGGGATGCACCCAAAAAATAGGACTTTGTGACTGTCTGGATTATCTACAGGTGGAATATATTAAGATGATTGAAACTTTGAATTATTCATGTCAATTACGTAGTATAATTTAGCTACATCTGTTGATATCTCTAATACTTGGTGAATGACAAAATAACCAGAGATAAAACTTGAGGACAACTCAAATAACATAAGACTAAGATAAACGTAAGTTCTTAAATAAATCATCTTAATATGAGCATAACTAATATTCCCATAATTAGCAAGCTCTAAAGACACAACCTGATTATTTGGCTCCTTCCAGTGAAATTTGGATTTAGCAGTTGATATGCCTAACGTTTTCTCGCCCATAAGAAATAATCTAACACCAGGATAATCTTCAACAAGCCCAGAGGTCAAAGTTTTTGCCCAGTGAAACTAAATGGAGCAAATAGTACTAGCACTACATCTACGAACTAATACAGAAAAGATCGTTACAATTGCATAGGTTATAAAATATTATTATCGTCAAAGCAATTCAGTACAAGCACCTATGTTACTTAGACTTGGTCAGAAGTGTCAGACATAAGTATGTGCAGTGTCGGACACGGCCAATTTATGAAAATTTGGCTACTATTGATCCAAATTAAAGTGTCTAATACTCTAACACCTATGTTCAAGAGTCGAGCATCTGGCACGGATAATTGATGTGAAGCAAAGAGTCAGAGTAAAATAGAGGAGCACTAAAAGCATGAGTCTACAGTGTGAGCCATCCTCATGCAGCACAGTATACTTCAAACCTCACTCTTTTGAATATTACCCTAACTGGTTCTCTCCATTACTCTCTTTGACTGCTTATTGATCGAGCATATAATTATTTTCTCAGTGTTATATTCCTTTTAGTTAATGTTGGGAGTGACCTGACAAAACCACACCTCAAATTCTCAATAAAAGAGATGTAGACATTAACCCACCTGCACAACTGCTATCAGACTTATCACTTCATTCATGGCCACAAGCCCACAAGTATACATGAAGGAATCTCTAACACGAGGGATAAAATAATATATGAAACTGACTAGGTACATTATAAATTAATAGCAGCTAATTATGCTATGATAATGGCATGGCCATGCTTTCTAGTCTTCATCAATTGATAGGGCAAGAAGTTCCGATTACCTAAAGGAAGACATAAACATAAACTTTGAGCTCCATCTGTTTTATTCATATTTCATTAACTGCAATAATCCTATACATTCCTAAAGATTAAACAGTATGCTTAAGCTAATAGCCATTATTAAAATAGCTAAAATATGAAGTCTGGGGGCAGATAGGGTGATGACCAATGAGGGTAATGACAGATTGAAAGTAAACAAAGATAGATCAAGATCATCAGTTTGATCATCCGATGAAATTTATAATCCTGCAAATAGATACTTTCTCAGCTAAAGGCCTCAAACTTTAGAATACACTAAGAATTTAGTTTGCTCTATGTTCATTGGTACATTAGAATGATGCAAAGATATTATGAGCATGTCAGCTGCTATAATTCTTCAAAGGTTGGGAGCTAATTCAAGTGAAAATCACAAGCGGGCACATTGGAAAGTTTAAGTGATAAGATTGACAAAATATATCTGCTTACAACCAAATGACCATTAGAGGTGATTCCCCCAAAAAAGATATATAGGGAGAAACTGAGAAATCATACATTGATACATGGTATGCATATGTTTTCGATTTGCCTATTTTATTCTCATCTATGCAGTGCTCTTGTTCGAATTTAAAAAGTAATGAATAACTTTTGTAAGTTAAGACATTCCCCCAACTGTCTAGATGTTCTTCCTGGTCTTGTACGTTAAATTTGCTTACGAAAAAGGGGAAATAAAACACTCCTATTTGTCCAAACTCCAAAGGGCTTCTTGGTGTGGTTTGGGGTAAAGGAGGGTGAGAATGAGCCCTACATAACCTACTAGAGGTAGAAATGAGTGCCCAAAGGATTTGGAGAGGAACTTCAAACCTTATGTAAGGAATGACTTCTCCAACCAGGTGGGTGAAGGGAGAGGGGCTAAATCAATTAAAATCAAACTATCATATACAGGGTTACATAGAAATTTGTAGTCCAAATAGGTACCAAAACTATGAGAGACCTTGTATAATTTTGAGTATTATAGCTATCGCCACGTACAAAAGTTTAGTAGCAGAGGCACCATAAATTTCTCAAGTTTTGTTTACTACATATAAGTCAAAAGACCTATATAACAGGTAGTTCCTCATAAGTTTTTCTCTTTTATTAATGGAGGTATGACAAATAGAAAAAAAATAAAAAAAGGGAAGACAGGGATGCGAATGTGTTAACTAGTATGAAACAGTATACACCATGTAGTAAAGAGTAGTGCAAACTTGTAATGAAGCAGATTAAGATCAATAAAAGCCAAAAAGAAAAAAAAACACATACCATAGTGCATTCTACACAAGACCCAAAAACCCAATGCTCCACCAACTGTAAAAATCCCAGCTGTTTGTCTCATTAATCTTGAGCAAGGCTTCGCATCTGATCGCATGAGCTCACCATCAGACCACCCAAGAGCACGTCTCAATGCCATCAAACAATTGCTTCTTTCAAACCTAGCTAATTGCTTGAAATATTCTCGTCGGAAATTTCCCTTTCCAGAATTTTACTAGAAATAGAAGCCTGTACAGGATTAGCTTACTCAAATGACAACAAAGGTACCTGATCAAGCATTACACAACACCCTATCAGTAAATCTAGCTTGCGTAATCAAATTAATCAAATGACATATTCATCTAATCACTGCCTACCAAGCACACTCAAATGCAATCCACTACCTGGGAACTGCTAATGAATCATTTGCTAACAAACTAGCCTCCAAATCACTACTGTGTAACTTAAATTTGCTTATTTGATAGAGTAATCAACAACCATTACTAAGAATAACAGAACTTATATTCCAAGAATCCAATTTTGTTAATCAACGTTCATTTTGTTCTGCGGAATTTCATCGAACACCTGATGTGCATACTCTAAAAACTCCATCTTTCACTTACACAACCGCATGTCTAAAACCCTTGTTTCCTTTTCTTGATTTTATGGATTTTTTTCTCATACCCACAAAATTTAATCAATCCAATCAAATAAAAATGACCCTTCTTCAAATTTTTAATACACACACCAAAAAATAATTTCACTTGCATTGATACTAGAATTATATTAAACTCAAATTAGGGAAATATACCAAAGTTTAAAATGCATAATAGTTGATTATACAAGAGAAAAAGGGCACAATTTAAGAAACATGAAAGAAGACGCTCTACCTGCCGATTTTCTTTGTAGAATCGGGAGAGAGAATTTGTGGAGACTAATACTCTATTTTATTTGAAGAGTAACTAAAATGTACTCCATAAAGACAGAGTAACATATGTTATGGAGTAGAAAACAAAAACCAATACGAAGACCACCCGATGACCGGAATTAACTTAAGTAGACAAAGGAACTAAATTTACGGTGATTTTCTAAACCTTTAATAACGTGCGTCCTTCCCGACTCTAATAATCGGTACTTTTGGCACTTTACGCCTCAGAGATGTTAAAATCCAAAACTACGTTAAAGTTGTTAAATATTTTTGACAATAACATTACAAAATATAAAAGATATTGAAATATTTCATTTTGGTATATACGAAAATTGTCAAACTGAAAAAAAAAAAAAAAAAAAATTATAAGGTATTTTAGAAAAAAAGTAGGAAAATTTTTTACAAGGTAATAATAACAAGTGTTATGGAAGGATTTTCTTTTAATATAGGTTAATAGATTACTCACAAAGTCACAAGGCTACAATTGAGAAGATGTCTTTTACGGAGTATCTTAAAAAAGAAGAAGAAAGTGACACAACTTTCTTATTTATAAAAATCGGAGTAGATTTTATTCCAATAAAGTAAGTTCTGCCAAGGCGCTAATGTCATGTGGGAAAGAGCTTAGAAATACATGTTCCACCCCATTTAGAGGTAGTAGCCTAGCCGCCAAATGAGCTGAAATATTATCACCCTTACGGATATGATATCAAGTTAAATAGGCAGACATAGAACTTAATAAACATATATCTTCATTAATTAATCTAACGGGAAATGGTCTATGGATTCAAATTCAAACTTGTAAAATTTAATTGACAACCTAAATTTACAATAATACTCCGTAATATGTAAGATGTTAACGAAATACTTATCCGTTTTTTTAATCGCACAATTTAAATTTTCACTAGTCACACATCGCTCTTTGACCATATTTTGCTTTTTATACATAAGAAAAAAAATATAAATTGTGTGAAATCTTATTAGATTTGTCTTGAATTATACTTTTCAAATATCAAATTTTTATTAATTTAACCCAATCAAAGATATTAATATGGAAAATTTTCTATTAACAATCATGAAACACTAAATGATGTAATTTTATTTAGGAGGAAATGAAATCCACCATGAGACCACCTTTATGATGGGCTACCATTGATCTAAAGAAAATAATTTTAAAATAATAACTAGAAGACACATGTATTAAGGTACTCGTAAATTTTGAGTGACCATTCTCTAATTTGCGAAAATTTAGGCTCACCCAATATAAAGTCACCCAAATGAGCACAACGCATGAACAAGATATTACTCCATTTGATTAAGCTCAATTCAATTAAGATATACCCTAAAAAGTAGAGTTAAAAAGTAAGGTGAGGGTGGATTTAGATAACGGCAAGACAATCACTTATTTCGATGCACATAAATAATTTTTGTACATCAATAAGTAATTCCCAATTTCAAATTCATGCATTGAATTCCAAATATTAATTGTGATGGTGAAACATGAGGCATATAATTACAAGAAATTCCAAGTTCATCTAGTTGAAAAATCAACAACTTTTCTTTTATCTTAGCCCTTAGTTGATAATTTTATTTTGAAAATACCATCTTCACTGATATTTTATCATTGTTTATTTACGACATTTATCACTTGATTTACATGATTTTTTTTTTTAACTAATTAAAAAAAAGTGATCAAATTAGGAGATAAACCGAGGCTTGCTCGTAAAATTACCATTAACTTATTGGGAAATTGTTCCGTGTACTTCTGAGATTTTGAAAAATGCACCGTGTACCTTTAAAAACTTTCAAATGCACCATGTATTCTTGAGGTTTGTAAAAAAATGCACCACATACCTTGATCGTCTTATAAATGCACATATCATTGACTTATCAAACTAAAATTATGCCCACACACTGACTTATTTTTAGTACTTAATATTTATGGAGTAAAACTACCTAAAAGCATAAATTACATCAAAATTTGAACTCCGTCGATCATTATCCTAAACTTTAAGGTGTAAGAATTTGATTTATCAATTAAGTTTGCTTGATAATTAAATGATTTAGCATTATATTAGCATTACACTGTAACAATTTAATAGAATTTGATGCTTATAGCTTATATGGGGTCTCAATTTAATAAAATTATCATTTGTTATATGAGTCTAAGGGTATTTGGTGCAAATTTTTACAAACCTCAGATATACACGATGCATTTAAAAGTTTTCAGGGATACACGGTACATTTTTTAAAACCTTTAAGGGCTCACGGAAGAATTTTCCTAACTTATTTAGGATGATACAATGGAATATGGATCAGAATTTTCACCCCTCTCTCTCTCGAAAATCCCTTTATTTTTATTTTTAAAATTAATTTTTTCCTGTTCTTTTCAAATCACACACAATCTTCCAGATTAGGGTTTCCAAACTTTCTCTCTCTTCGTTTTTCCCTTTCATTTCTCTCCCTTTTCCCTCCAATCCAACACTCATCGTCTGCAATTTCTTCCCTTTCTGGTAAGTCAAATCCGTAGAATTTCAATTTTTATTGTTGTTTCTGTTTATGGATTCAATTTGTTTGAAATTGCGTGCAACATTCGCTGTTTTTTTGCACTAAATTTGCTTAATTTTGCCGTTAATTAGCTAGAAATCACTAAGCTAACCCTAATTTTAACAATTTGAGAGGTTTAGAGAAGAAGGGGGAGAGATGGATGATGCTGAAGGGGTAGGAGGAGGGGGAGGAGATCAGGTGGAGCAATTCCACCGTAATGAAGCGATTTCTGCGGTTACTGATGAGGGTTTTGGTGAGGAAGATGATGATTACGAGGATCTTTATAATGATGTTAATGTAGGAGAAGGGTTTTTGCAATCTTTGCGGAAAAACGAGGAAGTAGGGTTTAGGAATGATGGAGAAAGTAGTAGGCTTGAACCTCCTCAGTCTCAATCTCAGCATCCCCCACCCCCCTTTTTGCCTGAGGATGATGGGTTGTCGATACCGGGTGTCGGGCAGGGTGAGGGAGAGAGAAAATTTGAGGGTGATGTGGGTAGAGTAGATGGGTTTCAGAATCAGGGTTTAAGAGGGAATGATGTTAAGGGCCCTGTACAGCCTAATGGTGGTATGGGTTCTGGTTCAGGAGCTGGGGCATCTGTTGCAGGGCGTGGTTATGGAGGTGGACTGAGGGTTGAGTTAGGGCCGCATTCGAGTAAAGTAGGTGATGTAGATGAGCAAGCAGTTAATAGTATGCCACCTCAAGGGATTAGTCAACCCCAGCAACCACATGGGATGAGTGTAGGAAATGAGGGAATTGTTAGACAGGGTGGTGGAGGTGGGGTTGTGAATGGGACTGCTGGGAACATGAGTGGAACAGGAAGTTCTGCTGTGCAAGTTACGCCAATGGGTGCTGGTGTGGGTGGTGCTGGTGGAGGAGGGGGTGGTGGGAATGTTCTTTTTGTTGGAGATTTGCATTGGTGGACTACGGATGCAGAACTTGAAACTGAGCTTGTCAAGTATGGGAATGTTAAAGAAGTTAAGTTCTTTGATGAAAAGGCTAGTGGGAAGTCGAAGGGATATTGCCAGGTTGAGTTCTATGATGCTGCTGCTGCTTTAGCTTGTAAGGAGGGAATGAATGGACATGTTTTCAATGGCAGGCCATGTGTTGTTGCATTTGCTTCTCCATTTACTGTCAAGAGGATGGGTGAGGCACAGGTTAATAGAAATCAACTGACGACACCACAAACACTTTCACAACCTAGGAGAGGCCCTGCTGAGGGTGGAAATAAGCCAACTGGGAACAACATATCAACTGGTGGCAATTACCAAGGTGGGGATCAAAACAGGAATTTTATGAGAGGCAGTTGGGGGAGAGGCAATCCTCAAGGCATGGGTGGTAGGGGCCCAGTTGGACCTATAAGAAACAGGCCTGCTGGTGGGATGGCTGGAAGAGGTATTATGGGGAATGGTGGCAATGGGTTTGGTCAAGGTATGGGGCCATCTCCTCCGATGATGCATCCTCAAGCCATGATGGGTCAAGGTTTTGATCCTGGTTTTGGAGGGCCTATGGGGAGAATGGGCAATTATGGTGGATTCCCAGGTGGACCTCAACCTCCATTTCAAGGATTAATGTCAAATTTCCCACCTGTGGGTAATGTTGGCCTGCCTGGAGTAGCTCCACACGTGAATCCTGCATTCTTTGGAAGAGGCATGCCCATGAATGGGATGGGAATGATGCCTAATGCTGGTGTTGATGGTCCTAATATGGGTATGTGGTCTGATCCCAATATGGGTGCATGGGCTGGTGATGAGCATGCTGGGAGAGCTGCAGAGTCTAGCTATGGGGAAGAAGCTGTGTCTGACCATCAATATGGAGAGGCAAGCCACGACCGGACTGGTTGGCAGAATCCTGTTAAAGAAAAGGTTCCTGATAGAGACTTTTCAGGGTCTTCTGATAGGAAGTATCGGGAAGATAGGGAGCCTGGATATGACAGGGATATACCTAGGGAGAAAGAGGCAGCACACGATCATGAATGGCCGGATAGAAGACATCGTGATGACAGAGAAACTCGTGACCGTGAGAGGGACCGTGATCGTGATCGTGAACGCTCACGCGACCGTGATCGTGAGCGTTCTCGTGATCGGGATCGTGAGCGAGAAAGGGACAGGGATCGCTACAGAGAAGACAGAGATAGATATGCTGATCATCATAGGTACAGGGACCGTGAAGCAGATTATGATGAAGAATGGGAGAGGCGGCCATCGAGGACTCATAGTAAGTCCCGTGTGTCCCAAGAAGAAGAGCGTCCAAGATCTAGAGATGCTGACTATGGGAAGAGGAGGAGGATAACTTCTGAATAGCTGATATTTACTACTATGCTTGCTTTTGAGGCTGGATGACTGGGGGTTCACTGTGCTTCTTAGCTTCTACCTTTTTTGGGTCACAAGTTATGATTCATTTCTTAAGTCACTCATGTTCCTTGTGTTTCTGGGGTGTGCTTTTCTGCTCTTATGTAGGAGGTAAGTAATTTACCATCTCCTATTTCTCTCATGCCATTTTATCCACCGAGCCATCTTTGTTTCATTTCTGTTAACTTTATAAATGAACTTTATTACGTGCTGCTGCTTCATTGTATAGAATTTATAAACCTTTGTTATTTATTAACAGTATAGCATTGAGAAATCTTTATTTTAATTTATAGATATGTGATTAAGGGTCATCTATGAAAAAGCTTTAGGTTACTCCAATATTGTTTTATAAGACAGGACCAATTATTGTTTGCGTGTGTACGACGTACGTGCGTGTGCATTTGTGTTGATTGGTGTTATATGTGTCTTTTTGCTAAATTCATGCTGATCTGCTCTTCGTTTTGAATTGTAATTGGCTTCTAATAAGCTCCTACAGGTTATCTTATTTTGGTGTAAATAGTGAAATTTTACCTATTGCACTGCAAACTATACAGTACTCATTTAATTTCTTCACCCATTATGTAATATGTTCTGGCCTGGGTTTCATGGTATACTCTTCAGTTGGTGTTACAGGTTTATCTGCATGATCTAGACTTTATTTGATGTACTTGATTTTTGAATGAATATGAAGATTTTGCTGATTGTAGGTTCTTTACATCATAATTAAGTTGGTCTTTAGTTTGTTGTTACAACTTACACTGGACTAGAAGCTACTGAATGACACTTTTTGTTATATAACATTTAATTGTTATTTTCTATTCATTTAGTTCGGAGATTTATTTGCCTGTAGAAGTTGCTAATCTCATGAATGATACCTGTGGATCTTTTATCATCTCATTTAAGTTTTGAATGTTGGGAGTTTTTTTTTTTGATGAATTAATATTAATCTTGGGTTTTTCTCTTCTATTAATTTTACAAAATTTCGTGCCTGCTGCTTTATTGAACTGTTCCGTAATGATTCCTAGACTTGATAGATGCGATAAGCATAGCCATTGCTAGAGGTAGCAAGTTATGAGGTTTCTGCTATAATGTGATAAAGTCTTTGGGAAAGGCTCGTGTAAGGACTAGGTCTTATAATATACTTGTAGCAAAAGATAGTAGGATCTTGAACTTGGTCATGTTCATGTAATCTCATTTTGTTCTCAATATTAATGTGAATATACCAAGCATAGTAAAAACTCTCAACTTTGTTGTGGTAATAACGTACAAGCCTCTATGATATACAAACCATGATAGACTTCAAAGAATTTTTGAAAATTTGATCTAAAGTCTGCTATACAATGCTGCTGTTATATAATTCTTGTAGAAACGTTTGCTCTAATAGGTTGTTCTGTGGCTTTTTTAACGAGTCCTTGAAGGTCATGTTTATTGTTCTGCCTAAAGCAGGATTCAGGAGACATGCTTGCAAAATATATTGGCTAATCTGGTTTTTTACTTTTAACTTTACTCATGGGAATGTTTGAAGTAATATACTATAAGTAATATTAATGCTTGGTTTATGTCTGTTCAGTCTTAGAATCTGTTTTTTTTTTTTTTTTTTCTTTCCCTTTTCTTATTTTAAATATTATCTGACGAGATCTATCTGTTTGTAGTTGTTGAAGGCAACCTTGACTCAGAGACTGAAGCTGGAGTGGGAGGCTCTTTTGAGATGAACATTACCTTGAGGTTTTGAAGTTGAAGTCGTATGCATGGTGTCCGGATCCTGCAAAGCATAACACCGCCCTTTTACCGTTTAGATGTTAGCTGTCTTTTCAGTTTTTACGTTCTAGTTGGAAATTTATCCATGAAAACAAGTGTTGTGGTTGATGATGCATATGGCTTGAGAACCTTAAAAAAGTCTTAATATTCTGGAAATTAATATTTGGATGCTATGTAATACGAAGTAGGATTTAGCTCCCAGAGGTTGGTGCTTATGTTCTTTATATTTTGTTGGATTTTTGTTGTATCTTTCTCTTAGCTTCCTCTTTGTTGTATTCTTTGTAGTTGTCGCCTTTTAATTTTCGTCGTGTGTATATATTCCTGTCTATAGCTCATGTTGATCTTGTGTACATAAGTTAAGATGATTATAGAGAATTTTTCTAACCATTCTTTCAATACAAATTTCTTTCACATGATAAATTGATGGGATTTAGCTTTTGACTTGTTTTCTTTCTACTCTTTGAAGGCAGCTTGTAGTTTGACCTGGATATTACTCGGTTTTTTCTCTTCTTTTCATTTTTCTTCTTCTTTAAGCTCTCATTAGTGTACCGATTTTTTTTTTTTTGTTTTTTGGTTTTTTTTTTTTTTTTTTTTTTTACAACTAGATGAACTTATTAATATATTATAGGTATCTTTCTTGTGATTTATGTTATGTTGCATTAGATTGTATATAAGATTAGAATTAGTTATAAAAATAATTTATAATTGATGAATATAAAAAAAAAAATTGGAACTATGATAAAATAAATTAGGTAAGAAAGAAGAACAACCAAAATTCTAAATTGAGAATTTGGAAGTTGACACTCGAAATTGTAATAAAAATCTAACCCGGGGAATGAATGAAATTTTTCTAAATTTGTACTTTGAAAATGTCGTCTTGCATTCTATATGAAATTGACATTAAAGGTTTTTGGAATGGGAAATGCTCCTCTTGTAAGTTTTTGTACTAAAATTTTGGGAGTTGTCAAAGATCCTCTTTGCCCAAGGGTAAAAATCTCTGGAATTCAGATGATGGGCAAATTATTCGAAGTTTGAATGTTTGATTTTTGACATGGATGGCTAGAAAGAGTGAGGCAATGCAAGAATTGGAGCTGAACTTGCGTAGCTGAAATCGTATTTATATTCTTGATCAGTGAGGGAATTTTGCGCTAGGGTCTCGAGTCCTGACGTGTGTAATGCGCGAGAACAATGACCGTTTAGAATTTCTCTTGTTAAATTTTCAGTGCTTGTACCCGGGTTTGTTTCTCCTATTTGAAAAATGCATAAAATTTAGAGATTTGTACATAGAGCTTAATACTGTAGAAGACATATAATAAATACATGTACATAGCTGATGCTTCTACATATCCTACTTAAGCACTCTAGTACAGAATAGACTTCGTCAGAAGCAGCGTAATTGGGGATGGAACTCTTTCTTCTAGTTGTATTCGATTATTGTACAAATGTACATATCAGTTGCTTGACTGGTGTGGTATGAAATCTATAAACTAACACTAAAACAGAACATGCTTACATCATTTTTGACACATGTCAAGCCGTTATTAAAAAATTTCCCGCCAAAACAATATATGATGTCATCTTTAATTTAATTTAATTTAATTTTTGTTTTTGTTATTCTCCTTAACTTATTTTTTGGAAGTATGTTGTATAGTTTTATTGGAAAAAACATGCATCATTAATGTAATATAATGTATACTACTTTTAAAAATTTTAAACACAACTAATAAACAATAATTTTTTTTTCTCAATTTTAATATTAATAATTTTGTCCTTAGTACTTCATTTTTCTTATGCACATTGTATTGTTTATGTCACATGAGTGGCCTTTTTTTTATTTTTATTTTTTTAATAATGAGTTGCCTCATATTTATATTATATCAAAAATTAATTATTAAAAAAAAAAATTACTACCGTGTATCGTACGGGCACTAATCTAGTATTTGAATAATACAGTTGTTTGAGTAATGTTTCTATCTTAATACCACCTCCCTGAAGCATGGTTTTTAGAAATATGTACATGATGTTGCCTTTCAGCGTGTAAATTATTTATAAGAGAGTAACAAATTACATGAAATTTATTTAAGATTTATTAAATTATTTGTAAAATTCTTTTATAAATTTAATTTATACAGAGTATATATCCGTGCATTGCACGAGACCAAAACTAGTTTATTAATAAATTAATCCAATCTCAATATTTAAAATACTAATTTTATAATTGAATTAAATTTGTTGGTCATTTTGTAAATCAGGATTACTTTGACTAATTAATACGAAATAGGAGTGAAAGAAAAAAATGTCCGAAAGTTAGAAATATTAATTGTTTATCTTTTTTTCTATTGTGGTTACTGCGTAGAGTCCTATTGTTAGTAGAACAGATCTCCTGAGCTAGTCTAATGCTTCTTAATACACCATTAAATTAAGTTTGCAGGCCATATTATTTTGTCCTGTTTTCGTTTCTTGAGATCTAATATAAGATTGTGCTAGGTTGCTAACTTGAAAAAACATCTCTTGTATACTAAGAGTTCAATAAGACTATCACCAACTTCATAAGCGAAGTTTTATTTAATTTGGACATCACAGAAACTATCAATAAATACTAGTAATCCATGTGACCGCTGCTACTTCATGCCTTCAAGGCTGGCAAGCATTTGGATGCACATCCGTTTAATATCAACTTGAGAATGATCATTCGATGAATGTACCTTAATCTCAAATAACTTTGGCCACAGCTTTCCAGTTACTACAAAATATTAAAACAAACAACAAATATATAGAAAAACCTGAATAAACCCAAAATAACAATGCAACAAAATTCAATAATGCATTTTTTTTTTTTTTTTTACAGTTTCTAATAGGGTTTAAAATCAGGTAAATTGGTTGTTCTTCAAGACCTACCCCAAATACTAGAATGAGACATGTTTATCAGTTTATAATACTAGCTAGTCTCAGCACTACGAATTCCAAAAAATTGAAATTTACACACATCAATAATTATGATTGCTGAAAGTTGAAGGCTTCATTCTTAAAAATCAAAGTCTTATTAGTTAGTAGGCAATTAACTAGGATAAAAGGGAATTATCAATATTTTAACCTCTGCTACTTGTCTAATCATTAGACAACTTCTTTTCAAGGAAGGTAGCTGATTAACAATAGAGTGAGATTCACCAGAAATGTGACGTACAGATTGAAGTGAAAGAAACTCACCAAATATGCGCTTTTCATCACTGTCCCATGCGATGCCATTCAAGACGTCTTCAGAGTCCTAGAACAAAGCAATTAATGCACTTATGAGATGGTTATAAGGATGTTGCTAGCTCTAAAAAAGGTCCAAATTCATGGACTAAGGGCCTGTTCTCATTGACTGAACTCAGCTGAACTGGACTGAACTTATTAGAGCTAACTGAACTGAAATGAAATGAATATTTTATAAGAGAAGGAAATTAGGAGTTGAACTGAGCTAAGCTGAGCTGAATTGAACTTAACTTAACTTATTAGAGTTGAACTGAACTGAACTGAAAATAATCGTATGAGAACAGGCCCTAAAATCAATATACAAAGTCAACTTGGGTAAAATATCCAAGACATACTATTTCACCAGATGCTTCCAATCTTTCTCTGAAACAGGACAATGAGGGAAGATTATGAGGTGCGATGGGTTGAAAAACACAAATCATAAGTCGAGAAAAGGGAGAGTGCTAGCTTGAACAAAGAGACAAAGAGAATGGTTGAAAAAAAAACCTCAACATGGGAAGAAGGATCCAGCCAAGCACTGTACCATCCTCAGGCGATATTCTTATAATGCAGTCAGTCTGCACAACAAGAACTCAGTCAGTCTGCATATTGATATCTTCATGATTACTGCTAATTAAGCTGAAATTACACTATATTGGACTGATTTCCTGGATGTTAATTAACACGCTACTTATATTTTTATGCATAGTATATCTGCTAACAACATGCTTTCAAGTTCAGGCATCAGTTATTAAGCAAGAGAACTGAAGTAAATTAAGTGAGATACCAGAATAGGAACTTGGGCAAAATAATTACCCGAAAAACATTTGCCCAGACTTCCCCATGAACATACTCCAACTCATTTAGGTAATGTAGGTCAAGATCTTTGTATCTGACATTCTGCCTCTTTATCACTGGACAACAAGTATATTGAGTGAGATATACATGCAACTACCTTTTAAACAGATTACTCATTATGTGAAGTTATACTACAGGACATATAGGCAAGGCCGCAGGATGTGAGTATGTGACAACATCGAAGTGAGAGTCAAGCACACAGATGATTTTTTTTTTTAAATTAACATATTTTATCTCTATCTACTACAAGATTTACAACTATCAACTTTGAAGGCAATAAGGCATCCTTAACTTTGTGCACACAGGAACACGGCAGCAGCAGAAAGAGGGACAAAAATGAAATCCATCGAATCTATTAAATAAAGAGGATAAAAGCAGCACCTTTCATTGTATGGGGATCTATATGGTATAATGTTGATGAACCATCACTTCCAAACATGATTTTCCCATCAGTTGTCAGTCCCCATCCATCCTTCATTTGGTGATTAAATATTCCTATCTGCAATAAAGCATAAGTGTTGTAAGCTTGTAAGTTGTAACTGTTTAATAAGAGATCAAATTTTTTTTTGGTGATTAAATATTCCTATCTGCACTAAAGCACGAGTTCTGTAAGCTTGTAGCGGTTTTGGAAGATATCAAAAAAATTTCTCGATCAAATTCACAAGTCTCACAGCATCAAAGTTTAGCTCCTTCAGTAAGAGAGGAGAAGCCCTAGAAATTACCTTCAGTACTATTAGAAAATTCAGGATGTAGGAAGGTTAGCTTCCCGTAAAATCAATCTAGACAACCCATTCTGTTCAACACTGAGTCTTTTTTTTCCTTGGTTTAGACACACCAGAAAAGAGGTCTGGTATTGTAAACTAATTATACATCAGCTTCTCTTAAATTTTTCCACTGCACACCTACTTGGTTATCCCAAATCAAATCCATAATTCTGGAAGTTTATAGACTTAGTGAAGAAAAGCTTCTACAAAAGATTGCAAATATGAATTTTCTGTCCTTGTCAATCAGATTATAATAGAAATTTTCATATACCAATACAGAAGTTAGGATCTCCAGTGTAGTTCTTGTTGTGTTTCTTAGTTTCTATGTCTCCACTACAGAAACAATTGTCACACTATTCAAGTTATAAGTTTCCTGAATAATGATTCAGAATCAAAGACCTTGGAGTGAAGAATTCATCTCGATTCTCTATTCAAACTTAAGAATGCAACTTGGAACGAGAGGAACAAAACAAATTCATGCGAATTAAAGTTCTATGGAATAGCTTGAGAAAAATAGTTATTTAAAGATGGTTGTGAGATTATAGCTTTGAAGTATTCTAACTGAATCATAAATCTTATTGAGATGACAGGTAGTAGAGCTAAGATGCTCACAAGACACTATATAATACAGTAAGTAAAAGTGGAACTCCAGAATTACTGACTTTGCTCAAGGTTGTTCTGTCGTAAATGAAACCAGTGTTCTGATCATAAGTTAGTTGATACAGCCTGCAAAACAGATTGTATACATAGATTAAAAAAGATTATAGCTTTTCAAAAATTTAAGAAGCAAATATGAGAGAGAGGGGGGGGGGGGGGGGGTGAGGTTCTTTAAAGATCTAAAATCCTACATCAATCAATATCTCAAGTATATAGCGGAGTAGGATGCAACAAGGCTAATTACTGCTTAACAAATGGTTAAATAAATTATCTCTAAACTTGTTAGCTGTGCGAAGGTAATTTGCTCCTACAGCAGACTATGATTGAGGTTCAAAGTGGTAACCACAGCCTTTATGTCAAAAGCTGTACAATTATAGATGAAAAGTGAATCACAATTGAAACAAGTATTTATTGATACTGTTGGTCCTTAGCTCACACAGCTAAATCAATTGTACGAAATAGTTGCTAGTTAAATGGCAAATTACTCTTTCAATACAAACCTTTCACCAACCAAAGTTAATCCTTCCCCAAAATAAGAAGAAGACATATCCAGAAATGCCTCGACCTATTGAAACCAAGAGAGAATTAGTCAAATGAAACAAAAAACAAAAATAACTGAGTTAAGATTACATATGCTGAAAATATTTATAGCTTTAAATTACAATAGATCTAAATTAACAAATATTGCCATCATTACAAAGAGCTAGTTGGGATCTTTTAATTTGTTTAATTCTCTAGGATCATTTTAAGGAAAATCACAAAGGTGGTCCTATTAAGGAAGCTGTCAGTAACTCCATTCATGCAGAGCACAGTAAAAGTAACAGGAAAAACAATTCTATCGAGTATTGTCTTTAATATTTGACTGCACATCAGAACATACTTCAGCAAGAGAATGTAGGTAGTAAGCAAAAGGGAAGTAGAAGAACTTCAGCATTCTGGAATAGTCTGTGGAGGTATGAGGTATTGGTTTATTGTAACTAGATAAGATTTAAAGTCGGGAGGCTACTTGATTTGGGGCGCAGAGAACGGAGATTAATTAACATGCTCATGTGGATACAGCCATGTTGGACTAATGAAATTCTTCTGAAATTTTGTTGCATTTGTAGGGTAAGCAGGACTGGTTAAAGGTAAGATTATTTCTTCAAGTCCTACCATACAGAGAACCAATCATGGTTATTAGTGCTTTGTAGGTAGAGACATAATAGTTAATGTGAAAGTTAAGTTTCCAAAAATAAGATTACCAGAGGAAAATTAGCCACTAAATTTGTCACATGAAAATTAAGTGTATAACAGATGATTGAGGAGCATGTCATATTGAAGTAAACTATTCTGCACATTTACTCAACTACCACAATTTAGGCACATAGGAATGTTGAATTTGTTACACCCAAGTTCTCTAGCTAGGCTAAAAGCAAAAATAAGTATGCATAATGTACAGAGTGAACTGGTGTAGAAGCCCTAGAAGGTGTAGGAAAATGTGAGGAATGCATAATGTAGTTGATATGCAGTTTGATCATATTGATCACGACCAGGGATCAACCACAAGATCTCTTATGTAGACTATCTTCTTTAACACTAAGCAAGTTTCCACTCTCAAGAGGTTCATATTAATGTAATATAAGTAAGGTCTATAACTCTATATGCATAATTCGCAGTACTAATGACATGTTCTTGTGGTAAGAAAGGAAGATGAGAGGTAGGAAAGAGTGGTAATGGCAGTGGAAGATCAGATAACAAGTTGAGTAAAGGCTGACAATACGCAGTATATAACTACCAACTATATGAAATTATTAGCCATGGAGAAGATCAGTTGAGATTCATGAAAGTGTGCTGTACCTTTCCAGTTTGTAGATTTACTCTCCTCACTGAAGACTGCAAAGTTCAAAGTCAAGTAAAATAACACAATTAAAATATCAAATACGGAGTATGAAGCTACAAATACTTAAAGAGACATAGGGAAAACAGTATCAACCAAAAAAAGATCTGATATCAGCATTCAAAATTGAATAGCTAGATTTACGAACTACAAGTATAATTCCTCCTTAAATGGAATACTCCAGTACAGAAGCTCAATTTACGACCATAGGAAAGATGAATCATATAATACCAGAAACAAGGTATACCCTTCATTTAACATGCAGGGTCTAAGTTGATAAAATACACATAATAATGAGTGTTCATAGCACCACATTTCAGCTGATCAGTAATTATTTAACTATGACAGTAAGCATCTAGGATATCGATGAAACAGCCCCAAATGAAAAGCAAGAAATTCTGAATGAATTAGAGAGTGTAACATTATATTCCATTTTATCATCAAAAACTCGACATAATGTGAATGACCAAAATCTTATTTATATGAAGAGATTTATAACAACATATGCAAAAACGTTATGAAGTGAAGCAGGAAAAATTCACCTCTCCATATAAACCAGTTGATTCATAAAGAGTGTTATTTCCTTCGTATAGAAGTCCCTGAAAAGAAGCACAAAAGTACAATAAACAATAATTATAAGATTTTGATTAGCACCTCTCCATTAATATACTCTGATAAATCAACTATAAACAGTTAGCAACTCTATGAAGTTCTAAATCCATTTTACACTGCAGGCAACAAAAAAATACTTATTTGATTAACCACATATATATCATCTTTTAAATTAGCCCAAAAATTGATAAAAGAATCCCAAAATAACCAATTCTTGCATGTTGCATGCAAGGTTTTCGACATCTTTCTCCCATCAATCACAGTAGTATGTCTATTTTTCAAGCTAAAATAAAAGCTACTATCTTCCAAATTAGCAACAACCCACATGTGCACTCAACAAATTTGATTATGCAACTAGGACTCGGGTACTCATATCAGACACGGGTACGTGTTTAAGTATTCGACTCATCTACAAAATTCAAAATTAACCATGTCTATGGTCTAAATTGACATGTCAAAAGTTCATACCTAAGAGCTAAAATGAAGAGTTCTAGTAACATAAACTAAAAGCACATTTCAATAAAATTATTGATTGATCACATTATCAAAAGAGGGTAATCAGTTATAAAATTCAATTCAGAGCAATGAAAAGAAAACCCATTTTCCACTAACCATGAAAAACTGTAAAACAAAAAAACTAAAAAAAAAGACCTCTGTAAAAGCTCTGGGATCATGAGGATACTCATTGACAACTTCAATGGTGTAAATTTGAGCCAATGCTGAGAAGGTGTTCGACAAAATGCCTAAATGAAGGAGGAAAGATAATAGCAATGAACGAGAAAGCCATTGATTAGTCATGGCTGAATGACACTATCACTATGACAAGCCTGTACTTGGTATTCAGCTTCTTATTCTGTCCTAGTTATTACCTTGGTTTCATCGGTTACATATTCACTCAAAAAGTTAAAAATAAATTAACTTGTTGCAATTCAAAATTTCAAAATATACAAATAAATTTCGTGAATTAAATAAGGTAAAAACTAATGAGCGTCCCTGGAACATTAAATAAGAAAATTAAAGTCGAAATATTAGAGTAAAAGTAACATTAACTAGGTTAGATCCCGTGCCATGCACGATAATTTTTAATAATAGAGTAACTGTTTTCATATTAACACTACATTTAATTATAAATTGTTAATTTGTCTAATTAAAATATTATAATGACTTTATGAAAGAACAAGTTAGCAAAAAAAAATTATATATGTGTACATCAGATCCAAGGCGCACTAAGGGTATTTTCTACTCATTTAATATGTTTTTTTTGTGCTCATTTTTAACTCTTAAATTGAGAAGAAAAAAATGTAAAATAAGCAAATAACTACCTTTGGGTACACTTACCTCTATGAATACATGGGTGTATATAAAAGGTGTTGATTGACCAGATATGTATTTCAAAATATGCATATTTATTTATTTATTTGATTTCACTAACAAATTGGTATCATTTATTTTTGTTAACCAAATGAATTTCTTAAAATGTAGTATGATTTTTTTTTTCTAAAATTTATATTTGTTAATATCTTTTGTGGAAGGAATGAAGGATACATCAAATCTTTTATTTTACCTTAAGTAATTTTTTAATATTTGATATTCGAATTACTTTCTTGGAGCTTCTAATATACAAATAAATAAAAATATTCAAAAAATAAAAATAAAATCCTTGTTGTAATATTTGACTCAAATTTTGTTAAATCTCCGATTCACTTTTATTTTTTTTTTCCTTATGTTCATACAATTGTTAATATGTTATGAAAATATACATCAAGTATTTTATCTTTTATTTAGGTACGATAAAAGATTTGTTTTCAAAAATGATTTTTTTTAAAAAAAACTGCAGATAGACACATCAGGTGATGACATGTGTCATTAGTGGTGTGGCTTTTAGTATATAGTTATTGATTACAGCGAACGACACGTGATTTTGTCATACATTCCTAACTTAATACCATTTTAACCAATACAATTATTACTTATCTAACGCCCCAAGGAGCTCGTTAGCAAGATCCATTAAATAAAATACTGTGCATAATCACAAATATAAATGTATGGATTGGAGGCCGATATCAAAATATATCATATCTTTTGGTATAATGACATCAATGTTATTATCGTATCCCTATTTTACCAAAGATAACATGTTACGATAATAACAATAATACCAAGAAATAATACTCCGTATCAAATATATTTACTTAACATAATATTTTATTATATCTAAGATAATACGGAGTATAAGATAAGGTAATTACCGTATAAGATAAGATAATTACATTGATACCAAGAGATTCATTATTAAAGCCTAAACGAAAAAAATATATTTGTTCAGATTAGTTGTTAAGTGTTGATTTGGGTTCATTTAGCTCTTGATCTCTCTAATATGTAAAACTCCAAAAACAAAATGAGTGAAGAGTGAGATTCATTACTAAGCATGTGTTTGCCTAAACGAAAAAAAAAATATTTGTTCAGGCTAGTTGTTAAGTGTTGATTTGGGTTCATTTTAACTAATGAATTCATTTCAAATCGTGTTAATTTCCAAATTCATTCTAACTAAGTGTTCATTTTTATTTGAACCATAAAATATTATGAAATAGGTCAAATTGGATATCGGTTGATATCAACTCATATTCACGTCAAGACATTGAATTCAATTCCATTTTTGACATGTTTGGACAAAATCACAAAACAAAAGGAATTAAATAACAATGAAAAAGGAGATCAATCCAAGCATGAATAAAAAGATTTGTACCAGTTAATCATTTACTTAATTTTACAAAATTTGTAACTGCTTTACAGTATGTGTGACTGTGTATACATTAGGTTGCAAATCTGCAATGCAAATTAATTCTTCTCTTGATAAAGATATGCGGTTATTAATTTTGACAAGCATTAAAATTATAAGATCATTTCTTGATAAAAATAGCAATTAAATTTTCCCAAACAAACTAATATACGTGTCAAATTGCATAGTGCTCATGATTCACGTGGTTGATTGGTTTAAAAATTTAGATTTATAGAAATGAAATTTGGTTTCTTGTCTGCTTCTTTTGGACTTTTGGCTCCCTAATTAACATGATTGATGAGGAAACATATATTAATTAGTATTAAAGATAATTAATAAAGTCAGATATCAATAATTACTTCTAGCTTTACTACTTATCGACTTAATATTCTTGTAATCTTACTCACTAGGTCAAAACTTTTGATTATAGACATATTATTACTCGTATAATAAAAGTAACAAGTGTATTATAGCATATATGCATTGACATATAATATATACGAAATTTGATTATCAATTATGTCATTACTAAACTATAGTTGACATCCACTTTACATGATGTTGCATTAATGCATTATTAGTAGAATAGCATGCAATAGGAGTGTAAGCAATATGTTACCCGATAAATAGTGCCATAACCTTTTAATTTAAGCCAGTGCTAAACAATAAATAATACTACATCTGATTTTTTTTAGTTGTAACTTTGGGGTATTATTTGAGAGATATAAAATATTCATTTCAAAGTTGCAACTAAAAAAAATCGGAGGTAATATTAAAGTCGTATGAATAATTGTGTTATTACACTGTTACTTGAAACAAAGCTAAGATCTTGATTATCTCTAGTCTAGACTAGAAACATTACTTTTGAAACTATTTACACTTTGTTTTCTTGCTTAGGGAAAATTGATTTCCTTGTTACGTGTCTTTTGTCTCTCTTTATTGATATAATTTATCCTCATTATTAATGTTAAAGGATTATTTAGTAACAATTGTGTAGGGCTGTTTATCATCATAAGGTTGCTTTTAATTACTACGTACAAATTTATGACTTTATTTTAATTTCTCTCTCTTCTTAGCCTAATTCATCTATAAGGTGATCTTATGATTATGATAATACGGTTTTATTTTAAAATTTGAAATGATATCTTTTCTTACTCCATATTCCAATTCTACCCTTTTGGAGCTCAATATATTTCTTAAATAATCTATTTCGTACATATTCTTTAAGGATTGATAGAATATTGCACGAATGATGTAGAACACTTGTTGTGAATCTTGTGATGGTACAACTTTAGCCAAATAATTAAAATCTAATGTCCCAGTTGTTAGGTTTGATTATTGCATGCTTAATAGTTGATTTTACAAATAATTGATCTAAACTTGTATTATAGAGTCTAGAGTATGCATGGGAGCTAGAGATAATAAGATTTTTGTGTCTAGAGTATAGCGATCATCGTACAATGATTGCATTCACAAGATTAATATATTCATTCATATCATATATATAATTAAAAAACAAAATTCTTTATTCTATTTTAATCACAATGTTAGACTTTTACAATATTTCAATATATGATTTTAACTTTTACAAGCAATATTTTAGATTACATTAAATAAAAGGAAATTAAATAAAAGGAAAATGATAAAAATGACCCTTAAGGCTATGTATAAAAAGGTTAAAGAGGAAATATTGAGGATAAATTAACATTCATAACACCGATGTGCGCGTGATTTTGCCATAATTGCAACTTATTTCCATTTTAGGAAGTACTTTTATACTTATATATAGCACTAAGGGTTACGTAAATCATTACCCTAAATGAAATTAATATTTTCAAATATTAATTAACTAACTAGTTTTTGGCCCAGACAATGCCCCGGGTCATTATATGTATATTATAAATGAGGTTTTATATAAATAATTATGTGATAAAATACAAATTTAGATTAAATAAGTTACAATTTTTGTAAATAAAGGAGTAGTCTAGTACAAACAGTATAAAAATATTTAAGTTAGATCAAAAAGCTAGATAATCACACAAAAAATGGAACAATATCAGTGTGTCGTAATGCAAATCACTGACTTGAAAACTAATTTTCGGCACAACCAAGGTACTCAATTGTATTCGCCAGCACGAACCTTATGGTTAACACACCACAAAAAAGACACTTTTGAGTGGAAGGTTTTTGTCAAGTAACTTATGTCTAATAGCGAATGTGTTTAGACTATTGTGCTTGATGTACGGAGTATTTTTCAAGTGTAAAAATCAGAAAAAAGGTTTCTTCTATTTATAGAGAAACATGAAAGAACATTAAAGAAAAATCTCAAGCATCAAGGGAGATGAATAATCAACTTAAACATCCTCTTAAATAATGGTGGGTTATCAAATTAAGTTACTTATCAAGAGAAAAATGGTGGTGATTAATCACCTTAAACACTCTCTTAAATTGGGGATTATAAGAATTACTCAAAAAATGATATGGAGCCACATTATCTGTCTAGTCATGATGACATGTGGCGAGCTCATGTAGTCACATTGAGTTTTTAATTAGGTTGTTGAGTCATATGGATGATATACGAATTATATATTTGCTAGAGTTGTTAGTCTATTTTATTTTTATTTTTTAATTTTCCAAAGTGAGTGGAAATTATAGCAATCATCGTACAATGATTGCATTCACAAGATTAATATATTCATTCATATCATATATATAATTAAAAAACAAAATTCTTTATTCTATTTTAATCACAATGGACTTTTACAATATTTCAATATATGATTTTAACTTTTACAAGTAATATTTTAGATTACATTGAATAAAAGGAAAATGATAAACATGACCCTTAAAGCTATGTATAAGAAGTTTAAAGAGGAAATATTGAGGATAAATTAACATTAATAACACCGATTGCGCGTGATTTTGTTATAAATTCTCAACTTATTTTCATTTTAGGAAATAGAAAATATATTTAATGCTTATATTTAACCCTAAGGGCTATATATATTATTACCCAAAGTAAAATTAATATTTTCAAATATTAATTAACTAATATAGTGTGGGTGGTTGTACAAAGTAAAGAATAGCTACAATCAAGCTTACAACTAGTATATATACTCTTGCCTTCACTCATGACTACTCACTCACTTACTCACTCTTTCTTGAGTCTTGTCTTCATAATTCTTAGTTTTCTGCCAAAGATGGCCATGCATTTCGGGCCCCAGTTACAATTACATGCAATTTTCTTGGTAAGCAATAAATTCATCCGCACTAATTTAACTAATACTTTCTTGGCTCCAAATTTTGCAACATGTAGCGTAAATTTTATATTTCTCAATGCATAATGCGTAATTTTAATCATTAGTTATTTTTGTTATCTATAAATTCTAGTATTTAAGAATTTGACATTTTAAATGTATATATATCGAGATAAATTTGCAGTCAGACCATGCATACACTAGTATCATTGGCCTTTAACTTCGACATAAATTTCCAACAGTACACGATCGATGATGATTCTACTATGCTCACCAATTCTACAGATTATTGCCAAAATGACTTCGTGAAAAAGTCTTTGGTGATAATGATTTCCGTTGATTGGCACAAGTTATTCATAATGATACTAGTTATTAGTGCATTGCTATCTTATTAGTACCAACCGGATAATTATTAAGGTAAAAAAGTACTGGTATTTGTCACGCTTGTCCAAAAATAAACATAAACCGTTATTGACCAAGCAAAACTCAAAGTACTAGTACTTAAATTAGTAATATGAATTTAATTAACATGAATTATGAATATACACTCGAGAAAAAAGAATCATATGAGATGATTAACATGTCCCTAAACATAATGACTATTAATTCTTAATTGAACAAGGGTATGTATCCTTAATTCATTTTTTTAGGAAAGATGTACTATTAATTCATTATTCACTAATTATTGTTCAAAATATAGTTTGCATATCAAATTTGAGTGTCAAATTATAGTTTGCATATCAAATTTGAGTATCAAATTAGATAAGCATTAATATTCTTTGTTTTGTTTTGAATTGCACCTAGCCAAATTCCTTTAATTTATTATGATATATCCTTTTTATTTTTTTACAGCTTGTTTTTCTAGCATTTCATGCATCAAGCTGTGAACAAGAGGACTACTGGCAGATGAAGCTACCAAAAGTCCCTATGCCACAAGCTATCACGGACAATCTATTTCATCCTAAAGGTTACTTTAATTATAGCTCATTTAATTATTTTTCTAGTGTGCTTTGTGTTTAATTGGGCAGAAATAATTTTCAAGTATCTAAAGTGTAGAATAAAAACAGTTTTTAAAAGTAAAAATAAATAAAATGTTTCTTTTAAACTTCATTATGAAGTTTGAAAGTTGATTTCTGTTATAATATATATATTTTCCCCGTTCATTTTTTAGATGTAATACTTTGAAATTTATATATTGATACGAATTAATTTACAGATCAAATGTCTATGATGACTCCAAGCATTATTAAGACAAAGGAGAAGGCCGCTCAAGGGTAATTACTTTAATTACATAACATCTTCGTTGTCGTTGACTACTCCATTGTCTCCATATACAGCTTACTAACACACCTTTTGATAAATTGACCAAAAAAAAAAGTAATGTGTTTTTTTATAAAATATTTTTTCGTTATTTTAGTTAACCCATTTTGACTTTTGAAACTATACATATACTTTCTTCATTCATTTTAAAGGAAGAGAAATACAAAGAGATCAATATTATTTCACTTTAATAAATGTATTATATTCAATGTAACTATGTAAGTAATTTGTCCTTGGAACAACTAATAACATTTGTTAAAGGACGAATTCAACCAAAATCTTAAGTGGATGGTTGAAACCAAGGAATATGTTTTATACTCTATCACTCTCCCTCACATGAAAGACTCTTTGGGCTTGAAATGTGGATGCAGCACAGACCCTCCCATACCCAGCGCGAAATAATTCCACTTTGAAGGAAGGGTAGTGGATGAGATTCAAACTTGTGACCTCTATGTCACGTTGGCTCTGATACCATGTTAGAGGACTAATTCAACCAAAAGCTTAACCTGATGGTTGAAGTCTATGATCGGTTTAATTTATATACTCTATTACGCCCTTTCACATGAGAGCTCATTAGGCTTAAAGTGTGGATGTAGCGTGGGCCCCGTTAGCTTAAGATTTTGGTTGAGTTGGTTCTCTAACATGGCTATCCATATTAGAGGACCAATTCAACCAAAAGTTTAGCTGATGGAAAGCCCAAGAATATGTTTTGTAATCTATCACCAATATAGCCATTATAACTAAATGATTACTTCATTGACACCTTATTATATTAAAACATACGCTAAGAGTTTAATTAGGTAAGCATAAATCCATAGATTTCTTAAATTGATTATATATATATATATATATATATATATATATATATATATATATATATATATATATATATATATATATATATATATATATTGGCAAATAATCACATATTATTGTTCAATGTCATTTATAATTTTAATTCATTTTTACTATGGAGTACTTTAAGAATTGAAATATTGCCATTTGCTTCAACATACTCGGATACTCTTACAAAGGGGACATACGTTGTACGGAGTACTTTGTTATTAATTGTGAAATATTTAGCTAAAACATCATTTTATACTTAATTTCCTTCAAATGATTATTTATTTTCTCCTTCAACAACATTTTAAGCTATCTTATGGGCATTCAAGTGTAATTTTGCTAATCTAACTTATAAAAAATTTTATTTTTCTTCAATGTCTTTATAGCAACGATGCAGATAAGGCTAAGAAGGCTAATGTGAACCAACCTTACACTGTCATGGGTTGGAAATACAATGCTGATAATGTAAAAGAGAAGATTGGTATAGACCAACCTTACACTGTCATGGGTTGGAAATACAATGCCCATGATGCAAAAGCGAAAGTTGGTATGGACCAACCTTACACCGTTATGGGTTGGAAATACAATGCCGATGATGCAAAGAAGAGGGTTGGCCTGGATCAGCCTTACACCGTCATGGGATGGAAATACAATGCCGATGATGCAAAAGAGAGAGTTGGTATGGACCAACCTTACACTGTTATGGGTTGGAAATACAATAATGCAGATGATGCAAAGAAGAGGGTTGGTCTGGATCAGCCTTACACCGTCATGGGATGGAAATACAATGCCGATGATGCAAAAGAGAGAGTTGGTATGGACCAACCTTACACTGTTATGAGTTGGAAATACAATAATGCAGATGATGCAAAGAAGAGGGTTGGTCTGGATCAGCCTTACACCGTCATGGGATGGAAATACAATGCCGATGATGCAAAAGAGAGAGTTGGTATGGACCAACCTTATACTGTTATGGGTTGGAAATACAATAATGCAGATGATGCAAAGAAGAGGGTTGGTCTGGATCAGCCTTACACCGTCATGGGATGGAAATACAATGCCGATGATGCAAAAGAGAGAGTTGGTATGGACCAACCTTATACTGTTATGGGTTGGAAATACAATAATGCAGATGATGCAAAGAAGAGGGTTGGTCTGGATCAGCCTTACACCGTCATGGGATGGAAATACAATGCCGATGATGCAAAAGAGAGAGTTGGTATGGACCAACCTTACACTGTTATGGGTTGGAAAAACAATTTCGATGATGCAAACGATGCCAAAGCAAAGAAGGTTGGTATGGATCAGCCCTACACTGTCATGGGTTGGAAATACAATGCGAACAATGTCAATGGAGGGAAGGTTACAAAAGCAGACAAGAAGCCATTTCCTGTTGAGACCAACACAAAGAAAACTGGTATAGACCAACCTTATACTGTCTTCGGATGGAAGTATAACACAAATAACGCCAATAAAGAGAAGATGAAAGAAGCAGACGAGGTATTCACCATGGACACTAACACAAAGAAGGTTGGTATGAAGCAGCCTTACACGGTCGTAGATTGGAAATACAACCAAGAGAATGGTAATAAAGAAAAGGTTAACGAAGTAAATTCTGGATCGGTTTTTTTCGTCGAGAAAAGCTTGCGCCTTGGAGAGAAATTAAAGCATGATTTTCAAAAGACTCCAAGTGTTCCTTTTTTGCCCAAGCACATTGCTCAATCCATGCCTTTCTCGGAGGATAAATTCACAGAAATACTCAATTTATTTTCGATAAAGCCTGAATCTGTAGAAGCAACAGGGATTAAAGGAACCCTTGATATATGTTTGCATAGACCGAAGGTGGAAAAGGAAAACAGGTACTATACTACTCTTTAACAAAGCTCAGTATAATACCTTTACCATCAAATTAAATTTACCTTTTGTAAAAGCATTAGTTTAGATTTCAATTTACGATCAGTTAATTACAAATATTTTTGCTAATATGGAATTTTATTGGTTAATAATTCTGTCGGATCATTAATAATAAGCAATTATTATGACAGGACTTGTGCCCAATCCATGGAAGATGTTGTAGATTTTGTTGTAAGGGAGTTGGGGTCCAACGATGTTGAGTTAAGAATGATGAGGAACGATATTGAGGTGCCTAAAGGCATACAAGACTACGTGATAACAAAAGTGAAGAAGTTGGTTGTACCGGGCAATACTGCAGCCGCATGCCATAGGATGAGCTACCCTTACGTCGTGTACTATTGTCACCACCAACAAGACATTGGTCATTACGACGTAACTTTGGTTAGCCCAACCTCTGGTAACGCCATCCAAACCACCGCCGTATGTCACTATGACACATATGCGTGGAAGCCTAATGTCCCAGCCCTTCAATACCTCGGGATCCGCCCAGGTGATTCCCCGGTCTGTCATTTCTCTGCCATCAATGATATGTTTTGGAGTCTCAAAGCTAACTCCAAGTCTCTTGACATGGTTGTGTAAAATGAATAAATGTTATGAACATATACCATGTGTAACGCATGTAACGTAAATAATAGCGTAGCATGGTGTAAGATAGCTGGATGGTATATATGATATACTATCCATGCATGCAACTTACAAGCTACGAGTACGTGGACCGTGGTATGTATTGTAGCTTGAGCTTGTATTCTACTTTTAATAATTTGATTATCCTACTTTATTGTAACACTAATAATAATAATAATAATAATAATAATAATAATAATAACGGTGGATGGTATTGGTCATGTGGATGGTGAGGTGCGAGATCATAACGGTGGTTTTGATGTGGCTCTCCTTGATTGTTTTTTCTCTAAGGGGTTTCGCACTGTTAAGTCTATCCCTCCCAAGTGTCGTTTGGGGTTTTCTCGGGTTCTGAAAGGTGCTCTTGATAAGGTGATCTCTAAGCCTGATGACATTTCTAATTGGGTCTCTTTGTTGGTGTTACCTCTTTGCATCCTTAAAATCTTTCGCCCTCGGAGTAGTCGTGAGTCTCGGTCTGCGGTAAGACGTCGGCATCAGGAAGAGAGTATTTCCCGTGCTATTTGTTCTTGGAATGTAGCGGGTGGTAATTTGCAGCTTGTGAGGGAAATTTTGGCGGAGGAATCTCCTACTTTGTCGGTGGTTGATGATGAGGACATTGATTTGGAGGAGCGTAATATAAAGCAGTGTCGTAGGAAGATTTGTGATGGCCATTACACTGCTGCAGTTCGGGTTCTTTCTTCTTCAGGCGTTGCTCCTTATAATGACGCCACTCTTGCGGATTTACAGTCCAAGCACCCTTCATCTCCAGATCCATCCTTGCCTGATATACCTATTGATCACCTTCATCTCGTAACGACTTTTGCTGTTGTTTTGGATCGGATTAAGAGCTTCCCCCGTGGCACATCATGTGGTAGGGATGGTTTGCGTGCTCAACATCTTATGGATTGCTTAAGTGGTGCAGCTGTGGCAGTCTCAGATGAGTTGGTTGACTCTATTACCGGGGTGGTTAATCTCTTTCTAGCTGGAAGATGTCCTATGGAATTAGGAGAGTACATTGCTAGTGCTCCTCTTACGCCACTTGTCAAGCCCGGTGGTGGTATCTGTCCTATTGCTGTGGGTACGGTTTGGCGGCGTCTCGTTTCGAAGGTGGGTGCTGTTATGGTTGGTCAGTCTTTAGGGAGTTACTTTGATGGCCTTCAATTTGGTGTTGGGGTTTCTTCAGGTGGTGAGGCAATTCTTCATGCGGTGAATCGGTTAATTGAGGATCGTGGTTCTGATGTGGGTCTATCTATGTTGTTGGTGGATTTTCAAAATGCCTTCAATCTGGTTGATCGTTCGGTCATGTTATGTGAGGTACGTCGCCGTTGTCCAGGCATTTCGCGATGGGTTGAATTCTGCTATTCTAATCCAGCCAGGTTGTACTATGGGGACCAAACCTTATGGTCATCTCAAGGGGTGCAGCAGGGTGATCCCCTTGGTCCTTTGCTTTTTTCTTTGGTTTTACAACCTCTGGTGTGTAAAATTAGAGAGACTTTTGATGTATGTCTTCAGGCTTGGTATTTAGATGACGGCACGATTATTGGAGACACTTTGGTGGTGGGGCAAGTTCTGCAGTTGATTATGGAGGAAGGACCTCGTTCTGGGTTATGTCTTAACGTGGAAAAAACTGAAGTTTTCTAGCCTACGGAAGACCCTCGAAGCAGGCTGGTGGGTGTCTTTCCGCCTAATATTGCTCGACCTTTGCGTGGTGTTAGGTTGCTTGGAGGTCCCGCTAGTTCCGATTCTGGTTTCTGTGGTGAGCTTGTGATGCAGAGGGTGACCAAGACCATTGCCCTTATGGATAAGGTCGCTATGCTAGATGATCCTCAGTGTGAACTGTTGTTACTTAGGGCATGTACTGGAGTTTCAAAACTCTACTTTGCATTACGTACTTGTCCTCCTAGTACTTTTGAGGTAGCTCAGCGCACTTTTGATGGAGCTCTTCGATCTTCCTTGGAGCGTATTGTTACCGCTTCGGGGCCTGGGTTTGGTGATTGGCAGTGGCGGCTTGCCACCTTACCATTTGCGTTTGGAGGGCTTGGTGTTTATTCTGCAGGTGATGTTCGTCACTATGCTTTTCTTGCTTCTCGGTTGCAGTCTGCTGGGTTGCAGACACAACTTCTTCGGCATACTGGCATTGTTGGTCTTGGACGAGCCTTTGAGGATGCGTTGTGTCTGTTTAATGGAACAGTGGAGTCTGACATTTTGAGTAATCCGAGTGAGGTCGCTGCCCCTAAACTCATGAAGAAATTGGCAGATATGTATTTCACAAAGATTACCGCTTCTGCAGAATCTGCTTATTCTTTAACTCCTCGACAATCAGCATTGTGGAAATCACAGCAGGGTGATCACACCTCTGCTTGGCTTCGGGCGGTTCCTATTTCGGGGTTGGGTCAGACGATGAACGCCAAGACTTATCGCTGTGTGTTGTCCTATCGGTTGGGTGTTCCATTGTTCTCTATCTCGACGTCGTGCTCTGCTTGTTCGAGGGTTTTTGCTGGAGATATTTTCGGTGATCACGCGGTGTCTTGTGTTGGTATTGTGGGTATTAAACATCGGCATAATGTTGTTCGGGATACCCTTGTTGATGTTTGTTATCGTTCTGGGATTTCAGCGAGAAAAGAGGTTGACATTGGGTTGGCTGGAGGGAACGACGAGGCCCTCAGACCTGCGGATGTGTTACTTTATTCATGGGATCGTGGTCGCGATGTCTGTATTGATTTGACAGGGTCTTCTCCTTTGACACAGTCAGGGCTATCTGACTTTATTCCTGGGCGGGTTGTGGCTGATGCTGCTCATCGGAAGCGGGTTAAGTATGAAGCTCGATGTCAGGCGATTGGATATGGTTTCATTCCCTTCTCCTTTTCTTCGCTTGGGGAATTAGAGAAGGAGGCTGTTGCGTTACTGAAGCAGATTTAGAGGTTCTCGACGACGCAAGACATTGGGGCTCGTGCTGCAGCTCATATCTTCACTAGGGTAGGATTTGCTATAGCTAGAGGAGTGGGGGCCCAGATTGTATCTCGGCTTCCCACTAATTTATTGTAGGTTGTATGACTTTTGTTTTTGATAATAATAATAATAATAATAATAATAATAATAATAATAATAATAATAATAATAATAATAATAATAATAATAATAATAATAATAATAATCATCTTGGTTTTGATTTTTAGTTAAGGTTAACCAATTTGCTAGAATCAGCTAGAGGTCTTTGTTATTATCCGACTTTATTTGATCTCCTCAGTTATTATCCTCATTTTTCTTAAGGGATTGACTATTTATATCGCTGACACAATACAAATATTGAATTATGAATGGCTCCTATTGAAGATTAATACCAAAATCTCAAGATTGAAGATGTGCAATACAGTCATTACCACTCAATCAAATACTAATTGGTTACAGTACATTTGGGGATAACAAAGGAATTATATAAAGACATGGCTCCTCATTTTTCTCTAGCCCTCGTACGTGTTAATCTTAAGAGTGCAGGGTCAATAGCTCAGTAATCTCCAATGTTCATGGGCCTCAGTCGCTTCCTATATGCAAGTGTTTGCAATTAGCCCAAACTACTAACTTTTGTTACATATACCTCATTTGTTTCGATGTAATTGCATCATTTTTAAATGACACATTACCTATCTGTTATTTTTTTTTTCAAAAAAATAAAATAGTTGCAACACTTTTTTAAAATGTAAATGTCATAATAGTTGTAACACTATAAATAAAGGTTTTTGTAGTGAAAATTATACTATTACTTTTATTTAAAGCTCATGGTCTACTTGATTACACTCTTAAGTCTTAACAACCTCTTAATCCCATTTTTAGTGTATTATATCATGTGATATCCATTTTTCTTAGGAAAAATGATATCTAATAATCCCACCTTTACTCCATATTCTAGAAACAATCCTTCAAACAAAATCTCCATCACAGACCCCACATCACCCAACCTCCATCAACGAAACGAAACCCCCCAACCCCGCCTGAACTGAATATCCCCGTCACCCGAACTACCACCACATACCCAACACCACCAAATTGCATCAACGAAACCAAACCCCCAAACAGAAATCTCGAGAAATTTGATGGAATTATGATGATTTTCCTGCAAAATTGATATTAATGTTTGAGAAAGTGAGCTAAATATTGAAGATTGAAGATGAGAGAGTAAGAGTGGGGTTGGGTTGGGTTGCCGGGGAAAGTAGAGGCCGGGATGCGGAGGGGCCGGGAAGGTAATGGCGGGGGCTGGGGTTTTGTTTTTTTTTTTTTTTTAAAAAAATATTATTATTATCGGTTTTTCTTAATTATTAAAAATTAGAGTAAACCTATTAAAATCCGACAAGTGGCAATAACCCTAAGAAAATCGGTTACTAAAACACTCTGACCGGTTAGGGATTGTTAATGGAAGATCCCTATCATAGGTGGGGTTCTTTCTTGAATTTCAAAAGGTGGGATTATTTATGGAAGATGGAGCAAGGTGAGATATTATATTCCATTTTTCCTTTTCTTTAAAAAAAAAAAAAAAAAAAAAAATGGAGGAAGTAGTCTTTCTATCCTAATATAATAAGGCAACACCGCCCTCAAGGTTGAGAGAGTGATGGGAGAGATAGTCTTTCTATCCTAAAAAAAAAAAATTGGAGCACTTATTACTAAAATCGAAAAAAAAAATACAATTTACACCTCAAAATGAATTTTAACATTGAATTGACTAATAAATTAAAATGATTAGCAGGATATTTGACATAATATTATTGGTGTCACCTCAAGCAAACATTACATTCAAAACCATATCAATATCATGTCATCTAAATAAGGGCTAACGGCTAACAAGTAAATAATTATATAAGGAATATTATTGCATCTACGAAATAGTTGTCTTTCAATTAATAATTTGATACTATGCTAACTTACAGTTTATAGAAGATTTACTGGTCATTCAAAAGAAAAAAAAAATGTATTATTACGAAAACCTAACATTATCATGAGATTTTAGAAATGAATTTCGCTACATAAGTACACATAATTTATCCTCATAAGCACCAATTATATACTCTCTTCCAACACATACCTCTAAATTGCTATTCTTTTATAATCAATGAAAAGCACCTATTAAGATGATCACCACCATACAAATCAAGTTTAATAGTGGTAACAAGTGAAGAAAAAGTGTCTTAAACTAGTTGCTTCTTACAGGCAAATTCAATGGAATCATTGCTTACATTTATCATCTCATACCATGCTATAAGAATCACAACATCAATTCTTGCACGTTTTTCACAACTCTCTTCAATTTTCAAAAGGACACATATCATAATCCATAATTGTAAATTCGTAATGCTTTATGTACACTATGACCAAAGCTATCAAATAACATGACCAAAATAAACGAAATTCTTAAATACACTCTAGTCTCTAGAGCTACCAAACTCCAATTAATTTCACATTAATAGTTGAAAACCTAAAAAGATACCAAAAATAAAAACAAAATACACACACCCCACCCACTCTACTTACAAGACCTAGTGGGGGCCCAACAAAACATAACAACAATATCATCTCGGCCCACCATTAGCGCCACCAGGCCCACCATAAGTCAAAATCCCTCTATTACCCCCACTACCACTTCCACCACCCCCGCCGCCACCACCACCACTACCATATCCATACACGTGTCCACCTTGAGAAATTCCAAAAACACCCCCACCATTTCCACTATTTACCCCAACGCCTCCATTACTATTATTATTACTATTACTATTATTTCCTTGAACCGGGGGTCCAAGCCCGGTTCGCTCCCCTTCCAACTCCCTGAACCGCTGTAGATAAATCTTCAGCGGTTCAACGTACTCCTCGAACCCAAGCGTTGTCATCGCCCATAGAAGATCGTCGCCGTTGATCGTCTTCCGTTTCTCTCGTTGACACTTATCCGAAGCTTCTCCTGTGATGAAGCTGATGAACTCCGAAACGCATTCTTGAACCGTTTCTTTTGCATCTTTCGAGATTTTGGCGTTAGCCGGTAGCGCCTTTTTCATGATCCGGCTCACGTTTGCGATCGGCAGGAACCGGTCCTGCTCTTTCGGGTACGAGTCTCCGCGGCTGAAGTTGTTCGACTTTCCTCCCGAGTCATTGTCCGAGTCACCCATGAGTCAACTCGGTCAACTTGTCTGAGTTTGAATTCTCCTTCTCAACAATTTCGCGCAAATTCTGCGAAAAAATAATTTTGATCGTGATTTTTCTACCAATTTCTACAAAAACGGTGGAATTAATAGGTAATATAATGCAATTTCTAGCTAAAAGTACGTAATCTTACAGAAAATGAGTTTAAATTTGATCAAATTCTGGAAACAATAGCTATTATTGACTCAATATTTCAATTTCTCTCTAGAAAATTAACATATTAGCGAAGAATTTGTTCGAGTAATTACCTTATGGGAAGGAAACTTGATCGAAAAATCAATTAGAGAAGAAGCTCGACTTTTCAAATCCTTGTGATGTTGTGAATCAACTGCTACTCTGAATCCAAACTTACAACTTCTCTCTCTTCAAAAAATTCACAATTTCGCGCAAATTTTTTTTGAAAAACCCTAATTCTTCCTAATTGATCCAAAAACACAAATCGAAGCCGACAATTTTGGTTGAAATTGTAGATAATCGGAGTAATTTCAGAGTGTAAGAATCAAATTCAGGTGAAATCAGCAAAAAAAAATCAAGAGAAAAAGCGAAAGAAAAGGACGTAATTTAGGAGAGAGAGAAAAAAAAGAGGAGGAAAGATGAGAAAGTTCCCGAAGAGAAAGGACGGTTTTTTTGGTTAATGGAGTATTTGTTAGCTGTTGAAGAAAATGAAGAAGAAGAAAATAATAAAAATGAAAAAGTTTTATAGAAGAAAAAAAAAAAAAGAAGATTGTTTGAAGAAGATACGTGGAAGATTCTAAGACGTTGTTTGGTGATAAGTTCATTAGATTGGATTGGATTGGTTAATGTGGGAGAAGTGATGTTGACCATTCATCTAGGTGGCTTTTAACATGTGGAGAACTAAGAGTGGTGTAGGGATGATTGGGCTCCACCATGTTGGAGGGGAGTGAGGGATACTGAGTGCTCGCTCTGTTTCAAAATACTCGTAACAGTTACATGTACAAGTGGTATATGTAAACATGAATAAATTAACTTGAAAGTGGAGTTAATTGATTATATCTGCAGTTAACTTAGACAATTAGGAAGTCGGAACATTTTATGTAAACCCTATAACATAATACGGAGTAGCAAATTTCATGCAGAGTAATTCATAATGATATATTTACCAAATTATTATTGTTATTAACGTAGAAAACGAGTTTAATAAGTCATTGTGTGATGAAAATTTGATTTAGTTATTCTTGATTCAATTTTAGGTAGTTGATCGTCTTTTTTGAGCCATCATACATGTGTACGAGATTGAGGGACCAACTTTATTTGTTAAGAAATTAAACTTATTTGATTTAAAGGGTCGATGATATAATTCAAGACTTGTCAGGTCTTGTCTTTCAAGTAAGCTCAATCCTTCGTGAATTTCTCTAACCAATTTTATAAAGATAATGGCTCATAGATACGTAACATTGCTCGAAACTCAACATGAATTTGATATAATTCAGATTAAATAGTTTGGTTTGATTATCTAGAAATTATTCCAGACATCTTGTATTTGATATGACTTTAAAGACGATTTACACATATAATAATCTTAATTTATAAATAAGATATACGTGCCCAATATTTCAATGTATTGACAGTTAGTTATAAGACTTATAACATTATGTAGTAAATACAATGTAAAGTTTATCACATTCGATATGTCATAATCTATTTTTCTTACAGGAGGTTTTAGGATCGATTCCTATTAAGAGGGGGTGGGGGTGGTGAATAGTAGATTGTACTAGGTGACATGGTATTAGGATATTTCAATGATATTTCATTACCTTAATTTGGAATCATCAATTGACCATCAAATTTTATATACGAAGGTTTGTTGGGAGTGCAAATATCTTCTCTTTTCAATCATCCAATTGCTAGCGTCCAAGTGTCTAAGAAAGATTGCTCAATGCTCACTCATTTGAATACTCATCAGAGTGTTCTACTTTACATTAGACATTAATATATTTCTTAGAAAGCACATTAGACTTCCTTTTTTACAATCCTTGTCATGTCTTGTATTCTCTCCTTTTGTTTAATGATTATAATCAAATGGTCAAGTAATATTAATATAATCCATCTAAATTTAGATTAATTATAATATCGTCAAACTCCTTATCAATTAAATTATCATTAAGGGATATTATAATATGATTGTACAAAAAGAGTATTTAACTATTTATAATAGCAAACCAATCTCATCGACATTAAGGATATAACTTGTTCATCAACATTGTGTGACTATTAATTTTAAGGAGATAGGGGTATGTTAAACGTGATTGTGTGACAAGAATGAGACGAAGTATTTCATATAATAAAAGCTTAAATCCATCATTTTACTCCCTCTCTCCTCTCCTTTATATCAATTCAATATTTCTAGTACGCTCTTTAATTATATGTATAAATTTCCTTACAATTGAAATCCACACTCACTTATCCATCCTTTCATAATTATTTTTACCTGCGTAAAAACCAATACAATTGATTAAATGAATATGAAACAAGTCTATAGAGAAGGTAAGAGCAGTTTCTTCACATTAAGTTCGTGTTTTATTACACCTATCACTATCTCAATCAATTAGGTGTCTAAAATTTGAAATTTGATGCATATATGGTCCAAAAAAGGTAAGCAATAAGCGAATAGATGCATGAAAATGATGGAAAGTTGTAAATTAGGCAAATTTGAATGTAGAGTAAGGTTTTAAAAGTGAAACCCTTTTTTCTCTATAACATGGAATAATTTTTCTAAGCCAAAGATGTTCGATCACCTTTTCCTAGCTTCAGAGGTCATAAAATGCATCACCTTTTTTTTTTTTTTTTTGGCAGTTTTAATATGCCCCTTTGAATACTTTTATCTTTGAAAAAAATAAATTAACTCCAAATTTTAGTAAGAAAATCACATAATTTATACTTGCATAAAAGTTTTAAGAATTTCTGTTTGGCCGGTTTAGGATAACATTATCTTAGTTGATCAATCTCTATTATAGTGTTACATCAAGGAAAAAAACAAATAATAATAATAATAATAATAGGTGTCTTTCCGCCTAATATTGCTCGACCTTTGCGTGGTGTTAGGTTGCTTGGAGGTCCCGCTAGTTCCGATTCTGGTTTCTGTGGTGAGCTTGTGATGCAGAGGGTGACCAAGACCATTGCCCTTATGGATAAGGTCGCTATGCTAGATGATCCTCAGTGTGAACTGTTGTTACTTAGGGCATGTACTGGAGTTTCAAAACTCTACTTTGCATTACGTACTTGTCCTCCTAGTACTTTTGAGGTAGCTCAGCGCACTTTTGATGGAGCTCTTCGATCTTCCTTGGAGCGTATTGTTACCGCTTCGGGGCCTGGGTTTGGTGATTGGCAGTGGCGGCTTGCCACCTTACCATTTGCGTTTGGAGGGCTTGGTGTTTATTCTGCAGGTGATGTTCGTCACTATGCTTTTCTTGCTTCTCGGTTGCAGTCTGCTGGGTTGCAGACACAACTTCTTCGGCATACTGGCATTGTTGGTCTTGGACGAGCCTTTGAGGATGCGTTGTGTCTGTTTAATGGAACAGTGGAGTCTGACATTTTGAGTAATCCGAGTGAGGTCGCTGCCCCTAAACTCATGAAGAAATTGGCAGATATGTATTTCACAAAGATTACCGCTTCTGCAGAATCTGCTTATTCTTTAACTCCTCGACAATCAGCATTGTGGAAATCACAGCAGGGTGATCACACCTCTGCTTGGCTTCGGGCGGTTCCTATTTCGGGGTTGGGTCAGACGATGAACGCCAAGACTTATCGCTGTGTGTTGTCCTATCGGTTGGGTGTTCCATTGTTCTCTATCTCGACGTCGTGCTCTGCTTGTTCGAGGGTTTTTGCTGGAGATATTTTCGGTGATCACGCGGTGTCTTGTGCTGGTATTGTGGGTATTAAACATCGGCATAATGTTGTTCGGGATACCCTTGTTGATGTTTGTTATCGTTCTGGGATTTCAGCGAGAAAAGAGGTTGACATTGGGTTGGCTGGAGGGAACGACGAGGCCCTCAGACCTGCGGATGTGTTACTTTATTCATGGGATCGTGGTCGCGATGTCTGTATTGATTTGACAGGGTCTTCTCCTTTGACACAGTCAGGGCTATCTGACTTTATTCCTGGGCGGGTTGTGGCTGATGCTGCTCATCGGAAGCGGGTTAAGTATGAAGCTCGATGTCAGGCGATTGGATATGGTTTCATTCCCTTCTCCTTTTCTTCGCTTGGGGAATTAGAGAAGGAGGCTGTTGCGTTACTGAAGCGGATTTAGAGGTTCTCGACGACGCAAGACATTGGGGCTCGTGCTGCAGCTCATATCTTCACTAGGGTAGGATTTGCTATAGCTAGAGGAGTGGGGGCCCAGATTGTATCTCGGCTTCCCACTAATTTATTGTAGGTTGTATGACTTTTGTTTTTGATAATAATAATAATAATAATAATAATAATAATAATAATAATAATAATAATAATAATAATAATAATAATAATAATAATAATAATAATAATAATACATCAATGCTTAAATAATGGGGTAGGTCATATATTTATTTGGGCCTTTTTATGGCATTAAATATTTGAATTATAATTCCACTATTATTTCATAAATATCACGATACATCTCTACATAATTCGTGTATTTTTAAGACAATATTTAATGTTGCTATGAAAATTTAGTTGCTTGGGCAATATTATTACCAATTTACTATGATATTTGACTTGTCATTGGTGAAAATGATTTGAAATTTTTTGTAATACTTTGCCTTTTTTTTTTTTTTGAGATATTTTGTATTCTTTAAGTTACTATGGAGTATAGTTATAAAAATAAAAGTGAATACTTTGTATTAAATAATATAAAAGATGACCTATAATCTTGAGACTAAGGGTCTGTTCTGTTCATCTTAATTTCAGTTCAGCTTTCATCAGTTCAGTTCCTAATTTCCTTCTCTCATAAACAATTCATTTCAGTTCTATTCAGTTCAGTTCAGCTCAAATCAGTTTAGTAAATCGAACAGGCCCTAATTAATATCGTAAATTACGGAAGGAGTGATGTTGGATACAAAACGAGCTCTTATGAAATCAAATAAAGCAGTTTCATAAATTCAGTCTAGATACAGAATACATTCTAATAATTCATAAGAAAAATATATATACTATATATGTAAATTGAAGCAAATTTACATAAATTGAATAAGCCCCAATTATTTTCCAATTTGAAAATAAATTCATGATAACTCCAAGTCAATATACTTTCATACGTGTCATTATAAATTTATCATATTCTTTTGTATTATTGTACCCTTATTTTAGGTTTTTTACTTGAATAAATGCTCCACTATGTTGAGTGGAAAAAGAGTTTTGTCCCTAAGTGACTAGGTGAAACCATGATTTTGACAGTCGATGGTATCCTATGACTCACTTTGCCAACGTGATTATGATACTCGCATCTTTCCATTGCTATTGTTGTTTCTTGCCATTGCAAGTTATCTTGTACAATTGATTGCTATGTGCTATGGAGTAATTCTCGAGTAGTTTGTTGCCGATATAACTCCCATGATGATTAACCACACTTCTTTTCATTTCATCATAGTATTAAGCTCTTTAAACAGGTGTCATATTATCTCAATCCTTCATTAATACAAACATGTATGGTATAAATTCATCACGTACTTATCCTAATAGTTATGGTCTTGATACGTGTTTGTATTCTAAAGCTATTCATGGAATGAACAACTCACTAAGATCGTCCCATCCAGCCTATTAAAAGGGCATTCCTGGATAGCAAATTTTTATTATATAATGAAATTACATATTTGTCCAACCATTTACCTCCTGTTCTTCATTTTAAATAAGCGAATTATTTTTCAAAACGCTAATATCGATCAATCCTATGCCAAAATACATTAATGAACAGGTTTATAAAAAAATTGAAATAACATACTCTTGGTTTTTGTTCTTTGAATTTAATAAGAATTTACCTTGTCCTTATAAGAATGCAATTTATTTTCGAAAATAATATTGGTCAATCAACCCCCCCCCCCCCCCCCAACACACATAAAAAAGGGTTAATTTTGATTGCCAAAAAAAATTACAAAGTAGTTACCTCTTTATGATAGATATACGACTTATTTCCCAACACTCGAATATCGGTTGATTTGTTTCCGAAAAAACAAATTGATCAATATCGATACAAATGCTTCACTCGCCATGGCTTATCCCCTCATGTCAAGATCTCAGGTCATCCACAGTGTTGATCCAAGTGGAAAACACAGGGGGAAGGAAAATTAAGTGAAATCAACCTCAGGATCCCCACCTACGGTCGCCATCCTAGTTAACATTTTTTTCCTTCATGCATGCCAACAACTAACTACCACCACATAACTCATTTATTCAGAGAATTGAGATGACAAGAAACATAATACAATAGAATAAACTAGCATGAAATCAGAAATCAAGACTTAAAGTCAAGAAATAGTAAAAGAAAGGCCTCTTTCTCAACCCAAGTTGAAAAATGATCAACAAAGATCTACCCTTTTGGTCCACAAAAGTTGGTTTAATTTAGAAAATCTCAAAAGTAAAAGACCTAACAATTTCTTAAATTTGTATATTACAACCTGCATCCTGCAGCAGCATGAGCATCAACTGTTCTAGTACTATCGCTAGCAAAAGACTAGTTTGTTTGCCAGAATATTATAAACAACTATCGATAGATTACAGCTACTTGTACAGACTAACAGCAAGGCCTGATACTAAAGCAAAGTTAATACTATCTAAATTTCTTTAACCCCGGGGCAGAAACGAAGGTATGGACAGATGATCACATATATTTTACCACTTGTTCTGCTGCTGTGTCACAAATCAGACCTCCACCTCTTTGCTAGCAGGCTGGGCTTCGGTTTTTTCAGCAACCCCCTCATCTCCCTCTTCATCATCATCAGCTTCATCAGCTAGTTTTGTAAGCTCGTCTTGTATCATAATCTTGATCAATGACTTTCTGGATGTGAGATCAGTGCTGAATTGCTTGGCTGCAGGGGGAAAGAAAGTTAGTGACTGGCTAACCGCAGATGCTATCAAAAATCTGAGAAGACCATCATGTTAGTAGGCCATATTTTCAATATCAACATTCGTAAGATATTGTAGACTACACCATATCTTACGAATTAGCGATGTTGATATTGTAGTCTACAATTTGTAGAAAACCAGATTTAAAGAGAAATCTTACCAAGTTGCTTCAAAATGTCAGTGAAGGTTGCCTGTAGATTAAAAAATAAAAAAATAATAAAAAAACATATCAGTGAGGAAAGTGAACGGCATAAGCTCCAAGTGTTGCAAGGCACGTGTTAAACTACCACAAACATGAAACTGCAAGCAGAAAAAATGAGATATACAGAAACAACAAGTCCCAGTGTGACCATTGCACAAGACATCAAAAGGCCCAAAAAAGCGATGATACACAATACCCGCGCAGAAATAATATAATTTGTACAATTCAGGCAGAATAGTAAGTGCCACCTCTGCTAGTATGTCCAGCTTAGCTTAGAGGTAAGGGTTAGCATAAGCTTATCACCCCAAGTCTCATATAGCATGGTGATGGAAGTGTAGTCATTTAAGAGCAAGACAGAACAAGTTAACTAGAACTTAAAGTCAATTAACACCAAATGCACGTAAGTCTAGAGCAACAATGAGGAATGGATAGTCCATGAAACACTCAGAAATCTTTTTTAACAGTGACAGACATGGACACATTATAAACACTCAATTCTTACCGTATTAAAGTCAACTTGTTTTAGAATGTCACATATTGCATTCCTTAGTTCATCATCACTTGGCTTTGATTTGTCTTCTTTGGATTTCTCCTTCCCTTTCACAGCCTTTTTACCTTCAGGATAACAAAGGAAACTCAGTTAAAGATTTCACTCAGGATTTGACACACAACCTAAGTAACCATACTTAATAATGTACAATTTCAACCTGACAACAATTAGACAGATATCAATATTAAATCCGAATCAAACCCATAGCCTAGTACAGTAGTATTTTAGCAGTAAATGCTAAAAGAATTGCAACTTAACATGATTTATTTCAAAAGAACTCTGCAAGTTATTACTCACAAATTCACAATTATATTTTTCCTCCCTAATTCCAAATCTCAGAAGCAGCTTTTGCTGGAGAATAAACCAAGCTGATTAATAATGTTCGGTATAAAATAAGCATGACAGTAAAGGTGGAGCATTTTCAGGGCATCCATATAGATATCATGTGGTGCTTAAGTTGGACAGATGTTCAAAGCTTTAAACTTACCAGGTTTTTCCTTAGCAGCAGATTTCTTTGGAGCTGGAGACTTCTCTGTCTTCGGCTCTTCCTTCTTCTTCTTCCTTGAGAACACCTTAGGGCTTGATTCCTTGCTCTCAATAACCTTGGAAGTGTTTGACGATGATTTTCTTGGTGTTCCTTTAGGCACTGATCTAGCTTTCTTAGGAGTGACAACTATTTTGCTAGCGGCTTTTCCAGAAGATTCTACACTTGGAGTCTTTTTCTTGTTTTCCTGTTTTGCTTTTCCTGAACTTGCTTTCTCCTTTGGTGTATCTTCTCCAGAGTCATCTTCAGACATGTCCTTTTTCTCTTCACTCTCAGACTGCTCAGATTTCTCATCCTCAGATTTCTCTGCAATTCCATTCTCTTTCTTCCCTTCCTCATTTTCTTCCTCATCCGCAGACTCATCATCAGACTCTGAAGTCTTTTTTTCTTCTTTTTTAGAAGCATCGCCGGCCTTCTTCTGGCTCTGCAACCATAATGGCCAACAAAAAAAGGAAACAAATTTAATAAACACAGGATGCAAACAATGTAAATGAAGTATATATTTAACTCATCCATCTTAATGACAGTACACAAGATTACAGAAGTACAATGATTTGGAGACCAAGTATAAATTCTAGGAGCATTGGAAATATGGCAAATAGAGAAGGGGGATCCGAACCTTGGAAGAGCCCTTAGGTGATGTTGATTTAGATGCACTTTTTGTGGCAGACCTCTTGCGCTTCTTGCCCTAAAACAGCAAAATAACATACAAACAGCAGCGGTAATTGAAATGTCATATAAGCAGCTTTACACATTGCAATGACAGATTCACTTCCAATATCTTTGTTACAAACCTGATCTTGTTCCGCTAGTAAAACTGTAGTAGTAGCATGAGGAGAAACCAAAAAGTCAAGCAGCTTGGCAACAACGTCTTCCTGTACAATACTTTGGACACTTAGTATCACAATTCAAACATTCAAGATTATTTCTACAAAAAGTTCAATCCAAATAGCTATACATGAAAAAATGTTCAAAAATAATACAAGTACATAGATTAGCAAAATCATGCTGAACAAGACAAAAGTATATTCCAATAGTCTTTTACTTTCAAATGCTGCCTTGTCAGCTAAAGTACATGTGCATGCTAGACTTCTATTCAGAAGATTGAAATTCCACTGTTTAAAAGGTTTTTTTTTAAAGGAGAAAGGTAGGTAATATCAAGGAAACCCATTTAACTTCTCATTAACCACAGATGACTGTCAGAAACTTACGATCTAGTTATAAATGCGCCTAAGTTAAAGGGCAAGTGGCATGGCAATGATAATACAAAGAAACTTAATTGACATACCTTTCTGATGGTGGCTTTAGTAACTGGTATGTCAAGCACATCACAGAAGTCCAGCAATTTCTCTTTGACAATCTTGTCAAACTTTTCCTTGACTTTCAGCCTCTGCTTCTCCTGCAATTAGATTAATAAACTTAAGACAAACTTTCCCTCCACAAGTAAATTAACTTTAAGCAGCAGTAATAGACAAAGGAGTGCTAAGAAACTTAGGTGTGCCTTTCCTTAATTAAATTCAAAGTCAGGAGCAGCAGTAACAAGAACATTAAAGACATCATACAACCCTGCTTCAATTAATTTTGTTGAACAAGGTCAAGGGGCACACACACAACCTTCTGTGACACCTGTCTTTTCCCTGATAAAGTGCTCTTTAATTCCCATAATTATTAATGACAGATCACTTAGACTGCAGACTTAAGCAGCTCATGGATTTCCCAGATTTCCATAAACTAGACTACTCTTTCTAGATGATGCCTATGATACTAAAATTATTTCTTGCCCACAATGTCTGACTATCAGACATCCAATCCATTTTAATCTTAAACATTATGTTTTTTCATGCAACACATAAATCAGCAAGCAAACAAGCCACACAAGGCTAATTGGTAACAAAAAGGGGCAGCTCTTTTATATATCAGAATATAGGTCACTATTACAGAAGAACTGAACAATGTGCTGCAGATAAAACTTATAAATCACCAACAAAAACACGCAGAAAAATTAAGACACAGAAGCTTGGACATCTAGTTCTTCAAAACTGATTTAAATAATGAAAAAGTATGTTCACACATGCAGGGCCCTGCGCAAAAAAATTTTGTGAATTACCTCATTAGCATGCCAGACAAAACCTGAAAACCGCGATACATTGCGTTTAAATTCACCTGCCTGCAAGAGAAAAAAAAGCTAATTAGAATAAAGTCCAATCCCCAATCAATCTTCCAATGAAACATTTTATTAAGGTGAACAATACATTTTATTGAAGCGCATCATTAAGTTAATCCACAGCTCCCTTAGAGTACATCATTAAATAAATTAAAGTAACTCGTTAATTAGTAGACAATACATCCTCCCCTTTATAAATGCGTCTATATTTGTCATCTTGCTGTTAATCCTTACATTTATAGTATAGAATCTTGGTTCACACCTTTACCAAACAGATAGATCTCATCTCCAAAACCAGCACCAAGTCACCAACCCATCCAAAAACAAGATTATTTTTAAAAGAAAGAATGGAAGATTTAAAGATCATGTGATTCAGGGAGGAAAGAATGTTCACCACACTAATAATAATTAGATATGCAGCTAAAATATAAAATTTATCATTTGATGTATGCAAGTAGAAGTATGAAAAAATTTAATTCTAAAAACCGAAAACATGATCATTTCAGAGTGAAACCCTAAACACTCGGTTTACATAGAAGATCAATTCTTAAAATCCGAATATTCCAAATCAGAGTGAAACCCTAAACACTCGGTTTACATAGAAGATCAATTCTTAAAATCCGAATATTCCAAATCAGAGTGCATGAGTTTTCACATCTCCAGGAAAATTCTAATTTGATATGACAAATCCATATTGCTAATCAACAAAATAGACTGTACTACTATCAAGACTTCAAGAGTGTAAAGGGTCAATCAAAACCAAATTGACAGTTATTTAATGCAGGTCTAGGAAATTTATACAATGTTTAGAGCTTCAGTCTTATAGATTGTCAGTGTTTGGCAAGATGAACCTACTGCAAAGGTTTAACATAAAGATAGCAAAAAAACAGTCCGCCGTCATCTTATTATTTTCTTTGCATGTACCCGGTTTAATGACTTCAAAGTTCAAATCATTATTGCTATGCAAGTAAGTAATGATACTTTATCAAACCATATTTCTTTTGTAATATACAAGTAAACGATGAAATATATGATGTTGACAGAATTCTTGACCTTCCAGCTACAGATTTCAAAATATGTTGGAAGTTGAATAAAAGCTACTATTAGCAATTTAGCATTACATTCATTCAAGCATGTCATGTTTTACATTAACAATTGCTTGCACTTTACACCTATAATTTGACTGCAAGTTTCTCTTATTATGAATTTACCTAGCCTTTTGGAAATAAAGATTTGGTTTCGTGTTATTATATCTTAATATTCTGAGAAAATTTCACAATCAAAGTTCAATCTCAAACAGCAGAAGTGACAATCAATATGTTACAGAGGGAACATACTCTTAGCTAATTATCATTACCTCCCAAAGCATGTACACTATCTATTGAATAAGTCAATAAGACAAACATCTATAAATCAATTACTAATAAGGAATTTTGAATCCAAATGAATTCCACAACAAAGATGGAGCAAATAATTGTGCCACAACAAAAAGAGATTTTGCCAGTAAAGAGCTGCAAATACACACCTTCCCTCTTCTTCCAAACAGAATCATATGTAGCATCTTAAAGGTTTCATCACTCTTTTTCCTGGATAGCTTGTATGCAACTGCAATGCAAAAGGAACATCAGAAGAAAGGGGGAAATTATACTTTTGAACCAAACACCATACATTAGCAAGAATTTTATTTACTCAAAAGAGCAGTGGACATGATTATAAAGCCAGAGAACCCTACAGATAGATTCTACATTTTTACTTTGAGATAATCCATCAAAGAAACACTTGCTTCAAATAAGATGAAAATCCCTAATGTTAAGAAGCACATCATACATGAAACTAGGCAACCCACATTAACAGATTTTATATATGAAGTTTGAGAGAGGACTACTACTTGAGCATGTTTTGCTACCCTGTGGAAGGTTCAGAAACATTATTTTACTGTTTCTTGCATCAAATGGAAAAAAATTAATACAAAAAAAACTAATAAAATAAAATTATCAGGTGGAGGGGTCCATGATTCCAAGCTAGATTGAACCGGTAACCTCACATCTTGTTTCGCTCATCCAACTATTCATTTCAACAATAGAGAACGATAAATGAACTCCATCCATCTAAGCACTCCCACGAGAGAATCATAAATGAACTCACAAAGTTACAAATCAGTAAACAAATCTCTCATTGATAGGATATTTCTCTATGATCGTATCTCTTATTAAGGGAATCGTTAGTTGGTTGAGTGAGTTCATCAAGCAGAAAATCACTTCATTTGAAAGAATGCCCACATCTAAGCATAGCGTGCTTAGCAAGAATAAGATTTTTCGTGTTGTAAGAATTTATATACCATTTACATCAACAACAAACTCAAATGATATTACATAATGAAAAGAGTTTATCAACACTTTGACATGAAGCTTTTTTACACAAGTTAACATGAGAACATTATTAATATTAGATTTTACCAAAAAAAAAGGCGGACATGACAGGGGAGGTTCAATGTTACACAAAAAAGTCTTCATAACAAGACAGATACTAATGCAGCAAAAAAAGCTAACAACAATAAGCAAGACTCTCCGACCAGTCACCTCACATCTCCAGGTTCAAGTTGAGGCCTGACAGTAGCATGGGGTTTTCCAGCCTGGAGGTTGCTCTAGATTAGAATTTGTGAACCAAGTCCATAGCAAGATGCAGAACAGCAATGTACGTATACTAATACAATTTACAATCACAAAAATTGTTGCAAAGAGATACACTTATACAATCACACAGCAATCTGCTGCAAAAGATAATAATTTATCCCACCATGCATAAGTTTTGTTCCAGCCAAATACACAGTTCCATCTGCAATACTAACAGATCAAAACTCTTACTACCTACTTTCCTCAGTAAAAGTGACAATACTTCTTTCTCTATGCCACAAACAGGAAAAACTAGAAACTGCTAGCTGGCTGAATCATTTATAGCCACAGTTTAACTAATTCATGCATCATCATCTTACAAATGATCATTCAAACAAATTCAATAATACCTGTAAACACATATAATAAGTCCAAGTGATTAAATGCCATAGTCCCAGCATTTTGAGCCAGAAAGCCAAAAAGACAAGATAATAAATGAAAATACAAATCACTGCAATCCATTCATAGTCCTTAAATGGTAAGATGAATGTTCAAATCATGCTTTAAATAAATGAAAATTACACAACAGAACCATTGAACCATTCAAAGAGATAAAGTTCAAAGCTAAAACCAAAAGGGAAATTAACTATTGGTCAGCAACCAAATCCACACAACACAGTTATTGAGTACGAGTACTTTTTATTAAAAAAAATAATTAAGAACTTCTCTCTTCAAAAGAAGTATTATTACTATTAGATTTTATTTTTTCACACAAGAATAAGACGATTTAAAAAATTAAAAATATAAAATGCACAACCAGCCTATGTTAAGCGATAATGCATATGTAATAAAAAGCTTTCAAGTAAATCTGATCAAAATGGGTAGGGTAAGGAGCTACATACCGTTAGGAATTTCTTTCAGTGGGGTGCCGCGACCCTGCAATATCAAGCAAAAATGAGAACTAAATTCCAGGAAATATAGAGTTTAAAAAACTACCAGAAGGGATAGGGAATTATGCAAACAGCACCTTCTCGATGTGAAATTCCCTAGAGTTATCTTTCTCGATTGTTGCAACCAACCTTTCTACAGATTTTCGTTCACGTACTGGGCGATCGATAGTTGGAGTTCTAGGCTCCAACTCCTTTTGGACTACTTTCTTTTTCTTATCTGCACCCTTATCCTCAGCACCCTTTCCCCGGCTACGCTTCTTTGAGGATTTCTCCTCCTTGTTCCCCTTTTCCTCTTCATCTCCCTTAATTTTCTCATCTTCTTCTTCCTTTTCACTACCTTTCACCTCTTCTTTATCATTTTCTTCATGATCCTTTTCCTCTCCACTCTCCATTGTCTCTTCTTTACCCTCTACCTTTTCGCCGTCATTCTCTTTCTCCTCATCCATCTTCTCTTCTGAACCCTTAACTTTCTTTCCAGCAACCTCATCTTTCTCTTCCAAATCCTCATTTTTCTCAGTCATTTCAACGTCCTTCTCAATTTCATTAGAGCTCTTTTCTTCCTTAGCCTCAGTTTTAGGTTCTTCTTTACCCTCCTCTTCTTCAGCTTTCTTCTCTCCCTTGGGCTCTTTGCCTTCCTCTACTTTGGCCTCCTCTTCTTCAGGCTCTTTGCCTTCATCCACCTTCTCTTCCCCCTTCCCCTCGTCACCTGCTTTCTCCTCAGCTTTACCGTCATTCTCGTCTTTCTTATCTTCTTCCATATCTTTGACTCCGTTTTCTTTTTCCTCCACCACAGTTCCAGCCTCCTTCACCGGAGACTTGGTCCCATTCATAACAGTCTCCATGACTTCCGACTTCGCATCCTCCTCCCCCATTATCAAATCCCACAGTCAACTAAACTAAAGCTTCTTTCTTTCAGCAGAAAACAAACGAATTTCACCCTCAACAACTTCCTAAACCCTGAAAACCAAGAATTTTCAACAAAAATCAAATCTTGCACATCATAAAACCTGCATAACACATAATCAGATCATAAACACACACAAATTCCAAAAATTACACCACAAAGACACCAATTCACCACTTTCTCCACCAAACCAACAAGGACAGATCCACAAACAACTCAAATCAACCCCAAACACAACCAAAATCACAGCAAAATTAACCCTAACAAGCTCAATGCACGAAATTCAACCCAAATCAAACGCAAAAACCAATCAAATTCACACTCATCACCAAAACCCTAGGCTGACAAAACGCGACATTTTACAATCATAATTACAACAAAAAACACAAAATCTGACAAAAAACAACTGAAAATCAACAAATCGAATGAAAACTACAAGAAAATTGACAACTTACAGTGAATTTTGATGTAAAAAGTAGTGAATCAGAGCTTCGAAACAAACTAGTTCGACGACTCTCTCACTCCACTCTCTTTCTCTCACCTATTTTTGTGTTTCTCTCTCCTCTTACAACAAATAACGTGAATTTAAGAGAGAGAGAAAAAAAAAGAGGGAAGTGAAAAATAAAAAGGGACAATTTTTATTTTCTTTGCTTAGTCAACACTTGGCATCTTCATCCTTTGGAACTCCTCTTTATATAATGGGGGTATAAATAAATTGGAACATTCGGATTTATTTTATCGCAAGTAGTATTTATCTTTCTCGGATTTTAAAACCGGATTTTAGTTGGGTTTTAATGTTTTGAATGACCTAAAATGATAGATCGAATTCTTATTCTTGCCACCTTTCTTTTTCGAGAATCTCTAACTTCTATTTCGTTATAACGAGTTAGTAACTTTTTTGTAATAATAGAGGTCGTTTATGCCGTTATTTGGAAAGAAATTTATCTTTATACTGATAACAACAAGAAACAAATATTAGATTTGACTCATAATTAAATTGTTTGGATAACGGTTTACTTTAGCGAGGTAATGAAGTGGGTTCTCTTAAAAGAGTTTATTTCTTTATTAATGCTTAGTGAAATGGCGAAGATCGATGTTCGGATCTAGATATATTTGCAGTTTAAAAGGAAGCGGCGTTGATTATATATATCTTCTCACCTTATTGCTTATATGGAAATATGGAAGATCAAATAATTGAAAAATAAACTACTTCCTACAAGTACTTATTTATCCGGCTTTATTCAGTTTAGTTCATCAATATAATTAACATTATTTACTCATTATTTGTTGTCGTAGGCGTTGCTATTATTGTTCTTTTAATTATCTTTTTGAGGTTTTTTTTAATAATAAAATAAAATTAAAAATCTTATATGCATGCAATGTGTGCATGAATGTGTGCATGATTTATTGTATTTTTTCTGTAATGTCAAACACATCATTTGGATACACGGAGAAACAAAAATATTGAAAAAAACATATAATAATATAATTACTTTGTAGCAGTCAATTCAATTTTCCGAAGATTACCAACATATAATCTTTTACAATAATATCAATAGGCAAGTAAAAAAAATTAATAAATTATTTCATTAAGGCCCTATTCACTTCACCTTATTTTTGCTAAAATGAAATTATTTTTACTGAACTAAAATTATTTTTGCTAAATTTAAATTATTTTTACTGAACTGAAATTATTTTTGCCGAACTAAAATTATTTTTACTGATTCTCAATTATATTTCTTCTTTATAGTTACTGATTTTTACTGTACTGAAATTATTTTTATCAACTGAAATTACCTTTAATAAAATGAATTTAGTTTTATTGAACACAACTTGTTTTTACTGAACTAAAATTACTTTTGCTGATTTTTTTTTTTTTCTTAATGTGAAGTGAATAGGGCCAAATTGGAATATACTTTTTCAATTCAATAACATATGAGTTCCTAATTCTAACATCAACATACACATATATATGTCTTGATTGATACTTGTGCACTTGCGACTTGCAAGGATAAATAAGGGTAAAATTGAGATATTATAATTTTATTTAATATATACACTTGAATTAATTCCTTAATTGTAATTCCCTAATTGCATTTTCCTTATTGCCCTTATCCATGATTTAGAATTCCTTAATTGATGACAATTATTTTGAAGAGTTAGTGTCAAATTTTATCTTTCCATTTATGATTGATTTGCTAATGATTTTTTCTATTTTAATTGTAATGAATCAATCATTTAATGCTTTAATTGTAAATCCTGATAGCATTTTCATTATTTCATATTCCATAAACTATAATTCCTTATTTGAGGACAATTATTTGAAAATTTAATGCCAAATTTTATCTTTCCAGCTATGATAGATTTGCCTATAATTATTTTCTCTTTCAATTGTAATTATATAGTTCTTTGAATGTAGGTCCCTAATTGCATTCTCATTATACTATTGTCATATTCCTTAATTCATAAATTCTAAATCCTGATTACATTTTCATTATTTCATATTCCATAAATTAGAATTCCTTATTTGATGACAATTATTTGAAAATTTAATGCCAAATTTTATCTTTCCAACTATGATAGATTTGCCTATAATTATTTTCTTTTTTAATTGTAATTATATAGTTCTTTGAATGTAGGTCCCTAATTGCATTCTCATTATACTATTGTCATATTCCTTAATTCATAAATTCTCAATTGATGCCAATTATTTGAATAATTAATGCCAAATTGTTTATTTCCAATTGTGATTGATTTATCAAGTAAGTTTCCAATTCACTTGTTATTATAATCAATCATTTAATATTTATTGTAATTCCCTATACATTTTCATTACTATCATAATTTCATGATTTATAATTCCTAATCTGAAAATTTAATATCAAATTTTATCTTTCCAACTGTGATAGATTTGCCTATGATTATTTTCTATTTCAATTGTCATATTCCTTAATCAATAAATTCTTAATTGATGCCAATTATTTGAATAATTAATGCCAAATTGTATATTTTCAATTGTGATTGATTTATCAATGATAGTTTCCATTTCACTTGTTATTGTAATCAATCAATTAAATTTTATGATTTTAATTCCCTAAGTGTATTATCATTATTGTCATAATTCCATGTTTATATGATTTGTATATAAAAATTATTTGAACAATCAATTCCAAATTTTAACTTTCCAATTTTGATTGATTTGCCAATTATTAGTTTTATACTTTTATTACAACTATAATAACCATTATTTATCTTTTCATCCAATGCCATCCATTTATTTCCAATAGTGCAACATTAAGATATAAAGGGTGTTGTTGTATTCTTAAGTAAGTGGACACAAAAGTTTTCCTTTTCACTTGTATAATTGAGAAGACTATTTTTTCACTATTTTTTCTTTTATTTTTAAACTATGACCATTTCATTTATATCTTATTTATAATAAAGTCAATTAAACGGCACTTTAAAGTGTGTATTAGTCAAACTGTACTTCTTTCATTCCTAAAAAATTACTCATAATAATATTTTGGAAAGCTAGTCAATTACTACCCTAAAAAAGTGTATCTTGTCAACTATCACCCCTAAAAATAAAAGTTGTTAATTATTTACCTATAAATGTAACTAATTTGTAAGTTTGATACCTCTCACCATTTTCCAGTAAATTTGACCAATTATGGCCTTTTGCTAGTCTTACTGTTTTGACATTAAGACTAGACGACTAGTATATGAGAACCTTTAATAAGTGATTAAACTCATATTTAAATGACATAAATTTCATTTCAATTGATATGTGATGTCATAAATTACATGTTTCGATCCGTACGACTAATTGATTAATATGTCACTAAAAATGGGATTGAAATGACATAAATTATATTTAGGCTTGTAATTGATGCCATCATTAAGCTAATTCATTGAAAAATGGTTTGAGGTAATAATCGTATAAATTAAACAATTTTAATTAAGGGTTGTAATTAACAAAAATTTATATTTTAAAGTGTAGTAATTAACACATTTATTCTTAAGATTATTATTTCAAAAGATACTAGCAAATTATTTTAATATTTTTAAGAGGCGTCAAACTCTATAAATTTTGAACATGAATTTTCATTGATTTATCTCTACTTCCTTTGTTTTTTTTTTTTTAGTAAAATATTTTGACTTTTAGCTAATTTACCTAACCTACTTTTTTTAGCAACAATTTAACTAATCTACTGTATTTGACAAATGTTTGTGATTTGTAATTAGAAATAAATATAGAGCGTACTCTTGTGGGTACTTGTGTAGCTTAGAATCATCTCCATGAATAGTTTATTAATATCAAATTGTTATATATACTTATAATTGATAAATTATAATATTAGTCAAAGCTTTGCAATTTTTAATACGTATACAAGAGAAAAGTTTCGGTTTAAAAAACAAAAAGTATTATATAAGTGAAGATGAAAGGGAAATGTGAAAAGTTGGTGCACAAATTATGGACTACCCAAACACCCAAAATACTTCGTGTAATTTTATCGATTTGCAGTTAAACAAGAGCTTACAAACCCTAACTCAAAAGGTCGAATGTTTTATCCCTTTGTTATTTGCTTCGGTTGCTAATTTCATATGATCTCCTTCAACACCAAAAAATGGTTTCCCCAACACCACAAACTTCCCTTCCAAATCCTATCCCTATTGCACAAGCAGACATGAAAATATGAGATTGGTTAGACAATCAAGTTTCCAACAAACAGACAATGTGGAAGTGGGTGGTAATTTTTAGAGGTGATAAAAAAATCGGATCTGGCCTTAACATGATATTTCGTGCTCAAACCCGCAAAAAGTAGCGGGTTTGTTAGGCCAAAGCGGGCTTTTTTTGGGCCGGATTTAGACTTTTAACTAAAAATGTGTTTTTAGGCTTGCCTAAACCTGCCCTTGACAGGCTAAAGTCATATCACCCAATCAAAAGTAATTCCTAAATCCTCTAACTAATGCAGATAGGGAAGTAGGGTCGAATCCACAGAGAAACTGGTCTTTCTATTCCTAATTTATTAAAGCAATCTAAATTATTAAGTAACAAAATAATATTATGGTGAAAGGAAGCTAAACTAAGGAGAGTAAAAGTAGGGAGAAATAAGAATAAAGAAAATCAATGAATAAAAGACCTAGGGCATAGGTTTACCAATAAATAATACTCCAGGGTAAAACATAATAATTAATCATCAATGCATCAATTAACCAAATCATAAAGGGCTTTCGTTACGTATTACAATCACATAATTAATCTACCGGTATTAAATCTCATCTCTCGAATCTCGACTTAACCATTTATAAATTAACATGTCTATTGAAACTAAGCCTAAATATCAATTCTCATCTCTCGAATCAATATTGCTAAACTCATACATAAAAGACCTGCGCAAATCTAGTTGCATAGCATTAAATCAATCAATAGGAAATTAATTAAGCATTGACAATCAATAACAATAAATTACCCCTTCATATTATTTATGGATCCCCATAAACCCTAGAAAGAAAACTACTCATGCATAATTAAATCTAAACTAATCAAAGCAATTAAACAAGTCATGATGAAATAAAGAAATAAAATTACTGAAATTAATAGAGAAGAAATCGTTACCAAAGTTAACGGAAATAATGAATTGAATTAAGAACAAAGAGTAAAGTTATAGAAAGAGAAAATAAGAGAGGAATTAAACTAAGTAGAGAGAGAAAATCTAGGAGAAAAGGTAAAAGAGGTTTAGAGAGAATAATAGAGAGTAATCGTATAAAAACAACCCAAAACGTATTTATACTAAGCTCTTAAAGTCCTAATTAGAAACTAAGTAAAAATCGTCGGAAACAAGCTCTTCGATATACGCGCCCGATCGGGCCCGCCTTTTTCCATCAGAGGTCTTCTCTCGCCCCTGGTCGGGCGCAAGCTCGGGCGAAGGACTTCTTCTTCCGCCCCGCTCGGTCGGGTGCGCCTTCGGGCGAGACCATCTTTGGCTGGGCAAGGCCACTTAGGCTATTTCTTGGACTTCGATTGGGCTCCGATTCTTCGGCCCAATCCGGATTTCCTCTTCAGGTCTTGAATACTCGGTCCAAATGCCTTAGTATCTCATATGTCGAGCCCTTAATCACCGGTTTGATGACTCTAACCGGCCTTGGGCTACGAAAAGTGGTCGTGCTCCTCCAATGCTCATAGTCGCTCCATAAAATCCCGGGAAAATGCTCCAAAAGTGCAATTCCCTACAAAACTCAACCAAAACTACGAAAACACTAGAAAACACAAATTAGTAATAAAAATGGCTCTAAAGAGCCAAAAACACTACCAATTATGACCAAGGGACGGGGGTAAAATACTATATAAAATAGACATATTAGCCCTATATTTGGGTTGGGCCAATGTTGATTACCTCTAGTAATTTTGGCCTAGGTGATTCTACTTTCCATGCGTAAGCCATGGCCCGTGTCTCACCTCTTAAATGGCGTTTGCATTGTAATTTCTAACAACTTTTGAGACTCTGCAACACTGGTCTCTTTTTTTATGACAAGAAGGATTCGTTTCAATAGATGTGCATGGGACTATTCGAGAAAAGCGACAACTAGTTTTTTGCTTAAAAGATGCAACATTTTGAAGGTGGATAAGGATAAGATTAAACTTGACACATTGTACTACTTGTATATATTTGCCAGTCTTCTCTATTTCTTTCTCTATTTCTATTTAGTTGTTTTTGTTTTTTCTGCTGTTATTAAAAAAAAGAAAGGTTGAAAGCATACACATTAATTGTTATGATAATCATATTGTGTGAAGGTACTCACACTCTCTAGCTCCATCATACATGTTAAGGCAACAACATTGTAAGACCCATTGATTACCAACCAAGAGTAGCTCAATTTTGTTCTATGATACAAATTCCTCCATGCTGCCAGGTCTACTAGACTACCCTCGTTGTCTTCCAGTCAAAGTGACGAGCACTTTGAGACTATATCGTCGGCCATTTGCCGAAAGGAAAGAAACCCTTCTTTGATACGAGGAGTTAGACCCTATTCTTTTGAGCTACCTGCTCTACTTTGCACTGCTCTACTCTGCTATGTCCTACCATGCTTTGCTGAAATCTGCTCTGGCTCTACAGTGTGTGGAAGTCATGCTCTGCTCTGCTCTACTGAAATCTACTCTACTCTGCCCTCCTCTACTCAGAAGCTTAAAAGAACAGGGCCTTATATTTAGACAATTCTATTAGTATAAAAATACTTTTATAAAAAAATACTAAAAAAAACTAATCTTATAAAAAAGAGAAGGTATTGAGTGTGGCAAGCCGCACCAAACAATTCGTGCGTCAAGTATATATGATATGCAATATTTGATATAGGATAGGTATTATTTGATAGAGGATATGTGCAACTTGTTGGTGGATATGTATTATTTGATAGAGGATACGTACAGTTTGTTGTAGGATATATATTATTATTTGTTATAGGATATGTAGTATTTGATATAGAATATGTACAATTTATCTTTGATAGAAGATACATACAATTTGTTAGAGGATATGATGTAGCTAGTATTTGGTGGAGAATATGTCTTAGTTTATAGAGAATTGACAGGATAAAGTCGTATCACCTAGTCAAAAATAATTCCTAAGTTCCTCTAACTATGCAGATAGGGAAGAAGGGTTGAACCACAGGGAAACAAGTCTTCCTATTCCTAATTAATTAATATAATCTAAATTATAGAGTAACTAAATTATAGATATGATGAAATAAACTAAGGGAGATGAAAGTTAGGAGAAATCAATTAATAAAATCCTAGGGTATAGGTTCACCAATAAATAATATTCCAGGGTAAAACATAATAATCAATCATTAATGCATCAATTAATCAGATCATAAAGGGCTTTCGCTACGTATTACAATCACACAGTTAATTTACCGGTATTAAATCTCATCTCTCGAATCTCGACTTAACCATTTATAAATTAATCTGCCTATTGAAACTAAGCCTAAACATCAATTCTCATCTCTCGAATCTCGAATCAATATTGCAAAATTCATACAATTAAACCAAGCCTAATCTAATTGCATAACATTAAATCAATCAATAGGAAATTAATCAAACATTGACAACCAACAATAATAATTTACCCCTTTATATTATTTATGGATCCCCATAAACCCTAGAAAGAAAACTACTCACACATAATTAAATCTAAACTAATCAAAGCAATTAAACAAGACATGATGAAATAAAGAAATTAAATTACTGAAAATAATAGAGAAGAAATCGTTACCAAAGTTAACGGAAATAATGGATTGAATTAAGAACAAAGTAATAGTGTTGTAGAGAGAGAGAAACAATGAGAGAATACTAATATGAAAACTAAGTAGAGAGAGAAAAGCTAAGAGAAGAGGTACTAAACTTGCTTAACAAAAACGTATTTATATTAAACTCAAAAATCCTAAACTTAAACGAACTAAATCGAGCCTAATTATCCTCCAGAAACACGCGCCCAGTCGGGTCAGCCTTTTTCTTCATCAAGGCTCCTCTCGCGCCCGACCGGGTGTGAGATCGGGCGACTTATGTTCTTCCGCCCTGCCGGGTCGGGCGCGCCTTTGAGCGAACACCTTGGGCCGGGCGAAGACACTTGGGCAACTTGGTCTTCTCGTTTGGGCTATTACTTCGGCCCAAACTAAATTTCCTCCTTGGGGCTTTACTACTTGATCCAAATGCCTCGGTAGAATGGTCGTGCTCCTCCAATGCTCGTAGTCGCTTCATAAAATCCCGGGAAAATGCTCCAAATGTGCAATTCCCTACAAAACTCAACCAAAACTACGAAAACACTATAAAACACCAATTAGTAATAAAAATGGCTCTAAAGAGCCAAAAACACTACCAATTATGACCAAGGGACGGGGGTAAAACACTATATAAAATAGATATATCAAGAATATGTACATTTTATTAAAAGATATGTAGTATTTGATGGAGGATATATAGTATTTGATGGGGGATATGTACAACTTGTTGGAGGATAGTGTTACTTAATAGAGGATACATAAAGTTTGTTGGATGATATATTTTATTTGATAGAGGATATGTACAATATGTTGTCTTACTTGTTGCTTTTGTTGACTGATTTCATCCTTTTGTTGGCTGATATGCTTCATTTGTTGGCTAATATGTTCAATCTGTTAGCTGATATTTATCTTTTGTTGGCTGATATGTTCCTTTTGTTGGCTGATATGCTTCATTTGTTAGCTGATATGTTGCTTTTGTTGGCTGATATACATAATATCACATCCTGATATAGAGGATATTATCCAACTTATTATAGATGATATAATCTAAGCAATATAATTTATTTTATAAAGATAATTAAAAGGTCAATAATGGAGGAACCATAATTGAAGATCTCGTACTAAGCTCGTGATTATAACATAACATGCTCATTTTTCAACCAAAATACATGCATTTGTTATCAAAACGCTCACAATTCAACATACAACCATATAGGACAATCAATTTCAACAATTATACATCACCCAAGAAAGCCAAAAATCGATTTTTTGGGCATTTTTCGAAATATCCGAGAATCTCAAGCAATCATCAAGCCAATTCAAGCATAATCATGAACAAATATAATCAACAATCAACGAGTTTCTCGCCGTCGACGATACCACTGCCAATAACAAGCCGTGGATGGGAGCGATCATTGGTATAAAGCAAAAACCCGCTGGACTGACGAAACATTTGGTCAGACTGGATTGACGCAATAGTTTGTGTATAAAAAATTACTTTGTAATATTATGAAAATATACATTTAGACATTTTTTATAAAAAAAATCTCACATGTATATTTTATTAATATAAGTTACATAAACTAATCAAAGTAATCTATTGTAGAGTCAATTTTGCAACACTTCACCACAATCCTTCAATTCTCCAATACTTAAATTCTATATATATTAAAAAAAAAAAATGATGACTACCCATCTCATCAATATTTTTCTTAAATTATTTTCAAGGGACTTCAATAACTACTCGTACCAATATTTCACTTTGTGTTGTTTTCTTTCACGTATGATATATTTTGCTCTAGTTTACACAATTCCTTAGCTAGACTAGGGGTGCTTATCGAGCGAGTCAATCACGAGTTGAGGGGTGCTCGACTCGACTAAAAAACTTTTTACATGTGCTCAACTTGTGCTTGCTAAAGTTTCGAGCCAATAACACCTACTCGACTTGTGCTCGTTAAAATTTAGAGTCAAGTCGAGTAGCTCACGATTTACTCATTACAATTTTGGCCCTTCTACAATTATAGACCTTTTTCTTTTTTGTTCACTTTATACAATTTTCTTTTTATTTATTTATTATTGAAGATTTACTCTTCTTTTATGATTATATTAATTAACTCTTATTAAGTGTCAAATTTGTTTAAACATGGTTACTTTGTTTGTAAATTATATATTAATAAAAATATTATCGAGTTGCTCACGAGCTTGCTTATTGAGTCAAGTTAGAGTAGGGGTGTTCATAAATTGGTCCGGACTGAAAAAATGGACCGGACCACCCCGCCGGTCTTCGGGTCTTGAAATTCATTTTTCCGGTCTCCGGTCCGCTCCGGACCAAAACCCTATAAAACCGATCTTGTACCGGACCGATTTTTTTATTAAAAATATGTGTGAAATCTTAAATAATAGTTAAAATTATCCTTAATAAGCTTAGAAAACTTTAACTCTATAAGTTTTTTTTTGTACTAAACATACAAAAAAAGACGCAAAAATATAGTTTTTCCTTTACTTTTTTCGTGTTTTCCATAACTTTATTAAAAATTTAGTATTCTTTTTTAAAAAATTCTTAAATCGGTCCAAAGTGGTCCGGTCCGTGTTTTGGACCGATTCTTTAGGTCCGGTTCGGGTTCGGTCCTAGCTTTATCTGTCTGGTCTTGGACTGATAAACAGCCCTAAGTTAGAGCTTGCTCAACTCATACTCATTAATATCTCGAGTTGAGTTTTTACCGAGTCGAGTTGCTCAACTCGATTAAGTGATTAACACCCCCTACCTTAGACAATTAGTGCAAAACACGAATTAATATCATATCAAATCACATTACTCTCCTAGTCCCTTCATATAGGATCAAATGACATAAGCAAAATTAAGATGAACTAAACAAAAGACGATTTGGAAAAAAAAAAAAAAAAAAAAAAACGATGAACAAGTTAATTACTCCTTCTTTTAACTCTTCTCCACATCAGCAGCAGACTGCAGAGTGCAGACCTGTGTTCAAAATTTGCCTGTTTTCTCCTCTTCATGAAAATGAAAAAGGTTTATTATCTCTTACCTTCAATTTTTAATTGCTTTTTGTTGTTGAATTATACTGTATATATGAATATATCTCTCATAATTCAATTTCGTATCTTTCTCATATTTTTGTTCAATTTAACAAGTATATAAAATAATCCGCAGTTTTTAACATTATGTTTTTTTTTTTTTTTTTTTTTTTTTTTTTTTTTTTTAATTGCAATTGATTTAATTAATATATTAATCCATTGAAAATGTTGCAATTTGCAAAAGGTATAAATTTGTTATTAATGTACGAATTTTTTTGCTTGAACATTGCCGATATTATATGGGATATTTAGGTTATAGAGATTTTCTTAATTAATTATTGAAGTACCAAAAAAAAAAAAAAAAAAAAAATCAATGTGTTGAGATGATTGCTTGGAGGTATAATTCTCATCAGCCGGTTGCAAAATTAATTCCGACGATTTTGTTAGGATTTTACTCATTTTAGTGTAGCTAGTTTATGTGAATTGGTAAGAACTATAATAGGTGGATTTCGTTGATTTTGTAAGGATTGTAATTTGATTAGTTTTTGTGGAATGGTGGGAGCTTGAATAGATAGGTTTTGACGATTTCGTAAGAGTTTTAATGTGACTAGTTATGATTTTGTGTGGTTACTTATTGGTTAGACCTTGTTGATCAGGGTTTTAATGTACTTCTTGTTGGAAATTTGCTGCTGATATTGATTTTCGAGAATTCAAGAACTCGAATTTGGAGTTTTCCATGGTTAAAGAAGTAGTTTGAGTCTGAACTAACATTTTTAGGTTTGGAAGAGCATATCTAATTGATGTTAAACATGTACGGTATCATTTAGCGTTCACTTTTAGATTGAGAACTTATGATTTTACCATAGGTTGTGCTGTTGTAGTATCATTCCTTGCAATTGGTTCTCACTCAAGTTGATGTTAAATTGAGTGACATTGTGCCTTAGGTTGATATTGATCAGAGTCTAGATCTCGTTATCTAGTTATGTCATTGTTTTTACTGTCAGAAAACCATATAAACTGGTTTAAAACTATAGACTAATTTATCAAGGGGGAAATGAATAATCATGTAGGTAGACTTGCTGCTCTTAAGTTCATTAATCTGTTCAAGAGATTGTTTGTTACACACAGATCACTAGAATTCAAAAGACTTGTAACTGGTTTGTCTGTTAGATATGTTCAAATGATGGTGCATTGTATAAACTATTAAGTGAAATGAGAAAGTTTCCAACCAATAAAATATTGCAAGGTGTTGGGATTTAGCTGGCTTACTTCTTTTACAACCGAAAGCTGAGGGAATTTAGTTCAGAGAGTTAGGCTATCCTAATAAAAAAATTGTTCTTATTAAACTTTTTTTTTTTTTTTAAAAAAAAAAATTAGCTTTGAACAAGATTGATAACCTAATGAAGGAATAGTAAGTAATGAATTTGGATATAATTGACAATCTAATGAAGGATTCCTGAGAGCTCTTTAATAGGCTGCGGGATGCCAAGTTGGTTGTTGGAGCAGCTGTAGCAAATGTCAAAATCTTTGAAAATGGTCTAATTTCGTGTATTATATACCTGGAATTTTGGCCTCTAGAAAATATTTTTGGACCCGATAAGATTATGCATCGAGGCGCTTCACGTGGTTCTCTTAGGGTCTCGGAAGACCTATTTGGTGCCCTAAACCATATCACTGATGCCATGACCCACCCTTTGTTTTCATGTTTGAAGATGCATTACTTGGTTTTGTTGCCTTGGCTTGCGTTGTTTTGCCTTGCCTTGACCCAAAGGCAAGCCAAGAATTAGGGAATTTATGTTAGGTAGAAAGTTTGTTCTTATTAAACTAGTTTCAAAGTTGCTTGTAAGAGTTGTAATAAGATGGTTTCGTATTAGATAGATATTATTGACTGAACTTAGAAGAATTATGTGAGAAAAATAGTCCTCAGAAGCAAAGTTAAGCATTTGTGATGGTAGAGGTCTAGAGGAAGAATTGGCTACTGCCACACTCAACGTACCTGTGCAGCACTACAAAGATTAACCATAGATAGGCTTTCCAAAGGTAAATTGCACACGAGCTCACTGTGTTGAAGCCTAGATTACCATAATATGGTTTCATAAACTTCAACGTGCTCTATTTTTTCTTCTCTCAAAATTGATTTGGAGCTACAAAGTTAAAACAATATTCATGTGACTAATGCTCTTGGTAGTTAAACCTTTTTTCTGAAAAAGAAGAAACCCCTTCTGCATTTGCATGATTACTAAATTTGTTCATGCATTTAGTTATTCTTGAACAAATTTTGACAGCCGAAATGCATATATTAAAGACTAGTGTATCCTTTTAATATCTTCTAAAAGTATCTTTGCTAAGTAATAGTATACCCTATATGGCTATCCCATCTCTAATCAGGAAAAGCTTTAGATATATTAGTACTTGATTCTTGTATGGATTAGCTTTCCTTCATGGTATTTCTTCCTTCGATATCTCGTTTTTATGGTATTTCTTCCTTCATAAGTAATAGTATACCCTATACCATACAGCTATACAAGCTTTAAATGTTACACAAGGTCATGCTCAGCTTTAAGTTTGGTTAATCCCTGGCTAGAAGGTCCCTCTGACTTTTATTTTTCTTTACTTTATATGGAGTACTTTGTATATAATATGAAAATACAATAGTTTAAGCTAATCTATTACAGGATCTTTTGCAGCGATGATTATACGAGCATATGCATCCTGGGATAGCTTCTCTCGTTCTCCAGTTGGCAAGGTATTGTAGCCTGCAGTAATGGCAAATGATCAAATTTTCATTACTTTTAAAAATCTTAAATCAACAAATAGTTTGAAATTATGATGATACTTCTGCTTGCATTAGAAAGTAAATTTACTTGATTGGAAACTCATGATTATGAATAGTCATACCTCTTTATATATCAGTTCATCATTCTCTTCAATTCCTTGCTCTTCTTGCTCGTCTTCCAAATAGCTTCCCAGAAAATTGAATAGTTGCCAGCTCCATCCTATGAGCTAATTTAGCTAGCCAAAAGGGTTTTCCAACTGATAACATATAGTATCCCCAAGCCATCCCCACCACCGTACCAAAACCATATCCAATCAGGATGATTTTCCATTCTGACAACATGCCTCCATCTTCAATATCATCATCATCATTTGTTTCGGTAACTGAAGGATCTAACCTCGGCCTGTTATCTTCTCCACAATCTGGCAATGGTAATCCACATAATCCAGGATTACCCATGTATGATTCTGCTGGAAATGTGTCAAAATTGTTTCCATGAGGTATGGGACCCACTAGGTTGTTCATTGATACATTGAAGACTCCCATAAATGTCAAACTCACCAATTCCTGAGGAATTTCCCCAATGAGCATGTTGAAAGAAAGGTCCAAGGAGTCGAGCAACTTCAAATTGCTGATTGTTGGAGGGATTGGCCCTGTGAGCCTGTTGTGTGAGAGGTTAAGGCCCCGAATCAAGACCAACTGACCAATACAATCGGGAATTTCTCCTTCAAATGCATTGGATGAAAGATCAAAAGCCACAAGGGTAGTGATGATCTTCTCATACTTAGTCTGCAAACCTTTGAATGCTAGCACAATTGAGTACTTGTAACTGATACCTCCCATATACTGTAAAACCCCAGAGGGCTCACTGGTATTCATCATTGCGTTGAAATTTTTTATGTATGTTGCTGGCAATCTTCCGCTGAATTTATTACTGGAGAGGTCGAGAATCTGGACCAGGGAAAATGGATGTGCTACCTTTGAGCCTTTGATATGGCCATGGAAACTATTAGAATGTAAGTCAAGTACTTTCAGGTTTGGGAGAGTATCCAACCATGAGGGAAATGTATCATTAAATTTGTTGTTTGCAACACTAAGAAATTCTAGGCTTGTACAGCGTGCCATATCTTGTGGTAGCAACCCTTGCAATTGATTGTCACTAAAGTCTAGATATTTCAATGTATACTCACCATCACATGTTCCCCAGTATGCAGGTAGAGTACCATGGAAGCTGTTCGACCCCATATTCAATATAACAAGTGAATTGCTAAAGTTTCCCAAACAACGAGGAATTTCTCCTTCCAATCTGTTGTTTGATACATCCAGGAGATTAAGGTATATCAGGTTACAAATTGATTCATCAATGGGGCCTATGAAACTATTATCTGAAGCAGAAAATGAAATAATGGTGGAAGATGCTTTTGGAAGTGGAAGTGGTCCTTTTAGAGTGTTAAAGGAGAGGTCAATGTCCTGTAAGCTCTCCCAAGGAAGATGTTCTAAACCTCCAGAAAGCGAGTTATGTGAAAGATCCATATTTGATATCTCTGCTAAGTTTTGAAGCCACTTGGGTACGTCGCCATGAATGTTGTTTCTGGACAAGTATAAGGATTCAAGTTTTAGCTGGTCTTTTAGGAAACCAGGAAACTCACCTGTGTTGCAAGAGGAGAGACCTAGGAAAGTTAGGTCAGGCCAGGCAGTGGTTGAACTATTGTTTGTGACAGTGATACTTGAATTCACTGAGAGTTTGTTATCTGTTAAGCTGAGTAACTGGAGTTTGTGGAGACCAGTCAACATATCTAGCTGCACCACTCCACTCAAGTTATTGGATGAGATATCGAAATGCTCGAGGTTTACAAATTGTGGAATCCATTGTGGGAATGATCCTTCTAATTTGTTACCCTCCAATTCCAATTCTTGTAGCTGTGACTCGTTACTGTTATTAAAAACAACTTCACTAGGCAGACTAGTGAATTGATTAGTGACGAGGCTTAAACTTTTCAGGGAGGGTAGAGTGAACATCCATGGTGGTATTCTTCCCTCGAGGAAATTGAAATCTAGACTAAGATAGTAAAGACTTGATAATTTGCTTGTATTGATTGAAGAAGGGAGGTTACCTCTGAAATGATTATTCTGTAAGTCGATCTTTTCTGTGGTGTTCCACACCCATTTCGGAATTTCCCCATCAAAGAAGCAGCCAGAGAAAGATAGTTCCCTCAGATGATGAGATTGGCCAAGGGAGGAGGGTAATTTTCCCCTGAAAGTGACTTCAGAAAGATCCATGACTTCAAAAGGGCTGCTCCAATTGTATGTCTCTAAGCTAGTCGACTGAAGAGGCCAATTATTACCAATATCAAGTACTCTCAGATGAGGTAAGTTGAAAATTTTAATTGGCAATTCTCCTTGCAGATTGGTTTCATGTAGCTTAAGTGATCTTAAGGATGTGAGGTTCACAATTGACTGTGGCAATGCTGAATTGATGTTCACATTGCTGAGATGGAGATCCCTTAGATCCGTCAGGTTGTCAATAATTTTCTTAAATGTTGGCAGTTCTAGATCAACAGAATTATCGGTAAGATCAAGAGAATTCAGTCGAGCAAGATGGGCGATCTGAGCAGGAATTTTCCCAGCAAAACGGGATCTGGAAAGGTTAAGGTGTTCCAACAGTGGAAACCTGCCAAATTGAGGTGTTATACTGGACTCGTTGAAATCATTAAAGGCTAGATTAAGGCTTTTGAGATGATTGAGGAGGAAGAGGCTACTATTAGAGTCAATGCTTCCACTAAGTTTGCTGCAACTAAGATCAAGCCCGACTACATGGTGCGTTTGTGGATGGCATATGACACCTTCCCATTCACAACAGTTGCCATCTTTATTCCATGATGATGTCTTTGATTTGGCATTTGGACAGTTATTGAATTCAGACTCGAGGGTGAAGGATGTTTTAAAGCCAAGCAGTGCAACTCTTTCTTCATCATGACAATGCTCGGATGATAAAGATCTATGGTAAGATGATGAATACGCAACTCTAGCATTCAAATAAAAACATAATATTAAGCAGAGACACCATTTAAGCATAGGAAACATGGCTTCAGGTTTGGTAAGGCATAATATCAAATGCAATGGAGTCTCAGTTTAAATTGCAATTTTTTTTTTATCTATAAAGTCAAAGAGTAGTTAGCTTTTATTATCTTAAATAAATGTATTTCTACACATCATAATATTTCGTTTTCAAATTTCAATACTAAATTCAAAGAGTAGTTGGCCGTTTTTTTAAATTTTTTGAGGACATGTTATTCCCCACATCGTATAATTTTGGTTTTAAAATTTCTATATTATCCAGCTATTCTCACTTTTTCAATATTTACGCGGAAATAGACATTTGCTTGCTGACAAGAGTGACAACCATTCACTGTTTTTACTACGTACCACTCATTCATACCGTTACAGAATTTATTTCTAAAAGATATTTGTGACTGTAAATTCCAGGTACTGCTGAATTTACACTACTGATGTATAAAACACAAGTTATATGCTTTACTGTAATTATGTCTCTGCATCCTTGCAACTTGTGATTTATTTATGATGTAATCAATCATGAACAGGACGAGCATCCCCTGGAATACAAGTCTTATACAACCAGAAGCTTAGCTTAATGACAGCAGCTGAACTGAAACTGCTCGACACACCAGGCAGCAGGATTCAGTAATTCAAAGGTTACTCTTTTTTAGTTTATTGAACTCTTGTATTTCTGAAAACATTGTGCACAAAATTAATTCAATTAACTAGCCTGAACTGATAAAGTGATGAAGGCTTGTAAAAAATTCTTTGCTGCAAACTTTCAGATACTAACCATACTGGCATACTATAGTCTGGAATTTCATAACACTGTATAAATCAGAATGTAGTAAAATTAAATTACTATTATATGTACTAAACTAGCATTATTACTACATGATAATACATTCCATCTAAATCTAATGTATACATACTTGATTTTCTTAAATGTTTGCTGCTTCAACAAATTTCAGCAACTGGAGGGAGGAAAGTCATACATGTCACTTGAATTTTAGTTCCTTCTTGTTCTTGCTCTTGCTCTCGCTCTTCTTCCTGCTCTACCAAATCGCTTGTCCCGAAATTCAAGCAAAGCCAATTCCATTTTGTCAGTTAATCTGATAAACCAAAAGGGTTTTCCCACTGACAACATATAATATCCCCAAGCCAAGCCAACTACTACACCACTGCTAAAGCCCATCAGTACGATTTCCCACTCTGGCAGTATGCCCCAAAAATCTCTAGAATCATCTTGGTCATCTCCGGTGTTGTTCACGAACGGCGGATCTCCTCCACACTTGGGTAATGGTTGTCCACACAATCCAGGATTCTTCTTGTATGAATCAGCTGAGAACGTATCAAAGTTCTTCCCTTGAGGTATAAGCCCCTCCAGTAGGTTCTGCGAAACATTGAAGACCCCAAGAAATGTTAAACTAACAAGTTCTTGTGGGATACGACCAGTGAGCATGTTGGACGAAAGGTCCAAGCAATCCAGCAAGGACAACATCCCGATGGATGGAGGGATGTGCCCAGTAAGGCGGTTATTTGAAAGATTAAGGCCTCGCAATGACACCAAGTGCCCTATGGAATCTGGAATCTCTCCCTCGAAGCTATTTTTCGACATATCAAAAGTCGCCATTGTGGTGATGATCTTTACATAATTCTGTGCATTCCCATTGAATGTTAACGTAGGCTGATGGAATACGAGTAATGGAGGTTATCGTATCCAATGTATTGTGGACTACCAGGAGCTGACCCATTCATCTCCATCATGGCTTTAAAATTTTGTATGTATCTTGTTGGCAACTTTCCAGAAAAGTTGTTATTGGAGACGTCGAGAATTTGCAGCTCTGGAAATGGATGATTAGGCTTAGTCAAAGTCATTAGAGGTCCATGGAAGTTATTGTAGCGTAGATTGAGAACTTGCAACATCTGAAGGCTGTCTAGCCAGGATGGAAACGTACCCTCAAACTTGTTATTCCCGAGATATAGAACCTTAAGGCTTTTACATTGTGACAGAGACTTTGGCACCACCCCTTCCAATTGATTGTCACTTAAATCTAGATACTGCAATAAATCACACTTTGAGAAATTTGCAGGTATGGTGCCATTTAGTCTATTCGCTTGAAGATTTAATGCAGTGAGCTGAGTGCTATTATTTACTAAACAATGAGGGATTTCTCCACTCAGAGTGTTGTTCGATAAATCAAGGATGATGATTCCAGTCAAATTACAAAAGGATGGACTAATGGTGCCATTTAGTCTGTTATTCGACACTTCTAATGCTATAAGTCCTGGGTTTGTTGGCAAAACCGGAAGAGGCTCTTGTAACTTGTTGGATGAAAGGTCGACATAGGACAATTTTTTCCAAGGGAGATACTCTAGACCATATTTTAGTGAATTATTAGAAAGGTATAAGTTTAAAGACGCATCAGGTTGAGCCTGACTAATGTTAACCATCCATTTGGGAAGCTCGCCTCTGATGTTGTTATCTTCAAGAAGTAACACCTTAAGCCTTTCTTGGTCTCCCAAGTAAGGAAATTCACTAATATTGCAGGAAGAGAGTCCCAAATATGATAATTTGGACAACATCGAGGAGGAGTTGAGTTTAGTAGACACCGATAAACTATTGAAAGATAAACCAAGAGTATTTAGATCTGTAAACATAGAAAACATACTAAGCTGGAGCTTACCGCTTAAGTTGTTGTAAGAAAAGTCAATGTCTGTGAGATATGAGAGATTAAAAAACGATTTGGGAATTTGTCCAGTAATCTTGTTGTCACTTAAAGAAAGTAGTTTCAAGGAATTGCTACCATTACCAGAAACATCACTCAATGAACCACTAAAGTGGTTGATTTGGAGACACAAGTTTATTAATGAAGGGAGCTGGAAAGGCCAAGATGGTACGGTTCCGACAAGCATGTTGTCTTCAAGGTAGAGGCTGGAAAGATGAGAGAGCGTATGAATGTTTAGCGATGAAGGCAGACCACCAGTAAAGAAAATTATCTGAGAGCTGGATTTGATTAGTGACATTCCAAACCCATGGTGGCATAGGACCGTGAACACCACTGCCCATTAGACTTAAGTCACTTGGGCTAGTTTGGTTAATGGAGTATGGCAATTGCCCGGAGAAGTTTGTAAAGGAAAGGTCTAGGAATAGCAAAGGGCTGCTCCAACTACGTAGTTCTGTGACAAGGTCTGTGTTTCCGTTTAAAGAAAGTGTTTGCAAGTATGGAAAATCAAGAATGTCAGTAGAAAATTTCCCCTGCAAATCACATCCAGACAGGTCTAAATACATCAAGGAAGATAAGTTTACCAAAGATGCAGGAAAATTTGAATTGATTGAGACAGAACTAAGACCAAGATATGACAAGGATGTTAAGTTTTCAATGATATTATTGGCATCAGGCATATCAAGAGAATAGTGACCTGTTGAAAGGTCAAGTGATTCAAGTTTTCGTAGTTTGGATATATCGTGAGGTACCCTGCCTTGGAAATTTGATTCAGAGAGATCAAGGAAGGATAAGTGCGAGAAATCTCCAATTTTAGGAGGAATGGAAGAACTAAAAAAATTATTATGGTCTAATGAAAGGCTTTTGAGATTATGAAGCTGGAAGAGGCTGCTATTCGACTCGATGCTTCCAGTAAGTTGGGAGCAGCTAAGGTCAAGACCAATAACATGACTGGTTAATGGATCACAAGTGATCCCGTCCCATTGACAACAATCTATGCTATTATTCCATGACATTGTTTTTGCTCTACTGAATGTGCAAAACTCAGAGGCAAATGGATCAATTGACAGAGAACTTGAGAAGCCAAGCAAGGCAGAACACTCATTGCTACGATAAGTGGGATTACTAGAAGTGACTAGAAGATTGAGGATCAGGCAGAGTAGAGTAGAGAGGTATTGCATGGCTACTATAAAAAATTGTTATTTGTTTTTAGACTAAAGTAAGAATGGGTTATAGGACTTATAGCTATGGACTATTTAAAGAGAGGAATAAGGTTAACAAATTAAGTGTACAAGAAACTATGTTAGCCCGTCCAATACTGCATTATTGGTACAATTGCACATATAGAAGTTGACGATATAAAGTCACGCACTAATGAGACTAGTAGACTTGTATGACCTTTTTCTTTTTTTTTTTTGTCAAAGGACTTGCATTGTATCATTGTATGACTAGTTAACTAGACTTTTGCTGAAAGAATACTAGACGATTTTAACTAGTGGGCTTAAGTACGGTAGACTAATAGAAAGAATTTAATTATTGTACTAGCTAGATTTTAACTAGTGGGCTTGACCTTTTGCTGACAAGCACTAGCTAGATTTTTCATATATCCAATAAAAGAGTAGAATTTCTCCTAGAGTTATGACTTATCCATTATCAACAAAAGTGGGTCGATCCTAACTTAATGAGTTTAATTATTGTTGATTCAAGAGACACTTTAACCACCACCAAAGACTTTAGAAGAAAACATTAATTGTGAGTGAAGCATTTCACATTATTTCTAGTTTCTACAATTTCTGTATAAATTTGGCATGTACAATTACAAACAATTTAGAATCAAGTACACAGCGTTATTAGTTTCTCAAGCACTTGTTGTCTTGTAAACATCATATGGACTTTGGGTTAACTCTCAACATAGTATAAACTATAAGCCTACATACAGATTAATTTTTTCAACACGTTCATTTGATGTTATGATTTTTTTTTTTATATTTTTATTTTATTTTTTAGATATGTTATATGGAATAGCTAGCTTATTGTATAATTTTTTCAACACGTTCATTTATCAAGACTTTTAAAAACTTGATTTGATATTTAAGTATTAGGTATATTTTTTAAAAAATTAACGGTCTATATTTGATAAGTAGAGCAAGTAAGCAATCACTTAGCTTATGCTAGAAAGTCTAAAGTATCGATCGACGAAGACTTATGTGGAAACTTGACTTTGATTATGTCCTCCCTTCGTTTATAATCTATTGTTACGTTTTCTTTTTGTGGGTTTTTCTTATGAAAGTATTATAAACAAATTTTATGTTACAATGAAAGTTAAGCTCTAGCCTTATGCTGTTATTCTTGTTAACTTGGAAATTATACAAGTTTTAGGGATAATATTAACTAACCTCACAATTTTGAATTATTTACGATTTTATCACATATCGATCTTTACAGCTAAATATTTTAGAAGGACCTTGCTACGTACGAATAACGAATGTCTTAAGAGTTGTCACTCACGAGTCATGATAAATAGTGATTTACTACGTAATATATTTATTGAATTCTGCCATTTTCAGAACAGAGAAAATAGAGAGAGATTTTAGAGAGAAGAGAGAACATCTTTCATTATGATTGAATAATGAAGATGAATACAGGAACAGCTTATATACTACTGCTAGAAGTTTCTTAGTAACAAACTTATTACATGTCAGCATAGAGCTTATAACAAACTCTAACAACCTCTAACAACCTGTAACAAACTAATCCAGCGTGGCATTAGTTGTATTAACAGCAATTACTCAGCAGTAGTAGCAACATCCCCCCTCAAGCTATGATGTATGTCATCTGCAGACAGCACTAGCTTGGACTTGAGCTTAGTATGCAGCTTCTCTGGCAAAGCCTTGGTCAAAATATCAGCTAATTGTTCACCACTAGCAACATAAGTGAGCTCCAATAATCCTTCCAAAACCTTATCTCGAGTAAATGGCAATCAATCTCTATATGTTTTGTTCTTTCATGAAATAGAGGGTTTCTCCCTATATGTATGGCACTTTGATTATCACACTTGAGAGTAACAGGCTGTAAATCCTGTATTCCCATCTCTTGCAATAACCTGACAAGCCAGGCTACTTCAGATGCTGCCCCAGCCATGGCTCTGTACTCAGCTTCACTTGAACTTTTAGAAGTTGTGCCCTGCTTTTTAGACTTCCAGGAAACAGGTGAGTTTCCTAACAGAAGAATGTAACCAGTTATAGACTTCCTTGTATTGGGACAGGCTGCCCAATCAGAATCTGAATAAGCTTGTAGAGTAAGCTTATCTGTTTCTCTGAGTAAAATACCCTGTCCTTGAGTATGAGCAACATATCTCAGGACATGATTTAATGCTGTAGCATGGTGAGTTCTAGGCTGACTGAGAAACTGACTGAGTGTCTGAACTGAGAAAGAAATGTCAGGCCTTGTATGAGACAAAAAATTCAACTTACCCACCAGACTTCTATACAGCTCAGGATCATGATAAAATTCACCAACATCTGCTTGCAACTTGAGATAAGTAGGAAGAGGAGTCAAAGCCACCCTGGAAATGTCCATTTGACATCCTTGCAAGAGCTCTCTAGTGAACTTCTTTTGTGTCATGAGAATCCCAGTAGGAAGATGAGTAATCTCAATCCCTAAAAAGAAATTCAGCAATCCCAAATCCTTTATACTGAATTTAGAATGCAAATGAGATTTAAAGAACTCAATTTCTGCAGAATCTGAGCCTGTTACTATGATATCATCAACATAGACTGCTGCCAAAGCGAAAGAAGTTTCTGACTGTTTTAAGAACAAAGAGTAATCATTTTGGACTGTGTATATCCCATATTAATCAATTCTGCAGTTAGTTTGGCAAACCACTGCCTGGATGCCTGTTTAAGCCCATATAAAGACTTCTTTAGCTTGCACACCAAATTACCATGATTCTGCATTCCCTCAGGAACCTTCATGTACACTTCTTCATGGAGTTCACCATGCAAAAATGCATTGTTAATGTCCAATTGATGTATTTTCCAAGACTGACTTGCTGCCAAAGACAGAATACACCTTATAGTAGCCATTTTGACTACAGGAGAGAAAGTTTCCAAATAATCTATCCCATATTTCTGAGTGAAACCTTTAGCTACCAGTCTAGCCTTTAACCTTTTTACAGTGCCATCTGCTTTTAAATTGACCTTGAATACCCATTTACACCCTATGGGTTTCTTCCCTTTAGGCAAAGGAACCAGCTCCCATGTATTATTAGCAGTTAAGGCATCAATTTCCTTCTACATTGCTTGAACCCAACCAGAATCTTGTGAAGCTTCAAAATAACTGACTGGTTCATTAACTTGAGAGACAGTATTAATCAAAACCTTGGTGTCTGGAGGCAGAACATCAAATTTCACAATGTTGCACCAGTGTTCTGATACTGAGTCTGCTATACAGACAAAATTATCAAAGTGAGAAGGCCATTTCCTTGGTCTGGTTGACTGTCTTACTAGATTAACATCTAATACAGGAACAGTGGCTGTAGTAGATGCTGTGTTTGGGATAGAATCTGTGTTTGGGTGAGGAGATATGTTTGGGGTCGGATCTGAGTTTAATTCTGTAATGTCATCAGTGTGAAAGGAGAAGGGTTCTGGTATATCATAGGGTGATTCAAAATCTGTAGGTGTGTTTATAGGTAAGAAAATCTGAGATTTTGGTCTAGAGAGTGTAGGATCAAACTGAAAAGGTAAGTGTTTCTCATAGAAAACAATATCTCTAGTGACTATAATCCTTTTAGTTTCCAAATTCATGACTCTATAGGCCTTCTGATCAGGTGGATATCCCAGAAAAATGCAAGGTGATGCTCTGGAGTCAAATTTTGCTCTGTCATTCTTCAGTGTAGAAACAAAGCACAGGCAACCAAAAACCCTTAAATGCTCCATATGAGGTTTTCTTCCATGCATCTTTTCATATGGTGAACAGAAATTAACACTACTCAGAGGCATCCTGTTTATTAAGTGAGTTGCACATAACAAACAGTCTCCCCAAAATTTTACAGGTACCCTAGACTGAAAATAGAGCCCTCTAGCTGTCTCCAATAAATGTCTGTGCTTTCTCTCCAGTACACCATTTTGCTGTGGTGTTTCAGCACAGGACTTTTGATGCACAATCCCTTTTCCATGATACAAACTCAAAATATCTCCCTCACAGAGTTCCTTAGCATTATCAGTTCTAATGCACAAAACTTTAGAACTAAATTGAGTTTCTATCAAAGTAACAAGATTACATAGAACAGAAACAACTTCAGTTTTATTCTTCATTAAGAAAGTCCAAGTATGTCTTGAGAAATCATCTACCACAGTGAGAAAATAGCTAAAACCATCATGAGTTTAACTCTATATGGACCCCATGTATCTACATGTAATAGCTCAAAACATTTTGTACTGCTAGAACAACTAGAAGAAAAAGGTAATCTAGTTTGCTTAGCTTTATGACAAACCTGGCATACAATGTCACTACCAGTTGTGTAAACAAAATTATTTTTGACTAGATGCAACTTATTAAATGGTAGATGTCCTAGTCTAAGATGCCATAACTTGGCTTCTTCTGAGCAAGACTGAAGAGAAACAGCAGCAGCACTAAAATTGTCCTGTTCCTTCCCTTTATTAACCTCATCAACAGCATACAATCCAGAATTCAAGTTACCAAGAACCAAGCATTGTTTCGAAATTGGATCCTGAATTAAACACTTATCATGAGTAAAAGTAACCTCACAATTCAAGTCTTTACACAACTTGTGAGTTGAAATCAAGTTGAACTTGAAACCAGGAACATGAAGCACATTATCAAGCTGAATTCCATTTTCAAACTTAACAGTGCCAATATGATCAACTACTACCTTCTTTCCATCAGCAATAGTTATAGTATTGGGAAATTTATCAAAATGTCTAAGCTCAGTGAACAAATCAATATTAGAACAAATATGATCTGTAGCTCCACTGTCTATAATCCAACTAGAATTTGAACAAGTAATAAGGCATGTACCTGCAACATAAGCTCCTGACTCAGTCTGAGCAAGTGAACCTCCAGAGCTTGCATCAGATTCCTGAGTCTGCATATATCTCAGAAAATTGTTGTAGTGTTCTTGTGAAATATGAGTCACCTGAGTTTCATCAGTGTCAGCTGCCTGAGACTCATTATCCCCTTGAACAAGTGCTGCAATCCTTTTTCCTTTGAACTTACTTAGATGATTAGGTGGATAACCAACAATCTTGAAGCATTTATTCACTGTGTGACCAGGAAACTTGCAATAGTCATAGAATAATGGAGTACCAGGTTTTTTTTGTTGTGAACAACAAATTTGTGAGAATTTCCTGCATTCTGCTGATGATATTTAGGATATGATTGATACTTATGAGAATTTGCTGTAAATGCCATAACCTTGCTTGTCTCATCAGCAAGTGAACTCATCTCTCTTTGCTTCTCCTCCTGAATAAGTAATCTGTAAGCAAGAGAAATAGAAGGCAGAGGCTGCATCATTAGGATGTTTGACCTTGTATTAGCATACTTATTATTCAGCTTCATCAATAGTTGAACAAGTCGTTCTTCTTGATGCTGCTTCAAGAACTTTTGTGTTAAACCACATGTACAACCATTGCAGGAACAAATAGGCAAAGGATTCATCTCACTAATCTGATCCCAGACAGCTTTAATTTGAGTAAAAAACTCAGCTATAGAAGTATCAACACCTTGAGAAATATCAGCAAGCTTTTGCTGCAATGTGTACAATTGAGGACCTGAAGTCTGTGAATATCTATCCTCTAGATCCTCCCAGATTTCTCTAGAAGATGTCAGATACAGAACACTTCTTGCAATTGAATTATCCAGTGATCTAAGAATGTAAGATGTGATAATAGCATCACATCTCTTCCATGCTGCAAACACAGGATCATTTGGAGCTGGCTTAACCAGGCTTCCATCAACAAATCCAAGCTTATTTTTGGCAGAAAGAGAAATCATCATACTTCGCTTCCATTCACCATAACCATCACCAGAAAACTTCTCAGAAATCAAAGATTGATTAGTATTTTCTGAAGGATGTATGTAATATGGACTGGTAGGATCTTGAGTTGGTTGCAAAGAATTCTCAGGCATCTTGATTTGCAATTAATCAAACAGATTATAGGCACTCAACAAAAATATGATAATGATAAAAAATAGATCAAAGAATTCCAGAAATAAACTGGAAATTGAACAGAATAAACCAGAAATAAACTGGAAGAAGATGATCAAACTCTCAAGATAAAACCGTAGAAATTTGATCTAAGAACAACAAAATTTGAAGTAGAAATTCAAGTTCATACCTCAAACAAAATCAGAGATTAGAATTTGCGGAAGAAAAATCTATAATAAAAAATCAACATAATTCAACTACTGGAAATCCAGGTGCTCTGATACCATATTGAATTCTGCCATTTTCGGAACAGAGAAAATTGAGAGAGATTTTAGAGAGAAGAGAGAACAACTTTCATTATGATTGAATAATGAAGATGAATACAGGAACAACTTATATACTACTGCTAGAAGTTTCTTAGTAACAAACTTATTACATGTCAGCATAGAGCTTATAACAAACTCTAACAACCTCTAACAACCTGTAACAAACTAATCCAGCGTGGCATTAGTTGTATTAACAACAATTACTCATCAGTAGTAGCAACATTTGCTGAGTAACTGGAGTTTGTGGAGATCAGTCAACACTTCTAGCTGCACATATCCACTCAAGTAATTCGAGCTTTCGGAGTTTGGATATCTCGTGAGGCACCCTGCCTTGGAAATTTGATTCAGAGAGATCAAGGAAGGATAAGTGCGAGAAATCTCCAATTTTAGGAGGAATGGAAGAACTCTAAAAATTATTATGGTCTAATGAAAGGCTTATGAGATGATGAAGTTGGAAGAGGGTGCTATTCGACTCTATGCTTCCACTAAGTTGGGAGCAACTAAGGTCAAAGCCAATAACATGACTGGTTAATGGATCACAAGTGATCCCATCCCATTGACAACAATCGATGTTATTATTCCATGACATTGTTTTTGCACTACTGGATGTGCACCCAATAGAGGTGAAAGGATCAATTGACAAAGAATTTGATAAGCCAAGCAAGGCCAAACTCTCATCGCTACGACAAGTGGGATAACTAGAAGTGACTACCAAATTGAGGATCAGGCAGAGTAAAGGGACAACAATTCCTAAAGGATATTGCATGACTACTAAAAAAATTGTTATTTGTAGAAACTTGGTGGTTTTTAGACTAAAGTAGGTGTGGGTTATAGCTATGGAATTAGAGGAATATGTACTATTTAAAGAGAGGAGCAAGGTTAACAAATTAAGTGTACAAGAAACAATGTTAGCCCGTCCAATACTGCATTTTTGGTTGTATTGCACAGCTAGAAGTTAACGATCTTAAGAGTCATTGATGAGACTTTTAGACTTGTATGACTAGTTAACTAGACTTTTGTTGAAAGAGACTAGACAATTTTAACTAGTGGGCTTAAGCCCGGTAGACTAATAAAAAGGAAACTCAAATGACAATAAAACTCAAATACATTGTTTTTATTTTTGAGACACAATCAATAATACAAATTACAATTTACTACGGAGTAATAAGGGTGCGAGGTTTGAACCTGTGACGTATCATATACATCTGTCCAATTTTAATTATTAGATCAATACCTCATTGGTAAATACTTCATAATATTACATCATTTTGTATTAATTTGGGATGAGATATGTAGATGACCAATTAGTTTAGTGGGTTAAAGTCAGGGTGATACTCAAAACATGATATTAAATCCCATTTACATACTTTACTTATGTGGCTATCAATTAAAAAAAAAAAAAGAAATTTTTTTGGGAATGACATGCTTTGGCCTCAACTCTCAAGTTGTGCCTTTCACTTATATGGGAGCAATTTAAGGTACACATGGTGTACAAAAGGAATCTTGTACACAATTTTCCTATTGGTTGCATTGGAATATTCCTTTTATGTGGGCCAACTTCATTTTCATTTGAAATTCAAACTTGTAATTTAAATTTTCAACTTTTGAATTTCAAATTTTTCTATTATTTCACCTACCCAAATTAATGTAGTATATAGTCCCAAAAAAAAAATCAGATTTTTTTTCCCATTTTTTTTTTCTCTCCTAAATTTTTTTCTCTCTCCTAAATTTTTTTCTCTCTCCTATAGTTTCCCCTCTAATGTATCTGGGTACAAATAACTTTTGAAGAACAATATACAAAAATGAGTTTCTGAATTTCAGCTTGAAACTAATTTGTTTCAAATGGCGTGAAACTAATTTCATCGTGAAACTAATTTCACCGTGAAACAAATTTCACCGTGAAACAGTATACAAATGTACTGGCGGTGCGATATGTAGTCGGTAAAATTGCGAACGCTGTGAACATTACAAACAGCAACAGCCTTTAGTACATGAGCCTTTTTGCGAACATCCACAAGGCACACAGCAGCCTGTAGTACATGTAGACTTCCATTTTAATGTTCATGTACATTCCGGCCCGTTGCGATGTGGCTTACAATCTTTAAAATGAATTGTAGTGATTATATATTTGAAGAATAAACTAATTTGATTGAAAGTTTGGGGAAGGTGTGAAAAACAAAATCAGATTTAGAATTATTAGGTGCAAAATTGGTTAAAGATTATGTTTTACAATTCACCCAAAACAGCACTATTCGGAATTTGATTCGACTCCAAGAGAACGATTTGGTGGGATGATTTTACAAACAATGTAATATAAGTTTTTTTCCAATAAAATGAACGTGCTGATACCCCTTAGTCCAATGGTTAACTTTGAAAGCTGCTTGTGCATACATCAAACCACTGTTCGAACACTGTGATGGCATAAATTGTATTTTTTTTTCTGGTTTTAATTATTTTTAACTTTACAGAATCATATCTAATTTTAAAATATCAGAATAACATAAAAGTTAGGGAATGAAACAATGTTTTACGTATATCTTTTATTTAATTTTTAATTATTTTATGTCCCCTAAAAACATTTTTTATTTTAAAGAATCATTCTTCTTTTAATAAAATCTTGATTGATAAACGTGTCACTATGAGATCTCCGTACAACATGTTTAAAATGCTAGTACACACTATAGTTTGAAATGAATTAATAAAACTAATGGCATGTGTTGTGGAATATGTGGACCAGACATCCACCCGCCATCACCTCCCAATCCACTTTGCCCTATTTTTCCCTTTTACACATTTTTTTTTTCTCTTTCTTAGATCCATTTTTAGTACATGCATTTTAAAGATCAGAATGACATGTTCAAATTCCATAAGGTGTATAATCTGGCATGGTGAGAGGCTTGTATATTATCCTAAGTTGAAGTACAAAGATGAAGAACACCTTGTTGTTAACAAAACATAATTTTTTTTATTTCTTTGAAGGGAACAAAGATATACTTTTAGATGTATAACTAATCTTTAATAACTATTTTTTTTCTAAAAAAAATATTTTTCAATGGTCTAATAAACAAACCCCTTGAGTTATGATGGATAGTCATCTTGTGTTCGAATCTTGTGGAGGTACAAAAGAAACACATGTTGCTTTTTATTTTTTATAAATTTTCATTTTAAGAATCATTTTTGTATTTAAAAAATCATAACTAATTGTTATTAATATAATATTAAGGAAATCATATTTGTATATATAAAGTCAAAACATACACCATATTTCAAAGTGAAAAAAAAAAATCAAAAAACTCTTTTTAATTTAAATGTTTTGCACGTAAATTATTTGTATAATGTGTCTAATCAATTATTTATGGGCATAAGCCAGGAAATTTAGTCTAATAGATATACTATAAAAATTAATTTGTTTTCATCCAATGTATGTGTTGATACCCCTTAGTCTAGCAATAAACAAACCCCTTGAATGACCTAAAACTAGTTGTCTTATGTTCGAATTTTTATGGAGGTATAAAGAAACACGTTTTGATCTTTTATTTTTTTTTTTATAAATTTTCATTTTAAGTATCATTTTTGTATTTAAAAACTCAAAAATAATTAATATTAATTTTAAAGGAATCATATTTGTATTTGTAAAATCAAAACTTACACCGTATTTCAAAGTCATGAAACTTATTGGAACTTTGTAATACCTTATCAAACTTATTATACCTTATTGAACTTATCAGACCTTACTAAACTAATTTGAACTTATTTGAACTTATTGTTCCTTATTGGACCTTATAAGTACAAGTATCCATCATTCGGATTAAAATTCGAAATTTAATCAAATCAAAACTGAATTATTAATTCGGATCGGATTTGAACTTTAAATCGAATTGGATTGGATTGATTTTTTTTGAAAATTCGGACGTTCGAATTGGATTGGATTGACCTTGTTTGAATCCAAAAAAACCGAAATAAATTAAATATGAAATCGTTAGTTTATGAATAAGTATTGTTAATATAATCATGCTAAGCTATTATTATAATTATTACTATTTATCATGTAACCTACTTACGTTTTCAATACTTTTATTAATCGTGTACAACTATACTTTTAAGAATTAATTTTTTATTATTGTATTTTAATTTTTATTTTCGCATTAGGCCCAAAATATTTGAAACGTATTTTAATTTGCACTCTCATATCGAATCCAAATAACCGAATTTTAAATCGGTTTGAATTAGAGTGGATTTGGTGAGGAATTCAGACTGGGTTGGATTTTATAATTGAAAATTAAAATTATTTCGGATCGGATTGGATTTGGGCTAAATTCAAACCAAAAACCGAATGGACACTCCTACTTATTATTAGACCTTATTATTAGACTTGATTAGAACTTATTGAAATTTATTAGACCTTATTTAACCTAATGTAACTTATTAGACCTTATTTAACTTATTGGACATTATTATAACTTATCTGAACTAATCTGAACTTATTAGACCTAAAAATTATTTTTATAAGGCGAAGAGAACAAACCCTTAGCGAATGACGGTGTGCAATTGAAATAGTTTTAAATTTGACCGCCTATTAAAATATCTCACTTTGATTAATATATTTATTTATTTTTTTTTTTTTGTTGAAACACATTATTAAACCAAACAACAACATACAATAATCATCATAATATATTAATAAGCGTATTATTACCATTTAAGGAATCATATTGTCTTTAATAGAATCATCCAATATATTTGACATAAATATAATTAAATAGTACAAATAAATAAATAATACGATAATATATGTGCTGATACCCCTTGGTGTAGTTGGTGAATGCTTTCCTGTTATGTATAAGTGATCCGTGTTCGAATCCAAACTACTCCATTTTTTTTTGGGTTTTATTTTTAGTTTTCATTTTCATAATAGCCATAAATACTAATGTTTCCCATTTTAAATTAGACTTTTAAATACCAATGATACTAATTATCAATAAAACAATTCGAATCATGATTAATTTAAATTCAATATACCAATTATTATTATTTTTGTTTGCATTTTATATTTCATTCACCTATTACCCATAAATAGTAACATCCTAATATAAATTAGTACTTTTAAATACTAATGTTACGAATCGTCAATAAAACAGTTCGAGGTCTAGTTTCTTTAAATCTGAAATTATAAAACTCCTACTACAAACCCAAAACATTTCCGCATTTCTGAGCATCAAATTCCATAAAACAACATCTTTCCGAATTTAAACATCATCAAAATGGTATTAACAGGATCAATTTAAATATTGGCTTACTAATTCATATCTAATTCATACAAATACAAACATTTTCTCAAAGACATACATATGGCAAAACCTTGTAAATTCTTCACCGCTTGCAAAATACATACCCACAGCCGGAGTACGACTGAATTGTTCTTTTCCGTTTTACCGATAATGAGAATCATGTTCATTTATATTGTTATTAACCTCAACCTTAATCTCTTCATTACTAATGTTAGTAACCTCAGCTTCTTCATTAATAATCGAATGGCATGCACTGTTGCTTCTTCTTCTGTTACATCGTTTGATTCGATCTGCATCTTCGATTGAGCTAATCACATCGTTTATCACTTCATTAAGATTAATGTTCAAACGAGGGGACATGTTTTTGCATTCCATTTCACTGCCACAATGTCAAACACACTACTGTTATTTATTTCAGATTCAACAAAATAAAAAAAGATACTATAAAATTATATTTTAATTTAATATTGACAAAATGATCCTACGTATAAAAAACAGATACTATAAAATTATTGACAGCAAATAAACCTCGATTCCATTTAACAATTGCTTCCATTACAATGGAACCCAGAAAACTCCTTCTATTAAATAACATCTCACAAGAAACAAAACCAAAGACAACATACAAATCAATCTATTAATCTAAACGATTTACCCTTTCAATTCAATCTTTTTAAAAACCTAATTTTTACCCAAAAATCATCTACTTCAAAATCAAACAATGAAAACCCTAAATTATCAAAATCATCAAACTAGGAATTTTAAACGAAATAATTCAGCAACTAACAAGATTACCTGCGAATATTTGTAACTGATTGACGAAATTAATATCCACACTTGAATAATTTCTTCACAATTCTTCCCTTATTCAAATTGGATGTGTTCTTCGCCAAGGAATTTTGGGGGAAAAGATGAAATTTTGGGGGAGAAGATGGGAAATTTTGATGCTTAATTGGGAAATTAATGGTGTATTATCCATAATTGTTGCCGCCCACTGAAAATTTTGCCGCTCACCTTCCTCACAATGGCGCCTAGGCTGAAAATTTTGGCTCTCATCTTTCCCTCTTCTTTATTTTCCTTTCCCTCTTCTTTTTTTAGTTTCCATTATTACATTGATGAGTTGGCGTTTTTTTATTGGTGGTGTACAAAAGGAATCTTGTACACTTAGTGTACCCCTAGCCTTTTACCACTTATATGTCCTCTCTTTATGATTTCAATGGATATACGTAAATTTAATAATCTTCATCAAATGAATTTTCTTGTAAGAATATGTAAGGCAATTATAATTTTGTTATTAGATTACATTATGCTTAATTTTGTTATTAATTATGTGATTATAAGGGCCAATAACTTGATGAATGTCTATAATTAAGTGACCCGACAATCCGATCATTATGATGTTACTACTTTGTATAATAATGGACATCACTCATAAATAAATTGATTATTCAAACTTTCAGTGCAAACACAATGGTTAACCACATTTTTTTGATTATTAAATATTTTATTGAATTCTCTATCTTTCTCCTCACCTATAACCACTTTTATACCCATTTATTTAATAACCAATATATTTCAATAGTTGACCATAACTTTTTAGTTATACATTTTCTCTCTCCTACTTTTACCCAATCTTACCACACAATCTCTATCTTTCTCTCTCCTAATTTAACCCAACTCCACCAAAGATAATTTTTTTTTTCCGACGAGCCACCAAAGATAAATAGTAAAAGCAAAAAGTAGATTAATTTAATGTATAACCCAATGTTGATAACCAGGTGATTACTACAATTTTTCCACAAAATTTTCTCTCCCCTCAATTTTTTATTATTTTCGCAGAATTAATGGCCATTAAACTTGCACTTGACTGGATTACAGACAGAGAATGGAAACCTTGCTACGTAGAGACTGATTGCAAGTTACTTGTTCATGATCTTACCAGCAACTCACCATCTACTCTAACTCCTAAAACTAATGAATGCAGGCTGCAGCTGCAGGGACTCACTGAGGTCGAGCTTTTCTATGGAGAAAGAGGGAAGAATAAGGTGGCTGACATCCTGGCAAAAGATGCGAGGGGATCTTTGACTGTACCTAATCAATTATGTATCAAAAATGTACCCCCAGACTTTTGTATTAACTATCTAGAAAAAGACAGTCCTAATAGCTCAAGGGGGGAAAACCCTCAGGATGTAATTTTGTGCCCTACCCAGGGAGGTGGGCAACCTTTTGTAAACTTTTTAAACGTTAATTAAGCCACCTTTTAACCTAAAAAAAAATGTGGTTATCCACTGGGTGTGCTCTTAAAGTCATTCACGTCATTGTTTTGTAGACTCTCAAGTCATCGTTAAAGCTATTTGTGTGGCTGATAGTAGATGAAAGTATGAAACATTAAATGACGACAAATTTTACTATCCTTTTAGTCCTTTAACGTTTGAGCAACATTAGTACGAGTAGGAATCTTGATAATAAAGCTTATGGTCGATATTCAATAAGTACAGTAATCACTTAGGAATATTTTATTTCAACTATTATTTGTGATTTATGACTAAGGAAAAAAATATTACACATACAACGAATTTTTCTTAATATGTATTTTTAGAATTAACGAATTTTATCAATCAATCAAAGTGGGGTCGGCTACATGAACCAAAAGTGATTATTCCGTATAATCATCCATAAAAATCTTCCTCCTCCATCTCTTACGATTAAAAACCTCATTTTCATGCAAATTCATATGCTTCATATCCTTCCTAACTCCTTTCAACCAAATCATTTTCGGTATCTCTTTATTTCGTTTAACCTCTCCATGATCCCACTCTTCTAGAATTTACGAACTTTTTATAATTTAAAAAATAACCAATAGTCGATCAAAATTTTACAATATCAAGCGCAATATATATATATATATATATATATATATATATATATATATATATATATATATATATATATATATATATTGAGAAAATATATATATGAGAATTTGACAAGTACTAGCTAGATTTTTCATATATCTAATAAAAAGGGTAGAATTTCTCCTAGACTTATGACTTATCCATTATCAACAAAAGTGGCTCGATCCTAACTTAATGAGTTTAATTATTGTTGATTGAAGAGACACTTTAGCCACCACCAAAGACTTTAGAACAAAACATTAATTGTGAGTGAACGAAGCATTTCACATTAATTATTTCCAATTTCTACAATTTCTGTATAAATTTGGCATGTACAAGTACAACCAATTTAGAATCAAGTACACAGCGTTAGTTTCTCAAACACTTAATTGGTTGTCTTGTAATTTAAGCAACAAAGCCATGTTTAGCCCGTCCATAGTACTATGTTTTTCATTACTATGTCTATGCCTTGCTTTCAATCTTGTTTTTGTGACTTGCTCATCATCTTCTCTCCATAATACATCATCTTTGAACTATTGTCGTGAAGACGAGTACTATGCACTGCTTCACTTCAAAGAATCCTTCAGCTTTACACAAGCCTCTACCGACATTCCTACATGGAAACAAGGTTCCGATTGTTGTGAATGGGGTGGAATTACTTGTCATCCTCTTACTCATCATGTCATTGCACTTGACCTTCACAACAATCGTATTGTCGGAATAATCCATTCGAATAGCAGTCTCTTCCAACTAAGCCAGCTTCGGAGCCTTGATTTGTCCTCGAATGATTTTTCTTCATCCAATATTTCGCACAAATTTGGTCAGTTTCATTTTCTTAAACACCTAGATCTTTCTCGGTCTAATTTTGTTGGTAGGGTACCTCTTGAAATATCTCAACTCACTAAATTGACATCCCTTGATTTATCATGGAATACAATAGAGTCACAAATTCTTCAAATCATCACTAACTTGTCTTCACTTTCATATCTTGATCTTGAAGGATGCAATTTACGAGGGGAGTTCCCTACTAGTGTTCTTCACCTACCACGCCTAAAGTTACTCAACCTCGGACTCAATGATGCTATAAACTTTCAGTTCCCGTCATTGTACAATTGGAGTAGCCCCTTGGAATACTTGGATCTTACCTCTACCAATTTTTCATCTAACATACCCTCTTTTTTTAGTCGATTACAACATTTGAAATCATTATATTTACAGGATACCAATCTACGTGGGACTATTCCAAGTTGGGTGTGGAATACCACTTATGAAGTATTAGACCTTAGTGGTAATGAACTAACTGGCAGTCTTCCGCCTACAATGAACATAAGTAAGCTCTCAAGTTTAACTTCTCTTTATTTAGAAGCCAATATGCTTGTTGGAGAAGTTCCGGCTTGGTTGTTTAGCTTGAAGTCATTGGAAACCATATTCCTTGGTGGTAATGAACTAAACGGCAGTCTTCCATCTACAATGAGCACAAGTGAGATCTCGAGATTAACTCATCTTGATTTAGCTAGCAATATGCTTGTTGGAGAAGTTCCTGCTGCTTGGTTGTTTAGCTTGAAGTCATTGGAAATTATTTCCCTCTTTTCCAATAACTTCAATGGTAGTGTAAGCCTTTATCAAGTTTTTTCTAACCTTCCAAAGCTTCATTCTCTTTTTTTGTCCAACAGCGGCCTTTCCGTGACCTTAACTGAAGACTCATCAATTACCTCATTTTTATCTAATACACTGTCTATTTTAGAGTTATCCAACACTAGTATTCATGGGGAATTCCCTAAGTGGTTACAACAGCTAGTTAGGGAATCGTCGATTGGTATATTGGATCTTTCATACAACTCTTTAACCGGAGTTCTTGAAAACCTCCCTTGGGGTGATTTGGGTGTAGTTGACATCTCTAACAATAATCTGACAGGATATCTCCCAATCATTTCATCTCCTCATACCGCATTTTTTTCAGCCGCAAATAACAATTTTACGGGTCCAATAGATTCATCAATTTGCAAATTGACATCTCTACGAGCTCTTGAATTATCTAACAACAGTTTGAGTGGAGATTTCCCACATTGTCTAGGAAACTTAAGTACTGACCTTAATCTGTTGAATTTGGGATTCAATAACATTCATGGAACTCTTCCTACAAACTTTTCCAAGTGTGATAGTTTACAATATCTAGACTTAAGTAGTAATAGGATGCAAGGACAAATACCTCGATCTTTGGTGCAATGCACAAATTTACATGCTATCAATCTTAGCGGAAACAACTTTAAGGATGAATTTCCTCATTGGTTGCATACTCTTCCAGGAATTAAAGTACTTGACTTGAGTTCTAACAACTTGTACGGTCACATCAATAATGTAAGTGAACATGATCCATATCCTACGTTACAAATTCTCGACCTTTCTTGTAACAACTTCAGTGGTAAGATACCCACAACTTACATAAATAATTTTCAAGCCATGGCCAGAACTATCGATCACCGTGGTTTTCCGCAATATATGGAATCAGATGTACCAATGTTGTGGCCTTACTACTCCATTATGTTGACATTCAAAGGTGTGCAATTACCATATGAGAAGATCATTGAAACGCTCTCTTTTTTTGATCTATCAAACAATGCATTTGAAGGAGAAATCCCCGAGTATGTAGGACAATTGATCGCAATTCAAGGCCTTAATCTTTCACACAACCGCCTTACAGGGCACATTCCTCCATCCATTGGATTGTTGTCCTCGCTTGACAGTTTGGACCTCTCCTCCAACATGCTAAGTGGGCGCATTCCTCATGAATTGGTTAGCTTAACCTTCCTTGAAGTCTTCAATGTTTCAGAAAACCAGTTGGAAGGGCCTATACCTCAGGGGAACAACTTCGATACATTCTCATCCGATTCCTACAAGGGGAATCTTGCATTGTGTGGGGAGCCATTGCCCGAGTGTGGAGGAAATAGCACGCCATTTGTGAACAACAACGAAGATGATTCTGAAGATCATGGGAGCATATTGAAAGAGTGGGAAACTGTTGTGATGGGCTTTTGCTGTGGCATCGTTGTTGGGATGGCTTGGGGATATTACATGTTTTCTGTGGGAAAACCCCTTTGGTTTATCAAATTGGCTGACAGAATGGAGTTGGCCTTGCTTGACTTTTTCGGGACGAGCAATATGGTACGTAGAAGAGGAAGAAGAGCACGAACAAGAAGGAACTAAAATTCGAGTGTAATATATGTAATAGCTAGCTTGCGTTTCCTTTTGTCTGGTAAATATCTCATCAATCCAATTGCTTATTGCTGTACTTTCAGGTTGAATGTATGATATACTCCGTACTACTAATGAGTTATACATGGCTTTTTATTAGCAGAAAGTTGTTATCAATCTTATCATGTATACGGAGTGGCTGTGTTTGGACCGGAGTTACTAGAGTTAGACCACATTAAATGAGGAGCTCTTCACGGTATACCACCACAACCTTTAATTTACTCTGTATTTTTAGAAGGAAAATAATCGCTATCGATTGTTTGATTCAGCAAATTAAATAAGGCTCTGTTTTTTGGACTTGACTAAATATTTTTTTTTATACTACACTCTACCTTATACTAAACCATATTTTTCAAAGTACACAATACACGATTAATAGAGTACTACCTATAGGAGTTAAAACTACACCAATGTTCAAACTACGTGTCACCTCGATGTGAGTAAGTTGGGGAGTCAAAAACTGATCCGACCGACCCGATTCCAACAAACTCGAAAAAACTCAATTCAGACCTCAACTTATATGAACACACTAATTTAACATGACTCATCAACTTTTATCGAAATAGACTCGACCCGACCGAAGAAGACACCTCTAGCCGGGGGCAAAAGATACTTAGTTACATCATTATGACTAGGGGTGGCTTCAAACAATCACAATTAAACAATGGATATTTCTCAATTAGAGTCTCGTTAAAGTTAGGGTAGACATTTTTTTTTTTCCAATTTTATATTTTAATTCACAACTAAACAAGGGGTGACTTTAAAAAGAGAAAATACAAGTTAGATATCTTTGTCGGAGACATCTATTTATGCAAGTTTGCAATCATGCAAAGAGAAAGGATATACCTTGATGATTTATGCAAGTTTGCATGCATTTGAAAAACCTTTAGTTTGGTGGTTTAAAGTGGTGACTATCGAGTACATATATACAATTTTCTTAACTGATGGTTTATAGTGCGATGAAATAAATCTATATTTGGTGGCATATTCTTGCATAGCTAACAAACTAACCATGTCGCGTACTAACCCCATCATTACTTATCGAGCATTGTACTATGAATTCCCATCATGATTCATCGAGCATAGGTTAATGGAGGTAGATCAAATAAATGCTTGTTATATGATCAACAATATGTCTGAGGATTATATTAGCCAACTAATCTCAATCCTACTGCTAACTAACCTTGTCCAAAATTACAAATGGTACAATAGATACACTAATCAAATTGTAACATGGATTAAGTCGAATTTGTGTATTATCATGCAAATACAAATATATAATGCTTATGAATCTAGCAAAGTAACCATGGTACCTAAATTAAGACCATTTATATGCCAATTTTACCATTTTTGCTTCTATTTCTCTTCACTATAATGCGCACTTAGCACCGCGGCATAGGATAAGAAACCAGGCCTCTGTTCTTGTAAGTTATGATAGATTTATTGATAGTGAAAATGAAAGCTTGCCAAACAAACCAACAAATTCATACTACTCTGATTAACCATTTATTTCCCATTAATATCTTCAACTTTATAATGCTAAAGTACATACATTATAAAATGTCAATGTGCATAAAATTATTAAACTAAGATCTTATTTCTTTCGAGATTTAGTTGTCACGTTACTAGCTCATTCAATACTTCAAATTACACTATCAACGCGACTTAATTGACTATTGATTCTGAGGCAAAGCGAGTATTACTTGTCAATTTTCTAATCAAAACATTTCACACATGTAAAATCTAACAAAGAGATGGGATCTCCATTTTTCTTTAGAGTTATTTCCAATACCCCCATTAAAATCCCAAAAAAAAAAAATGGGAAACATTAACATTATTATAATTTTATTTCAATTTTTTATTCTCCCCTAAAAATTTACATTTCATCTTTATAAAAAAACTCTAACAAATCACAAAGAAAACTAAAAGATAAGAGGAAATGAAATTAAAAAGGAAAAAAAAAAAAAAAAGAGAGAAAATATGGGGAGTAGGAATTAATTATTACTCTACAAATTAAAAATTACGAAGTAAAAATAAAAAAGTTTTACATTATATTTTGTCACTGTTGCTCACTCATTAAAGGTTGAAGTATCAACAAATGCTTCCGGTTGTCCGGCGACGTAATCCAGGAGACCCTCGGCGGCTTTCTCGCCGGGAGCGTCGGCAGACGGCGGCGATACACGGCTGAACACAACAACCACCGCCAAAAATAGAGCCGTTGAAGCTAAAAGTGGCCAAAAATAAGCCAAAAGATCAACAAATCTAGGAGCAACACTTATTATAGTAACAATTGAACCAGATAATAAAATCCCAGCAATTAAATGGAATTTGAACTTCATCAGCTGTTCTGGGATCTCCATTTTTTCTAGTTTATTTGGGTTTTTTTTTTTTTTGGGGGGGGGGGGGGGGGTTTGAATGAAAGAGAAAAAACCCAGATGAAGGGTTTTCTGGGTATTTAGAGAGAGAATATGAATGAATGAATGAGAGGAAAAAGAGGAGAGAGAAAGAGGAAAGAGATGAACTGAGCTATGCAGAGATTCTCTGAGAAAAATATTGGGGGCTGTAAATTTTTTAGTTTTTGTTTATTTGGGGTTTCTTGAGATTAGACTTATGCTCTGTGTAATTTGATCCTGTTTTTTTCCAAGTGGCTTTTTATGGTGCTATAGTGTTGATGCTTTGTTTGTTTTCCACCTTTGCTCCTTTTAGCTGTCCCTAGTAAATTAGGCTGATAATTTGTTTCGGGTCGGGTTAGTTAAGTTTATCTACAATAAGATGGTAACTGGTAAGTGAGTGGCTTGAATCATGTTTGGTTCGAAATCATTTGGTTTAGGTCATGATTGAGTAACTCATCATTTTGTTTTTGATATATAGTTTCATTATAATGAAAAATCAATGAAAATTAGCCTATCGGTTGAGCCCATTTTGATTTTAGTCTAACTTTTGTTAAGTTGCTTTAATAGTTTGGTTTTGGATTATGTATTTCAAACACAAAGTAAAGTTGATTGGAAAATAAAAAGAAAGCAATCTAAATAATTATTTGTGCCATAACATAGGAAAATAAAACAGATCAATAAATTAATAGAAAGTTAACCGAATATGATAATTTGTAATTGATTTTGAACTAGTTTTTAGCCCGGACGATAGCATGAATCATTAGTCATTACTTTTATTTTAATTATAGTTATTTTAAAATTTAATATTGAATGTTTAGTTTGTCAATTTGATCATGTTATCCCTTTAAATTTTAATAATAAATACAGATGAGTTAGTCTTTTTTGATATATAGGAAATGACCTATACCAAATTGACAATCTTATTCATTCATCAATAATCCAAATTTATCTAACAATTCTTTCATAGCCAATTCCAAATTCAAATTTAAATTGGATTTACGTTTACAAAAAATATATACATGTAATATAAAGGTATTGTTTCGCCACAAAAGGTACAAGGGTATGATAGCATGATTAAATTAATTAGTTTATACTTTATCGATCAATTAATTTAACTATGACAGGTTTAAGTCAAGATAGCAAATTAGCCATGATTTGCAATAATTTTGTGTCGGACAAACTAACATAATCAAGAACGCTACCTGACACAAAAGGCCGGCATAAGTCACGACCTCACGTACTATACTAGTGAGCCCTAATTTTGTTTCAATGTTTTTTAGTTTAAACAAGGACGCAGGTCGATACATATAGATATATATCTTATCTATCACTACTCAAAAAGGGGTTAAAATGACCCATTTTGCACGTAATAGAGAAACTAGATTATTCCAAATTTCCAATCCTACTTTGATTTAATGTACCACCTATCAATGGAACTAAGCTAACCATAGTTTCCTATTTAGCTAGTGGATCATAGATAGGTACACCTAGATTTAGTGTCAAAAGTACTATGATTGATTTCATTTCAATCTACTGACTCTAGTCAACAATATGAACCAAATTCAATCAAAAACACGATTAAATCAACGAAGAATATACCCATTTCTTTTACCATTTGGTGGTAGATAAGTAAATTCAACAAGATTAAAAGCAGGAAACTTTTGCATACACATGTATTTTGTCTACAGGACTGCAGTGTCGGTTGTTTGTTCCAAGTACTTTACCAATGTTTTTGTTACTTTTTGAGAAAATTGGATCTATTATGACGTGATAATTGACCTTGATGTCTAGCTAAATTCTCAATTAAAGAGTGATTTGCATTATTATTAGCATAAATCTTTGTCTAAGTACACTTCATTATTATCAATATTCAATACTTTACAAACTGCCATAGTGGCATTTATCAATTATCACGACTTTGCTTTATTGCCTCCATCCCTTAAAAAGTACAATACAAAATAAAGACACACATTTAAGTTACTATTAAGCACTGCTTCAAAAAAAAAAAGTTACTATTAAATACGATGAAAATAGAAACACAAATTCTTGATTAAGCTAAGGCGGACTTTCATTATTATCATATAACTAATATACAAAGTTAAACTTTTAGTCAGGTCACGAAACAACGACACTTGGTGTTCCAACTTTTCGCCAAGTATCGCGTCACGTTGGATATAATTAGATAGACTTCATAGGATTAAAAAAAAAAAATTAGAAATCAATTTTCAATCAAATTTGGATAGAATTTTAGGATGAAATTGTTAGTTTATAGTTTTATTTTTAATAAAATACCAATATTCATATGTACATATTGAATTATAATTTTGTTAAGAAAAAAATACAAATTTATTTTATAATAATATCTTTTGGAGCAAAAGAAGTAGTTTACAATAATATACTTTACAATCTAATATAATTTTATTACTATGTATACCTATCAATCAGGGTTGGGTCATGAGTTTTCTCGGATCGGGTCGATTTAGGTTACAAGCCAAAAAATATTCAACCCTTGCCTAGAGTTTTGGGTTCGGGTCAACCCAACGGGCTTTGAACTTTTTTTATTTAATTTATTTTTTGCTAATTTTTTTTTTAAAAAAATGTATTTAATTGAACATTTTTCAGTTTTTCACCAATATTATTATTAGTCATTACATGCCTACTGGATAACAAATTGTCACAAAAGCACATCAATTGCTAACTAATTTTATATCAATGATATATTTTAAAATTTGACATATATATTAAAAATTTATCTTAAAATTTAATAAACAACCCGGGCATCTTACGGACACAAAACTAGTGTTATTATAAGATGAGTTAAGGTTGCTCAAAATATATAAAATTACCCTGTATAATGTATATCACAAAAATTGTCATATCTCTAACATGTCTAACATAAATTTTACCATAAAAAAACACTTATAATGTATAGAACCGAGGGGAAGACTAAGTGGGTGGAAAAGATTAATCATATTTCAACATATAATTATTAAAAATTACACATTAAAATATAATCGAACTCATTACAAATTAAAATAAAGTTACCCTTAAAGGAATTAATGTAACATAAGAATTATTGAAGTTGTTATTCTTAAATTAATTGACTTAAATTAATATTAGCCCATCTTATATAAGACTTATTACAAGAGTGAAAAACATTTAACAAACCAGATAATTAGATTGTTGTTGGTCCACTTAATCTAATTTTCATTGGCCCTTTGCTTTTCTACTTAAATTTATATTCATATATATGTAAATTATAGCTAGTGGAGCAAAAAGATGTTATTGTTATAATTTATGGGCAAGCAAATTAATTAAATGAGCAATAATGTTGGATGTACTTATTTTGGTAATGTGCATCAAATCAATCAGTTTATCAACCGAAAGCTTTTGCAAATGATCCCCACCATGGCCAGAAAACACAAGGTCGGTGTTAATAAATAACCTTCTTATATTTGAAGTACGAATTATTATCAGAAAAAAGCAAATATAATAGCTTGTTGATTATATTTTCATTGTGTTCTCTTTAATTTATTTATCTGATTTAAATATTTTTTGTCTAAATTAGTGAGTTTTAATATATCTAATTATTAAAATATATTTTTTATTTAATTCTATATTATTTAAATTTATTTTGTCAAAACACACAGGTCAAAAATTAATTAAGAAATCATACTATATGTCCATACCCCTATCAAGGACATCATTTATAAAGGAGATGATTTTTATTGTGGAAAACATGCATTATCAATTATTTTATTACCCTTTAGTAGAATTTAGATAATTGTTTAGATAATATATACTTGTATAAGTTACATATTAGTTCCAATTCCTCTCAAAAGTTACATTAGTTAGCATAATTGCATAAAAGTCATAGCTTTTTCTTGCATGAAGTTAAAAAAAATAAAAAAATAAAATAAAAATAAAATAAACTTAAAAAGTGTTTTAATTTTTGTATGTTTTGAGATTCAATTCTCTCTTTTTGTAACATTTTATAAGTGACATTTAAGAATCTACCTAAGGAATAACTTGGATTGTGAATTAAAGAAATCTCAATAATTTAAGAATAACTTTTTCTCCATCCCTCGAATTAGATTCTCTAATTGCTTGAAGTTTAATTTGAGCCAACCATCATTGTTGAAAAGTTGGATCTTTTGGTTGGTGAAATCTAAGTTAATGTTTGGCATTTGCATTGCCTTGACCAAGTCATCTTATTAGGAGTCTTTAGGAGTCAATGCCCATTTAATAATTGATTGTCTTTTTTACCATCCTTTGCTAACCTATATTCTAAAATTTTCTTTTGCCTTTTGTCTATGAATCTATGATGGCATGAGGCGGGAGGTTATTATAATTGTACTTAGTGCGAATATTTAGATCAAATCTTGTCTATATTACTGCTTTTGTGATGTTAATTAAGGTGAGTGATTATAATAAACTACTTATTTGTAGTTATTTAATAATTAGCTTGTCAATTTTATTAATGTAAAAGTGTAACAAACAATGTTGTAATATCAAAATAATGAACAATGTTGTAATATAAAAAAATAAAAAAAAATTGACCATTAATTATAAAATTATGCCCAAGAATTACTCCGTAGTTAGGAAATACCAAAAATACTAAACACCTTTAAAAAAATTTCTCCATTTGTTCATTGTTCAATCTATTTATTTTTTCATGCTATTATTCATAGCCTTGCTAAGAGAGGAGGAAATGAGGATTTGATCCCCATATTGAGAAGGAGCTCTTCTCTTATCTTAATCTCTCATGAAATTGGATAATGTTGGCTACTGCCTATTATTAACTCTTACGACTTACGAGTAGATTATATTATTTCACTTGAAATAAGGTGTTATAATCTAAATTGGTTTAAAATTAGGAAAAATTGACTTTTGCTACCTGTTAAAAACGCGATTTCACTTTTGTTACCTATGAAAATTTTTATTTTATTTTACTACCTATCAAATCCCGTTTTTTAAATTTCGCTACCTGTTAACGGAATCCGTTTATAATTCCGTTAGTGAGATGAAACCACCCTCATTAACACCTTCCGGCCACCACTCCCTCCTTAGCCACCCTAAATGCCTCCCCGTCAGCCACCCAAAAAAAAAAAAAAAAAAAAAAAAAAAAAAAATAAGAAAACCAGCCACCCCCACCCCTCCCCTAACCTGCCACCCCTTCCCTCCCCCCCTGCCGGCAGTCGGTGCCTAGAAAATCGGTCGGCGTCGTCGCGCACCCTCTCCCTCCCTTCCCCCCACCCATACGCAGCCCCCCTTCCTTCCCTTTTCCCCACCATACGCAGCCCCCATACCCTTTCCCCAACGTTTCGCTACCACGACCCCCACCCCGAACCAAATCCACCCCCCTTTCCCCTTCCCCCACCGCCCCTATCCGCGTTTCCCCCCACCGAAATCAATAGCCCTCCACTTCCCCTCATGTTTTCGGCCTTCCCTAACCCAAAACCACCACCCCAAAACCACTTTAAACGAATTGCATAATTTAGGGTTTCGTCTTGGGTGGTTTTGGGGTGGTGGTTTAGGGTTAAGGAAGGCCGAAAACATGAGGGGAAGGGGAGGGCTATCGATTTCGGTGGGGGAAATGCGGCTAGGGGCGGATTCCGGTGAGGGAAGGGAAAAGGGGGGTGGATTTGGTTCGGGTGGGGGTCGTGGCAGCGAAACAACGGGGAAAGGATAGGGAGCTGCGTAGGGTGGGGGAAAGGGAGGGGGGTGGGTTCGCGCCGGCGACGGCCGAAGGTCTGGGCGCCGGCCGACGGCAGGGGGGAGGGATGGGGTGGCAGTTGAGGGGAGGGGTGGCAGGTTTTTTTTTATTTTTTAGTTTTTATTTTTTTTAATTTATTATTATTTAAAAAAAAATAAAATAAATAACCTTAACAGAATCCTAACCGATTCCGTTAACAGGTAGCAAAACTTAAAAAAAGTGTATATGTTAGGTAGTAAAATAAAATAAAAGTTTTAATAGGTAGCAAAATTGAAATTGAGGTGTTTGATAGGTAGCAACAGTAAAAAAATCCTTAAAATTACAATATCATGATCCATCTATAATTGGGTCTAAAATCAAACCCAAGTCCAAACCCAATATTTGTAACTTTGGTTGGTTAATTATAACATGCACCATGGTGCATGTTAAACTGTGTGCACCACCAGTAATAAGATGCCACGTTTTTTTACAATTTATCATCACTGCCAACATTATTATATATCGGTATTTTCTCTCTCCTCTCTTCTCCTCCCTCACACTTTTTTTAATTTCTGATTTCTCTCTCCTCTATCACTAGTAGAATAAACTAAATGGGAAGCCCCAAATGGCAAGCGGTTATTGAATTCCGCTTCCAAAAACACCCAAAAAAAAAAAAAACTAATATAAACAAATGGCAAGCGGTTTTGGGTGAACCGCTTACCAAAATGTAAATGGCAAGCGGTTCAAACCATTAACCGCTTGCCATTTGCTAAAAGACCCTATTTCTCACGCGGCCTCCTTCTCTCTCCTCTCCTCACCTTATTTCTCACGTCCCTCTATCTCCTCCCTCACCTCATTCCCCACGTCTTCTCTCTCCTCTCATCTCCTCCTCCATTCTCCTCCATCTGATTTCCTCTCTCCATTCTCCTCCATCTATCACGTTCCTTCTCTCCTCTCTTCTCAAGCAGCACCAGTTTTTCGAGCAAAAAAACTCATAAAAAACCCCGATTTTTCGAACTCACAAATCCGAGCATAGTCGAGTAAAAATCCAAGCAAAAAAAATTCAAGCAAAACCGACCAAAATTAGCGAAAATCCGACCAAATTCAAGCAAAAATCCGACCAAATTCGAGCAATACCAACACCAACACTCATGAGGTTGTGTAATTTCAGATCTAATTTAATTTAGGTAAGAATTTAGAGTTAGTTTTTTTTTTTTTTTTTTTCAAATTTCTGATTTAATTACTTGTATTATTCCATTAATTTTTCTGGGTATTGGTTTAATTTTTCTAGATTTGTTCAATTTAGTTGATATTAAATGTTTAATTACGGAGTTTATTGGGTTTGGTGGTGGTATTGATGGGTTTTGTGGGTTTTAATTTCAAATTTTATGTTCTCTTTGCATCATTGCATGAGTAAATTTTTTGAGCTTTTTTCTTTAATTGTTCCAGATACAGGTGGCGTCGATTGTGGTGGCGGTAGTGGGCTGGTGGCGTCGATTGTGGTGGCGGTGGTGGGATGGTTGCGTCGATTGTGGTGGCGTTGGTGGTGGTTGGATGGTTGCGTCGATTGTGGTGGCGAAAAGGGATGGGATCTGGTGGATAGTGGTGGTGCTGGTGCGTGGTCTGGTGCTGGTGCGCGGTGCGTGGTGCGCGTGAACGGTGAGGGTGGTGGTGGTGCACGTGAACGGTGATGCTGGTGGTGGAGAACAAGTGCTGTCTCGTATAAATTTTTTTAGACAACTTGTATTAATGTAATTACTTGTATTAATTTTTATTTTTTTTTGTTTTTGATGAAAATGTACTACTTACATCAATTAATTAATAAAAATATTATTGTTTTTATATATATATTGTTTGTTTATCAATTTCAGTGAAAAAAAGGAAAAAAAAAATTATTTTTTATAGCCCAAATGGGCAGCGGTTTGGCGCCAAAACCGCTGCCCATTCTCTTCAAATGGCAAGCGGTTCTGAACCGCTTGCCATTTGAATGGCCATTGGCAAGCCCCCCAATAGGGAGCGGTTCAAAACCGCTTGCCATTGGGGGGTTTGAACCGCTTGCCAATTTGTTTTTTCTACTAGTGTATCTTCTCTCTCCTCTATTTTTCTCTCTCTTAAATTCATTCATTCATCACCATAGATCGAGATCCTTCATCTTTTCCTCTTACAATTCATAATTTCTAATTAATTTCTATCACCTCTATTTTTCTTTTTCTTAAATTCATTCATTATTGTTGTTGATTTAATTTCTTCATCACCATTGTTGATCACCATAATTTCAAAATTCGTTTTCTTCAACCTTCAATTTGAAGCTTTGTTAATGGAGTTTTTGCAGAGAAGTGAAGTTTAAAATGGCGGATTTGACGAGGAGAAGGTGTTTAAGACGACGGAGTAGATTATTTTCCAATGAAATTCCATTGTCTAAATCACTATGGCTAGGTTTGAATTTCGAAATATGTAGATTTCATATTATTTTAATTTTTTTGTTAGTGACATTTGTGTATTCTATTATTAATAGATCTGTTTTTTGTTACATTTTGGTCTTTTGAACATTTTAAGTTAAAAATCTGAACGTAGGATACGTTTTCTATAAAGATTTATTTTTACTGACAAATATTTTTGGATTTATGAACATCTTAATTATAATTTTGAACATGTGATACATTTCTTATGAACTTTTTTTAGATCTGTGTATTTTGTAATCATTTTTAAAAAATTGGTGTTCTATACTTTATAATCTATATATCTGAACATTTGATTCTTTGCATATGAAAATTTATTATGTTTTCGATTTATGAATTTTTAAAACTTTTTTATGTTTTGTAATTATAAACCTATTATGTTAGATATTTGAACATGTGCATGTTTTTTTTTTATGAACAACTGATTTAAATTGATTATTTGAAAGATATTCATATATTCAATGTTATGTAAGCTGTTGAAAGTGTGTTGAATTTGATTTTTGATTTTAATTGCTAAATTTTTTTTATATGATTTTCAGTATCATTTATAATTTAATTGTTGAATTGATACTTTAATTTGTATTTGATGAATATAATTTGTTTATACCATGTTTTTGAATATTTTTTTCATATAATTTGAGTAACGCACTTTCCATTGTATTTATTATCAAAATTGTTATTAGCAGTATCATATTATGAACACTGTTTCTATTTTTATGAACATTTAGGTTACTATAATGAATCTTCCATTTTACATAATTTTCTGAGTATGTATATATGCTTTTTAGAAAATAATTGTAAACGTAATTATGAACATTTTTTTCCAATATTTGAACTTTGTTGTTTTATTTTTGAATTCCAATAATGATTATTATGAACTATGTTTGTTTATTGCAGTTAGAACATGTGAAGTTGTTTATAAGGAAAGTATGAAGGCTGAGCAACATCTGAGCAGTGTCTTCAGGTCAAGAAGTTTTGGAAGGGTGTTTTAGTGGTTTGTGGTTGGGGTTCAGAAGTTTATGTAGGGTGTTCAGTGGTTTGTGGTTGGGGTAATAATTTGGTAGGGGTTAGTTTCAGAGGTTTTTTAGGGTGTTAAGTGGTTTGTGGTTGGGGTTCGGAAGTTTTGTAGGGTGTTTAGTGGTTTGTGGTTAGGGTTCAGAAGTTTTTGTAGGGGGTTTAGAATTTTTTGTGGGGTGTTCATTGGTTTGTGGTTCGGGTTCAGAAGTTTTTGTAGGGTGTTTAGTGGTTTGTAGTTGGGGCTCAAAAGTTTTTGTAGGGGAGTTTAGAAATTTTTGTAGGGTGTTCAGTGGTTTGTGGTTGGGGTTCAGAAGTTTTTGTAGGGTTCAAATGTTTTTGTAGGGTGTTCAGTGGTTTGTGGTTGAGGTTTAGAAGTTTTTGTAGGTGGTTCAGAGGTTTTTGTAGGGTGTTTAATGGTTCGTGGTTGGGGTTAAGAAGTTTTTGTAGGGGGTTCAAAGGTTTTTGTAGGGTGTTTAATGGTTCGTGGTTGGGGTTTAGGAGTTTTTATAGGGTATTCAATGGTTTGTGGTTGGGGTTCAAAAGTTTTTATAGGGGGGTTCAGAAGTTTTTGTAAGGGGTTCATTCTTGAACGTTTGTTGATTCCTGAACTTCTGGTGCTTCTTCAATCTAACCTGCTTCTTGGGAGCTTTTACTTCTTATTACTCTGCTTGTTGTAGGAATTTTTTCCTTTAGGTTTTTTAAAAGGCCATTCAGAGGTGGTCTTTAAAGGGGGGTTCAGTGGTTTTTGAAGGGGGTTCGGAGGTTTTTGGTGGAGGATTCAAAGGTTTCTAGGTGTTTTTCACTTGTTTCTTGGGGCTTTTCAGCGGATTTCTGGTGGGTTATCTGTGTTTTCTGGTGGCTTTTCAATGATTTCAGAGGGCTTTTCATTGGTTTCTAGGGGCTTTTCAGAAGTTAATTAAGGTTGTTTAATATTTTGTGGGTGTAGTTCTGATATCTTTGGGGGCTGATAAGTGTTTTGTGGGGGGTAGTTCAAATGTCTGTAGGGGCTATTCAATGTTTTGTCAGGCTGATTAGTGTTTTTTGGGGCTGATCAGTATTTTATGGGGGTAGATCAGATGTTTCTGGGAGCTGATTAGTGGTTTGTGAGGGCAAGTAAGTGGTTTGTGGGGGTTGTTCAGTGGTTATTGTGTGTTGTTCATAAGTTTCTTGTGGTTGTTCAGTACTTGGTCGATCTGATAATTAAAAAACAAACAACAAAGTGAGCAAATAAATAATATCTAAACAAATTATTACATTATACGAACGTAATTAATTGAATTTCTAAACAAATTATTACTTCATAAAGCACATAATATATGGACATAAAGCACAACGTATATGAACATCAAACAGAAACTATATGAACATAAATATACCTGTTAATTGGACTTTATGATATTTCTTTGTCTAATTCTTCCAATATTTTTTGACAAACAATTGGACTTCCTTTAGGTATATCATCTAACTTCTTCTTTTTTTGGTGTTCTGAGTTGAACATTTGACTAATTGGACTATTAAAAAAAATTTAGGGTTTAATTTAGTATTCAATTCCAAAAATGAAAATTTAAGATAAAATTGGGATTTTGAGTAATAAATTAAGTACACTTCTTCATCTTCATTAGTAGGAGAACATAGTTTTGATTTTCTACAAAAAAATAAATTGAAAGAAAAAAAAATTAAAACGACAATTATGTTCATGAATTTTGAAATTTGTTGAATTATATTAGCAAATTTACAGAAATTTAAGTAATGTTCTCCTTTTAGAACTGTTATTTGTTTTTATCCATGGCAGTAAAACAGTTTTTTAGAGAGAGAAAATTAAAATAAATAAATAAATGAGAAAAGATTTTGAAATTATGAGATGAAACATAATTTTTCAAACAAATTAAAAAATTTATATGGGGGTTGAGAGAGGAGGAAATAATTTTTTCTTAATAAAAATCTGAATAGTATTGAGCTGGTATGTATTGGGCATGTTTTTTAGGTGAATATAGCTACTGGGCTATTATTTGGGCTTGGTGCACCTATTTGTAGGTGCACCAAGGTGTATGTAATACCAATTGACTTTGGTTGGCGGTTTAATTCTTAGAATTTCCAAATCTTAAGGCGGTTTAAAACCCACAAAATCAACCGCACCCAAAATGGTTAGAAAGAGAAGATACAGTCCAACCCATCAAGCCACTCATGGCGCCGGTAAGCTGCACCAATGGGGCAATGGCTGGTTGTGTAGCCGTTCTTTCTCTCTCTTTAGCCACCCTTTCTTACTTCCTTTTCAACCAACAACGGATTTTCAAGCATCCCAAATCAAAACCTCAAAATCCCAGTTGCACTAAAAAGTATGGAAATGGAATTGTTGGTGCAATTGGAAATACCCCTTTGATTAGAATCAATAGTCTTTCTGATGCCACTGGTTGCGAGGTACTTAGCTTGATTTTTTATTCTATGGAGTTTTGTGACTTGGGTATTAAAAAAATTTGCTTATTTGTTGGGGATTGGATTGATTGTTGAATGTTAAATTTGCTTATATGTGTTTAAGGTGCTGCTTTTCGATTGAATTGCTACTAATTGTCCGGAAATGAAGATTCTTTTTGTTGGGGTTCTGATTGATTGATTGTTAAATGTTAATTTTGCTAATGTGTGCTAAATTTGCTTATTTGATAGAATTGTTATTTTCCAGAAATTAGTACTCTTGTTGTTGGGGTTTTGATTGATGTATTGTTTAATGTTAAATTTTGCTAATGTGTGTTTAAACTGCTAATTCTTTTGATTGAATTGCTACTAATTGTCCAGAAATGAGGATTTTTTCTGTTGGGTTGTTGATTGATTGATTGTTTGATGTTAATTTTGCTATCGTGTGTAACTTTGCTATTTTTATTTTTATTTTTATTTTTATTGAATTGCCACTAATTGTCCAGAAATGAGGATTCTTTTTGTTGGGGTTTTGAATGATTGATTGTTAAATGTTAATTATGGTAACATGTCCTTAATTTGCTAATTTTGATGATAAATTGTCAAGAATTGAGGATTCTTTATTGGGGTTTTACCTTATTGTTAAACACATTCCAATACTAGCTGAATGTTTTGTACTAGTATATAACTATTAGCAAAGCAAAGCCCTAATTAATTTTGTTTGAGCAGATTCTTGGGAAAGCTGAGTTCTTGAATCCAGGAGGAAGTGTCAAAGACAGGATTGCTGTTAAAATCATAGAAGAGGTACTTTTAAGCTGAGTTTTTATGCTGTTATGCGTCATTGATTGTGCTTCATGCGGAATTGAGTATCTCATAACCTATGCGTACTGTACTCTGCTATTGCTGGGGTAAGTATTTGAGTATATTTGGCCCCCCTCTATCATGCTCGAAGCAGGAGGATTGCTTAAAACTTAAAAGCATTGAGGTAATAGTGTCATTAACGTCTGGACTCATACTGGTATTTTGAAGTACTGCTGAGTGATTACATTTTATTGAAATGAACTTAGTAAATAAGGATTTGGAGGATGAAAATAGAGCTCTGAACTGTTTTAAGATGGTAGTGTTATGTGTTCATATGCATTGATAATTAAAGAAAAGGCTGGATGTCCCACTTCATGTTGTCAGTTGACTAGGTGATGTGAAATATGCCTGATGGGGTTAATTAGAGATTTAGTTCAGGAATGAGAAATTTGTAAGCATTTCTAGTTCCGTATGGGAGGCTTAGTTTAGGATTGGAGATGTTGAAGGCTGCTTTAAATTAAGGTAACAGTAATTCAGGACCAAGTGATACTACTATGTTGAAAATTTTAGAGGACTTTCTTTGATTAGCCATTGTACAAATATTCTTTTTAAGCCATCCACATGTTTTCACCTTATTAATGACTTCAAAAAGCTAGCTCTCTTAGCTGCAATTTATTCATACTAGGGTTACCTGGTGTTTGGAGAGCCACAAGGGCGGGTGATGAGAATCGATCCCCGGATCTCCTGGAATCGGGAAGGAAGCTCTAACCACTTGAGCTATCCCTCACTCTCAGGTTACCTGTTTTTTTTACAGTTAATTTCTTTGTTTGTAGGTTTAAATGTTTAATATTGTGGCACCTTATGAGCCAAGAGGAGTGAATGAGTGATTATCAGTATGTAGATGTGTCTAAAGAGAGTTTACTCGGATTCTTCTAGAACATTATGCTGTAGCTTATACAACATAATTTTATAACACAGCCCTCTTGTATTGCCACAACTATTCTTGAGTATCATGCAACTTAGCGAGGTAGTAGTTGAAGGTACCCTCTTGTGCTTAGACATAGTCAAGAAAGATATATATAGGGAATTTAGGTGTGTAGTAATTTAGATGCTTCGTTTCACATTAATTACTCTGCTGGATACACGATAATTTCAATCGGGTATGGACATAGACAACACATGTAGGCTAGGTCATCCAAAATTCACATTAAATGTTGAGTATACATACCTGTGTGGCTGTGTATACATGCAAGGCTTCTGCCTTGCCTTTTTGTTGGTCTTTGACCCTGCTTCAGATGTAGTGTTCTAACTGTTCTCCCTTTGGTTTTAATGTGATGTACTCTATACGAGGGAAGGTTTTTATTTTTTGTTCATATTGATTGCATATGTTTCTGTTTCCTCTAATATGTGGCATATGCTCAGGCATTGGCATCTGGTCAACTAGCTCCTGGTGGAGTGGTTACTGAAGGTAGTGCTGGAAGTACTGCCATTAGTCTCGCAACAGTTGCTCCTGCTTACGGATGTAAATGTCATGTTGTGATTCCGGATGATGTTGCTATAGAAAAGGTATGTTTTGGCCTACTCCACCAAAGCATGAACCTTCTTTTCTTCTAAATTTTCTATGCAGTTTTATTTTGGTTTCTTACTGTCCCTTGTCCGCCTCCAAAACAAGCAGTCTCAGATTATTGAAGCCCTTGGTGCTACAGTTGAGCGGGTCAGACCAGTGTCAATCACTCACAAAGACCACTTTGTAAATGTAGCTAGACGACGGGCATCAGAAGCTAGTGAGCAGGCAGCTAAAAATGGTAAAAATAGTCAAACACCTAACAGAAACCAAGAGCAAACAAATGGTGAAATATATGAAGAGCAGAAGAAAAATCACACAGTTTCAAGGGACTGTACTGGAGGTTTCTTTGCTGACCAGTTTGAAAATTTGGCCAATTTTCGAGCCCATTGTGAAGGCACAGGGCCTGAAATTTGGGAGCAAACTGAAGGAAAGCTGCATGCATTTGTAGCGGCTGCTGGAACTGGGGGCACATTAGCAGGTGTTTCTCATTTCCTTAAGGTGAGTTCTGCCTTTTGATATGTAATGCATTTATTTGCAGAAAGTCGGAAAGTAATAAATGATTCCTCCTTTCTTGACAGGAGAAAAACGATAATATCAAGTGCTTCCTGATTGACCCTCCTGGTTCTGGCTTGTTCAATAGAGTAACAAGGGGAGTGATGTATTCAAAGGAGGAGGCTGAAGGGAAGAGGCTAAAGAACCCCTTTGACACTATAACTGAGGGCATTGGAATAAATAGGTTGACTCATAATTTCATGAAGGCCAGGCTAGATGGCGCTTTCCGAGGCACAGACAAGGAGGCTGTTGAGATGTCTAGGTAAGCCCATGCTTTCATATCTTTCTAATGTCTAGGCTGTTGACACCATATGTTTGTTATCGATCCTTACTTTTTTAACTGTTGGCTCTTGGCAAGTTAGCAGCAGTTGCATGAAAACTTGATGAAACATGCCACATTTCTCTCATTTCTAAATGTTTCCCTTTTTTTCTTAAGCTTTAAAAAACTTTTGGCAAAACATCTCCTAGATCCCTTTTATAAATATTGCCCTTTCATGAATATGTTCTCCAGTAGTAAATATTGTACTTAACTCCATGTATGCACTAAGATACTGTTTTCTTGATTATATTCCGAAGTTTTTTCTCCATATTTGACTATTTCGTTTCCCTTATTTTTGTTTCCCGATTTCCTTTTGGTTCAACAAAGCTTATCAGCCAATTTTTAAACTGCATCAGGTTCCTCCTGAAGAACGATGGGATTTTCTTAGGTAGCTCTTCAGCCATGAATTGTGTTGGAGCTGTTAGGGTTGCTCAGGCGCTGGGTCCTGGCCATACCATTGTTACAATCCTGTGCGACAGTGGGATGAGGCATCTGAGTAGATTCTACAAAGCCGAGTACCTCTCTCAGCTGGGTTTGACTCCATCTGCCACTGGTTTGGAATTTCTTGGTCTTCCATGAGAAGAGAAACACGTAGACAGCAATTTAGCTCACCCAGAGAAAATTGAAAATGACATACTAGATCCAGTTTGCTGAAAGTTTAGACCGATAGAGATGCTGGAATTAAGCTCAACCATTTTTTTTTTTTTTTTAGTATGAGGTAGTCAAATTAATCATTGAGCATATACGAAGTACATGTTGTATGAATTGTTTGATTATTATTATACGAGTATTGTTTATCAACATACTTTCTCCGTTCTTTTTTACTTGACCCGCTCTGACTTATACATTATTCATCACTCCTCCTTTGACCATTTTTTGTGAATAATATGTATGGAAAAACATATTTATGTGGGATTATTTTCAATTCGTCTCAATAAGTAATATTATAATATATAAATTTTATAATTTTTACTTATGGAGAATTAAAGTTATTGATCGTTAAAGTTTTGCATTGACAAGTGTGATAAAAGAAACAAGTCAAATAAAAAAGAACAGGCATATAACGTATAATTTAAATGCATCTCTACTATTTGGAAAACTCATGAAAATTGTTGAACCATTGATATTAGAATGTGCATGCCAAGAACTATTCAGAGGAACTACCAACATGCACCACTTTACAAGTTTACAAGGCTTTTTTATTTATTTATTTATTTATTTTATTTTTTTTTATTCATTTATATTTTTATTTTATTTTATTTTTTTTTTTGAGAAAATACCTTTTTAATAAACATTAGATACCTTAACAGTTAACAATTTACCATTTTGTTTTTGTGAATTTCAAATGTCAAGCATGATCTACGAAACCAGTTCAGTTAGAATGAAAGTATGGGCAAAAAACTCGCTGTCAAGACTCAAGAGTAGTACTGAAATACAAAAACTCTATTTTATCTCAAATTTTTTTTTTGCAACTTAGCATCCGTTTGCTGGTAGGGAGGCTTGCCTGGGAATGAGTAATCTAGACTACAAATCAGTATAATTTGAAGGAAGGCTTTGGACTTGCACAACATAGTTTACGGGATTAGGGACTACAAAAATAGAACGGTTTTAGAAGCAACCAAACCCATTGCATAAATAGAAACAGATGCAGATAACCAAAAGAAACAACACAAATGTTATAAACAGGTTCATAATCAAGGTGCACCATGCCTATGCTCCTTGTAACTCTCAGATATGTAAAAAGAGGTTCTACAAATAAAACCAGTAAAAGTATGAAAGTAATCTCAAGCTTGTAAAGCATTCACTGACGATTCCTTCCATCAAACAGCGACTCATCACAGTGTGGGTCAAGCCAATCCTTGGACGAACCTTTGGCCATCTTTCCACTCATCTTACCACTGCCACCAACAAGTTCTCTTAAGCTCTCGACTCTATTCTCTCGCCCTGTGCTGCCAATCTTCTTGTCTGCTTCCTTGAGCTTCTGTTTGAAACGCTGCTTACGATTGGTGGGGTTTTGCTCTTGTTGCTTCTGTTGAGGTGGAGCTCCGTGGGGTCCCAAGTAAATTTTTTCTAGCTTATTATCCTGACCATCCAGAAAAGGGTTTTTACAATCGATCAGAAACGGTATGTTTGATCTGTCAAGCTATCAAAGCCTACCAAGCTACAGTGTATATGGACAGGAATTAAAAAAAATTGAACATTTACCTTCAAAGGAGCAGACTTGGAGACATCTACCTTCGGAGGATCTGATTCAATTTGGTCAGGGTTTTCTATTCCCAAGCTTGGAATTACAAATCCATCAGTGTCTGGAGGCAGCATGAAAATGAATTAAAAAAAAAACACGAAGTAAAAACAATGCCGCTGACAGCAAAAGGCAATAGCTCAACTAGTTTACACATAATACGTAAATGTATTTAAATAGACAAAAATGAAAAAGGATCATTTTTAAACGCAAGAAAATAAGAATAAGATCTGCAATATAAACTCGTAACAAAAACCGCATTTACAAGTTGCCAAATCATAGGGTCAATCAATAATGGATAATATCACGCTAGCAGCTTCAACATGATGAGGCATAATGGCAAGTGACGGGGATGTATGTCTGTGCAGTTAAAAGAGTCAGTCTAATAAGTAAAACAGTTCATCCTCATTATCTTAGTGGGATACAAGTAGCAGTTTCCAATTTTCAAGTCTCAAATTGCAGGACCTGGAAATGTAAGCCGACCAAACAAGCAAGGTTTCCACTTGTGAGACTATCAGCATCACATCAAAATAGTTCACCAGCTGAGATTCCTTTTTTTTATGTAAAAGCGCACTTCTACATTGACCAAAATACATAGATCTTGAAATAGGTAACACGAAAGGTGAAACCATGATGTAAAGCTGTTGTTATCCTTATAAAATGAACGCAATCAATGCATGATGAGAAACCACCCTACAAATATGACATATTGTGTTATTCTAGACAAAACTGAAACTAGTATGTCATTACTGTCTTCCCATCATCTTTTAATACTGAAGAGCAAAAAAATTATGTTCGATCTGAGAAATGTAAAACCCTCATTACAAACTACTACTTCAGGAATTGGTGTCTACAACATCTCATTTAGTCAAAGACACATCTAACATGTTGGTTGGAGTAATTCACAGTTTAGAGGGATGCATAGACTTGATTGCTCTATTAGTCTTTTCCTATCCAACAAAACTTATATTAATCAATAAACTAATACATACAGTCAAAATGTCAAATTGTCAAAGATCAAGACTAAGAGACCATAGACTATAGGACATTCAATCTAACCAGTTCAATGTCATAATTTATTTGATTAAGACAATCAAACATAAGAATATAAGAAACAGCACGAACTACAATCAGTGAAAGCAATATCAATAATCCTTGACTCTTTACGGACTATGGTTGCGTACTTGCGTATATATTGACTTCCTTAGACCCTACCTCGACAAGAATCATATCAAGTTCTTCCATTGTTCAAAAAAATACCCAATTCTAGTATTAGTAAAAACACAAAAATGAACTCAAAATCATCAAAAGAAAACCTATCCACTACTTAACCTAAGCATAAGTGAAAGCCTGCCTTAATAAGCCAATATTTTCAAACCTCGAAATCCATCTAAATCACCCAATCGCCCTCTTTTTCGAAGTATAATCAATCAAAAAGTTGGCAACTTAGCATTGCTCTAGTTCTAGTGACAAGTACATGTCAATAATTATAAATTTAAAAACTACCTAAAAATTCATTTCATAGGGTGTAATTAATAACCAAATTGGAAAAATCATTACCCTTACATGAATCCTTGAAATTCATAAACTTCAAAAATAACATAATCATCAAACCAGTAACAAGCAAAACCATACATAGCAAGTTCAACAATTTGCTAAAAAAACAAGTAAAAAACACAATAAATCAATTCAAATTAGCAGGAAAACATAAATATAGAAAAGGGGCATACCCCACTCATCATCTTCTTCAACAGGGGCAGTGGGGTGCAGTGAAGATTGGTCCATGGAACAATGACGATCATCGATTTGCGCAATTAAAGGGCGATTAAGCCCAATTCACAACGCACTTCTTTATCAATTGATATAAATTTCTACTTTTAATTAGCGAATTTGACGACAAATGAGGGATTAATTGGCGCGAAAATCCCTAATTTCCTCAATTTATTTAGAGAGAAAACCCTAGAAAGCTCTGAAAATGAGTTGAGAGGAGAGAGAATGGGAAAGAAATGGACAAGAAATGTGGCGAATCTGATACGGGGTGAGAAGTGAAATGACTAAATTACCCCTTGGTGGGTAGTACTAAAGTGGAAATGTTACATGAACATTCTATTTTTGGGAGGGTTTTCTCTGTTCTTTTCATTGGCATTTGGTGCCAAGAGCATAAAGTGAAAAGAAGGTAGATTCACTAGATTGTGGACCTCAAACAATTGGTAGGTAATAAAAGCAAGGACTATCATCAAATTGGAATATTCATATTCGTGAACATGGACGGAGTAAAACTTAGTTGAAAATCTAACGTATCTTAGATTGCATAGTTAGATGGCATATTATCTTGTGTTATATTAACGTTTAATATGAGGTGGAGGTATAAAGTGCATGTATGCCATTGATTTCGCATAATCAAATTTGTATTGAACTAATTAATTAGTCAAAGCACCATAACATGATGTGTACCATAGATTACGCTAAACAATTTTCAGCTAAATCAAAATTGACTTTATATAATCTAGCTTGAATAGTTATATGGCTAATATTTATTAATTAATCATAATAAATATATTTGACCTTATTTGACTACAATTTGACCCAAATTAGATCATTGTTCAAATATGAGATGACTTGAATTGACTCAAACCTAATTTGGACAATTCATTTGCCACCTTTATCAAGTGTAAATTACTTGCTAGATTACAACTTGTGTGGACCAGAGGTGAAAATGCTAGAGCACTAGATTGCTAGTGACTTATTTTATTTTATATCTTTTTTATTGTTGTAAACACAGAGAATTCAACCGAAACAACCTAAATTATTGTTTGTTATACAAGCAAATGGTATACTATTTACAAATATCTATGTAAAACTGTAAACCATAGATTTCTTAAAAGATTGAGTAACGGATCATTTTCCTTTATTTTAGATATGAACTAGTTTAAGGTCCCGTGCAATGCACGGTTTTACTTAATCAAATTATGAATTACAATGTTAATATAACATAAACATATTTATATATATATATATATATATATATATATATATATATATATATATATATATATATATATATATATATATATATATATATATATATATATATATATATATACAAAAAAAAAAAAATTAAAACAAATACTTGAATTTCTTTTCAAAAAAAAAAATTAACTTGAATTAATATTATATTGTTATCAAAAGTTATTGATTATTAAACATTAAAAAAAAAACACTCAAATTTAATGGTTATACTGTTTTATATGAGAATAAAATTTATGTTAATTATAACCCGTGCAATGTAATTATATACCCCATATTTCCCAATTTTGTTGGCATGTTTTGACGGGCACAATATTTTATAGCATACTATAACTGGAAAAATGTTTAATATAAATTTAATTGACTTAACTTTTATGACAATTAATAATTAGGGTTCGTTTGGCATCATTGTGGTTTTCTGTTTTTTGGTTTTTTGTTTTTTACAATCATATAATATAAGTCATAAAATGAATAAAAATTAGTCAAATTTATTAAAATTATGATAATTTTGAAAACTGACAACAGAAAAGTGGAAACACCTTTTTCTTGTTTCCTGTTTTTGGTTTTTTATTTTCAAAAAAACTGAAAACTGAAAACAAAAAACAATGCCAAACAATCCCTAAGGTTTTTTAATTTTTGTTTTATATTTATGTTTATAGTTATTGAATTGTAGTGTTATTATTATTAATAAATCAAAAAATTTATAGTAAAAGCTAAAGTGTCTAATCCTGGTTGGAGCAAAAAAAAAAAAAAAAACTTTCAAAGAAAAAATACATTGTAGAATAATACGAAGTACGGGATTAGTACATTATTCTAATTTAATATATTACCTTATATGTTTGTTTATTATAGAAAAATACCAATTATAAATAATTATAAAAAATATGCATATAGAATATATTTCAAATATAATTGCCAAATTGAAGATTAAATATTATAGGTTATATAAATTGATATTAATGAAGATTTTGTACAAAAAGGGAAAAAAAAAAGGGAAAGAAAAAAGTGGCGGGAAAATTTTTAATCAGAACATGACAAGTGTCATGTCAGATTCGCTTTTAGTATTATGTAATTGATTGGTAGTAAAAGTGTACAACTATTAAAAATTCTCCGCTAAAATGACGTGGCAAGATTAATAAGCTTTTTTTTCTTTTTTCTTTTTTGTGCACAGGAGGGGCAAAGCCCCAAAAACTAAAAAAACAATACAAAGAAACTAAGGAGGTATTAAATGAATAACATCATTATGTAGAAGATGCCCTAAAGCTTAATGACTCAACAAGCCAGTGGCGGAGCCAGGAATTTCCCACTAGGGGGACAAATGTACATCACTTGATTTAAGAAAAATGGTGTAACACAAATATTTAAATAGCTTAAGGGCCTGTTCACATTTACTTAATTTCAATTCAGTTCAGCTCCAATCAGTTCAGTTCAATTCAGTTCCAATCAGTTCAGTTCAGCTCTTAATTTCCCTCTCTCATAAAATATTCATTTCAGCTCAGTTCAGTTCAGTTCAGCTCCAATCAGTTCAGTTCAATTCAGTTCAATAAATGTGAACATGCCCTAAGTGTTACAACTTAAAAATAAATAAATAAATAAAATCCAAAACACGGATTTACTTAGTAAAAAAATACCAACATCATGTTACCATTTCTTGGCTTATGGGTTTAGAATTATTGAAGAAGTTGAACATTAAATAATTGAATGCACTTATCATAATAAAATGCAAATCAACAATTCCAATTATTCAAATAAATATATGAATATATGGAGTAATTATTAAGAAAAAATATATGACTCAACATGCCAGTGACGGAGCCAGGAATTTCCCACTAGGGGGACAAATGTACATCACTTGATTTAAGAAAAATGGTGTAACACACAAATATTTAAATAGCTTAAGGGCCTGTTCACATTTACTTAATTTCAGTTCAGTTCAGTTCAGCTCCAATTAGTTCAGTTCAGCTCTTAATTTCCCTCTCTCATAAAATATTCATTTCAGCTCAGTTCAGTTCAGTTCCAATCAGTTCAGTTCAGCTCCAATCAGTTCAGTTCAGTAAATGTGAACAGGCCCTAAGTGTTACAACTTTAAAAAAAAAAAAAAAATCCAAACACACGGATTTACTTAGTAAAAAAATACCAGCATCATGTTACCCTTTCTTGGCTTATGGGTTTAGAATTATTGAAGAAGTTGAACATTAAATAATTGAATGCACTTATCATAATAAAATGCAAATCAACAATTACAATTATTCAAATAAATATATGAACATATGGAGTAATTATTAAGAAAAATTAAAAAGGAAGGAATATTATCTTATACATTAAAATATAATAATAGTAAAATGCTTATATCAATGATTGATCTTTTGGTCTCTTGAAGTCATACTCACCTCATTCACCAAGAAATTAGAAATTGAAAGTTATAATAAAATAACAAGTTTAAATTTTATAAGTAATGACCGTTTTGCACTTATTCAAAAAAAGAAAAAAAAAAAAATTGAATGTAGCCACTAGAGCTTGGACCTGTGAACACAGCATTTACAAGGAAGACATTAACCACTACACCATCTTATTTAATATTGAACAATTTGCACAACATTATGTATTTAAACTATTTTTTTTTTAAACCATGTCCCCCTCTAGCTCTGCCTCTACATAATTCTGATTCATTTATTCAATCCAAAATCCATAAAAAAGGGAATATGAAAGATTTGATATAACATGTGACCCAATTGCAAGCAACATATATATTATATGCTCACCATTTGTCTATGTAAGACTTGAGGAATTTTTGTGTATCAAAAAAAAAAAAAAAGGCTTGAGGAATTCCTAATTTTTACCCTAGAAAATGTGACTTTGAATCTTTGATGGACATGATCATTGGGGTGTTGCACATCCAAGCCAAGCTCGAGGTTGCTCATCTCGTAACATTTATACTCTAAATCAACTTAAGCCCACAATTTTTAAGCCAATAATTAGTAATTAAAACTTAAATTTGCCTCAACTTTAATTTCATGTAAAGTCGACTTAAAGTTCATTTTCAACTATTTCAAGTTAAGGCGGCTCAACGAAAGTTAAAATAATACATTATATACTACTAGTTCAAACTAATTTAACAACGTAACAATTAATTCCAAACAATTGGACAAAAAATGTACTTTAGTACACATACCTATACTATATTGTATATTTGAGTGTGTTAGAAGTATATTAGTGTATCAGAAGATACGGTTTCAGGGTAATATAGCAGGATTCAAGAATTTAGAACCCATACAAAGTATTAAAAGAATAGTGATCAGACAACAATGTACATATTTGGTATGATATTGAATATTCAAAGATCAAACTTGCAAAATATCTTCAGACTTCAGTATGTTAAGGAGTCTTCCTCTCAGAAGGCAATTTTGCTGCTTGCGGAGATGATTGTGCTAATGTTATATCAGCTGTAGATATAGCCCCTGACTGATCAACATCAAGTTCTTCAAATTCTACCATTACAAGTGATATATCTTCCTGTGTAATTTTTCCCATCTCTTTCAGCTTATATAAAGCAAACTCAGCAGCACTGCAGATGAAAACAATCCGAAAATCAGAACAAACAATATTATAGATGGAATATTATATGCTGAAAGCTAAGAAGTAAGAAATATATAAATGTGGTATTGGATAGGAGTATCTTAAATTTCACATACTCAATAACTCCATCATCGTCTAGATCAGCTACCTCTATATCAAAATCAGTCATGCACCGGGTAAGAACACGCTCAACCAGATGATTCTGTCTCCTTTCAGCATGTAACTCTGCAAGATAAAGGAAAAACTGTGCTACACATATAGTTCCGATCAAAATCCACAAGATTGCAAAAACACGACCTCCCATTGAACTGAAACTTGGGTATCCATATCCCAGGGTAGAAACAGTAGCACACACACAATAAAATGCCTCAAAAAATCTCATCTTCTCAACAAACTTGAGAAAGAGTGTTCCACTTAGCATGAGAAACAAGAGAAATACAAAAATCAAGACAACTTTATGCTTTGCTTTGTTTCTTTTAATTTTCTTCATAATGTCACTAGGACCAATAAATTCATGACTCATACTCAATGCTCTAACAAGCAGTGCCTCCTGCTTCTCAACAAGGTAATCTGCCGCCTTGCTAAGGATCAATCCAATCAAAGCCAGCCCTACGAAGACATAAGCAGCAGCAAAGAGCTTTGCAAGGTCGGTATTTGGAGCTAGGTCCCCATATCCAGCCGCAGTCATTGTGATCACACAAAAGTAAAGAGAATCAAGTACAGCATTTGTCTTTTTACCACTGATCTGGTTTCTGATCAGGTAGAAGCAGAGAACACCAACACTCAGGTATATAATCAAGGCCGCAGCTACTTTTCTAAGGCTTGGGTGAATACTCTTCAATAGATTTTCTGGAGTTTTTGTAGAAGCATTATCAGCTGCATCACTACTTACTTTTTCAGAAAACTCCCTGACAGGAGCACTCCTTGCACGGCGAAATCTCCTTTTCTTGGCACCATCCTTCTGAAGACGGGATTCTTTTCTAAAATCAAAAGATCCTGATAATGCAACTTCCTTTAAGTTTTTACTGGCCATCATATACCAATATATCACCTGCAAAACACCAGAAGCTTAAGTAGTCCCTTCCAGGGAAGAATTGCAATTCTAAACGAGTTCCGTTTCTAGCCTAAAGTCATATTAACCCACCTTCCCCAACGCTCTCAACCCTTCTTTCCATTCCTATGGGTTAAAATCATAGCAACCAAGTGTAGTTACAAAATTACAAGATCAGAAGTCAGATAACAATCATGATAACCCTGTCTCAGATTTGAAAAAAATGTCAAAATCATTTAATTTTAGTGTGTTATATTTATGTATGTGTATGATATAATTAAACCCTTGACAATGGCCCATATCTAAGATAGATTCATCATCATTAATTCATTATGCATCTTTACAGCGACGACAACTACGCCATAAGGATCCTGTTCCCACAAAATAGGTGAATCAATTATTTATAGATCTAACCCCTTGCCAATATTAATGAACTCTTTACAAAAACCTCCACAAACAAGAGCTTATAGAAAACGGTCTAGCTGATAATATAACAGGAAAACATAAACTAGCAAAGAGAAACGAGAAAGTAGGACTTACCAAATTAAAAATGGAGCTTATAACAGAGAAAAACTCAACTTGTTGAACTCGTGATATCACAAGGCAAGAATATCTGAAAATATGGCAACCCAAATACATGAATAATAATTATCTTAGAAAAAAAAAAAAAGTAAAAATAGTACAGTCAAGTATTAAGTAAGATACCTAGTAGTACTTTTAAGTCAGTGAAACACTCCTGGACTGACCTGGGGATTGAATATTATTTTGAAAGCAGGCTCAAATTATATAATAAGTAGAAACAGAGTAAAAGTAAGTCTACCTTCTCCTCCATTTAAGTTCCATGTTCACATGCTTGTGAAGTTGTGCTTCCCTAAACTTACAATAACAAGAGAAAGTATAAATTAATCAACAAGTGCTACTAGCCTACTACCCATGCTATATCTCCATACTACATTTAGTATGACTTTAATTGTATGTGTGTCGGCCGTCACCCAACAGGGATTCTTTTCATATGATTTTTAAATATTCAACATCCACGATTGAGTTCGTCTACATCACTATCCTTTGTAGTTTCCTATACACCAAAATAAAATAGATTAAATATACTGAAATAAATATAGTAGTTGGTTTTACATTAATTTTAACTTTCAAAACTAACAATAAATAGATTGATAACTAAACAAAGATCAGTTTTTGCACTTCTTGCTGGTAACATTCATTTCAAAAAGGTTAGGCAAGAGTAATTTATAGAAAAAGCACATTAATGAATAGGCTAAAACTAACGAACGTCCTGAGGGCGTTGGATAAGTTACCTAAAAATAGAAAGATCAAATTAAAATGAACATTAATTACACCGATTGACGCGTGATTTTGTCATGCTTTTCCAAATTAATACCACTTTGGGTATTATTTTAAATGCTTATCCAACGTCCTGCGGGCGTTTGTTAGCAAGATCCTAATGTATATTGAAACCTTGTATTTAAAGCAAAAGTTAGGCAACCTGCCAACCTGTATTGAAGCGTATAACTTCGGTAAGTAAGATTCTAGGCCACATTATTGGAAATCTTTTTAGAGAACTATGAAGAGTATCACAGGGGCAATCACTTGTATGATGATAAGGGAGAATGACTCCAAGAAAAGCATAGCTAGGAATAATTAATCTAACAAAACGATAATAATCAGTATAATATCAGCTTCTAAATTAAATTTAGGATTGTCCCAAAATAATTGTCTCCTCCTAAATATTATTGTAGGAAAAAACATGAATAATTTAGTCAAATCTTTACCTCCTATCAGACCTGACCAAAACATACTACTAGTATAATAAAATCAGTCCAAAACGAACAAGTTGTTAGAATACTTGAAAAATTAAATAGTTTGGCTTCAAGTCCTATTCTAACTCAAGCTCACCTTAAATTAATTATTTAGTTTATCCTATTCACTTCACCTTAAAAAAATAAGGGAAATTCTCACCGGTAACACTTAACTTCTGTTTTTTCTCAATAGTAGAATGCTAAATTTTGGATTATCATTGGTAATCACTAATTAGTAGTACTAATTTACTGGTAACATTAATGAAACTTTTACCTAAGTCCTTAACCATGGTTACCAATTTAAGTGGAAAATTAGCTGCAAAATGACTTAATTGCCCCTATTTATTTCCCTTAACCACTTACGTCTAATCAAAACCTCAAGGCTTCATCTTCTTCTTCATTCCTTATTCGAACTTCACCAGAGATATTCGATCAAATTTCACGGCAAAAACTCTACACAAATTTCTAGGGTTTGCAATCAATAATTTCTGGGATTACATAGGGAGCGATTGTCATCGGTTTTTTTGGGGATTCGCTGGGTTATTGAAGCAAAATTCACATCGGCGAGTTCAAATTCGTGGAAAATTGGTTCGACAATTGTGGCACTATCTTTCAAGTATACTGAATTTGGTGTAATTCTCGACCTTGAATTTCTTAAAGTTACGATCTTTCTGGTGATTCGAAGCCATGTAAGTCTTTATTTGTGTTGATTTTTATTATGCTCTGTTATTTCGAAAATTTGGCTCTGTTTTGTATTAACTAAAATCTTCTACTATGGAACTGATCATATTATGTCTGGCAATGCTAATTAGCTGAATTAATTAATACTGTGAGAAAATTAAAGAATATGATAAGGTGTTAAAATAGTAATTAATATAGTTGGCTGCATTATTTGCTTGATTGATCAGGATTTTGGACTATAATTGATTTTCATATCATCTTGCTCAATGGTTCCTAGAATGAAAAAGGTACATGTCTAATACTGATCTTCATAAATCATTCAAATTTTAGTTTTGAATATATAACCAAGACTTTGAGACGTATAGATTGCCCTCATTTGTAATTGAACTGGTATGACTTATTCTAAATTCGAAATCAATAATTAGCCATATACTATATTATTCACAAATATTGATGGTGAAATTAATAATTAGTCAAACCGAAGTTATTACGTATCACTTCTTTAACATGTTCTTTGTTATGCATACTCTGTAATAAACATAAACTTTTCATCCAATTAATTAATATTAATATCAAAATGGACAGTTTATGTTGAAAAATCTGAATCCCAGTAACTTGAGGATACTTCTGCCGTAGAAAATGGAAAGAAAGACCTTGAAGAAGTCCTGCATAGCAGCATAGCAGTGGAAGGATGCGCAATAATCGTTTATGGTTTAAATAAAGGGGTAATTGATTAAGGAGGGAAGTGATTTTTTAGAAGGATAGGTTTGTAATTTTGTTATTAGTAAACCATGGTTTGTCGATAATTAGGTAAAAATTTCATTAATGTTTCCAGTAAATTAGTACTACTAATTAGTGATTACCAATGATAATCCAAAATTTAGCATTCTACCATTGAGAAAAAACAGAAGTTGAGTGTTACCGGTGAGAATTTCCCAAAAAATAATATTAAGTAAAAATAATTTCATTTCAACAAAAATAATTTCAGTCAGGGGCGGGCTTTGGACAACTTTTTTTGGCCCGGCCTGATTTTTTTAAAATTATGGGTGGGCTTGGGAAATTAATTTTATGCAATTTTAGTTGATTTTTTCGGCCTGTCCTGAAAAGCCCACGTGGCCCGCCTAGTTTGAGCGGGTTTGGGCACTCATTTTCCGACCCAAAGTTTGCCTCAACCCAATCCGATAAATGGGCAAATTTTTTTGACCTTGACCTGGCCCAGCCCGCCCATTGATCACCTCTAAGATTATCATAGAGGCTCAATGGGGCTTGGCCCCTAATAGATTTAGAAAAAAAATACATGTAAATACTTTATACAACAACCCAATAATAAGATAGTAAAGCTTTAAAGGCCCATAAAATACAAAAATCCATTACTTCTTTATTTAACTAGGAAAATCAAATAAATAGGAGTACTATAGCTACCCAATTGGCCAATTCCCAATAATCACTGACAACCCACTACCCGTAAAATATCTCTCTTTCTTTTACTACATAATGTCGTAATGACCATCAATTTGATAAATTAAAGTATGTATAGTTGTACACTTTTTTCCAAGGGAGCACAAATTAAAGGCTAAGGCCTGTTCACTTCATCTTAATTTCAATTCACTTCACTTCAGCTCCTAATTTTCTTATCTCATAAAATATTCATTTCAGCTATATTCGGCTCAGTTCGGTTCATCTCAGCTCAATTCAGTAAATATGAACATGTCCTAACACAAATATTAGTACTTTTCCATTTAATTTTTTTTACTGTTACATTAATGTTTTTTTTCCTCTCTGTATTTTCGCATTATTAAATTTGTAAATAACTTTCATATGTTTATTTTATTATATTCTTATTATAGACGTAAATTAAAATTTTGTAAGAAACTATTGGCCCCTGGAAGAAAAAGTTTCAAGATTCGCCACTGATTTCAATAAAAATAATTTTAGTTCAATAAAAATTAGTACCTTTAAGAAGAAAATATAACAAGAAATTAGTAAAAATAATTTAAGTTCAGCAAAAATAATTTTAGTTTAATAAATTAATTTCAGTTCAGTAAAAATAATTTCAGTTCAGCAAAAATAATTTTAGTTTAATAAATTAATTTCAGTTCAGTAAAAATAATTTCAGTTCAGCAAAAATAAGGTAACGTGGACGGGACTTAATTCTTGTACTGTATTTTTAACTCTTCCACAATTAATTAATTTAATTATTTTTATTTAATTCCGAGTTCAAAAAAAAAAATTAAATAAAATTGACATCTTACCGACAGCTAGACTATATACGAAGTATATAGTATAAAGCATTGACCAGGCGCTAAGCAATACGCACAGAAAATACAGAAGAAAGTTTTCTCTTCACTCTGTTGTTGAATCTAGCATACTCCCATTGAAGCAGCTTTTGAGGTAAGATGTTTTCTTTTTTACAGTATTATTATTAAAATCATCGAATATCAATTTCACAATTAGTGTTAATCCTCAATTTAATTCAATTTAGGGTTCTTCTAAGGTGGATTGATTATTGCCTATATATTGGTTGTAATTTGATTATTTTAAGGATGCATCTACATTGTTACATATTCGATTCCGTACGTTTATTCTAACTCGTAAGTTGTTTTACCTGATTCATCCACTCAATTAGATCAGAATTTAGAGAAGGGAAATTCCCTGGAAACGAAATTTGTTCTTGTTGGGGTATTGTCATGAATAAATCCCAATGATTAAATAAAATTGTTGGTTTATTTACGAAAATATCACGTGAGAGCTATGAGAATTAGGGCATCCTCGAGAAACATTGATGGCAGTCTTAGAGTCTGTTTTGATTTACTGGACTCAGGTGAACTGAATTGAATATTTTATGAGAGGAGGATATTAGGAACTGAACTGAGCTGAAAATAATCCGAAGAGATTAAGCCTTTATTATATATCTGGGTTTTTTCTAATGAAAATTTGTTCAAAAGGACCAAGAAAGGTGACTCTTTTGTTCAAAAAGACCAATTAAGCCAAAAGTTGTTCAAAAGGACCACAAAACACACTTCGGGTTGCTGAGGGGGATCATGTCACATTTTCAGGCAAGTCAACGCCGGACTCCGGCGTTGACCAACATGTACTAGTCACGTGACTCATTAAGTAGGGTAAATTTTTATTTTTTTTCTTTTTTCCCATTAATCCTCACTAATTCCCCCCAAAAATCACCTTTTCACCCAAATTTTCTATTTCTTCTTCTATCTCTCTCCTTGAAGTGATTGAACATGGCATTTAGTTTGCTCTGCCATTGTTGGTGAGATTAGAGGAGCAATTTAATAGGGTATTAAAAGGTAAAGTCTTTTTGTTTTCTCTCTCCTGTCATTTTCTCAGCCTTATTTGGGTTGTTTTCTCACCATTTTCTTGATTTTTTTTTGTTTTTCGACCATAACAATGGCGACAGGAAAGGGAAAGCAGAAGGGGAAGCGAAAAAGGCGCACAATTTTTAATGACTTGATATTCAGCTACACTAAAATCCAGAAGTCCTCTTCAGTTTTCCCATATTCATGTTCCTGTAAATCCAATTTTGAAATACAAAAAACGAACAACATCAAGCAAAATTCCCTCAATTCGACAAATTGCAACCAAATTCATAGTACTAACCTTGTTCCGCTTTTCCTCAATTGCAATCTCGATCAATTTGTCAACAAAAAGAGGTGCAATTGCAGATTTGCCATTCTATGGTTCAGTCAATTCAAGGAGAGAGAAAGAAGAAGAAATAGAAAATTTGGGTGAAAAGGTGATTTTTTGGGGGGGGGGGGAATTAGTGAGGATTAATGGGAAAAAAAGAAAAAAAAATAAAAATTTACCCAACTTAATGAGTCACGTGACTAGCACGTGTTGGTCAACACCGGATTCCGGCTTGTCTGAAAATGTGACATGGTCCCCCTCAACAACCCAAAGTGTGTTTTGTGGTCCTTTTGAACAACTTTTGGTTTAATTGGTCCTTCCAAACAAAAGAGCCACCTTTCTTGGTCATTTTGAACAAATTTTCCTTTTTCTAACTGTATTCTCTAATTAATTATTTATTTATCTAGAGCAGCAATTGCTTGGTATAGGAGCTTGAAACCATGCACTGCAATACAACTTATACTAGTGTATGGGATGTTCAAAATCACCACGTTAGTCAAGTGTTGGTAGATAGGCTCACCAGTTTGCCCGATGAATTGTTAATTCGGATCCTTTCTTTGCTTCCCACCAAGGATGCCGCCGCTACTTCCGTCTTGTCTAGGAGATTGATGCGTGTTTTCCCTTTGCTTACGAGCCTTGACTTGGATATTTCACCTATATCTCTTTGTTTGGAACATCCCTATGCAATTGAACGTTTCCCACTTTCGTGAGCTTTGTCGATACTCTACTCCAAGCACATCAATCTCAGTATCTCACCAAGTTTAGACTTCATGTTAACAGTGCGGACTTTCATACAACCTACTTTTATGGTTGCACTGTTATTGGGTGTAAGCAAGGTTGTCGCCCTCACTTGAAATCTCCGGGACTTTATGCGTGGATCTCTTATCCATTGAATCTTTGTGGCCTTAGGGAGCTTGACCTCCGTATTCTGGTGAGGGAACCAGGTGATTCTCAGCTGCCCCCAGCTATTTTCACATGTGAAACGTTGGAGGTGTTGAAGCTCGAGGTCAATCTTGGTCTTGATCAAGTTTTTACCATGCCATCTTATTGTCTTCCAAACTTGAAACTGCTTCTCTTGTCTGCGCCTTTCATTTCTGAGGATGGCTTTCTGCCGAGGCTAGTTTCAAGTTGTCCTGTACTTGAAGACCTTACATTCGAACCCTTTACCAACCATGTCAACATCACAGCTATAACATCGACATCCCTTCGAAGATTGTGTTTAAGAATGCTTAAATGGGCTGATTTTCAAGAAGATAACAGTGACTTTGTGCTTATCAATACTCCCAATTTGGAGTACCTTGAATACCGTGATAATTTAGCTGAATGTTACTCAATCCCGGCAATGCATTGTCTTGTTAAAGCAGTTTTTCGGATAGAAAGGCTCTTAAAATCTGATGAAGTTGTACCAATGATTGAGGTAATGCTTAGCCTCATTAGACCCTTGTCTTATGCTCAACATTTATCGTTGTGCAGCCTTATACTGGAGGTATGTCTCATACTCTAATTTTGTTTTAAGCTGAATTATCCTTTTTTCTGTACATTATGAATTTTGAAATTCACCAATTGGTTAACCTGTGGTTGTAGGAGTTCGACTATGTTGATGAAAAGGTCTTAAAGGATCAACTGCCTGTGTTTCCTAATCTGAAACATCTAGAGCTGGGTGGCGGCGGTACTAATAATTACTGGAATAAACTGTTGGTGCCCCTTCTCAACTGCTCACCTGTCTTAGAAACACTTGTTTTTGCAGAGGTTGGTGTGTGATTTTAGTATCATTATTTTTTTTCAGTGTTCCACCCGGTTCACCCTTTGGGTTAATCCAAATTCGAGGATTAGTTGTGGGTGGTTGGGTTCCAGTCTTATCCCAATTGTTGTTGCGGGGGATAGAACACGGGTCTTTCCTTCGGGAGGTTATATATACCCGGATATACTGTATACCCATGTATTTGTTCTCATTTTGATGATTGTGTTTTCATTTTATTATCAAATAAATAGCAAAAATCAACCTTTAAACTAGTTGGGTGTACGGTACACCTGGGTGTATGTAACAAAATTTTACCTCCTAGCAAGTGTTGTTCCAATCACCACTACACCAACAACCAATTGGTTTTAGTATCATTATATGTTCACAGAATTGATCACATATGGGCAATGTTGTAAATCTAAGTTTTTCTTACAAATTTTAAATTTTGATTATTGTTGTTGCTTACTTTGCAGGGACTCACTATGTATTACATTGCCGAACACGCTACGTATGGTGACAATGTCGGACACTGTTCGTATAGGAGAGAAGAACTGGATTTGGAACAAGAATTTTTTAGTACAGATCATGAAATCCCTTTATGTTGCAGGTATCGCCTCAAAAGAGTAGTGATAAAGCAATACTATGGATTAGGACGGGAAGTAGGAATGATCCAGTTTCTCCTAAGACATGCATTAGTGTTGGAGGAACTGGTCATATGCTTATCACAGTATCGAACTTCAAATCAGATGTCACTCGAGAACACATTGAATAATTTACCAGAAGCCTCAGTCGCCTGTTCGATTAAAGTATTATGATTCACCATGGTCCATGGCAGCCCACAAGTTATCATCTATTTATTCTTACCTACAAGTTGTTCTAATTTGTAGTATTTTTATTTAATAACTATTGCTAAATGCTTTTCGTGAAGGTGCATTGGATGTTTTTTTTTCAAGTATCTTATCTCAGAGGTTTGTGTCATTATAATGATAACTAAACAAAGATCAGTTTTTTTACTTCTTGCTGAACATTCATTTCAAAAAGGTTAGACCATATAAAATATTTAAATATTTAAGATCAAACAATTAAAACATACTTCACCGAAATATAGTTTATAATCATTCAAACATGGTTCAAAATCACTTAACATGTACATCGTGTTGCATATAAAATAAAGTCACTTTATAAAAGATCTAACCACGTGTACGTATCCCGATCTTTGCAAAACAAACACGAAACCGGAAATTCCTCCTACGACAAACCAATAATCTTAATAAAAAATTAATTATTTTAACCCTTTTATAAATTTAATATTTGCTCTTATAGTAGTAGTAGTACGTAGTACTAGTGCGGTGATCATTGAAGAATGAAGAAACAAAGAAGGAAAAGGTTTAATTTCTCATAATTCTTGATTAGTTGTCGAAGGATTTGATTTTTTTTTTTTTTTTCTTTTTTTTTTTTTTGATGGGAGAGGTGATGTTGTAGAAGGATTTGATTGAACAAGCAAAAAAAGTGATAAATTAATTTGACAAACTGCATATGGCATACCATTAAAGTCCCAATTTCTTATTTATTCAAACAAAAAAAATCCCAAATTCTTAATGCAACAAATTTAAGATAATGCAGCAATAACTTTATAAACTATTCTAGCACTTAAAAGGCGATGATTAACCACAAAAAAATCTGTGGAGTGAAATAGTCTAGGGCCATTAATGACTAGGGGTGAGCAAAAAATTAGGGTTTCTGAATCGGAATTGGAACCTGTTAGGAATCATAGGTTCCGGAACCGGAACCTGTACAAAAGGTTGCGATTTCGGGTAGTAAAATGGGGAACCTGTTGCAACAGGTTCAGGTTCTCGATTTTTTGGAACCGAAATTTATAGGGTACCCTGTAACCTATTAAAAGTATTATTTAAACCCAAATCATATATCAAATTAAGTCCAAATTTTTATAAATTAATAAATAAATAATAGTCATAAAGATATGTATTATATTTGGTAAATAACTATTTTTAGTTTGATGTATTTGCAAGTTGTAAGAGCTGTAAATTTATGACCTTTCCATTTATTTTGAAATTTTTTTGCAAAAAAATTACGAAATATATTGAAAAATATGGTACCCTGAATTAGAACCGGAACCTGCAAGTTTCGATTTCGGTTCCCACTTTCCAGGAACCTGTTCAACAAGTTCCGGTTCCGATTCTCAATTTGAGGAACCTGTTGCAACAGATCCGATTCCGGTTCTCATTTTGAGGAACCTGTTGCAACAGGTTCTAGTTCCGGTTCCCGAAATTTCAACAGGGTACCTTGTTATGCTCACCCATATTAATGGCCCATCTTCTTTGGCATATGGCCCTAACCCACATTGGCCTTGACCCGACCCTAACCTGCTTAAAATTCTCCTTGATTCGCGAGAGACCCGCCCTGTTAATAATCCGCACTGACCCACCACAACCCGTCTAATAACCAGGCCTAAAGGTCGTAGTGGGTACTTTAAGAATGTTTTCTCCTCTTTAAATGTAATACCCAAATATTTTATGATTTTATATAATACTAGTGTAAGACCCGTGCCATGCATGGATACAATTGAATTATTATTATTATTATTAACAAAAACCTACTAAGTCAATAAATTTACAAGAAATTAGTGGAGAGCTGAGATACAATCTGGGCCCCTACTCCTCTAGCTATAGCGAACCTGATCCTGCTGAAAATGTGAGCAACAGCAAGAGCACCTATATCTTGAGTCCTTGTGAACGCCTGAACCGCTTCAGCAACGAAACAACATCCTTTTCTAATTCCCCCAAAGAAGGAAAGGAGAAAGGAAGAAAATCGTAACCAATAACCCTGCAACGCGCCTCATACTTGTCCCGTTTCCGGTGTGCAGCAACCGACACAACACGACCAGGAACAAAGTCAGACAACCCTTATTATTATTATTATTATTATTATTATTATTATTATTATTATTATTATTATTATTATTATTATTATTATTATTATTATTATTATTATTATTATTAATCATGGTCATTATATAAGACCTTTTTGTAATGGATTTTGTTTTTTTTTTTTTAATGAAGAATTGTTATAGGGCTATATCCATCTATAAGAGATAGGTTTTTTTATTTTAGTGAAAATTACTGGAATAAACTGTTGTTGCCCCTTCTCAACTGCTCACCTGTCTTAGAAACACTTGTTTTTGCAGAGGTTGGTGTGTGATTTTAGTATCATTATTTTTTTTTTTTTAGTGTTTCACCCGGTTCACCCTTTGGGTTAATCTAAATTCGAGAATTAGTTGTGGGTAGTTAGGTTCCAATCTTATCCCAATTGTTGTTGCGGGGGATAGAACACGGGTCTTTCCTTCGGGAGGTTATATACACCCGGTTATACTGTACACCTATGAGTATTTGTTCTCATTTTGATGATTGTTTTTCATTTTATTATCAAATAAAGAGCAAAAACCAACCCTTAAGCTAGTTGGATGTACGGTACACCTGGGTGTATGTAACAAAATTTTACCTCCTAGCAAGTGTTTTTCCAATCACCACTACACCAACAACCAATTGGTTTTAGTATCATTATACGTTCACGGAATTGATCACATATGGGCAATGTTGTAAATCTAAGTTTTTCTTACAAATTTTAAATTTTGATTATTATTGTTGCTTACTTTGCAGGGAATCACTATGTATTACAGTGCCGAACACGCTACTTATGGTGACAGTGTCGAACACTGTTCATATAGGAGAGAAGAACTGGAGTTGGAACAAGAATTTTTTAGTACAGATCATGAAATCCCTTTATGTTGCAGGTATCGCCTCAAAAGAATAGTGATAAAGCAATACTATGGAGTAGGACGGGAAGTAGGAATGATCCAGTTTTTCCTGAGATATGCATTAGTTTTGGAGGAACTGGTCATATGCTTATCACAGTATCGAACTCCAAATCAGATGTCAGTTGAGAACACATTGAATAATTTACCAAAAGTCTCAGTCACCTATTCGATTAAAGTATTATGATCACCTTGGTCCATGGCAGCTCGCATATTTTTAGGAAATCATCTATTTATCTTTACCTACAAGTTGTTCTAATTTGTTGTATTTTTTTTTTTTTCGAAACATGTTGTATTTTTATTTAATAACTATTGCTAAATGCCTTTCGTGAAGGTGCCTTGGATATTTTTTTTATTTCTTAATTTGTTGTATTTTTTTTTTTCGAAACATGTATTTTTATTTAATAACTATTGCTAAATGCTTTTCGTGAAGGTGCCTTTTTTTTTTGTCTCTTCTTCAAGTATCTTATCTCATAGGTTTGTGTAATTATATTGATAACTAAACAAAGATCAGTTTTTTACTTCTTGTTGAACATTCATTTCAAAAAGGTTAGGCAAAGAGTAAACAAAGATCAGTTTATGCACTTGTTGCATAACATTCATTTCAAAAAGGTTAGGCAAGAGTATTTGTTTTTTTAGGTAAGATACACGAAGAAGTTTAGGTACGTCTTCTCACAAGACCATGACCTAAACTATCAAGGAGAAAAAAAATAAGAAAATGTACTATCTTAAAACGGATCAATATTTTGATAAGTCGGAGTAGAATAACTGAGAGAGGCAACATAGTCTGCAGCACAATTTCCTTTTCGATAGATGTGTCTGGCCTGGAGTTCGAAAAAGAATCCAAGATACCCTTGATATCCGCCATAAGAAGCTGAAGTTTTCATGGACAACTGTAATAACCCTGCAAAATATTAATAATAGTAAGATCATTATCTTTAATAAAAATATCAGAAATATATATATATATATATATATATATATATATATATATATATATATATATATATATATATATATATATATATATATATATATATAACATTAATTCATGTATGGTCGGGATAATCAATAATTCCTCCGTTTTTTTTATAGTTGTAACACTTCCCTAAAATGAAAATGTCACAATAGCTGCAACACATCATAAAAAGAAGGTTTTTATAGTGAAAATTGTAGTATTATCTTTAATTAAAGCACATGACCCACTTGATCATACTCCTAACAACCTTTTAACCCATTTTATGTGTATTATAACATGTGAGGTCCACTTTTCTTAAATACCGTGATAAAGTATGTGTTGCAACTATAAAGAAACAGAGGAAGTATATGCTTTGAGATAGCTACCCACCTATGGAAAAAAAAAAAGTTAGGCAACCTGCCAACCTGTATTGAAGAGTATTACTTCGGAAAGAGTATTACAGATTTACAGGGGCAATCACAGGTAGCACCTTACTGCTATGCATGTATTTTCATCCATTGTAGGTCTCCGTAGAGATTTTGCAGTCAATATGGCCGGAAGATCATCAGAAGATTGAAGGGTTTTCTACTGAAGTATTGCTCTGACAAAACCCGAACTTGTATGATGACAAGGGAGAATGGCTCTCCAGGAAAAGCATAGCTAGGAATAATGAATCTAACCCCGCAGATAGCAATCAGCTCCGGTGACTAAGACGATTCTTGTATATTCTACTCCAATACACAGTAAAAGTCTCCTTCCTTTTATCCCATACTCTCCTTCCTTTCACCTCTAGCACAGAGGTCATTATTGCAAAAGGCTAACAGCATGATAGATATAATCCAGTTAAAAAACTTCGAAATCACACATCATTGGGTTGTACTATTGTTCCCAGAATACTAGATTACTTGGAACTAGAAGAAAGAAAAACAAAAAACGATGTACTATCCTAAGCAATTTGGAGGCATATAGGTAAAAAGCCTTCCAAATTGATGAAGATAGTTTTCAAAGATGCCACAGACCATGTCAGACTTAAAACTCAGGACATTACACATGAGATACAGGCTGTGAAGAGACAATAAATTAACCGGCATTTTAATTGTATGCAAGTTCTCTGTATAACAGCATCATAGGTTATAATAAAGATATATCACGTCCTAGTTTGGAGCTAAATTCCTAATACATTGTACAGAATACAGATACATAGCAACTGAACAAAAGCTAAGAAAAGTTTATCATAATTTTAGTATATGGACTGAAAAGAATTGGAATAATATGAAAATCAGAACCGTGGTTAAAGCATGGCCAGGAGATCGAGGAATAAGTGAAACCAGAGAACTCAGAGATCGAGCCACTTACAACATAGCTGATGTATGAATGTATGATGTGATCTTGAATATTCATATATACTTCGTATATTATATATAGACAAATAAAGTCTCAAATGTTTTCAAAAATGCCTTATCAAGAAGGTCTCCCCTGATCAGAAGTTGATCCTTTTGCTCGTGGAGATGATTGAGCTAGTGCTAAATCAGACACGGATAAAGTTCCTGACTGATCAACATCCAATTCTTCAAATTCTTCCATCATAAGAGATATATCGTCCTGAGTGATTTTTCCCAACTCTTTGAGCTTATATAGAACAAATTCAGCAGCACTGAAAGAATTCAGAATACAGAACAAAGTTAATATAAGCACATAATTTACTTAATGCTGGAAAGACTTTACTTTCTCTTGCATAGTTCGAGCAAGCTTGTGAGGAATCAAAAGTATATAAATCCTCAAAAAAAACAGAAAGATGAGGGAGAAAAAAAAAAAAAAAAAAAAAAAAAAAGGAGAAATTGTACAAAGAAACATGATATTTCATTTTTAATTAAAGCTCCATCATCATCACTAATAATTAAATCATAAAGTTTACTTCAGCAACAGAAAATTATGCAATTCAAGGAGAGAATGTACCAAGGCTTTGTTCTTACCACCTATACATATATAAATTAAGGACACAAAACTCCAAATAAGGCCAAGAGGTTCAGAAAAGGTTCAAGAAGTGGTTATAAGTTCTGATTGGGCCACTAGAGTTCATTCTTAAGATCAAATGAGTCAAGATTAGGCCAAAAAGTTCACATATATTAAGACAAGTAAAAATTTGTTCAGATAAGGGCTAATAAAGAAGATAAGATGCATAACTTTCACTTACTTAACAACTCCATCATCATCGATATCAGCAGCCTCAAGATCCACATTGGTCATATGTCGAGTAAGAACACAGTGCACAAGGTACTTTTGTCTCTTTTCAGTGTTTATCTCAGTAAGATAGAGGAAAAACTGAGCTAAGCATATTGTGCTTGTCAGAATCCACACAACTGCAAATAAACGACCTCCCTCAGTTGAGAAACTGCGATCACCATAACCAAGGGTAGTGATGGTACAGCAAACACAATAAAACGCGTCTACAATATCCAATTTCTCAACAAATGTCAAGAAGAGTGTTCCAGTCATGATGAGTATCAAGAGAAATATTAAGGACAAGATGAATTTGTATCTAGATTTGTTTGTTTCAATTTCCTTCATAATATCGCTTGGACCAAGTTTTTGTCTCATATGCAAAGCTTTAACCATCAATGCTTCCTGCTTCTCAACTAGATAATCTGCTCCTCTACTAAGAACCAATCCAACCAAAGCCATGCCTATGAAGACAAAGGCACAAGCAAGGAGCTTTCCAGAGACACTCTGTGGGACCAGGTCCCCATATCCGACTGTAGTCATGGTGACAATGGTGAGATATAGAGCATCAACTACGTCATTTGTTTTTTGACCACTAATGTGATGTCTGACTAAGTAAAAGCAAATGACCCCAACAACCAGGTAAATGAACAAATATGCAGCTACTCCTATTAAACTAGGATGCAGACTCCCAAATACGGATTCAGATATTCTAGCAGAAGCAGCACTGCCATCTACTTCTCCAGGAATGTGCTCAGCAAGAGGTGCACTCTTTACCCGGCGAAACCTTCGCTTCTTGACTGCATCCTTTTGATTTGAGGGTTTTGATATTAGGGACTCCTTTAAGTCATTATTATTGGCCATCAGACCATGTCACACCATTAACTGTTATTTTTCAGTTATAACCTACAAAACGTACTCCAGAAGTTTAGGAATTCATATTCTCACCCAGACAGAAGAAAATAGTCTCATCATGAAAACACAAACAAGGATATACATAGAGGGTATTAATGATATCTTATCATGACTATGCATCAGCATATTTTTTGGAATTAGTGACAGCATCTTTTACCCCAAGAGTTACCAGAGCAACTGTTTTAGCTCATATCAACTTAGAACATGAATAGTTCAGAAAATGTCAGGTTTTTAAAACCAAAATTCATCCAGTTTACTTTGGCAAATATGATGGGTTCCATGTAAATAGCCTCGTATCTAATTTTTTCACGTGGACGCTTCTCTTAGGCATAATTATGAAAATTGTTGTTGGAATAAGAAAATGGTTATTAAATTCAAAAGAGGAAAGGAAAATCCTTAATCCCAATAAAGGAACTTAATTTCTCCTAGGTATATCACCACACACAGTCACACACACACACACTTGACAAATCGATTACAACAATGAACAACTATCTACCGCAAGTTTGACACATCAGAAAATTCAATAATCTCCTCATGTGAGCTAGCTGCAGTTTAGAATTTGATTTAGCACAGATTAGTCCATCTATTATTTTGTCTGAATCTACCTCCTTCCCATCAATGCCTTGCCTTTGCCATTCAATTCAACAAATTGCTAAGGAACTAAACACATTCTTTGCATACTATTTGCTTGACTTTGGGCCAAAATGTAAGCCATTAGGAGGGTATCTGACATCTCTACAGCCCAGCTGCACAGTACCCTTGACTTTCAAATTCCAACCTTCATAATATCACCAAAGACTTTCTTGTTCCATATAACCCTTGACTTTCAAACTTGGTCTGTCAAAACTTGAGTAGACACACTCAATGGCAATCAAGTTACATCAAGATGTATTTCTTTATTATTTTTTTTTTTTTTGAAAGAAATCAAAATGTATTTCTTAACTTAGGATACATGTGAATCAGGGCACCTTAGTAGCAAAAAATTTGAATATCAATTGGAGCCAAACACATTTACTATCATGAGGTTTGTCTAGTGATAAGAAATTAATTGTACCATAATAATCTTCAAGTAAAAAAGAATGCAGCCAGTTGAACTTCTTATTGAAAAAAAAAAAAAAAAGGTTTCTACTACTCTATACTAGATGATGAGGCCTAGCTATTTCAATCTTTTTAATGGAATTTTGCTTGGTATGAATCACTAATCATCGTTGATAAAAAGTATACAAGTGTCTTATCCCCTTTCCAACACAGTGAAGCATGGCATGAATTGCATAATGGACTAACATGAATACGGTGTGCCAAATGAAGACGACTACTGCTAGTCCGCTACTACTATACCACAGCAAACATAGTGCCACGAGCCCACGAAACCCACCCTGGAGGTTGGGGGTATGAAGAGAATTCCTCCCAGGGTATAAAGTTATTTATAAACCACTCTTAACAACTCTGCAATCCTAATGCCATTAACCCACCACCACTACCTTCCACCAAGAGCCACTTAATACCATTACCCCCTCGCTTTATAGTATATAACCCCGAAAAATCATCGTGTATACCACATTACCACCACACACACATACATATCATCACAGTCCCACCATAGCCAATCTACATAGTCTACAAACATGTGATTGCACACATCGTTTATGAACATAGAGTTCCTATTAACATTAATTACAGCTTAACTATCCCAATTCATGCCAATAAATGGGTTGTTCTTGTTTCGTCTAAAAGTTCTTTCGCATTTCAAATTTTTTGTGAGACATTCATAGTCCAAACATGAAGAATTTCTAAAGATGAAGGGAAAACGAAGTAAGCAAAATACAGTAGAAACAACAATAATACTAAAGTCCCAGAAATGGCTCAGTAACTTATAATTTAACACAATTTAATGGGCAATTGGAATTCATGAAGAAAATCAACATAATTGAGTAAAAATCATAGAGTAACAAGCAATTATACTACTCGGGAAGATGGGTTAATCAGGGAAGACAAACAAACGAAGTAATTAAAATGGGGTTTAAAATAACTTACAAAGTAAAACTGGGTAATTTCCAAACTGAAGATCAAAACTTTGATTTTCCTGCAGTTTGGCAAGAGAGAAAATTACAAGGAAGATAACTACTGAAGAAATGAGAAATTGGAGATCCAAAGAAAGAACAGGCCAAATGTAAACTGTAAAGTTAGCCAAATAAAAGGCCAGTTAAGCTGGAAACTAGGAAGTGGTGCTCGTGGGCCGCTTTAACAAATTGGACACCACATGCTACCAAAAAAGTGGAAACTGATTCTGCATGTTTAATTAGAGGCATAAAAAACTCATCCGACCCGACTCGATTAGACCTGATTTGAAGTGGTTCTTGAGGAATTGTAAAGGCTAAAGGGAGCAAACTTATTAGTAGGTGACTACTTGGGGTCTCAGGATGACTTTAGATGATTTCAAGATAAATGTTTAGTGGCCTTGCAATATTTATATAAACATTCACTTTTTTTTTTTTTTTCAAGTGCTATATGCATATATTTACTTAACTTATCCGAACTTATTTAAATTGATTTAGATAGCAAATCAATGGTTAAGAAATTAAGTTTCATTTAGCATTACATTTGTCCACATATGCTGTCATGGTCAAACGGTAATCATCCTCACTCCAGTAACTCCAACAACCAGCACGTTTAACAGAGTTTAACTCTTTATTTAAGATAAGCACAATCACTAAAATTTATCCCATCCATTACAAATCTGCTTTAAAAGCCAAATTTCAAACATACTTGCCAAGAACAACTAAATTTCGTGCTGAGCATATGGTAACTTCCTTCAGCTCCATACTCTAATTCAACCAATATTTTTCTCAACAAAATTTTCATGATGAGCAATACACACGATCAATTTCTCACAGGAGCTGAGCATCAAATGGAGGGAGCAATGTTACACAAAGTCACAAAGTGCAATCCTTAGCTAGTTAAACATAAATATATACAAAATTCAGTCCACTATCTTCCCTCTTCATCGTCAATTCCTCACTGATCTGGTGATTTCTTTGGTGTAGGTTATCTCGCTAAATGGCAGTCCAAATCATTCACCAATAACCAACTTCAAGACTGATCAAAATCTAGATCTTTGAATTCTTTGATTACAACTGATATATCATTTTTGAGTAATCTTCCCCATGTCCTTCAGCTTGTATAATACAAATTCAGCAACTCTGCAAGTCAAAGAATGCGGTATTATATCAAAAATAATTAGATTGAAACCAAAGGTAAGAAATGAGGATACATAATTTTCTTATGAGAAAGCATCAGATATCATCATTCTTGACTCATTGTACTTACTCTACACCTCCATCAATGTCAGTAGCAGCAGCCTCAACTCTCAAGATCTACAATAGTTGCACACCGAGTAATAACCCACCTAACTAGGGCATTTTGCTTCCTTTCAGTACAAAGCTCAGCGAGATGAAGGAAGAATAGCCCCAACCATACACTGGTTGTCAAAATCCACATAATTGCAAAACGGCCTGCCTCAGTAGAAAAGCCATAATCTCCATATCCCAAGGACATGATTGTAGCACAAACACAATAAAAGGCATCAACAGCTTCCAACTTCTCAATCAGCATCAAGAAACATACAGTCCCGCATATCATAAGTAAAAGAAGGGCTAGAACAACCACAGCGCAATTTTGTCGAACTTTGCTTGTTTCCATGATATCCTTCATAATATCACCTGTGCGAATAAGTTGTTTGCGAATTTGCAATATCCTGACAAGCAATAATTCTTTCTTCTCAGCAAGATTATTTGCACCTCAAGTGAAAACCAACCCTAACCCTACCAAAGCCATCCCCCAGAAGACGAAAGCACAAATGAGGAGCTTAGCAAGGGAACTTTGCGGGACCAAGTCACCATATCCAACTGTAGTCATGGTAACCATACAAAAGTAAAGAGCATCTACTATGTCATTAGTAGTCTTTGTACCACTAAATTGATATCTTATTATGTAAAAGGAAAATGCACCAACAGAAGGTAAATAGTCACAAAGATAGTGATTCGATTACAGCTTGGACGGAGTCTCTTCCAGATAACTTTGGGAGTAGGACCAGGCTTGTGACAAGCAGTTAGATTATCTCCAGAGAGGAGGGCTGCTATGGGAGGAGCACTTCTAGACCGGCGAAGTCTAAAATGCACCATAGGAGGGCTGATTAATTGACATGAAAGATCTATGGATTCTTCCAATAGTGGTTTGTTCAGGTTCTTTTGATTCTCCATTTGCAAGTATTTACAAATCTAGTATAATCAGCAAATAACCTACAGAGTATTGAAAGCTCAGAGTTTAGTTTCAAAATTTTCCTCTAAAAGCTAGTATAATAAGTTTTACACAATATGGATTAATTGTTGGATTAATTGTTGAGGGATGACCATCTCAATCTCAAATGGGAAATATCTCACGGGTATATTTGTTTGTTGTTCTTGGCATATGTAGGTTCATGTTTTGACAAAAAGAACTTGAGACTGGACTCTTGTTCCCACATGTGAGATATGGCTTTATCATTATAGTTATTTCACTTCAAGTTCGTAGCTTAAGGAATAGTAAGATTGATAAAATTCCACTCCCTATTCTTAGTTTGTAGCATCTCATGCAAAAACTAATCAATTATTGATAGGAACCAAACATAGTTTATATATTTAGTTGTTTATACACCCCAAACCACCACAAACATCCAGTATAAAACCACGACAATTTTTAAAACACCATAAAACATACTCGTATTCCGCATACCATCACAATTCTTTAAAAAACCATCATGAAGCATGTATCACCACACCAATCCAAAGCATCATATAGCAACATAACCACAGATACCACAAGCTTTTTTTTGCTACCTGATATTGGAATTATTGACAACTCTAGGGAGATTCATATAATAATCCTCGTTACACTTCCTCTAACCTTCTCCCTTCTCTTCCAAAAAAAAAAAATATGATCTATAGTGTAAACAACAAGAAAAAAAGTCCAACCAACCACTGGCTCGCTAAATTCAAGTCTAACACCATATATCGGTATTTAAAAGGGTACAATCAACAAACATAATAGAATCCACAAGTATCATGCACAAAGTATGAAGCATTTGCTACGTACTAAGAAACTTAAGGGCAAAAGAGAATCAAGAAACAAAAATAGAAACACCAGTCCATAAAAGGAAACAGAAATAGGGTAAAAGAAAAATAATCTTACCCAGCAATATTGGGCCTGTGTCCAATGAGATCATATATCTGAACTTGTTGGATTTCCTGGTACATGATGGAAAGAAAAAATTACAGGGAAGAGAAAAAATAAATAAAATAAAAAAAAAAAACATATTCCCTGCTGAAATAAGCACTTACTGCTTGCTTGAATAAATAATCATGCTCCCCATTATTTGATTTTCATGTGTACAGCTATGATAATTTATTAATTGCTTGAATAATCAATACTTTAATGGTCACCTTATTATTAAATTTTCATGTCTACAGACTACAGCTATGCTAAATAGACTACTATTCTTATTTTAAAACAGAAAGATACATGAACTCTATATTTTATTTGGTGACGTCATATTGTATTCCTACCTGAATCTACCAAGTAATACCCACACTAACAAATGTACAAGTGATTGTATATCAATATATTTTCAATCTCGTTTACAAGATGGCAAAAAGTTTTCAATGATGTTCACTACATACCCATCGTTGTTAAGAGAGGATTGTTACGTCTGAAAGTAGTGAGTAGTGACATACCCAAACTACCAACAAGTCAAAAGATGAAAAACAGGCATATACATGCACACTTACAAAATCATGCCACACAAGAAATACCAAAAATCACAATCCTTTCTCATAGCTCTACTCATCCACAATTCTCTTTATCGCACTGCTTTGGTGATCACTATGGATGTAGGTTATGAGGCTAATTGTTGCAAATCATACACCGACAAAGTTCCCGACTGATCAACATCTAGTTCTTCAAAACCTTTCATTACAAGTGATATATCATTCTGTGTAATCTTCCCCATCTCCTTCAGCTTATACAATACAAATTCAGCAGCACTGCAAGGTTAAATAATGTAGTAATAAGCTACAAGGAGCTATGATTCTATTAAAAAAAAAAAGAAAGAAAAAAGAAGATAAACGAAGAGTTTATACTCAGTAATAAGAAGTTGTAAGGTAATTGTGCACCAGTTTATGATTCAAGGTTTGATTTCATGACATCAAAATCAATCATATAATCATATAAAAGCCTTAATTGATCCCATCATTACACCAAAATACATCTTTTACATGATTAGTTGGGCTTTAACACTATTAATTCATCACTTAAATTCATCTGGTAGTACTATGTATTACGTAATAGATTTTGTTACATCCATTCAGAAAAAGTAAATTGTAAGAGCTGAACTAACCTGATTTAATTTGTGTAATGAGGTTCTTTTAGGATATCCAGTTAAACTTAATTATTCTTTTTGCCATTTAAAAAAGTGATATCTATTCAAACATCCAAAAAAAAAATTACATTATTTGGAATGGAAAGGGAAATTTTTAGTTCAGAAAAAATAAGGCAATAAATTGCATTATGTGCAGCTATTATTTCTCTGAAATGTAAAAATGTAAAAATGCTATATTTAACACTTACTCCACAACTCCATCGTTGTCCATATCAGCAGCCTCTAGATCTACAATAGTCACACGTCGAGTAAGAACCCACTTGATAAGGGCATTTTGCCTACTTTCTGTGTTAAGCTCAGCAAGATAGAGGAAGAATTGCCCCAAGCAAATAGTGCTCATTAATATCCACAAAACTGCAAAAGCGCGACCTCCTTCTGTTGAAAAGCTAAAATCTCCATAACCCAAGGATGTCATTGTAACACAAACACAGTAAAGAGCATCCAGAGCATCTAACTTCTCTACAAAAATCAAGAAAACAATCCCACTGACAATAAGTACAAAAAGGATTAGTGCAACCACAACACACTTATATCGAACTTTCCCTGATTCAATCTCCTTCATAACGTCACTTGGTTGAAATCTTTTGCGCATTTGCAATGCTCTAATGAGCAATACCTGTTGCTTCTCAACGAGATAATCTGCCCCATGGCTAAGAACTAACCCTACCAAAGCCATCCCCAAGAAGACAAAAGCACAAGCAAGGACCTTAGCAAGGGCACTTTGAGGGACTAAATCACCATATCCGACTGTAGTCATGGTAACCATACAAAAGTAAAGAGAATCAATGATGCTATTACTAGTCTTTTTACCACTTACCTGATCTCTTACTATATAAAAACAAACACCACCAGTAAGAAGGTAAAAAGACAAGTACATAGTTATTTTTTTAAAGCTAGGATGGAGTCTCTTAAAGAGGGATTCAGGTGTGGGATCAGGCTCGTGATCAACAGTTGGAAAATCTCCAGGGAGGGACACGATGAGAGGAGCACTTCTAGACCGATGAAGTTTCTTCTTCTTCTTTGCTACATCCCTCTGATGGCATGAGGAAGGATCAACTGATTCTGATAGCAGGGGTTTCTTTAAGTTGTTTTGATTCTCCATTTGGACAACCTTACAGGCTTTCAGCTAGCAGAATTCCTAAATATCCAGCACAACATGGGAAGTTCAATTCAGTTTCATATATGTCCCTAATTCCTTAAATAACATGGTATCAGCTTTGTGATACACTTTTACCATTTTTTCATTATCAATTATTAATAACATTTACGGAGGCAATTTACTTTGTTCCCTGATAAAATCTTGTAGAAAAGCATCATCAACAGAGTGAAAGCTCAAAAGAACGCCATAGGAACATGAAGAAATAAATCTAGTTAATCATTATATCATACAAATTCCGCTTTTCCACTTTAATTTCTTTTTCCAACTATTTGAGATTCTAGGTCAGATAATACAGAAACACAGTCAATAAAACTATGTTTTATAAATGAAACAATTGAACTTTAATTCAGATATACCCCCTCTATTCCAAATTACTAGTCATGTTGACAATGTAATTTGAATAAGTGTGTGACAAGACTAACAACTAAATCGAAAAAAGGGGCAAATATAGCAAATAATACTCCATAAATCCATATCAAGCATGCACTTGGTAATCAACAATTTAACATTAATCATGAACTTTGATACCAAAAACAATATATAACTAGAAATCATTGTGATAAACTGGATTCAAAAGAACAGAAAATTACCAAAAGAAAAAAGGATCTTACCAAGGAGAAGACAGAGTACAACAAGAAATATGAACTTGTAAATTCTATGGAGGACGAAAATAGGATGACAAAAAACATGAATGAATCCTTTTCGAAGGCAGACCGAGTCCGGTATAGATGAGTTAAACGACAGGGACGCATTAAACTTGCACAATATCCACTGGCCGGCCATATCTCACCTCAACTCTAAGAATTCTGCTATTAATTTTGATATGATCAACCAAACATTAATTCAAATAAACTGCATTATATTTTACCCAAAAAAATAATAATAATAACATCAGCTTATATGCAATTCCACTCTAAATTTCATGTGTATAACATCAATATCCACAATTAAAAGTATTGAATCACAGAATAATAATAATTCAATACTGCTGTACTAAATTGAAGTTCAAATTAAGCAAAATTCTATCAGCATTTTAAAAAAAAAAAAGTTGCATAATGTCAAAATTACTTGAATCAAAGCATAATCTTTAACCTAACAAATTATGTATATAATGTGAATTTCTGAAATTGAAGTAGTAATTAGCATAAGAATAAGATTGAAATATTGAAAATTGTTGAAACCTAAATTGAAATTTGTTACAAAAAAATTGAAATCGAACCATATTTAAGCAGAATTTGTGGCTTCGTGTAGTTATTTCTGTTGGTATTAATCACCCGCGAATGGAAGCAAGCACTGATTTCTGAAAAAATAGGTTGCTTTGGAGTTTAACGTTCCCTCCATTTTCTCGCACTCCAGCAAACTTTGCAAATTTTTTTTTTTTATTTATTCAATCAATTAACATTTCATTGTTTGATGGTAGTCTTTCTAGCGTCATCTTGTCAACGGGAGTTAAAAGAGCTTAGGTAGACTCGGCTCGAGCTCAAATTTCATCAAGCCTCTAAATATTGAGCTCGACTCGAGCTTGCGATGACAAGACTCATAAAGGTGAGCTCAGCTCATCTTAGCTAAAAGCTTATGGCTCAATCTAGGTTTGTTAAGCCTAAAATCAAAAAAGGTCTAAATGGTGCCAATAGTCATTGTTTCAAAAACAATTAAATTTTATTTTTATAACTTTACATTCTATCACTTGCTAGTTCATGAACTTTTAGGCTTGGCTCGTGAAGATCTTGAGCCGAATCCAAATTCAAGTCAAGCCTACTTGAGCCGAGCCTCTATCGAGCTTTGACCAAGACGAGCCATAAATAGGCTCGACTAATCAATTGTTGTGAACACCCCCTCATACCAAGTTGAAATGTTGGATACACAGGCCTCGTGCTTAGAATGGGTTATGAAACAATGGGTAAGGCTGTGTACAAATTTGATTTTGTCATAATGTAGTGTCTAAGAGATTTTTATGTACATTCGGGGGTTCTTTATTCTAAATCCAAGAATATTAGGTCAAATTACTCCACTAACATTTGTGTTACATGTCAATTATACTAGACAATGGAACATGTTCTTATCACCTTATATTTTTAATCGGTAAAAATAATTTTTTTATAAATAAATATAATAGTTTCGCTCATTTATAATGTTTATCAAGATGTAAATCTAATAGTCAATATCTTTATACTTAGGGCTTGTTCACATTTATTGAGCTGACCTGAACTGATTGGAGTTGAACTGAACTAAACTGAGCTGAAATGAATATTTTATGAGAGAGGGAATTTTTTTTTGAACTGAAATGAACTGATTGGAGCTGAACTGAACTAAACTGAAATTAAATAAATGTGAACATACCCTTAATAAGAAAAAAAGTTAAAAATAAATATTGTGATAGCATCTTCATTAGATAATTCAAATAAGATTCAACACGTTTATATTTTTGTTATGTATAAATCACAAAAGATGATCGAATGTGAGTATAAAAGTCAAAATAAGGATATATTCTCTCTACCTTATTTTTGCTGACCTAAAATTATTTATACTAAACTATTATTTTTACTGATTCTCTATTATATTTGTTCCTTTATGTTATAAAAATATATCGATTAAATTTATTTTTATTAAGCTAAAATTATTGTGGCGTTACAATATATACCAAATGGCAAAATAACATGTCTTGCCATGAGTTTTAATAATATATACACGTATATTGATATTGATTTAAAGGTTTTTTTTTTTTTTTTTTTTTTTTTTTTTTTTTTTTTTTTTTTGACGAAGATATTGATTTAAAGTTAATAAAATTAATTTCACGAAAACGTGGAGTGAACCTTGCCAACATAAATGACCTAAAGCCCTAAACTGTAAACCCTTCAGAAACCTCAGCTCTCAGCCTCCTTCACTCAGCTCTTCAACCAAATTCAGAGCTTCGAATTGCTCTTCAAACATTGTTCCAGTTCTAGGTCAATTTTCATTTCCCTTTTTATTTTCTTACCATCACATCTTCCTGTTTAAACGATTTTTCATGCGAATTAATGGTACAATTGATTGAATGAATACGTTTTTTGAAAAATTTGCAGAAAAAAAAATGGCGGAAAAAGAGGAGCAGGCATTGAATTACATAGAAGAGACGGTGTTGAAGAAGAGGAAGCATAGTGAGGATTGGGCGATTAGAAGGAGGCAACAATTGTTGGAAAGACAATGGAAAATCAAACAAGACAAGAAGCTTGCTTTTAAGAAACCTGAGGATTTTATCAAGGAGTACAGAAGTAAAGTAATCTTCTTTCCTTCATTCTTTATTTTCGGATTTTTTTTAGACAGATTTTTCAGTTTTGCTTGGAATTTTAATGTTGGGTTCAATTTTTGTTGGTTATGATTTTGATGGGTATACTTTGATTGGGTTTTTTGTGTGTATTAATTTTGTAATAGATGTGATTGGTTTATGCGAAAGTCATAATTACAATGTTGGATTTGTTATATTGTGGGATTTTAGGGTTTTCTTCACAGTATGCAAGTAGGATTTGTGGGTGTGATTTGTTATAATGTTTGATGTTATGGTAGGGTGAACAAGAGTTGTAGAAATTAACATGAAATTGCTTTTTTTGGTTTTTGGGATGAACAAGCTTTGAAGATAGTTTAATAGGTATTATTTCTGTCCGGTGACTTGTAGAATTTGTAATTCTGTTTACAATTTTAGGAGCATTTTTATTGTGGGATTTTAGAGTTAATGTGGTGATGTTATGATAGAGTTATTGAATTTTATTTTGGAGTTGCATCCTTTGGCTTCGGGTAGCATATTGGCGAAGAATTATATATGGGATAAATTGGTGTTGAAGATAGTTGCTTAGGTGTATTTTTCTAGGGAGAGTTTAATAGATAGTAGTTTTGTCTTTCAGGGAGTGGGTTAATCAGGAGCAGCCTTTTGTCTTGTTATGACATCCCAGCTAGATATCTACTTATATTGACCCTTTTTGTAGTGTGCCCATGTGTGATTTGGTCAATGTAACTTTGATTATTATGTTTGGTGTCGAGCCTTAGAATGTGAGGTCATTGAGTATATGATGCACCTTTTGAAAGAGAGAGTTATGATCACAGTGTCTTTCTTGCTCATGAGTCATTAGTCTCATGACATGTAGAAATATATAGGTTCTCTGTTGAGCCTACTAATGACAACAATGCTGCCTATGCTGGTTCTATCCTGCTTGTTGAAATTAGCCAAATGGGAATTAGACTAAAAAGTAAAAAAGATGAGGTTTAGCTTGGTTGGTACTTGGTATATTTTTGGAATAAGATTTTAAATATCTAACATTTATCCCCTATGGGACTTCTAATCTGAACAATAGCATAGTGACATTTTTGCTAGTGTAATTTAGGTTTTTTAGCTAGTTCTGTTAAAAGTGGTGAGCAAGGAGCTGACACAGGAAGTACGAATGCTGTATGAGCTGGGGTAGAAAAGGTTTTAGCTTGTCTGGTTTAAGAAATATTTCACTGCTGCTGTAGATTTCCTATGAGTTTTAACTATTGATGAGACAAGGGTTCTGCTTGTACAGAATGGCAAAATTCATTTGCCATAAGAGAGTTGATTAATTTGGATCTCTTATCCTTTTCAGAAAATATTGGTGTAAGTTGCTGTAAATTATCACTGGATAGTAGTTCATTATACTTGGGCAGATGTGGCACAGGATGAACCTAATATTTACATTTGTCCCATCATCCATAGTGCGTAACGGGTACAATTCCCCACCTCTGCGGCTCCGCCCCACTACCTTCCAAATTTAACTCGATCCCTGCCTCATTGGAGTAGGTCTTTTGTAGTTTTGTTATACCTGCTCGATCGACATTCACATCCGGACATCCCTTGTAATAGAATCAAAATCTTTATTATATCTTGCAGTATTTTTATGTGCCTCTGGTCAGATAATTACTCTTTGGGATCCCTTTCTTCTTATGATTGTTTCTGTGGATCTTGTATTTGTCGATTCTTGAGCTGTCCTAACACCGTTGGAGATAAGGTTTTGTGAATATGGGTTTTAGGGATTTTTCTCAGCTTGGATGGTAGCCATAGTACATGCTAGTTTTAATTGTATCAGATATGGAAAATCATATTCGTGATTGTCTGGTAAAATATTCTGTATCACAGTAGTTTGAAAGTATAATACAGGTGTCTTATGTCTGCAATTATCGTTTTGTCACATGTATCAGCAAGCTATCTTATAATTCTGCCTTCCAAATTCTTTTCTATTTTGCTCTTTTAAGTTGCATACATGGTTTCTGAATTGTTGAGTTACATTCTCTATATGATTAGGGCTTTTTTATTTTTTAATTTTGTTCATTATTATGTATCAGTGTATCACTGTTTACTTGCTACTTATTTTTTATTTTATCTGAAATTCCATTTTAGCAAATGGATTTGGTCAAGATGAAGCAGAGAGTAAAGAGGCAGAAAACTTCCACTGCATCATCATCAAAGCTTCTCTTTGTCATCCGAATTCAGGGGTGAGCTGAGACTTGAGAGCTTGTATCATTGTTTTTTGGGCTTGAATGCAAATTTACCTTTATAGTTACCATTGGCATTACCTTCTCATTAAATGTGATTTATTATTTTTCAGTAATGCACCTGTTCATCCACAAATTCAGAAGATTTTGAGGTCATTTGGATTGAAGAAAATATACAGTGGTGTTTTCTTAAAAGCAACTGAAGGGACTCTAGCAATGTTGAACAAGGTGGAGCCATATGTAACTTATGGGTAAGGATATAACCTTATTGTGTGCTGGTTGTATAGAACTATAGACTATGGCTAATTATATACTTTATTTGATGCTCTTTTGAATTTATCTATTGTCATAATTCTCATTAAGTCTTGGAATATCAATAAACATTATGGTCGTTCCTGCTGCACGTTTTGTCTACTACAGAAGTACAAAGTGATGAGTCCTTTTGCCTATGTTGATCTTGTATATCTTCTTGAAGTACTGCATGGTTTTCTATCTTTAGTTTCTTTTGAAAAGAGAAAGTTATACTTTGTATTAGGGAGTGTCGGTTGGGTGTAAAATGTTTTCCATGAAAACGAATTTTCCATTTCCCATAATTATTTTTGTTTGGTTTGTAAACAATTTTCCTTTATAAAGGAAGGGAAACTATATCGTCCTCCCTCCTTCCTATCTCCCTTATACTCCTCCCATTTATCCTCTCCCTTACTTTGCCATTTCCCTTCTCCATTACTTTTCTTGCATAGAACCAAAGAAAGGAAGACCTAATGTTGCAATAGTATTTTCCATGTTAAATTGTTTTACATTAAATATATTTTATGTCAAACCAAATTGAGCCTTAGTCGTTCATTCTTTTGCCTGGATGCTTTAACCTGTGGGGATGGGAGCTAGGAGGAGCTAACATGCTAGTATCATACAGCCAACCTTGTGTATGACTGGCTTTTCTGAATTGTCCAAGCAGTAAGCAGTCTGGGGCGGTACTAGCCACATAAAATTATCCTCTCCCTTACTTTGCCATTTCCCTTCTCCATAACTTCTTGCATAGAGCCAAAGAATGGAAGACCTATTGTTGCAATAGTATTTTCCATGTAAATTGTTTTACACTAAATTTATTTTATGTCAAACCAAATTGAACCTTAGTCGTTCATTCTTTTGCCTGGATGCTTTAACCTGTGGGGATGGGAGCTAGCCAGCTAGGAGAAGCTAACATGCGAGTATCCTACAGTCCTCCTCATGTATGACTGGCTTTTCTGAATTGTCTAAGCAGTAAGCAGTCTGTGGGGTACTAGCCACATAAAATTTTTATTGCTTCTTGGCTTTGTTTTGTTAGTCAGTTTTCTGACCTCTTGTTTTGTGTGATTCGGTTTGTACGTTGGTGTGTGCTCTTAGATGATTGTTTTGTGCTGTAAAAGTAATACAATGACAAGTATTCATTGATCAAGTTTACAATCTAGGATTATTACAGTATTTGGTGGCATTTCTATTTTTATTCTGTCCATCATCAATTTTCATCTAAGTTTAAAAATCAGTGCTTGATAAAACACTTTAATGCATATAAAGTCATTAAGTTTTAACGAAGGATATTAGCATTGCTTGTTTGTTTTATTTCTCTCTCATTAGAGCTGTCCTAACTAACTGTAGGTATCCAAATCTTAAAAATGTGAGGGACCTCATCTTTAAGAAGGGTCTAGCAAAGGTGGAGAAGGAGAGGGTTCCTCTAACAGACAATAATGTCATCGAGCAGGTATGATAATCTAGAAATTGCTACAGTTACTAATTTCTGATGAGCTGCCATTAAATTTCTTCATTCCTAAAGCATTTATAGCAAGACATGATGAATGTGAATTGTTTCTGTCCAGGCATTGGGGCAGCATGGTATTTTATGTCTTGAGGATGTGGTCCACGAAATTCATTCTGTTGGCCGACACTTTAAGGAGGTAACTCATTTTCTATGGCCCTTCTCCCTTGCCAAGCCTCAAGATGGATTCTCAGGCAAGAAAAATCTATTCAAGAATGGTGGAGACTCTGGAAATCGCGAGGAAAATATAAACGAGCTGATTGCTAAGATGACTTAGGGCTTGCATAATATGCATAGGTGCATTATGTATCTGAGAATGCTTATAAAAACAAGCATATGTAGTTTGTATTCTATAGTGGACAACTTTTTTCAAGTGGTATCCAATGGTTGCAATTTTGCTTATATGTTCATTCACGCCCTCGTCTTTTGGTGATCGTGACTTTTTGATTTTCATCACTTCGATTATAAGTGACGATCTAATTTTTGGAAACAAGCCAAGATGAGCAAGGTTTTTGGGACAAATTGACAAGTTGGCAACTACAGTTGCCCTATTTTAGTATTTCTTTTCTTTGAACCAAAATTTTTGAGTTTGATTTTAATACATTAACAAACGCTCAATAATCGTTGTTCTATATAATAAATCGGTGTTCGAGCAAAATACTTGGCATCTAATATTTGAACAAAACACAAAAAAAGATACAAGGCAACAGAGTGTTAATAGAACAACAAAAAGTTTCTTTGCTTCATAAGGTCATGTTTGAGAGGAGATCGAGGTTATCTGAATCAATAATTGTTCTTGTCTTCAATGATAATAACAAAGTCTCGTTGGTATTTTAAGATTTCATGTTGGTATAATTACTATACCAATATACGGTCTAAATATATCAAGAAGATTGTTGGTATTTTTAGACTTTATGTTGGTACAATTACTGCACCAATATGACCTATTTTTAGACTTTATGTTGGTATAATTACTACACCAACATGAAGTACAAATGTACCAAACCAAAAATTTCAGGGTCACCAATGAAAAACTTAAAAGAGTTGGGAGTTTCATTGAGAATGTTTATGGGAGGTTTCAATTTGCGAAAATGGATAGGTCTCGATAGAGTCAGGTTAGGTCTATTTTAAATGCGAGTCAGGTTAAATCATTGTAACCATATAATGATTTAAGTCAAAATTTGAATCGGATTGTTATCATGTCGTCTGATCAAATCGAATTGGGTCTGTTTTTACACCTTTATCACGTCGTCGTGGTCATAAACGCTGCTAGTTTGACATATTGCAACTCCCTACTCAATCCACATCTAGTGCCAAACAACACCACAACAATGGAGGAAGGGCAAGACTCATGGACATCAGCAGACAAGCTATACCACATCATCTTCTGCTGCTCCCTCACACTCCTCTTCTCTCTCCTCATCTCTCTCACTCATTCCTCCTTCCTCCGAAGTCGCTCTCTCTTCTTCGCCGCTTCTCTCTCTCTCCTCGCCGGCGCCGCCAAAGAAGCCGCCGATCACCTCGGCTTCTTCCGCTCCTCCGGCGCCTCCGCCAAAGACGCCGTCGCTGACGTCATCGGCGTCGTCATTGCTTGCTTCCTGCTTTCTCTCTCCAAATTCTTCAAGCGGAAGTCCAAAATTGATGATGATGATCCGATTGCCGGTGTTGCGCTTGTTTGAATCGAGTATCACTTTCTCAGGTTATTGCTTTTTTCTCTCTCAATTATTATGAGAATTCTCGCTGATTTTTGTGTTGATTAGGTTTATTTGAATTTCAAATGTAATCTACACTGTTAGTTTATCAAGGTTTATTGTGAAATTGAGCAATGTTGCTATTTGATTTTTGTATTTTGTGTTGATGAGTTGCATTATTGCCTGAATCAGTGTTATGAATTCAATTATAAATGCAATCGTAGTGATAGATAATGTGTGTAGAGAATTGTCTTGAAATCAGAAGATTTTATGGCATGATGTTACATTCTCTACTGCTTATGTGTTTTAGGTTTGTCATAGCATTTATTGCATTCGTATTATGGAATATGTGTTGATGAAATGCAATTTAGGTCAATGTTATGAATTTGAGTAAGAAATGTGTTCAATGTGATAGGCTTTTATGTCTTGTAATCGTATTGTTCAGTGTTCATGAACAAATATTGCTCGATGTTGCATGTAATAGCGCCTGTGCATTTTATATCATACTTACTCTGTTCTTTTTTACTTGACATGTTTCTTTTATCACGCTTGTCAATGCAAAACTTTAGCGATCAATAACTTTAATTTCTCATAAGTAAAAAATATATAAGTTATATGTTATGATAATACTTATTGAGAAGAATTCAAAAACATCCTACATGAATATTTTTTTGTTATATATTATTCACAAAAGATGGTCAAAGGAGGGGTGGTGAATAGTGTAAAAGTCAAAGCGGGTCAAGTAATAAAGAACGGAGGAAGTAGCATATTGCATTTGTAATATCAAGTACTTGTATATGTTGATAAGGTGCATTAGAGGTTAATGTTATGACTTATGAATTTAAATTGTTACCACGGTGATAGGCACTTTGAGTAGAGAATTAATTTTAAATCACACTGTTTATGAAGGTCTATTGCCCAATATGTGTTTTGCATTTTGGGTATCCGTTTTAGGTTGTTATAACATATTGCTCCTGTGTAAGATGATGTATGTTGATTTTTTTTACTTGATTGAAATGCTAATACATTGTCCTTAGTTGTATTACTTTGTAATAAAGAATGGATAGTTCCATGTGAGTTAGAATGAGCTGAATCTATGTTTCATTTTGTTGTTTGAGAATATGATATTGGAGAAATCACGAGTAATACTCAGGGTAACCGGTGAAACAGTAGAGTTGACTGACTGGTCTACTGTTTCTAAATTGTTCTTTAAAAGTTGAAAATGTAACATTTTAGAAATTTAGTTTGACGATTATGACGGGTTGCTGAAGTCTTTGATGGTGCCTAATTTCTAACCTTTTCCATTCTGTGAAGGGGTTGGAAACTTGGAATATAGAGGTAAAAATGGATACCAGTGAAGATTAAATTTTGTAAGTTCTGAACTATTTTCTTAGACAATTGTAGCTGTTGATAAGATAACTCAGATGATGGCAAGACCTCAAGAAGCAAAATCTGTCACCCCGATCAGCTAGTATGTATTGTTAAGTGGCCAAGTGGGACAGGTTAAGATTCAAACTATTACCGATATAGACTATTGGAGAAAAAGTACACAACAAAAAGAAGATAGTCAAGCATTCAGCCACTAGATGAATTAGGGGGAGAAAGAGGGTATGAGAAGAGGTAGTGAGAGGGGAGGAGGGTAGAGGACACATACTTCTCATGGAAACGTATATGGTTAGAATTATGGTGAGAAGAGGAGGAAATAGTGAAGATTTGGGCTTGAATTTGTCTTCCTAGTTATGTTTTGTTGTAAGAAGAAGGAAAATTGAGCCCTCCAATTTCTTCCCTTCCCCTTTCCCTTTCCTCTCTCATTTCATATCAGATGATTGAAAACTGATCCCTTACTCTCTCACGGCCTCGCCCTTCCATTCCCTTCTTAGTCTTAACCCATCGTTGTCTTAACAGAAAAGTGTATAATACAGGAATATCCTGAACAGCAAAGTGTAGGTGTGTGTTATAACTTAAGATAGCTGGCGGTTTTATATGCTTGTAACTGTTGCTAATATGTGCCTATTGCTGTGATAATCTTTTGTTATCGATTCTTGTCTCTTAGTTGTGTCTCACCTAATTTTTGCAAACAAGCATTTATGTGTAGTTGTTCAGCAAAACAATTTAGCAAGCTTAACTATTGGCATATCCTTGAGATACTTTATCAATTATTGAAATGGGTGCTTTTTGAAGGCTGCTTTAAAGTATGATCTACTGCTCAAATCAGTAATGCAACCAAGTGTTTAGCTTATTCAATTGCATTTTGCATATTTCTGAATTACAAACACAGTGGTTTTTAAGCACTTTTAGTGATCTCCTTTTTTAAGTGGTGGTAATTATCCTTATGATGACAAGTAAATTTACTTTTGAGTGGTTTTGTTCAATTTTTCTCGTTCATTCTCTATTGCTACTATTTGACAGACTTCTTTGAGTTGTAATTTTCTTTCATCGTTGTCGCTGTAGTAATTGGTACTTTATAGTTTCTACTACTGGTTTATTTTGATTCACACTTGTACTTTCTGCTTGTGGTGTCTCTAATTGATTGATCGACATTCATGCTCAGGTACTGTGGATGGAAGTTACGTAACCGGTATGGATGTCAATACAATGACTTTTGGTCTGCTGAAGAGGTGCAATTGGCCACCGTCTTTTAAGATTTTCCCATCATGCAGGTTAGTTTGAACTATTTCTTATTTTCACTTGTTTTGTAAACCGTCAAATGTTGCTTTTAGGATATTCACTTGCCTGTTAGGAGTATTGCCTTTGTTGTTTTATATTTTCTTCCCTTTTTATGTGTGTGTGTTTGTGTGTTTTGTTAAATTTCTATTGGGTCCTTGTTCTTTGTAGTTAGTTGTATAGAGAGTTTTTTTTTTTTTTTCCTCCCTGTATTATTGTTTTGGGGATTGATTAGTTGGTTAATGCATTGTTATATATCCTTTGGGATGGGGTTGACATGGATGCATCATTCTTGTGCGGATGTTTTGAAGGGGGTCATGGTTGATATTGGCCAGTGTCAATCTTTAATCCTATAATTAATAGCTGACATTGCAAGAGAAATGATGTGGTGTGATAAGGATCAGTTGTGCATAAGAGAGGTGTTCATTGCTTGACAGTCATTAATGATCATGACATTGTACCAAGAGAAATGTATAACTTCCAATGAACTGTAGAAAACTCAACTCGCAGTTTTTACATAGGTCACATTCTTTTGCGATTGACATTACACCATTTACAATGAACACATCAACTAGATACTAGTTGTCATTTTGCTCACAGAAAGCACCATCATTCATTCTGAATAATTCACCTTCTGAAGCTTGCTGCTGCTGAGGGCTGCTTGAGGGCATCTTCATCTTCCTCTGGCAGCTTGATGGCAGAATAGACACCTGCCCCACAGAGTGCCCCAAGAAATGGGGCGGTTAAGTAGATCCATATCCCTTTATAGTTATTTGCAGCTATGGCTGGCCCCAATGTCCTCACTGGGTTCATTGATCCTCCTGTAGTAGGCCTGTGGAAGAAAGAGAAATAGAATTTCATAATTTGCATTGCTATGCTACGGCCATGGGGATTGATTAATGGGACTGGGAATATTGTGGTACATTAATATTGTGTTTGCATGACATGTATTGTTTTGAGTCAACCCATACTAAACATAAACTTCCCTTTTAACAATGGGATCCAAATTTTATGACAGATGATCTTGGGTAATGGCGCATTAGTGACGCACTGAGATGGTTTCATCGTGAAACGGATAAGCTACTCTGTGAATGAATGTAAATGATTGAATCTGACGGTGAAAATAAACTTTTTTGTCGCGTTCTCCCCTTAATTAAACAGTTAAATAACCTGAATTCCTCTTTTGAATGAGTGGTTTTGTTCCCTTCTTGAAACTTTCCCATTTGTTAATCCCAGAGAATAATTCATCAAATATGAATATAATACCTTTTCCGCTTAGATCTGTCACAACACGTATTATGTCTTATTTTTCTTCAAGTTTTTTCTTGATGTGATGTAAGCAATATAAGTTGGGAACTCATTATGAGACTAAAGTCTGTTTTCTCAAACCAAAAACAAAAATAATAGAAGTAAGATTAAAGTTTGTTACTTTATGTCTATATATATTCTGGTTTATGTATGTTATACCAATCATGCCCATTTTCTGAATCATGTATTTTTGGACTATTGCGTTACCTTGTTTAATCAAATAACATAGACGTATTATAAATGTCTTCTTTTGTCTTGGTTTATGATATGACACTATTAGAAATTAGCAATTTTCATTTGTCAATATCATAAAGCTATCACAAGTATTATAACCTTCTCAACCATTTATTAAGACTTTCATTAAATCTTAAAAGTGCGTGTCAATTTCAAATTAAGAAGTTTTTGTTATCTCAAGTATTTTTATGCTTTTATCTTTCTTCTTACTTCCTACATACGAAGTATTATTAAATTTAAAACACGAGCTTTCAAAATTATACTTGACCCTTTTTTGATGTGGAAATCTGACTTATTAATTTGTTCAATTATTTCTTGCTATATATGCCAACATTCTGAATTTGACCACCCGATGGGTGGAGCATTAGTAAATTTCCAGAATTGGATTATGATTTAGAGGGGGTGAGGCGTACTTACCCTGCTATAAGTATGTTGAGCATGACAGTTGCCCCCACTGCAATTCCAGCCAGTTCTCCCACCTGCAGAACATTACAAATGAGATCCTTCATGTTAATAGATTCCTTGTATCACTTTGTCTTTCTTTATAAAATAGTGTAGTGTGAGGAAAGGACCTTGTAGACACCCTTTTTCCTTATGGTTTACCAACATTTATAATAAAATAAGTCATTTACAATATACTTTAATTTATAATTAGATCTATTTAAAATATACTAGTCTGTGTTTACTTGCTGCAGTGGTGGGTAATTTTTAATTGCTAAGTAGAATCCAACAATTAATGCTAGTCTCTAGTAGGCTGTGCATATTAAGTCTTATCCATGTACTACGCCTTTTGCTCCAAACAATTTTTTATTTTTATTTTTATAGTTTTAAATGTGAGGATTGAAGTGCAAAGTTATATGACTTTCTTGAAACTATTTCATTATGGTAATTTTGTTATTTTCTTATTAACGTTGCCAACCCTCACCGAAGCCAAGAATTTCTATTTAGTATCTTGAAGCTTGAATTTTTCTGATGTGAGATTCTATGCGTTTACTTTTTTGGATTTGTTTAATTCTGAAGAATTATCTCTCTCTTTCTTCTTTTTAAATTGTCGTGAATATTTAAATATCAGAAGAGAAAGCTTGATTAAAAGGAGACATTCTTAAAGAAGTATATTTTTTGGTAGAGGCATTAAAATACACGGGGTTAAAAGAAAACTTTGATGCTTACAGCTCTTGTGTCGGTGGCTACTGCAGTGACGACAAACATGAGATTGAAGGCGATGATGAACTCTAATGCAAAAGCCTGACCATAATTCACTGAAGGAACAGTTACACCTCCACCCATGATAGGGTGGAAAATTGCTTTGAGAATAAATGCAGCGCATAGAGATGCTAACATTTGTGCTCCTATGTATATTGGAACCTACATAATTAAATAAAGAAAAACGTATCTGTGTTAAGTATTTGTAAATCCTATCAGTGTATTAATAAAAGGTAGGTTGAAGATCATAGTTTTGGTTTCTTACTTGAGTCCATGGAAAATGTCTCAGTGCCGCAAAGGCGATGGTGACAGATGGATTCAGATGGGCACCGGAAATATGGCCTGTAGAGAGAATGATGATCATGACTGCAAGGCCACTGGAGGCAGCAAGGCCGATTAGCGTCTCTGATCCATCTGTCTTCTGATTCACAATAGCAGTAGCTGCCCCCGCACAGATTAGTATAAGAGTACCGACGAACTCTGCCACCACCTGATATGATTGAGCAATTATCAGTCAGATGCAAAGACAATCAAGTTCAGTCAGATGAAGGTTCTTTCTGCTTTCTTGCCCTTTTATTTGATTATATACAAAGTATAATTTTTTATTGTTTGATGTACGACAATGGAAAAATTTTCTGAATAACATAATTTCCCCGAATTTCGGAATACTGATCAAAGTTAGAAAATTACCTTCTTTGTTAGAGGAACAGGGGGAGGTGGCATTGTAATGCTGCAGGTCACAGCAGGCAAGCCACCTTCCTCATTAGGCCAAGTATCTACAGTGAAACAATTGGATCTCCTACTGAGAAGTGACTTCTTTTTAGGCCTATCGACAGAAAAGCCTCCGAAGAGGGGAGCCCCAGGAGTACCTGGGGTTGCCGGGGTCGAAGGCATAGAAGGAGGATCCTCAGAATCCATTTTTTCCATAATGGCTGAGCTAATCTAAGGTTTGTGAGTGCTTGGTTACTGGCTAATGTTTATCCAAATTTCAGTATAGCAGTATTTATATATTAGTTACACTGTTAAAGGTTGACTTAAGGGGGGGGGGGGGGGGGGGAATCTCTAGACTATGAAAAGAGAGAAAAGAGGTTAGTGGATGAAATGGAAGGAGCCAAAAGAGAGTTGGCTTTCATTTGGTGCAATGTACAAAATGGTGGTGGGACATTACAGGCCTGTTTTTCCTGCTTGAGATTTCTTTATAAAGGAGCTTTAAGCGTTGGAGAGATTAATCATGATGTTTATTGCCACTTAAAAATTCCCAATGTGTATGATTGCCCCCCTATAATTATGGAGAAGACCACTCGTTTAGCTTGATTAGTTGTCACTGTAACACTGTCAGATCGAGTTTGGGTTTGGAATTTGTCATAAAGAAATAAGAAAGGCGGTCGTCTTCCTAAAAAACAAAGCAGGAAGGTGGAAGAGGCAGGGGAAAGGTCAAGATTCTGATTGTTGTTTCTCCCTAGTTACCCTCACCGTTTTTGAGTCTATAGATTTCTCCAATACAAAGTATGCATAACTCTATGTGAAATCAGTCTCACCACAACATCATTCTCACTATAGTATAGCTAGTTTTAGGGTTTCTTATTTTCCTTTTGTTGAGAAGTAACTATTAATACCCTTCCTACCTGAATTAATAGTTACAGTACATATACAATATAGGGTGTTTGGAAGAACTTATCGCATCTCTTGCAATAGAAATGATCTATAAACTCAAACAAGTTACGAGTACTTTTTTTATGGGAAGCTGAAAAGGATAGAAATTATACTAATGCGAGCAAGTCTAATGTCTTGTGTGCCATATCTTATATGTAAACAATGCAAGTATGTAGCAACTAGCAAGTAAGTTTGAGCGAGTCTGTGAGGGTGTTTTATACTTTTATGCCATGGCACCACCCTGTATTATCGAGGAAGTAACTATATATATGGTGATTTAGGAGTGAATTGACATACTTAGGTGCTAAGTAGCTATTAGCAACTGAGAAAAATTCAAATTAATTGAAAAAGGAAAAGAAAAGACAAAAGGTGAGTAAAAACATGAAGTGGGTTGTTGAGTTGATTTGTGGAGCTCAAAGGAATATGAACCTCAAGTGTATTTGATAAATCCTACTTTTAGGCCGAGATCAATTTCAATAGTGCTGTTCGTTGGCATAAAGCATAATGTAATTACTTTTTCTTTTATCTTTTGTGTTACTGTTGTTGATCATCAGATGTGTGAAATTTGGACTTGTTGGTGAAGCTAGCTATAATTACTACTACTTTTGATTTTTTGAATTGTAAAATCATATAATGTCACTAACCATTGATATAAAAGTCCCCAAAATTGGTTAAAGTTACTCTGAAACGGGTTAACGTTACCTCAAGTTGACCGTTTCACAATAACCTTTATATAAGCCGATCTCACATAATGCTTTTTATTTTAATATGAAATATAAGGCAAATAAATTACATTGTCAATTTGACATATCCTTAAAAAGATATAGAATTATACTATAATTTATGTAATAATGTGATCTGGGTATAGCTGTGGACTTGTGGTGCTTGGGAAGTGAAGATACTTGTAGAAGCTATCTTTGCGTCACATGGTATGACTGTATGAGCTTCCGTGCTATCACCATTATTATATTAAACTAATATACTAGTACAAATATATACTTGTATATGTCTGAGGAATCATTGTGACTTTAAATAACAAAATTATTCACTTTGTCATGGAAGTGCTGATACAGTTCATCCCTGTGTAGTGTTTAAGAATTTTTTTTTTTTTTTCTTTTTGGTAGGTAAGATGAAGGGCTCTACCGGGCTGGTTTGTATGTTGTGGCAAGTAAACTAAAGCATCAGAGCCCATGATGGAAGGGTCCTTGCAACTGCAAGAGTTCATTGAGTGTCTGTCGAGTACAGATACATGGCATCGGATGCCCCATAATTTTATTCGAGCAACGCTTAACAATGGAACTGCTAATATTTGCTGCAATAAACTGTAATTTCAAGGGATATTTGTATATCTAATGTAATATGTGCTAATCTGCTCAGATGCTAAACAAGCAGTGCTGGAAGTTAACTCCATTGATTGTGTATCTAATGCTCCTTCCATACTAACTCATTGCAGGGACCTCAGAATGGAGCTCCATCAGGATATGCTCTTTGAAAGTAGGAGCAGCAACTGTCTGGCTGATGAACTAGCAAAGGATGCAAGAGCCAACTTGGAAAGATTGAATGAAATTTGTATTTTGAATCAACCACCAGTTGTTTGTAATGCTACTTATGTGAAAGACTTTAACTTTTGTGCTGAGAACTCATCTCATTTGACTGGTGATATATCACCAAGTTTGGCTTGTAACTTAACTATTACTTAATGAATGCATCCTTTTTTTCAAAAAAAAAAAGGGATATTTGTATATCGCATTTCCCAAAGATAGGAAACCCCTACTTATTTGCCAAGGTGATGCACTGGTGCTAGTGTATTGTTGCTCATTCTCATCATTCATACACAGTTCTAAATTTGTTATGCTCCATTTATATTGGATTCTTTCTTCCTTCCTTTTATCTTTGATGTATTTATTTTACTACCTCCGTTTCATATTTTTTGCAACTTTGGGGTATTATTTGTGAGATATAAAATATTCCAAAGTTGCAAAAAACATGAAACGGGGGTAGTAAATACTATTACAGAGTACGGATTAAAATTATGTTTTCACAGTAGGTTCGAGAACACGTTGTCTTCAAATATAACAAGTTTGAAGTTTCCATTTTCATGGGGTGAAAGTTTTAGGAATGTTGATGAGTTAATGTCTAAGCAATCGCCACAACGAACTCAATTTTAACTATTGACTGTAACTTCCTGCTGGTAATGACAATGTCTCATATTAGTTCCATACTTCCATTTTACAGGGCTTAACATTGAAGGGTTGGCGTAGTCCTTTCTCATTACGGATGATACCTCTGGGTGAACTGTGAAGAGACGGATTAAGTTTAAGCAAAGTCTAAATATCTTTTAGAAAATTGAGTACTGCATATACTACGTAGTTTTACATTATACAGCATGTAACAAAAAATTGACTTTTGAGAATCCTCAAATGAGAGAAGAAAGATTTTGACGTACTGCCAGTGAAATATACGAAGTATATTCATTGTACTCTATGTTTAATTGTTTATTACTCCGTAATTATTTGCTAGAAATTGCCTAAGACAATGCCGATTAGACTAGAACAGGAATATAAGAGGCAGAATCAGAGAAAAGAGACAAAAACTGATGACACAGAAAACTCAAAAAAAAGGGGTAAAATTATGGATGGCTATGATTTCACCAATCTATGATTTGGAGATTTTGGGTGTTAAAGACTTAAAGTCATAGTGTTTGTTTGTGTATAAGTATGAAATAATTGTTTGCACCTAAAAAAAAAATGGTTAAAAGTATGTATTGTGAAACATAATTGAAATGTTATAAAGAAACAATTGTTACACCTAAACATTTCAATGTAGACAAAGAATTCATTGTAAATTACTTTGGCGAAGACTAGCATTAATCGACCTGACTAAAAAGGGTATCGTACAAGACTGGACTCAAATTCAATAAGACAGACACACATCCAACCCGGACAAATCGACCAACATCGCTAGTGGTGAGGTGATCAATATTTATGAGAAGTCACCAGAGAAAGAATTAACCAAACCAAACAACTCGTTTAGTATATTTTCGAACATTTTATGTTGGAGTAATTGCGATTCTAGTAATGCAAATCGGAGACTTACCAAGTGAGTGTACGAGGAGTTAACGAGGGAGTGATATGTGCAAGCTAAAGATCTAGCGAAGGAGCTATAGCTCTAGCAAGGATAGATAGCTTTGGCAAGGCCGAGCTATAGCTCGGGTAATAGAGAGCTATAGCTCGCTGCTGCTCGTGGTCGCTGCAAGGCCGAGCTATAGCTCGGATACGAGAGAGCTATAGCTCGCTGGCCATGTGCTTGCGACAGGGGCGAGCGAGAGCTCGAGCGATAGCTCGCACACTAGCTCGCTGCCGTAGTTGCTCTCTGCTAGGCCGAGCGATAGCTCGCTCGACTGCGAGCGAGAGCTCGGTCGATCAGTTTGCTTTTGGGCGGTGGGCTTGCGTGGGCTAAAAGACCTAATTTCTTGGCTTGTTCTTTACTCCATTATATTCATATAAATACCCTCATACCCCAAAATCAATATACGTTAATTTCATTATTGAAAATAACCAAAACACAGAAACACAAACCCACCCTTTGAGATCTGAACAGTTCTTGAGCAATTCCAACCTTTGATTCGGGTACACGAATTGCAAAGGTCGTTGTGTAAAACTTGGGGGGCGTGCGTCATCGGAAAACCTGTACCGGTGGTGGCGTATTTCGCTTCTAAGTCAGTGGGTTCCAAACCACGGCACAACAGAAGGAGGACAGGTCTATGTTTCGAGTATGGCGATCGAATTTGCTCCAAGGGAAGTTCTTGATTTGTCTATTATTATTCATGGAATCAACAGGTATTTTTTCCAACAATTTAGAAGCGAAATAGTATTTAATTATACTGTTGATTTCTTGAATTTGAAGATTGTCTATATTTGACGATATTCAAGAACCCTAATTCATGAAGACTATAAAATTTGGTCAACGGAATATTATTTGTGTATCTCCGGTATCGTGATGGAATTTATAATGGAAGTCCGATTCTATTTGTATAAAATTAGTTTTAATTAGAGACTCTTGCGATTAAGATCAAGACGGGTCATGCGTTTCTCAAAGTTTTGATCTTGTGTTTGTCAGCATGAATTAATGGAAGTTTAATTCTTTATCATCTGAGACTACCAATCTAGTGGACTTTATGTCAGCATGAATTAAAAGGGAAAAACCGGAAATTTCCATTGAAGGGTCGGTGGAAGCGGTGCAATTCAAGGAGCTTATTATTTATTTGGTATTACCTAAAGTACGGTTGGAGTATCAAATCAAATGGCATTACATATGGCTTCGCTATTTAATTATAGCAAGGAATAAAATGGACTAGTGTCAGACATGTTATGATTGAAGAAATTTGTGAGTTCATGTGCTAATCAACAGATGCAATGGGTAATCTTGAGGAAGTCTGCGGGTAGCTTGTGCCAAGTTTGGTAGAGTGTGTAACAAGAAGTTTAAGATGTGTGGCCATGCGAGTAGCGGACACCAGTCAAGAGTGATCAATGTCACATAGATGTCGTAGGCCGTAAGGGTTGAACAAGCTAAGTTCCTTCTCAACTTATTTGATTACCTCATGTTAAGTTTCTAACTTTATATAATATGTTTATTATATGTGCCCCAAGTATGCATAATTTAATTATTATGATGTATTGTGTAGCAATGTGGGGGTGATTTGAGTTAGATTTTGTGACTAACTAGTAAGTTGGTTATACTCATGTGTGTGAGTATTTTTTAGGAGGAAGATTTCCATGAGTGATTCTTTTATCAATGGCTATTTGTTAGTTTTATGAGTTGCAAGTACCTTTCCTCAACTGTTTGTTTTATGCCTTGTTTTAATCATGTATGGTTATGGGCATTGTTATTTTCCTAGTTGATCAGGGATGTTATTTGTTCAATCTCTTGATAGTATCATGTTGAATTGTTTCCCTAATCTTGAAAAAAAAAAAAAATTTATTTATTGAGCATGGAGTATGTTGTGATAAGCTTGTGAGGTTCCTTGTTGGGATTTAGAATTATCCTTGTTAATTCTTGTGGTTATAGTTTAGCTTATCTTTTGATCTTGAAATGTCTATAACTCCTAGAGAACTAGCATTTGACTTTTCTTGTTGAAGGTCTAGAAGTGACCGGGTTTTCTCCATGCTTGATAGCAGAAGTGAAAGGTATGATTTGACAAGGACTAGTAAAGTTATACTAGTCTAAATGTTATGAACTCCACATGAGGTAAGAATAGAAAGTAAGTTTCTTTGTCTTAATTATAGCTTATATATTCTGTGATTTTGCTATGTGGGGTTAGCCTTATAGTTGTGTTGTTCACCCAAGTTGTAGCTGTCTTCCCTGAAACGTTGACAGGGTCAAGTTTTATTTTCACAAGGTGTATGATGTGAGGGTTTTCTAGCTATGAAGTTTATTCAGTAAAGTACATTTCATATGGCATGTGTGACCAGTATGTATATGTGTGGGTGACGTATAAGTTGAACTATGAGCTATGTATGTAAGTCTCTATGACTTTAATTTAACGGTTGATGTATGTGAAGTTTCTCAAGTACAATGTATATCATGTATTAACTTATTAACCTTGGTTGATCATGTCGATGCTTTTGTCTCTAAGCTTTAGTCTGGCCAAGTAGTTGAAGTGTGGATCAACTCAGGTTAGCATAATGGTTAAGACTTGAACTAGTTGAGTTCCGTCTTATGTTTACTTTCTTCTTGAAAGGTTTAGATGGATTGAATTCTTGGTATTCTAGTAATGGTGGATAGGAATCCGGAACCATGTAAATAGACCATGTTAAATGCTACCTGAACTAGTTTTGAAGAGAAGAAGCATGTTAGTTTGAAAGTAAGCTCTTGTTGAGTTTTATGTGCTTGAGGTTTATGTCTTGCCTTGCCATGATATGTCTTTCAGTAGTAAGTTTCTTTCAAAGAAATTGAAGGGTGTTTGTTTACATTGAAAGGAGGTTGAAGGTAAGATATTGTATTTTAACAATATACATGTAAGTTTGGTATTGACCCAATTTTGTTACTCACCTGTGTTATGAGTTTGTCTGTTTTGCAGTAAGGTTGTGTAAGCTTCCTAGCATGATTGACTAATGATCATAGGGTTTGTTGTTGATACAATCATATGAGACAACTCAAGGTATGAGGAATAACCTTCATATATTAAATTAACTTTTGTGGTTAATGTGGTGAGTGGACTAGACAAGTCATGTGGGGGTCAAGTGTCTTAATTTAATCTATGCCAAGATGAAAGTACGAAATGATGAGATGAGTGGTGAGATTCTGGATGGTAAGATCATTGAATCGACCAAGGTATGTATCGAACTCATTCTCACTATGTAGAGAATTTAATATGATGAATATGTTGATCATGTTAAAAACCAGATTTATTGGGTGTGAATTAGCTTTGATGTTTGATTCAATATGCTAATGATTTGCAAATATTTTGGTTTAAGATTTTATTCTTGACATGATGTAGCTTTGCAGAAAGGAATTTGTTCGTTCACTTAATTTGTCTAGATAGCATTGTCCAATCGTTGTTGGAGTTGGAGTGATGCAGTGGACAAAGGTTAAGTAAATAACAAAGCTTATGATTACCCTGCCAGTGTATGTTTTACAGGTTGATGGGTTGTACTTTGTTTGAGTTAATTGCAAAGCAAGTGTGACGCACTATCCGGTAGGAAGCAAAGATCATTGCTATTTAGGGATGATAAGTGTCAAGAATATAAGTTATTGCAAAGTGAACTATGGAAGTTTGTCCGTTGTGGGGGCAAGTTGATCCTCAAGTTCTCTACATTATTTTCTCAAGTGTCTTTGTGTGTGTTGATAGGAACTACGAAGGTAGTTACCTAGTAAGACAGAGCTTGTGGAAATGGTATTCTGGTGAGAGTATGTAAAAGCAGGAAGAGTCAAGCAGTTCCTTAAAAAAGATGGAGCACAAGTAAGTGCTTGGTCGTCTAAGGAAATGGTGTTTTAAAACTCCCATGTGGTTTTTCATTCCAGTGACGAAGTGTCAGATAATGAGTCTACGCAATTGAGGTATCTGGTTCGGTAACCCTCTAATTTTTATGGTTATGAGATGCCTTGCTAGACCTATTGCTTGATATTAACAGGTTGAGTTTTAGTGTCCATGACCCAGGTTGGGTGGTCAGATAAGACAGTTTACATGGATGCACCGATGTGCTTTTAACTTGAACTTTTGTTCTAATTGAGTCTGGAGCCTAGTTTGGTTGACTCATTGTTGTTTTACACTGTTGGTGTATGTTGAATCTAACTCTTTTGAGTGGTTTTTTTGACCAGGTGATTCAGAGACAGGCTGAGTGTGGCTCTTAATGTCATTTGTCCAGATATTCTTTGAATAGGACTGATAATGACGCCGACGTAGAGGTTGAGCATACTCTTAATACCTTTATCCCGGTAATCAAGAGTGAGGAGTGATGGTGGTCTTAAGTGACCTGGACTGTCAGCTCTAAAACTGCTTGAGTAGGGAATGTGCAATGAAAGGTACTGAAGAGATAGGTTGAGCGTAGCTCTTAATGCCTCTAGCCCAGTCGCTCAAGAGTAGGGAGTTATAGTGATCTTAAGTGATCAGGAACTATTAGCCCAGATACTACTTGAGCAGGGACCGATAGAGACACCGAAGTGTTGAGTGCATCTTGCCCGAAAGCTCGTTGAGCTGCGGCTAGATGGTGCACTGTTGAGTGCATCTTGCCTGAAAGCTCGTTGAGCTGCGGCTAGATGGTGCACTATTGACTGATGGAGGTTGAACTTAAATGTTCTTAATGTTTAGTTCCATTGCATAAATAGTCCTTGGATTTGCAAGGTGCATGTGAAGGTTCACATGTCTGCATGAATAGTCCTTGGATTTGCTGGGAATGCTGAGAACACCTACGTGGGTACGAAGAGTGGCGCTCTTCAAGGGAGGATTGGGCGTGATCCTTCTGAAGTACTCATGAGATCCCAAGTGTAGCCAAGATTTGCGGAATTGCTTAAGCTCTAAAGTCAAGGTATGTGTTTACAAGGTCCCTTCTTCGCTCCTAGGAATTCAAATCTTAGGATATTCACTACGGAAGTGTTGAAAACCTTGTGCACTAATGTGTTAGTTCAAATCTTCGGATACTAGCATTTAAGTACTAAGACTTTCATTTACTGTTCAGATTTCATGATCTCCTGTCCGTTTTGCATTAGTGGGGGATTGTTGGAGTAATTGCGATTCTAGTAATGCAAATCGGAGACTTACCAAGTGAGTGTACGAGGAGTTAACGAGGGAGTGATATGTGCAAGCTAAAGATCTAGCGAAGGAGCTATAGCTCTAGCAAGGATAGATAGCTTTGGCAAGGCCGAGCTATAGCTCGGGTAATAGAGAGCTATAGCTCGCTGCTGCTCGTGGTCGCTGCAAGGCCGAGCTATAGCTCGGATACGAGAGAGCTATAGCTCGCTGGCCATGTGCTTGCGACAGGGGCGAGCGAGAGCTCGAGCGATAGCTCGCACACTAGCTCGCTGCCGTAGTTGCTCTCTGCTAGGCCGAGCGATAGCTCGCTCGACTGCGAGCGAGAGCTCGGTCGATCAGTTTGCTTTTGGGCGGTGGGCTTGCGTGGGCTAAAAGACCTAATTTCTTGGCTTGTTCTTTACTCCATTATATTCATATAAATACCCTCATACCCCAAAATCAATATACGTTAATTTCATTATTGAAAATAACCAAAACACAGAAACACAAACCCACCCTTTGAGATCTGAACAGTTCTTGAGCAATTCCAACCTTTGATTCGGGTACACGAATTGCAAAGGTCGTTGTGTAAAACTTGGGGGGCGTGCGTCATCGGAAAACCTGTACCGGTGGTGGCGTATTTCGCTTCTAAGTCAGTGGGTTCCAAACCACGGCACAACAGAAGGAGGACAGGTCTATGTTTCGAGTATGGCGATCGAATTTGCTCCAAGGGAAGTTCTTGATTTGTCTATTATTATTCATGGAATCAACAGGTATTTTTTCCAACATTTTAAAACACTGGGAGTCAATGAAACCAATAAGCTCTCTTAGTAAAACCTTTAATACAAATTCTATTTGAAAGCTCACTTTGCCGATTGAAATATGGTAGTGGAAACCTTAATCCAAGTTCTTTTTTAATTTTATTTTTTATTTTTTTTTATGTTGGTTGTGACTATTATTGAAAAATTTAAGAAGAAGCCTTTTATTAGCAGCTTGTTACCACAATCCAATTACACACACAACAAAAGATCCATTAATTAAAACCGGTAGCTATAAATTATCAGAAAAATCGGAGATTAGCAAGTTATTTGATTCTAATTTCATTGATTCTTCAAGCTATATTCAGGTGCACACAATTCAACATTATCAATCAAGTAACAACCAGCAAAGTTTCTGCACTACTTTAACTACAACATGCATTAAAATTTAGAATGATACATGTAGTTAATTCTTTTTCGATTCAAAATAACATAATGTATAAAAACCACCAAGTAACAAATCGATATTGATTTATCGGACAAATCAGAAAGATTCAATTGAAAGGTCATTAGGAAACCCATGGGCGGATCTATGTTCAAGGAAATGGGGTCAATTGACCAAACTTATTTTTGTAAAACAAATACTTGTTATAAATATTTGAAAATAAAATAAAGAAATAATAATTTATTTAACATTGAATTATTGTATTTAATATGAGAATAGTGATATAAAATTATGGTTCATTTATCAATATCAATAACTACATCTGTCAATAATTTCCAATATAATACGGAGTATATATGTAGTTTCATGTAATTTGTTAATTTATAAATCATTATAATTTAATTTTTATTTAATTTGAACCCACTTGTATAAAATGCTAGATTCGCCACTGAGAAATCGTGATTTATACAAGAATGACATACAAATATATAGCTCTGTTTTAATCAATGAATGATTTCAGAATGTACAAAGCTCTTTTATATGTCGGTTCAAGTAAAAACTTGAACGTCACATACATTTTAATTAAGAAAATATGGTTGAAAACTCTTAAATACAATATAAAAATTGTAACCAAAACACCAACAATCTTTAGAGATTCTAGTTGATAATGGCATCATTTGGTATTTATTTTATTAGCTTTAATTATTTTACTGCTTTAATATTCTCAATCCCTTCTTTTCTTACATTTTTTCATGTTTTTTTGAAAATGGGTTATAATTTTTAAACTTGTAAAAGAGAACATGTCCAACAAAATTACTAATAATGCACAAAAAAAAAAAAAGTTTAAGATGAAACAACAATAAAACATTTATCAATATTAAAACTTAGGTATCAATATATGAAAAGGAAAGATATTAGTAATATTTAAAATAATTAATAATAAAACAAATTAGCAAAGCAGACCCATTGAAAAAATGGCCAAGGTGGAGAACTCTAAGGAAAAACTTTCTTTCCACAAAGACATCCAAGAAGGTGGAGTATGCAGGATGATCATGGATATCAGACAATTCTCTAGAAATCATCTTATAGATGAGTTGTTGAGAAGACGGAATATCTTAGCATAGAAAAACGATACAAGTAGTACTTGACAAGTATTCTAATGACATTTTCTTATATCGACTTCAAATTAATAAGCACATTCCTAAGCATTGATGGATAAGGATAAGTAAAAATGTCTTTAAACATAACATGATACAAAGATTGTCTTGCATAAACGGTTCCATCGATGGCGGCTAGGTACGCACAGGGCTCAATGAGAAGACTAATGCCAACATACAGTTGTCTACCATGCTCGTCGAGTTCGAAACTGGGCAGACCCGATGGTATATTCATAGGGAGAATATTGATTAAATGAGAGGTCATGTTGTTCGAACAATACCATTATTTATTTAATGTATCAAGACAAAAACATTTTTTAGATGTTTTAACTGCAAAACAATGACCAAATACACCATGTGCATAAATAACAGTACCCGAACCAGCAACGAAGAAAGGAGGAACTGGAAAGGTTCTCCATTCACCAATTTTTGAATAAAAAACCTCAAAAGGAATTTCAGGTTGTGTAGTGAAACCTCTGTGTACAAAGCGAGAGTGAAGGACATATAGATTACCTCAAATCACTTCAACAATAGGACACGCTTTACCAGATTTCATCCTCGGAATAGTAGCATCAGCTAATTTAATTTTGATATTCTTAGTATCACCATCAGGACCACTAACTACTTCTAGTTCTGGAATTAGCTTATACACCTCTCTCGAGGCATGCTTAGAACAATATGGTGACAAAGGATCGATCCTGTAATTCCCCACTAATTAGAAGTATATCTGAATCAGAAGTCATAAAACACGGAAGTAAAATCGTAGAAGAAGGAGAAGAGACAGTCTTGAAATTAAATCTGGTTGAAGCCATACCTAAAGGCAGGAAATCAGAGGAGGCGTGAATGTTAGTACTCCACGCCACCTCCACCAGTGGTGGGTCATATGATAATTCAGAGCACTTCCCACCGTATTTCTCCTCCGTCTTTTTCAAATCGATACAAAATAGATTGAACTCAGAACTCAGAAATAAAACCTCTCTTCTTCGATTTCTCCCTCCATCATGCGCCTTCTCTTATGGCTCTCCATCTCCATCTCCATGGTTGTGTTGTATCCATTGTTATCAATAACATAATACTAAAACAGACACTAACAATGACACATGTTACTTTCTGGTATCGGTTTTTCCCTCCAAAAACCTCTTTCCAAAAATAATTATTGTAACTTTATATTAGCCGTGCATTATGTAATACTCTCACGATTTTCTGTAGTATGACATAATTTTATTTTTATTATTATAATTATGAATTTTTCGTCTTATTTTGCATGAAATTAGATTATTTTTATAATGAAATATAGTGTTAAACTAATAATAGATAGTGAAAATTTAACGTGCATGGCACGGGACCTAATCTAGTCAATAAATAAATACCTCACGTTTAACAACTAATTAAATTAGTTTTTTTTTATTATGATTTATGATGATTTTCTTAATTATACTTTTAAATAAGGTAAGCTTACCATAATTTTTTTTTTTTTTTTTGAGAAAATGTGTGATAGATAAAATCAGTGGGGGATTTAGGATTTTTCGGGTGCTGGGTCACTACCGTATACTAATCAATAATGCAAGAATATTAAAAAAAGTTAATAATTTGTGGTGGAGGAGGTGGATAAGGATTTTGTGGTGAAAGAGGTGGATCTCGTAGAGGAAGAGGTGGAGGAGAAGGATTTTGTGAAAGAGGAGGATTTTTCATACCAAAGAAACTAGTGATATCAGACATTTTTTCCCTTTTCATTCTGAAAATTAAATTACATTATCAATTAGATTAAGAAAATCACGTACAATTGCTTCAAAAATCCAAGTTAATTATACACACTAACTTGATAATAAAGTATAGCTAAAATCCTAAAACACTAATAGTGAGCTTACCGCTGAACATATACAAATTAAAGGCAATTATTCAAAATCACTAATCACTATATCAAAAAGTTTGTTATAGCTAATGGCGAAAGGGCTAATTTAAGGACGTATAAGATAAGGTGGTAATTTGTGTTTTTAAATAATTGCTATTATTTTCATAAGTGTTCTTTCTATTTCTTAAGCATTTTAGTAAACCTTTTCCAAAGCTGATTGTCCGACCGATTTTTCTTAAGTGGTCTTCCTCTCTCCAAAGCTAATTACCCTAATTTTCTTAAGTGGTCTTTCTTAAGTAGTCTCTCGTTTCCTCTAAATTAATTGAATTGATTTTCTTAATTAAGCGATCTTTCTTAATTAAGTAATCTATCTCTCTCTTTACTAAGTGATATTTCTCTCTTTTTGAATGATCGATCTTTCTTAAGTGGCCTCTCTCTCTCTCTCTCTCTTTCTCTCTTTCCCTCTTTCTCTAAAGCTTTTAATAACTCTTTCTCCTAAGCTAATAGCTCTTATTTTCTTAAGTGGTCTATCTCAAATGATCTATGTTTCTTAAGTAGTCTCTCTTTCTCAAGTGATTTTTGGTAAGTGCAGTCTCTATCTCTGTAATCCCCCGTATTTTTAAATATATTATTAATGAAATTATATTTTATTCATAATATTTATTTGTATTTTTTTTCGGATTTAATTTCAAAAGTTTCAAATTATTTTTGGGTTTGATGAACGATTTTATTACAAAGAACTTTTTATGAACCTTTCTTCACTAATTTATATCCAGCAAACAAACCAAACCCACTTTCTTTTCTTAATTGGCCCATTAATTTTATGAGGCCCAATCTTAAAACTAACCCTACACCACTCTCTCTCCTATAAATACCCCATACATCCCCAAAATTTCCCACACAAAAAGGTTAGTCTTATTTTCATCCTCCTTTGTTTCATTATTTTGCTTAATGTTATTTTAATTGTTTTGGGTTTTGATTTTAGTATAAAGATTATATTTTTAGTATTAAATTATATTTTAATGGTATAAAGATTATAAATTTCAGATTATATTTATGTTATAAATTTCATATTTTATGAATTATAAACCTAGGGTTTCAATTTATTGAAAATCATGATTTTAGGGTTTTTATGAACAATTGATTTAGGGCTTTTATAGTAATGATGTTTTGAAATTTTGGTGATTATACTACTAATTAGTTTCCAGATTATTTTGAACACGTAAATTCGTATTTTAATGTTTAGATTTCGGTTCGTTAATATTAATCCCGTTTTAATCCCGATCAGGTTCTGAACTCATCCGATTTTGACAAAAAAGTAGTGTTTTCCATGTGGAAACGATGTTTTAAGAAAGACTCACTACCTTTGGTAGTGAGCACCACCCTCTCGTGGCCAAATTCTGCCTCTAAATATGATTTTCGGGCAGTTTTTCATTTTTAACGAAGTTTTTTATTTTTAAAATTTTATCCTTGAGTTTGATTAATAAAATTAATTATTTTTAAAGTTAATTAAGCATATAAATATATGTTTTATTTATTTTAATAAGTTTTTCATCATATTATATTGTTGGAAATTACTTGGGATAGTAATATTAATTGTTGGTTGTTTTCTAGGAAGTGATTATTCCCTAGGAGAATTTTAAGTGATTAAAAGTGGCTCAAAAGGATTGTTTGTATGAGGTACGTACATGTCTACTTCGTTATAAGTAGTATCATGTTTAGGTACCAAAAGGAAAGAACTTAGTTTCATGATTAGGGAACACTTGGATGGAAATTGTTTGGTTACACATTGATTTAATTCATGTGCTTATGTTTATGAAACATGTTTTGGTGAATTGATTATGTTTGTATGGAATTATGGATGCAAACATGTTGAATTATATTGGATAAAATGTTTGTATGGAATGTGATAGAGCGTCGCCAACCTATCAAATAATAGACCTAACTCGATCCTGCTAAACTAGTAGCAAGGGCAAGAAAGGGTCGAACCCATGAGAGGCGTTGAATCAACCACCAAATGTTAGTGTTTAAACAAGCTAGATTAAGTCGGGTTTTTGGAATTGGTATTATGTCACACCGATCTAATTCAAATCAATTAATTCTAAGAGGTGATTAACGATATTAAGAAGATCTAGGATATGGGTTACACCGCTCAACTTCATCACAAATAACGATTAGCATACATAGCAATGGTAAAATGGGAGATAAATTAGGGGAAGTTACCTAAGGCACCCTACTACTCTCTCAAGCTAGAGGGATTACTTGACATCAAGAACATAACCTACTCTCGTGATTATGGGCAAGAAACAAGTGTTAAAGCATTATCACGGTAACATACAATTCCCTTGACTAGAAGTTCCTATTCTCATGGCAAATCAAGTCAATTAAGCATAAGGAGCCCTCTCAAGTTCATCTCTCGATCCTTCGTTGAAAAAGCTAGATAAATAATTCAAGCAATGGCCAATTACAAGAATTAACAATTAATTCACTTAAACTCAACTAATTAACATCCCACAATTACCAAATTAATACATGCAACAAGCTATTGGTGACTACATTGAGGGTTCACCCAAACCCCAGAAATTAGACTACTCACAATCCATGGAGATTAAAGCAATTAAGTGTTTCAAGTAATTCATGACCAAATTAAAACTAGGAATTAAGTAGAAATTAACAATCTAAGCATGCAAATAACAATTAACAATGAAGAATAATAAGTATTAAAGCAAGAAAGAGGGAAGAGAAAGAGTAAGAAATGGTTACTAGAAGCTTCAACTTGAATAACAATGGTGGAACTTGTTCTACAAAGATTTGGATTGAAATTTCCAAGCAAATAACTAAAATCTACAATTACAAGCTAGTGTTTTTTGGAGTATTTTTGAGCTACCAACTAAGAGAAATAGATTTCTGGAATAATAATGGTCACCCCCTTCAAAAACGTCCAAAGGGGCTATTTAAAGGACCCCCAAAAAGAAAGGACGGAGAAAACAAGAGAAGTCGCAAAACTGACTCTGCACGGACGTGCCAAATTCTGCACGTCCGTGCAGAGGGTGGCAGTAGCTCGATTTCAGACTCAGGCCAGTCTGCACGGCCGTGCAACATCTGCACGTCCGTGCCAAACTATGCACGACCGTGCAGAATGCTGCACGTCTGTGCTGTCTGGGGCAGAAACTCTCCTTCAGTTTTGGCCGTGCTGCACGGCCGTGCTAAGGCATGCACGACCGTGCAGCCCTCCCTCGGGGCTCTAACGACTCCAAAACGCTTCCTCCTTGCCTCGTGGGTCCCGCATGATGCTCCCCTTGCCTTGCACTCGTCGCTCCATCACCAAAGGTGCTCGGATCATCGTCATTTTCACCTGAAAAGTGCATCAAAAACACGAACACCTCGTGAAGCACGTAATACACAAAATTACATAAAAATAAGGTAAGATAGAGCAAGTAAGTGGATAAAGACACGGAAACAAGCCCTAAAAGTACCCTAAAATCATGTTTGATAACAAGTTATCAAATCCCCCCAAGCTAAGCTCTTGCTCGTCCTCGAGCAAACTAACAATAATAAATAGGAGAGGGACTAAATTGTAGCGAAGAGTGAGAGCAAGGACTATGCCAAAATCGGGAAGCAAAAGCACACTAATCCAAACAATCACTTTTAGCAAAAGTGAGAAGCCGTTTAAACCTATAAGTCGCCTAATAGGACGAGTTCATCTCTCGTGAGGGTTTCCAAAGAGAAACACCCACAACTCCAACAACCAAAATATCTATTTACAATCAAAACATGCTTCCAAAGAAAACAAAAGTTTTTAGCCCAAGTCAACCTATCGGGATGTGAACACAAGCAAGAAAAGAGAGCAATTTGCGGAAATCAAATCATACTAGTGTACACATGAGTTAGAGACCAAGAAGCAACTAAACAAGATTGCAAAGGGACGCTAACTTAAACTTTTTACTAGTTCATTAGAACACACTTAGTCACTCCCAAGTCGTGGCACATTTTTATTTTCGGTTATAAAATAGTGGAGTACAAGTCCACCTCCCAAGATACACCAACAAACTCCTTCCACTAAACTCCACTATGAGATTTTTACAAGATGAACTAAAATATATACATAATGTGGGAGGCGTCCACAAATTGACCTCAAAAGAAAAAGAATTTTTATGGTTTTTTTTTGATAAAGTTCTTGAATTTTGAACTTTATTTATTGCTCCGCCTTTTTTGACTGTTGAGCGGCATTTTTTTTTTTTTTTTTTTTTTTTTTTTTTTTTTTTTTTTTTTTTTTTTTTAATAATTAATAATTACTAGAGGATAAAAGAGTGGTTTATTTTACCACTTATTTAACAAGCAATAACCTACTAAATCTCAAGTGAAGCTTCGCTTTGGGAAGAGTGGAGGCAAATCAAGGGCACAAGGGACCGCAAACCAACTGAAACATATCCTACTTCAAGTGTGCTTAGACAAGTTCATGAACTAACCGTGCAATTGAACATTCATCGACTTAATTACAAGCATGCACCTAAGCAATCAAGTTTAATAAACTCCTAAATGTACCGAACCCTTGCATACACTTTCTTTTAAGGAAATCTTACTCATCACTCAACGATCAAGCAAGTAATTCACATAGGTATCGTCATATAGGAATCATTCTTGGGCATTTTTTTTCTTTTTCATCATTTTTTTTATTTATTTATTTATTTATTTATTATTATTTTTTAGCATATATACAAAATTAGAGTAAGAGTTAAATTAAACTAAAAGAGGAGAAGATAGAAACTAAATTAAACTAAAAAAAAGGAGAAGAAAAATTTGGATTTATGGGAAGATTGGATTTTTGGGTTTGGATTAACGGGAAACAAGCAAGGGAACAAATCAAACAAAAACAACACAACCAAATCACAACCAACACAACAAGTTCCAATGAGCACAACCAACTCACAAGATATCCAAATCACAACCCCCCCCCAAGCTATCACTAACATTGTCCCCAATGTTAAGCATGAAAATCATAAGGAGGGGCAAAGAAGGAGTACCTCATTGGTTGGGATCGTGGGGGCTTGAGCCTCCCGGGTAGAATTGCCGATAGGCGTTCCGGAACTCTCCGAGGTCCCCACGAAGACCTTCAAAACTCTCCCTCATTTGGGTGAAGGCCGTAGTCATTGTTTCATTCGACCTCCTCACCTCCCCGAACTCGGTTTGGAGATTTTGAAAGTTTGTGTTCATCATTTGGAAGTTGGTGTTCATTTGGTGGAAATATTGCTCGTAGGAGAACGAGCTTGTACCAACTTCCGGTTCTCCAAATTGGAATCCTTGTTGTTGTTGGAAAGCCCCTTGGAAGGATTGCTCTCCTTGGAAATGGTGAGGATGTGGTTGCTCCTCTTGATGTTGTCCATGTGGTTGATGGGGGTGTTCTTGATGATGTTGGGCTTGAGGTTGCTCCTCCCCTTCCTCTTCTTCCTCCTCGTCATCTACTCCACCCGGTTGCCAATTGTAATCCGACTCAAAGATCCAGTTGGATGCGTCGTAGATGACGGTGTTCATTGGATTTGGGAGGTCGGCGTATCGGGCACCACTCACGTACCAAATGAGTGTGTTTCCTCTACCCTGCTCCACCCATTGCATGTTTTTGATTGTGGCTAAATCGATCCTTGTTGAACCTGGGAGAGCCTCAAGACCTGAAAAATCAACCTCAAGAAAAGTAGCAATAAAAGTAATCATGCCTCCTATAGCTATCCCTCCCTTCCCCTTGGCCACGTCCTCTAAGTGATCAACCAACCATGCGCCAAGGTCTAGTCTATCATCCCCCTCGCAAAGATGCCATAGAAAAAGCAACTCGCGATTAGACACAACTCCCGCGCTATCTCCTCTAGCGAAGATAGTGTTAGCAATGAGCCTATGGGCGAGTCTAAAGGCGGGGTGAATGATGGCTGTGGCCTTGTCCGATCTAGGGTCTCTTACAAAAAGTCCGGTAATTTTTCTCCAAAAACTACCGGCTTGGTAATTCCTAGATGGCTTGTCTTTAGGGCCAAACCTTTTTCCTACGGGCCACCTAAAGCAACGGTTTACTTGTTCTATTGTCATGCGGTGCTCATGGTCCATAAGCTGGAAGGTCATGTACCTAGGTGCATTGTTGTTATCCCGATGAACGTATAGGGATGAGAGAAATTCTACGGTGAGCCTTTTATAAGTTAATGCATGCATTTCAAGCCAATAAGGGATACCGGTAGAGTAGAAAATTTGTTTCACATCGTTCTCAACCCCTAATCTTTCCGCAATTCCTTCGTCATAGAACTTAGTTGGTTTTAACTTCCTAGTTACTATTGACTCATGTTTAATGCGGTGTTCATTTTTTTGGTAATGGATTCCAAGGGAAGTTGTCATGGGTGGGACATTGCTAGGTTGTCCAACTTCTAATTGCCTAGGTTGCCTAGGTTGCCTAGTTGAGGTGTTTCGGGTAGGGTTTCTCCTAGACATGATTGATTAAATTATCCAAACAAAGTCCACAAAGCACACAATAATCACAACTTACACAACCAAGGCTCTAAGTCACACCTCCTAAAATCAACCAAACAATAGTCCACAACAATTAATACCAACAAGGTCAATTAGTCTCAACCACCAAACAAGAACAACCAAAACCAATCAACAAAATTTTTTTTTTTTTTTTTTTTTTTTTTTTTTTTTTTTTTTTTTTTGCTCAAAATCACAAATCAACACACCAAATCAACAATTTCAACCAAAAACAACAAAAAACATCAACTAAAATCAACTAAGAACAAGTAGTAAAGAGTGAGAGTTGGAGAGATTATACCCAATGAATCGTGGGTGTAAAACCCGCAAATGAACTCCACTAACGTTCCTTGTTGTTGATTGAAGCTCCTAGAACACCCAATTTGCCCAAAATTTGAAGATTCAAGAAACCCCCAATTTGATTTTTAAGTTAGGGTTTATGGGGTTTTGATGAATTTGTGGGAGTTTTAGGTAGAAAAGGTTAGTAATTTGTTGTTGTTGTTGTTAGAAAGTGAAGGATTTTCAATTTTTGTGGAAATATTTGAAGATTTGATGGAGTTTTGAGGAGATTAGAGAAGGTTTGAAGGGAGGAAGAAGAAGAGTTAGAGAGAGAGAGAGGCGAGAGGAGAGAGAGTGATTTTTTTTTTTTTTTTTTTTGTTTTGAGCCGTGCAAAACTGCACGTAAATGCCTCTTCCTCGACGTGCACGGACGTGCAGAAACAGGCACGGACGTGCAAGACTAAGCACGGACGTGCCAAATTCTGCACGTCCGTGCAAAGGGAGGCAGAAACTTTCCTCGATTTTTCCAGTTCTGCACGGACGTGCCAACTTCCGCACGCCCGTGCAGTCTTCCAGACCTGCACTTCACGATTTTTTTTTTTTTTTTTTTTTTTTTTTTTTTTTTTTTTTTTTTTTTTTTGAAGAGAAAATAATAGGGATATTGTTATGAGTTCATAATTGGTGAATATGCGTCATAACAAATCCCATTAATTTATTTCTTACTTCTCTCATTCATCAATTTTTCTCAAAAATGCGCGGGTTGCCTCCCGGAAGCGCTCTTTTATTGTCACTAGCTTGACCATATTTCAAAATCAACCATGAGGGACATCAAATTCATCCAAATGAATTACCTTTGTTTCTTCTTGAACAAAACCATCAAAGTATGCCTTCAACCTTTGGCCATTAACCTTGAATGGTTCTCCTCTCTCATTGGAAATCTCAATGGCACCATAGGGGAAAACCTTTGTGACGGTAAAAGGGCCACTCCATCTTGATTTTAACTTACCCGGAAACAACTTCAACCGGGAGTTAAACAACAAGACCTTGTCACCCTCCTTGAACTCTCTTTTGTTGATGTGCTTGTCATGCCATGCTTTGGTTTTCTCCTTGTAAATCTTTGCACTCTTATATGCATCTAACCTCAATTCTTCCAAGGCATGAAGGTCGAGCATCCTTTTTTCACCCGCGGCTTGGATATCAAAATTTAAGGTTTTGATAGCCCAATGAGCACGATGTTCAAGTTCCACCGGTAAATGGCAAGACTTCCCATAGACAAGCTTGTAAGGGGTGGTGCCAATGGGAGTTTTGAAGGCGGTGCGGTAGGCCCATAAAGCATCATCCAATTTTGATGACCAATCCTTCCTTGACCTATCTACCGTCTTCTCTAAGATCACTTTGATCTCCCTATTTGAAATCTCGGCTTGACCACTTGTTTGAGGGTGGTAAGCCAATGACACCTTGTGCCTAACACCGTACTTTTCAAGAAGAGCCTTGAAAGACCGCTTTGCAAAATGCGATCCCCCATCACTTATGACGGCGCGGGGCACTCCAAACCTTGGGAAAATGACTTTTTTGAACAACTTGACCACTACCTTAGCATCATTTGTAGGAGATGCAACCGCTTCCACCCACTTTGACACATAATCAACGGCCACTAAAATGTATTTATTCCCAAAAGAAGAAGGGAAAGGTCCCATAAAGTCAATTCCCCATACATCAAAAATTTCCAACTCAAGAATATTGTTCAATGGCATTTCACTTCTCTTTGTCAAATTACCGGTTCTTTGACACCGGTCACAAGCTTTAACGAACCCCCAAACATCTTTGAACATTGAGGGCCAAAAGAATCCACATTGCAAAATTTTCGCCAATGTCTTGTTACTACTCATATGCCCTCCACAAGGTGAGGAGTGACACATAGCAATAACATCATGAATCTCATCATCGGGGACACACCTTCTAAAAAGGCCATCAACACCTTGTTTGAAGAGCAAGGGGTCATCCCAAAAATATTGATGAACATCATGTAAGAACTTCCTCTTTTGTTGATAGGTGAGGTCGGGAGGGAGTATAGAGCAAGACAAATAGTTTGCGATATCCGCAAACCAAGGAGCCGGAGCTTGAATGATTGCAAACAATTGATCATCCGGGAATGAATCATCAATTGGCAAACCCCCAAGTTCTTCATCAAAGACCGGTAGCCGTGAAAGATGATCGGCTACTACATTTTCGGCACCCTTCTTGTCCCGAATCTCAATATCATAGTCTTGTAAGAGCAAGACCCACCTTATCAACCTTGGCTTGGCATCTTTCTTGGACAATAGGTACTTCAAAGCCGAATGGTCGGTGAAGACTATGACTTTGGAACCCACCAAATAAGATCTAAACTTCTCAATAGCATGGACAATGGCTAGAAACTCTTTCTCGGTTGTTGTGTAGTTCCTTTGTGCTTCATCTAATGTTTTGCTAGTGTAGTAGATGGCATGAAGCTTCTTGTCCTTTCTTTGCCCAAGGACGGCTCCAACGGCATAATCCGAAGCATCACACATGAGCTCAAAAGGGAGCTCCCAATTCGGTGGTTGAATGATAGGAGCCGTGATCAAAGCTTCCTTCAACCTATCAAAAGCTAGCAAACAATCGTTAGTAAACACAAAAGGGGCATCTTTTACCAACAATCGAGTGAGCGGCTTAGCGATTTTAGAAAAATCTTTTATGAACCGGCGGTAAAAACCCGCGTGTCCAAGAAAGCTCCTTACCCCCTTCACATTAGTGGGGGGAGGGAGGCGCTCAATGACCTCAATTTTGGCACGATCAACCTCAATGCCCCTACAAGAAACAACATGACCCAACACAATACCTTCTTCTACCATAAAATGACATTTTTCCCAATTAAGCACAAGGTTCACCTCTTGACATCTTTTCAGCACTTTCACCAAGTTTTTAAGGCATATGTCAAAAGATGAACCACAAACCGAAAAGTCATCCATGAATACTTCAATTGATGATTCAAGCATGTCGGAAAAAATAGACATCATACACCTTTGAAATGTAGAAGGTGCATTACATAATCCAAATGGCATCCTTCGATAAGCGAAGGTACCAAAAGGGCATGTGAATGTAGTCTTTTCTTGATCCTCGGGTAGGATTGGGATTTGGAAAAATCCCGAATACCCATCCAAGAAACAATAGTGACTATGTGATGCTAGTCTTTCCAAAATTTGATCAATAAAGGGGAGTGGAAAGTGGTCTTTCCGGGTGGATTTATTTAATTTTCTATAATCAATGCACATTCTCCACCCGGTGACCGACCTTGTAGAAATGGTCTCACCTTTATCATTCTTGACAATGGTCATGCCTCCTTTTTTTGGAACTACTTGAACCGGGCTAACCCACTTACTATCGGAAATAGGGTAGATTATGCCCGCTTCAAGGAGTTTCAAAACCTCTTTTTTAACAACCTCTTTCATATTGGGGTTGAGCCTTCTTTGATGCTCAATAGAGGAAGCATGTTCATTATCAAGTAAAATTTTATGCATGCATATTGTGGGACTTATCCCCTTAATGTCATCAATTGTATAACCAATGACACTTCTATACTCCCTCAATACAACTAGGAGTTTCTCAAGAGAAGTGTCATCAAGCTTGGCATTGACAATAACGGGATAAGTCTCACTATCATCAAGAAAAGCATATTTAAGCAAAGGGGGAAGGGGTTTAAGTTCAACCTTAGGAGGAGGCGTAGTACTCTCCTCTTTTACCTCCACTTCAAGTACTTCAAACTCTTTTGCCTTGCTATGTAGAGGTTGGTCAAGCAACAACTTGTACCCTTTAGCTTCTTCACCATCATCATACAAGTTTCCCGTGAGGGTTGCTTGTAAAGTATCCTTGCTACCATTCACTTTCTTCAATTCTCCTATGTCTCTTTCAAGAGTATCGGTTCTATTGATTTCCTCATACAAAGGCTTCTTCATAGCTTGTGAGAATGAGAATGAAATTTTCTCATCTCCCACATTCAAAGTGAGCTTGCCTTGTTTCATGTCAATCACCACTCCCGCGGTGTTCAAAAATGGTCTTCCCAAAATAAGAGGCACCTTGTCATCCTCTTCCATCTCCATTACTACGAAATCACATGGTACAAAAACTCTTCCAACTTGTACCGGCACATCTTCAAGAATTCCCAATGGTAATCTAACCGAGCGGTCGGCTAGTTGAATGGACATCCTTGTTGGTTTCATCTCACCAACCTTCAAGTTCCTTGCAATAGAAAGGGGCATCAAGCTTACACTTGCCCCAAGATCACACAAAGCATCCATAGCTTCCATATCACCAATCTTCACCGGTATTGCATAGCTACCCGGGTCACCAAGCTTTCGGGGAAGCTTGTTTTGAATGATTGCACTCACCTCCATTGGAAGGGAGATGGTTGCACTCTCTTCAAGCCTACTCTTGTTGGATAAGAGATCCTTTAGAAATTTTGCATAGGTAGGCATTTGTGACATAGCATGAAGAAAGGGGATGTTTACTTGAAGTCCTCTCATAACTTCAAGAAACTTTGAAAACTTCTCATTGAGCTTCTTCTCCACCAACCTATGAGGGAAAGGAATTGGTGGTTTGTACACCCTCATGGGAGGCTTCTCAACCTCAACTTCAACTCCCTCATCTCTCTTTGTGGCTCCCTCACCACTCTTTTCTTTCTCTTTTCTCTCAACTCCTACAACCTCATTCTCAAAGTCACCCTCATCTCTCACTTCAACTCCCTCATTTCTCTTTTGTGGCTCATCTTCACTCATAACCGGGCCTTCATACCCTCTCCCCGATCTCAAGGTGATAGCCTTGATATGCTCCTTTGGGTTCACTACCGTTGAGCTTGGAAAGTGACCACTAGCATTGGAGGTGGAGCTCCCAACTTGTTGAGCAATTTGAGCCAATTGGCTCTCAATTATCTTATTATGCGCTTGAAGTTGTTGAATGTTAGAGCTCATCTCGGCATTGCTCTTCCCTTGTTGATTTATAAAAGATTCAAGAGCGGTTTCAAGGGAAGTCTTTTGAGGTGGAGGAGGTGGTTGATTGAATTGTTGTTGCCTTTGTTGGTTAGGATGGCGGTATGGGGCTTGTTGATTTTGATGTGGAGGGGGTTGGTTGTAGTTGTTTTGAGGAGGATGGTTATAGTTGGATTGATTTTGGTTGGATGGTCTCCACCCTTGGTTTTGCTTCCACCCTTGATTGAATGGTTGGTCATTCCTTTGGTTCATGACCGCAACTTGCTCCGTGGTAGCGTTGCAATATGAGGCCATGTGATCGTTACCCCCACAAGTCTCACAAGACATAACTTGTGGTTGTTGTTGAGAGGTAGAGGGACCGGAAGAAGATGTCGCTTGGTCTAGCTTGTGAGCTAACATATCAAATTTTGAGGCAATAAGATCTATTGCACTCAAGTCATACATACCCTTCTTCTTTGGTTGGTTCTCTCTTCGATCATACCGGTAGGCATAATGCCTAGCAACTTCCTCAATCATACTTTCGGCTTCTTCTACCGGTAGCTTTTTAAGGCTACCTCCCGCTCCATTATCAAGGTTGGTCCTCGAAGTAGGAGTAAGACCGTCGTAGAAGCTTTGAATAATCATCCATGAAGGCAATCCGTGGTGTGGACACTTCCTCTTGTAGTCCTTGAATCTCTCCCATGCTTCACCCAAGGTTTCATCATCCTCTTGAGTGAAGCTTGTGATCTTCCTTCTCAATTCCGCGGTCTTCTCGGGTGGACAATACTTCCCAAGAAAGGCTTTTGTAACCTCTTCCCATGTTGTCAAGGACCCTTCTTTCACGGACCTCAACCAATATTTAGCCTTGTCCCTAAGAGAAAACCGGAACATATGCATCCAAATGAATTCCTCCGTGAGATTGTTTTGCTTGATGGTAGTGCACAACTCAAGGAAATTGTCTAAATGAGCTAGAGGGCACTCATTTACACTCCCCCCGAATTGTTCACTTTGGATCATCCTTATGAGTTGAGGAGAGAACTCATAGTTGTTTGCATTGGTGGTGGGAAGAAGTAAGCCACTCCGAAGTTGGAATGCATCGGGGTGGTCATAGTCTTGTAGAATCGGTTGTGGTTGATTTTGTTCATTCATCTCTTCTTCAATCTCCAATGTATCCTCCGATTCGGAATCCGTATAGGCTAATGAAAACTCCGGCGTGCCTTGTAAGAGCCTTCTTACGTTCCTTAAAGTCCTATTCAACTCCGGATCTACGGGGATAAGCGGTGATTGCTTACTCCTCCGTGTCATGCATAGTCAAACAAAGCTAAAGAAAGCGTTAGCAATGACTATCACAAAGTAAACACGCATAAACAAAAATAAAACAAGAAAACTATGCACATATACACATATCTAGACTCATTCAACAATAACTTATTCAATGTGACTTTGCCTCCCCGGCAACGGCGCCAAAAACTTGATAGAGCGTCGCCAACCTATCAAATAATAGACCTAACTCGATCCTGCTAAACTAGTAGCAAGGGCAAGAAAGGGTCGAACCCATGAGAGGCGTTGAATCAACCACCAAATGTTAGTGTTTAAACAAGCTAGATTAAGTCGGGTTTTTGGAATTGGTATTATGTCACACCGATCTAATTCAAATCAATTAATTCTAAGAGGTGATTAACGATATTAAGAAGATCTAGGATATGGGTTACACCGCTCAACTTCATCACAAATAACGATTAGCATACATAGCAATGGTAAAATGGGAGATAAATTAGGGGAAGTTACCTAAGGCACCCTACTACTCTCTCAAGCTAGAGGGATTACTTGACATCAAGAACATAACCTACTCTCGTGATTATGGGCAAGAAACAAGTGTTAAAGCATTATCACGGTAACATACAATTCCCTTGACTAGAAGTTCCTATTCTCATGGCAAATCAAGTCAATTAAGCATAAGGAGCCCTCTCAAGTTCATCTCTCGATCCTTCGTTGAAAAAGCTAGATAAATAATTCAAGCAATGGCCAATTACAAGAATTAACAATTAATTCACTTAAACTCAACTAATTAACATCCCACAATTACCAAATTAATACATGCAACAAGCTATTGGTGACTACATTGAGGGTTCACCCAAACCCCAGAAATTAGACTACTCACAATCCATGGAGATTAAAGCAATTAAGTGTTTCAAGTAATTCATGACCAAATTAAAACTAGGAATTAAGTAGAAATTAACAATCTAAGCATGCAAATAACAATTAACAATGAAGAATAATAAGTATTAAAGCAAGAAAGAGGGAAGAGAAAGAGTAAGAAATGGTTACTAGAAGCTTCAACTTGAATAACAATGGTGGAACTTGTTCTACAAAGATTTGGATTGAAATTTCCAAGCAAATAACTAAAATCTACAATTACAAGCTAGTGTTTTTTGGAGTATTTTTGAGCTACCAACTAAGAGAAATAGATTTCTGGAATAATAATGGTCACCCCCTTCAAAAACGTCCAAAGGGGCTATTTAAAGGACCCCCAAAAAGAAAGGACGGAGAAAACAAGAGAAGTCGCAAAACTGACTCTGCACGGACGTGCCAAATTCTGCACGTCCGTGCAGAGGGTGGCAGTAGCTCGATTTCAGACTCAGGCCAGTCTGCACGGCCGTGCAACATCTGCACGTCCGTGCCAAACTATGCACGACCGTGCAGAATGCTGCACGTCTGTGCTGTCTGGGGCAGAAACTCTCCTTCAGTTTTGGCCGTGCTGCACGGCCGTGCTAAGGCATGCACGACCGTGCAGCCCTCCCTCGGGGCTCTAACGACTCCAAAACGCTTCCTCCTTGCCTCGTGGGTCCCGCATGATGCTCCCCTTGCCTTGCACTCGTCGCTCCATCACCAAAGGTGCTCGGATCATCGTCATTTTCACCTGAAAAGTGCATCAAAAACACGAACACCTCGTGAAGCACGTAATACACAAAATTACATAAAAATAAGGTAAGATAGAGCAAGTAAGTGGATAAAGACACGGAAACAAGCCCTAAAAGTACCCTAAAATCATGTTTGATAACAAGTTATCAGAATGTTGATACAAGCATAATTTTATTGGATTGGTTTGTTAACCACATTTGGTTTATTAAAGGATTGGAATTGAATGCTTTAAGTGGAATGAATTTATTAATTATTCCACAAGGTTATTATTATTTATTTATTACTCAATCATAACTTGTTAGTATGTTGAGTAAAGGTGGATTAAGCCGAAATGGCTAGGTGAGTTGACTATGTTCAACAATTTTGGATAATTTGGAAGTTTAATGGAATTAAAGGTTAATTTGTGATGTGATCACCATTGTCTTAAATAAGATTAAAAACGAATTGATGTATGATTGTTATGTATGGTCTTCTTGATTGAGTCGGCTATTAATTAAAATTGTAATCACGTAAAGTGAAACATGGATGAGCAATAAAACTCTGGAAAGCGTGCACTTCTAGAGTATTGACAATTATGGGTTGGGGTACACGGTGGTAGCCCGTGGCTTTTCGAGGCTTGTTTGATCAACATGTCCTCTTCTCTTTTGGTATTTACATTTTATTTTATAATGAAAGTTAGATGGGATCCTAGACTAACTTTGTGAGAATGGAGTCGCGCCCATTCTTGCATCGCGCTAAACTTTTATTTCAAATGGTCATTTGGGACCTGGATTGGACAACCTGGTCTATTGCTTACTCCAAACTAAATTAAATTTATTAAATTGAATATGATGAGTCAAGTGTTTGGAATTGGTTAGTAAGTATGTTGAGTCAATTGAATTGTCTAAGTGTGGAGTCTTGATTAATGAATTCGTGTTGTATGTTTATTTACTTTAATTAATTGAGCATGCTAGGTTTGGTATGTTGTAGCTTGTATGTACTCAGCTTTGCTGATTGCGTGCTTTTGTGTGTGTTTTCTTTTGGTCATGGCCTTCGCCTTTCAATGACCCTGTGATGATCCAATTATTACACTTGTATTATTGGGGAGCAGTATTGCACAGGTTAGCTTGATGATGTGCAGTTCGGGATTTGACAATCGCATTGTCAAGGGATGGTGTGATTGAGTGTATTCGTTCTTTGAAATTATTTATGCTTTGCAATTTCATTTATGTTTTGGATTTTTAATATTGGTTTGGTTTTAAATAAGGGCCTTATATGGTTCCAATTTGTAAGCTTTGACTTATTCGTTTTCTAAATTGTGTTATTTTAAATACTTAAGTTTGTTTTTCCGCTGCGATACTTTGATAAAGCCTTAACGTTTTAATACGTGGCGGTAACATGTCAATGGTTCTCCACTATTTTATTTAAAGTAAGTGGTTTGAAAAAGGGAGAATTATTGGGGTGTTACAATCTCTCTCTCTCTCTCTCTCTCAATCGATTAATTAGCTTTAGTGATCCATCAATTTAGTAAACCGTTTCCTAAGCTAATCGCTCTAATTTCTTAAGTGTTCTCTTTCTCTATCCCTCTCTGCAGCATTCTTTTAAGTCTTTTCCTAAGCTTATTGTGTTTCGTAAGCTAATTGTTCCTTAAGTGGTCTCTCTCTCCAAAGCTAATTACCCAAATTTTCTTAAGTGATCTCTGTCTCTCTCGATCTCCCTCTCTCTCTCGATCTCCCTCTCTCTCTCGTTCCTTAAAATATTGCAAACCCATAACATGTGTATCATCCAATATAGCAATGTAATAACTACAGCGTAACTACTCATACTAACCAACAAAAATGTTCATCGTATCCATTTGAGGTGACATTAATAGGATGGTGTAATAATTGTTGATGTTAAGTAATAAGAAATCTGCTTTGGAAATTGATCAAAGCAAAATGAAGAATATAAAAATTTATATATACTATTATACACTTTGTATTAGAAACTGACTTCTGAAATCTTAACCATTTAAATAGATATGAAGTAGAGTAGTTTGAATTTTGATTGCCAAATCTAAATTATAGTCTTAAAATTATTAATTTCACATCAAACAAATTTATCCATTTCAAATCTTGTCTTTATCACATCACCTTAATAGAGGCAACATATACAAATCCAAACAAACATAATATTAGCCAGTGGTGGAGCCAGAATGTCTAAGTGAGGGGGGCCAAGATTATACCTACGTATTACATTTACTTAAAAAAAAAAAACAAATTTTGTTAGCTACAAGATTTACTATCACATGGAAAAAACCAACTCCTCTACACCAAAATTAATGACAATGAAGCAAATTTAATTAATATTTTGAGCCAAGGGGGAGGCTAAGGCCCCCGCCGGCCCCCCCTTGGCTCCGCCCCTGATATTAGCACCATAATAGGTTACTCAAAATAAAATGCTAAACTATATAAAAATATATAACACCTTAACATATATAGTTTAAGTATAAATATGCAATTTCATGAATCATTAGTTCGTTTTACTAAAATATGTTGAATGCACATCCATCGAACTCTCACTCCATCAATCTATCGCCATAACTTGAAAAGTGGCAAGTCTATTTCTTTGGAGAATCTTCACACGAACCTTTAATTTGCAAATGAATCGATCTAAAAAGTGTTGAAAACACACCTCGATGTATCTCATTTTTCTTTTCAATCCTCTCTCACTTTATCTCATTTCTCTGTCATCTATCTAATTTCTCTTATCTCTCTCTATTATTCTATCCTTTCTCTATCTATATCTCTATTTTGATCCTATCCTTTCTCTATCTTATTTCTATTCTATATCCCTCTTTCTATTTCAATTTCCTTTTTGATCCTCCTCCTATATGTCTTTCTCTCTTCACGGGTGCATATTGCTTGCTAAGTACAAGTATGAAGACTTGTATTGATCATCATACCTGTACTTGACACATAATACACACCCGTATATCTATGGTTCCGAAGTACTTTGATATGTATATACTTTTAAGTATATTTAAATTAGACCCTTAAAAATTGAAATTTCGGACTCCCCACATTTGTTAATTGTTTATAAAATATATTATCAAGGGTTATTTAAAAATGCTCATACTTGTTGCAAGCTTAGCGGTAGGAACATTGCTTTGTAAATTGTAATTTAGAGCTTAATACTTTAATTGCGGTTGTCTTTCACAATCACAAAGAAAATAGTAATTCTAATTAAGGATGGTTATAAAAGGGCTAATTACGTTTACAACATTAAAAGATTGGAGTTAAAGACATGAGAGTGATCACTGATGTGTTTATTGGAAGTTATCAAGAGCCAATGTTATTGTAGTCATGTGCCTGTCAAAAAAAAAAGTTATTGTAGTCATGTGATTTCCCTTATTCAAAAAGTATTTGTAAGAGGTGCATATAGGTAAAGGAACCCCCTGTTTCTTTTATTTCCCCAAACTCTTTTTTTTTTTTCCTCGATCTCGATCTCTTTCTCCTTCCTACCCTTGCTCCTTTTTAATTATACCTTCATAAATTCTAAGTCATTCTCCTTCCTTCCTCACTTTTACTTTGAATTTCTTTATATCTTCATTTTCTAATTATGCATTTTCATCTTGTAATGTCATTCTCTTTCAGGAATTTTGCAATTATTTGTCTTCTTAACTCTCTACTGTCGTCATCTCCTCCTTTCCCCCCAAACCTCTTTCTAGAAGTCTTGTCCCACTTAGCTCCTTTCCCTTTGGTAACTTATTCCATCACTCTCCTCTTCTGGTTCCATGTCATTCACAAATAAATGACGACATATGTATTTTGTGAAATAGATATTAAGTACAACTCACAAATCTGTCATTCAATTTCCAAAAACTAGAGCATTTGGAGTCGCCTAAATATCTTCACCAAATCCTGTATTAAACTATTTCATTACTCGTATAACAAATACAATTCAACATTTATTACTCGACCAAAGAAAAAAGTCACAAATACCAACACTTATTAAAACACAGAGGGAGTATAACAAATACAATACAACATTTAATACTAGATCAAAGAAAAAAGTCACAAACACCGAATTAAAATTCCAAAAAAAAAAAAAATGTGTTTGAATTAAAATTCTATATATATATAGAAAAAATGTAACAAAATACCTAAAGCACTTAAAGCTAACAATATTGTTAAAATAATCCAAATAGAAGCTAACAAATTTAGAGCTAACTAAAAACCTAAAGCACTTAATTCTCCTATTATAATCTTAGAAAATGGCATCCTAAGTCGAGGATAATTCTAGAAGGACATTGTTTTACTTTTTCTTAAAGAACAATTCCGTGAATTTCTCACATTTTAAAGAGTGTAAATTACAAGTATATTCTACGTTACTTATAGTAAATACCAACTAATTTACTTAGTTAAGATTTGAGGGTGACACTTTAAACTTCTGATCAAGTTCTGTCTACATTACTCTTTATAGTTCTAAGTTTCTCACTATGCCAACAAAAAAAATAAAAAAAATGTTTGTACAATGGCCCAAATTCAGAGAAAGTATCAGCCCACTTAAATGAACCTTACTAACCGGCCCGTTGTCTTTACGACGTAAAACTCAGCGGCAGAAGAAATTAGAGACTATAAATATCTCATATTCAATTCAATTTCCAATTAAAATTACTCACTCATCTCTCAACACTGAGAGAAAATGGAGGGAAAGCGTTCAACTCCAAAACCCAGCGATTTGCTTTACAAAATCAGAGGTAAATTCCTTCTTAATTTTCATAATCGAAACCCTAATTTTGTAATCCATAATTTGAATTCCAAAATTTCTGTTTATTCATCTACATCCTCATTTTGTTTTTGATTTTTTTGTTGTTGCAGATTTTAGTCGTTCGATTCTCGTAGATATTTGCAATGGACGATCTCCAGTGGTTTCGATCAATAAATTCAGAACTTACTGCATGAATTCCGCTGAAAATTGGTACAACTTCTGAATTTCGTTCTATAATTTTCGATTTAGGTTTCAATTTTTGTGGAATTAGAATTTTAGAAATATATGTTGTTAATGATTGAGTTTATACTTGTATGAATTGGTGCTTGCGATTTGGATATTATGCTAGATACGAGTATATGATTTGGATTTGTAGAGAATTTGACTAAATGCAGCTTGATTCAACATGCTGATGGATGCGGTCTGGTTTTATTTTAATTTTTCATGCAATTGTTGATTTAGTTTTTGCACTATTGATTTAATTACTCGTTTTTCGGAGTTTTTTTATTTAGAAACAATTTGGAAGGTTGAGCTTGTACTTGTATTCATGAAAGTTTGACATAGTGCAACTTGATTAGGTATGCTAATGGAATTGATTCGGTTTCTTTTTAATTTACTTTTTGTTATTCATTCTTGTGTAAGTTTCGAATTATTCAATTATATGTTGATTTATAAGTACATGTAATTGATAGTTGAGTTGATATCTATGTGAATAAGTGCCTTTCTTCGGAGATTCTAGTTTCATGCACAATGCTGAAGACCGAGCTTGTGTTTCCTTTTAAGATACATTGACATTTTACAACTTGATTGGACTTGCTGATTTATTTATGATTTCACAGCTGTATTTAGTAGTATACTAGTGATTTTGACTTCATAAATTGTTATTACTCCGTATATGTTTTAATTTTTGAAACAATGGAACTTTATGTCATGTACACGAGGAGTATATATAAAGCTGATGAGATTTTTTATTTTATTTTAATCAATCTGGATGTATTTAGAAATTACTTGTACATTGTTCTTTGTGGTCTTACCTAGTAAATACACTGTAGCACAATTATATTTTCTAATGTTGTTCTGTGGAAACTGTGTATATGAGAGCAACTGAAGCTTCATGTTTTGAGTAGAAACCATGTACTGAACAAGCTCTTTGTAAAATAAGTTCTGGCATTGTGGCTTTGAACCCGACTGAAGCTGGAAATTAGGTATTTTATCTAATGAATTGGAAGCTGATTTAGGGTTCTCTTTATCCAAGAATTATTAAGATCTTTTCAAGTTTCATGGTATCTTAAAAATTAGTTGTCAATCATATGCTCTTGGAATCACTTAACTGACTATTATTCCAAACTAAATATTTTCCGGGGTGGAGGATGTGCATTTTTCATGATACTTTCATGTTTATGTTATTTCTATTGCTGTATGCAGTTTATGCAGCTCCAATTTGCCAGTAGGAACAGAGGTACTTACCTTGCGAAGGCAACCACATGCTCACAGGATAGGTAACCTTTATTCTCAGAACATAATAGTCTTATTGCTTACAGATGTTTTGTTACAATTATTATCGGACTCTGCTTCACATTTCATTCATCTATTTCACTTTACTTTTCCACCAGATGTTTTGCTAAGGGTGTTGCTAATAGTTCAGAAGCTTCTACAAGAAAACAAACATGCTTCAAAACGAGATATATATTATACTTATCCATCTTTATTTTCAGGTGCGCTTCCAGTATGAAAACTTAATATAGAATTGCTGAGGCTGCTGTGGTTTTTACAAATATATTTTATTCAAAGATGCTTCTACCACCAGTCTGGTAACTGAATCATTCTTTTCTTCAGTATTGGAGTGCACACTCATTTAGAATTTCAGCTATCTCTTTCCCTTGAAATACTATTGACCTGGTTTTATAAATGCAGTAGACAATTTTTATTAATGATTATCTTCAAATCTCTCTACTTGTGTTGTTTCTCTTTTAATTTCATTGGAAGGCTGGAAGCTAAGGGTCACTATTCTTACTAAGGTACTTCTATTGTCTGTGCAGATCAGTCTGTTGTAGATCGTGCCATAAATGATATATGCATACTCCTTGAGTGTAGTCGCCACAATTTAAATGTAGTGAGTATACCTCGTTTTCTTCTTTCATCAATATATTTCTCATTTCAGATATGGCTCAGCTACTCCTATAACATGGATATAGAAGCTACTGTAGACCAACTTTAAAACTAAACGGCTAAATTTTATGACTTGAAACTTGAAATTATCAATATTGTAGACGATTATGTTAGCAGGAATTATATTGTGTACTGTGGTATCATGGCACTCATTCACTGTTGTATTTTTTCTATGATATCACTCTGTGCATGTCTGTTTCTAGTGGCTTATTGCTGATATGTATTAGTTGATTACATTATCTTTGGTACCATGTCTTCACGCTGCTCATTCACAATAACTTTTGATTTGTGTTCTTTGTCAATGAGAAGTGAGTTGTATTTCCAAGTCTTTAGAATAACCCATGATTCTATTATCCCTTGTCTGCAGGTATCTGTCGCAAAAGGGTAAGTTTAATCTATAATTTATACCGGATATCTTCCTTTTTATTGCTTATTACTCAATTTCCACCTTTCTCCCTCTCTTTCATGGTGGAGTTATTCTGCGCTGCTGCAGCATTGAAAATACTGACAATCACTTAAGAAGTGCAATCTTGCTTTATTCCTTAGTTCTTGGCATCATTCCTAATCCAATATTAATGGGCTGGTAAAAAACACCTAAGATCAATGCGCTGATAAATAGTTACGTAGACATCCTTAATTTTGACATCTGCTGGCATCATGACATTAGTTCTTCTTCCAAAGTATAAGTCATGCTAATAGCATTTTGTGAACTTTAATAGCATATTCATCTTAACTCGTTCTTAGGTTGGTGATGGGCTGGATTAGGTTTTCTGAAGACGGAAAGAAGTTTGATTGCATAACTAATCCTAATATTGTAAGTGGCCTTGGTATACTATGTCATTTCATGGAATAAAGATTTATATTCATACGCAAATCTTGTTTTGCTTCAGGCTCAACCTGTTCCTGTCCAAGTTGAAGATGTTCATGATATCCATAAGTGCAATATCTTAGCTATGAGTTGAATATTGACATGATTATATGCATGTTTCCATTAGATGCTGGCCTGTTTAATCAATCTTTTTGCAGAATATATAAGTGTGCTAAAAAGTAAGATTTTTCTTGACTATTGGATTAGATATTCTTAGTTTTGCTGAATACATCTTAGTTGTTGAGAAGGAGTCAGGTAATATTCTTCCGTGATAAACTCTGGGGTACTCATCCTTGTGATAATAAATGAACCTTTCTTCCAAAATCTTGCAGTTTTCCAGAGACTGGCGAATGATAAGTTTTGCAGCCACAATCGATGCATTGTCATTACAGTAAGTTGGGAATGAAGTAAGCTCATGTTTTTATTTCTTCTAAGGGTTAGTTTTTAATTGTAGCTGTTGCAGGGGCGTGGATACCCAGATGTTCCTTCAAGAAGGTATCTTTTAGCCTTTTGATAGTGTGCAATGTTAAAAATGATTTGTCAGTTTCTGATTTAAGTTCTATGATTTATTTTCTCAATTGATGATGCCACTCATGGGTTTTTCATGATATGCATGAATTTACTCATCCTTCAGATTTTTGCGCCTCCTTACTGAGAAGCTGCACATTCCTATATATTGCTTGGTGGATTCTGATCCATATGGGTTTGACATCTTGGCCACTTATCGATTTGGCTCACTGGTTAGTAACATCTATAGCTGGTGCCAATTGCTTTTATGTGGTGCATGTGGCAATAAGGCATAGTGGTGTTTGCAAAATATTATGTTAATTACCTATTCTAATTGCACTTTTGTGGTCAAATAGTCTGGATTGATTCATTCCTTTTTAAATTGTAAACATTTCTATTCGATTTCCTAGGAAATGGCGTATGATGTGGAATTTCTTTGCGTACCGGATATCTGCTGGCTTGGTGTTTTTACATCTGATTATGAAAATTATGCTTTTCCTTCACAGTGTCTCCTTCCCTTGACTACTGAAGGTAAATAGAAAACATATGTTTTATATAATCAAGTACTAAGACTTCCCACAATTATTTTTTTTCCCTGTTTTTCTAATCTATATGCAGAATACTTTAACTTTCCTGCTTCTTTCGTTCCATTAGATAAGAAGAAAATTGAAGCACTGTTACATAGGTGTTACCTGCAGCATGAGGAGCCACATTGGAGGTATCTTTCACCACTTAGTCTAAGCTGTTGTAATTTGTCATTAATATGTCTCAGTGTTTGATGACTTCTTTTTCCTCTCTTTTGCCATTTAAGACTGGAACTAGAGAGGATGCAGGATAAAGGTGTAAAGTTTGAGATTGAAGCATTGTCTGTCCACTCACTTTCCTTCTTGTCAAAGGAGTACTTGCCATCAAAAATCCAATGTAAGAGCGCCTGTTTAATTTGTTAGATTATATGCTAGCATTTGCAGATGCTTAAGTGTTAGGTGTTACATTTAAGTTGATGGGCTATGTTGTTACTTACCTGTACTGTTTTTTGCTTGATGGAACTAAGAAATACTTCGTGCATGTAACTAATGAACTTGGAGATATGTTATTGTACAAGTTCCTCCATCTGAAAAGGGGGTATAAAATGCACATATGGTCTACATTACAGATCTCCTTTGATGTATTATTCCGTGGAGGGATGATGATATTTTTTGCTTTCTTCTTGTGATTTGGGCATTGAGTTGTAACTGAGTTATTAATGTTGAGGGACTGCATGCTGCACAAATCAGTATGAAAATAAATTGTTGGCGTCCATGTCATGTTGGAATGATAGCTGAGGAAGTTTGCTAATAATATGTTTGTTACTCCTCTATCCAGCAAATAGATATGTTTCAAATTTTATTTTATTTGGCGGGGTGTTGTTTGGGTGGATGGATTCAGTGCGCAGGTGAAGCTTTTGCCTTATTTTATTATTCTTTTTTCTTTTTCTTTTTTTAAGTTTCATGTCTTGCATTACTTTGATTTTTTTTTTTTTTTTTTTGTTTGATATCATTAACACTATGTTTGGATATAGAGAAATGGCAGGAGGAGAAGAGAAGAGAAAAGGAAGGATGCATCATCCTTTATTTGGATAGCTAATGCAGGGAGAGAAGGGGAGGGAATTGGAAGGATCCGTTTTCCTTCCCCTTTTAATAAACCAAATCTCTCCATTGTTGAAGAGATTTGGAAGGAAAATGGAAGCTCCCTTCTCCCTCCCCCTCACCTCCCTTTCCCTTCCCTCTTTTTCCTTCCCCTCCCTTTTCCTTCACTATTATTATCCAAACATAGTGTAAGGCTTTGAAACCAAAATCTAAAGATGGCAGGATTTATACAACCTTCGTTTCATATTATTTGTGATGTTTGTAAAAAATGAATGTTTCACGTTATTTGCAACAAATGTTTTTTTTTTTTTTTTTTTTTTTTTTTTTTTTTTTTTTTTTTTTTTTTTTTTTTTTTGTGTTTCTCCTTTTTTTACGCTTTGTTTGGATATGAAACAAGGAAGGAATGGAAGGGGAGGGATAGAAGAGGAAGGGAAGAGAGTAGAAAGGGAGGGGGAGGTGAGCTCCATTTTCCCTTCAAATCTCTCCAATTTTGGAGGTATTATGCCTATTAAAGAGAGAGGGAAAATGGATCACTTCCTCTCCTTTCCCTTCTTTCCCCTAATCCTTTACCCAAACAAGAGAGTTTGTCCCCCTCCCTTCCTCTTCCTTTCTTTTCCTTCCATTTCCTTTTATCCAAACAAAGTGTTAGTTGTGCTTTCTATCTATCTCTTTCCTCATCACATGCATCTCTATCTTTCTCTCTCCATTTAACATTTACTAACTAATTTTGCCTAGGAGTCCTTGCAAACTCATTTGTTGCAAACAATATGATACAAAGGTAGTATTTTTTATGGTTGTCAAGAAAGAGAGGGTCTCTATTTTAATTTAAACATATATTTTTCTGGAAAAACTGCATCATGTATACTTCTGAAACTTCTTGCATTCTGTAGCAACAGTAGGGTTTCATTTACTTATAGATATCTTAAGTGCGCTGTTCTGTAATACTAATAGCTTCATCTGTTATTATTATTTCTTGACTTCCGCTGAGATGAACTTCTATTCTGCCAAAAATTGATCTGGTTAATCCATTTTTGTTCACTGATGTATTCGTGGATCATTATGATTAGTTTGTGGGAATTAGATTTTAATTTTCCATGATTTAATTATGTTCACTAGTATTTTCTATTGCTTTAAGACTAAACTATAACATTCCGGTGGTTTTAAGGACTTGTTTATTCATGGATCCCACATAATAATGAGGTTTAATGCCAAATTAAAGAAAGAGACAGACTATGTTACTGTGCTGATGGACATCACTGGTTGATAGGTTTAAAAAGCTTTCTCTGTTGTCTATTATATTGCTTTCAGGAACAGTGTTATTTAGGTCTTACTTTCAGTTTGGAAAATTCTTCCCCAGCTAAATGTATTTATGTTTAGTTTTGTTTATACTGCATAATTATTTTTAACTTATTAACTGCTCATGGAAAGTACTTAATGGTTCTCTTTATTTTGAGTTCCCCCCCCTAAATTCTCCTCTTTCTCACAGGCATGTCCCAAATGTCTCGTTTGATGTCGTTTTGATGGACTATTTTTCCTTGTCTCCAGTTCCGTTACAAACAGGTACAGGTGGTCTTGCCATGTAACTAAAATAAGCATTAATTAGAAGGGGTTATCCCATTGTCTTCTACATTGTTGAATTGCAGTCATGCATAGAATAGACATGAGTCTGAATCATATTTAGATTGACTTAACCGTTAACACAGGGACCCAGTGTGGAAGAACTTGGATTAAAAAACTACAGAAGATGCTGAAAATGAAAACAATTGAGGATTTATCCAGACAAGTATAAAGATGTGATGGATTCTTCAGCCACCTGTGCTTTACTCAGTAAGTAGACGAAGAAGATCTATCTCTTTCATCATCTCAGCAATTAATGCTTCATGTGCTGCATAAATTGTTTTGTTTTCCTCCAAGAACCAAACATCCTAGGCAAATTTGTCGATCTGCTTGTGTTTCATTTCACATAATTAATGCTAATATTGTTTCATGTTATGTTGTCTAAAATACACATACTCTAGGTGTCAATACATAGATTAAGATACTTGCCATATTTGTCTAGTGTTGTTAGCAATTTGAAAGCATGCTTAAGAGCGTACATTTCAGAGTCTAGAAGTCTAATAATTTTCTAGGGAGAATTACATTGAAAGAGGTAATAGTGGCTTCGTCTAAACTTGCTGACTGAATAGAGGTCCAAATATATTTTGGATAGCACATTATTTTTCCCGTCTCTTATTGTAAAGTGGATGACTTGTTCTGGGTCCATGAAGCTATTTACTATCTATCTTTTCTTTTTTCTTCAACCCATTCATAATATATGTGAGGGTCAGCAGTTCTATTTGTGGCGTCTTGTTTGAAGTTGTGGAAGAGCCATATTTGATTATGCACTAATCATTGAGTTCTTTGGACTTGAGTCTAACATGAGTTGCAATCAGGCAACTGTTAGTAGGCCAGTGTATGGGCACAGAATTGTGGAGATTCATTAGATTTCAGCTTCTAGGGTGACCCAGGATAGTGTGGTACTTATTGAAGGGGATTCAGTGAATCCTCTCTAGTAGTCTCATCTTACTAGAGACGAGGGTGAGACTGATAGTTGGGGATGAGGTAGCTTATATTTGAACCTTCTATGGTTCTATAACCTTTTCAATGGCGGGACACAAACTAGGGCAGTATAGCAGTAGTGGTTGTAGTTAGTGATTATTAAAGGGTGTTTCATGGAGAAAGTACTAATTAATCTTGTTTGAACTTATTAATCCTTACTAGACAATTTGAACTTACTATTCTAGAAATAAGGGGAAATAAGAATAGAATAGGAACTTAGTCTTGTTTATTACACGGGTAGCTATGTTGATGATATTATATATCGAGAAAGTTATACGATGTAAAGCACTAAAGACGTGTATCTGTATATTCACTTACACAAATATTTTTGTTTGAATCTCATAGTAATTTGATTACTCTGAAATGCGGCTTCTACAACACTAGACCTAAAAACAAGCTACGTGAGACTGACGTTACTGACGTGCATTAGAGATCATGAAAAAAACCAATTCCGTAAAAAACCAAGGACTTTGACTATTTTCCAGTAGTTAAATTTTTGGACCCTAAATGAGTTTGAGTTCTATGACACTATTTTTCTAGAAATATATATTAAGTAAAAATTTTATACAATTGTAAGTATTTGTGAAAATAGTGATTAATGTTGCCTCAGCATACTTGAATTCCATTGTAACCACGTGTAGCTCCCATGATGTGCTGATGTCCTTGATTGTCCTTGATTTCCATTGTAGAAGTGGGTCAATTATTTTACAATCATTTTTCTTCTTGTCTCCCAATCATGATGGTCAATGCCAAGAATCATATCCAAAATCATCTTCTAGACTAGACGTCTACCAAGTACCAAATCACTTAACCTTGGAGGAGGAAATCAATAATTAGTACGAACGGCATCTGTACCCTTTCCCCGACGGCAAAAGGAAGGAAACTGTATAGTATTACAACAGTAAACATGATTTTGATAAACTGTTTCTAGTTTTACTTTTTTTTATGATCCAGAAAGCTTGGAGCATGTTGATTTGTTTTCTTCTGTTCTTGATGTGAATAAGAACTTGGATTTTTTTTTTTTTTTTTTTTACTTTTTACTGTATTTAGTTGGATTATATTATTCCTATTTGTGTCTGGTTACTTTATCATTATCTAAGATTTGGCTTTGATACTTGTTTATACTTATTTTATGGGTGCGTTATTGACTTTGTATTTGATACAAGTATAATAGAGTATTAGACTATGTTGTTTGGACTTGGGTGCCTAAGTCCAACATTTTGTGAAATCTTTTCTTAATTTTGTTAAAAATATTTCAAGCTGTCAAAGTATCCTACCCATCTAAGGGTCAAGTGTCAAGTGTCAAATATGAGTACTTGAAATAAAGTGAACAGTGTGAGTAACATACGTAAGATAGCAAACAAAAAGGCGCGCCTTGTGCCTAGTCTTCAAGGAGTTTTCCGATTTGGTACATTGTATAAGCCTATCTATGAAAGAAAAGAAATTATAAAATATTTTCATCATTGCATGCACCTTGTTTCTTGTATTCTAGTAAAAGGTTAAGAATATAAAACTCAAAATCTCTCTTTACTTTAATTTTCCAAGTTGTTGGAGTTGGTTTAATTTTTTTTTTTTTAACCTATAATCTTTATATTAATTTACTTTGACTCATTTAATCTTTTTATTAACAAGGATTTGGAATCCTTACTCACATAATCACTTAAGAAATGTAGCAATAAAAGGAAGGAAGAAGAATATGTGCTATTTGTGCTCACAAATAGGTTTAAGATTGAGCATTTTAACAAGAATTTACAATTAAAAAGTCCATTTAAAATGTTTGTTTATGTATTTCTATGTCAAAATTCATGCAAAAACTCATCTTAAAACAGGAATAAATTCCATTTATGGTTTGTTGAACCCGTTTTTAAATTTAAGATAGTATTTTTCATGTTTGAAATTTCTTATTTTTACATGTTGGATACTTAGATTTGTACACTCAACTCAAGTAACATAGCTAGTAATTGAGTTAGAGTTCGGGTTTGGTAATGTTGCCGTTTCCTAAAAATTAGGTTCTTCTTCAATTCATACCTTCAATTATGACACACAAATTAGCAAACAAAAATAGTCTCAAAAAACCTCAGTCTCCTCTTAAAAAGTATTCCTAGCTGTTCATCTACAAAATCCCCTCGTGCCATTTTATGGAGAGATCATGTTATGACTCCTACACCAAGGTCACCATCCATAATGAAATTGAAATATCTATTAATCACTGAAACAACTCAAACAGGTTATGAGCTGAGTAAACAGTCTGGTGAAATTAATTAAATTCTTATAAATCATCATAATTAAATTCTTATAAATCATCATATATAGTTTGACAATGTTGACACTATGATTGAACTTGGTTGTATTATTTTTTTTTTTTTTGACAAGACTTGGTTGTATTATGGGTATATAGTATTTCTAATGATTTGGACGTGGTTTTAATCACTCAGTATATAAATTGCCCTTGTGTCTGAAGATTAACTAAGCCATGTCACTCACTGCTATCGTGGCTCATATTACTTCAGGATTTTCAATCGTACAATGATATACATTATATTATGATCATAATAAGCGACATTAATATAATTAAAACGTATCTATATAATATTTTAATTAAATGACGTATGGAATTTATGTTATCAGCAGCCATTATTTCTCTTTCCCAACCATGACTTGAACATGTGGACTAATAGACTCTGACTAGCAATTTAGATTGTTGAAATCTTAGTATCACGTATCCTTAATTGTTTTTTACAGCTGGTTGACATTTATCATTTAGTATATTTAATGGTTGCATGTTTTTGCAAACTTTTGTGTGATTTGTGCTTGCAAATGAAAATTGAGTTCGTGTTTGACTTAAATTAGCAATCATTTGTACTTTTATGGCTATGAACGTATGATTGATTTTAGGATAGATTTTGAAGCATTAAATTAAAAGCTAACTATTATACCCAAAAAATTGGTACATCCCAAGTGTGCATCACACATTCACACGTGAATTATAGCATTATGCTTTTATGTAACATTAAGCCTTGTTTTTATTTAGTAAGGCTTACACATATCTAGAATTGAAATTTGTCAACATGATTCAATTGCTGAAATTTGTAAGACTAACTTGTGACACTGAGCTAAAAAAGATAAAAACTGCAAAAAAAAACTTAGGTGAAAGAATTAAGGAGGGACAATTAATAAAGTCGAGGGATTAACATGACTTGGCTTGACCAGCCTTAGCCTCATGACTTGTGATAGTTTGGCATTTCTGGAGGGGTTAAGGTTAGGGAGACAAGCCACATTGGTTTTCATTTTTTTTTTTTTTTTTATATTTGAACTATTGTCACATTATATTAGAATTTTAAGAAGATGAGTCAAAAGCACCTAAAAAATGACTACACTTCACATTGATTATACTAATTTATTTCCTCAAAATTCAGATAAATAGACAAGTGATAAAATATTAAATAAAGATCTAAAAAGTGTGATTTAGTTTGGAAAAAGGCCAAAAAAGATATTTTTATTTTGAAACTAAGGCCAAAAAAAGATATTTGGACAATCATTAAAATCAATTGCATAATTGATGTATTATATGGAGCACTCTTATATTTCTATTCTACATCCACAAAAATATCATTAATATCATATGGCAAGAGATTTGTTTATAGTATGAGAAATGTTTCCCAGAAATTACTGATTAAATATCAATTATTTGAAATACTCCCCTGTCATTAATGAGACTTCTACTTGGGGAAAAACGGGAATAACTATCTTCAAAAATCTTTTTTGAAGTTGGAGTAACATTATTCTTTTTCCTGTATGACCAAAGAATCCTTTTAATGCATGCATTGAAGACTATTGTTGCATATTAGAGGAGAGGAGAGATAGGTACTAACTTATCACCTTGAGTCTTCTTTGCCAATTGGATTTGGGTAGGAACCTCAGTTAGTCTTCCATGGGTAGTCAACACCCATTTTAAGTCTTTTTTACTAAATGTGATTGTTGGGAATTATACTAGCGGTTAACATGTGATTGTTGGGAATTTCCCTTGTTGGTTGGGGGGGGGGGGGGGGGGGGGGGGGGAATCCAAATCGGACTAAGTATATAACTATATAAGTAGGTTGATTCAATGGTAGTCATCCTTAAAATGACTACCATTATACTAATATAGTAATGTGTTATTGGCTAATTTTGATTTATTTTTTAATGTCAAATTCATTATAAATGATTTATCTAAATTTTAAAATTCATTTGTTTGATTTTGAAATAATTTTTTATTATTATTTTTTTTTTTAATTTTCCTAATTAATTTACAAAATTTAGTTTTTATAATAACGAAAATTAAAAAATAGTTCATAAATTAATTATAAAAATATAAAAAAATATTAAAAATAAGAAAAAACATTTATAATTAATTTTGACATAAAAAATAAATCAAAATTAACCAATAAAAAATTAGTATAGTGATAGTCATTTTATGGATGACTCACAGAATTTTCATTTTTCAATATAAGTGCCTGATATCTGTGCATAGTGTGCTACTCTGCCTATCTTTGTTTGGTTGGGTTTATTGTCTGTCTGATAAAGATGTATGTAGCATTTCCCATGAAGGGCTTAATCACAGAGGCATATTGTTCATCATTCCTTCTATTAAGTCTGAAAACATCATGGAAAATGGGGCTTAGTGCCATGAGGATATTCAATTTATTAAATATACGATGTCCATCTAATGTCTTTACCAAGATAACTCATTTTCTTTTGCTTGGTTTGTGTCAATTTTTTAAACTTTTGAACATTCCAATGTCCTATTATGGAGTATATTGTAGTTTTGGGACTGCCTTTCTCTTTGTTCTTTTTGTACAAACTTGAATGTCTCAAGAAGACAAGAAAACTAGTAAGGGAAGATGTGTCTATGATAATAGTGTACTACACAAACCAAGATATATCTACAACATAATTATGGTATTTGCTAACATCTATGGTCTAAAGTAAAGCGTGATTGAAGATGAAAAAAAAGCATCTATGTCTATACTGTATAACATATGGAGGATAACGGAAGAGGAAAACAAAGTTATGTTACAATGAAGTCGTGTATTAATCTCTAATCAGTTTAAACAACTATAAGTTGTCTTTGGGCTTCGATTCTGAGATCTTCCTTCATCTTTCTAATGAAATCATCAAACTTTCTGTTTAATTCCTCTGTACTCATCTGGGCAATTGCTTCCTCTTCTTGTTCTGTTTCTTCTTGCTCTGCATAGTACTCATATTTGTCCTCTTCTTGCTCTGCATAATACTCATAATTGTCCTCTTGCTCTGCATAATACTTGTAATTGTCCTCTTCTTGCTCTTCATAAGACCAACTGTCAGAATGTTCTTTCTTGTTTTCTTTTTTATCATTAATGATAACATCTTCATAATTTTCTTCTTCCACTTCTTTCCATATTGTTCCATCTGTGATCTGATACACAACACGTTTTTCCTCTACATCTTCCTTTGGCATGATTTCATTTTCTTCTAATCCATCTTCTTTCTCATCTTCATTGGTGGCGGCATCCTCCACCAAGAGAGAGTTCTCTATCGAGGATTGCATAGTCTGACTGTATGCCTTGTAATACAAGTCATTATCAGGACTTGTCTCAGGCAGGGGTGGTGAGCAAGTATTGACAGAGCCACTTGAGTATTTTGCAATGAAAACCAGTATTCCATTACATAACAGGAATATGTAGTTCTTATCAGCTGCAAGGGAAAAGAGCTGACATGAGAATGTAGATAAGTGGGAGATGAGAGAATGGAAGAAGGGAGGCCGAGATGGGTGCAAAAATAAGAAGGCGGAAACAGAGAAGGTCATTGAAAATGGGATGAGCATCTTAAGAAACTGGTAATATAAGGGAGATTGGTGCATGTTTTGAAGCTTTTGTTGATACATTGTTTTTGTATCTATTTTTGGTGTCATATGATATTAAGAGGGAAAACTTTCTGGATGCTATCTGAACTTCAAAGATTGATTGTAGACCATGAGGATTTAGTAACTTCACTTATATAGGGGGATCAAAACACCTGAGATTTGTGTGATTTGGCGTAATTGCCCTTGGGTATTAATGTGATATTGTGATGTGGAGGCTACTGAAGACTCCTTCAAAGTAAGAGTACCTCTTTCTTTGATTTGTGTGATGTAAGATTTGTGTGTCATATGATGTGGGGCATACTGTACTCCTATTAACACAATATATTGTCTACAGTTTATGTGTCATCACCCCTTCTGGTATAAGTTACCTTCATGTTTACTGCCCTCAAGGGGAGTTGCTTTGTGGGTACATGATTGAAGCTAGGCATTTATTTTGGACCAAGAATTCTGAGACAGAGAGATCCTTTGAGGGGGAACAGTTCTAGCAATTAAGGTCCGGCGTATTAAATAGGGTTATTATTCTTTCGTTATCCCAAGTTTCATGTATAAGCATTCAGGATTTATTACTTAAAAATTCATTTAACAAAAAAAAAAAAAACAAACAAACAAACAAAAAACCACGTATTGATCGGGGACATCAATACTAGTAAATAGTAATTAAAATTTTACTCTTCTCTTGTTATATAAAAAAAAAAATCTAAGAATTATGTTTAGCATTAAGAAGTTACTGTGCCCTCTCTCTTCCTGTCTTATTTTGCCCCTCTTCATGTCACCTTAGGAGGCTTTGCCAACATCCGGAAGGTTGGGGATATTTAGCTGCCTTTCAGTTAAAGGGACGCGTAAATGCAATTTTTGATGGATTAATCTCCCTTTTTGCTTACTTCACCTTGAAATTTAGGAGCTAAAATCCAAGTTCACATTATAAGCACTCATTCATATAGAAGTTTGTTATTCTTATAGTGAAAGATGACCATCCTTCTTCCTCAATTACACGACTTCTATTTTTATACAGGATCTCTTGTTATATTATATTACCCAAAATTGCTCATATTTTCTTGTTAGTATTGTTTATAGTCCAATTCCAATATACTAGTTCTAGTTGCATATACAATCATGTATTGTATAATTACTCACTTTATGAAGGGTAGATCAATACTTCATTCTATAATAACTCCAAGCTTGTGATTATGTTAGGAATGTCAATTGGCCCAGCTGAATTTTAGAGTGAGGTTTTGTGAAGGAGGGCATTAACCTGCTTGGTGTGTACTTGAAAGGTTGTTGTAGAGACCCGGGATTATATTCTCTATTCGGAATTAATTGACATATGTGGAGTACTTTTTAGGATGTTCAAAAATGTTATTATATTTTCTAATACAGCCTAACTAAGGTGGGATAATGATAGAAATAATACCCCAACGTATATTGTAAACGTCTTTTTGTGAAATCATTACCATATCATATTCTTACATGAGTATCATATTATACACTACTAAAGTTATAAAATCTTATTTAGGATTGTAATTAAAACATCATAATATATGATGTTTCATTTTTGCCTAAGTTCTTACATGAGTATCATATTATACACTACTAAAGTTATAAAATCTTATTTAGGATTGTAATTAAAACATCATAATATATGATGTTTCATTTTTGCCTAAGTTGTTCCTCTCCATGATACCCCAAGCGCCCAAAATCTCTTCTGCAATGTAAATTGCAATCCCTAAAAACACTACTGTTAACAAGTCTCTCTAATGGTAAATAAATTGATTAGTTTTGGCTTCTAGTTACATTAATTATGATGCATTAACATCTTGATTTCATGCACTTCCAACTTGAAATTAGGCATTGCATTGCATCCACACTATAATGCTAAATGTACAATAAAATAAATTGACAATTCCTAACCAAATTTTCCTCTAGTTGGCTATCATGTATTCATTTGCATACTTATTTAAGTATTGACTCACAGTTGCATGGGTCCACATGAGTTCTTAGGTATCAATAATTTTTATCTAAAATAAGGGTGCATGAATTTCTTTCATATTTTAAATGGTGATAATCAATCTAGCTACTTTTATTTTATCTCATAGAATTGGCAAACGTATCAATCTTTCATATACTAGTAGAATTTGATTTGTAAAAATCTTCCATCTCCATTCTTATCCACCAGATTATATAATTTTGTAGGCCTCTTGCACATGGTATGTTTCTTGCTATATTGCTATTTTATGCCATGTCCATTTGTAAATTTATATACTTGTCGTAATTTTAACCGTTTGCTTCTTTCTGAACAATAGTAGAACACTTGATTCATGCATAAAGACTCGTTTGTTTAAGCTTAGAATCTCAAACCATTTTTTTTCTTAATCACTTCCTCAGCATCATCGTGTTAATTTGCGATGATATATATGTATGTGTAGAATAGTATTAATTTGCATGGTTTGGATCGTTGTTAGCAAAATATTAGGAAACACTGCTTCCAAATCCGCCATCACTAGAATTCGTAGTGGGCGGTGTTGCTGTGATCCCTTCGTTACCAACTAGTGATAACAAAGTACATAGAATTACCTACCATTGACTTTGCACATTATATGACAGGGTTGAGATTTGAAATGTTAGTTCTAGTGATTGTGGCATCTCATAAAAAACATTCTGCTAGGACCATGGCATTATGTAATGGCAACAGATAGCCAACTAGCCATCCTTTCAACCCAAAAATATAAGCAATTTATAGCCAGACCAAAGTAAGGAACTAGTCATTTTTAAGAGCTTTTTTGGTATTGTGGAGAATATACTGCTTTAGTTTTCATTTTTCAAAAGCCAGCAACTGTTAGTGGGTATTTTGTTTTTGGTAGAATGAGAGGGTGAGAGTAAAATAGTGGTACTGTAGTATCGAATGCTTTTGGATTTATGGTCTTTGGATTTTGGCTGAATCTTTAATTTGAGCCCACATAAACTATAGTTTTGCCGCCTGCATTTCTTCACCATTAGTTTAAAGCTTTATTATTGTAACACCATGTGAATTCTTGTCCAATTTCCACCAACTTTTTCCTCCCTTATTAGTACAGAGTATTTCCCTTAAATTACTATCTTTGGGCAAAATTGCCAGTAACCCAATTACAGTTACCCAAAAGAAACGATGGTGGGAAAAAAGTTTTCATTGTTTTTGTTTTGTTTTTATTATGAAATTTTTTTTATGTATTTGTTTGTTTTCTTATGCTGTCATCGCTTCTTTTTTTTTTAACATTTGTATGTGGCCACTGGCCAATGTGTGCGTGTGTGTGTTTTTTTTTTATAACTTTGATCATTTAATTCGTTCACAAATTATTAAGTACAATAAGAAATTACCATCGAATTGGGTATTTTGTCTAATCTCGGAGGTAAATTTATAGTTGTTTGGGGAGAGGGTGTCCAGTGTCCTTGGTTAAGTTTTATACAGTACTTTTTTGGTTTCCTATATCAGACAGGTTTAGACTCTAGAAACTGTGAAAGTTTGGAATTTGTCATTTGTGTGAAGAAACATTCATGGTCACAAACTCACAGTACAACTGTTATAATTGTACTTTTCTTGTCAAATTAGGAATAAGTGCTCTTACGCTGCATGGAAGTTGCACCTTTTAGCTCATTATTATTTGCTTCTTTTACACCATTTCTTTTCTTGGAAGTTCATGATTTATGGGGTTGTAATCGTTGCCTGATTCTGAGTATGATTCTGGTGTTATATTAACAGAAAAACAACACATATAGCTCACCTTTAGGAAACTAGTAATACTTTATATGAAGTAATGTATAATATACTACAAAAAACTCCTTCACGATCTACTAGCTAAAGAACACTCTTTAAATTTCCCTTCCTTTCTCCCCAACTTCATACTAAGCTGTCTGAAACTGTGGGCAACCAGGACCAAATGACTGAGTGACCTCCTTACAGGACTTATAAGACATGCTAGAGAGCACCACTTATGTTTTATTACCTATATATACAAGACAGTACCCCCTCCGTCTAGATGTAATTGTCATGTTGATATGGTAATTTGCATTAGTGTCATGAGTCATGACAACTAAATCTAGACGGAGGTAGTAGTATATATTTCTTAAACGTTAACAGGCCTTGTAAGTCCCCATATTATCTAGGCAACTCCAGTTCTTAAAGGCCTTTCAGAAGCACCATGTTGAATAACTGAATGATTCAGAGCTGGTCAGGCCAGAGGAATGCTCCCATAGCAAACTTCCTCTTCGTGTCAAGGGAACCCTTGACGTGATGACCAAGACCATACTGATTCAACAGCATGTCCACCTTCCATTCCTCCATATTCTCATAGTCTGCCTTTTTGTATCGTGGGTAATTGAGAGGCATTTGGAAGGTGCTAACACCAGTCTCTTTGGCCTGTAAGTTAACTTTCTCGACAGTTAGGCCTTGTTTCTGATCAGGTGCGTGTACAAGTGTGTGAGTGAAGACAGAATTTAAGAGCCACTTCAAAGCCATACTTTGAGAAAGGAGGGAAATTTTAGGGGATTTGTGATTTTAGAAAGAGTGTTTTAAACCAAAGAAGGTGAAGAAAGTATCCCCTTTTTTATAATGAACTTAGGTAGATTGCTTATACGCATCAAAATCTATTAATACTAATTTATATACTATTATATTGTTGGATTGAAAATGAATGAAAACAGTTTCTTATTTTTATTGCTGAACTTGTGTTGTAAGAAATATCATTTGTGAGGGCATTAAGGTTGCCAGCAAGTTAGAGCATTGCATTATTAGAAACTGATTGCAGTTTTAGTTGACACTTGTGATATACAGTCACTAATTTGATTAGTTCACTAAATTGAATAACATAACCATTTGATTCTTCAAGTCCTTCCAAATATTTATTGATGGCCTTTTTTATTCTTTCTTTATGTGTTTGTATGCAGGGCATGATTGGATTGCAGGTTTTTGTTCGCGTCAAGATTTACAACTCTTGTATAATATGAGCACAACTTTTCAGGAAAGCAACAAACAAAAGGCTTTGTGTTGGCATTGTAACAGAACTGGCCACATTGCACGTGTGATCGAGAGTATTAGGCTTCATATAATTTCTCTTATTTTGGCCCTTAGTAGGAAAATTATTAGAGAAATTTGTATGAATATGCTATACTATACAAACAAACAAAAGGCAAATAATTACCAGTATTTGCTTAGTTGTAGCTAAGAATTAAAAGAATGTCAAGTGTAATCAAGAATACTGTAACAAATGATTTTATGTTTGTCCAAATTAGCTTTTGATTAAATTGTCTTTTACGTTTGACGATGACCTATCATTGGTTAATTGCTTATAAGTTGCAACAATCAATTCATGATTTAGTGCAGAAAATACGGCACCATAAATACAAATTAATATTGTCGTTAAATGTGCTTACTAGGGTCTAGGCTGCCCAACAAGAGTATGGAACCCAAAGTTTCGAATTGGAAATCACCTGGTAATTTTAAGGGCACACATTTTCGATATTTATTTGGGATAAGAGAACGATATGTCAATTGCATAATTAAGAATATGACATAATTTTATGGGACCGTTCAATCATACTACATAATAGTGTAATATATATACCTCTTTTTGAGTTCATCAAATAGCGAAATTTAAACTGTAATGAGGTGGACTTCTACAAAGAAGTGAACATACATTTTTCAAGCTTTAATTTTATAGTGATTAGTGATTGTGCCCCTCATCCTCTCTTTAACTTTTTAGTTCACGTCGATTTAAAAGGAACCACATAATATGACAGGAAGAGGAATTCACAACACATACTGTATTCTATAACATACCCCTTGTTAATTTTGACGGACCAACCAACAAATCAAAGGGTGCACGTAAAATAGTTATGTTTTTCTTTCTTCTTTTGATGTAAAAAAAAAACAGGAGCATACTCGTTGCAAAATCGAGTAGTCTTGCGCGGTTGTTGCACCCACTACTCATCTTTGCATAATACCACAATAGTACCTATAGCTAAAAACTATACAATATCTGAAGTTTAAGACAGTGCTACAGGCAATGATGGTAGCGTGGCTAGCGCCTAGCAATCTGCAACCGTTCTTTGTGCATGAGAACTTCTCGAGGCTTGACTTTGTAAACTATTTCCATCAGCAGGTTGGTTACCTCAATATGTCATATACAGCATAACGTCAAGATGAATGTGAAATTAATCCATGGAAAAGCTGTTGAAACATTGCTCAGCCAGCGCCAGAATTTCCATTATTGTCTTTAATAGAAGGATATGGTGTAGACGATCTTCCGTCTATGATGTCTTTCAAAAGCAGCAATGATCTCATCTATCTTATCTTCCCAGGAATCAATTGCATCAATCTGCATCATTTTCACATACTTAAAAGAAGCTGTATGCCGGTAACAATATAAGCATAAGCATATACTATATAGGTTGTGCTTTTTCAAAAAGAACACATTTTGAACAGAGTTTTATTTTCAATGGAAAGTACTTGTATATTTTTCAATGTTTCAATTCAATTCAATTTTCCTTTGATTAATTCCTTTAAGAGAGGTGCTTGAGGAACATAATGAATAGGGAGAATAATGTCCCATTGCTTACATATATACATTACACACTTAGACAGTATGTTATCCTCTGATGGGAAGACTAAATTTAACTTACAAAAAATATTATCATGGCTTCACCCCTTGCAAGCCACGACATGAAAAAACCTAATTTCCTGGAAAATGATATTCCCCAAAAACAAACACATCCATAATTTCCTACAAAAACATCAATTTAAGTTTCATCCTAATAGTATTTTATTGCAAATTTGCAATTGACAGTCTGTCTCAACAATATTCTTCTCCCTTCCCCCAATATAACTTTCAAATAACTGGAATCGTGTTTAGGTACCATAGAAAGCCCTATCATGCACCAATTGGACATTGCTACAAAAGCCCTATGTCTGGCCCTATGTCCAAGTGACTGGCAGAATGAGAAACTCAAGGTAAAATGCTACTACAAATGGCTAACACAAAATGGATGTGGAGTAGCACCAAGTAGAAAGCAAAAAATGTAATCAATTAGTGGCAACACTAACAACAATTCAATCTAAATTCTGCAACCCCCCCCCCCCACAAAAAAAAAAAAAAAATCTCCGTTTCATATTATGTGCAACAAAGGTTTTGACACAGATTCCTAGACAAAATTTGTTTTTTAGTATTACTCCCTCCGTTTCGTATTAATCGCAACATTAAGGTGTTCACAAAATTTAAGAATATTTATAGGGTGGGGCCCGAAATAAGATATTTTATAATATAAAGTATTGTTAGTAAGACGGAGAAATAATAAAGAAAGTAGTGTAAGTGGGGTTGACAGGAAAGAGAAATAATAAAATATTTGTAAAAGTGGAGTTAGTGGGAGAGAGAAATAATAAAATAATGGTGGACCCTTTCCAAATATAGAAGAGTTGCAATTAATATGAAACGGATGTAAAAGAAAAGTGTTGCGATTAATACAAAACGGAGGGAGTAAATGGAGAGAGATGCATGTGATGGGGAGAGAGATAGAGAGAAATGACAAGTTAAAAAGGAAAGAAAACACATTTGTTGCACATAATGTATCATCCGGTTATTTAAATGTTGCACATAATATGAATCGGAGGTAGTAATAAGAAGAAAGATAAGCTTTAGTGGTATGAGTAAAGATACTAATTACTAATAAAAGAGCAGAGCAACAGTGCATTACCTCTTGGCACAGATCGAGTGTAAGGCGACCACCAATAGCCGCCTCCTCATGATTATCTTTTACCTCAAGGTTGATGATAGCAACAGGTTTCATAAGTACATGGTCACGGTTGTAAACATCTGTCCAACAATAAGTACTTCATGAATTCTTCTCAATTTCAATACTCTAAGATATAATCAAACATGACTTGACTGATGCAAAGTAGGCAAGAGCTTGAAACTTAAAAGTAGTAAATGAAAATCATCGCAAAGCAAAAAAAAGCCAGTATATGTGATGAAAGACACCACAACGGAAATCAAAAAAGGACAAGAAAGCCATTTTGTATCTCTTATAATCATATCATAACCAGCTAAAAGCAATTGATCAAAAGCCAGTACAGGATATCCAACATTGACAATGGCTTTACTCTTTGATACAAATTTCTCAGCTTCTTGGATCACCGGATACTTTCAGGCGTTTCAGCAACAGCCTCTCTAATAGCTTTTGAATTTTTTGGGTAAGTTGCTTACTTATAGACCTCCTTAGATCTCATTTAAACAGAGACCATTCTGGCTGGTGGTTTTATTAAAAGGTTAAAAGTTAAATTAAATAACCAATTGATCTCTCTAACCTGATGAACAAACTTCAGTATTTTGGTCATCCATACGACTAAAGAATAGCAATTATGATATGTGGTAATGAAGCATAATAGTTTCATTATTCATTCAAAATTTGCTATGATTCTGAGATAAATTTGTGTTAACTGGAAGAATGGAAACTGATTGAAATATATTGCTCTATTCAGCTCAAAATGGCTACAAAAGTACAGAGTCTGTTTTCCGTTATCATATCTTGCTTATAGACATCAACAAAATATACTTTAAGTGGATTCAGGGAGTTACAAGCTTGTAAACACCATAATTGTTTTCATCATGAGAAGAGAATTGTTTAAAGCACATATTCCTAAAAACATAGAGATATACCTAAATGGCATCGCAGTTATACGAATTTCTGAAAAAGTATAAATGATCTGAAATCTTTCAAACAATGGGTGTTAAGTCAGTCCCCACCAGATAGGGAGTATCTATATTGGTTGAGCTATCATGGCCCATGATACTAGATCACGTAGAGCTTAAATATAGTACAAGTATGTTAATTGACAGTATCATGAGGCATTTCTAGAGTGTTATCATTTCAAGTTAAACATCTCACTAACTCCATAAATTCTTATGGAAATCAATTTAAGGCAATACACGTGCAACTCAAACAAAGAAAACATCAGTCCTCCTTAGAGCAATATCCAAAACAAAAAATTCATATGGAAACAAAAAAGAAAATACAAAAATAAAATAAAAAATTAAAAACTAAAAAGGAACAATTGATTAAGTTCAAAGAAGATTGAGATCATTATGATTTCTTCCAAATTATTTCATTTATACCATTATCTGAATGTGTAATTAGACAGGAACCACAAGAGCTTTATCAGCCCCTAGAGAGCATCCAAATAGCTTACCTTCAACAACCATGTCAAAGACCTTTTCTTCAAATGTAAACACCACATCAAATGCACCATCATGTGCATTATCTTGCCAGCGTTGAGGAGCAAGCTTGACAGCTGAATTCCGCTTCAGCATCGGCAATATGCCATTACGCTTGTACATAGGCAACTGTTAAGGCCAACCAACTCAAAATAATACTAAAACATTAAGGAAAAAAGTGGCAAACCCAACTTAAAAGATTCGGTCTCAAACTCAACTACACAAAAGTAAAAACTAACTCAGAAGTCATTGGCTAATAAAGAGTCGCTCAGTAGTATAAACTATAAAGATATGTTCAAGCATGATACCCCTGCCCTATCGGAGACAATAATGTCTACATAAAACTGAATGGGACAGTACTTTACAATAGCTGTCACCTTAGTTCCTCAGTACAATTTCTAAGCTAAATTTCATTGCAATTCTCCAATTTCTATGTTTTAAACTCCCTGGAAATCTAAGATGCAGCCTACCATTCCTGATTTTTAGAGCTCTATCAAGGAAACAACTTCCCTAAAGAAAAAAAAAAAAAAAAGATCGATCATAGAATTGCTTGCTTATGAATTACTATTGGCACCGGTAGTCTTTTACATGAATAACAGTTAAAAGGCCTATTATTTCGAAAACAAGCACAGAGTTCAAAATGCATGAAAGAGTAATACACCACACATCAGAAACTAGAAAAACTCCAACTGCATTCTATATCCATCAAACAACTCCAAAATCAACTATACTCATTTAACACAATATAAATGAGCAAGAACAAACACATTTAATCATTTGAAATCCATTCAACTATGCTTGAAAACATAATGACTTCATTGACCTGATATAATGCATCAAAACTACTCCCCAATCAACACTGAATTTACCAAAATTCAAGAACAACCTACAACAATAATCAAAACCCACTTCATTTGCTTTAAAAATTTGAACACAATAATGTAAGGATACAATTCGGGGTCTTTTCGACGAAGCTCCTCGAACATTTGCTTATAAGGAGTACCAAACTCATAAACATTAGGTTTACTTTGTGAGGGTCCAGGAAGCTTAACATGGGCACCAGTACCATAAGATGAGACATCAAACCCTTGTTTTTTTAACAAATTATGAGCTTCCATGCTTCTGTTCTGATTTGAAGAACACACCATTGCATATTTCCATTTCATTTTCTTCCCTTTTTTCGGCAAAACCCAACTGGGTTACTTTCAATTAATTGGGTTTTTGTTTATCTGGAACAACTGAACAAGAATAGAACTTTACAATCAAACAATTGAAATGCAGGATTCTATAAAAATTATCACCCAAAAGAAAGAAACCAGATAATTGATTGTTCTATTACAAAAAAAAATTATAACCAAAAAAAAAAAAAAAAAAGCAAAAGATACCAGAAATTTCAAAAGAAGTACAAGATTGGGTAAGCAAAATTGCAATTATACAGGATGAAATCTAAGAACAGGAAAGCGAGAGAAAGAGTTTTGAGTACCTTAATGCTGAAAAAGAGTACAAGACTACCGGCGCCGGCAGTGGTGCCGAGAAGAAGATGGCGGAGAGACTGAAGTGTTGCGATTTTCTTTTGGAGTGATTTTATGTCGGATTCTTTAACATTACAGCCTTACAGGCATAAGGGCTGGCTACGGGCCGAGCCTAGAGAGATGGCAATAGGTTGGGCATGGCCGTGGTTTTGCAAGACATGGCCACAAAAAAAATGCACGACACAACATGATACGACATGGTATTATGTACGCCATGTCTAAGTTATTTCTCTTTTGGAAAACGTCTTACACGATAAAGTAATTAAAAATATATTAAATTTGTTTTTGAGGAAAAAAAATAGATTTAATTTCACTTAAGCGATATACGACTAAGCATGATGACAAGACATAATAGGGTTTTGGCAAGTCTCAAATCGCTTGATTGAAAATGTCGACACACTATCACGTATAGTTAGTTCTTAGTAGACTTGGGCAATGGGTCAGACCAAAGGCACAACTTGTGACCAGTTTAAGCCAAGCAAACCTTGTGGCTTGTTTGACATTGTTTTTTGTTTTCAATTTTCAATTTTTTAGAAAACGAAAAACAAAAAACAGGAAACAAGAGAAAGGTGTTTCCACTTTTCTGTTGTCAGTTTTCATAATAAAAATGATTTTCATATATTTGATTAAGTTTTTATTCATTATTATATGACATATATTATATAATTATGAAAAAACAAAAAACCAAAAAACAGAAAATAGAAAATCACGGCAATGTCAAACAAAAGTTATATACTTATATTGCTCACTTTGATTAGATTGAATTGAATTTGAGTTCCTCTCGAACTTTAGAACTATGTGTAAACTTGGTTTGGCAAGATTAATCTGAATAAATCTTTTGGAAATTATTATTTTTTTCTGTTACAAACAACTCACTTAGTCACTTTTATTCACTACTAGGAAAGGTATAAACTAACTAATGTATTATGTATGTAATGTGGTTATGTTATCAAAATTAATTTATACTTTAGTGTAAAAGTTTAAATACCGCAAATATTCACAATCAGATCGAAAAAGTCTATTGAAACGGTATTATCAATATCACATTTCCAAATATATATATATATATATATATATATATATTTTTTTTTTGTAGATAAAAAATGTTAATTCTACATTTTATACTACATGTTGTAATTATCACAACATATAGACTAATCTTTATTTATCGAAAGGGTACAAATAGTATTTTTATTTATGTTAATTAGCAAATCAATCAAACTATTAAACCCATCAAAACGCTAATAACACAAACCGACTTATTTCATTCAGCTTCTATAATGGAGTATATAGTACCCTATATATACCTCTTTCCCTCCAAATTAAACTAAAATTCACCCTCTCAAATTCATAAAAAAATCATCGAAAAACATGGAAGAAATACTAGCAACATTATCAATCGACAAGAAAAACAACAACCCAGGCCATGCCAACATTTTGCATTCATCAACAATTCATGCGCATCTTGCAAGAAAACCAAGAACAAGTGCGATAATCCCACCACCATACAACTCCGTTACATTGATCCTAAACTCTCCCTCACCCTCGACGCCATTCGTCGTGTTCGAGACCGTGATCTCGAAACCTTACTTAAACGCAAGAAGCTTCACTTAGTTCTTGACTTGGACAACACGTTAATTCACACCAAGAAAGTTAACCTAAAGGATCGAAAAAAGAACAAAATGGGTAAAGATGATGACGTGTTTGAGATCTTGGGTGGTGATTGGTTAGTCAAGTTAAGGCCGGGCACGTGTCATTTTCTCGAGCGAGTTAGTACGATGTTCGATTTGTCGATATACACCATGGCGGAACAATCCTACGCTAGGGAAGTGGGTAAGTTGCTCGAGGCAAAGATGGGCGTGTTCGACAGCAACTTTTGTTTTACGAGGGTTATTTCTAAGGAGCATTGTACAAAGTCAGATCGAAAGGGGCTTGATGTTGTGTTGTCTTACGAACGGGTTGTTTTGATTGTGGATGATTGTGAAGAGGTTTGGGGTGAACATAAGGCTAATTTGATTCAAATTAAACCCTATAATTTTTTCAATCAGAAATCTCCTTTGGAAGATGATCAAGATCTTGCTAGGGTTTTGGAAGTTTTAAGGACGGTTTATAATGTGTTTTATGATAAGAAGGATAGGAATTTTTCTGGGAAAGATGTTAGGCAAGTTCTTGAAAGTGTTCGAGATCAATTCGATTAATCAGTATTTATTGAAAGATTATCGAGTGACTTTTGGGTATCGAGTAAGGGTTCATTCGGCATCAATGTAGTGATTTTGGATGTATGGTTTTCGATATTTCTCATACAATCCACCAAAGTTTCCTTTATTGTTTAATGTTTAGTAATTTTGTTCATTTCATTGTCGATTTTAGGGTTTGTCTTTTCCCCAATTCTACCGGTTGTAAGTTGGATGTTTTTGTCTAATTGTGAATCCTAGAACAATTTCAATTTCAGTATGTTCATTGTAAAGTTGCAGTATTTGTCCGTCTAAGTCTTATGTTTTTATTTTCCTTTCTATAATATTTTTGAAGAATTTGGGTCTTGAAGTTTTGTCCATGTTGTTATTTTAAGTCATTTACTATACTTGTAATCACTTTTTTTTTTTTTTTGAAATATATACTTGTAATCACTTGATCGAAGCTAAATACGAAGGTAGGAACAATGAAAATACGGATGAAAATGATGTTAAAGACGAGCATATTGGAGCATTTTGGATATAGAATGAACATGTTGAGCATGTTCACATCGTCGAATGGCTGAATTTGAGTTCGTTTGGAAAATAGCTAGTGAGAAAAAAGCCAATGTGTAGGCATGTAGCCAAATCAATGCTTAGAGTTCACAAGAATACATTGGAGTATACAACATTGTTGTATTTTATGTACAAAAATAAGTCGTAATATCACAAGAATTGTGTTATGGAGCATTACATATGAGATTATTAATATTGAATATGAATCACATTGTACGTACATACATAAACACGAAAAATGTGTAGTATCAATAACAGGGAATTTTAATGCTGCTGTGAAATGTGAATTGATATATAAAAACAACCAAACCATGAAAATGTTACTAGGGGACGGAGAGAATAGCATTCTATTTTCCTAGTTTGAGTACTGACCCGCCAGCCCTACGTATCTTATATTTTCCAGGACTCGAGTCAAATCCACAATTGTAAATCCTGCACGACCCATTGGAAGCTCACCAGTCACCACCATCAAACACATGCACAATGCTGCCAGAGGTTTTTCAAAGTTTTTCACATAGACACTGCTAAGATGCCCACTCAAGTTTGCACTAGCAGAGCTAAAGTGCTTCCAGTACCTCGAGCAATTATCCTAATGAAATTAGTATTAGGCACTTGATCACCAATGCTATCTAATCCCGGGTTTAGTGACTTCTCAAGATTACTCAAATCACCTGAAATAAAAAGACTAACAGTTATTCGTTATATATCAGTTTAATCTGATGAAATCATGAAACCCAAAACAAGCTTCCCTGCTTCTAAGTACTATCAATACTTGTGTATCTAAAATAATACAAAGCAAGCATGTACCCAGCTTCACCAAATCAAATTGTAAAGAAAAACTCAAAAATGAGGCAAGAACCTCGTCTTAGCACTAAAGTCACGGGCCCAGGAAGGAGAGCGTCAATCAAAGTTTCTGGCAGATAATCTGTAACAGCAAACCACTTTATGTCTGAAAGGACTGAAACATCGCCAACACAAATGGCAAGAGGGATTGTGAGTTTACGCCCTTTGATTTCATGAATTCTGTTTACAACTTACAACAAGAGCTTACCAAGCATCACAAGCAAAACTATAAATAGTATCAGTGGGAACTGCAATGACTTTCCCTGGTTTAAGTGATGGAATCCCCTCCTTTGCAAACTCAAACTCTTTAGTTTCTGGTAGAAAAACCCCATTCTCATTCCTTAAAGTATCATCATAACTTTTCAAACCAAGAGAAACACTCGCACAAATCCCAGCAAAGTTCTGATGCTGCAGCTTCAAACACACATATCCTAGTCTGGGCAGTCCTGGAAGCCAGCAGGCCTGATATAAGGTAAAGTTTTGAGGAATAGGGTATAAAACATACACTTTATGCTGTATAGGAGAGTAAAGACTAGAAAGTACATACCTTTATACGCGAAAACAGGATTTCAAAGAACTTCAAGAGAGGATAATATCTCAGTTATCCTTGTTGTAATGCCCATGTCCCTTCTTTTGCTAATCAGCAGTCAACTATTTGAACCTAGAGAATACTACCATGTTAGATGAGATTATAAGTATAGTCCTAGAATAAAATATTGATTCGCCAAAAAAGCAAGTAAAGAACAATGAAGGCACTTGGGTTGGAAGGGGACAGTTCAAAAATATTAACCATAGATTCAGGCTCTCAATAGAATTACCAAAAACAAAGAAAAGATAAGGTGCTTTAAGACCACTTTAGCATGTCACCTTTTGGTGTAACTTAGCAACTGTAAGGTGTAAGCTACAACCTCAACTGCCGTTTAAAATTATTTCCATGAATCTAGCTTGATATTCTTCAACATTGGTGTCTTTGTCATACTTTTTCCAACCATCAATTTAAGTAGGGCCGTCTTGGATAAATTTGATCCTAAAACATTACGGGAATGTAACTAATTTAACACCCAAAATAGTATATATGACTATTACTTCGGACTTTAGGATGGGGAAACACAGAGAGTATTTCACCAGAGTTACTTCTGTGACAAGCTTATTAAATGAACCTCCTAAGCACTTGTAATTTCTGATATAATCAAGCCTATACCTCATTTTCCCCAGGAATAGTGCCCTTCTCCCAAAATATTAGTAGGCACATTGAGATTTGAAAATGCACCATACACCACAAAATTCGACATACTACCGCTCTTGTGATTTTTCCAGGCATTTAAGAACACATAACTCAAAAACAAACTCGATAACTGTATACATTTGCCTACTACATCAGAACATACTAACCCAATATTAGTATACAATTGACCAGCTTGCCATGGAATGTAGTTATAAACAACCCATAAGCCTACTAAAAGCCCATAATTTTATCATTTTGAGGGATTTTTCATCATTGATGCTACAAAATACTTGCAGAAATTAATAACATTTCTAATTCAACCCTTTCCCCCCTTTTTTTTCTAATAATGCAAAATCAATCTAAATAAATCCCATGAAATCAGAATTTCCTATTGTCTACAAAGAAAACATACTATAAATCCCATGAAATCAGAACATTCATGATCATTTCGCTTAAGTTCCAAGTGGGATTTAGCATTACTATGATATATTTTTACTTTTATCCTATCAAATTATGCAAATTACTATGATTGACAATGAACTTTTGATGAAATTTACAAGAATTTAGTTCCAATTTTGTTACATTAAAAATACAAATTAATTATATAATCAGACAATTAAAGTGGAATTATAATTGATAGAGTGACGAATAAATTACATATTACAGCCAATAAGCTAAAAAGATGGAAACTTTATAATGGAATCACAAAAACAAATGGAGAGAGAGAAAAGTAATACCTGGGGTTTTAAAATTAACATGACTGAACGGAGAATGATCTGCTAACCCTGTGGGTTACCAACCCAATGACATGGAGTCTGAGTTGGACCAAGGTGGAAGCTTAGGTGGACAATATGCTAGTTTAAAAAAGAACTGATTTCTAGGTAATTAATTATCTTACTAGATTAATATAAAAAAGAACTGATTCTTAGTTTATCTTTTTTTTGACTGGGGAATTCTACTCTTGAAATCTACGCAATTAAAGTACTACTAGTAATTCATTGATTCTTAGTTTACTTTTTAAATTCTGATTACATTACAAATCTAAAAAAAAAAAAGCATTCTTCTATTCTCATAATTTGTATAGTTTGAATGATTGATCAATCAAAAGAAGAAAAACAAATATACAATCGTATCTTACTTTTAAATTGTCAATCATTATTGTTTGAGATTAATGTGGATGAACCGGTGATTATCGCAGGTATGTACTATATATATATATACATGTCAATGCATCAAGATTTTTTTTATTTATATTTTTTAATAAGGGAAAGATTTTACTCATTATTTTATATAGACAATGCATCAGTTTATATATATGTGGGTATCTTTTAATAGTATTCCTCCGCTAAATCCCTCGGATGTTTCTATCTTTTGTTTTTTTCGTAAAAGACTGATGATGTTTCTATCGAACGATTTGCCAATGTGGTGTTGAAAAATAAAGAAATTACTAGAATAGTGTTCACCTAAAAATATTTCTCAATTTAGTGTCCATGTAGGTTCGGAAATTACGAACCTAACTTTTTTCTAATAAAATCCTAATAAATATATATATCATCAAATTATTATTATTATTATTTTTTTTACACAAAGAGGTTTTTATCTATTACTTACTCAAATCTTAATCAAGGAGAACATCAGAGATTACAGTATGTAGGATTTCTTCAAGCCAAACTTTCATTTATGCATATAAGATATATCTTTATTAAGTCAAACATCAAATTTTTTATCTTAAATAATGCTTACGACATCTTAATTTTATTTAGCATTGAGCCTCATCATTAATGCTTTTGTATTTTATTAATAGTAAAAATGGATATATGAACTATGGAGTATGAATATGTAGTAATATAAATATTTAAAAATTTTCTAGCATCTGCTGACTTGCGAGTAATCAATAAAGGAGCATAACTGCACAAAGCAAATAGTTTAAGGATGTCCCTAACAATGATATGACCAAAGCTAGACATTTCATGCTTCCCCTACTTCAAATAAGTGAATTGATTATTGCAGTCCGTTTGTAGCATATTTGTTATGGATATAAATTGTCAAAAAAATATGTAACATGAAACATCAATGTTTGGAACAATGGTTGATTAAAACCCTTAGAGAATAGTATTGAGACTCCAATGATTTTTTTATTTAGACTTTAAATACGAAGCGATAAAAATTAGGTTTAGAGTTTTCCAATCCTAAGTGAACACTACTTTGAGAAATATTTTAAAGTGAACACTATTTTAGTAATTTCTTTATTTTTTAGCACCAATTTAGCAAATCGTTCGTTTCTATCTTATATATGCATTTGGTTTTTTTTTTTTTTTTTTTTTTTTTTTTTTTTTTTGTTTTTGAAAGAATGAATACAGTTATATATATAATTTTGTTATTGTTGATGTAGGAGTACCATTCGTAGAGTATGACATTGGTTAATTTAATATAATAACAAAAATATTATATGTTTAGAATGTATAATTTATATGATATTATTTTGATTTATTTTAGTATTCATATAGTCGTTAGTTAGGCGTTTGTTTAGGAGTATTAGCAAGGCGTTTGTTTAGGAGTATTAGCTGGAAGATTTTGCCATATATATTTTTTTCTATAACTAATATTCACTAATTAATAAAATCAAAGTATCTTACCTTGCTTAATGAATTCTGGTAAACACTTATATGGGCATGAATTTTTTTTTTTTTTATTTATGTTTTTTATTGTATAGGACATGATTTATTAAAACTAATATTTACTAAATAAAACTAATATATATGTATTTTATATAATGTAGATGGACCCTCCACAAGGCTTTGATTTAAATATTGAATACTCTATTCTACAAGATAAGAATGAGGTTGTGCTTGATGTGGGAGAAGATTGTGATGAATCTAATGACGAATTTGATCTAAACTTAGACATTTTTTACGACGGAGATAGTGCACATTCTGATTTTGAAGATGGTGAAGGTGGTCAAATTGGTAATGATGTGGACAATGTGGAGCATGAAGGTTTGTGTGATGATGGTGTACAAAATGTCACTACTCCATATGTTGGGATGGTTTTTGGATCGGCCGAAGAGGTGATTAACCATTGCCATGAATATGGGAATCATGTTGGGTTTCAAATCAGAATTAGAAGCTCCGAGAGAATAGAGAAACCGAGAACTATGACAACGGATGTAGGCATTGAACGAAATCGGCATATAGAAGATTATAGTGATTGTAAGAGATTAAGGTTAGTTTGTTCAAAAGAGGGTAAGTTTAAATCGAAATCAAACAATCCTCAACGAGCAACTAAATCAAGTGTCACAGGATGTCAATTCAAAATAAATGCATCACTTAGTTCTGATGGTTTATGGAAGCTTAATAAAGTTCAATTAGAGCATAACCACCCTTGTGATCCGAAAAATTCCAAATTCATGCGAAACTATAAATTCATTAGTGAACAAAATAAGAGAACAATCTTGGAAAATGACACGGCTGGTGTTCCCATTGCAAAGAATTATAATTCATTTGTAGTCAAGTATGGAGGCCATAATAATGTTCCTTTTGATGAGAGGGATTGTCGTAATTTGATAAGCAAGACTAGAAGACTAAGTTTACAACATGGTGACTTTGTTGCGATGAGGAGGCATTTCTCCGAAATGATATCAAGTAATTCAAATTTCTTTTACATGTATGACACCGATGACATCAGTGGTGCACTAAAGAATGTGTTTTAGGCGAATGGTAGGAGTAGAGCAGCATGCAAAGATTTTGGGGATGTCATCTCATTTGATACGACATATGTCTCAAATAGATATAAAATGCCATTTGCTCCGTTCATTGGAGTCAATAATCATGGTCAATCT